>NC_045427.1:340006778-341385370 GCF_902635505.1 Sarcophilus harrisii
TGGATACAGAGGACATCAGTTTGAATTTCATTTATACGTTGTAGGCCATAGGTAAGTTACATAACCTCCATGACTTTCAGTCTCAACTGCAAAATGAGGGTTGGATTATAGATAGACTCTCTGGTCTCTTCCAACTCTGAATTTACAATCTTTCTGGTCCATTTCTCACAAGTAAAGTTATTCTGTAGGTCAGAGGCTTACCTATAATTCTCAACTTTGATGTTAAGATGTCTGGTCTCAAAATGTACAGTGGAAATCAGTCTACATCTTATTTTTCCTTCTATATCTATCACTTCTAAAGGTTCCTGTCATTTCTATGTTTCTCTTTCTTAGTCATAATCAGGTCTAGAAAAACATCCTCTAGTAACTTCCATCATTTGAAAAATGAAATTGTGAGCAAGTAATTATTGGACCACTTTGCAATTACCAGATAACTCCAAGTTGTTCATAAAAGGTCTATCACTATTCTATATTACCTCTGGGTTAGCTTTGTTATCTTTTTCATGGAACTTATCATTTCATTTACTAGGCTAGATGGACGATCAGTTGGATACTCTACACAGTAGCATTTTTGTTTTTCCTTAATCCTCATCCAAATGTTTTCCATTTCTTGCCTAAGATTCATTAATTGCTCTTATAAATATTTCCTAGATAAATAATGTTATCCCTATTACCTTTTATCTAAAGGAGCAAATAGATCTTTCCTTTGCTTCATTACATTCAAGATTCAATGTATCACCCAAGCCTCAGTAAAGTTCATCTTCATTAAAATTTCCACCTCACATCAGATTAGCAAAAATGGAGGGGGAAAAATGCATACCTGGTAGAGCTGTAAATTAATTCAATCATTCTGTAAATACCAAAATCTCATTAAACTGGGCTCATAATACTTATGTTTCAGTCACTTTTCAGTCAGGCCAACTCTATGATCCCATTTGGAATTTTCTTGGGAAAAATATTGATCTGGTTTGCCATTTCTTTTTCAACTTTATTTAACAGATGGGAAAACCAAGGCAAACTGAGACCCAAGGTTATTAAGTGTCTAAGACCAGATTTGAAGTTAGTCTTCCTGACTGTAGCTCTGATGATATCCACTGTACTCCCTAGCTGCCTAGCCATAACATTACCATGCATAAAACCTCAAAAAATAAAAAAAAACAAAAAAGGAAAAAGAAAAATGCACAAAAACATTTATAGCAGTAATTCAAAATAAAATGCTTCCAACTTCTCTTGTGGTGACAAATTGCAGGTTTTAAGTAAACATTTTCAGACAAATAGTGTAATGTTTTGTTTCATTAAATATCATAAAGTTGGGCAATCCTTTTATTTTTTATTTAGAGGACTAGGAAGGTGCTGACAGTAATACAAAAAAGAAAAAAAGAACAGAACAGAAATAATGCTGGAATTATGGTGATAGTTTTTTTTTTTTTAAAGGCTTTACATAACAGATTCACAATGTCAATACAATCTTGTTCTGTTCTTTTGTATATAGAAAGGTTTATATTAATTGAGGTCATAAAGGGCAATAAGTGACTTCTATAGAAATATAAACTTTAAGGTACATTTCAAGTTATTTCTTGTTATCATCACTGTAATGAAAACTTACCAATTAACCAACCACTGTTTGTTTACTTGAGATGTTGTTATTAGATATTTTTTGCAACAGAATTTAATCTGTATCTTATTAATTCAGTAATTTTTAATAAAATTACTTACTTAAGACTAATATGCCTTTACTTTTTGACTCAGGTAGACCAGTAACAGGTATATATATATCCCAAAAAGTCAGGCAGAACAGTCTCACATATATCAAAATCTTCACTGCAACAATGATTCTGGAAACAAAGAACTGAAAACAAAGTAGGCTAAACTGTGTACTTTAATGCAATTCAGAAGAACATGGAAAGATTTATGAACTGATGCACACTTGTAGAATGAAGCAAGTAGATCTAGGAAAACTATATATGCCAACACTTAAAGAACAATGAAATAAAAATGAAGTTATGTAATTTTAATGACTGAGCTTTCAACTCAATGAGTTGCATTTTGCATTGTACTTACTGCAGTTAAAGGGGATATGTAAAATATTGTCTATACTACCATGTAAGTGAATGTGATTGGTTCTGCTAAACTAAATATCTGTTCTTTCCCTTTGTTATAAGAGAAAGCTTTCTGGATAGGTGAAGGGCGAAAGCTATATTTGGAAATGGATGTTTTAAAAACAAAAAACATGCTTCCCCTCCCTTTCCCTTTATTGCTGTCCACTTATAACAAGTGAAATGACATTTCTTATACTAAAATTCCTGACTCTTCAGAATAAAACTTCCAATTTTCTCTTAATCTTACATATCTCCTTAACTTTCATTCATAAAAATCAATGTGAGGATTTTAAAGTGCAAATTGCATTTTTTAAAATTTATAATTACATTCTAATCTCCAATTTGAAAGGAGCTGCCTTTCTAAAGATGGTACTGCCTCAAACTTTGTTATTCAGTTACTTAAAAATAGCAGCAGCTAATGCTATGAGGAAAGTTGGCAGCATTATTGTGGACATTAAATGACAATTTGTGCCATATTTTGTAACTGTTTTCTGCAATGCACTGACATGCTAACTTGACCAGCACAGTAAATCTAACACAAAATATATAATAAATAATATACTAAGCTCTTATCTCTAGTATTTTTATAAAATAACAAAATAATCAACAAGCCAGCTTTTAAAAGATGTCTCAAAAGAGCAAACAAGAGTCCAAGAATGGGGCAAAGAAAAAAAGACAGAAGTAGGTAGCTGTCCCCAATACCTGACTGCTGACTCAGAGATGGGGCCAAGGATCATTTTGGATATTTAAAACATAATTCATAAGCCATACAAAATTATCAACTTACAGAACTCAAGCAGTTTTACCTGGTTTTCAACTTATCATCACTCATGGATAATTATGCAAATAACTTCAGAGGTTCCCCACCCCAAATGGATATGAATATCTTGTGTTTTGTTTGGTTTTAAGATTCCTTGTCCCTGAAGGAAAAAGCCAGCACCAGTGGATTTAAAAGAGGTGTGAGTAATGCAAATAATTCTGAAGAAAAATAAAAAAACGAAAAAAATCATGAAAATACATTTTAATTTTCAAGAATATACAAAAGCAAAACAAATCTATCTTTAAAAGTATGAAGTACTACATCTACAGACTATTTCTAGTTATAATTACTTCTTACTTTAGAGCAACATTTGCCTTTGTTTAGACAATACAGCAGCAGGTGATAACATTTATCATTTTAAGCTGTGATTGCTTACATTTCAAATACAAACAAATGCAGTATGTCTCAAATCACATCTCAGGCAGCTTAACCTAAAATGTATATACAATTGAAGATCAAATTTGATGTAAAAAAATACAAAAGTCACAACACAAGGAAAAATATAGAAGATTTTTATAGGGCATACACGCAGAACTTGTATTTACATGACAAACTAGGATCTATTCATCAGTGTCATCCTTGTCATTTAGCAAGCAAGGGAATGAAGGGAAAGAAAATGTTATTACTTTCTTATACCTTATAGAATCTTAGAGTTGGAAGGGACCTCAAAACTCAATTAGTCTAACCCATACCTGAATGGGAATTCCCTCCCCAACATCCCTGATAAGCATCCTGAGAAATGGTCAATCTAACTTCTACTTGAAGACTTCCAGTGATGGAGAACTCACTATCCTGCAGGGCAATTCATTACACTTTGGTGCATTTTTAATTATTAGAAAAATTTATATTAACTTATTTAGAAGAGTTTTTATTTCAGTCTACTTTCAAGGTGTCTACAGCATCAAATATTCTATGAGCAATCTTATATTTGACCGAATTATACAGAGAAGAGAGTATATCTTCCATACCAAATATTTCCTTAAGATTAAATTATAATCCCTAGTTATAATTATTCATATTGTTCCTGAAATTAAACCATACTGGAGAATATTATTTGAGTAGATAAGTCATGCAAATATACTCACATGATTTTAGGATGATGCTTTTAAATAGCTTTAATTCTTCAGTGACTAATTACTAGAGAGTTTACTTTTAAACTGTGATATTATTCAAGGTGAAGAAAGGAAAAATTAGCATGGATTGTCATGAAGCATAGGGAACTGAGTTATTCAAGTTACACCATAATACTATGTTTTAAATTTAAGCCATGAGTTGAATTCTTTTGCATTTTTCCAAATGAATATTTTACTGGCAAAGCAAAATAAGACAGGTAAAAAAATTCTTATTTCAAAAAACCAGAAAACATTCCAATGGACTCAATATATTTTTTGGACTCGAATTTTCACATCTACTTTCCCTTGTCTTCCAATTATAGTATTATTCCAACGTCTATTATGAATCCCTGACAATCAACTAATGTCCTAAAAATAGAACATGTTAGTTGAAAATACTCCCTTCATAAATTATTCAAAGATGCTAGATTTTGTCCTTTGTAGGGAAAATTCCTTTCCAAACACACCTTTAATATCCTATAGTACCTTTATAAGAGTTGAGGCCTAAGGAGAAATGCAGTAATAAATTATTTTCTAAAACCTTTTAAAAATTACTTCCTAAATGAATGTAAACTGCTTGCATTTTTGTTCTTCTTCCCAGGTTATTTATACCTTCCAAATCCAATTCTCCCTGAGCAACAAGAGAACTGTTCGGTTCTGCACACATATATTCTATCTAAGATCTACTGTAACCTATTTAACATGTATAGAACTGCTTGCCATCTGGGGGAGGGGGTGGAGGGAGGGAGGGGAAATGTCGGAACAGAAGTGAGTGCAAGAGACTCATGTTGTAAAAAATTACCCTGGCATGGGTTCTGTCAATAAAAAGTTATTTTTAAAAAAAATTACTTCCTATAATTTTATATTGTTTTGGGGAGCATTATCTCATCATTTCCAAACTAAACGATTGTTGGTACTTTTTCCCTCAAATTCAGAATTTCATTCCAGAAATCATACACTATCACTATACATTGTCTCTATCAACAATGCAATAACCCACAATTCATGCTTTTTAAAAACTCTAGATTTGAAACCAAATACCAATCCAATTTCCCAAGGTCTAAATAGCTTCTCTTGATACTCTATAAACAAGTCTCATCTACAACAATTCTCTTTAGTTTAACATGCCCTATTTGTATCCCAATTTATTGCCTAAAATGTACTTGTTCTGAGAACACTCATTTTCCCAATTCCCTTCTTGTTCCAAAATCTCCCTTATTTCTCAGTTTTATTCTTCCCCTAAACACAACTGTTTGCTTCTGTTTTTCTCTATCTAAGCTCTAAGCTTCCATTTTGGAAAATATTTTCAGAGAAAGTGCATCAACATGATTGTAGATATTCCTCACAGGCAGCAAAGCTTACTGCAAAGTAAATTCTTCTTTTCATAAAGCTTCCCAGTTAACAGCAGAACTCTATTCTCATCACAAAAAGGACAGGCTAAGTTGAAAAGAGTTGATAAAGCAGTACTGTGATCATGCTGAGCACTATGGTACACAGTTAATCATAAAATATTTGAGTTGGGAGTCTGAGCTATGTAGTCAAATTACAAACTAATAAAAACCTGGAGGCACAAATAATTTGTTTCATATTTGGGCAACTTCTGACTCTATACTGATAGCCAAAATTTTCTTCACATCTTCCTTCAACAGGATCTTTACATACTTATGTAGGTGGCCCATAATTAATGTAAGGAATATGTATGTATGTATAAATATGTAAAAATGACAAAATATAAAAGTATTTGTAGTGGTAGCCAGTCTTAGGCAAAATGAGGAAGGCAAAACATCTTTCAGGTTTTCATACTTCAGTTAACTCCTTTCCTCATTTCCCCACCCTATCCTGTCTAGTTCTAGCCTCCACTACAAGGACCCTTTTCTCATTCTTATTTTAATTGCTATTAGTTAATACTTTAATTACGTAGAGACTTCCAAGAGAAATACTGACATTTTGATGAAGAACTCAAGTAAACTGAAGACTGAAGGAAGTAGGCTATCTTCTATTCCTTCTTATCTATAACAAGATAGGTTAGATTGTCCAAAATCTAAGGCCAAAAAGGCTCCCAAATGCTCATCACTTTGGATTGCAAAAGTGTGAAAAATGTTAAGATTCTAGCACATTTTAGAAGAGCTACCTAATACTCTAGTCCAAAATTATATAAAGTTCTAGGCTTCATATTTCCTCAAATTACTTTTTCCTACTCCTTTCTTAATGTTTGAAATTCTTTACATAGTTTATTTAAAATAAGGGATCACTGAAAGCTACTCTTAAAAGATATTAATCTACTTTATTTCAAAGAGGTAGTTATAATGTTAAATTGGCATTTGGGGTTTTAAAAGTTATCAATGCCCTGTCATGGATGTCTTTTTTTCCAATAATTATTCAACAGCTGTCATCACTTGTCATTACTAACTGAAGAACATAAATTTTTAAATGGCCTGATGAAGATACTTATTGAAATCCCCTTTCAATTGTCAAACAAGTTTAATCCAAATCTGGCAACGTGGTTGAGATGAAGCAGCAGCTTCATCCCATACAGAATAAAAGCTTGTTGAATTTGTTGATGGGAACATTACTTCCACATCTTATATACTCTATGCATATCAGTATTTGGACACCATTCTCTAAAGGGGAGATATTCTTTTGCCTCAAATATTTTATAAAGAGAACTATAACACTTGATAAGAAATAATTGATATGTTTATAAGACTTTGGGAGAAGAAATCATACATAAGGTTCTATTAATATGATAAATTAATGGTACATTATTAGGGAAGATGTCAAGAATGTTACCAGCTCTCTATATTAAGGAAGGACAAAGGAATCCCCAAGGACCATCAAAGTTCTATAGGAATGAGAAAACTTGATGTTGCAAATCAATTCCAAGGCTCTTCTTTGGGGTACAAGTCAAGGAACCAAAGGTTCTCCCTTTCCTGAGCTCTTCATCCTCAATAACGTGAATAACTCATAACACAATCAAGAGTCACCACAAAGTCACCATATCACTACTGGATATGTCGGTAAGAATACACAAAAGTTTCTAATAGGGTTCATGGATAACTAATTTTATAATTACAACTAAAATTACTAAAAACAAAACTAAAATAAGTCAGAATGATAGCTGGTAGAAAGCAAGAATATTTAATATTCAGTGTTCAAGGATATGCACACTAACAAAACCATTCTTAAGACTTGAGAAGCATTAATTCAGAACTCATATTTTTAAACATTTACTCCAGAATTATAACCCAGGAGCACAAAATTTATTTACTCTGTAGACAATACTGTTCAAAATACTCAGAAGCATTTATTTGGTCTTTTCTTGTTTTCTTAAAAAACATATGGCAAAATGATTTGTCAGAAATATATTCAGGGAAACAAAGATGTCCAAAAAAATTTGAATTAAAATTTCCAAAAAGTTATAGGTAATTACCATCCATATCAATGTAGATTTCTTAAGTGTGTGGTTTCATAATTAAAAAAATGAATATTCCACAAATTCTACCAAAAGTTAGTCAATACATTTAATTACTTTGATTTCCCTTAGTATAACAAATGAAAAATACATATGAATAATTTTAAGTTTACAATATTATCTCTAATTATTCCAAGTGTATATCCAGATCCAAGAGCTGAGTCTTCTGAGTTGTCTGAGACCCCATTTGTGAAATGTCCCATAAGCAATGAAATCAAAACTTTTTAATGTTTGTGTTTGTGTGTGTATGTGTGTGTGTATATTATATACACACACACATATACTGTATACACATACATACATACATACACATAACTCTGGAAAGTAGAGAGTCGTCTCATTGTCCATCAAAAACTCAATGGTAAGACTGTAAGAAAAAAAAGGGGGGGAGGATGTCAAATTCTAGATTTTATTTAAGTGTTATCAATATTGCCAACTTTTGGCATAAAAAATGTATGGTATAAGACTTACTCAATTTTGAAAATAATTGGAATCATTCACCAAAGTTAACAAGAGAAATCCAAAGACTAGGATTTTCTTTTCTTTTTTTTTTTTTTTTTGGGGGGGGGGGAAGGTATCAAGTCTAAGGTGATCTGATATAGTAGTATGGGGTGAGCCATTTGTCAAAGACTAAATTCCTGAGTTTTAAAAAAAAAGAAACACTATAACCTTATTTATATAATAAAACATTCCTTATATTAAGCCCATAAAAGTTGAGTTGAGTTAGGAATATGAGGGCTCTCCATCTGGCTCAAATAGCTTTAGTCATTTAACCTCTCAAGGCCAATAAATACAAGTAGCTGAGGACCGTATAAATAAGTAAAATTCCATCTTGTACAAGATTAAATACCCCTCTTAATTCTAATTCTTCCTTCATTTCATTATTTCCTATTTATCCTGAATGTAGCTGCTTTGCACATATTTGTTGGTTGTCTCCCCATGTATGAGCTACTTGAAGGTAAGTTCTGTCTTTTGCCTCTCTTTATATTTCCTCAGCCCTTAGAATAGTGCCTGGCATATAATACATACTTATCAAAATGTTTGCTGACAGATTAAGTCACAGATACAGGCCTTCTCTATCTTCTTCCTGTTTCCAATCCATAGACACAAAGGTAAAATATAGAGACAAGGCTATTTTGGCCTTGCTTCCAATTAAATGATTTTAATAAAAAATATTTTTATTTTCTAAAGTTCGTTTTCCTTTTAGTAAAATTGCTAACAGAAAAAAATAGTACCTGCCCCAGGAATGGGAAACTCCTTCTCACTAGGTACGTTATACCTGAAACCCTTCTTTCTCTAGTTTTGTAGTGGAGGAGCAACAATATAATAAAGTTCCAGTCATAATGTTTTCCTTCCTACCACCTCTCTTCCAATTCAGGCCCACTAATATATCCAGGAGTATTACCTACCCTAAGTTCCATCGATAGCTGGAAAGAAAGTAAATCTTCAACTACTTTCTTGTAACTATCACAAAATATTAAGTTAAATACTCACATGGTGACCACCAGGCATTGGTGGAGCACCAGTAGGTCCAGAAGGCACTTGAAAAGGATTATTAGGAGTAAGATAGAGTCCTGGTGCAGGATATGATCCCATAGGTGCAGGGAATGGAGCTGGCACAGGTGGTCCCCATGCTCCAGGTGGGACAGCTCCCCATGGAATAGGTGGTGCTGTCGTTGGTGCTTGGGGAGGAGTAGGATATGGCCCTGCAGATGGATATGGCATATTAGGTGTAGGGTACTGCCCTCCCATTCCTGGTGTCCATGGTCCAGAAGGCATGGATCCCCATGGCCCTAAAGGACCAGCTGTAGCTGGATCTGTGGGTGTACCATATGGTCTCGGAAGCTCTGGAAAAGGCATGTTTGGTGTAGGATATGGCCCTGTAGGACCAGGACCTGACAAAGATGGAGTTGGATAAGGACCACCAGGAGGAGGACAAGATGGTCCAGAAGGAGGAAAAGGTCCTGGAGGTCCAGGGGGTGGTCCAGCAGGCACTGAAGGATATATTCCTGTGGGTGTAGGTCCAAAAGGCACACTGGAGGGTGATGCATTTGATGGAAGTCCAGATGGCACAGAAGGTGGAGCACTTGGATTATTCCAAGGACTGGAACCTGGCCAGCCCTGTGGTGGTTGACCAGGTTTTGTACCGCTCACAGTGGAATTTTTGGCAGGTGAATGTTCTGGTAGAGCATCTGCCAACTAGAAAACAAAGCAGAGCTATTTTTGCTATCTTTCTCAATAGATAAATGAATTGATGAAAAAGTCCCACCATAAAAATCTGCAAATGCTATCTTCTAAAAGTAAAATGTATCTACACCAGTAGCAGAATCATTTTAAAACACTACCACTGGCACATTAAAATCTTAATACATTAACAGGTACTTTTTCAAGTAAAAATTTCCCAAAGAGATCTTATAACTCTTTTTAACTTATTTATTTTAAGATAAAAAATTAAAAATATTTTTGAAAATGCTTAAATGGCTCCAAAGCCATGATTATGTGCATTTTAAAAGTTCAATTAATTATTCATTTACAATATTATAAAAGATAAATAGATCAACTTACTGAAAATTCATCAGACATTTTCCTGAAAAACAAAAGAAAAAATATTTCAGGGACATTTCTTAAGGGAATCAGTAGGACATATATCAGAGGTCAGTTTTGTTTTATAAACAGGATCTGCTTAATGTAACAGAACTATGTTATTAAAGTATATGAAAATGAAAGCTATTAAATTATAAATGTTACCACTTAATTCTCTATTATTTCAAAAAAGACAGTTTCATCAGCAAAATTTTACAAATGAGACTATCTTTAATGTTGAGATTGGTCTGACTTAGAAGCTTCCTTCAAATTCAAGATGATCTTGTGATATCTGATGTTTACCTAAGCTTACTTATCTAGTCACCCAAATTTCAAGCCATTTTTTTACATTAAAATAATTGAATAAAAACAGTTCATAACAAATAAAAACAAGAAACCAAATAAAAGAACTGTTCAGGTTCCATTTAAATACTACAGAAAATATTTTATTAAGAGTACTATACTAGTGGCCAGAAACTGGAAACTGAGTGAATGCCCATCAATTGGAGAATGGCTGAATAAATTGTGGTATATGAATATTATGGAATATTACTGTTCGGCAAGAAATGACCAATAAGATGATTTCAGAAAGGCCTGGAGAGATCTACATGAACTGATGCTGAGTGAAATGAGCAGGATCAGAAGAGATCATTATATACTTCAACAACAATACTATATGATGACCAATTCTGATGGACCTGGCCATCTTCAGCAATGAGATGAACCAAATCAATTCCAATGGAGCAGTAATTAATTGAACCAGCTACACCCAGCTTCAAGAACTCTGGGAGATGACTAAGAACCATTACACAGAATTCCCAATCCCTATATTTTTGTCCACCTACATTTTTTATTTCCTTCACAGGCTAATTGTACACTATTTCAGAATCCGATTCTTTTTGAATAGCAAAATAACTGTTTGGACATGTACACTGATTTTGTATTTAATTTATACTTTAACATATTTAGCATGTATTGGTAAACCTGCCATCTAGGGGAGGGAGTGGGGGTAAGGAGGGGAAAAAAATTGGAACAAAAGGCTTGGCAATTGTCAATGCTGTAATATTACTCATGTATATAACTTGTAAATAAAAAGCTATTAAAAAAAAGAGTACTATACTAAACAATGATCAAGAAAAATCAAGAAATCAAAGAATTACATTATTTGTATACCCACTCAAGCACAAGTTTGCAGGCAGAGATCAGCATGAAGGGAAAGAGCAAAAGGAATAAAAAGGGAATAAACATGCCTCCTCTGTGCCAGATAGGTACTGTACAAATATCTCATATACTATATACAAGAATCCATGAGATAGAAGCTGCAAGAAAGAGATCAAAAGAGAAAAACTGGGATAAGAACAGTGCTTGGAAGTCTTCTAGTATAGACTATTAATATTATGAGGACAGACACCTGGACAGTCTGCAGCACTGAATAACCAAAGCCAGAAAAATAGACTGCTCTAATGAAAAAGCCCCAAGCCAATCAGATACTATGATATCGGGATAGCAGTCTCGGGAATTAGGAGAGTGGAGGCAGGTAGGAGGTGGAGAGCAGCTACCAATGTCTTAGAGACTCACCAAGTTTCAAGGAAATTAACCTGAGCCTTGGAGAACCAGATGAAACAGAAAGGCAAGAAAACTGCCAGTAATCTTTGAGCCCAGAATCTAGTAGAAATCTTAGAAAGTCAGTGGCAGTAAATCAGGTAATAGATATCAGGAACAAAATGAGTCCCAAAATTCTATCCAAAGGTTCCAGAGGATATGATTATCACTGACAAAAAACCCCAATTCAGGAAGGATGGAATAAATAATTAGAAGACATAAAGAAATTTCTTAATTATAGGACACAAATCCAGAAAAATAAGCATGACTACAAGCAAGGTCTCAGAAAAAAGAATGAAGAAAATGAGATTTAAGGGAAAAAAATTATTATAAACTAAATGAGAGTTTTAGACTTAAAATTGGCAAGGAGAATAAACAAGTTAATATAGTAGAGGCTAAATTTTAGGTAACAGATGCCCTAAAAATTAGAATGTACCAAACAGAAACAAATGTTGTCCACAGACAACAAAAAACAGAACAAAATACTTGAAAAAAAGTTTTTGAATATTTTGTCTCCTATAACAACTTAGAAACAGGTCAAAGAGACAATTTAAAAATCATGGGAAGGGAGGGGTCCAGCAACCCAAGGCAGTGCTGCCAGATATTGGAGGTGACTGAGGCTTCTGTAGGGGTTGCAGGTACCAGCTACCTACCCACTTCAAATAAGATTTTTTTGTCACTACTGCAAGGTAGGATCAACCCTAAACTTGTTGCAAGGGTGAATCAGACTTTTACTTAAGAAACAGCTGTCCCATTGGACAATGGGATAGATGAAAGCACTTCAAAAGATTGCAGAGCTCTAAGATCATTTAGACCACACAGTATTTTCCTCAGACTTTAGACCATTTCTAAAGTAGCAATTCACTTGATCAAGACAGTAGTGAAAGACAATAAGATCATTAAATCCATAGAGATATTTTGGTACCAGGCCAACTGCCAAGGGATTAATGATTAAGGGATATAGATACTGGGGGAGTTCCTGAGAGGTCCATTATAACTGAAAGAATCATATAACATATCTTTGCAGGGTATTTCCAGGATCCACACATTCTTTTTCACAGAATGAGATGCTACACTCTAACCAGAGAACCACACACCTAGCTGATGCCAGAGAAGTGATACCATCATCACATAGCTCTTAGACCACTGGAAAACACTGAGCTTTTCCCAAATCTCCTCCAACAGTATAAGTAACTCAGAAACAAGTTAATACGGTCTCTGAGAATACAGCACACAAAAGCAATCACAAAGAAAATTCACTTTACAATCAATTCCTTCATAGTAGCTGTATTGTTTCTTAGTTGCAAGTGCATGATCCTGTGTCCTATTTACACCGGAAAAGCTTTAAGTGGTAAAGAGCTTAAGCTTAAGACTTCACTTGGCAAACAGAACAACAAAGGTATTTTTGCAAACGTTCCGGTTAGTGATAGTCAACCACATAAACAGTGGACATTCTGAAATTTAAGAGCGACACTTAACAGGACTGTGGTTGCATGCAATTTGCACAAAAATAGTAAATGGATATAGCAATCTCACCAGAAATTCCAACTCATAATATTAATGCAATGAGACTATCCATTCCCAAATTTAAAGTTAGCATCTACATTTATGATTACGTCTATCTCTGAATTCTGAGGATTTGATTTTTATACTTTTGAAACAATTAAGCATTTCTTACATAATGAAACCAATTCTTTAAAAGTCTAGTTAAGGTGCATGCTGCCTTTTAAGAGATGATGTTGCAATGTTCTCTTCCAAACTTGTTTCCTCCACAGTGAATTCTAAAGTAAATGTGGTAGAAACAGAATCTGAGGTCCTTTTTAAAGGTATTTGTCTTGGATGAAAATGGCTTTTCCTGGTTAGGCAAAACTTTTGGTTTTGCTGTGACTTGTGCCTCCAAAACCAAAGGAAGGTTAAAATGGGAAAAAGAAAGTGAAAGTGGCTTATAAGCTTTTAGTTATATTCATTTTTCTTTTTTAAAACACTCCAGTAGAAGAGAGGCCTAGGCAAATAAGAAACAAATATGAGTTAGTTCTTCCAATAAAAGTTTCATTTTTAAGATAATATAGAGAAACCTGATTCAATCAAGAAGAATAAGAACTATTCATTCCCTCAATGAATTTCTTCTAAGGAGCTATTTATTGATTTATTTGGTCCACTTTAATTTTAAGGGAGTTGTTATTCTGTTAAAGTTTAGCATCTCCTGTATTAATAAGACTTTCCCATTCTTTCCTTTAGAAATCTCACTTAGTTTATTAAAATTTTTATTAGTTTTTAATTTATTAAGATCATATTTCCTTTCTTTGAAAGTCAAAGGATATAAGAACAAGCAGCTTTCTAAGGAAGAATCCATATGGGGAGGAACAAATTAAAACAGTAATTTATATAATAGTAATATTATTGCAAAGAAAAACAAATGTGAAAAACTAAAGAATTTTCATCAATGCAATGACCAATTATGATTTCAGAAGACTCATATTACCTACCTCCAAATGGAGGTATTATACTCAGGATGCAAATGGAGATTAAAACAAAAAAAAAAAATACACGGCCTATGATGGAATTTGTTTTGTTTAACTGGACATATTAAAAGTTTTATTTGGATGCAATCACTTGCACTGGAAACAAGTGTCTTTTGAGTGTATATCTGAGTAAAGCATCTTTCCCCCACTGTCAACTGACACCAGTTCTAGATCTGCTGCCAATAGCAATAAATGGAAATAGAAAGCATAAAACCAGGCAAAGAAAAGTAAAGTATTCCTGTTTGTGGATGACATGATTATTTATTTGGAAAATCCTACAGAACAAGCAAATAAACTAAGTATAAACTAACAACTACTACTTCCAGTAATATAGGAGGCTACAAAATAAAATTACCAAAAAAAAAAAAAAAAAAAAGCAAAGCATTCCCACATAGCACTAACAAAACCCATGAGGAAATAAAGGAAATTCCCATTCAAAAATAAGAGATGTCATAAAATATTAGGGAGTTAATTTGTCAAAACACACTCATTATCTGTATAGATACTTCCTGGTCAAAGGATATGAAAAGAAAGTTTTCAAAAGAAGAAATACAAGATGTCAACAATCACATAAAAGAATTGGAAGACCAAAAACTATGTTGCAGTCAACAATAATCTGAAAAGCTCCAAATTTTTAAGGAAACTAAATAGATTATTAGCTGTATATATGCTTGCCTTAGTTTATCCATTTTTAGAAAAGAAGTTTATTCTAGAAAATCTGGTGAGAGAACTTAAGAAGAAAATCTCACCCTTAAACTTTACCTCTGTTCAAATTCATCCTATATGAATGATCAAGGGTCATTTTTAAAAAAGAAGCTAAAATTTTCTAAGTGTCTTTAGTGAAGACAAATTTTGTCAGCCCTACAAAAATCCAAGGGAGAGCACACATATGACTTCATTCCAGACCTTAATGTCCAGATATTAGCAGAAGTTATCTTTGATACAATTTTATTTGAATATACATAGCATGATAGCAATAAAAGTATGAATTTTTAGAGTAAAATCACCATATTTCTCAATATGTCTAAGACACTTCCAAACTAGTTCTCATTTTGGTCATTTGGAAAAGGTAAAAGAATTATACTTTTTTTCCTTTTGAACTTTAGGAAAGATATTATTCTGACTGAAAAGAAAAAAGGGGGATTATTTAGATCAACTGGCATACCAGTGGTTAAGCTTCCTTAACATTGGAAAAATTGCTCTAAAGACTATAAAATGGTCATCATTCTGCTGTCAATATCATGAAAATATAGGAAAATGTGGATTTTTCCAGTCAGAACACGCCAACATAAATCATGCTAGATAAATTTTTGGATGATGATATTTTTGAAATAGATAATCATTAATTGACAAGTCCCCATAATAGAAAGTTTCACATTAGATATTTGAAGATTATTTTGAATATGTTTGTCTCATCAATCTTTCCCCTAAACTTAATTAGCAATTTTTATGGATATCTTTTGTTCTACATTTATTCTTCTATCTCTTCCCTTCCCCGGAATCCATTCCTTATAAACCAATAATTTTTTTTCAAAAAACAAAAATTCAGCAATTAATTAATACATTGAAAAAAATCTGACACTATACCCCACCCTTGGAAATATAGGGTAGTGAGGTAATGTTTTCATTTCAGAAAAAGTGTTTACAATGTGGTTACTATTTAAATTTTTTTTTAAATTCTGACATCAAGTAAGCATTTTTATATGCAATATAAAGGTTTTCCTCTGAAGTGTAGGCTGACACATAAATGGAACTGACATTTGTGAATTGGCCCAATGATTTCTGGAAAATAATTTCAAATTATTCAAAAAAAAAAAAAAAAGTCAACATTTTGTTCACTGGTCAACAAAGGTCAACAATTTTATTCACTGATACACTGCCCCTAAAAAGAACAGTCAGAGGGAAAAGTTTCAAGTATGAAAAAAAATCTATTTTTGTGATGGGAAAATACTGGGAGGAAAGTAAGTGGATGTTTTATAAACTCAGGGATGACTAAACATATGTGAATGTCATCTGGCATCAAAGAGGAATGGTAAATAGCAAGAATTTGGAAAAACTTGGGAGGATATATCATAATGCAGAATCAGAATAATTTATTTTATGTCACAATAATGTAAAGGAAACAAAATTGAAACAATTTTAATATTCTGATCAAAGAAATAAAGAAAAGGAGAGAGTTAAATATACCTTCTTCTACTTGGCAGCTTAGTTGACTTTACTTGCAAAATAAAGACTAGCATCCCAATATATTATTGATGGAGCAGTGAATTAGGTATCGAATTAGTCTGTCCAATCTAGAACACAATTTGGAAATATTTTCCCCTAAATTGCTAAACTGTATAAAAAACTGTGAAACGTAGCTATACTACTAAATCTATACCCAAAAAAGAACCACAATAATAATAAAGAGGAAAAAGACCCTAGTTAAAGACATTTATGGGCATAACTAGTTAACAGGATGTTAGTTAACTGCTAAACAAATTACAATTTTACAAAATTATAAAGGACTTCTAGGTGATACACTGGATAGAGTGCTGGTACTGTAGTAAGGAAGATTTGAATTCAATTCTGGTTTTAGAAATTAGCTATGTGACCCTAGACAAGTCATTTAATTCGATTTACCTCAGTTTCCTCACATTTAAAATGAGTTGGAAAAGGAAACGGCAAACTACTCTCAAATCACTATCAAAAAACCCCCAAAAAGGGGTCATGAAAAGTTAGACGTGACTAAAATAACTAAACAACCAATAAATTAGGATATATAAATAAAACAGATTATTATCACAAAAAATGAATGACTTTTCAGACAAAACTGGTCAAACTTGAATGAACTGATACAAAATGAAGAGACTAGAACTTGTAGAATAATCTATAACACTATAAAGAAAAACTATTCTTAAAAAAAAAAAAAAAAAAACCAAACCCCAAACCCTGATCCACTTTTCCAGAAGACGATGCACCTGACAGAGAAGTGATACGGTCAAAATCTAGAATGAAAATGATTTTTCAGATGTGGAGAATATAGGAGATTTATTTTACTTAATTATACTATTTTTATTTTAACAGAGTTTCATGGGAACTTGCAGAGTGGGAGTGATATATTAAAAAAAAAAACTTCAATATCAAAATATCAAATGTCAGTATCAAGAAAGAAAAAACTGCAATGAACTAATTTAGAAAAATAATTCAAATTTCTCCTGATATACACTATATAAAGTAGAACATTAATAAATTCTTATTACAATGAGATTAGAGGACAAATCCAGTCACCATTTTAAAAAATACTATGACAACATACCAACATATATGCTCATTTACTGATGGGCATAAAATTTTGATTACTACATTCCAATAAAACTAGTTTCCTTTGTAATTTTATGTATGTTGTGCATTTAAAGACAGTGTTCTGAAAAAGAGGTCCAAAGATTTCACCAGATTGTCAAAAAAGTCCACAACATAAAAATGGTTAAGAATTCTTTTCCTACAAGGAACTGCAGAGAGAATTTTCTCAACTCAGATTTTTTTCAATACAAGTGCTACTCTAAGGCACTAGCCTTGATCCTCTATCAGCATTAAAAGCTTTCACTTTAAATCAAAATTGGGGGGGGGGGGGGGGAATTGAGCTGAAACTGACCTAAAAAATGCTGCTCATATTAAGTATTTAAAAATAGAGAGAGAGAGAGATAGGAAACCTCCCAACACCACACCACACAACAACACACACTCTTTCAAATTCATTTTTATTCAAGCTCTAAGGAAGGTATAAAAGTATTAGTGAAATGTATGTGGTTGTTTTGCTAACAGTGTTTGGTAATTGGGAACAGTATTGAATGGGGTGGTTCAGCTCTCAAAGATGCTTTTACAGTAATTTTGAGTAGTCTAGGGGATTGTTTGAATTCATTAAATTTTCAATTAAACAACACGACCATTTTTAAAAATTCGCTTTTTTCTTTTATAAATCCTTCTGTAATTTTTAAACAATTTTATAAAAAATGGTAACATATAACATACTATCCTTTGAGATTTGGATTTCCAAATAATAGACAGTTGTCATGTTTGCATTGTTCTTTTTTGAGCCAATGAGTTTGGTGGATGTTTTAGTTTTCATTTGTCATATTAACACTTTTGATTTATTTATCTTTTTAGGTTTCCTAATTTTGTCGAATTATTCACAATGGCCTGTGGCACTAAAATTTATGGAATACAAATAGACACAAATTATTTTAGCTGTTAATATACAGAAAGATTGTAAATGTTTTAATAATAGATTTTTACATACATAAAAACTATAAATTTTAAAAAGTGTTTTATAGATATTACTTCACTTTAGCCTCACAAAAACCCTAAAAACTAGATGCTATTAATCCTTTTATAGATGTGGAAACTGAGGCAAACAGTTAAGTGACTTCTCAAGGCTTAGTTATTCATCTGAGGTTGGATTTGAACTGTTTTTCCTAATTAAAGGTACAGTGCTCTATGACTCCAATATTACTTTATACTATCAGAAACTAATTTTTCAGTTTTTTCTAACTGCATGTGCCCTAATACAACTGAAAACAAAGTTTTGTTTAATGTCAAAACTTTTTAAAATATCCCCTACAGCTTTTATTCACTCTAGAATCTGAGTTTTCTGGAATATACCTTTAAAAAATCAAGTTTAGACAATGTTAATTTTTTTTAAAAAAGTCTATCTTTGATTCAGAGTTATAGTGATAATAGTTCCCATAAACACAAAAATGTTTATAGCAATACTTTTCAGGTTATCAAAGAAATAGGAACAAGGTGCCCACTGCTTAAGGAATGGCTAAATTGTGGTACAAAAATGTTAGTGCCTTTTAAGAAAAGAGTATCATGAATAAAGAGAAGCAAAGGGAGGTACATGACCTAATGCAAAGTGAAATAGGCAGAACCAGGAAAATTACATATAAGATAATGGAAGAATCAACAAAGGAATCGGAATTGTTAAATTACATAATGATTAGAACTGGCCACAAAAAGTACCTATCTCTCTTCTGGGGAAGTGAGGGGAACAGTGTCAAAAAAAAAAAGGTTATGGGTGTGGATCCATGAATGCAATGTTAGACTTGGTTGATGTATCAAACAATTTTGCTCAATTCTTTTTTCTTTTTTAATCTTTGTTGTAAAGAATGGATCACAGGAGTGGAAGAAAATATCAAAAATGTAGACTGCAGAAAAAGATGTCAGTTAAAAAAAAAAAAAAAAAAAACTAAGTTAAATATGAGCATTGACATTCATTAACCAAACTGACATTCTCGTAAGAAAACCAATTTCAGTTATCTACCAAAAGTCTTTGTGCAGTTTTAATCCTTTAAGAGCTTAAAAACTGTACTAAAATTTTTGGTAAACCCTGTATATCACTGAAAATTTTATCTCTGCTCTATATAAAAAGTTATAAAGATCAATGATTGCAAAACTGAAATTGCTAATCTGTAAATTCAAGGAAGGATAATTAAGAATTGAAAGCTTTTTTTTCCCCTAAATTCACGAATAGAGGGTTTCAAAATAATATATTACATGTTGATAGCAATGGGTTATTAAATCATTTAAAGAGAACCTAAAGAAACTAATAACAATTCAAAATGTTTTTTAAAAAGCTGCTTCCCCAACAAACTGGGAAAACATCTTCACAGTTAAAGGTTCTGATAAAGGCCTCATTTCAAAAATATATAGAGAATTAACTCTAATTTATAAGAAATCAAGCCATTCTCCAATTGATAAATAGTCAAAGGATATGAACAGACAATTTTCAGATGATGAAATTAAACTATTACCACTCATATGAAAGTGTTCCAAATCACTATTAATCAGAGAAATGCAAATTAAGACAACTCTGAGATACCACTACACACCTGTCAGATTGGCTAAAATGACAGGAAAAAATAATGATGAATGTTGGAGGGGATGTGGGGAAAACTGGGACACTGATGCATTGTTGGTGGAATTGTGAACAAATCCAACCATTCTGGAGAGCAATCTGGAATTATGCCCAAAAAGTTATCAAACTGTGCCTACCCTTTGACTCAGCAGTGCTACTACTGGGCTTGTACCCCAAAGAGATACTAAAGAAGGGAAAGGGACCTGAATGTGCCAAAATGTTTGTGACAACCCTGTTTGTAGTGGCTAGAAACTGGAAAAGGAATTGATGCCCTTCAATTGGAGAATGGTTGAGTAAATTGTGGTATATGAATGTTATGGAATATTATTGTTCTGTAAGAAATGACCAGCAAGATGAATACAGAGAGGCTTGGAGAGACTTACATGAACTGATGCTGAGTGAAAAGAGCAGAACCAAGAGATTATATACGTCAACAAGATACTGTATAAAGATGTATTCTGATGGAAGTGGATTTCTTTGACAAAGAGATCTAACTCAGTTTCAATTGATCAAGGATGGACAGAAGCAGCTACAACCAAAGAAAAAACACTGGGAAATAAATGTAAACTGTTTGCATTTTTGTTTTTCTTCCCGGGTTATTTTTACCTTCTGAATCCAATTCTCCCTGTGCAACAAGAGACCTGTTTGGTTCTGCACACATATATTGTATCTAGGATATACTGTGACATATTCAACATATATAGGACTGCTTGCCATCTAGGGGAGGGGGTGGAGGGAGAGAGGGGAAAAATGGGAACCGAAATGAGTGCAATGGATAATGTTGTAAAAAATTACCCTGGCATGGGTTCTGTCAATAAAAAAAAAAAATAATAATAATAATAAAAGCTGCTTCCCAGAATAACTGGCTAGAGAATCTGAATGTGGGGTACATGTGCTATCAGGGAGAGTAATGAAAGGGGATGGATAAAGGGACACGGTGGCCACGATATAGAAAAGACTACTCACCCCTCGTCCCAACCCCCACTCTCAGCTAAAGAGCAACAAACAAAAGGTATCAAGAGAATAAGGGCAGAGAAACATGAGCGATGAATTCTGAAGAGCAACCAGGACCGAAACCTAAGGATTTTTTAAAGAGGAGGGAGGGAGGGGAAGTTACCTGCTCAAGCACTTCCGCCTAAACCTGCTTCTAAGGTCATGAAGGCTAGAACGTCACCTTTCCCCCTCCTCCCAGGTTTCTCCAGGCCCTGGCCCCGCCCCCGCCCCACCCCCATCCCTGCCATGTCCTTCAATTAATTCTTCCTTTCCCCCCCCCCCACCCCCCCCGCTCCATCTCTGTCGCGGGAACACATCGACCCAAAGTTCAACCGAAAAGCCGTCACCCACGCCCCCCGAGAGAAGGGAGAACCTGTGGAATTTACCCACTGTGCGCCTCCCGCTTTCCAATGCAGGCAACCCCCTCACCCGGTCAGAACCGCGTCCCTGCGCCCCACCCCCACCTAGCTCTAAGGCGGCCTCACCAGACAGCACCGGACCCTAGACCGAGCGGCCGAAAGTGACGAGGGCTGGAAGGAGGCTCTGATGACGGAGAGAGAAAAAAGAGGGCGCGAGAAAACAGAGGAAGCAGAAACAGCACCGGGCAGCGACGACGACAGCAGAGGCAGTGGCGGCAACAACAGCAGCGAAAGCGCACGACTCCTCCCCCTCGGCCGGAAGAGGAAGCGGTCCATACGGCGCCGGCGCCAGCCCTGCCCCTTATCCTGTTCTACACTACCCTCCCGCCCCCCCAATCCCCTTCCTCTGGGAGACTAGAAGGCGGGGTCAAGGTGGGAGGAGTCTGAACTACACAGCTCCCCAGCTTCGAGCCAGGGAGCGCGCTTGCGTATGCCCGGGGTCCACCTGAGCCTTTGGTGGGGCTCTGACGAATACTGGTTCCACTGAGGGGTGGAGCTAGAAATTCCTGTCCTAATAGGGATAGATTGCAAATCTAGTTATGGCTTTGCCAGAACCGGCCCCTACCGCCTTTTCAGAGAGCCATTGTCAAATTTTCAGAGCTGCTATACCATGAAGAGCTGGGCTACAAATCAGATCTTGATTATGTTGTTTTGTTAAAAGTGTGTCCGGAAGGGCGGGGATTTGGGGGGGGAGGGGCAGAGGAGGGTTGGCGAGCTGGTTGTTAAAGTATTCATCAACCCACCACTAAATGCTGTGCTGTAATCTCAACTCAACCAAATTAAGGCCTGGTTTCTCTGAGCAAAGAACTTGAACTGATTCCCCCTACCCATACTTAATTGCAAAGTGAACATACAGATCCCCAGAAATGGAGCGTTTGGAACCACGTGACAGTGGAAGGGGAGGGAATGCTGCTGAATTGGGAACTGTGTTGAAATCTTGCCTTAGACACTAACTAGATGTGTGACTTCAGGCAAGTGACAATGTGAACTTCAGTTTCCTCATTTGTAAAGTAAGACTAATTATAGTCTCTTAAGTGAGTTTTAAATTGAGAATTACATTCTCTGTATCCACAGTCAGGACTTTCAACTATAACACACAGCTCCTCATTGAAGTTACATATACTAAATTTGGCAAACTAGGTGTCCAGGAAAAAAACATCAATCCTTAAGATTCTACTTGAGCAAAAGTTATCAAACTGTGCATACCCTTTGATCCAGCAGTGTTACTGCTGGATCTCCCAAAGAGATCATAAAGAAGGGAAAGGAACCTGTATGGGCCAAAATGTTTGTGCAGCCCTGTTTGTAGTGGCTAGAAACTGGAAACTGAATGGATGCCCATCAGTTGGAGAATGGCTGTGTAAATTGTGGTATATGAATGTTATGGAATATTATTGTTCTGTAAGAAATGATCAGGAGGATGATTTCAGAAAGGTCTGGAGAGACTTATACGAACTGATGCTGAGTGAAATGAGCAGGAGATTATTATATACTTCAACAACAATACTATATGATGTTCAATTCTGATGGACCTGGCCATCTTCAGCAATAAGATGAACCAAATCAGTTCCAATAGAGCAGTAATGAATTGAACCAGCTATACCCAGGGAAAGAACTCTGGGAGATGACTAAGAACCATTACATAGAATTCCCAATCCCTCTATTTTTGTCTGTCTGCATTTTTGATTTCCTTCACAGGCTAATTGCACACTATTTCAAAGTCCAATTCTTTTTGTACAGCAAAATAACTGTTTGGACATGTATGCTTATTGTGTATCTAATTTATACTTTAACATATTTAACATGTATTGGTCAACCTGCCATCTGGGGGAGGGGATGGGGGGAAGGAGGGGAAAAATTGGAACAAAACATTTGGCAATTGTCAGTGCTGTAAAATTACCCATTAATATAACTTGTAAATAAAAAGCTACATTAAAAAAAAAAAAGAATAGAGCATGTGGGGAAAAAAAAAAAAAGATTCTACTTGAGCTTCAATTTCCTCACCTGTAAGATATTGTGTCCACAAGTGAGATATGTATGTAGAGACTATCTAAAAACCTTTCAGAAGATGCCCTGAGATCTGGCCCAATAGCTGTTCCTGTACCACTAGCTTGTTAGCTAGGGAAAAGGAAGAAAGGTAGGTAAGATCTGTAAACTCAGAGAGTAGCCAATCTCTCCTCCAATTTCCAAGATGGTTAGAATTATATCCATCTGCCTCTCCTCAAATACCAAATAGGTGTCGTTGTTGAAAGAAAGTCTCAGGGCTTTGCCCTAATGAGTCAAACAAGCTTAAGAAAATGAGGTGGTGGTGGGGGGGGGAGGTTATTGTAGCATAGGAGGCAAAACACATTGTATGCACCAGGTGCTGATTTCAAACCACTCTGCTGCTATTATAGACAACTTTTTGAAATAAGAGCAAGACAATCCTGATAAGTACATGTTTCCAAAAAGAGGATGGAATAAAAGGTCATGCAGCTATCTGATAACTAACAGGTAATACAAAGGATAAGGGCATGGATTCAAAGTGCACTCCTCCTCTCCCCAATCAACTAGTTGACCTCTCCCAAGAAAATAAAGGGAAGACAAGCAAGTCTAGAACCAATGGATTCACTCAGACTAATTGCACAAATTTCATTACCACATTAGATAAAGCATTAGATCTGGAGTTAGAAAGACTGAGTTCAAATTTAGTTTCAAATATGTGCTATGTGGGCAAGTCTTTCTGTCTCAGTTTCCTCATCTGTAAAATGGAGAAATAAATCTCCTAAGGTCTTCTAAGGTCAAAATGAGAAAATATTTATGAAGCTCTTTGCAAAATTTAAACCACCATATGACAATAATGATTATTATGATTGGGGATGGTTAACCTTATCCTATACTCACCAACTTAGCCTATCTCCACAAAATGCTAGTTTTACAAAAGACCATCATAAATAGTAAATAATCAGTAACCCATTTATCCAAGTAAAACAGCAAACAATAGCAAAACAAAAAAATTCTATAGATTAAAATATGCCAGTAAATATACAAGACTAAAGACTTCTTACTTAGATGGTTCAGCAGACCTCCCACTCCTTTCTCAGGGCATGGTCCTGCCCTTTAAATTCCAAGTAGCTCCAGTGCCTGGTTGTAGGTCCCTAATGCCAGGAGCCTGAAACAAGACAGTCTCAGGTCCTACTGCAAGCCACAAATCAAATTTGCCTACTGTAAATTTATGTCAATTGTCTTTAAAAGAGTTCTTCAGCTGGAAGTAAGAGCTCAGTTAGATCAGAAGAAAATGATCAAATGTTTAGCACAGTATCTGGCACATAGTTGGAGATTAATTAATGCTTATTGACTTCACTTGTAAGCCCTAGAAATCAAGAAATATGATGGGACTGGCATCTCATGTCTACAGCATGGAAGGCTGTAACCCACTATTCAAAGACTTTCTTTTTTCGTAATCTCTCAGGAGGCCTTTTCTCCACATCTGTCTCTGAAGCTTATCTAGAACCAACTCATATATCCATAGCTTTTAGCTCAGCTTTCTCTCAGATAATCAGGAGTCATGTTTCCCACTGAAACATGCAAAACCACTCAGGTTTAAGTGGAAGCTTGGTTACAGGTACAATGAAAGGAATGGACTAGATAGCTGATAAAGTCCCTTCCAGGTCTAAATCTATGATTCTATTACACTATGTGCCTTCTTCTCTCCCCATTGTTTAAAGCCAAAATCCCCCACAGATCATGTGGGAATTTTGGAAGCCAGCTTCTAGCTATGTATCACTTTGGCTGCTTACCTGGAAGAACTGAATGGACTGGGTAATACCTAGGAGAATAGGAGGAGGTTTCTGGCCCCTCAACTTGTTTCTGCTACCCTGCATGGTTTCAGTTCCATGGAACAGGATAAGCTTGTCACTTCTAAACTCACTACCATGGTACTAACTCAAGGCTTCTTGACAACACTTCTCTTACCTTCTTTCCCCTCTGAAAGGTTTGAGGACAGACTACCAAACTCTTCCCAATGCCTTTCTTTATAGAGTGCAGAAAAAAGACTTTCAGTTCACTTCACTTGTCATTGGCTACTCTGCTTGGTTTCAACTCCACAGAAAAGAGGCTTCCATTGGATATCCCCTATTATGTCATTTACCTTCCCCCCATTCCAAAACACACACACAATCTTGTATGTTATTTCAGATTATTGGCTCCTTGGAGGTGGGAACTATCTTTTTATTAATTATATCCCCAGTACTTAGCACAGTACTTGGTATATAGTAGATACTTTATAAATTTTTATTATATTGGATTATTGTTGGATTTTATATACCACCCTGTAGGTGACAAGATGTGATCTCATTGAGATGGAGAGCATAGCTCTTCTTAACCTGACATGTTAGCAACAGTCACCTCTCTCCATGTGGAGTATGGGACTCAACTTAATGGGCATGTAGAAGAACTTCTGGTTGCCTTTGCATTTCTTGGATGTTTTCTTCCTTTGGCATCAGACTTATAAACATTAAAAGGTAGGCATATATTATTTCCTCTTCCTTTCTTCCCCTTTCCAGCAGCAATAAGGAGAAAGAGCAAAAGTAATAGCAAGAATAGACTGGCATCAAGGGAACTGAGCAATTTTGGTAATTGAGGTGGAAATATAATCTATTCCTTGGTTTCCTTAAAATCTGGAATAAGATTAAACCAGGAAAATAGAACAGTAGCAGGTAAAGGGAAAGGTATTACCTAACACAAATGTTATGAAGAGTAGTAAAGTTTAAATCCTCATTATACATTTATTAAATTTAACACAGCAGTATCCCTATGTATTTTTGAAATATTCTCTAATTCTCTTAATTATTTTCCTTTTTTGAGGCATTATTATTGCTACTGCCTTCTCCATATCTCCTCCATCACCAAAATAAAAGCCCTTCTGTTAAATGTGTATATATGTGTGTGTGTATATATATATATATATGTTTATACATATACATATATTTATTCACTATTTCCCTTGAAATTCTTGACATTTTGTTCTCCAGATAATTTTTATTATTTTACATATTACATATATTTATATAATTTTATTTTTGTTATTTTGTCATTTAATATAGTCATTTTTATATCTTTTGTTAAGTTGATTGATTTCATACTGACTAGGTAAATAAATTCAGGTAGTACTGCCATTTTATTATATTATCATAACTCGAAGTGGGATAACTGGGACACTAATACATTGTTGGTAGAGTTGTGAAGTGATTCAACCATTCTGGAGAGCAATTTGGAACTATGCCCAAAGGGCTATCAAACTGTGTATACCCTTTGCTCCAGAAGTGTTTCTACTGGTTTATATCCCAAAGAAATCTTAAAGGAGGGAAACAGACCCACATATACAAAAATGTTTGTGGCAACCCTTTTTGTAGTGGCAAGAAACTGGAAACTGAGTGAATGCCCATTAATTGGAGAATGGCTGAATAAGTTATGGTATATGAATATTATGGAATATTATTGCTCTATAAGAAATAATCAGCAGGATGATTTCAGAAAGGCCTGGAGAAACTTACATGAACTGATACTAAGTGAAATGAGCAGAACCAGGAGATCATTGTCTATGGCAACAAGATCAATTCTGATGGATGATCAATTCTGAGGACTGTGGGAACTGAGGATGGATAACAACATGGCATTTTCACTCTTTTGTTGTGTGGTGTGCTTGAATTTTATTTCCTTTCTCATTTAAAAAAATTTTTTATCTAATTTTTCTTGTGCAGCAAGATAATTTTATAAATATGTATGCCTATATTGGATTGAACATATTTTTACCATGTTTGACATATTTTGGATAACATGCTATCTAAGGGAGGAAGGGGGGAAGGGGAGGAAATGGAAACAAGGTTTTTCAAGGATCAGTGTTGAAATCCTTGCATATGTTTTGAAAATAAAAACTTTCAATAAAAGAAAAGAAAATATATGTATTCAGAAAAATAAAATACTATTGAAAAGGGGGAAAAAAATTGTTTATTCCAAATTAAAAAAAAAAAAAAAAGAATGAACATCCTTGCTTTAACCCAAATAGTTTTTCCTTACAGATAAAACTATCTTTTGGGTTTAGATAGATACTATTTATTTGATTAGAATTTTTTGCCATGACTCTACTCCCTATTGCATTTCTGGATGAGATAGGTAGGTCCTGACCTTTTTGTAGTTTGGATGCTGCTAGGCATTCTGTTGTACTTCTGGATTAGATGTTTCTGCCTCAATCCCTAGTTTCTATTTCAGTCTCTTAGTTGCCTAATATGAACACCTCAGTTCAGTTCTCTTTCTCTTGGCATAGTCCCCAAAGGGGAATTGCTTCCAACCTTTGCTGTGGCATTGGCGGCCCAATCAGATTTTGAAGATCATGCTAGTCTTAGCTCCTCTCGCTAGGCCTCCTCATATGTACCAGTCATTGAGCTGATCTTATGTCCTCCTGTGTTTCCCATTTGTTGAAGTTGGCTCTAACAACACTCTAATGTTAGGATGAAAAGAAATTTATTTTGCCTTACCACAGCAAGGTTCTATAATAAAAATACATTAGCATTTAAGCTTCTCTGGATGTAATCCTCCCTTATCTCCCGATAGAAAGGTCATCAGGACAGGATATAATGAAGGATGTGGTGACTTTCATGGTCACAGGAATCTGTAAAGTCCAAGGAGCCTTGATTCCATAAGTTTTATATTGTTAGATGGTCATGAGGAAGCTATGGCAGAGAAACAAGTATCAAGTCTCTGGGACAGCTATATCTTCTGGATAGCTATATCTGTCAGGAAAGGCAAGGAAGAGGGTCTACCTATGTAGTGAGGGGGTGGGGAGAAGATAAATCTGGGAAATGCTGGTAAAAAAAAAGTTCTATCATTCCATTGCTCAGAGGTATGCATATCCTGTCACCTGTTTCTGGTCTGACAAAGCCACAGAACCCACAGACTTTAGGCTCTGATTGAATGGTACTGGTTTCTGAATCCTATTGAACACCTATCAAACTATCCTCACATTTCAATACCCATTTCATTGTAGCTTCTAATTCTCTTGTGGGGGATCTGCATTTAGAATGTCCTCCAATTTCTGATTCACTTACCAGAATTCACCCTGGCTTTTGTTTTCCCCTCTGCTAATTTCATTAAGCTTCCAGCCATTATACATTATGCAATGCTGGACTGAATGGAAGTATTTAATGCTTTATCTCTGTGGTCTTGATCGATGTCCTTTTTTTTAGGTCATTTCTATGAAAGATCTGGGTTCTTTAATGACCTTTTATGCTAGCATTTGAACAAAAACAAGGAGTTAACATTCTAAAAGTAGAAAACACCAATAGTGTTCAGACTACTCAAAAACTATTTTCTTTTTTTTCCCCAAGTATAATCTTTTCTTTCTTTCTTTTATTATAGCTTTTTATTTACAAGATATCTGCATGGGGAATTTTTCAGCATTGACCCTTGCAAAACCTTCTATTCCAACTTTTACTGTCCTTCCCTTTACCCCCTCCTCTAGATGGCAGGTAGACCAATACATGTTAAATATGTTAAAGTATATGTTCAATACTATATATATATATATATATATATACATATATACACACACACACACACACACACACACACACACACACCTTAGAAATAAGGTAAAAATTACCTGAGAAGAAAATAAAAAATGCAAGCAGACAAAAACAGAGGGAGGAAATGCTATGTTGTGGTTCACACTCATTTCCCATAGTTCTTTCGCTGGGTGTAGCTGGTTCTCTTCATTAGTGAACAAATGGAACTAATTTGGTACATCTCATTGTTGAAGAGGGCCACGTCCGTCAGAATTGATCATCATATATTATTGTTGTTGAAGTATATATATATATATAATGATCTCCTGGTTCTGCTCATTTCACTCAGCATCAGTTCATGTAAGTCTCTCCAGACCTTTCTGAAATCATTCTGCTGGTCATTTCTTATAGAACAATAATATTCCATAACATTCATATACCACAACTTATTCAGCCATTCTCCAGTTGATGAGCATCCATTCAATTTTCAGTTTCTAGCCACTACAAAAAGGACTGCCATAAATATTCTTTAAGATCTCTTTGGGATATAAGCCCAGTAGTAACACTGCTGAATCAAAGGGTATGTACAGTTTGATAACTTTCAAAAACTATTTTCAAACAAAAACCTGGAAACTAAGTTTTAAGAAAGCATTGATCACTTCTATTCAATCCAGAAGGTAAAGTAGAAATAGAATCTGCCTCAAAGAAACCCTATAATGAAAACTTTCAAGAATATCACATTTATCTATGGCCAAGGGGAAATTATTAAGTTTGGGAACTTAGAGATAACCAATAAAACATTAAGGTAATTAACTGACACTCCTTTTTAAAAGAATGGTAGTTTTTACTTGATTGTTGTTCCCAAAGCCAGAATTAGAAAGTTGGGGGTAAAGAATAGTTCATGTGCAAGATAATGTGGCAAAAAAATGTAGAGAAAGTATTATGGTAGGTAAAAAACTGATGAATGCTCATCAGTCAGAAGCCCAGAGCTCCAGAACAGGAATAAGAATTCTGGGTATGATTCCATAGCAAAGCCAGAGGATGAAAGACGATAGCAGGTAGAAAGTTGGCCAGAGAGCAAGGTGTTATTTCTGAGGTGGGCTATAAATGATGAACTCTCACTAATCAGAAATCTAAGATCCCAGAATGGATTTGGCAAGAAAGATAATAAGTCCTATTTGGGGCATGCCTCTGGGGCATTCAATTTATAATGTTCAATAGATATTTTGTAATGCAGGCTAAAGCCCAGAAAAAACTGGGGCTGGGGTATATAGATCTGGGAATCATCTGCACATAAATGACAAACATAGAATATGATGAAGGCACTGAAAGGGTATGACAGTGGTGAATCCTGAAACTGTCCAAATGATAGGGGTGAAATCTGAAACTTTCTTCTGACAGAGACCCACTCTTCAGGGCAGTTAAATGGTCTCATTCAGTTGGAGATCTAGCCAGAGATGCAGTTGCACCCTCTATTGAGTTGTAGAATAGCCTGGGACCCCTCCCAGGAGCTTGAACTCTCAAATAAGGTGGTCTCATTTAGTTGGAGATCTGGGCCTGATATTCCTATTGAGTGGCTTGAAACTCCAAGATAAGTACTCTATTCCACAGGAAATCTAGGCCTGGGGGGAATTGACAGCATTGAGAGATTCTCATTTAATTTTGAATAAAAGCCCTAGCCTCAGACTGCCAATAAAAGACAATTTTGAACTCCAAATCTCTGCAGAAGTCCGAAGTAGGATTATGTTTTGCCAACGAAGTTCTCTTTTTGGCAAAGCTGCCTTCCAGGACTCCTGCCCTCTGTGAAGATATCCTCTTCTCAGTATTAACCTTTGCCATTCTCCCTGACAGGACCTTGTCAATAAGAAGTCTGTCTTTCTAGCAAAACTGGCTTCTCAGTGCCAATAAAAAGCTCTTTTGCCATTCAGATTTCTGGTTTGTAAATTCTTTCACATTGGACCTCCACTGACCAGAGGGGATTCCCCACCTCAATTCTCACTACCACTAGCAGCGCATCAGGTATGTAGAAATAGAATAAAAAGGTTCAGAACAGAGTTCTCACATTTGCATGCACAGTATGGATGATGATCCAGCAAAGGAGAACAAGGAGACAGGAGAACCAAGAGACAGTTCTCCTTTCTTTGTAAAGAAAGGAATATGGTTAAAATATGGAGAGTGATCAATATAGCATAAGAAATGGTTACCTAAGGGGGCAAGGAGACCTAGAATTGCCAAAAAATATAGAGCATAGGTATAAAGTGACAATGCCATGTGAGGATGAAAAAAACTAAGGATATTTATCTTGGAGAAATGAAGACCTAGGGAGAACACAAGGCTAAGTGATTCCTGATCTTGGTTTTTTTTTCTTTGTATTTCTGAAATATGTCTCTAATTTGATTTCCTTTATTGTCTTCCTTTTTTGGCATAACTGTCATTCCTGCCCCTTTCACATCTCCTCCACCCCTAAAAATAAAATCCCATTCTCTCCATACATATATACAATACATACATCTGTATGTGTGTGTGTATATGTGTGTATATATATATATGCATACATATATATGATATGTACACACATATATGCAGAAGCAGTCCATATAGGCATGGACATTCTGCCTCTAATCAAATTCAAAATCTCTTTGGAGCCCCTCTGGAAAAATCCCGAAGCACTTTTGACCACAGATCTTTCTACAGGAGGTAGGAATCAGGGGGAAGGTTATACACTCAAAGCCCAAACTTTGGATCTCAGAGTTCAAATAGCAGATGAAATAAGGGGAATGTTTTCAAATAAGAAAATTTAGAGAAGGAAAATAACAATGAAGTCACAACTGATAGATGTTCCCATAAATGTCATAGCAGGAATATGCAATCATTCTACTTAACTTGTTACAAAATAATTTTTGGAATTGCAAAGACCTCAGCATTCTCTACTTATTATTTCTATTTGCACATCTGAAAATAGGAATATATCTTGACTTTTCATTATTACACAAAAGTGCAGATATGTTCCAAATTGTAGTTTAAATTGAGGTATGTGTGTATACATTGTCCTTTAACCTTTTATTTCTGTAAGATCAGTATGAATTAGTAGGACTGTCTAGAATATGACCAATAGTAGAATAACATTTGCTGTCATTTAATAGAATTAGATTTGCCAGACAATTTATATAGAGGATACTATTTCCTTCTGTATTCTATCCCTGAAATTCTAGTAGCTGCTAATAGGCAAATAGTAATGCCGTGTTGTAATGTTCTGTTTTGGTTTTCTTGAGGTCTCTGGGAGCAGCTTTCCTTTCAGTTCAGTAACCACCACAAGTGCAGCCAAGTGTTAAAGTCCAGATCCTTTATTATCTTTTTCAAAGTCTTGTCTCCTTTCCTGGGGCCCAGTTAGTTTTCTTAGAGGCCTCTCTCTCTCCTTGTTTCCGAGAGCTTGAGCTCCTGCCTCCTTCTCTGACCTCTGAATCTCTCCCAATTGAATCCTGGCTGAGGTTCCTAGTTTATATGCCCCATACTGAGTATAAACCAATCATTACATCACTAGGAAACCATTATTTGTTGTAGGATTAAATCAGTGCTAAACTAGATTTAACCATTGTCTCCTCAATTCCATTTAGTACTTTGTTTCAAATTCTAGTCCATAGCACCTTGGGTCTCTACTCAATTACCTTCTCAAGTGAATTAATATATGTGAAAGAAGTAGTCTGTGGCAGGGCTTCTTAAACTTTCCACTCCCAATCCCTTTTTGCCCCAGAAATTTTTACATGACTCCATCTCAAATATGTGCAGAGTTGTTTCTGATATTGTTAGTGCGTTTACTAGACAAGAGATAAACATATATAATGTTAAAGGAAATAAAAGCTAGAGAGAAAAAATATCAAGAAGCAACAGCTTAAAAAAAGAGTGGTGAATCTTACCCATAAATTGTGCCCTTTAAACAAAACAATATGTAATATTAAAACAAAATCAAAAGACTTTTTGAAAGGAAGAAAATAAAAGATAGTCTGGGGTGGGGGGTGGAGATCAAGTTGAGGGAATGAAAGAATCATCAGATTACCTGAAAAATATTTGCAAACAAAAACCTAGATACTATGTTTTAAGAAAGTCTGATCTATTCAACCCAGTAGATTTCCTAAAAGAAATCCTAAAAGAAAACTCTCAGGAATATCATAGCCAAAACTTTTTATTCTATAAAACTGAACTAATAAATGAAGATTAAACATACTCCACAAAAAAATAGACACACACACACACACACACACACACACACACACACACACAAAGGGTTCAGTATATCAACATATTGAATTCAACAAATGAATAGGCAGGAAGAGGGAATAGAAAGACTTAAGAGCAATGAAAGAGTAGGTGAAGGAATAGTTACAAAATTCCATCTTTAGAAGGTAGATGATAAAGAAGGGATTGAAAGGAAAGATATAAATAATAAACCTGTGATGGGGGGCAGGGCAAAGGAAATAGAAGAGAGGCAACATAATAGAAACATATCATTTTAATTATAGATCACTTTTATATGTCACTAACAAAATCCTACAGCAAGAGATACAAGGAGAAATTCCATTTAAAATAACTGTCGATAGTATAAAATATTTGGGAATCTATCTGCCAAGGGAAAGTCAGAAACTATATGAGCAAAACTATAAAACACTTTCCACACAAATAAAGTCAGATCTAGTAAGTTCTCTTGGATAGGCCAACCAAATATAATAAAGATGACAATGTTCTCTAAACTAATCTATTTATTTAGTGCTATACCAATCAGAATCACAAGAAACTATTTTAATGAACTAGAAAAAATAACAACAAAATTCATCTGGAAGAACAAAAGGTCAAGAATTTCAAGGGAACTAATGAAAAAAAAAATCAAATGAAAGTGGCCTAGCTGTACCTGATCTAAAACTATATTATAAAGCAGCAGTCACCAAAACCATTTGGTATTGGCCAAGAAATAGACTAGTTGATCAGTGGAATAGGTTAGGTTCACAGGAAAAATAGTCAATATAGCAATCTAGTGTTTGACACACCCAAAGACCCAACTTTGGGGATAAGAATTCACTATTTGACAAAAACTGCTGGGAAAATTGGAAATTAGTATGGCAGAAACTAGGCATTGACCCATACAACATTATATACCAAGATAAGATCAAAATGGGTTCATGATTTAGGCATAAAGAATAAAATTATAAATAAATTAGGAGAACATAAGATAGTTTACTTCTCAGATCTGTGGAGGAGGAATTTGTGACCAAAGAAGAACTAGAGATCATTATTGATCACAAAAGAGAAAATTTTGATTATATTGAGTTAAAAAGCTTTTGTACAAACAAAACTAAAGCAGACAAGATTAGAAGGGAAGCAATAAATTGGGAAAACATCTTTACAGTTAAAGATTGGAATAAAGGCCTCATTTCCAAAATATAGAGAATTGCCTCGAATTTATAAGAAATCAAGCCACTTTCCAATTGATAAGTGGTCAAAGGATATGAATAGACAATTTTCAGATGATGCAATTGAACCTATTTTTACCCATATGATGTTCCAAATCATTATTAATCAGAGAAATGCAAATTAAGACAACTCTGAGATACTACTACACACCTCTCAGATTGGCTAAAATAACAGGAAAAGAGAGTAACGAATGTTGGAGGGTCTGTGGGAAAACTGGGACACTGATGGATTGTTGGTGGAGTTGTGAACAGATCCAACCATTCTGGAGTGCAGTTTGGAACTATACTCAAAAAGTTGTCAAACTGTGCATACCCTTTGATCCAGCAGTGCTACTACTGGGCTTATATCCCAAACAGATATTAAAGAAGGGAAGGGACCTGTATGTGCAAAAATGTTTGTGGCAGCCCTGTTTGTGATGGCTAGAAACTGGAAATTGAATGGATGCATATCAATTGGGGAATGGCTAAGAAACTTGTGATATATGAATGTTATGGAGTACTATTGTTCTGTAAGAAATGATCAGCAGGATGAATACAGAGAGGCTTGGAGAGACTTACATGAACTGATGCTAAGTGAAATGAGTAGAACCAGGAGATCATTATACACTTCAACAACAATATTATATCAGGATCAATTCTGATGGACATGGCTATCTTCAACAATGAGAGGATCCAAAGCAGTTCCAATTGATCAGTAATGAACAGAACCAGCTACACCCAGCAAAAGAACACTGGGAAATGAGTGTGGACCACAATATAGCACTTACAGTCTTTCTGTTATTGTTTGCTTGCATTTTTGTTTTTCTTCCCAGGTTATTTTTACTTTCTTTCTAAATCCAATTTTTCTTGTGTAGCAAGACAACTGTATAAATATGTAGGCATATATTGTATTTAATATATACTTAAACATATTTAACAGGTATGGGACTACCTGCCATCTAAGGGAAGGGGTGGAGGGAAGGAGGGGAAAAGTTGGAACAGAAGTTTTTTTAAGGGTCAATGTTGAAAAATTACCCATGCATATGTTTTGTCAATAAAAAGCTATAGCAAAAAAAATTAATTATAGATCACTAATGTTACAAAGGGGCCCCAATATGATTCATAAAGAAATGTGTATTAAAAAAAAAATCTGAAGGGAAAAATGTTATACAAGAGAAACCAGGTAGAACAGTGGATAGAGAGTTAGACTTGGAGTCAGGAATATTTATCCTGAGTTCAAATCTGACTCAGAAATTTACTAGCTATGTGACCATGGGCAAGTCACTTAATTCTCTTTGCCTCAGTTTCCTCATTTGTCAAAAGAGCTGGGGAAGGAAATGGCAGTATCTTTACCAATAAAACCCCAAAGGGGTCACGAACAAGTAGAAAGTAAGCTCCTTTTATAACATTTTCTTCTCTAAAGATAAGGAGTCAGACATCAAAGTAAATATAGCAGGACTGGAGAGAGGGAAATACAAAATTCACTCATAAAACAGAAGAAAATAACAGAATAGATTAGAGAGCATAACCAGTAAGAAACACATTTGAAACATAAAGATTCATAGAGTTAAAATAAAGGGCGGAAGCAAAATATATTTTTCTTAAGTTAAAAATAAGTCAAGGACAGCAATTATTTTAGAAAAAAAATAGTAAAAATAGATGCAACAAAAAGATAAGCACAAAAAATATTATGTTTGAAGGTATTGGCTCATTAGCAAATATAATGATTTAATATGTATATACTGAATAACGTGAATTAAATTCATAAATATGAAATTAATAATTGAAAGACTGTTGCTTATTGATGGCCTTATGCCAATATTATAAAAATGGCAATGTTGTCTAAATTAGTTTATTTATTCAGTATTATACTGATATAAATTGTGTCCCCTTTAAATCTGTGGGAGGAAGGGTGATTCTCAGGGTCTCAAACCCTCCCGGAACTCTAGAAGGGGCACACCCTTCTGTTGCCATAAGGGTAACACCCAGATAAGTAGTTTCATTCAATTGGAGCTCTTGGCCAGGGTCACAATCACTGCCCCTACTGAACTGGAGATTAGTCCTTCATACTGCTCCCATCTTGGGAGGTCTGGGCAAATCCCAATAAAGCCTCAGAAAGCTAATAGAAGATGATTTTGAACCCGAATCTTTGCCAATTCCTAATCAGGAAGACCACTGATGAAGATATTTTCTTCTCACTGGATACCCATCCTTGGCAAATTCCTAATCAGGAGTTTAGCCTGTTAAAAAATAAATCCCTTTTTGTTTCACAAGGGACCTGCAATATCAACCAGAGGGGATCTTTTACCCTCCATTCTCACACCCCATCAATACCGAGTAAAGAAATTAGAGAAATCATGAAAAAATTTGGGTAGGAAAGGAAAGATCTAGCAGTACTAGATCTAAAATTATATTTCAAGCCATTATCATCAAAACAATTTGACACTGGATAAGAAAAAATAAAGTTGATCAGTAGAACAGATTAGCTACTCAAGATACAGAAGCAAATAAATATCACAATGTAGTGTTGATAAATACTGTGTGGCTTAGAAATGGTTGAGGGATCACCATTAAAAAAAAAGGCTGGAGAGATCTCTAGGAGCAAAGCAAAAGTTTTATGTTCTTTCTAGAATCAGGCATCCCACCCGTAGAGCAGGCAATTCAAGGGACAAGGCACCTTTTAGGACAGGTTTGACACTTAAACAGTCCCTAACGCAAAATACCCCTCCCACCACTGACCCTCAGCTGAGAGTCTTACATTCTAAACTCGGAACTACCCAGGAAATTAAACTTGACAAATAAGTACATAGTTACCCATATTTGATTGAAATAGAGAGAAAATGATGTCATGGGAGTATAGCAGGAGCAGGAAAGGGACTTAAGTATGCCCTTGAATCAATGCTCAAAGACCTTCAGGTCTAACTCAAACTCTGAAGTAGATGAAGCCTTATGCAATTTTCACAACTGTCTAGAAATATCTTACCTCATCAGTCTCCCCTCTTATTTGTACACTAAGATCTCTTCAAATTTTTATAACATAATTTCAAATTCCCTATCTAATTCCTTATTGCCTTCTGGCTCCTCTTGGTCTTCTTGAGGCACAGACTCCTACCCTTTTAGTACCAGACCCTTCAGCTTTTCCTTCCAACCTAATCATTCTGGATAGTGAGTTTTGGACTATTCTAGTTATCAATCAGATGTAGGGCTTTAGCTGTTTGATTGGTGATCATCTCTACAACTGCTTGAAGTCTAATTATCCTATTCAACATATATATTGGAATTCTAGATTCTATATCCCCAACTTCCATCTTGAGCCCAGGTGATTGGCCCATACTTTTTACCTATTTTTTCTGGGGACCAGGTGTCACCCCAACCATTTGCATCTCCAGTCTGGGTAATGGAGATATCTAAACTCCGTATCCCTCTTCCTAAATCATCATACTACTGAATTCCTAAAGATTTGTCTGCCTGTTCAGGAAGAAAGAAAAAAAAAAAATTGGCCTTATTAACCCAATATAACAGATCCCTTTCCAATTAAGAGGTGAGTACACTGTGAGGTCAAGGTGAAATTCTTAGGGGAAAATGTCAGCTCCCAAACAGGTGAAGAGACCCAGAGTAATAAGAAGAGTGATACACAGACAATTATAATGATTCACTGGGTTCAGAGACTGTGTTCCCATTCAGTAGAGGCCCCCTCCTCAAATGTAATTTGAGGTCCCCTTATCTTCAACTGTCCACTCCGATATAGGTGGTGCCAGAGGAACTTTTGTTCTGGTATGGTGTGTCCAGCCTTGTTCCTGTGTCTGAATTGCAATTTCTGAAGTCAGTATCACCCTAGAGTCTTCCTTCCAGGATTGGATCAAAACCCAATCTCCAACCTGAATTCCATGAACAGGGAAACCTAGAGGAAGATTCTGAGCTATTAACCCTTTTGTTGTAGTTTGTCCCCAAAACAGGGCCGATATAAGTCTGGAAAAGATGACTGTACAATCATCCACAAGGTGAAAGCCCAATATCTCTATGTGGCTTGGTTCTGATTCTGACCACAGTGAGAGGAGGTATTTAGTCCAAGGTAGTTAGGTCTTTAAAGATAATTTAGTTAGTTGCCGTTTTATTTCTTGATTCATCCTTTCTACTTTCCTAGAAGAGGGAGGATGCCAAGGGATGTGGAGATCCTAAGTGATTTTGAAGGCCCTAATCAGATTCTGAAATACTTGGGCAGAAAAATGTGTTCCCTGATCCAAGTCTATCCTCTCCACTACTCCATATCTGCGGATAATTTGTTCTAATAAGACCTTACTTACTGTCGAGGCAGTTACTTGGGCTGAGGGGAATGCCTCCACCCATGAGATCAGATGGTCCACTATGACCAGCAAATATGTATTTTTTTAATAATTATAACTTTTTATTGACAGTACGTATGCATGGGTAATTTTTTTACATTATCCCTTTACATTTGCTCACTTCTGTTCCACTTTTTTCCTTCCCTCCCTCCACCCCCTCCCCTAGATGGCAAGCAGTCTTATACATGTTAGATATGTTATGGTATATCCTAGATATAATATATGTGTGCAGAACCAAACAGTTCTCTTGTTGCACAGGAAGAATTGGATTCAGAAGGTAAAAAATAACCTGGGAAGAAAAACAAAAATGCAAACAGTTTACACTCATTTCCCACTGTTCCTTCTCTGGGTGTAGCTGCTTCTGTCCATCATTGATCAACTGGAACTGAATTAGATCTTCTCTTTGTTGAAGGTATCCATTTCCATCAGAATTCCTCCTCATACAGTATTGTTGTTGAAGTGTATAATGATCTCCTGGTTCTGCTCATTTTACTCAGCATCAGTTCATATAAGTCTCTCCAGGCTTTTCTGTATTCAGCCTGTTGGTCATTTCTTACAGAACAATAATATTCCATAACATTCATATACCACAATTTACCCAGCCATTCTCCAATTGATGGGCATTAATTCATTTTCCAGTTTCTATCCACTACAAAAAGGGCTGCCACAAACATTTTGGCACATACAGGTCCCTTTCCTTTCTTTAGTATTTCTTTGGGATATAATAAGCCCAGTAGTAGCACTGCTGGATCAAAAAGTATGCACAGTTTGATAACTTTTTGGACATAATTCCAGACTGGTCTTCAGAATGGCTGGATCTGTTCACAACTCCACCAACGAATGCATCAATATTCTAGTTTTCCTGCATCCCCTCCAACATTGATCATTATTTTTTCCTGTCATCTTAGCCAATCTGACAGGTGTGTAGTGGTATCTCAGAGTTGTCTTAATTTGCATTTCTCTGATCAATGGTGACTTAGAACACTCTTTCATAGGAGTGGAAATAGTTTCAATGTCATCATCTGAAAATTGTCTGTTCATATCCTTTGACCATTTATCAATTGGAGAATGGCTTGATTTCTCATAAATTAGAGTTAATTCTCTATATATTTTTGAAATGAGGCCTTTATCAGAACCTTTAATTGTAAAAATGTTTTCCCAGTTTGTTGCTTACCTTCTAATTTTGTTTGCATTAGTTTTGTTTGTACAAAGGCTTTTTAATTTGATGTAATCAAAATTTTCTATTTTGTGATCAATAATGATCTCTAGTTCTTCTTGCCGAGAAAATATTTGAGGCTACCTATAGATGGCAGCTCAGTGAAGTCCACCTGGATGCTTTGGAATATCTGATTCCTGGAGCTCATTCCCCTTTTGGGACCTGGTGTTGGGCAGCCTTGTTAGTCCTTCTACAAACGAGGCAGACGTCCACCAGTTGTCGGGCCATAACATATAGGCCGGGGGAAACATACCTTGTCAGCACAGCATCACGTTTTGGACATCCCAGTGACTGCTCTGGTGCAATTGCTGAAGGACCTGTCTCATATTTGTTTGGGTCAGTACCTCTCTGCTATCAGGTAAGAGCCATTGTCCTTCCAGGTTCTTAACTGTTCTGAGAGCTGAGAACTTCTCTTTTTCCTTCTGGATAAAACTAGGATAGGGCAGACAAGGGGGAAGTACAGGAATCAAGGCATTATTTGAGTAATCTCCTGGTCTTCAGCTCCCTTGGCCTCCTCATCTGCTAATCCACTTCTCTTGCCTCAAAAGAATTTCCCATCTGATGTCCCTTTATATGTATTACTGCTACATTCCTAGGAGCCAGAATGTTTTCCAGTATCTTTCTAACTAGTATATGGTGGACCAGTTCTTTATTATTTATAAACACTCTTTCTTCCCAAATTTTTCCAAATATATGCACCACACCCCAGGCATATTTTGAATCTTGGTCCCTCAATAACTTCAACACTTGATTTAAGGCATCCAATATACAAGTTTGAGCAGATAGACTGCTCTTGGTAACAGTGAAAGTTTTATCTCCATCCATAATAGCAAATCCATTTTTCCTTTTCCCATCTACCATTCTAGAAGAGCCATCTATAAACCAATTTACTCTCCCAGGTATTGGCGATTCTTTTAAATCCTCTCTTACTTTTGTTTGAAAATCAATTAACTCTAAACAATAATGTTCCTCTTGGGGGATAGTTTTGTTCCAGGGGACAAAAAGGAGGCAGGATTAATATTATGATCTTGGTCATAAATAAATTGGAAGAGCATAGGATAGTTTACTTCTCAGACCTGTGGAAGAGGAAGGAATTTATGACCAAAGAAGAACTAGAGATCACTACTGACTACAAAATTGAAAATTTTGATTATATCAAATTGAAAAGTTTTTGTAGAAACAAAACTAATGCAGGCAAGATTAGAAGCGAAACAATAAACTGGGAAAACATTTTTACAGTCAAAAGTTCTGATAAAGGACTCATTTCCAAAATATATAGAGAATTGACTCTAATTTATAAGAAATCAAGCCATTCTCCAATTGATAAATGGTCAAAGGATATGAACAGACAATTTTCAGATGATGAAATTAAAACTATTACTACTCATATGAAAGAGTGTTCCAAATCACTATTGATCAGAGAAATGCAAATTAAGACAACTCTGAGATACTACTACACACCTGTCAGATTGGCTAGAATGACAGGGAACGATTACACAGAATGTTGGAGGGGATGCGGGAAAACAGGGACACTGATACATTGTTGGTGGAATTGTGAACACATCCAGCCATTCTGGAGAGCAATTTGGAACAATGCCCAAAAAGTTATCAAACTGTGCATACCCTTTGATCCAGCAGTGTCTCTACTGGGCCTATACCCCAAAGAGATACTAAAAAAGGGAAAGGGACCTGTATGTGCCAAAATGTTTGTGGCAGCCCTGTTTGTAGTGGCCAGAAGCTGGAAAATGAATGGATGCCCATCAATTGGAGAATGGTTGAGTAAATTGTGGTATATGAATGTTATGGAATATTATTGTTCTGTAAGAAATGACCAGCAGAACGAATACAGAGAGGATTGGCGAGACTTACATGAACTGATGCTGAACGAAATGAGCAGAACCAGGAAATCATTATATACCTCAACAATGATACTGTATGAGGATGTATTCTGAAGGAAGTGGATTTCTTCAACAAAGACAAGATCTAACTTAGTTTCAATTGATCAAGGATGGACAGAAGCAGCTACACCCAAAGAAAGAACACTAGGAAATGAATGTAAACTGCTTGCATTTTTGTTCTTCTTCCCAGGTTATTTATCTAAATCTAAATTTATCTAAATCCAATTCTCCCTGAGCAACAAGAGAACTGTTCGGTTCTGCACAGATATATTGTACCCAAGATCTACTGTAATCTATTTAACATATATAGGACTGCTTGCCATCTTGGGGAAGGGTGGAGGGAGGGAGGGGAAAAATCGGAACAGAACTGAGTGCAAGGGATAATGTTGTAAAAAATTACCCGGGCATGGGTTCTGTCAATAAAAAGTTATTTAATTAAAAAAAAAAAGATTATGATCTTGGGTGATTACTAGAACATCCTTTTCTAATAGTATTGCCTCATATTACAAAATTCTGGAATTTGTGAGCCATCTCCCCGCCCTCTCAATTAGTATTGTCCTTACTTGGTGTGGGATACTTACTATAAGACTGCCTCCAAAGGTGAGCTTCCTACTCTCTTCTACCAATAGAGTGGTAGCAGCTACTGCTTGTACACAGGTTGGCCATCCTTTGGCTACAGGATCTAATACTTTAGAAAGGAAAGCCACTGGTCTTCTCTGCCCCCCTCTTATTTGAGCAAGAACTCCCAGAGCCACCCCACCCTCAACATTGACAAACAGATGGAAAGGTTTTTCCAAGATGGGGAAAGCCAAAACAGGTGATGAAATTAATAAATGCCTTAAATCCTAAAATTTCTGATCACTCTTTGGATCCCACATTCTAGATTTGGGACTTTCCTCCAGCAGGTGCTTATGCAAAGGTTTAGTGATAGCAGCATAATAATTTATCTATGCCTGACAATATCCTACTAACCCCAGAAGTTTACATAGCTCTTTCTTTGTCTTAGGTTTGGATATGTGTAATATTCCCTCAATTCTGGAAGGGTTCAATCTCTTGATGCCTTCACTAATAAAATACCCTAAATATTTTTCCTCCCCCCCCTCCCCCAAACTGCAATTTCTCTTTTGATACTCTTAAACTCCAATCCTCGCAGGACATTTGATAGATCAATGGTACAACTACGGGTGTGTTTCCTTGTATCCCCCATCTATATACTGTAACACCCAAGTTCCCATTACTGGTTGGAAATCTCCCATGCAATTTTCAAGGATTCTGCCAAACAAATTTGGGGACTCAGTATAGCCTTGGGGCAAGAGGCACCATTTCATTGTTGCTTCCTTCCAGTCTCTGGATCTTCCCATTGGAAAGCAAAGAGGTTTCTACTACTCTCATCTAAAGTGCAGCTCCACAATGCATCCTCCAGATCCAATGCACTGAAACCACTTAGAACTAGGAATCCGGCCCAGAATGATATATGGGTCCAGAACCACAGGGTGGGAAGCTAACACAATTTTGTTAATCTCCCTTAGATCCTGAAGTAACCTTTATTTCCCAATTTCCCATCCTTCTTGAATAGAAATATGGGTATGCTGAAGGATGAAATGCAGGGTTCTATTAATCCATTTCTCAATAAATCGTGTATCACAGGCTGTAAACCTCTCCTTCCTTCTAGTGAAATTGAGTATTGTTTGACTCTTACTGTTGGTGTTCTTTTTCTCTCACCAAGGTAGAAGATACAATGAAATCTCTCTTGCCTTGAAGATAGGGCTTGTGGGCTTCCTCCCAGAGTGCTCCTCTCCGACCTCAGTCAATATTCCAGAGAAATTCCTTCCAGAGTGCTCCTCTCTGACCCCAGTCAAGCTTCCCAAGAAAAACTCTCTCCCAAGCTCTAAGAGCTTCCTGTATATATATATGATCTTCCAAAGGTTAACTCCTCCTTCTGGAGAGAGGGATTCTGGGTTATCTCCCAGAGTGCTCTCTGGCCCTAAGGGAGGTGTGAGTTCGGATATCTCATACTAAGCCATACTAAGCCCTGAAATCTCCCAAACGTGTGAACTCCATTGAGTACTTAGATACTTATGAGCTCTCTAAGGGTGTGAACACAAGCATCGTTTCTATCAGTTGTACTTAGTACCTTGTTTCAAGTTCTGGCCCAAAATATCTCCTTCTAAGATCAAATCAATCATATTGAATCATGCTAAATTAGATAATTATTGTCTCTATCAACTCTAATGGCTTAACAGTTTGTAAAGATTCCAACATCTTACTACCTCCCTAGGGTCTTTCAATATGATTTTTATCTGGACTATGTCTGCTCTGCCTGGATTGTCTCTCACCCAAACCTCAGAGGTTATCCTAGTCTACTCTTCTTCATTCATTAGTGCCATTCTACTGGAGTATATGCTGGGTCTATGTGGAATCAACACAATTTCTAGTTTAATTATTAAATCTCTCCCCAGAAAGTTTACTCCTGCTTCTGAGATAAGCAGAAATCTGCCCAATGTTTCCCTTTTTCCCATATATAAGAAAAATTTCTCCTTTAACCCCAGAAATCACCAGGGTCTCCTTAAATAATTTAACCCCTTCAGGCAAACAGGTCACTGAAGATCTCAATGTTCTGGTGTCTATTAAGAGCACAAGAGCCTCCTGATGGGGTCCCACCCTTAAATTTAGCAAGGGTTCTAGGTGGGAGTCTTTTTTTTTTTTTTTTTTCTGGGTGGGAGTCTTACAAGAATCCCTGACTCTCCTAATCTTCATCAAGCTCAACAAGGTGTTGTGCCAAAGTTCCCTTTTGATGTCCTGACCTAGTTTCCCCATTGTCCTATTTAGTTATTCTGCCTCAGGTTATAATCTTTCCCTCTTAATGTCTGAAGAGATAAAGGTCTGCCTCAGTTGCTCTGCCCCAAAACCCCAGGCTATAATCATTCCCTCTTAAATGGTTGATGAGATAAAGGTTTTATATCTTTAGGTTATAGACATTCCTTCTTAATTTTTGACGGGATAAAGGTTTATCCATTTTAGATGTCATTAGAGTATCAGTAACCTCCCTCCATCTTGTCATCCTAGGGGCCTCCCTCCCCATTAGGTTATCCCCACCCAAGTACTTCCCCCATTATGTCACTGTTCTTGTTATCCTATAAAAAAGCTTGCTCTGTGATACTTAGGGCTGGACTCTTTGAGATGACCGTCTCGTCCAGCCCTGGGACCAAACATGGATCCATTGGTCCCAGTATATCTCTCCATTTAATAAACTATTGAATTGGTCTTGTAATGCCGAAGAAACTGAGCAAGACAGAGATTAGAGACCAATTCAATAGTTTATTAAATGGAGAGAAATACTGGGACCAATGGATCCATGGTTGATCCCAGGGCTAGATGAGACTATCATCTCAAAGAGTCTAACCCCCACTATCGGGGCAGCAATCTTTTTATAGAATAACAAGAACAATGACATAATGGAGGTACTAGGTAGGAATAACCTAATGGAGGGAGGTTACTGATATTCTAATGACATCTAAAATGGATAAACCTTTATCTTGCCAAACATTAAGAAGGAATATCTATAAAACTTTTAGCTCAAACATTAAGAGGGAAAGGTTATAACCTAAGGCAGAATAACTAAATAGGACAATTGGAGAAACTGGGTCACGACATTAAAAGGGAACTTTGGCATAACAGTCTCTAATCTCTGTCTTGCTCAGTTTCTCCAGCATTACAAAGGGAACATATCTGCTGTTCCATCCTCTGCTGGGGGCAGTCTTTTTCTATATGCCCTAGTCCCCAATACCTCAAAGGGTTTCTGGTGTCAGGAACAGTAAGCCTGTCTCAGTCTCCTTTCCTTGGGGCTTTGTTCTGTCATCTTTTCTGCATTCTTTGCTATTCCCTGCGCAGTCTGGACTAAGATTTTGGCATTGTGCTTTTGCTTTTCATCATCCCTTCTAACATACACCTGGGTGGCCTCCTCCAATAGATTGGAAAGACTCTTATTATTCCAGCCTTAGTGAAGCAAATGGCCCTTAGCTGGGCCTAGGTGGGGTTAATTGAATTAAGTCCTCTTGGGCCTCAGGGCCCCTGGAGGGGCTGATTGAATTAAGTCTTGAGGTGGGGCTATGTATGGAGAAGAGAGAGATAACAATGCATCTCATTGCTGTGTGTTCAAAGTCTCTTCCTTTATGCCTTTTTCACTTTGATTCTTGCTCAACGTTATTGGGGCCCCTGAAAGCTATGGTGCATATATATATATAAAATCCTATAATATATATGATAATATATAAATCCTAATATAAAATATATACATATATATATATATATATATAATATATATAATCCTCTTCTGGATTAACAGAGTCTTTACTATTAACATACAAATTTAGTTTTTGGCACACCCAATCTTCAAGGGAAACCATACTTAGGCCAAATTGTGCCTCCACCAATATCGTTGTTACCCCAAACAAAACAACAATACTTTATCATCTTTTTCTTGCTTTTTCCTGTATATTTTGGCAGTTTATTCCAATTACTTAATTTATTTCCCGAGGGACTATCTACTGATATTTTTTGATCATTTTTTTTTCTCTCATTTTTCTCTGTGAAGGATGGCTGGGACTGGGTCACACCCATTGAATTTGGATGGAATCTAAATTCCAAAACTCCCAAACACATCAATTGTTGCCAATTGACCTCTGTCACCCAAGAAGGCCTATCCTATCTTGTCCAGCGTACCCCTCCAGAATCTGTAACTTGACTCAAGGGGCTCACAAGGGGCTTACCTCTGGGTTGCTGTACAGCAAATTGCTTGACTGATCTGTCCTCACATCAAGCCAGTTGGAATTTTTACTGTGAATTCTCTCCCTTTTGCTTTGTCCTGTTTCTCCACTTTGGGCCCATTTTACCTTGGGGAGCAAGAAGAAACCCCTGGACACTGGCGGGCTGCCTAAATCAGGGCAGACTGCCTAAATCTAAATTTAGTGCACAGACTGATAAGGTCTAGATTTAGGGAACCAAAATGAGATTAGTCTGGTGGTCAGGGAGTTAAATGATAAGGTCTAGTGGCAGGTTCTGAGTTCAGGGAACCAAATGGAGAGGTTTGGCTCTGTAATGCTGGAGAAACTGAGCAAGACAGAGATTAGAGACTAATTTAATAGTTTATTAAATGGAGAGATATACTGGGATCAAATGGTTCTATGGTCGGTCCCAGGGCTGAACAAGACTATTATCCCAAAGAGTCCATCCCTGAGTATCGGGACCACAAGGTTTTTATAGGATAACAAGAACAATGACATAATGGGGAGATACCTGGATGGGCATAATCTAATGGGGGGAGGCACAATGGATGACACAATGGAGGAAGGTACGGTAGAGGTTACTGATATTCTAATGATGTCTAAAATGGATAGACCTTTATCCTGTCAAATATTAAGAAGGAATGATTATAGCCTAAAGATATAAAACCTTTATCTCATCAAATATTTAAGAGGGAATGATTATAGCCTGGGGTTTTGGGGCAGAGTAACTGAGGTAGACCTTTATCTCATCAAACATTAAGAGGGAAAGGTTATAACCTGAGGCAGAGTAACTAAATAGGACAATTGGAGAAACTGGGTCAGGTCATTCAAAGGGAACTGTGGCATAACATTCCACACTCTGTCTCTTCTAACTGTTCAAATCTTTGAATTACCTTCCTCTAGAAGGTCTTAGAACCATAATTTTGACCAACTCTATGTGAAGTAAATAGACCAAATAAAAATCAAAATAAAGCTAGAATAATGTAAGGACTTATGGCAAGGTCAAATCTCTCCCTGATAACCCCAGAGTTAATCACAATACACAAAGTTCCTTATTACAATCATGTCATGTCCTCTGCAGTTGGGGAGCATATGGACAATTCATTGTGAGTTAGGTCTATGGTCATTTGTGCATGACTAGGCCTCTACAGAGCAACAGGGCTCAAGACAGTTGTGCTGCCCATTCAGAGGGGCAACCCACTCCAGGGGAGAAGGGCGAGGCTTGGAGTAGCTCCACCTGTCCCTGCCCAGAGGAACAGACAGGGCTGCAGAAAGCATCAGATTTCTGAGCAGATTATGCAGTGAGACCAAGGCAGGCAAACCCCAAACTTTTAGAGGCCTGATACCAAACTACAAGGTCCTTTTAAGTTCACTGAAATACTAACTAAGGACCTGGGGTAACAGGAGTGGAGAAACAGATCAGATATTTACCATAACCTTATATTTATACAAATCAGTTTGCTGTTTTTAGCCAAGAACAAATTTAGCTACAACTTGATTAAAAAACGTCTGGGACAGTTTAGAGGGAGGGGGAAGGAAAGGATTCCATGTGGCCGCCCTTCCCCCCACTCTATCTCCAAAGAGACAGTGGGGGGAGGGAAGTGGAACTAAACTTCACTCCAGGCTAACTAGAAGCTCCAATAGCTGAAGTAACACCAGTGGGGGGAGAGTTTAAATCTTTACCTTTGAAGACAAAAGATCACTACCCCACCCAACATTTAAAGTAGCAGAAATCATTGGGGGAATGGGTGGGGAAGATTCCATAAAACCCACATGTCCAGCAGAGCTGGATTTAAAGCATAACTTACAATGGTATAGTATATGTAACAAATTCTGAACCAAAATTCCCAATAATATAAAACTGCTTTTGCTATCATATTTAAAATAATGCATAGTTTTTCTTTCTCTTCCTCTGGCCCCGTGTGGCCATTATTCCCAATGGACTCGTCCTAAGCTCCAACTTGGCCAGAGTTGAAGCTTTCAGAAAAGTCACATTTTTTTTGCTACATAGTTTACCTAATTAGAGGCACATGACCTCTTTCAGGCAAGTTAAGAGAACTTCTTTAATAAGCTATTGTTCTTTTAAGATCTTATACTTAAACATAACTAATTCTAGTCTGCATAGGCAACAGTAAAATTTATTTCCCAAATTTAGAATCATCTTAAAATTCCTGATCCAATGTTTTCTCCAGTTGGAGTTCAGTATTGAAATAACCAATTCCCAAATTTGATCATTGTTCTTAAATTTAACAGAGCTCTTAAAATGAACAAAACAGACAAACAAATCACTCAGAACACACAACGCACATAGACTGTCCAGCAGTCAAATTAACACAGATCAGGGGCACACAGACAAACAAATCACATAGAACACAGAGCACACTTAGACTGTCTGGCAAACATTTAACACAGACCAGGGGCACAAAGAGAAAAAAAAAATCACACAGAACACAGAGCACACCTAGACTGTCCGCAGTCAAAGTCAGCTTTAGTCTGCCCTCCCCTCCCATAATCCAAACAGAGCCTGCCTTGTTTTTTTTTTTTTTTTTTTTTTTTTGCTAGATGGTGTCTTAAAAAAAAAACAAACACCCAGATTTATACTCTGGTACTCTGGAATGGCCAGAGTTGTGCCAACTGGCACACAGAACCAGATGTGTCTTAGGAAACACTCAGGTAGTGTCAACTGTGTCAAAACCAAGCCAAATGGTGTCTTAAACAAACACCCAGTAGTGACAACTGTGTCCAGTTTGACACTAATCAAAACCAAGGCCAAAACACAGACAGACAAAAACAGATCTAGGAGATCTTGGAATTCTTACAAAGTGTTAAGTCATTAGAATTGATAGAGACAATAATTATCTAATTTAGCATGGTTCAGTTTGATTGATCTGATCCTACAAGGAGAAGTTATGTGCCAGAACTTGAAACAAAGTACCAAGTGGAATTAATGCTTAAATCTAGTTTAGAAATGATTTAATCCTATAACAAATAATGGTTTCCCAGTGACATAATGATTGGTGTGTACTCAGTGAACAGCATATAAGCAAGAAGCTATCAGGGGCAGAGAGCACTCTTGGGAGATTGAGAGCCAGGAGTGAGTGGAGGCGACAGTGGTGAAGATTCAGAACCAAGATTCAGAAGGAGTTGGAGGTGACAAAGGACAAGCTGCATGAGCTCTTGGAACCAAGGATGGAGAAAGGCCTCTAAGAAAGCCAACCAGGCCTAAGGAAAGAGACAAGACTTGGAAGGAGAAAATAAACCTTTGAATTTTATCAGCTGGCTGAGTTTGAAGTGATTATTACTTTGAATTGAAACTAAGACTGCCTCCAGAAAACCTCCCCAAGAAACCTGCCCACAGAGAACCATCATATATTATACAAAACAAGAGAACACCACAAGGAGACACAAAACCAGAGTATTATCCAGTGTCCTGAATTATTATTCATTAATATAATTTTATATAATTAATATTAATATAATAATATATTATTATCTTCTCAGAATTCAATACCTATCATTCCGTCAGCATTCTATTATTCTGAGGATCCAGGTACTAAATTGTGTCTTTCTCTCTCTTGGCCGAATCAAAATCCAGAGTATCCACTGTCGCATGTGGCCCCAGCTGGTGAACTGATCCCCAACTGTTTCCAGGCCCAAAGTGGAGACTTGAAATGTCTCTAACCTCTAGTCCCATTTCCAGTTTCTGTTATCTCGATGGGACCTCCAAAATGTAATGCCAGAGAAACTGAGCAAGACAGAGATCAGAGAACAATTTAATAATTTATTAAGTGGAGAGATTATACTAGGATCAAATGGATCTATGGTTGGTCCCAGGGCTGAATGAGACTATCATCTCAAAGAATCCAGCCCTGAGTATGGGGACAGCAAAATTTTTATAGGATAAAAAGAACAATGACATAATGGGGGAGATACCTGGATGGGGATAATCTAATGGGGGGAGGCACCTAGGGCACAATGGAGGGAGGTACTGGAGAGGTTACTGATATTCTAATGATGTCTAAAATGGATAGACCTTTATCCTGTCAAACATTATGAATGATTATAGCCTAAAAAGGGAAAGGTTATAACCTGAGGCAGAGTAACTAAATAGGACAATTGGAGAAACTGGGTCAGGACATTCAAAGGGAACTGTGGCATAACAGTCGCCTGCATCCCTTGGGATTCAGCGCAAGGAAAGGGAGTTTTGGGGATTCCCTTCTGGTGGCACAAAGATTCTCTATAAAGAAATTTACAGACCCGAAAACCTAGATTGATAAAAGAGGTTTAATTATAGGAACTGGAAAGTACAGTTAGAAATCCTGACAGAAGCATGAAGTCTGATTAGGGAAATAGGTGAGGGTAAAGAGAGGGTAACATTGGAAAAGAATATTTCAGTGGATAGAAACTCCTTGGCATAGCATAGCATGGCATAGCTGGCATATTTGGAACCTCTGCAAAGAGAGGGTTTTAGATTGGTTTTTTTTTTTAAAACCTTGGCTACAAGCTGGGGGTTGCTCTTGATAGGCTGGGTACAGTTTGAGTTGAATTGAATAGAAGATGTTCATTTGAATAGGGTTGGAATTCTTCAGCTCAGAACTCAATCAGCCCCACCTAAGTAAACCACTTTATCTGATTCCCTAGGACTGTCTCTCAGTGAGGCAGGGTTGAAGGACATTTTCTCCTTCAAGGATTTTTAGAGTTTCGGGGTCCTTTCTTCAAGACCACTTTAATACTTTTGTTATTGGCCTCTTATTTGCATAAAGCCAATAGAATCTTTTGATAAGGAAATCTAAATGGGCTGAGTCTTCCCACCCCTCAAAATGAAGATTCTTCACAGAGTAAATGTATCTCTGCACCAGCAAAAATAGACTTTAGATGTAGACTTCTATCATCTCTTCCTTAAATGTCACAAACTACAACCCTCAGTAAACTGATTTTTGATGAAAAAGCCAAGTAGAACTGCTAAACAGTGTACAAAGCCAAATCGGAGGGTAGAGGTGGTAAAAATTCAGCTGCCCACTAAAAAACAAGTGTAAGTAGTCCAACAGAATAACCTCCTTTAGAGAGGCTGCATCCTATGAAAAACGCAGTGACTAAATGATTTATCTGATTCAGTCTATAGCATTCCAATGGGATAGTAACTGGTCCAATCCAGTCTGGAAGTAGCTGTATATAACAGCAGAGGGACTTACTTGGCTCAGTCTGGCACAAGTAATACTTTAGGGCATGCAACCTGCATAGTTTATCCCAGCAACTGCTGAATTCAGTGAGGAGCCAGTTCCACAAATAAGCAATCTGCTTGGTCCAATCTGGCAGTAGACCAACTCATCAACTCATGGCTGGAAGTAGTCAGCCAGGCTAAGCAGCTGACAGACTCATAGATCAATGACTCAAACTTCAAGGAAATGTTGGGGAAAAAGAATATCTAGATCTTCACTTCCAGAGTTGTGTTACCCTGGCCATTTGTCTCTACAAATATGCTTTGCCACCACTATATTGAAAGTTTGTGCCCACTCTTTCTCCCATGGACTGCATATGCATTTATGGGAGAGCGTGTCTAAGGATTTGAGAAAAATAACCTTCCATCTTACCTCTCCCAGCAGGAGTAATATCATCATCATTAGTAGCAGTAGTATCACTCAGTTCCAGGAACTCCTCTTATGTGTTTTGATTGAACTATTGAGAAGCTGATGCCTTTATGGTTTCTTGAGCATGGAGGTGGGAGTAGTGGGAGGAAGTACCTGCTTCTTGGGTACTTCTCATAAAAACTGAACTATTTTGGTTCTAGTTGTATACTGACTCAATTAAATTCTTTATCATTATTATTATTGTTATCATTTCAACATATTGCTAATTATTTAATGTTTAATAATTATTTATTAAATTATTGACATGTTAAATAATAAGAGTGGGATTGAATCTACTTTGCCCCCATTTTAACTTTGTTATCTTACCTTGATAAGATGACATCTGAATTTATCAATTAATTATAGGCTTTAAGGCCAAATGAAAAAAGTCTGAAATCTGTTCAATAAATCAAAATAGTACCAATTAAAGAGGTCTGTGCCAATTGACTATGGGATTTTGTGATGAGCTCTGGATATATATAAAAGCATTAAGCTTGGTGGAATGGGGATTTGAGAAATTGGAGTAAGAAAAAAAAATGTATGCTCTGATAAGGTTCTGATTTAGACAGGAGGAAGGAGTGATCTGTGCTTTTTGCCTTGGCCAGGTGTCCCTCCCTCCTCAAAACCAATTTGACCAAAGGAGGACTTTCCATTTCCTTGGGTCCAGAAGTTGTTGGATTTCCTGTCTTTCTCTTGTCATAAAAGGCACTTTCAGATGAGCTAGTGGCAACGTCTCTATGGAGAACCAAGCATAGACACAGACTCAACATACTCAACAGCAATTTCTTCAGTATTCCACTAATAAAAGGACTTTCAACCGTCAGGAGTTGTGCAGCACTCCTTTGCCTCATGAGCTCACCAAGTATGAGTCCACTTTTACTTAAATTCTGTATATATTTGTTGGAAGACTATCATAAATCTTTGGGAAGATATTTTGTACCAATTGCATTTGTTGTACCACCTGAGTAAATATGTGTTTCTAGAACCTATGTAAGACTGATTCACTAGATAATTCTCAACTAATAATCTTGTTTTTTTTTTTTTTTTTTTTCAGATACAAACAGGAAGCCTTTATTTGGTTCTTGAAAGAAGTGGGCCAGCACATTCACTAGGCAGTCTAGCAGGGTATGGCCCAGTACAGAGGCAGAAGCTGAGATGTATAGCTGAAAAAACTACAGATCCTCCCATAACCTGTTGACTTTTAATCAACTAATAATCTTGTAATAAAGTTTTTAGCTGATGGCAGTCACTCTAACTCTTCATAGATAGCTTTAGAATCCTGATGAAGCCATATTTTAGATACTTGACTAATCTGTGACAGTAGGAACTGGGATAAGGATGTTCCTGAGTTTACATATCTCTCACAAGCACCAACATAATTTTTTATACAAAGGAGAGTAAAAAAGAACTGCATCCTTTACATGAATTTCTATACATAGGTAAAGTTTGATAATATATATGTGCATATATATTCATTTATTTCAAATTTATCTTGTAAGTTCCAAAACTGCTCAGCTTGTCTGTTTCCCTTTTTGAACTTCCTTCTTATTTATGTTTTCAGATGATTAATTGATAATCTTTCATTTTTATTTTTAAAAGCATTTATATCCCTTCCCCCCATAAAAGCCATACAGAAAGGCAGCAAGTTTAGGATTTAATTGGCCTGGGGATGGAGTAAGGCTCCCTTTACCCTAGTTCCTCTGACTATATCAGTGCATCCTGGTCATGTAAGGGCATAAAAAAGGACCATCATGAGTCCTTCAAGTTTAGTAGGTGTCCCAAGAAAATAGGTGTCAGGATACTTTATAAACTTGTTGAACAAAAAATTTCATATGGAATTATGGAAAGACTGTATCTACTTTAACAAAGTGCTATTGTCCTTGTTGCATATCCTTTCTATGTTAGGGCTAAATCAACTCCCTTTTTTCACTTGGTTTTTAACATAGTACCTGAACTAACATAACAGGTACTGACCTGAATCAGGCCCATTTATAATAACTGAGTCAAGTCAAATCAACAAGAATTTATTAATGTGCCTTAAACACTTACTATTTGACAAGCACTGTCCTTGTCTGTATTTATAAAGAAAGGCAAAAAGTCACTGCCTCACAGAGCTTACATTCTAACAAGGCTAATGGGGAAGGACTAAGGGACAACACATAAACAATGAGAAATTGAGAAAATAAAATTGATTCTATTCTACAGATTTGTTTTATAATTTGTTTCATTCTGTATCTCTGCCACTATTTTGTATAACTTCCCAAGTCATATTTTGTTTTTCTCTGAGTTAAATTTAGTAATTTAGTCTTACTGAATTTACTGTTCTCTATATATACATCAAGGAAACAATGTTTTCTTTGTACCATTAGCTGTTATGGGTCAGAACTCTGAACTTGAAACAAGGATTCTTACAAGGTGCTAACTCAGTGGAATTGATGAGACAATGGTTATCTAGTTTAGCATGATGCTTAATAGTTCTCTAGTTTAGTACATGTAGTACTTAATATAGTTCTACAAGATTCACATCTATGATAATGTAATTATAAGAAAGCATATTAGCTGGGACAAACTCAGCCAGAGTCAGAGCCAGAGAAGACAATCTAACTGGAGGCGGGAGCTCAAACTCTTGGAGCCAAAGAGAGAAAGATTCATTCCATCATCCACCTTTGTGGTAGCTGGAGGCTGAAACACAAGGCCTAGGACTCAAATAGATTCATTCATCTCATCTCAGACCACTGTGGTGGCTGGCCTCCTGTATTTCCCCCACTGAGACCAAGGCTGGTCTGAAAGGCTCTCCAGAAAGTTGCCCAGCCCCAGGCAAGGAAACTAGATTGGGAAGGAGATAATAAAGGATTTGGACTTTAATACCTAGCTATTCTTGTGGTGATTACTCAACTGAAAAGAAGGCTGCTCCAAAACCTCCAGAAAACCAACAAGAACATTACAATTAACTGTCTTCACAGAATGCAAGTGGACACAACCAATCAGCCCCTAATGACTAGGAAGAAATTCTTAACCTTTTCACCAATAAAAGAGAGATAATTTGATCCTATATCTTATTTACACTTTAATTTTTTCTTGCTTCTTTTATTTTACTTTCTCAAACTATAAGAAGTTTTGTAAGCCCCATCATGTAATCTTTTTGCTTATTGAGGAGCTAAAGAACCAAGCTGTGGTGAACTATCTCTTTGCCAATAAATCACTTTGCTAGGATTTAGGTTCTCAGTTCAATCCTGGCAACAATATAGATGTAAGGGTCAAAGAAAGGTCAGGTATTTGCACTGGCAAACAGGATGTAAAAGGTCAGGCATTTGCACTGGCAAACAGGATTTAAACAGAGTTGCCTAAATTGCCCTGAGATTCCCAGACGTGATTGGCTATGAGTAAACAGGGACCACCTTCATGGGCAGGAACCCTGAACACTCTGAAGTAGTATCAGGAACAGGAAATATCTCTATCTCTGATTGGCTGTGTGTGTGACCTCATGAATCCAATATAAGCTCTGTGGGGGAAGAGCTCGACCCTTTTTCACCTGAAGCTTTGCTAGGAGAAAGAACTAAGAGAGTGCAAGAGGTCATAGAGTAGGATGTAACCAAGTGAATAAAGTTCCTGAGCTTGCCTGCAACTGCTCTCGAGTGCTCTGTTGTGTTTCAACTGCGTCCCTATGAGATAGCAGCCAGAGCCTCTAACAACCTAAGAAAGAATTAAGTTTGATATAAATAGTAACCAGAAATTTTTCTGAAGCCCTGGGAATTAGGAGAGGCTGGGAATAGCAAATAGAAAGATAGTATATTTGCAGATAGATGTGAAGCAGATAGAAAATACTCTAAAAGGGAATCAAGTAGTCAAATCATTACAGATATGGGAGACAACTAGTGCCAAGTTATGGAGATGGAGAGAGAATGGTAGGTAACCAAGAAAATATATTAATAACTTGAATCTTATTTCTCTTAGCCATTTAAATCTGAAAGGCAGCTTCATTATCCTTCAAGGGAAAAGAAAAGAAACCAGTCTAACCTGCATGGGACAAGGCCTTTGATATTGCTCCTATACAGCCCTAAAAACATATAAAATATAGAATATATTCTAGAATAGAGGTGTTAGACACAAACTCCTGGTCAAATCTAGCTCTGAATTGTGAATGTGATCAAAACCAGATTAAAATGTAATTGGAAATTATTCAACAAGACAAATAAAACTACAATAAAATATAGATAAAAATTAATATATGGTTTTCTAAGTCAGCATGCAGTCCCCAAAGATCTTTTATGCATAGTTCATTAGTTTCCATTTTTATTTGAATGACATCACTGCTCAAAGACCTTTAGCACCTTTCACCTAATGATGTGATTGAGTGGACAGGGCACTGGTCCTGAAGTCAGAAGACCTGAGTTCAAATCTGATCTCAGATGTTTAATACTTACTAATTATGTGACCTGGGAAAATCACTTAATCCCAATTGTCTAGCAAAAAAAAAAGGGGGGGGGGAAGGATTGAATATAAGTTTTTGCCATTATAGACCAGGTGAGTTTTTTTGCTAAATGGCAGACAAGTTATCTCTGACACTTGATTTATCAAAGAGGTAAGACTCAAACCCTCAACACTCCATAACAAGGTGGACCATGGGAGTCAGTATCCTTTAAATTTGGCAAATAGATGTTCTCCCAGTTGATAAATGCTGGCTGAATGTATTTTGTTATGGACATAAAGAGGGCAAGTCAATCTGAACCAGCTTAGTGTTATATTCTTGCTAAGTAATCTTTCTGTGCCATAGTTAAATTTCCTTTTTTCTTAAATATTAGATGATCTATGAGTTTCATTCCATTTCAATGGAGTACTGGCCTGGCCCAAAGCAAGCTATGCCTACAGCATGGGAGGAAGAATCTGGCAGGCCAATGTAGCATCTCCCATCCCTGTGGAAACTGGAATTGCTTGTAGATGGCAGTTAAAGTACTTTGGATCAGACTTGGCTTTCTGTTTTGTGGCTCTTTTCATGAGGTTTCTGAGATAGATATTCTTAGCCTCTGTAGCAACCACCTACAACACATTCATTCCTACAACACATAGTAAATGCATAAAACTTAACTTGCCATCATTAGATATGCTTATTAGGACTGATGATACACTAATAAGATTTATATTTATCAATACATGAAAACAAACTTCAGTGACTATTAAATAATATAAATAAGTCCTCTGGGAATCCTGGAGCTGAATCCTAAAAGTACCAGTAAATGAAAAGTGGCTAGGTGGTGCAGTGGATAGAGTGTCAGGCTCCAAGTCAGAAAAACTTATCTTCCTGGTTCAAATCTGGCATCAGGCACTTACTACCTGTGTGATCTTGGAAAACTGTCTCAGTTGCATGTCTGAAAAGCTGAAGAAGGAAATGGCAGACCACTTCAGTATCTTTGTCAAGAAAACTCCAAATGGGATCATGAAAAGGCAAACATGATTGAAAATTGCTTGAACAGCTGGTAAATGTATCTCATACTGGTATTCATGACAAGATTTCCTTTCTGCCAAGGTGGAGGCCATGTATTTCTTTCCAAGATTATGTTTTGGCAAGTTTCCATTAATCAAATAAACATGGGATATTCACATTTCCAAATGAGGGGAATGTAGGAGACTGTTGTAGTTGCAATTCAGCAGTAGCCTGATGGCTAGCCTCTGATGAGTTTTACATTTATAAATTATTGTTTTATTTCTGATTGACTACTTAAGCTTTTGATAAGGTGACATACTTATCTTTACTGTAGTTTTCTCAGTCAGAGCTAACTGGAAGCAGGAAGAATTTTGCCATATGAGAATATGACTACTATAAGAGCTTTTGTGGCTTGTGACCCAGCTAAACAATGAAGTCCCAGGAATGTGCAAATCTCTTAAGTTATCCTGTCAAAGGAAGGTCTGCAATAATAGCTGAAAGCCACTTTTTTTTCTCCTACAGGGAGTTTGATGATTAACTAGGTACCAATTTCCCAGGCATTTCCTCCTGAAAATGAATTGGCATCATTGCCAAGATATGGGATTCCTGCTCTCTTCCCTGGATGCCAGGCCCTATTCAACCCACATAAGTGTTAGTGTTGATGCTTCATTCTACCAGGTCCCAGTAGATTTGACTTTATTTCCATTTTTTCTAACTGCCCTTCTTTATCCTATTTCCTATCAATAAAGCTGATTTGCTTTACTCAATCTCTGCTTATTTTCTTGTAGTCCTCTATCCTTCTGTGTACTGTACCTTGGGATGCCAAATCTTATTCAACTTATATTAAGACAATTATCAACAAAAACAGAGGCCCAAAGAAATACAGTAGTTGATAGTGGAATAAGGTAAGGTTCACAGGACAAAATAGTCAATGACTATAATAATCTAGTGTTTGACAAACCCAAAGACCCCAGCTTTTGGGATAAGAACTCACTATTTGACAAAAACTGCTGGGAAAACTGGAAACTAGCATGCCAGAAACAAGGCTGGGAAAACTGGAAACTAGCATGCCAGAAAAAAGACATTGATCCACACCTAATACCATATACCAAGATAAGGTTAAAGTGGATTAGACATAAAGGGTGATATTATTAGAAGAACAAAGGATAGTTTGCCTCTCAGATTTGTGGAGAAGGAAGGAATTTGTAGCCAATGAAGAACTGCAGTTCATTATTGAACATAAACCAATTTTGATTATATTAAATTAAAAAGTTTTTGTAAAAATAAAATTAGTGCTGACAATATTAAAAGGGAAGCAATAAACTAGGAAAACATTTTTACATTCAAAGGTTCTGATAAAGGCCTCATATCTAAAATATATAGAGAACTGACTCAAATTTATAAGAATTAAAGCCATTCTCCAGTTGATAAATGGTCAAAGGATATAAATAGACAATTTTCAGATGAAGAAATTAAAACCATTTTTTAGTCATACAAAAAGGTGCTCTAAATCACTATTGATCAGAGAAATGAAAATTAAGACAAGTCTGAGATAACCACTACACACCTCAGAGTTGTTAAGATGACAGGAAAAGATAATGATGAATATTGGAGGGGACACTAATACATTGTTAGTAAAGTTGTGAACTGATCCAACCATTCTGGAGAACAATTTGGAACTATACCCAAAGGGTTATCAAAATGTGCATGCCTTTTGATCCAGCAATGTTTCTACTGGGTTTATATCCCAAAGAAATCATAAAAGAAAGAAAGGGACCCACATATGTAAAAGTATTTGTAGCAGCCCTTTTTATAATGGCAAGAAACTGAAAACTGAATGGATGCCCACCAATTGGAGGATAGCTGAATAAGTTATGGTATATGAATGTTATGGAATATTGTTCTGTAAGAAACAATCAGCAGGATGATTTCAGAGGGGTCTAGAGAAACTTACATGAACTAATGCTGAGTGAAATGAGCAGAAGCAGGAGATCATTGTACATGGCAACAGCAAGATTATACGATGATCAATTCTGATGAATGTGGTATCTCAAAAATGAGACAATTCAGGTCAATTCTAATGACCTTGTGATGAAGAAAGCCATCTACACCCAGAGAGGACAGTGAGATCACAACATAGCAATTTCACTCTTTTTGTTGTTTGCTTGCATTTTTTCTCATTTTTTCCTTTTTGATCTGATTTTTCTTGTGAAACAAGATAATTGTATAAATAAGTACGCATATATTGGATTTAACATATTTTTACCATGTTTAGCATATACTGGATAACTTGCCATTTAAGAGAGGGGGTGGGGGAAAAGGGGGAAAATTGGAACACAAGGTTTTGCAAGGGTTAACGCTGAAAAATTATACCTGCATATGTTTTGAAGATATAAAATTTTAATAATAAAAAAGAAAAAAAAACAGAAGCTCAAGTCCTGGCCTGGTATGTCAGAATTCCAAGAAGTCATTGCACGTTTTTGTTCCTTAGCTTCACAGGGCCAATCAGTGTAGAGGGCTGAAACTATGAAAAAGTGTACTTGATTCAGAAAACTGAGCAGTTAAGGCTAATTACCTATTCAATAGGAGACAATGATTCAATTAGCATATGTTTGGAAAAATGGCTCTTCTCACCAATGGTGCTTACTCAATGTTTGATGTTAACATAATCAGGGAAAAGGATTAGAGGGTGGGGTGAAAGAGGCAAGACTTCACTTGGAGGCAGGACCAGGAGGAGAAAGGTGGAGATTCTGGATTCCAGAATCAAGAAGAGATCTTTGGCAAAACTCCTGGCAGTTTGCCTGCTTCTTCCATTCCTCCCCCTAAAGACCAAGGACTTTTACTTATTCTGACTCTGGCTGATCCTGAGGCCTCCAGGGAGCTAGCTTGGATTTAACAATTTGGCATCCAATGTGGATCAAGGACCCTAATTTCACTGAAGAAGTCCTGGTGATCAGGAAATAGGGTAAGTATTTTAATAGACAAATAGGGAACTTACTCTGTTAAGAGCTAAACTAGTAACTCTCATTTTCTAGCTGAAATGGGGTAGATACTAGGAAAAGGTTCTCCCCCATCACCACCCAGAGGGAGATCTACAGGAAACATACTTAGTCTAATTAAGAGGCAAGGTTTGATTGTAACTGGGGAGCAGATTGATGGACTTGTGGATACATTAGAATGCACGTCCCCTTGGTTCTTCAAAGAAGAAAAAATAGAGGCAGATAACTGGAAACTAGTAAAAGATCAACTATGTGAATATTATAATGATAAAGGTCCTGATTTTATTTAATAGCCTTTTATTTGCAGGTTATATGTATGGATAACTTTACAGCATTAACAATTGCCAAACCTCTTATTCCAATTTTTCACCTCTTACCCCCTTCCCCCTCCCCCAGATGGCAGGATGACGAGTAGATGTTAAATATATTTAAATATAAATTAGATACACAATAAGTATACATGACCAAACCGTTATTTTGCTGTACAAAAAGACCTGATTCAATTTTGAAGGAAACATTCTATATGTACAACTTAATACACAATTGGCTTTAAAGAATCCCACAAGTTATAGAAAAAAGAAAAGTTTTAAGAACAGCCAGATGAGGAAGTGTGAGGAAAAAGAGGAAGAAAAAACAGAGATTAATGGAAATACCACCAGAAGGCATGAGGACTCAAGTGAACTTGAAAGGCATAGTGATTCTCACTCTCACAGTCCAGCTTCAACTCCTCCATCAACTTCACCTTCCTGGGTGGAGAGAGAAGGAAGAGTGGGAGGGGCAGTTATATCACCAGCACCTTCTCCTTCCCCCCTCAGCAATCACTCTCTCCCATGACTAGATTACAAAAGGCAGTACTTAAAGTCAAAGAGGAAGGGCAGATACAGCTGATTTGAGAATAGAAATGTATCCTGTGATTGAAAAGCTTAACTCTTCAGGTCAAGAAAGCAGAAGATACACTCCTTTTGATCTAGAAATTATCAAAGATCTGAAAAAGGCAAGGCACTCTTTATGGGGCTACATCAGTTTATGTTAAGACATTATTACAGAATTTGACTTATGAAATTTTAACCCCTAGTGATTGGAAATCTATAGCAAGGACATGCTTAGAACCTGGACAAAACTTGTTGTGGCTCTCTGAATATAGTGAACTTTGTAGGATACAAGCCCAATGCAGGAACTAGGCATTGATCCACACTTAACACCGTACACCAAGATAAGGTCAAAATGGGTTCATGACCTAGGCATAAAGAATGAAATTATTAATAAATTAGAGGAACACAGGATAGTTTACCTCTCAGACCTGTGGAAGGGGAAGGACTTTATGACCAAAGAAGAACTAGAGATCATTACTGATCACAAAATAGAAAATTTGATTATACAAACTGAAAAGTTTTTGTACAAAACATAACTAATGCAGACAAGATTAGAAGGGAAGCAATAAACTGGGAAAATATTTTACAGTCAAAGGTTCTGATAAAGGCCTCATTTCCAAAATATATAGAGAATTAACTCTAATTTATAAAAATCGCCATTCTCCAATTGAAAAATGGTCAAAGGATATGAACAGACAATTCTCAGATGAAGAAATTGAAACTATTTCTAACCATATGAAAAGATGCTCCAAGTCATTATTAATTAGAGAATGCAAATTAAGGTATCTGAGATACCACTATACACCTGTCAGATTGGCTAGAATGACAGGGAAAGATAATGCAGAATGTTGGAGGGGATGTGGGAAAACAGGGACACTAAATACATTGTTGGTGGAACTTTGAATACATCCAACCATTCTGAGAGCAATTTGGAACTATGCCTAAAGTTATCAAACTGTGCATACAGTGTTACTACTGGGCTTATATCCCAAAGAGATCATAAAGAAGGGAAAGGGACCTGTATGTGCACAAATGTTTGTGGCAAGCCCTTTTGTAGTGGCTAGAAACTGAAACTGAATGGACGCCCATCAGTTGGAGAATGTGAATAAATTGTGGTATATGAATATTAGGAATATTATTGTTCTGTAAGAAATGACCAACAGGATGATTTCAGAAAGGCCTGAGAACATGAACTGAAGTTGAGTGAAATAGCAGGACCAGAGATCATTATATACTTCAACAATTATATATGATGACCAGTTCTGATGGACCTGGCCATCCCTCAAATGAGATCAACCAAATCATTTCCAATGGAGCAGTAATGAACTGAATAGCTACACCCAGAGAAAGAACCTGGGAGATGACTAAACCATTACATTGAATTCTAGTCCCTATATTTATGCCCACCTGTATTTTTATTTCCTTCACAAGCTAATTGTACAATATTTCAGAGTCTGATTCTTTTGTACAGCAAAATAACGGTTTGGTCATGTATGCTTATTGTGTATCTAATTTATATTTTAATATATTTAACATCTACTGGTTATCCTGCCATCTGGGGGAGGAGGTGGAGGGTAAGAGGTGAAAAATTGAAACAAGAGGTTTGGCAATTGTTAATGCTGTAAAATTACCCATGCATATAACCTGTAAATAAAAGGCTATTTAAAAAAAAAAAAAAAGGATACAAGCCCAATGAAATAGGCAAACTGGAGCTAATACTCCAATCACCTGTGACCAACTAACAGGTGTAGGTTCTTATGCAGACATTTCAGTACAGATTAATTACCCCATAGCAGCATATGAGCAAATTGCTGCTGCTGCTATCAAAGCATGGGGTTTTATCCCAGGTAAACAGGACATAGGAGAGGCATTCACGAAAATAGCACAAAGGCCAAATGAACCTTTTGCTGATTTTGTGGGACATCTGCAGACAGCTGTCATAACAAACTGTTGGTGAAAATACAGCCACAGAAATTATGATAAGATAACTTGCCAAAGAAAATGGTAATGAGGTTTGTAAAAGAATTATACTAGGACTATACAAAGGATGCTCTGTTAGAGGAGATCATAAGATGCTGTGCCACAATGGGCACAAATATCTTTTATAGCTAGACTATGATGCAGACTTCCCAAGATCTAAACATGGAAAGACAGGGTTCATTTTGGCAAGGGACTTCCAGAGAGACTTGTCAATGCTTTCAATGTGGGCAAGTAGGGCATCTGAAAGGACAAAGTGAGAAAACAGGGTGGGAGAACAAGACCCCAAACCCCATGTCCAAAATGCAACAGAGGGCTTCCATTGGGCATCAGAATGTAGACTGATTCAGGGAAATGGGATGAGGGGCCCAGCCTCAGGGCCCAAAACAAAAAAGAGTTGGGGCATGATGGCAGCCGATGCTACATCTAGAGAGTATATAGAATTCAGTGCCCAGATATGACCAATCAGCCAAGAAACAATCTAATGGGAGAAAGGGATTACACAATCCATCAGTCAGGAAGCAACCTGATGGGAGAAAGGGATTACAATTGGGGAGAACAGAGTTGTATGCAACTGGGACTACTGAGATACACCGTGGAGAGGTGAAATCTGTTCCTTTCTAGCCTATGGATCCCTTGCCTTCAGGCAGAGTAAGCTTGACCATTTCATCTCTAAGAGTACTTACAAAACAGTGTTCATCCATACACTGATGTGGGAAACTGGAGAATGTGTAGATAATATCCCAATCACTAATACAGGTAAACAATGTGTGACTTATCAACCAGGAAAAGTAGTAGCATCAGGTTTACTGATACAGACTCTTAATAAGCAATCTGGTGAAAGATAGTTGCCCAGATTCTGATTCCAAGCCACAGAATTCAGAAATATTCTGGACTGCAGTAGTTACAGCTGACCATCCTATGCTCACTATCTATATAAATGGCATACCATTAGAAGGATTGGTAGACACAGATGCACATCATACAATCATTAGAGGTACCAATTGGCCCAGTCACTGGCCAAAGATTAAAGTAGACACCTACATGTCTGGCATAGGAGGATTAATAGCAACTGAAGTTAGTGCTACCCCTTTGACATAGACTTTTGAAGGTGAAACAGGAGTTTTTACTCGTTTTATAGTTGGAAAAAATCCCCATCAATCTGTGAGGAAGCGACATTTTACAACACGATTACAAATGAGTACTTTGGCTTTTTAGGCAGGGCTGCTGTTGAAGGCCTGCCAACATTTTCACCTGTTCCTATTCAATACACCAGTGTGGATAGAACAGTTGCCCTTAGCTAGCGATAAAATTCAGGTCTATAGTACAGGAGCAACTTGACCAAGGACACTTACAACCTTCTCTAAGTCCTTGGAATTCCCCTGTATTTGTTATAAAAAAGAAATCTGGAAAATGGAGGATGTTGACTGATTTAGGAAAAGTAAATGGACAGATGGAAACTATGGGAACTCTTCAGCCTGGACTTCCATCTCATACTCAATTGCCTTTTTGGATTATAGACATAAAGGATTGTTTCTATTCTATTCCTTTAAATAAGGAGGATATGAAAAGATTTGCCCAGAATTAACTTAGCTGAGCTTTATAAGTGATATGGACAGTTTTGTCATAGGGAATGAAAAACAGCCCTACTATGTGTCAAATGTATGTTGCTGCTGCTCTTACTCCAGTAAGAAAAGCATTTCCAAAAGTAATGTTATTACATTACATGGATGATATATTGGGATGTGCACCTTTAGAACAAATGTTAGAAGCATGTCTACAAAAGACCATAGAAACATTAAGGAACTACAAATTGCACATAGCTCCAGAAAAAAAAATCAAAGACATGCTCCTTTTCAATATTTAGGATATGAAGTATACCTAAGGTGCTTACAGTACAAAAACTTTCATTAAGAATAGAGAAGCTAAACACCTTAAATGACTTTCAGAAATTGATAGGAGATATCCAATGGATGTGTCCAGTGTTAGGTTTGACTACCTATCAATTGCAACCATTGTATGACATTTTAAGGGGAGACAGTGCTTTAAACTCACCACACCAGGTTAGAAAAGAAGCTCAAGAGGCTTTGAGAGAAGTTGAACTGGTTTTATCCATTGTGGTTGAAAGAGTCAGTCAAAAACGCTTGGAAATATCAGTTTTTAGGGGATGTGGGAAAACTGGGACATTGATTCATTGTTGGTGGAGTTGTGAACGAATCCAACCATTTTGGAGAGTAGTTTGGAACTATGCTCAAAAAGTTATCAAACTGTGCATACCCTTTGATCCAGCAGTGTTACTACTGGGATTATATCCCAAAGAGATTATAAAGAAGGGAAAGGGACCTGTATGTGCACGAATGTTTGTGGCAGCCCTTTTCAGTAGTGGCTAGAAACTGGAAACTGAATGGATGTCCATCAGTTGGAGAATGGCTGAATAAATTGTGGTATATGAAAATTATGGAATATTACTGTTCTGTAAGAAATGACCAACAGGATGATTTCAGAAAGGCCTGGAGAGACTTACACGAACTGATGCTAAGTGAAATGAGCAGGACCAGGAGATCATTATATACTTCAACAACAATACTAGATGATGACCAGTCCTGATGGATCAGGCCATCCTCAGCAACGAGATCAACCAAATCATTTCTAATGGAGCAGTAATGAACTGAACTAGCTATGCCCAGAAAAAGAACTCTGGGAGATGACTAAAACCATTACATTGAATTCCCAGTCCCTATATTTATGCACACCTGCATCTTTGATTTCCTTCACAAGCTAATTGTACAATAATTCAGAGTCTGATTCTTTTTGTACAGCAAAATAATGTTTTGGTCATGTATACTTATTGTGTATCTAAGTTATATTTTAATATATTTAACATCTACTGGTCATCCTGCCATTTAGGGAGGGGTGGGGGGTAAAGTGGAAAAATTTGGAATTTTGAGTACAATCTAATAGAGTTTAAAAAAAAAAAAAAAATAGATCTAGGGAAAGATACATGTTTGTCTGTAAATAAAGGCTATTAAATTCATCAAGAACATGGATAAATGTAATCAACACAAACAAATCCTACTCTTATCCATGCTGTAGAAATTATAAAGGCCATTAAGAATAAATTGTTAGATAAGACCTGACAAGGTATATCAGCTTTTTATACTAATGCACCAAGTAATGTCATCAAGGAACATTCAGAGTGGAAATTCTATTGGCACATAGCCAAATTTTACCTACAGGTGCTCATTAAAGATAACTAGAATATTATTAATAGCATTAATGAGGTTCATTGAGGAAAGATCCTAGTTCTTTAAAGGTATAACTATCTTTTATCAATGCATCAAAATAACATCTATGCTGTATACTCTGACTTTGGGAGATGCCTTGAAATTTTTTGCTGAAGCTAATATACAATTTGTGTTCCTTAAAGTACGATATTTTATGAATGGTTTTGTAGACATAAGTTTCTAACATTTGCTTCTTAAAGGTGCATCCAATATTTCATCCATCTAATAATAACATTCTTTTGTAAATACTTTTTGAGTGAGGTTGGGGCTAACAGCACCCTGCCTAAACTGAAGATTTATTCTAATCCTATTGCTTAAATGTCCCTTCCGCAGATTGAGTGGGTTTTCAACTATAAAGGTTGTGAAAATTTCTATTTCACCTTCTAAGTCCATTCAAAGGGTAGCACTAACTTCACTAATATTGATTCTCCATCAAGTAAATTAGGTGTCTGCTAAATCTTTGCTGAGTGACTGGGCCAGTTGGCCTCTAATGACTGTATGATGGCATCTGTGTCTAACAATCCTTCAATGGTATCCATGTTACTATAACTATGTATAGGTCATTAGCCTTGCATGCTGCAGTCTGAAATGTCCCTGACTCTGCTGCTTGAGGCAGAATTTGGGAACTATATCAGTTCAACTATTAAGGAGGTATTAACATAAACCTGATTCTATTCTCCTGTTGATAAGTCCACTTGTCAGCCTGTATAATTAGCTGGAATATTGATTCTCCTCTACTTTCCCAATCAGTATGATGAACACTGCTTTTTAATACTTTCAGGAGTGAAATGGTCAGCCTATTGTCCTGAAGATGAGGGATCCATAGCTGGATATAACCAATCCTTCAAGGATATCTCATAGTCCCTATCACAACTATATTTTCAATTAACCTTTCCGCACTAATTGCTTCTTGCTAAAATATAATCCCTGCTCTGCTTGGAGGCAGAATCTGGGCAACTATCATCAGGTTGCCTATTAGGGGTATATAACAGTAAACCTGATGCTCCTACTTCTCCTGGTTGATAAGTCACACGTTGTCTACCTGTATTAATGACTGGAATATTAGCTACACACTCTCCACTTTCCCACATCAGTGTATGGATGAACACTGTTTTGTAAGTACTTTCAGGAGATGAAATGGTCAAGCCTATTGTGCCTGGAGGCAAGGGATCCATAGGCTGGGATAGGAACAGATTTCACCTCTCCAGGGGATATCTCAGTAGTCCCTACTGCACACAACTCTATTTTTCCTAATTGCAATCCCTTTTTCCCCACTAATTGCTTCTTGGCTGATAAATCATGTAATCCCTTTCTTCCATCTGATTGACCATGTAATCCCGTTCTGCTATCTGATTGCCTCTTGGGTAATTGATCATGTCTTAATATTGAATTTCTAAAGACTCTCTGGGTGTAAACTCGGTTGACATCCATACCCCATCTGTCTTTTGTATGATATCTTGGAGCTAGGCCCTGCCTCTTATTTCCCTGGGTCAGTCTACATAAAACTCATGTCCAAAATGCCAGAAGGGCTTTCACTGGGTCAATCTACATTCTGAGACCAGTGAAAGCCCTTCTGGCATTTTGGACATAGAGTTTTAGATCTTCTCTCACCCTGTTGTCTCACTCTGTCTCTGTATCTACACTGGGCTTTCAGATGTCCAATCTTTCCACACTGAAAACATTAACAAGTTTCTCTACAAGTCCCTTGCCAAGAGGGACTCTGTCTTCCCATGTTCATCATAGTCTGGTTATAATAAGCATTTGTGCCTATTGTGGCACAGTGTCTTATGATCTCCTCTAAAGGAGCATCTTTTTGTAGTCCCCATATAATTTTTCTGCAAACATCATTAGCATTTTCCTTAGCCAGATGTCTAGTCATTATTTCTGTAGCTGCACTTTCTCCAGTGGTTCTTGTGTGAGCTGTCTGCAAACATCCCTCAGAATCACCAAAACATTCAGTGGGACTTTGCTCTATTTTTGTGAAGGCTTTACCTCCATCTTTCTGTCTGGGGAGGGTACCCCAACCTTTTATTGCAGCCTTAGAAATTTGCTCATACACTGTTATGGGATAATTAATCTGCTCTGAATTCTCTCCATACTGACCTTCAACTGCTAGTTCGTCAAAAGTGATTTGTATGTTAACTCCTGTTTGCCTATTGCATCTGGCTTGAATCCTGCATAATTCATGATACTCCAAAAGCCACAAGTTTTGTCCAGGTTCAAGCATGTCCTTGCTATAGATTTCCAATCACTCAGGATTAGGATTTCATAAGACAAATTATCTAGTAATATCTTAACATAAGATGGTGTAGCCCCATAAAGAGTGCAACCTTTTTTCAAATCCTTGATTTTTTCCAAATCAAAAGGAGTCTATCTTCTCCTTTTTTGACCTGAAGAGTCAAGCTCTTCAATTACAGGATATGCATGTATTAAATCAGATATATCCTGTCCTTCACTTTTTGCCTTAACCAGTGCCTTTTCTAATCTTGTTATAGGCTGCTTAATAGGTGGTTGATTGTGTTACTGCCTCTCCCCCTCCTCCTACTCCCGCCACTCATGAAGGGTTAATTGAGGGAGGTAGGAATGATCTAATTTCTCCTGTTGTGAATTCTTATCCGATTCTTCATCTTTTTCACCTTGTTTAGTTGGCACCTCCCCCTCCTGCTCTTTCTTCTTTTTCCTTATTCTAACACTTATATAATTTCCAAAAGCTAGTTGTATTAAATTATATATATTAAGTGTATCTTTGGAAATTGAGTCAGGTCCATTTGTATTGTAGAATTGAGAAAGTTGCTCTCCTATTAATTTCCACTTGTCTAGATCTAATTTCCATAGAGAACCAAGGAGATGTGTACTGTCGAGTTTTTAAAAGTTCAGTGATCTGCTCCCATATTATAATCAATCCTTGGCTTCTCATAACCCTGACAATACTCTCTACACATTTTCCTTGAAGAGAAACAGAAGGCCATTTTCTAAACATCTGTCCCATTTTAGTTGAAATACTATTTTAGCCTTTTAACAAAGTTTCCTTGTTTATTTTTGTACTCACCCTAATTTCTGGGTCAAGGAGACTTTTCCACTGAATTAGGATTGTTGGGTGCCAAAATATTCTTCTCTAAAATATGTTCTCTGAGAGCAGGTTTCTTGGGGGCTTCCGGAAGCAGCCTTAGTTTCAATTCTATGTAATAATCACCTCAAATGTAGCCAGGGATTAAAACCCAGTTCCTTTATTGTTTCCTTCAGTTAGCTTTCTTAGAGGCCTATCTCTCTCCTTGGTCCCAAGATCTTTGTCTCTTCCAGCTTAGCCTCTAGCTCCCTCCGAATCTCCAGCCAGCACAAAGGTGGAAGTTGGAATTAAATCTGACTCCTCTTCCGAGAGTGGGCTTGTAGCCTTCTGACTTGTGAATCTCCCAAAATCTCTAGTGGGCTTTTCCTTTAGTGGACTCCTCCTTATATATGCTCTCTTAAAGGTATGAACTCTAAAGGCATGAAAGGTGTGAACTCTAATGTGTGAACTAAATACATAAGCATTCTCTCTATCAATTCCAGTGACTTAGCACCTTGTTTCAAGTTCTGGCCCATAACAAGAATGTGCTGAATAGAAGGAACCAGATAAGTTAACTGCTTGGGGGAGAGGGTTTGCTTGCATCACTACAGATGGAGAAGGACTCAGATGGGTGCCAACGAGCCATATTTGCCTTGTCCATTGGAGAGAGATGGAACATATCCTTGAAACGAAGGAGAAGACGCAAGAAACATCAGGTGGTTCCATCACTGACTGTGCCCACCACTGCAAGAGCATGACAATTATGGCAATTGACTCATGGACATCAAAAACTGTTGAGACTGATCCAGAACTTCAAAACCTTCAGGAATCATTGGAATCCCTGAGACATGATAAGGCTGTTGCAAGACTTCAAAATCTGTAGGAATCATTGGGTTCCCTGACATATGAAGCAATGGACAATAGATTGGTTTTGGACTATCTCTTGGGTGCTGAAGGAGGCATATGCGTGATTGTTATTTACATATTTTCTAGGATTTCTGAAAATCTTTTACAATACCATGTTGGTTCGTATTGTTTGTTGTATCACTATTTGTGTGTACAATTCATGTCTGTTACACCACATTGAACCTGCACCAGCTATGGGGAGGGTTATTACTTAGTCTGTGCTATATTGCTATGTGCTTGTGTAATACCGCCCAAATTAATGGATTTGTGTATACCTGTTTCTAATAAAACCCTTCAGACCAGAAACCTGCTAACAATATCTGGCTTAACTCCCAACTTCCCTCTCATGTTTTTCATCTTCCTTTCTGAGAAGTCAAGGGAGATGTGATCACCTCCTTTCCTGAGAAGTCAGGGAGGGTGTGACCATCTGTGTTCTAAAACAAAAGAAAATAGGAGATGTAAAAGGCTGAAACTATGAAAAGGTGTACTTGAATCAACACTTAAGGCTAATTGCCTATTTGATAGGAGACAATAACTATTAACATATGGTTGCAAAAATGGCTCTTCTCACCATTGGTGCTGGCTCAATATTTGATGTTAAGATAATTGTAGGAAAGGATTAGAGGGTGGGGTGAAAGAAGTGAGACTTCCCTGCAGGCAGGATGAGGAGGAGAAAGTTGGAGATTCTGGACTCCAGAATTGAGATCTTTGGCAAAACTCCTGGCAATTTGCTTCCTTCACTCCTCCCCCTAAAGACCAAGGTCTTTTACTTATCTTTTCTCTGACTAATCCAGAGGCCTCCAGGGAGCTAGTTTGGACTTAACAAATCAGGAAAAGTAATATAGCTTGCAGGTATTATCCTAAGTAGTACCAGAAAATGATTGTGAATTTAGTAGAAGGATCTTTTTTTTTAGTCTTGAATATACCAGATCCATTTAAAATTGAAGCCTCCTATGGGCTATATATTTTGCTAGAGCAAGGGTGGGGGAACATCTTGCCCGAGAGCCGTAATAAGGCCAGAGAAAAAGGTAAGAGCTAGGTACAATCTTGAATTCTATAAGTCAATAGTTTTGTATGGAACGTTCTATCTAAAATATTAGATATGTAGTATAAAAAAAAAAAAAAAAAAAAAGGTTCCCTATCCCTGTGCTAGAACATCCAATTCTTAATAGGCAATTCTAGATGGATGGTGAGGGTATGACCTCATCTCACCTGTTTAATAACTGAGTCCAGATAGGCAGACCCTTTTCAAAAGGGTCTGTTTATTCCTTATGGTTATTTTGAGGAGCTTTAAATTCTAGAAGCCAAATGGTCTGGCCATTGCCAAATGGCTATTAAAAACTCCTTAATTTGGTGTCTATGGATAGAACACTTCCCAAACAATCCCTCCTGCATTCTAAGAGCTCTGAGAGAGTCTGCCCAGTGGCTCACTTTTGGTCTCCCAGGATTGTAAATTATTTTAGGCACCCCTTGAAGAAAAAGGAGACTTGTGAGTAAATTGGTAAATGGGGCTCATCAGGATACTTATGGAGAATGTGGGTTTTCCAAAACCCAGTACTTAGTAAGCATTTAGGTTTTTGTTTTTAGACTTTAGAGAAGTGAATATCAGTGGTTTATTCTGTACTAAATAAACATTTGTGCTCTCCTTATACATTATATTTTTCCAAATTTGATCAATGGGGCTAGTCCCTGGATTTTTTTTAGTAGTTCTCCCATTCCTCATCCTAAGGGTTGGAGCACCATCTCATATAGGGCTTCAATCTGTGTTCTCATCTGGCTCGGGTCAGCATTAGATCACTGTGTTTTTACTGACTTCAGGAAGTTAGGTCTCTTTCAGGTCTACCTATCAAACTGGCAAAATGAGAGTTCAGATAGCTTCGAGAAAAATAAGGATATATTTTCCCAAGTGAAGGTGAACTACTACTGATTAATCCCAACCACAAGAATAGAGAAAATGGTATGAGTAAGGTTGACAACCTCTTATTCAATATTTAGCCCAATATATTGATGAGGTCATAATTAGCTGCAACTATAGACAGGATAACTTTATTCACCTTTATGTTTACTCTAAGCTTCCAGCTGTCACTTGTCTATTCATAACAGGGAATTGATAGAAATTCTAAATTTGATGATCATTGAGGAAATCTTTCACATAGTCCTTCCTCCCTCCTTACCCACTTTTTTTGGCTATTAACTATGAGAAGGCAACTACACAGATTTTTCTTTGGCTCTATACATAACTGCCGTAGAGCTGGATAAAAAGGACCCATATAGGTACCAAACCCCAAGAAGTCATGATGTCTCTTGCCTCAATGGCCTGTACTCTACAATTCCCTATGAAAATTGATGATCTTATAAGAGTCCCTGAGTATGACTATACCCTGGCTGCCAGTGTCTAACACTTTATTATCCAAGTGGAGCAGAAAACCTTAGGATTGGGTTGGGCTGAAAAGCCTTCTCTCGTTACATATCATATTTTTACTAACACTGTCACTAGACTGTCAATTGATTGTCTCCCTATGTAATGTCCTAAATAAATTTCCACCTTCTACAAGAAGTCTTCCCTCAACCTCTCTTAATTTTACTGCCTTCCCCAGTTATTTCCTACTTATTCTATATATAGCCTACTTTGCATAAATTTGCTTGTAGTCTCTATCTTTAGACAGTAAAGTCCTTGAAGGTAAGAATTATCTTTTGTTTTAGTACAGTGCCAGGAACACAAGTTTTTCTCTGATACAAACAATACAAAGATTAAATTTACCAAATTTTAATTAAGAAATTATAATTTACTTAAATTTCTTTTAACTCTTCCATTATGAGGAAACATTAAAATGATCTAATATTTATTCAACTTCAATAGGAGACAAAATGGGAATATAGTATATTTCTTTTGGTAGAAGACAGAAAAGAAATAGTCTACAGTCAACAAAACTATACAATAGTTAAAAGAACTATTTAAATATTCTTCATCAAGCACACATCACTTAATTTATACGCTTTACACTTCCAATCCTAGAAAAGGCAGCATATTTTAAACAAACTGATTTTTACACTGTGGCTCAAGTCTAAAGGCTCTTGTTTCATTCAACTAGAGTAAATATCTTGTTTTTATTTCCATAAATAATTAATTTTCAAAATATCAGATGGTTATGACATAATTCTTACTAAAATCGAATTTTTATAAAATCTCATGTGGGTACCACATTGCTACTCATTTAAATGCAGAATTTAAGCAAAACCAACTGCTATTTTAGGGATAATAAGATTCTCAGGGTCAAATTAAAATTAGCATCCTAATTTGTATCATCAAATTAAGATAAACCTTTGTTTGGAAGTATTGGAGGATGATTTTTTCATTTGCTCAACATGCAGGGAATGCTTTGACCCTTTATGATCATATTACCACTTAACCCATTACAACTTAGAGTTGCATAGTATTTACCTTTTAAGAAATTCAAAGTGTCACCAAAGAATTAAGGAAGCCAGGTGGCAAGTATTGACTTATTCTGTAGTTTAGGATATGGGGTTATAGTTTAGCCTACCAAGGTTATATAGTAAAATAAAGATGAAGTAGGGACTAGGATTTATTTTCCCCAACTCCACTTTCATGCTAATTGGCACAGCTTCTTAAGTTTTTTTTTTTTTTTTTTTTAAGATTTCTATTGGTTGCCCAATTAAAAATCTATCCATAGGTTGAAATTTTCAACCTTTTCATTGGCTATGACCATAGTCAACCATACAAAAAAATTTAGCCCCATGTACAATGACATACAGTACTCATTCTTCTGTGTGCCCAGCTACAAATATGTTCTTGTGCTTTCAGATATTTTTAGGAATAAGATGATTTTTATTTAAATATGTTAAGACTGAGAAAAAGGATATTTTTCCAAGTGAAAAAAAGAAACTTAGATGCAAATCTTGATTTTGAATATTTTTTAAAGTTAATATCAATTTCCCCTTTTTGAAATTTACTTGTCATTTAATATAAAAGATTAGATTCTGGTTACAACTAAGAATGACAAGAAAAACATCAGAATATATTTTAAAATGGAAAGGACATGTTTTGAAAGAAGATAGGTCATAATTTTCCCCTTAGGAAGGAAGTTGTCTTTGTATTATAGGATCTACAAAATGATTTAAACTAAAGAGAGACAAGAAGCTGATAATTTGATTTATTCTCTTAATGGCTTTGGCTCATGAATAATATATATGTCTTACTTATAGGGATAAAAATAAAAGGAATTTATATGACAAAAAAATTAAGTCCTATATCTTCTATGTTCTATTTTGAAAACAAAGATTTTAAATTAATTAGTAAAACATCATTTGCAAGGGGGTTCAAACTTTAAATGACAGCCACTCATTTGGACTAGTTAGTTTTTAGTTCAAATTCAGGAAAGAATAGAGGATTGATCAACAAATCAGTATTTCTAGCCCCAAAGCTGACTAACAGCTTTCTTCATCCCTCTTCCTATTAGGTTTCTCTTTAAATTAAAGCACTCTTTTTTTGAATTATTTAAGAGCACATCATGGTTAAAATAAGACCATGTATGATTGTTTCATACAATTTGTCAAAGAAGCTAGAAATCAAGAGTAGCTTTTATCAAAAGCATATGAAGCACCAGCAGCATATTGATTTTTTTTCCCTCTTATGGTGTCCTGAAAAATTTATAGAAAGCCAAGTTTGATTTCCGGCAAAGATTGTTTTTAAACCAGAGTTAAGTGTATTGTATAGCTGAGCTATTAATGATTAAGTAACTCTCACTGTCAAGATTTCCCTAAAGTAATGCCTTAATTTTTAATTTAAATATTTTATCTTGTTTCTATTAGCTTTATCCCTTTGCCAAATAAGCTCTAGTCAGTTCCACCATGCTAAATGCTTTCTCAAGTGTACCTTTTAATAGTCAGCTACAACTGACTGCTTCATGCTTAGGTTACTTTTTAATCAAATTATTTATTATTTAACTTCCTGCTTCTTTTCCCCTAAAACATTCTAATCTCATGTAATTAGGCATCTATAAACTTCCTTTGATTTTATATTCTAATGGTGAAGCTAAACACTAGTCTGTTAAATGTACATTCACCAAAGTCAAAGGATTCCTTTTGATATTCCATTCTTTGAATCTACCAAATCCCTCCTCTATGCCTGCCTCCTTCACTACCATAACTATATCAAGACATTTTATTACTACTTCCTAAATTTCTTCTTACTGAAGTACATATAAGGGGAAAAATATAAAATGTATCAGGATGGATCAGTCTATTTCTTGTTCTTTTTTGTTGCAGGTGACCTTCATGGCTACTGATATAACTGTAAACTTATGTTCTACATTTATTAGTACCATAGAGATACTGAAAGAACAAGAAAGTCACAGAAAATATATCACAACATAGTTTAAATATTATGAGGCTACTCAGAAGATGACTTTTTTATAAACACTAATTTTTACTCATTACAAAAGAGTTGACAGAATTAGATTCTGTTTCCTTACAAAAGTATCCATGCTTTCTTTCCACTCTTTAGCAACTCTTCAATTAGGTAAATCTGTTCTGATAAAAAGTTTTTAAAAGAAAAATAATTAAAATGATTGTTTCACAGAAACAGAAATTTTCATTATCAAATTCTGATAAGTTGGGAATGGTAAGGGGACTTTCCCCCGGTAATAAAAAATGAGCAGCAATTTGCTTTCTCCCCCGTCTTTCCCTTCTCAAAAGTGAATATTTAGAAGAGTGTCAGTTAAACAGGGTAAGTTTTTTGTATGTTGATATAAGATTCATAATACAGATAGATAATATAATGTCCAATATTTTTCTACACTGACCCAAAGCAATTTGCAATGGCTCCATCTTGACAGTAGATTTATATATCTTGGTATTTAAACTGATTTCCGGCCTTATCATTTGAAGATCACTTGAGCTTATTATTTTTAAAAGTAATTCTTCATTTCAAGGCAAAATTTTTGTACAGGGATTTTTGCCAAACTAAAGATCACTAGTTGCAAGGTTGACCAATTTTTTGGTTTCTGACTTTATGGTAATCAAAGATTTTTATTCTGAAGCTATATACCATGCAGTATTAGTGTTCCTAGTAAAAGCGTAAAATAAAGAAATGCTACTTCTAAAAATAAATAACACATTGATTATGGATCAATATTTGTTACTTTTTGGTTATTTCTGGAATAAATTTCTTTGACCTCAGGAGTTAGTCAATAAAAACATTTTTTTTTAAGCCACAAATAAGGAAATAGTGCATGAATTAGCATAGCAAAACCAATAAATGCAAAATGTTAACTAATTGGAAGACAAATAAGGAATTATGTATGTGCATATTGAAATCTAAATAAAAACAATTTCTCAATCTTTAAATGGAAATAGTTTGATAGGATATTTCTCTTCAACTCTGAATCAAATGCTATATATAAACTACTTCCTAATCTTGGAATAATAGATTCAAAATATCAACATATACCATCAGTTCTGATTTACTAATGCCTTCAGTTGGGTTAAAATTAGTGACTATGGTTGTAAAAATGTTTTTTTGGTTGTTCCCTTTCCTTGTCCAAAGCCACATTAAAGTCAATTTTGAAGACAAGAACAATTTTATTTGGAATGTGCAAATCAGTTTTTTTCTTTTAAAATACCAAACAACATAGCACCATGATGTTTATTACCCTATTATCTACTTATCAAAACTTGGACTTGAATCTAATATAAAATAATGGAAAATGAATTTGATACATTATTTGGTCCCCAGTGAAAATCTGTGGCAGTTACGTAATAAAATCTAGCAAGAAATAATATTTCTAGGGTATTCTCTAATGAGGTTTTATAGGAACAATTCCTAAATAAATATGGTCCCAAACCTTAGATGTTACAGAATAAAAAAAGAATCACCTGCTAAAAGTCAGAGGACTCATTGTAAAATTACTGCAGTTAACATTTGATTATAGATATTAGGCTTTCTAATGAATAAGTAATTATCTCTATTACTTCACTGAGAACACTTAGAAAATGACCTCTTTAAGTACACTAAATGGTATTATTATATCTAAAATAGTAAAAAATACTTCTAAAATAGTTTTTTTTTTTTTTTTTTTTTTTTTTGCGCTTCATCCTCACTGGCAGAATAAAGCTTATTCAGTTTTTAAATCTTTGATACTTAGTTCTTTCAAATTAGCCTCTAAAAATTGAAATACTGCATAAATTTTATTCTTAAATAAAAGACTTCTATCTAGAAAGTTATGGCAGAGTGAGAAATACAGGAAATTGATGATGAAATTCTTAGTAAAGAACAAACTGGAAACTATGCAGACACTTGCTGTGTAAGCTTCTTATGCTATCAGATATATCATTTAATCTACAGGTAAGTTCTCTGTCATATTTAATACCATTATTAATTAATTATGAAGGTCTGCTATGTTAGTCTGAAACATGGTCTAAATATTAAAAGGACAGTCCCATCTTACTGGAAGAATGGAGCAGCACTAATAAAAAAGAGACTAGAAAAACTATTTTACGCCTAGGAATAGTCATGTTAGGATTAGATTAACAAAGAATTATACTTTTTATGGTAGGCATTGACTTAATATTAAAGAAATGTGTAAAATAAAAATACTCAATTTTTAATTTGTCATTTATAGGATGATTTTAACATGTTTGTAGTAATGTCAATTAAAAATTTTAAAATAAAATTTTAAGTCCAAAGAATAACTGCTACAAGGTGCCTCAGAAGACCTATTTTTCATAAAGTCCATGAAGCCTTAGTGGACAACAATAAAAAAAAGCATTATATCACCAGCCCTCTAAAAAAAGCATCTGAAAATAAAGGTTAGGATACAAGTTAATTTGAATTTTGCCTCACAAAAAGTTTCAAAATGGTAAAAAGAAAATAAAACTTAGAAAAGCCATGAAAGAGCTTTTATGTAATCAGTCAGGCAAATACCACTAATCCTCCCTGGCATTATTGTTCTGGTACATCAATCCTGAGTACTCTAACTTTTGATTTATAGTGATATTCCTTTAAATATAATTTCACAGATGAAGGAATTGGGAGGGTATCAATGCCATCATAGGTTGTACAGTTACAAATAACTGTCCTGCATATGTGCTGAAGGGAAAAGGGGAAAGTCCGATTTAAAGGAGTAGATAAAAGTGGTTCAAAGAACATACAAGAGCTTGGGTCTTTATAATGTTCTAAGAGTCCAGTGATATCAGGAGAATGAAATACACAAGGATCATGTGCATCAAAGCTAAAGTTGTGATTCCACTGTTCAATCCTAGCATGAAGAGAACGACTATAACGTCTAAAACTAACAGAGAATAAATAGTCTTCTTGTGCTGAGTCACGAAGTAAAAAGGTTCCCTCTGGTTTTCCTTCCAGTAATGCCTCAGCTGCATATTTGTCCATTACTCCCCAATAACATGGATTGTTATTGATCTGAAGGAGATCTGGAACAAGACAGTGAACGTAATCTATCTGAGTGTGGTATTTAGGAGGCGTTTCCAGTTGCAGCATTTCGTCATCAGTTTCCCATTTCGGTTTGTTTCTTTTCCTAGAACTTGTGCAAAATGTTAAAATTTCATCATCTGAATCCATATCACTATCTTCTATACTGTTATTAGATGCCAGGTTCACTACAGAAGCTATCTTTGGAGCATAATGAAGTGAATGGTTGTCAGTAGTTGTGTCACAAAGCTGAACCTGAGTATGTGAAAAAGAGTTTACACTTTCTTCCCTGATAGCTCTTTCCTTCAGTTGGATATCCCTTATACCCCTTTCAGATAAGTCTGTGCTTTTGCAGTTATCTGATTTTGGAGTTAGAGGGGCAGTATGTTGTTTAATTAAATGCCAACGAAAGGCCAGCTCTGACTGAGGCGGGAAAGGACACTTATCTAACATGAGTTCGCTGATAAGAATTTTTCTTTTTGATGGGAGCACTGAAGAGTGTCGACTGCTACAATTTTTTATGGGAAAGCACTGCCCCACAGCATCTTGCAATTTTTGCTTAAGAGACCGGCCCAAGAATCTGTGCCCACATGAATGATCTAAATCCAAATCAATGGATGAACAGCTGTGCTTCCTTTCTGGGCTCCCTACAGCGATGTCAACTTTCTCTGTGGCAACTGGTGTGTCAGTATCAGAAGAGTGCTCATTCTTTTTGGACCAAGAGAGCTTTTTCCCACTCCATACATAACCATCTTTTCTGTCTGCACTTCTACTCCGACTGGTTTTGGGTCTTACATCTACATTTTTAATATTATTTTCTGCCATTTTTTCAGACTAATATCCACAAGTCCAGGCGTTATATATGCTGATTTTTCAGGCTTTCAAGGAGGAAGTTTCTTCTAGGCCTTTTAAGGAAGTATCTAGAAAAATAAACAAAAATGTTTAGCAATCATTTATTATACATTTATCAGAGTTCATGTTAAATCCCAACTTCTGGTGAAAAAAAGTTGTGAAAAACACAGTTATGCAACTTGAACATAGCAGGTACTCAATAAATTGTTATTGAATTATAATTTATGCATAAAGATAGATATAGACCGGGGAATTAATGTGAAGGCAGTTGCAGGATCTTTTTGCTCTTGCCAATATACAAATTGTTTTTAATCACAAACTGTTAACTTCAGAGAATGATGTAGCTGAGTAATAGCCAAATTCTTCTATTTTCAGCCATAATGTAAATGAGGAAAATTCAAATATTTTCTAATTATATAATATGTATATTCAATGTTTCTTCATTTAAAACCTATATTAGGGGACTCTGGAAAAGGTAGTAACAGGCAACTTTTTTATGCAGTGGTCTGGTCATATCATTCCTCTGCTCAAAAATCTTGAGTAGCTCTTCCTGTGGGTCTATTTAGTGAAGTTCAAATATCTTTATGAGAAATACTCAAAGCTAAATTTCCACAAGATGTTGCAAGTTTCAAGGTAATATAAGAAAACTATCACTATTGACCAGTCAGCTTTCAGAAGGAATTAGACTAACCATAAAATCCTGATAAAGGGAGGGTAGGCTAGAAACTGATTTGAATAGGCCAGAGTCAATGACCAGGAGAAGGCTTTTATTCATTGCACTTGCTTAATAAGGCTCATTGCATCTTACCTGACATACCCCAGGGGTGAGATTAGTTGCCATCTTTGAATATGGGATGCACGACCAGGGAGGAGGAACATGTCTAGGAGCAAGATATAAGAGGTGGATGAGGAAGCCTGTAAATTGGAAAGGCTCTGACCAACCAGAAATCTGAAGGGAAGAGTAGGATTAACTTTAGAGTATAAAAAGTTTGTTCTCCATTCTAGATCAGCATGTGAACTCATATGGAGTTTTTACACCCATTTTTTTCAGGAATGTATCAAAAGTTTAAACTATTTCACTCATCCTAAGGTTGTTTTTGGGTTCAGAAAGTTATTTATTAGCAAGAGGGGGGCTCATCTGGGATGACATCATTGGATTGAGGTTGGCCACACCCTCAGAGAACAGAGCAGGCACCCCACCTGAGTTTGGAGGCTTTGTGGTTTGTGCAGTGGCTTCTCCATTCTGACTGAGAAAAACTAAGAAATTCAACATTACAAAAACTTGAATCAGCAAATGATAAGAAAATGAATGAATGGCCAAGGATCTTGTGAATTGATATACTGAACAAAGGCAAGAAAATTATTGGCAGAAAGTATTGTTTTTTGTTGATCCAGGTTTCTCTTAGAATGAGTCAATGGATCAGGCTTAGGGGTGGAAGGGTCCCTTATCTCTGGAAATCAGTTAGTCTGGGTTAACTAAATTCTAGCTAATAGACTTGATTTAGAGATGGGAGTGATTCAAAGGCACCTAAGATATGGAAGGGACTCAAAGAATCTTTCCTGGGAAAGTTCATAGAAGCAATCTGCTGGGGAAGGGTATGATGGTACTGGATAAAAAAAAGGATTTAAAATATTCAAGCTTTTTCTTATCTCTTTTTCTAGTATTCTCCCCTCCTTTGGGATATGGAGAAGGGCATGGTAATGGAACAAGTTGTTTTCTTTCCAAAGGACTCATTCCTGGAACGTCTCTTCAGACCCTGGGAATTATTTGGCAAAAAAAAAAAAAAAAAAAAAAAAAAATCTGTGTGGTCCTGGTACAATGCTGGGTTCTAGGAAACACTGCCTGAGAAAAGATCTCTAATTTACAAAATGATCTTGCAACTCTACTTTGCAAATACTTTAATTTGTATTTGTTTTATCATTTTGTCTGTCTGTACTTCTGTGTTGACAAAATATCTAATGATGTCTTTGTCGTGTTTGTGTTGTAAGTTTCTGTTATCTTGAAAGATTTTAAATACAGCCAGAAAGAAAAACTAAAAGCTGCAGTTAGAAAGAGCACTGGGAAAAGATTAATATCCTTAATTACCACCTTAAAAAGGAAAAAAATCTGACTTCTTTTTTGTGGATTCATTCAGCACTTGCCAAGTTGGACCTATAGAAATAAAGTTAGTTAATTAAAGTTGTAGAACTGCTTAAAAACATTTTTGGCAGATTTGGGTGGAGGGTGGGGAGAAGTAGTGGTGTTTGAGATTAATCATTAAATTGTTTAGCAATTAGTCTAAGGTACTACTCTGCAGAATTTAAGGAAAAGTGACTATTTTATAGAAAGGTAATTTTTTTTAAAAAAGCAATTGATTAAGATTGAAGATTTCAAAGGAAAGAAAGTCTTTCTCTCTTAGCCCCATCATCCCCACTCCCTACTACAAGGATAGGCAAATGGAATGGAAAGAGAAAGGAAATATATTCAGTTCAGTGAAGATGATAAAAGCAAATGGAAAAGAGTAGAAGTATCAGATCAAAGTGAGAAAGAAATGAAACACGAAGTTTTAAAGAAACTAATTCAAAGTCCACTAAAGGGATATGTAAATAGAAAGGTTAAGTGAGAAAGTTTAAATATGTGGAGAACTTAGGAACTTTTAGAAAAAGGGAAAAGCAGAAAAACTCTGGTCAGCAAGGAGCCTGTAACTTTCTTATCAGCTCAGGTTTGTGGAACCATGCTAGGAAGAAACTCAAGGTAAAAGCCCATCTGGAGCAAAAACTGGCACTTAGACATTGGGAAGACAAGTAAGAAGTGACTGAGTTTGAGTGGAATATCTAGTTAGAATTTAGGAGATCTCACAAACTAAAGTACTGGTTAATTTTAAAATAGTTTTTAAACTGATGTATGTGTTAAAAGTGAAAACTTAATTATACATCATATGAGACTTCTATCCATTTTTATGATAGATTTTGTTCTATGTGAATTTTAAGAATTGTCTTTGTTTTCTTCCTTAACTAAAAGGGAAACTTGTTTAAGATAAAAGAAGGGGAAACATCCTGAAAACTCCCAGAGATTCTAATGCTTGGGGTAAGAAAATTCTAACACTTGAATCCATTACTGAATGATGAGACTTAGAAATTACTGATAAGTAATGGGTTCTTTCTGAGATTTTAGAACCCAGATTTAGTTTGTTATCCAATTAACTGAATGTTATTAGAATAGAAAAACTTAAAAGGTAATGTAAAGTTTATCAGCCTCTTTAAACCAGTAAATGTAATTCAGGAAATTAGGTATTTCTATCTTTGCTTATAAGTTAAGACAAAAATTATAGCTAATGCTAAAGAAAACTCTAAGATTGTTAACTAAGTTATTTGAAGTTACTGTCATTATGTTAAACCCTAAAATTGGTAATTACTGTGTGTGAAACTCAAGTAAAAGGTGTGCAGCACCTTTTTTCCCCCTTCAGAGAGTGGGAGAAGGTATATCAAAGAGCATAGCTAAGGACAAATGAGGTAAACAGACTGGAATAGCAAGCTCAGTCCTTTCTCTGGGATCCTTGTTGATTCCTCTTAATTTGAAAGCCTGCTTTGTTTCTTGAAATTATCTTGTGATCAAGAAGTTTGAATATATATTATTTATTCACTACTGGGAAAAGAGCTTATTTGGGTTTTAGTTTCCAGACAAGGACTGGGTTTACTGAAAATCTGAGTTTGTTACATAGAAATGATTTCCAATGATTGCCTTTTCTATCAGAATAAATTTAAACTCAAGAAATAAATTTCAAAAAGATCAAAGATGTTAAGTGAAACCTCTATGTATGTGAGGTTTAGTAAACTTTTATCATTGTGATAAAATGATAGGGCTAATTTAATTGGTTATATTGACTCATTTTAAAGCTATTTTCATTGTTTAAAGGGATTCTGAGAATAGTAGTTTATGTTTTTGTCCCTTTTGAACATGTTTTGTCATAGACAAAATTTGGTTTTAAAAAAATACAGTTCAGAATTTTCATATTTCTATAATCTGAGTCTTTGGTTATTGAACATCTTAAAGCAAAATTATTTAAGTAATGTTGAAGTTAAAACCATCTACTTCGATATCAAGATAAGCTGTGAATTTTCTGGGATGAATCTCTTACTGTTATCAATGTAAGATTATAGTCAATATTTATTTAGAATATGTGTTTCTTGAGAGCTAAACTCACTCAAAGATTTGAAAGATGAAAATTGCTATCTGAGATGAAATCTCTTTGGGAATGTAATTGATATTATTTGGAGTTTTGAATTCAGATATAATTGTCCACCATCTGAGAGAAATATGTCACAAGGTACTCAGAAGAATGTGATCCTGAATTGTTACAGATGGACATCTATATCTGAGCAAGAGCTGGAAAGATAACTTTGGCCTCTGTGTAAGGTGGGATCCTTCTGATTCAGTCTCCCAGTTGTGTTCCTTTGAATAGTAATGTTTCCCACCCAATTATTCCTGAGTCTGGCTATAAGGTGGGACCGTTAGTGCATGACTGGTTGTCACCTGTGACTTAGCTGAAGTCAAACAGAAGTAGAAGTTGAGAACTTTCTCCTGTTAAAATCACGCCTCTGATTTTTCTTCTTACAGCAAATTTCTATAATCAGAGCAAGTGGTCAGTAGAAGCCATGAGAACTATTAAAAGTATGTATAGTCACAATATCCTAAATAAATAGGTAAATGAATATTTGGCCTTGTTATCTAATCTGTTGCTGGACGCTATGTCAGTATGAAAAAAATGTTTCAAAATGGTGTGAGAATATTTAAATATTGATACAACTGTCTGTGGGACCTATTCATCTATTGATTATTGAAACTAAAGCTGAAATTTGTGTATAGTTTGGAGAAGATAATTTTAGTGCAGTTTTTTTAGAGAAATGTAATAGGATGTCTTGTGTTAAATCATTGAAAAGTCAATTTTATTCAAGTTTGTTACTAATGTAGGAATAACTGTTCTGTGCCACAGACATGTTTTCTTATGAATAATTTATTTGATACGCACAGATCAAACCATAGGAAACTGTCATGCTGATGAAGCAGTCTCTCGTGGACCGGTTTATCCCAAACTATCTAACTTCTGGTTGTTAGGTTTGTTTTCTTCTAGGTTTTGGTTAATTAGAGCTGTTATCTACCAACTTCAGGAATCTAACTCAGAACCCACTGGATGCTGCTTTTGATCCATCCTCAGGCTCAGTACCCCTTAGAATTGGGACCCTGTAGAATGACTCAACTCTATACTCCTTTCCAGTTTGAAGTAGCCACAATTCCTGTGAAAAACAGATCTCTGATCCCTGTCTCCAGAATTTCATCTCCCAAAAAAATATAAAGGAAGAAAGATGACAAGTCAGAAATGAGAATCTACTTAGAGCCATGTAAATAGCTAAGGAATGTGGAATATATTATTGTTTCATTAGCATCCTGTTTGGATCAAGTTTGTTGAATTCTTTTCTTAAATCTTAGCCCTTAAAAGTTACAAATTTTTAGTTTAGAGGGAAAATGTTAAATGAGAATACTTACTTTTGAGGAAGATCAAAATATAAATGAGGAAATGTGAGATGATATTAAAAGGTTTGAAGCAGCAGCAGAAAAGATGTGGAAATCAAATCTTTATAAAAAAGAAATGAGTAATATAAGATATCACTACCAACTAATGAGTTTTCAGAAGATAAAACTAGCCTAACCACAATGTCCTGATAAAGGGAGGCAGGCTAGAAACTGGCTTAAATCAGCCAGGATCAAAGATTAGAAGAAGACTTTTTTCATTGCACTTGCTTAATAAGGCTCATTGCATATTACCTGACACACTCCAGGGGTGGAATTAATTGCCATCTCTGAACATGAGATATATGACCAAGGAAGGAAACACATCTAGGAGCAATATATAAAGGATTGTTGAGGAAGCTTGTACATTGGAATGGCTCTGAACAACCAAAACTCTAAAGGGAGGAGTAGGACTAACCTTAAAAGTAAAAAAGCTTGTTCTCCTTTCTATATCATTATGTGAACTCATGGAATTTTTATATCCACTTCTGCAGAAGTATATTAAAAGTTTAAATTACTTCATTTATCCTGGGATTGTTCATTTATACACCCTTGGATGTGTGTTTGTGTGTGTGTATTCCAGAATGTTATTTGTAACATCTTTGTCTAGAAGTCAAGGCCTTCCACTATTTGGCATATGCTTATTCTTATTATTTATTACAGACTAAATTTGGATTTTAAAATTCCAGCTAAAATTGGATTTTTTTTGTCTCCAAAATATTATTTCTATGCTTTTGCTTAGGTTATTTACTATACCTATAAAGTCTTCTCTCTGAATTTCTACCCATTCTCCTTCTCTGAATCTTCATGTTCTTCAATGTCTCTCTCAGATTTTACCTAGCACAGTTGAGTAATTTTCTAATGCATGCATCAAGAACTATTATTAATTATAATTATCTATGTATTATTTCCTTCTAGCTCTATGATATCAAGTCCTATATCTTATCTAAATTTTCTATCTCCACCAAGTACCTGGTATGATATTCTGCAGTATGAACTTGATAAATATTTATTAAATACAAGTACATGACCTCCTTATGTTTGCTCAATAATAATCTGACTTGATGAAGGCAAGCAAACTGCACGAATTTTACTGGAGTAAGAAATAAAGTAGTAGAACTAGAAAATATCAAAGCAAAGAAAATTGAAAAAAAAAAAAAAAGGCCTAGTGGTTATTTGATGGCATTAAGTATAATAAACAAGTATTTAATTTTATTCAGCTATGTATGTTTTTCTTTGAAATTATACCTTACTTTTTCAACAGATTTCCTTCTACTTTCTCTTTCTATTGCTGATATTATCATTATTATTTTTACAACCTAATTTAAAAGTATTTTAACAAGATTTACTGTAAAGGTTACTCGAACAATCTGTTTCAAATCTTGGGAAAGTTCTTTATTATTGCATTTTTTTATTTAATATTTTTATTTTCCCCAGATACATGTAAAACATTTTTTATGTTTGTTTTTAAAACTTTGAGTTCCTGATTCTCTCCCCCCATCCCATTCTACTCCATTAAGAGAAGCACATGTGAAGTTATGCAAAACATTTCCATGAAAGTCAGAAAAGTTCTTGAAAAGATTTAAGTACCCTTATGAGATAGGGACTGGACCTGTGAATTCATTGACATAAGGAACTCCCTACCAAAGTAGGCTGGTAGCTTCTTTATAATTTTTAAGTTTGATTATTACCTAGAGAGAAAACTGAAAGTTTAAATGACTTGCCCACAGTCAGGTACTTTAAGTGCCAGAGGTAGGATTTCAACTAAGGTCTTCCTGGCTTCAAGGCCCACTCTTGAGTCATTAGGTAAGCCTGTCTCTCAGTGAAGGTGAAAATTTAATAAATACACATATATTCCCAAATATCTAAAACCCCCGAGATTACAAGCAAGGTTGAAGAGGTGCAAACACATCTTCCCATGTAACTTTGCCAACTGACTTCAATCGTTAGGCATATTTAAATTTTATTGCCAGTTAGTCTGAGCAACATTTATAGAGGGAAAGACTGAATGAAGTATCTGGCATTGCTTGCTTCCTTCTAGTCTTTTAATAAATAAAATTAGATCATCAAGGAAAAGTTTTTCAGCCTACTTCTTTCTACAGTGTATTGGTATATCCACTCCTGTGGAATGAATCAGAATAGAACAGAGACAATGTGATTGCTTGTTTTTCCAAGATGATGGCTACTAGAATATTAATATTAGGGCAATTAAATTAAATGTTTCAAAGATTTAGGGGTTAATGAAATCTACAGAAACACTGAGATAGAATAAAATGACATAAACTAAAATCTCATTCATGTGAATATTCATTCCCCACTGGTGAAATAATAAATTATGTGAAATTGAAGGTCATATTTTATTTTATGAATACCACCAAAGAATTTATCCACACTTAGCAAAATAATACCACACACCAATTGATCTACTGGCTGACAATCTTCTGAACTTAGGCTGGTTTCTGGATAACAGTGGAGGAAGCAGCTCTGTGCCCAAATATCACTTTTTCTTTCATCTCTACAAAATCTGTTTTCCTTAATACTGAACTGAAATCTCTCTATGTCTTTCATCCCCTGGACTTTGTTATGCATCTCTAAGTCAAGAGGTACAAACTAACTCCTTCCTTTTCATGATGAATGTTCAACTATTTGAAGACAAGGATCAGGTTTTTAAGACTTTTTTGTGCCAAATTAACTACATATTATCTTCAAATGATCCTCGTGTGGCATGTTTTCAGTTTTCTTTCATTAACATCAATTCCTCTGGACATGTTCTAGCTTGTCAAAGTCCTCATAAAACATGATGTCCAAAATTGAACAAGAGTTGTTTTGCTTATTTGATAAAATTATGTTCATCAGTAATAAACAAGAACCTTAAAAGTAGGTCAAAGAGTACAAAAAACTATTGCAAGTAGATGATACATGTGTTTGATACTATGATATATTCATCAAATTTACAGGAGACATCATTTGGCTGTCTTCATGCCTGCAATCCTCTCCTATACCTCTGCTTGTTGAAACTCTAGTTTCTTTCAAAACTCAGTTCAAGTCCTAACTAAAATAAGAGGCTTTTTTTGGTCCTCTACAAATTTTAGTTATTTCCCTTTCCAACTTTACTTTATATGTGATTTGTCTTATGTACACACACAAACATATACGTGTAACATACATGTTGTCTCCTTTGCTTCTGGAGGGCAGACTTTCCCCTTTGCTTTTGTATTCCTAAAACTTATCGTAGTGTCTGGCACATAATAAGTACCTGATAATGTTTATTATGTTATTATATGGCAGAATAGTGAACTAAAAGGATCTTGACTAACACTGGCTAGCAATGAGTTCAATCTGGTAAGATTAACTGAAGTAAAAAAATAAATTTACAACAATTACTCTGAAAAAGAATTAGTGGGCTACAGGCTTAATGAGAAAAAGCTAATGTGACCTTGGGCAAAATTAGGAGAGACCGGGCTTCCAGGAATAAGGGAAATGAGAGCTTCCCTTGTACTCTGCCCTGTTCAGACAAAATCTGGAGCAATATGGCACTATGCTTTCATGACACTTTCAGGACACTCTTCTGTTATCAGAAGAGGATCATTAAGATAGTAGAGAGCCTTCAATATATGTAACCTGAGGATTAGGTGAAAGAATTAGGAATATTTAATCTTGAGAAGAGAAGAATCAGTGAACATTTTAATATTTTACTGTACCAACGACTGCTGGGGACAGTTATGGTGGTTTATATTATGTATTTCATTCTTTGACGTAATCTATGGATATAAAGAAAAAATAAGGAATACTGCCATTTAGTTACTTGTGTATATGTATGTGTGTATAGGTATGCATATATACAACATGTCTATTTATACATTTGGGTGCATAAAATGTCTGTGTTGCCAGACTCCCTGCTGGGTGACTACTCCTAAGGTTCCCTTCCTACCTAGCCCAGGATATCTATGCAGCAACCACAATCTGATATGAAGGTTTTTGTTTGGAGTAAACCTGCTGTATGACCAAACTACCATTGATATGTGCCTGGGGATGGGGAAGTCTGAAGGAGAAGACAATTGCCCACATGTGCTTTTGAGTAAGTAATAAACTGCCTGACTCAGATGATTCTTCTTGATTTCTTTCTGTACCCACAATTCCTTCATATATACTGACCATATTCCCATATATATGTATATTCACTACACATATTTGGAGTTAGCTAGATATTAAAAAGATAGCACAAATACTATAGTAACTTTAAAAAACCCTTTTTTTGTTATAACAAAAAATGACAAAAGGACTGATTTCAGAGAAATTTGGAAAGCTAGTATGATGAAATAATGCAGAATGAGATGAACATATTTAGGACAAGTTATACAATAACTTAACATTAAAGATGAGCAGCTATGAAAGGTTCTGGAACAAAATAACCCTAAAAAAATTTGACTATGTCAGATAGCTTTTCATGATATTCTGGGGTTGAAATATCTGTCATTTTTCTTACTAGAATATGGGTCAAAATATATAAAACTCTTACTACTTATTATTTAAAACTCTTAACAGTGGGAAAAAAAAATCACTTTTAATGAGAAAAAAAAATTTTCTTTCCAAAGCCTTACTGAGATTACTCATCATGGCATGCTAGGTGGCCCTTAGTTCTTTAGGATTATGCTACTAATACAATAGCGCTACTAAATTCCATCTTGTGGAAGGAACAGAGCACTCAATTATGGAGAAACTTTGTCATCAAGATCCTGGCCATTAGGTGATAAATTCTTTGGCCATGACAACCCATGAAAACAATAATAATTTTTAAAGGACCACCACCTTCCTCTTCAAGATATGACAATACTCAAAAAAAGGACAGAAGATTCTCAGATACAATTCAAAAATCATCTTATAAACAAATGCCATTAAGTTATTAAATTAAATGTAAATTTAATTAAAGCTTAATCTCTGTCCAGTGAGTATGTAAAATATCCAAACCACCATGGTATTGAAAGAAATGAACCCAATGATAGTGATCTCACATCAAGGAAATGTCTGCTCAGAAAAGGAGGAAGGCTGGTTATATGGCGAGAATTAGGATAAGGATACCTCAAGATCTTCACTGTTAGCCACAAAATATAAAAAGACCTATAGAAGGGCAGCTGACTGGAGCTGTAGCTAGAGCACCAATCCTGAAGTCAATAGGACCTGAGTTCAAATCTGGTCTCAGATTCAAGACACTTAACACTTCCTAGCTGTGTAACCCTGGGCAAGTCACTTAATTCCAATTGCGAAAGAAAGAAAGAAAGAAAGGAAAGAAAGGAAAGGAAAAAAAGGAAAGAGAGTAAAGAAAGAAAGAGAGAAAGAGAGAAAGAAGAAAGAAAGAAAGATCTCCAGCAAGCTGGGTAGATTCTTATAGGATTGACAGAAGATGAACAAGAATTGTCTAGAATGTGAAGGTAAACAAGGATTGGGATCTCTAATGAAAAAAATATGGGCACTGATCAGAGATCAGAGGGCAACTGAATTATTGAAGCATTAAGAAAATTCACTAAATTAAATATGCTTTTAAGAAAACAGCTTATGTTGATTTTGCTGGTTTATTCCCTAGGATAACATCTTTACAAATGTTGACATTTTTTAAAAAATAAATTTTATTCTAAATTCCAAATTCTCTTCCCATTTTCCCTCTCCCAATGCAAAAAACAAGAAAAAAACAAAATGTGTTACAAATATTTATAGTCAAGCGCAAAAAAAATCCCTTCATTAACCACTGCCAAACAGGAAACTGAAATCTACACTCTGAATCCACTAAATCTTTCATCATTTCTTACAGTGTAATATTCCATCATATTTATATTTCACAACTTGTTCAACCTTCCAGAACTGATGAGGATCCACTTAGTTTCCAATTTTCTGCCACCATGAAAAGATCAGATATAAATATTTTTCTACACATGGGTTTTTTTTCTGATCTCTTTGGAAGTAAAGTTCCAATAGCAATATTAAAGGATATTATTCACTTTTTAGTAGTTTTTTGGGCACAATATCAAATTGTTTTTGAGAATGTCTGGACCAGTTAAGTTTCACCAATAATGCATCAATATACTTGTTTTCCCACAGTACCTCTGGCATTTGTCATTTAACTTTTTTGGTCAACTTTACCATCTTTGATGTAAAACTGCAGAGTTTTAATTTGCATCTCTCAGTTACTGACTTAAAGCATTTTATATGGCTCTTGATAAACTGAATTTCATCTTCTGAACACTGCCTATTTGTATCCTTTAACTTTATCAATGTGGGAATGTCTCTTAGTCCTTATACATTTGACTCAGTTCATTAAAATTTTGTTTTTCTTCCAATTTTGGAAACATTGGTTTTTGCCTGTGTACTACCTTTTTATTTTATTGTCTTTCTGAATTTAAATTTTTTTTTTTTTTGGCTGAGACAATTGGGGTTAAGTGACTTGCCCAGGGTCACACAACTAGAATGTGTTTTATTGCCTTTTTTTTAAAAGAAAAAGGTAGTATTTGCCCCCCCCCCCAATTACATGAATGTTAAATTCATTTTTACAAGATTTTGAATTCCAAATTTTTCTTTGTCCTGCCCTTCCCTCCCGTTCCTAAAATAGTAGATAATTTGATGTGACTATGCTTTCTCCCCACCCCATGTCATCCCAAAAACATCAAAAAGAAAACAAAAACACAAAAAAAGAATACAATTTTTAAAAAAGTATGCTTTGATCCTTTTTCAGAATTTATCAGCTCTTAATCTAGTTATTGATAGATTTTCTTTCTACAGTCCTTTGTACTGGTCTTGGATCACTGTGTTGCTGAGAAGGCTGAGTCATAGTTGCTGATACTGTGTACAATGTTTTCTTGGTTCTGTCAATTTTACTTTGCATCAGAATCTACAAATCTTTCTAGGCTTTTCTGAAATCTGCCTATCCATTTCTTATTGCACAAGCTGTGGCTTGCTCAGTCATTCCTCAGTTGATGGGTATCTCCTCAGTTTCCAATATTTTGCCACCATGAAAAGAGCTATTATAAATATTTATGCACATATAGGTCCTTTTCCCTTTTTTATGATCTCTTTGGAATACATACCTAGTACAGGGGTACCTTGATACTTGTTTACTTTGAAACTCTTCAGATTAGTTACTTGGCTAATTTTAACAAGAAAAAAAATGCTTTAGCATTTCAGCTTTTTTAGAAATTGGCACTCCTTGCATATCATCTAGGTTGAGCAGTATGGATGTGAGGTTGGCCAGGTGTGCCCAATCCCTGGTGACCTGCTATTGTCCTCAGTATGGATACTCTTTCCCAATGAAGGTGACAGTGTATAGGACTCTCAGTTTGGAGTCTATCATGTAAAGATTGTGCACATTGGTGAGCAAATTGTTGAGAGTAGTTTCTGCAGGATAATGCAGCTGCAGCATATAGTCTCCTGACTCCTAATACAATAATACTGGATAGATGGGACATGGAGCCCTGGTATGCTTAACAGGAGAAACAGTAGAAGCAGAAGTGATAGTCTGCAAGCAGCAGTGGCCCAAGCCCAGGTGGAGGGCCCACAACTTTTGGAAGCCCTGAGTCCTAGAGTGAGACCAAAGCTTCCTCTTCCACATTCAGGGTTCCTTCACAAGGAAGATTGGCTGACATAGGATGGGGAGAAAGCATTTCCTCTCAGAAAAATTAGGTCAAGAAGGAAAGAGTCTGGCTGGGCTGGCTTGGTTTATTTCTCTGCAGCTGGAAGTGCCAACTGCCCCTTTGGGGAATTAAGTGAAGAGGGATGGTTAGGCATAGATTTCTCATAGGTGATACACTCCTTATAGGAAAAAATTTGTTCAGGTACTCATTGATTTTTACTACTCATTGTGCCTTCTTGAACCAATTAATGATGAATATTAAAGTACCACATAGTAGCATTGCTGGATCAAAGAATATGCAGAATTTGGGTGCCTTTTGAGCATAGTTCCAAATTGCTCTCCAGAATGGTTAGATCAGTTCACAATTCCACCAAGTGCTTTTGTGTCCCAATTTTTCCATGTCCTAACTTTTGTAATTTTCCTTTTTTATCATATTAGCCAATCTGACAGCCAAATCTCAAAATTGTTTTAATTTGCATTTCTCTAAACACAAGCCCTTCTTCATATGCCAAGATAGCTTTGACTTCATCTGAAAATTGTTCCTATCCTTTGACTATCATTTGGAAAATGGTTTGTATTTTAATAAACTGAATTCAGTTCTTTACATAATGAGAAATGAGGCCTTTATCAGAGACACTTGCTGTAAAGATTGATTCCCAGCTTTCTGCTTTTCTTCTACTTTTGACTGCATTGGTTTTGTTTGTGCAAGGGTTTTTTAACTTAATGTAATCAAAAGTATCAATTATATAGTTTTTTGTTTGGTCATAAATTCTTCCATCTCCATAGGCTCAACAGACTATTCCTTGTTTGTTTTATTTTTATTTATTAATTTATTTATTATTTATTCATTTTCCTTGCTCTTCTAATTTGCTTATATCACCTAAATCATATACAGATTCTTATTGTTATCTTGGTATATAGTGTGAGATGTTGGTCTCTGCCTTGTTTGTGCCCTACTGTTTTCTAGTTTTCCCAGCAGTTTTTGTGAAATAATGAATTCTTATCCCAAAGGCTGGGGTCTTTGGGTTTATCAAATATGAGATTACTAGTCATTGACTACCGTGCTTAAATATCTAATGGACTCCACTGATTTATCACTTTCTTTCTTATCCAGGACCAGATAGTTTCAATGATTACAAATTTATAATACAGTTTGAGATCTGGTATTGTTACTACTCAGTGCATATGTTTAATATTACTACCACCTCATTATCTATCATACCTTATATTTAGCAAGATGTAGTTTCCTTCTCTCTTTTAATTTGGTCTATTTCTGTTTTTGCTTTGTTTGAGATCAAGATTGCTACCCCTGCTTTTTTTTTTTTAAACTTCGACTGCAACATTAGATTCTGCATCAGCTCCTTATCTTTATGTATGTGTGTATGTCTCTGCTTCAAGGGTATTTCTTATAAATAACATATTGTAAAATTCTGGTTTTTAATTTTCTCTGCTATCCACTTCCAATTTATAGGAGAGTTCATCCCACTCCCAGTTATGTTTACTGGGTATTTCTTTCACTTGTCTTCCCCAGTGCCCTCTTTTCTGTCAGCCTTCCCTTTCCTTTCTCCTCTCCTCTTCTACTTTCCTATGCAGAAAGACTTCTATATCCACTTGATTGTATATGCTATTCCCTTTGATCCAGTAATGATGAGAGTAAGTTGTTCGAGTGATACCCATTGCCTATCTTCCCATCTTTCCCTACACTGTAATAGTGTTTCATGTGAAATAATTTATCCCATTCTATTGTTTCCTTTGACACCCAGTATACTCCTCTTTCTCATCCTTTTATTTTTTATGCTAGTCCCTCAAATTTCCCTTATAACTGTACCCTCTATGTATTCCTATATTACTGGTGATAAAAGAACAAATATTATCTTCCTACATAGAGATGTAAACATATCAGCTTCACCCAATCTCTTATGTTTTCTTTTCCCTTTCTAGGATTCTTTTGGGTCTTGATATTAGAGATCAAATTTTTGGTTCAATTCTGATCTTCTATTTAGGAAAACTTGAAATCCTTCAATTACATTGAATGGCCATTTTCCCTGTTGGAATACTATGCTAATTTTGCTGGGTAAGTCAGTCATTCTTGGTGTAGCCCTAGATTCTTTACTTTCCAGAATATCATGTTTCATGACTTCTGATCTTTCCAATGCTGCAAATCCTAAATCTTGTGTAATCCTGATTGTAACCCCCCAATATTTGAATTGTTTCTGATTCTAGGACATCAGGAAAGTTTTCCTGGATAATTTCTTCAAAGATGCTGGCCAGATCCTCCACTTGATTGCTTTCAAGTAATCCAGTGATTCTGATATTCTCTCCCTAAATCTGTTTTCCAGATCAATTGTTTTCCTAATGGGGTATTTTGTATTTTCTTCTATTTTTGAATTCATTTAATCAATTCCTGATGTCTCATAGAATCATTAGCTTTCACTTACTCAATTCAAAATTTTAAAATTAAAGCTTTTTATTTTCAAAATTGATAATTTTTCAACATTAACTCTTGCAAAACCTTGTGTTCCAAATTCCCTCCCTTCTCCCCGCCCTTTCTCCTAGATGGCAAGTAATCCGATATATGTTAAACATGTTAAAACATATGGTAAATCCAATATATGCACACATATTTATACAATTATCTTGCTGCACAAGAAAAATCAAATCAAACAGGAAAAAAATGAGAAAGAAAACAAAATGCAAGCAAACAACAAAAAGAGTGAAAATGCCATGTTGTGAACTACTCTAATTTCCCTTAGTCCTCTTTCTGGGTGTGGATAGCTCTCTTCATTACAAAATCACTGGAACTGGTCTGAATCATCTTATTGTTGAAGAGAGCTACGTCTATCAGGCCCAATTCTAACTTTTAAGGAGTTTGTTTTCTTCTGTTAGCTTTTGATTTTTCTTTTCCATTTGGACAATTGTCCTTGTTTTCTTTTCCAAGATCTTCTCTCCCCCCCCCCCCAAATAATTCTCCTGCATCACTCTGATCTTTTTTTTTTTAATAGCTTTTAATTTTTCCAAATACATGCAAAGAGTTTTCAACATTCACCTCTGCAAAACCTTGTGTTCCAAATTTTTCCCTCCCTCCCCCCACCCCAGACTGCAAGCAATCAGCTATAGGTTAAACACATGCAATTGTTTCAAATATATTTCCATATTTAACATGTTGTGCAAGAAAAATCAGATCAAAAGGAAAAAAAAAATAAGCCTTATAAACCAAAGAGGAACTAGAGAACATTATGAAATGGAAAACTGATAATTTTGATTGTAAAACAAACCCAGTACAATCAAGATTAAGAAAGGAAGTAGAAAACGGGGAAAATTTTTACATCCAGGATCACAGTTAGTGTTAAGTGTCTGAGGCTGGATTAAGTGTTAACTGTCTGAAGTCCTCCCGACTTCAGGGCCAGTGCTCTATCCACTGTACCATCAAGCTGTCTGCCCCCCCCCCCTTTTTTTTTTGCTGAGGCAGTTGGGGTTAAGTGACTTGCCCAGGATGACACAGCTAGTAAGTGTTAAGAGTCTGAGACCACATTTGAACTCAGAACTCAGGTCCTCCTGACTTCAGGGATGGTGCTTTATCCACTGTGCCACCTAGATGCCCCCCTTTCCCCTTTTTCATGCTCTCTTTGGGATACAGACCCAGTAGAGACATGACTGGATCAAAGAGCAGAGTTTGATAGGTATAGTTCCAAAATGCTCTCCAGAATGGTTAGATCAATTCACAATTATACCAACAATGCATTAGTGTACCAGTTTTCCCATATCCCCTCCAACATTTGTCATTATCTTTTCCTGTCATTATTAGCCACTCTGAGTGGTACCTAAGAGTTGTCTTAATTTGCAATTTTCTAAGCAACAGTGATTTAAAGCACTTTTTGGACTATATGACTATAGATGACTTTAATTCCTTCATTTGAAAATTGTTCATATCTTTTGATCCCTTATCAATTTGAGAATGACTTGTATTTGTATACATTTGAATCAATTTTCTATGTATTTTAGAAATGAGGCCTTTATCAGAACCCTTGGATATAAAACTCTCTCCCCCCCCTTCTCCCCCTCCCCCAGTTTTCTGCTTCACTCCTAATCTTGGCTTGATTTTGTTTGTATAAAATCTTTTTAGTTTAAAGTAATGAAAATTCATTTTGCATTTCATGTTTTTGTAATTCTTTGACCATAAATTCCTCCCTTCTTCACAGTTCTGAGAGGCAGACTATCCCTTGTTCTCCCAATTTGCTTATGGTATCATCCTTCATGTCTAAATCATGAACCCATTTTGACTTATCTCGGTATAAGACTTTAGACGTTGGTCAAAGCCTAGTTTCTGCCACACTATTTTCCAGTTTTCCCAGCAATTTCTGTCAAATAGTTCTTATCCCAGAAGTTAGAACCTTTGGATTTGTCAAACATTAGATTACTATAGTCATCGATTATGGTGTCTTGCATCACTCTCATTTCTTTTTCTAGTTTTTCTATTACTTCTCTTACATAGTTTTTAAGCTTCTTTTTGAGCTTCTGGGCTTGAGATCACCCCTTCCCCCTTTTGGGAGGGGGGTTTGCCCACAAGTATTTTGACATTGTTGTTCTCTTCTGATTTGATATGTAGATCTGTCACCATAATAATTTTTTTCCTTTTTAACACACACACACACACACACACACACACACATATATATATATATATATATATATATATATTTTTTTTTTTTTTTTTTTTTTTGGGGGGGGGGAGGGCAGGTCCTTTCTTTTAAATTTGAGTTGTTTTCAGGGTGGAACAATGCCTAGCATCTTGTGCAAGGGGTTATAGACCCTGGCTGTTTATTGGTGCCCATGGGGGAAACTTTTGCCTGGTGCTCAGGGGGAGGGACAGGAGTGGCTAGTGTTGCTGGAGGCAGTAGGGATTTGATACCTTACTTGGTGCTGAACTGAGATTGCAGTGCTCATGTCTAACATGTATTAAAAGCCAATGGGGTGGTTTGGGTTTCCTGTTTGCCTATGGATATTCTGAAGCATGTGGCAGTTCTTAGAGATAGAATCTGTGTTCCCTGGATATGCTGAGGTACAGGGTAGGGTGTGGGAAGTGTTGCTGCTGGTGATGGTGTTTGTTTAATCCACTGTACTGGGCCTCAGGATCTTTAGCTGGTTTTTTGGGGTGCTTCAATCTTGAACTGTGTTCCAGTAAGACAGCCTTTTATGGCTACTTTCCAAGTTTTTGGGGCTAAAAGGTTGTTTCATCTCATTTTCTTGCTAGTTCTGCCATTCCAGAATTTTGGGGGAGCACTACACTTTATTGCTGTTTGGAGGTTAAAATGAGTTATAGCAATTTAGTACTTAGTCATCTTGGCTTTCTGAAGTCTATTCCCAGCATTCCCTTTTAAATTTTATGTACATTTTTTATATCCACAATTGTCCATTTTATCTCCTGTAAACCTGTCTTTTCTTTCCTTATCCATTTATCTAGTAATTTCTTCTTTCTTGTTTATGATGTTATCTTTTATGCATCTTCAGATAACCATATGGAGTTTGTCTTAGTATTGGAATTACTGTACTCATTTTGCTTTTGTATATTATGTGCTTAATGTGTATCACAGATCAACCTTTGTATTTCTTATCCTATTTTGATGACAACCACTTTGTAGGACAGTATGAGATCTGGTACTGCCAGACCCCTTTCCTTCATATTATTCCCATGAATTGCCTTGATATTCTTGACTTTTTGCTTCTCTAGATAAATATTTTTCTTCTCTAGCACTATAAAATAAACTTTTACTAATATGACTGATATGGTACTACATTAATTTAGGTAGGATTGTCATTATGTATTATATTGGTTTGCCCTACCCTGGAACACAATTATTTCTCTAATTACTTGGTTCTGTCTACATGTAAAGAATGTTTTATAACTATGTTGACACAGTTCCTGCATATAAGTATTTTTTACTTTCTGTAATTATTATAAGTGGAATTTTCTTTCTAATTCTTCCTGCTAGATTTTGGGGGTAATATACAGAAACATTTGTAATCAATGTAGTTTTATTTCATATCCTGCAACTTTGCTAAAGTTATATTTGCTTCTTCTTGCTTCTAGGATTCTCTCCATAACTATGTCCTCTGCAAAAAGTGATAATTCTGTTTCCTTTCTGCTTTGTTTATTCTTTTAATTTATTTTGTCATTATTATTGCTAATATTTTTAAACATTATAATGGATAGTATGGATAATAAGAGACACTCTTTCTATACCTAATTTTACTGAAAAGGTGTCTCATTCATTCCTCGGAGAGATAATATTAATTCTTGATTTTAGATAGAAACTACCTATTGTTTTAAGGAAATCCCTGTTTATTGCCATGTATTGCATCTTGTAAAAAGCTTTTCTAGTAGATCACATCTTTTTAGGCACAAAACTGACTGAAATATATAGGCCAAAGGAGCACAGATTTAGGCCTGGAAAATCTCAGAGAATCATTTAGTTCAACCCTTTCATTTTACAGGTGAGGAAACTGAAGCCAAGAGTTGTCAAATGACTTGCCTAAGGTTACACAAATAGTAAATGGCAGATCTGAGATCTGAATACCCCTAACTTCTGACTCTTCACTTGCACCATAATGAATGCAAGACTACACTGTTCTTATAATATGACTATAAAAACTTTATCTCACTGAGAAAAATGCTGCCTTAAAAGCTGTCAAGAAACAAGTTGTCTTTCATGCCTATGCTAAAGTCACAAAAGAGGCCAGGAAAGATTCAAGAGAGAGACTTTTGATCAGCAAAACTGCATAAAAGACAAAGTTATATAGCTAGAAAAGGTTATTCATGAAAGAACTAGAGGAAAACCAGTAAGGTCTTAAGTAGACAAGAACAACATGGAAGCAAATCTGATGATAAAGAATTCCTGGATGCATAAGCAAAAGCCATCCATCTCCCCTGATATTTCCCTTTTTTCATACCTATTCACCTGATACCCAAGTCTCTCTAAGAAACCTTCCTCCTAAGTCTCAATTTAGCACTATTCCACTCTTTCCACTATGCATGATAGGATCACCATTCTATTGTTAAATGTCCTCTCATCTCATTCCTCTTCTTCTTGCCTTCACAGAAACTTGGCTTTTGTCAGTGTTGGCATTTTTCTCTATCTTCTGATACATCATTGCTACTCCCTCTGTCACCATTAGTCAGTAACTTCTCTTTCTTTGAGGTCTATTCTATCCAGCTATATTGCCCAATCAGATCTTAGTGATAGCTATCTAGTGGAATTCTGTACCTGGATCACACATGAGTTAACTTTTTCTAATAAGGGTAAAAACTTTTAATAAAATTTTTTAAGTATAGAAAATTTAAGGCTATTAGTTGCTGAGTATATTTGGCATAAGTATTCTATGATGTACATATTCTGGAAATAAAATTTAAAAGTATCAGGTATATTCATTAGTCTAACTATAATGTAATGCATATACATACATACATACTCATACAGACTAGCTATCATTATACTGCATTTTAACTATTTCTCAGTTTCAGTTTACCCTGAAGAAATCACTATGTCCAAAAGATTGTTTTCTTTAGATAAATTGTGGGGGAAGTAAAAATAAAGAGAAAAATTGAGGAAAGATCACTGCTATTTCAGAATTTTTTCATCAAAACACATAATTGTACCTAAAGTTGCTATAATTGCTAAAATTCGCGCTAAAATTGCTAAAAACAAATTTTCACATTCCTGGAAAAACTATTTTTAGGCAATTCCCTTGTCCTCAAAATCACTGCCCTTAAATCTTTTTGGAGACACAATATATCTTTTTTTCTTACCTCTTTTAATAAGTTACTCTGCTTACTTTGGAAATGTCATTTTCTAAAAAATAAATATAGGATGTAGTTTGACACCCTGATTATTCTCCAGGAATTTCTACTCCTGGAACATCATGCCACAAAGAGAACCAACCCTAACACAACTAGGACTTCTCATTCTAGAATTGCCAAGAAATTGATTTTTCTTTTCAATTTGATTCATGAGTCAAGCCATAAGTTCACTCAAATTTAGAGAATCAGTGGTCCCAATCTCCACCTAATTTATAATGCTGCCACTACAGTAACTTACTCCATCTTATATATTAAATACCATTAATAATTTGCCAAGCAAACTCAGCTTTAATATGTTAATACCCCTAATGGGGACATCAGTTAAATAAATAGACCATTAGGTTAGTACAGAATGGTCATTCTGGCACAGTCTATTAATTTGCTCTTATACATCAGCCAATTGTTGGACAAACACAAATCCCAAAAGACACTGGGATGAGTTTTCACAGAATACTTAAGTCATGTGTGCTCTCTGTTCCCTGTATTGTAATCAAACTTAGAAGCACAGAAAGCAACCCTCCCCCACCATTCATGATGAAGAATATCAAGGTGGTTTGTGGTAACTGAAAACTAAATTAAATTATTAAAGCTTTGGGGACAGCTATCTCTGTAAGAGGAACAATGAAAAATGAAAGAAGATGTTCATACTGCACAATGGTAATTATCTTTTGAAGTTTCATTAGAGATGTCTTATGATAATAAGACATCTCTAATGAAACTTCAAAAGAATCGGAAAATTACAATTCATTTTCCAGAATACACTTATTGTGATGAAGGACATAATATTAACTTTTGTACACAGAAGACATTTAATGTTTGAATATCATAATCAACTAAGAAAACATATTTACTTGAGCAATTTTCTTATATCTCTAGATTATACAAGATATTGCTGTGGAATATCTTTATTGGCTTTTAGGTATAAAGCAAAAAACAAAAAAACAAACAAATAAAATAAAGACAAGAAAAAAAAACAAGACAATACAAGAAAAGAAAAAGAAAAAAAGGTACTGCAGACTACACTCGGTGTAGTCTCTCCCTCTCCCTGGTATAACTGGTATCTATATCTCAATAGCTCTACTATCAGTATACAATTTCCCAAAAGCTAAAAACACTTTTAACTAACTAAGCTAAACAACTACCCAGTTGAAAACACTACAGTACAAGAAATCTAATACTAAAATGTCTTCTCTCTTCCTCTCCACAAATCTGAAGTTGTATAAGTAATGTTATCATTCAATTAATAAACATTTACAAAGCATCTACTGTCAGCCAGACAATGTGGTAGATGTTAGGGACACAAAAGAACAAAATATTCTCTGCTCTCAAGGAGAGAAAACAAGTTTATATATATGTATAAAATAACTGTAAAAAGAATACATTTTTAAAAATACAAGAAAGATAGGAAGAACATAAGGAGTGGGAGGGAGCAAGAAAATCTTTATGTGAAAAGATGGGCTTGAGCTGTGAGGGAGTGGATTTAATCCAGTGCAAAGTCACATTCTAGAATGATGAGATAGAATGTTAGATGGAAGAGAGAGAATGCCAGTTTAACTGGACCATGGAGTCCTACAAAGGAAATAATCATATCCTTTTTTGGGTTCTGCTTCTCACTCTGGATATTCTCTCCAATCTTCTAGAACTCTTCTCACTCCAAAATATTCCTGACTCAATGTTTTTTTCCTCTAATTGGTCAATTCCTCTTAGAACTTCCACTTTGAGGAAGTGTCCAGGTTGGGGATACAAAAGATAGTCCCTGCCATCAAGGAGTTCATAATCTACTAATGTGGAAAAATCCACAATTATTGAGATTGATATGGCAAAGGAGTCTCGGTTAATAGTAAAAGAGGTAGCAGGGCAGGCAGTCAGAAATAAATCCAGAGAAGATAGAGAAACCAGGAAGAGAAGGTAGTCAGTAGGATCAATTGCAATAGAAAAGTCAAAAATAAGGAACACTGAGAAAAGAACATCTGTTGTGGCAATGAAGAGATAATGAAACCTGAACATTTTCTTCAAATTATTTGTAGGGTTATTTTTTCAGTATTCTTTTCCTGCTCTACCTATTAGGAGCTATTGATCAGGTGACCATGATTAACCAAGACATATTTATTAAGTAGTTATTATGTTCCAAGCACTATCCTAAACACTGAGAATACAAAAAAAAAAAAGGCAAAAAATACCATTCTTGGCCTCAAGAAGCTCATATTCACATGCCTATAGTTGGGCAGAAAAACAGAAATGCTTATCAGATGACTTCATATTGATAGATTTCACAATGGTCTTCTTTGTAATATTAAGATGATGCTGTTCTACCATGTAGAATTTTTTTTTTTTTTTTAAGCAATGGATTATAGTTGTAGTTTCATCCACATTCTCTTCATGTACTGTTGACCTTGTGGCACAGGTAGATGAGCTTTAGGATGCAATTTAAGGTCACAGAACAAATAAGTTATAGGGATTGTCATCTTAGGTCTGCTTCAGTACAGTTCCCATGAATATGAAATCAGATCCTTTACATATTATTTTATACATTTTGCATCAATTTAACTATTTTATAAACAGTTTATATTTGCTTATAAAGCTATTATTTATAATTTATAAATATAACCAGCTGATCTCCTTAATATTTAATAAAATAGTAAGGTGAATGCTTAGCTGTTAAAAAGGAAACATTCAAAATATTAACTACAATATATTTCAAGGAAAGGATAAATTAAAAGAAAATTACCTTGCTGATACTGTTTAAGATATGCTAATGCACTGGAGAAGTCAAATCAGTATTTGAATTTAACTGAAGTGTTCAACTAAGAAAAATATATACCAAACAATATCTTTTCCTCTAAGTGGAGAAAGAAAGATTTCTTTGTACCAATTCTAGTAATTAAATTAAAAAATTGAAATATATAGTAGTATTCTTGAATCATCAATCACCCACGTTCATATTTTTAATGACCATCTTTTACCCTCCTTCTCTCAGTTGCCAAAATTTGTCAATTCTACCTGCACATCCTTTCTCTAAGCTTAGGCCACAACAATGTGGCTCATCATTTTTTACCTGTATTAGTGCAATAAAACCCTTATTAGTCTTCTTGCCTCTAAACTCTACATTTTTGACACAGCAACCAAAGTGACACTCTTCCTGTTCATTTACTAAGGTGATATAATAAGAACAGCTTGTACAAAACATTTGTCATGGTATTCTTAAAGCACAGACCTGATCCTGTCACTTCTCTATTTGGGAAGCTCTGATGGATCTCATTGCAGTTAGAATTAAAACACAAACCCCAATTTTTGGTTATCAAAGCCCTTCCTTCCTTGCTTATTACACATTAATTCCTTTTACTCTATCTTTGATACAGCTAAACTGGATACTTGTAGTCCTTCACATAAGACATTACATGTTTCCATCTCTGTGCCTTCTTGCAAGTTGTCCTCCATGTCCAGGTATGGACCTCTTCTCACCTCTGCCTTAGTTTCTTTCACAATTCAGCTCAATTTTTGTAAATTAAGTTTTTTCTATGGCAAAGGATAGCCTTGTGTACTGTAAGGTAAACTAGCTGGGGAGTAACAGAATTTGGGTTCAAACCCCATCTCTGATACTACCTGTGTGACCTTGGACAAGTCACTCACCCTACCTGGACATAGGTTTCCTCATCTCTAAAATTAGGAAGTTGTCTAGTAGAGTGAATAGGACACTGAACCTGGTATCAGAAAAATGTGGGTTCAAATCATACCTTGGATACTTACTAGCTGTGAGACTATAAACCACTTAACCTCTCTGTGCCTAAGAGGTTGGATTTGTGGAACTCTAAGATCCTATTCAGCTTTAAATCAAGTGTTGTCTTCTGAAATTATTTATGTTGCATATATTTTCTATTTATTTGTATATGTATATATTGTTTCCCTAGGGAATATGTAAGCTCCCTGAGTGCAGAGGCTGTTTAGTTTTCAACTTTTCATCCTCCTGGCATGAAATAAAACTAAACATATGCTAGCTGACTGATTGCTTAACTTGCTGAAAATGGTTTACATGTGAATAATTTCACATGACTTTATTTATCATAGTTCATTCAAACAAATAATCAAATCCCTGAAGGCATCATGGCATAATGGATGGTTTACTAGACTAGAAGTCTTTGGTTCAAGTTGAACAAGTTGGACAAAAAGACACATGTAGCTTCAGTTGTTCTCTCTCTAACTACATGTTGCAGAACAAGCTGTCCAACTGTACCAAGGAGTTTCTGGGAGTTCCCCTACACTCATGAAATAACATCCAACCAAAATTATTAAAACAAAAACAAACAAATTAAACCACCAAACAAATCCAAACCTACATATAAATAAATAAATTAGGTTACTGCAGTATCTGCAAAATCAAACTGAAAAAGGACTAAATGGAGCATTACTTTAAAATTTATTATCTGATGAATTGAAAAATTATAATGAATGAGAACAAACTTTTTAAAGAAATTGTGTGAATCCTACTTTTTAAGAATCTGTCAAGGATTAACTTCTATAATGCAAAGACACAGCTGGGGACAAAAAAGATAATTTTAAAGCACAAAGAGATCTGATTCACTTAATTAGTAGGAAAATTCCCAACTATATTGTTTTCCAACATGCAAACTCTTGCACAAAGTTTAGTTTTTTCCAAAAACTAGCATTGTAATTTTATGGAACTATACAAGAAAGGTTCTTAGATCTCAGCTTAGTTACTTAAGTACAAAATGGACCGACCAATTACAAGGTAATTTAATATGAAGAGAAATTCACGATATTAGTGGTTCCTAAGTAATTGCAGAACTGTTTGTTAGCTCTACTTCGTCAAACTCATGACAATTTCAGCGTCAGGAACAATTAACCATTGTTGGTGGTGGTCAACCACCACAGTCAGTGAGGCTTTGGATGTGTGAAAGCCCTACTTATTGACACTTTTGCCAAATATTTTTATTTAAAAAAAATAATAGTGAACGTCATAATTATTTGTTTTTAAGCATTTCACGATTAAAAAGAAAGTTAACATGCGTAGGAACAGCATCAGAAGCAGGTAATATTCACTAAATAGTTGCCCACAAGTCTGTGGTGTAGATCCCCAGAGATAGCATATGTAGACCTTAGAGCGCTATAGTAAAAGCTAGTTATGCTAAGACTGAAAGGTAAGGCACTATGAGAATAAAGAAAACTGCAGGTGTGAAAAGTAGTGTTTCTTGTCTTAAAGAAAGTAGGACAAATCATTAAGAAAGTATCGGAACCAAATGGTTGAAAACTCAAGCTGAATGGAGCACAATATTAAAAAGCCGACTCGGGGAGGGTGCCCAAGTGTGGGACAGCGATGGCGTTAGAGATGAGCAACGAGAGAGGGAGGAAATGTTACCCTTCAGTCAGTAACATCTGAATGGCGCAAAGAACGAGGTTTAACATCAAACATAATCGAAACACTAGGTTGGGAAAGTATTTTAAAAGTAATTTTCCTCTTTTATCCTTCCGGGCTGTACTTCGGCAGTGCGGGGTGTGTGACGGAACTTCTTTCTTCTCCTCCAGAGGCCAGGTCTGGAGGCAGTCGCTGTCTGACGACCCGAGCTGGGGGTGGAGAGAAAGCTCCAGGAGCTGAAGCTCAAGTCGGAGCATCATCGCTAGTCCTCCCCTCACTCGCTTACCTGCCACGGCGTAGCTTGACCCGAGCTGCCCAAGGAGACGCCTCCATTGCCAAAACACTTCACCCCGCGGCCCACTGAAGGTGGGGGATGATGAGAGGGAGGCCCGCAGCTTGGGCTTCTCATGCAGCCCCGCCCAGACTGCACCCCTCCTCCCCCACCCCTAGGGAGGTCGCTTGGTTTCCGTCTCCGCTGGAGAGGTCTCCTCTTCCGCCCGCCTGCTCGGAAGTCGACACCGCCGCTTCCGAGTTGGACTCTTTCTCTTCCTTTCTCAGCCGCTCCCCTTCTCCTGGGCTGGTCTTCTAGCAGCCATCTGGTGATTGTGACGGAATCATCCCACGACCCAGTTCCTCGAACCTCAGCGCGCCTGGGGACGCAGCTGGCGCGCTGAATTAGTCATCGGAGCGACAGCAGAGCGCGGGAAACTACCAGCAGATTGAATGGCGGCTGTATATTTCCAGTCCAACCAGCAACTGATGAACTCTCGATGAAATTGAAATTATTATTATTTTTTTATCCGCGGTACTTCTCTCCTCTTCCGTTGGATTAGATTGGGTGAGTGGCAGCCATGGAGATTCTAGTTTTCCGCCTTTTTGTCCTTGGACAGAATTATCTCCTCATCTCCAGCTCCATTCCTATCACAGTCCCGGGAACTGACAGCCCTTTGTCCTAGAGAAAGAAGGAACCCATGAACTGGTGAAACAGCTCTCGCCACTGTCCTCCGGGCCCCACAGCCAAGTGCTTTGTCTTGTATCCTTTTTCTTGTATTCTGTCTCTAATTTGAGTCTTCCCTCTCCCTCTTTCCTTCCCTTCCTTCCTCCTCTTTCTTCCTCCCTCCCTTTCTCTTCCTCCCTTTCCTTCTCTCTCCTCTTTTTCTCCCTTTCCCTCTCCCTCTCCTTCCCCTCTCCCCCATGAAATGTTTTTATTGCTTCTTGAAGGAGCATTCTAGGAAGTTAAATTTTAAATTACTAATTTCCTCTTAAGTGTTTCTCCCCTTATTATCTGTCAGTTTATATTCAACTGGTGTAGGACTAATACTTATTTAATTAAAGAAAATGTGTGTGTACGTAGGTGTAGATCGCAAATCGGAGGAGCTAGTTTCTGGTTATCAACCACCTTTTAAAAAAATAATTATAGCTTTTTATTTTTCAAAATATACGCATAGATAATTTTCAGCATTCATCCGGGCAAAATCTTGTGTTCGGATTGCTTTCCCCATCCCCTAGGCAGCAAGCAATGCAATATGGGTTAAACATGTATCAACCATCTTTTTTTTTTTTTTTTTTCTGTTGAAATATGGAATTTCCCTTTATTATTACTAATATTTCTTATCTTTTTTATTATTATTGTAACTTTTTTATTGACAGAGCCCATGCCTGGGTAATTTTTTTTTACAACATTATCCCTTGCATTCACTTCTGTTCCGACTTTTCCCCTCCCTCCCTTCACCCCCTCCCCTAGATGGCAAGCAGTCCTATACAAGTTAAATATGTCACAGTGTATCCTAGATACAATATATGTGTTTAGAACCGAACAGTTCTCTTGTTGCACGGGAAAAATTGGATTCAGAAGGTATAAATAACCCGGGAAGAAAAACAAAAATGCAAGCAGTTTACATTAATTTCCCAGTGTTCTTTCTTTGGGTGTAGCTGCTTCTGTCCATCCAATTGAAACTGAGTTAGATCTTTGTTGAAGAAATCCACTTCCATCAGAATACATCCTCTATCAACCATCTTTTAAAAATGTTTAAATATATTGATCTTTTTAAACATAGCTGTCATTCTCCAATAATCAGTTCTCTACAGAACTTTTCCTTATAGCAAAGATATACAATAAAGCAAAATCAGACTTACATTTTGACCATAGATGAAAGCATATATGCTTCATTGCTTGCCTGTAGCCTACTACTACATCTACTGAGAGGAGATCAATAGTTTCATCAGCTCTCTAGGGTCAAGATTGATACTTGCACTGGTCTGTGTTCTTTATCATCCAGTTTTTATTAGCTAATCTAAATTTACTATATTTTAAAATTTAAGGTAGATTTTTAGGAAAACCTGTTTTGGATAGCAAAAAGAGAAGATGCCTGCCACACAAATGCCAATGAGATATGGACATCCAGAGGGACATACAGATGTTTGTTTTGATGACTCTGGGAGGTAATGTATTTTTCTAATATTTTATGCAGTTTGGAAATATTTGTGTAGTAAAGAGAAAGCTTTAAGAAATGTAATTTTTTTATTTTTTTATTTTTGCAGGAGGCAGTTGGGGTTAGGTGACTTCCCCAGGATCATACAGCTAGTAACTTTTAAGTGTCTGAGGCTAGATTTGAAATCAGATTCTCCTAACTCAAGGGCCTACTAGTACTCTCTATGTGTCATCTAGCTGTCCTTAAAATATACTTTTTTTGTGTCAAATATGTGGTAGGCCCACAATTATTTAAAGGAGGAATAATAAATAATCTGAAATTCATATTGTAGAGTCACAGATTTGGAAATGATTTTAGAGTCAGGAAGACCTGTGTTGGTTTTTCACCTCTAAAATAGGGATAATAATACCTGTCCCTTTATTAAAATTAAATTATCTGAAATAAAAGAAAAGTGAGGGCAAAGTTCCAAGAGTATCTGGGATTTAATTTGCAAAGCTAGTATTTGCATACCAAATCAGGTTATCTGACTCCTCATGTCCAAGACCCAAGTGATTTATGGAATTGATTTTTATAACAGAAAATTTTAAAATTGACAGAAGCTTGCTTTTAAAAATGATAGAAACTTGTTTGGAATATAATTCAATTGGACAAGGCAGGTTACCTGACTGGTTTGCTTCTCTTAGGATTAAAAAAACCTTCCCCAGAAGTCCTTGTCTTTCAGGTGATGTTTTTTGTAACTAGAAAGCATATTGGGAGAGAGAAATTTTTAGTAATTACCCCTCCTCCTTCCTTCTCCCTCCAGTTTCTTCTTTAGAATATTCTATTATTCAACATAGACTATAGCTCAAGAAAAGAGAGCTTATCCAATAAGAGGAAGTTAACCTCTAAGCTAACCTATCTGCCAGGAAGAAGAACTTGGCCTCTGGTCAACCCCACTGTCTTCCAGAAAGGATAACCTAGTTTTTGGTCAGCCCCCTTTAAAAAAAAAAAAAAAAAAAAAAGCCAAAGCCTTACATTTCTTTGTGTGTGTGTGTGTGTGTGTGTGTGTGTGTGTGTGTGTGTGTGTGTATTCAGAAGCCCATTTCCAATGTTGGTTCTTTTTTTTTTTTTTTTTTTTTAAATTATTATTATTATTATTATAGTAACTTTTTATTGACAGAATCCATGCCTGGGTAATTTTTTTTTACAACATTATCCCTTGCACTCACTTCTGTTCCGATTTTTCTCTCCCACCCTCCACCCCTTCCCCTAGATGGCAAGCAGTCCTATATATGTTGAATATGTCCTAGTATATCCTAGATACAATGTATGTGTGCAGATCCAAACAGTTTTCTTGTTGCACAGGGAAAATTGGATTCATAAGGTAGAAGTAACCCGGGAAGAAAAACAAAAATGCAAACAGTTTACATTCATTTCCCAGTGTTTTTTTTTTTCCTTTGGGTGTAGCTGCTTCTGTCCATCATTGATCAATTGAAACTGAATTAGGTCTCAAAGCCTTACATTTCTATGATTATTTCTTTTTTCTAAATTATTTACTATTAAATGATGTTCTTATCAATCTATTTATTCACTAAATCTAAAAGTAACCTAGACTTAAGAAACTATGTTAAGAATAAATCAAAATAATCAATACAGATTGATTTCCTTTTCTCACCTCACAGAATTGTAAAACTCAAATGATAGAATGTATGTAAAGTTATTTTGCAAACCAAATGCTATCTAAATATCAAATACTATTTTTATTACCTTTCATTTTTCTCTGTGTTTTCTTTCCCTTGGCCTACAAATATATATCAAGGTTTTTCTTTACTAAATATTAGCAAAAGGCCTTCTTACTTTAAAATGATATTTTTTATATAACTTGTTTTTATATGACCTTTTTTTCCCAACACTTCTTCCACCATACTATACTATACTATACTATACTATACTATACTATACTATACTATACTATACTATACTATGTTGCTATACTTCTAGAAATGATAGTCTGTATAATCTGCTTCTCTTTCTTCATTCCTAACTTATTTCTCAACTCTTTGTAATTTGACTTTTCTTCCTTCCTGTACTGAAATTGCCCTCTCAGAGGTCACCAGTATATTCAAATAGGTAGATACAATAGCTGCATCTGACTTACATCATTGCTTTAATAGGTATGTGGACAATTTACTTAAATGCTCTGATATGTAAAACAGAGATATTAATATTTGTGCTATCCAACAAGAATTCATATCCAGCAGTATAGTGTGGTGGAAGAAGTGTTGGATTTGGAGTCAGAAAACTTTGGTTCAAATCCCAGTGCTGCTCCTTTGGGGAAATCATTTCACCTCTCTTCCAATTCTTTCTCATCTATAAAATGAAGGGGTGGGACTAAGTGACTTCTGAGTTTTTTTCTAAATGTATAATCCTATAATTTCTGAAAGGGAAACATTAATTGAAAGCATTTATAAAGTGATTACTAAGTAAATAAAAAAACAGTACCTTCCCTCAAGAAGCTTTTATTCTAATGGAAGAAATAACTTAAGTAGATAAATAACAAGATACTTTGTAAATGGAAATTAATGTTAGAAGACTAGGCTAGTAGCTTCTGGAGTGGCTGTGTAATATTCACAAGATAGGATTTGAGCTAAGTTTTGAAAGAAACTAAGCATTCTTTTTTATTTTTTATAATAATAACTTTTTATTTTTCAAAATACATGCAAAGATAGTTTTCAACATTCACCCTTGCAAAATTTTGAGTTTCAAATTTTTCTCTCTTCCTTTCCACCTCCCCCTTCCCTAAACAGAAAGTAAACCAATATAGAGTTTGATAGCCCTTTGGGCATAATTCCAAATTGCTCTTCAGAATGGTTGGATCATTTCACAGCTCCACAACACATTAGTATCCAGTTTTCCCACATCCCCTCCAATATTTATCATTATCTTTTCCTGTCATTTTAGCCAATTTGAGAGGTGTGTAGTGTTATGTCAGAGTTGTCTTAATTTGCATTTCTCTGATCAACAGTGAATTTAGGGGATTTTTTCATATGACTTGAAATGGTTTTAATTTCTTCATCTGAAAATTGTCTGTTCACATACTTTGACCATTTATCAATTGGAGAGTGACTTGTGTTCTTACACATTTGAGTCAATTCTCTATGTATTTTAGAAATGAGACCTTTATGAGAATTAGAACCCTTGGATGTAAATTTTTTCCTCAGTTTTCTGCTTCCCTTCTAATCTTGGCTATATTGGTTTTGTTTGTACAAAACCTTTTTAATTTAATATGATTAAAATTATCCATTTTGCATTCCATAATGTTCTTTATTTCTTCTTTGGCCATAAATTCCTTCCTTCTCCACAGATCTGAGATGTACATTATCCCTTGTTCTCCTAATTTGCTAATAGTATCACTCTCTTTATGTTTAAATCATGAACCTATTTTGACTTTGTCTTGGGGTATATGGTATTAGGTGTGGGTCAGTGCCATGCTCTTGTCCAGTTTTTCCAGCAATTTTTGTTAAATAGTGAGATCTTATCCTAGAAGCTGGGGTCTTTGGATTTATTAAATACTAGATTACTATAGTCTTTCACAATTGTGTCTTGTGAACCTAACCACCCAACCTAACCATTAGTCTGTTTCTTAGTACCAAATGATTTTGATGACTGCTACTTTATAATATAGTATTAAGTCTAGTATAGCTAGTCCACTTTTGTTTGCATTTTTTCATTAATTCCCTTGGAATTCTTGATCATTTGTTCTTCCAGATGAATTTTGTTATTATTTTTTCTTCTTGGCAGTTAGATTGGTATGACAATGAATACGTAGATTACTTTAGGGATAATCGTCATTTTTATTGGAATTCTTGATCATTTGTTCTTCCAGATGAATTTTGTTATTGTTTTTTCTTGGCAGTTAGATTGGTATGGCAATAAATAAATAGAATACTTTAGGGATAATTGTCATTTTAATTATATTAGCTTGGCCTACTTATGAGCACTTGATTTTCTTCTGATTGTTTAGATCTAATTTTATTTGTGTGAAAAGTGTTTTGTAATTGTGTTTATATAGTTTCAGGCTTTGTCTTGGCAGATAGATTCCCAGATAGTTTATATTATCTAGTTATTTTAAGTAGAATTCCTCTTTTTAATCTCTTGCTGCTAAACTTTTTTGGTAACACATAGAAATGCCGATGATTAAATGTGGGTTTATTTTATATCTTGCAATTTTGCTTAAGTTGTTAATTGTTTCAAGTAATTTTTTAGTTGATTCTTTAGGTTTCTCTAAATATATCATCATATCATCTGCAAAGGGTGATAATTTTCTTAACTCATTGCCTATTCTCATTTCTTTAATTTCTTTTTTTTAATTGCTAAAGCCAACATTTCTAGTACAATATTGAATATCAGCGATAATAGGCATCCTTCTTTCATCCCTAATCTTACTGGGAATGCGTCTAACTTCTCCCATTTATAAATGTTTGCTGGTGTTTTTAGATAGATACTGCTTATCATTTTAAGGAAAACTTCCTATACTCTCTACTTAATATTCCTACACTCTCTACTATTTTTAATAGGAATGGGTGTTATATTTTGTCAAAACTTTTTTCTGCATCTATAAAAATTATCATGATTTGTTAGTTTGACTAATTGATATAGTCAATTACGTTAATAGTTTTCCTGCTATTGAACCAGCCCTGCATTCCTGCTATAACTCCTGCTTGGTCTTAGTGCATTACCCTTGTGATATGTTGTTGTAATATCTTTGCTAATATTTTATTGAAGATTGTTGCGTCAGTATTCAACAATTGGTCTATAATTTTTTTCTCTGTTTTTGGCCCTTCCTGGTTTAGGCATCAGCACCATATCTGTGTTCTAACCCCTATTTTTCCAATTAATTTGTATAGTGTTGAAAGTAATTTTCTTTAAATGTTTGTAGAATTCACTTGTAAATCCATCTGGCCCTGGAGAATATTAATTAGGGAGTTCATTAATACCTTGTTCAATTTCTTTGTCTAAAATGGGACTGAAGTAATTAATTTCCTCCGCTGTTAATCTGGGGAATCTATATTTTTGTAAGTATTTATCCATTTTACTTAAATTATCAGATTTATTAGCATATAGTTGGGCAAACTAGCTCCTTATTATTGCTTTAATTTCTTCTTCATTGGAGAGGGTGACAGTGGCTTCATGCTATGCCAACCAGTGCTGGAGGTTTTTTCTACTGCACAGCATGAGCCTGGTCAAGTCCCACCTGTTATGCTGGGGTTCAGGGACCCACCTTTTGTCTTCTGTAGTTATGTTGGAAGTCTTTAGTTAGTCTGCTGATCCACTGGGTTTTTGAACCGAGAACTGAGTAGCCAGTGTTGCTGTGTTAGAGCCTTCCACTAGATTCCCCACGTGCAGCCTCTCTGCCCTAGCCTCCCTCTGCTACCCCTCTACTGGGCTAAGGACGCCTGCCTGAATGAGACAAACTTTTCCTGAAGTGTTTGCAAGAAATCTTCTGCTGGAAATTTATTACACTTCAAATATTTATGGGTCTGTCACTCTAAATTTCTTTCAGAGGTTTCATCTACTATTGATTCTGAGGAAAGCCAGGATGAGCAACATCTTGTCTACTCTCTGTTATCTTGGCTCTGTTCCCAGAAACTAAGCATTCTAAGAAATAGAACACTATCTGGTGTTTAACATAATGCCTTTCACTGAGTGGATGTTTAGTAAATGTTTAGTTGATTTAATAAAAGTGAGGAAGGAAAACATTCCAAGTATGGGGAAAGAGCAAGTCTAAATGTTCAAAGACTGAAGATGCAGTGTCTTGTTCAAGGAATAGCAAATATAAATGGATCATATGTATGGAGAAAGGAGTAATTGTGCTGGTTGATACAATTCTGTGTTAGGGTGAATGAAGATATAATTCATCTGACTATGAGTGATCAGAAAAATACAAAATCAAAAGATTTTACCACAGATTTGGCACAAATAGCCCATATGAACATTTGGAGGGGAGATGTTTCTCAGTTTGCACATCTCATATTTCTTTTGAGCTACTGTAATTCTGCTTTGGTCATAGAGCACCCCTCCTTTTATATGAATATGACAGTACTGGCCTCTCTTGTTTCACAGTTGATTCCAGAGTTCTTCAGAAAGAACTCTAGTATCTTCACATTGCTTCTTCTGACCTCTTTATAAGGAGAGAGCTTGTGTGAGTTCTCCTTAAAAATAATCTTTTGGGAAAATATATGTTTGGCATTCAGACAACATTGGAGTTACTTTCTCTACAGAAGTGGTTCAATTTTCAACATTCAAGTTTGGCAGTTCATTTTGAGAAAGTACGTCAGTGTTAGATCATCTTTTCAGGTGATCTTCAGAATCTTCTTAATCCAATTTAAATGGAAGTAATTAAATTTTCTGGCATGGCGCTGGTAGACTGTTATGGGCCAGAACTCTTGTACTTGAAACAAGGATTCTTACAAGGTGCTAAGTGGAATTAATAATACAATGGTTATCTAGTTTAGTTTAATAGTTTTCTAAGTTCAGTATATTGATTTAATCTTAGAACAAATAATAGTTTCCTAGTGATACAATGATTGGTTTATACTCCATGTAGAGCATATAAGCTGGGACAGACTTAGCCAGGTTAGAGTCAGATTCATACACTTCATCTCACACCACCGTGGTGGCTGGCCTGTCCTCCTACTCCCCCCCACTGAGTTCAAGGCCCCAGCTAGCTAGCTAGCTAGGCCCCAGGCAAGAAAACTAGACAATAAACGATTTGGACTTTAAAACCAGGCTATTCTTGTGGTGAATACTTTACTGAAAAGAAGGCTGCCCCAGAGACCTCCAGAAAAGCAACCAGAACATTACATTTTGGCACCTGAACATGGGACTAAGGACCTACATCTGTGACCTAGAAATTAGGGTGAGGACAAAAACAGACAAGAAGGAAATTTTGTTAAGGGCTAAAGTAGTGTTTCAGCTGAAGTGGGACAAATGTTTAGAAAGGAACCTTTTCCATCTCAAGGAAAATGTGTTGAAAGCATAATTAAATTCATTAAAAAACCCCAAGGTTTGTTTGTAACTTGGGAGCAGATCATTGAACTTTTAGAAACTTTATACATCTCCTTGGTTCTCTGTAATATTCTTCTTTATAATCTTTTCTGGGAGCAGGTTTCTTGGGGGAGACTTCTGGAGACAGCCTTAGTTTCAATTCAGTGTAATCACCCCAAATGCAGCCAGGAGTTAAAGTCCAAATCCTTTATTCTCTCTTTCCAAGTCTTGTCTCCTTTCCTATGGCCCAATTAGCTTTTTTAGAGGCCTATCACTCTCCTTGGTTCCGAGAGCTCCTGCCGCTAGTCCTTTGCCTCTGCCAGCTTCAGACTCTAGCCAGCACAAAGGTGGATGATGGAATGAATCTGTCTCTTCCTCCAAGAGCTTCTAGTGGGCTTGTCTTCTAGTGGGCTTGTCCTTCCTGGCCCTGAGACCTCCTCCTTATACATCCCACACTGAGTATATACTAATCATTATATCACTAGGAAACAATTATTTGTTGTAGGATTAAATCAGGGCTGAACTAGATTTAGCCATTGTCTTTTCAATTCCACTTAGTACCTCGTTTCAAGTTCTGGCCCATAACATTTCCTTGTAGGATGAGATCAATCATATTGAACCATGCTAAATTAGATAATTATTGTCTCTTTCTTTCAATTCCAGTGACTTAGCACCTTGTAAGAATCCTAACAGTTCTCTAAGGAAAAAGAATTAGATCCAGAAGAGTGGAAATTAGTAGGAGAGCAACTATGTGAATATTACAATGATAATGGTTCTAATTCAGTTCCTAAAGAAACCTTTTATACATATAACTTAATACAATTGGCTTTAAGGAATTATATAAGTACTAGAATAAGGAAAAAGAAGAAAGTGTAGGAGGAGGAAGATACTGACAAACTAAGTGAAAAGCATGAAGAATTAGACAAAAAAAGGAGTTAAGTATAATTCTGATGAAATTAAGAGTGTGGTGCTTCACAGCAGGAGCCATTAGGGCATTCCCCATCCCCTGATCTATCCCCCTCATTTAACCCTTCATGGGTGGAGGGAAAAGGAGAAGGGGAAGGGGCAGTGAGACTATCAACACCACCTATGAAGCAGCCTTTGACAAGATTACAAAAGGCACTAGGTAAAGCTAAAAAAGGACAGGATATATCTGATTTAATAGAAGCACACACTGTGATTGAAAGAATTTGGTTCTTTAGGTCAAGCCAGGACAAGATACACTTCTTTTGATCTGGAAATTATTAAAGATTTGAAAAAGAGTTGTACCCTTTATGGGGCTACATCTTATGTTAAGATGGTATTAGAGAATTTGGCTTATGAAATTTTAATCCCTAGTGATTGGAAATCCATAGTAAGGACATGTTTAGAACCTGGATAAAACTTGTTTTGGCTTTTTGAGTATGGTGAACTCTGTAGAATACAAGTCCAACAAAATAGACAAATTAGAGTTAATATACAAATCACCTTTGATCAATTAGCAGGTAAAGGTTAGTATGCAGATACTTCAGCACAGATCAATTACCCTATAGCACCATATGAGCAAATTTCTGCTGCTGCTATCAAAGCATGGGTCACCCTCCAAGGATAAGATAGAGAGGAAGCTTTCACAAAAATAGAGCAAGGTCCAAATAAATGAACCCTTTGCCGATTTTGTGGAGCATCTGCAGACAGCTGTCACAAAAACCATTGGAGAAAATGCAGCTACAGGAATTATGATAAGACAACTTGTTAAAGAAATTGCTAATGAAGTTTGTAGAAGAATTATTCTGGGACTACACAAAGATGCTCATTTAGAGGAGATCATAAGACGCTGTGCCACAGTGGGCACAAATGCCTTTTATAACTAGGCTATGATGCAGAACAAGAGACGACAGGGTCCTTCTTGGCAAGGGGCTTTCAGAGAGACTCATCAGTGCTTTCAGGGTGGTAAAGTGGGCATCTGAAAGCTCAATGTAGGCAAAGCGATAGAGTGAGAGGACAGGATGGGAGAACAAGACCCAAAACCCTGTGTCCAAAATGCAACAAGGGTTTCCACTGGGTCTTAGTATGTAGATTGACCCGGGAAATGAGAGGTGGAGCCCAACTCTAAGACCTCAAACAAAAAACAGGTGGGGCATGATGACAGATGAGGTTACACCCAGAGAGTCTTTAGAACTTCAGTACTCTGATATGATCAATCAGCCAAAAAGCAGTCAAATGGGAGAAAGGGATTACATGATCAATAAACAGAGAAGCAATCAGATGGGAAAAAGTGATTACAATTGGGGAGAATACAGACTTTTTAACTCAACAGAAGAACAGTGTCTAGTGTGAGCAGCTCCAATGTAATTGCCAAGTGATGAGGAGAGATCCAGAAAGTGGTGAATAGAAGGGACTAGATATGTTAACTGCTTGGGAGAAAGGGTTTGTTTGTATTTCTACAGATGGAGAAGGAATCAGATGAGTTCCAAAGAGTACCTTGAGAGAGACAGAAAAAGAGAAAAACCTTGAAACAAAGGAGAAGACCTAAGAAACATCTGACACTGAAAGAGCATGGCTGATAATGAGACTGTTACAGAACTTAAAAACCAGCAAGAACTATTGGATTCCCTGAGACATGATAAGACTGACGCAGGACTTCAAAATCTGCAGGAATCATTGGATTCTCTAACACAAGCTGAGACTATTTCAGGACTTCAAAACTTGCAGGAATCATTGGATTCCCTGACACATGAAGAATGGACACTAGATTGGTTTTAGACTATTTCTAGGACTTATGGACTTGTGTAATTCCTTGTTGATTCATGTTGTTTGTAATACCTCCCATGTTGATGGATTTATGTATACCTGTTTCAAGTGTGACCCTTCAGAAACACACTAATCTGGTTTGATTCCCCATTTCAAACCTTTTGTATTTTTATCTCCCTTCTTGAGATGTTAGGGAAGGCGTGATTACCTACTTTTTTTGGTGTTTTCACACCTTTTTCTGAGAAGTCAGGGAAAGCGTGATCACTTCCTTTTTGGGGTTCTCACCTCCCTGAGAAGTCAGGGAAGGCGTGACCACCTATGTTCTGAAACAAAAGAAAGCAGGAGATGTTATGGGCCAGAACTCTTGTACTTGAAACAAGGATTCTTACAAGGTGCTAACTAAGTGGAATTAATAAGACAATAGTTATCTAGTTTAGCATGATGAGTAATAGTTCTCTAAGTTCTGTATGACTGATTTAATCTTATAACAAATAATGGTTTCCTAGTGATATAATGATTGGTTTATACTCATTGTAGAGCATATAAGCTGGGACAGACTCAGCCAGGGTCAGAGCCAGATTCATTCATTTCATCTCACACCACCATGGTGCCTGGCCTCCTGCACTTCCCCCACTGAGAACAAGTCTGGTCTGAAAGGCTCTCCAGAAAGCTGCCCAGCCCCAGGTAAGGGGGGACTGAGAGACAGATTCATTTCATCATCCACCTTTTTGGTGGCTGGAGGCTGAAGCACAAGCCCTCAGATTCAGAGAGATTCATTCTATCTTCATCAGCCTCATGATGGCTGGCCTGTCCTGCTCCCCCCCACTGAGAGCAAGGCTGTCTGAAGGCTCTCAAGAAAGCTAGGTAGGCCTCAGGCAAGGAAACTAGACCGTGAAGGCGATAATAAAGGATTTGGACTTTAATACCTGGCTATTCTTGTGGTGAATACTCTACTGAAAAGAAGGCTGCCCCAGAGACTTTCAGAAAACCAACCAGAACATTGCAGTAGACTATCTAGGAACAGGCACATAACAATGAGGTCAGCATGATGATGGCTCTATAGATCTTCAGTTTGGTAGACAGCCTAATACCTTTTCTGTCCTACACTTTCTTTTGTAGTCTCCCTAATACGCCCTAACAGCTAAGCGCCTCAACATTTGGCTTCAATTTATCACAATGGTAAAAAGAGATTCTATCTCTGTCTTTGAATTTACAGTTCAATGCTTATCCTCAGCCATTTTACCTATGTTCATTACTTGATGACATTTCTCTACAAATCATAAAGACATTGGAACTCTTTATTTGCTATTCGGCGCCTGAGCAGGCATAATTGGCACAGCCCTAAGCCTCCTAATCCGAGCAGAACTAGGCCAACCAGGTACTCTTATCGGTGACGACCAGATCTTTAATGTTATCGTAACAGCCCATGCCTTTGTAATAATTTTCTTTATAGTTATACCCATTATAATTGGGGGCTTCGGTAACTGACTGGTACCCCTAATAATTGGGGCTCCTGATATAGCATTCCCTCGAATAAACAATATGAGTTTCTGACTGCTACCACCATCATTCCTTCTCCTTCTAGCATCTTCAACAGTTGAAGCTGGTGCTGGAACCAGGTGAACAGTTTATCCTCCTCTAGCAGGTAACCTAGCCCACGCAGGAGCATCTGTAGATCTAGTTATTTTCTCACTCCACCTAGCAGGGCTTTCATCCATCTTAGGTGCTATTAATTTTAGCTCCGACATTGTGTTTGTCAACCTCATCATCTTGGTTGATTGATGATCTTTTGAGAATGCTATGGAAATGTTCAGTCCATTTCTTCAGGATCATGTCCATCTCATTTATCAATTTGACTCCATCCACACTGATGCACCATTGTTGAGATTTATCATTGGTCTGTCTTTAACTTATAAATAGCCTTTAGGACATTATTGGGATACTTTGGATTGTTACTTTTGGCATAAAATTGAATTTTATATGCCTTCTTATTGAGCCAAGAGTCTTACATCTCTCTAAGCTATGGTGGACATTTTACTTCTGATGGAGTTAAATACTGTCTTTTTCCCTATGAACTTTTCTTATTTGATTTAGCAAATTCTGAATTTCCCTATTCTTTATCAAGTCAGTCTTGATGTTTTTGAATGTTCTGGCCCAGATGAGTAAATGTAATGTGTTGTATATTAAATCTCCAAAAGCTCCCCACTTCTTTTTTGCTCCACTGTTGCCAGCTCTGTATTGTCTCTGCTTTTCCTCCAAGTGAGCAACAAACTTTACACTGAGAATTGCTATAATTTGTTGACATTAAATCTTTTAGTCATCTTGCCTTGGGGCACTACTTTTGTTGAATATAAATGTTTAGCTCAGCATTCTGTGTCATATCACTTCCCTCTGACAGCCTATTTTTTTTCTTTATAATGGCATAGTCTGTTAAATGCCAGTGTTTGCTGTGAGGGTACGTACATCCATTAAGTTTTATTGTGTTTAGGTAAATGGAAGTCAGTGTTGATGAGAATGTCATGAGACACATACAGTAATAAGTGACCATTCTTGTTTCTGACTCTATTTTTCTCAAGGACTCCCTGCCACATCTACTAGTCTGTGCTTACTCCCTGCCACATCTACTAGTCTGTGCTTACTCTAGCATTAAAGTCTCCAGAAAAACAAACTTGTTCTCTTTTGGCATATTGATGATGAGAGTCTCCAGGTCTTCATAATTTTTGATTTCATCAGAGCTTTATGTGTCGATGATGGTGGTGTGATGCTTTCCTGCAAATGGAAATTGCAGTTTCATAAGTATCATTTGCTCCTTTTGGGAGGCATACAAACTTGTTTATTGGATTGGTTTTGGTTGTAAAATCTATACCAACTTCATACTGCTCCCATATCTGTGACCATTGCAGCAATGTATCCATCTCTGATTTCAGTAAGCTGGCTTCAGCCTTGTCTCACTTAGGGTTGTTATACCTGCTGAGTTCTCTCAACAAGAGTTATTCATTTTTCAGGTTTATTAGATTTTGTTTTGTGTATAAATGTGTGCACATTTTATGTACCAGTGGTGAGTGAAAACATTCTAAAAAGCAGGGGAGCAAGCGCACAGCCCTGCTTCACTCCATTGGTGACAAAGAAAGCGCAAGATCATTGTTCATTATATAGAACCTGTGTAATAATGCTATTGTGGAACTGGCATACATGTGTTTTAAGAGCACAGAATAGAATCCCTGGCTTCTGTACTAAGCAGGTCAGAGTTAGTTTAGATGAAGCAAACAATTTTTAAGGTACGTTTTTAGCACTTTCCTTATGCCAGGAGATGAGCAAAAAGGGCTATTCAGACAGCCAGGGACTTGCCAAATCCCACTGCTGCTTCAGTTCTTTGAGAAGACGACCCTGTAGCCTGGGCCACCTGTGTACAGGGTTGTGACTACAGCTGCAAGTGTACACATACCTGTTATTTTGTCACCTGTTTCCATAGGATTCTGAGGTAGGTAAAAATGGTAAACTGTTATGGATATTGTCTTTTGACTTATTCATAAATTGGATTTAAATGAGGCAGCGATGTATGCAGTCACTTGTTGGACTTAGTTTTTCTTTTAGTTAGTGGAGTCTAGTGGCAAGAAAGAAGTCAAAACAATTGGTGATGGCTTGGGATATAATGAATGGCCTTGGCATCTCCAGTGTCCAACAAAGCTCCAAGTGCACTACACTTTAAATATTCTACAGTACTTGCTTTAGTTGCCTTCATGTCCATTCTACAGTACTTGCTTTAGTTGCCTTCATGTCCATTGGAACAAATTGTTTTTATATACCCATTCTGCCAGGTGAAGTCTTCATGTGCTTGGGGTAGATATAGCCTTAACTCACCAATGAATTTGAGAATCCTAAGTTAGCCTCAACCTGTTTTAGCCATCTGCTGAAACAGTTTAGTGGAATGTGACTGCTATTCATGATGCAACCTTTTGGAGCCATGGGTGAGAGTAAATATCAAGGTGGAAAGCTTGGGAGTACTCACATCAGCAGTACTAGTTTTCCCTGAACACTTGTATACCCTGGAGTATTGTGTAAGAAGAATGGAAAGGGAGAAAGGGTCCAAGTTGTAAAGAATATTAAATGCCTAAAAATTCTATATTTGATAATAATTTATATTAGTGCTTACTATGTTCCAGACATTGTACTAAGTACTTTAAAAGTTATCTCATTTGAACTTCACAAACAACCAGATACTGTTATTATCTGAGGCAGCCTGAGATCAGGTGCTTTGCTTAGACACAGTTAATACGTGTCTGAGACTGAATTTGAATTTGGATCTTCCTAACTCGAAGCCCAGCACTCTTTATCTACTGTATCATTCAGCTGGAGAGAACAGGGAATTGCTGAAGTTTATTGAGCAATGACATGACCAGATGATTTAGGAAAATCACTTTTGTCAATTATGTGTGGGATGAATTGGAGTAAAGAAAGAATTAAGAAGACTAATTAAAAGGTTGTTAAAATAGTCTATGTGAGAAATGATGAGGCCCTGAAGTTGGGTAGCAGCTGCATAAGTAAAGAAAAAGGAATGTAAACAAGAGAAACTGGGAAAGTAGAAACAACAAAATTTGGCAACTGTCTGGATCTATGAAGTGAGTAAGAATTAGGATTTGAGGAATGGCATCAATGTGATAAATCTAGGTGGTTGCTCTCAATAGTGATATATTAGGGAAGTCCAGAAAAATACAGTATTTGAGTGAAGAGATGAGTTTAGTTTGAGACATCTTGAATTTGAAATGCTCGTAGTAGAACATTCAGTTTGTGCCCAACAGACAATTGGTGACATGGGACTGGAGTTCAGGAGATAGACAAGGCTAGATATGTAAATTTGGGAATCTGCTTTGGAATCTGCCACTTCATGGGAGCAGATGAAATCAAGTGAGAGTACACAGGTTTGCACAGTAAGTATCTGAGATAGAATTTTAAAGATTGAAGTCTTCTTGACTTGAATTCTGGTGTTCTGTACACTGTAATTTATCGCAGCCTAGTCAATATTTCAGATTCTACAGAGAGGTCAAGAAGGGTGAGGATTGAAAAGATACCAATTATTGTCAGTTAAGAGATTATTGCTAACTTTAAAGAGAGTAATTTTGGTTGAGTGCTGGGGTCAGAAACCAGATAGTTTTTGAAAATAGTGAGAAGATAGAAAATGGTGGCATTGAGTAGCTGAAATTTTCAAGGAATTTAGCTGAGAAGAAGAGAAGAGCTGTGTAGGGTTAGTAGAATAAAATTAGGAGTTTTTTTTTTTTTTTAAAACTATGGGGAACATGGACATATTTGTAGTCAGAAAGGAAGGAACAAATGTATAGGGAAAGAATAAAGATTATGTGTGAGGACAATCTTCTGGAAAAGACCAGAGAGTGAAATGAAGGTACTTATAGAGGGCTTAGACTTGACAAGGAGAACTATTACTTTAGATACTGTGGGGAAGAAGGAAATAATGGGGATTGATGTGAGAAAAAGGAACTCTTGGTGAATGGTTTCAATTTTTTCACTGAAATATGAGGTGAATTCTGCAGAGAAGTTTGGAGAGGAGGATAACAAGAGGCTTGATGTAAAAAAGAAGATTCAGAAGAGCTGCTCTGGTTAGAGAATCATTTTAAGGAGTAGGAGGATTGCCTTGCTTCTTTGAGGGCACATTTGATATTAGCTAACAAATTTATAATGATTTTGAATTATTAGCACTTTCATGGCTTCCTCCACACTGATTTAGCAGCATATAACTAAAACTGAAAGAAGTACAATAGGAGTTAATGAAGGATTGTAATTGCATTTGTAATTGAGCAAGGTATGTGGTTGGCAATAGGACAAAGTGGCAAGGGGTTTGAGAGAAGAGCATAATATAGAGTTAAACTGGTTCATTAAGGGGTTAAGTTTGGGAAGAGACAAGAGTGTGTGTGACCAGTACCAGAATAGCCTGGGGAAGGTTTTGAGAATGAGACAAGTTAAAATCAGTGTTGAGGATAAAGAATAGAGTTGGGAGAAGTATGGCATAGGAAAATCTGGAATGAAAAAAGATTATGATCAGATAAAAGAATTTCTGAATTCTTGAATATAGAAGTGATATACTTTTAGTTGATGAAATTATCAAGCGTCTTACTATCCCTATTTATAGTTGTGATATAGGTAAATGAATAAATCATGGGAATTGATTATATTGGTGAACTTGGAAATATATATATTGAAATCTGCCATTATTATGATAGGATTTTGGATAGAGAGAAACAATCATTGAACTCATCAAAGGAGGCAAGATTCTTTTTTTTTTTTAAATAATTATAACTTTTTATTGACAGTACATATGTATAGGTAATTTTTTACAACATTATCCCCTGCACTCAGTTCTGTTCCAAATTTTCCCTTTCCTCCCTTCACCCCCTCTCCTAGATGGCAAGCAGTATTATGCATGTTAAATATGTTATAGTATATCCTAGATATATGTGTGCAAAAATTAACAGTTTTCTTCTGTGAAGGTTTTCTGGAGGCAGCCTTAGTCTCAGTTGAAATAAATAATTACTCCAAAATCACAGCCAGCTGATAAAAGATCTGAATTTTTATTGTACCCTTCAATATAGGCCAGTTAGCTCAGGGCTATCTCTCTGCCTGGTTCCAAGAGATCTTGCAGCTTTGTCCTTGGCTTCTGCCTCTGTTTCCTTCAGCCTCCAGCCAGCACCAAGGTTCAAGATGCAGTGAATCTCTTGCCTCGAAGATAGGGCTTGTGGGTTCCAAGAGCTCTCTCCGACTCCAGGTAAAACTCTCTTGAGCTCCCAAGAAAGACTCTTTCAAGTAACTCCTCAAGTAACTCTCCAAGCTCCAAGAGCTTCCTGTTATATCTGATCTCCCAAAGGTTAACTCCGCCTTCTGGAGGGAGAAGGATTCTGGGTTATTTCCCAGAGTGCTCTCTGGCCCTAAGGGAGGTGTGAATTGGTGTTTCTTTCTAAACCCTGAACTCTCCCAAACATGTGAACTCATTGAGTACTTAGATACTTATGAGCTCTCTGAAGGTGTGAACACAAGCATTGTTTCTATCAATTCCACTTGTACCTTGTTTCAAGTTCTGGCCCAAAATATCTTTCTAAGATCAAATCAACTCCAATGGCTTAACAGTTTGTAAAGATTCCAACACTCTTGTTGCACAGGAAGAATTGGATTCAGAAGGTAAAAATAACCTGGGAAGAAAAACAAAAATGCAAACAGTTTACACTCATTTCCTAGTGTTCCTTCTCTGGGTGTAGCTGATTCTGTCCATCATTGATCAATTGTAACTGAATTAGATATTCTCTTTGTCAAAGAAACCCACTTCCATCAGAATACATCCTCATATAGTATCATTGTTGTTGAAGTGTATAATCTGGTTCTGCTCATTTCACTTAGCATCAGTTCATGCAAGTCTCTCCAAACCTCTCTGTATTCATCCTGCTGGTCATTTCTTACAGAATAATAATATTCCATACATAACATTCATATATCACAATTTACCCAACCATTCTCAATTGTGGCATCCATTCTTTTCGTTTCACCCTACAAACAAAGCTACAAATATTTTGGCTAAATCCTTTCCCTTCTTTAGTATTTCTTTTTGGGATATAACCCTAATTTAATTGCTGGATCAAAAAGGGTATCAAAGTTTAAACTTTTGGGCATAATTTGTTCTCTCTGGGCAGTTGGATTGTTCCCAAACTCCACCAACAATGCCAATGTCCCATTTTCCCATCCCTCAACGTTTATTTTTTAATTTTGAATCGCAAGTTTGGTTTCTCCCAGAAATTTTTAATTTCATTTCCTCAATATATTTGAACCTCTTTCAGTAAATGTTTCAATTTTATCATCAAAATTTTTTCATACCTTTCCTTTAAAAATTAAAACTTATTTTTATAAATTAATTCTCTAATTATTTTAAATAAGGCCTTTATCAGAACCTTTAACTTAAAAATTTTTCATTTATTTCTTCCTTCTAACCTTTTTTATTTTTTTTAAAATTTTTAAATTTTATAATCAAAAAATTTTCTTTTTATAATTATCTTTTTCTTCTTTTATCCAAATTTCCTTCCTCCTAAATCTAGAGGGGTAAACTATCTTATATTCCTTAATTTATTTGGTCCTTCTTTTCCAATCTGATCTATTTTGATCTTATTTGGTATATTTTTAAGAAGGTCCAAACCTAATTTCTTTAACTAATTTCCATTTTCCCACGTTTTTGTCAAATAGTGAATTCTTTTCCCCAAAATTAGGATCTTTGGGTTTTCAAAATAATTTATATTATTACTATTTGTCTTGTGAACCTAACCATTCCCTCATCTACTAATCATTTTAGCCAAACCAAATGGTTTTATGCCTGCTATAATATATTTTAATATAAGCTACTACCTACATTTTTTTTTCATTAACCCTTGAAATTCTAAATTTTTTTTTTATATAATTTTGTTTTATTTTTTCTAGGTCATTAAAAAATAACTCTTGGGATCTGATTGGTATAACCTAAATAAAAAAATTAGTTTAGGAGTATAGTCTCTTTATTATATTTTGTTCTAAGAACATAATATTTTCCAATTTTTAAATCTGCTTTATTTTTGGAAGTGTTTTTAATTTCTCCTAAATTCCACTTTCCTTTGTATAGATTCTCAAATGTTTTTATTTTGAATTATTTTAATAAATTTCTTTTATTCTTCTTTTTGGTTTTGTGTGTATAAAATCAAATTTATGGGTTTTTTTATCTAAACTTTCTAAGTTTAATTTTTCTAAAACTTTTTTTAAATCCGGGTTCTCTAAGTATCCATCTATCATCTTAAAAGTATTTTGGTTTCCTCATTCCTCCTCTAAATTTTAATCTTTTCAAACTCTTATTGCCGGGGCTAGCGTTTCTTAAGTATTGAATAATATTTTGATATAATGGCTTCCTCCCAAATATTGCTGGGGAATGTTATTTATCCCCCCATATGATGCTTATTACGTTTAAATATATTCCTCCTATTTTAAGGAAAAATCATTTTTCCCCTTTTAATTTTTTATTAGGAATGCAAGTTGGATTTTATCAAATGCTTTTTTTGCATCTATTGAGATGATCTTATGTTTTTTGTTAATTTGGTTATTGATATTGTCAATTATGCTAATAATTTTCCTAATATTGAACTAGCCCTTTATTCCTGGTATAAATCCTACTTGGTCATAGTGTATTATCCTGGGCATGATTTTCTGTAATCTTTTTGCTAATATTTTATTTAAGATTTTAGCATCAATATTCATTAGGGAGATTGGTCTATAATTTTCTTTCTCTGTTTTCAACCTACCTGGTTTAGGTATCCATGTCTGTGTCATAAAAGGAATTTGGTAGGACTCCAATCCCTATTTTTTCAAATAGTTTATGCAGTATTGGAGTTAATTGTTCTTTAAATGTTTGGTAGAATTCACATCTAAATCCATCTGGTCCTGATTTTTTCTTAGGGAGTTCGTTAATAGCTTTTTCTATTTCTTTTTCTAAAATGGGACTGTTTAACCAATTTACTTCTTCCTCTGTTAATCTGGGCAAGTTATATATTTTGAATGTATTCTTCCATTTCATTTAAATTATCAAATTTATTGGCATAAAGTTGGGCAAAGTAGCTCCTAATTATTGCTCTAATTTCCTCTTCATTAGTGGCGAATTCTCCCTTTTCATTTTTAAGACTAACAATTTAATTTTCCTCTTTTCTTTTTTTAATCAGATTTACTAAGGGTTTATCTATTTTGTTGGTTTTTTCATAAAACCAACTATTAGTTTTATTTATTAATTCAATAATTTTTTTTACTTTCAATTTTATTGATCTCTCCTTTTATTTTTAGAATTTCAAGTTTAGTGTTTGACTGGGGAGGGGTTTAATTTGTTCTTTTTCTATTATTTTTAGTTGCAAGTCCAATTCATTGACCTTTTCTTTCTCTATTTTATGCAAGTAGGCCTCTAGAGATATGAAATTTCTTCTTATTACCTCTTTGGCTGCATCCCACACATTTAGATATGACGTCTATTGTCATTTTCTTGCATGAAGTTATTAATTATGTCTATGATTTGCTGTTTCACCCAATTATTCTTTAGTGCGAGATTATTTCGTTTCCAATTATTTTTTGATCTATTTTCCCCTGGCTTTTTATTGAATGTAATTTTCATTGCATCATGGTCTGAAAAAGATGCATTTATTATTTCTGCCTTACTGCATTTGAGTTTGAGATTTTTATGTCCTAATATATGGTCTACTTTTGTATAGATTCCATGAACTGCTGAGAAGAAAGTATACTCCTTTCTGTCTCCATTTAGTTTTCTCCAAAAATCTATCATATCTAACTTTTCCAGTATTCTATTTACCTCTTTGACTTCTTTCTTATTTATTTTGTGGTTTGATTTATCTAATTCTGAGAGAACAAGTTTGAGATCTCCCCCTATTATAGTTTTGCTGTCTATTTCTTCTTGCAGCTCTCTTAATTTCTCTTTTAAGAATTTAAATGCTACACCACTTGGAGCATATATGTCATATTTCTTTAATATCTATGCTACCCTTTAGAAGATATAGTGCCCTTCCTTATGTCTTTTAATAAGATCAGTTTTTGCTTTTGCTTGATCTGAGATGAGGATGGCTACCCCTGCTTTTTTAACTTCATCTGAAGCATAGTAGATTTTGCTCCAACCTTTTACCTTTACTCTATTATGTATCGCCTTGCTTCAGGTGTGTTTCCTGTAAACAACATATTGTAGGATTCTGACTTTTAATCCAGGCTTCTAACTGCTTCTTTATTGGGGAGTTTATCCCATTCACATTTATGGTTAAAATTACCAATTCTGTATTACTTGCCGTCTTGTTAAATCCTGTTTATGCTTTTCTCCTTTCCTTCCTCCTTACCCTCCTCCCCAGTATTAAACTTGTGAGCACCACTTGCTTCTCATGCCCTCCCTTTTTAGTATCCTTCCCCTAACTTAGAGTTCCTCCCCCATCCTACCCCTTTTCCTGAAAGTTTCTGTATTCCCTTATGTAATGGGCTGATGTTTGAGTTGATGCACTGAGGTCCCAAGTACATGAGGCTAAATAGTAATTGGGTTATACTCTATTAATATACATGATTGGATAAAGAATGGTCCCTGCCCACTCTCCGTGCAAGTCCTGATGTGTTGTATAGGAAATGACGATTTTGGTGGGTGGAGGCAGAGAGAGACAGGAAGAGAAGCTGGGGGAGATTGTGCCTGGGTTCGATACTCCTAGCTGCTGGTCGTGTGGCTGCTGGTCTAGCTAGCTGACTCAGTGCACACATTGCTATCGCCGATTCTCTTCCACCTCTGATCCTTCTTCACTGAGAATAAAGATAGACGATTTTCCCCTAACCTGAATTCCTGACTCCTGCTGATTTAAAAATACACAGTCTTCACACCCTTACATTTAGCTTACTCCTTTCCTTTTCACTTTTCCCCTCCCACTTTTCAATGAGATAGAAGAAGTTTTACCATAAATCAAATATGTCTAATATTTTTCTCATTAAGCTAATTCTGATGAGAGTATGATATACACTATGTTCATCCCCCTCCATTCTTTCTCTCAGATATAATAGGTTTCCTTTGCCTCTTTATGAGGTGTAGTACCCCCACTTTACCCTTTTCTCTGGTACAATTTCCTTTCCACCTCTAGTTTCTATAACAAATTATATATGTATTCTTTATATATCTTTATAGAAGAAATATAGTTCTTAAGATTTCTTTTTACCTTTTTAGGTATCTCTTGAGTTCTATATTTAGAGATCAAACTTTTTGTTTAATTCCGGTTTTTTCATCAGAAATAGATGAAATTCACTTATTTTATTGAATGTCCATCTTCTTCCCTGGAAAAAGATGCTCATTTTGGCTGGGTAAGTTATTTTTGGCTTCATACCATGTTTCTTAGCCTTTTGGAATATCAGATTCCAGGCCCTTCGCTCCTTTAATGTCGACTCTGCTAGATCCTGGGTAATCCTTATTGTGACTCCTCTATATTTGAATTGATTTTTTCTAGCAGCTTGTAATATTTTTTCTTTCGTTTGATAGTTCTGGAATTTAGCCACTATATTTCTTGCTGTTTTGATTTTAGGGTCCCTTTCAGTTGGTGATCGATGAATTCTTTTAATGTCTATTTTACCCTCTGTTTCTATAACTTCCAGGCAGTTGTCGTTGATAATTTCCTGCAAAGTAGTGTCCAGGCCCTTTTTTTCATCATATTTTTCATGGAGTTCAATAATTCTCAGATTGTCTCTCTTGATCTATTTTTCAGATCTTTTGTTTTCCCAAGAAGGTGTTTGACATTTTTTTCCCATTTTTTTATTTTTTTGGTTTTATTTGACTGAATCTTGGTATCTCCTCGTCATTCAATTCCATTTGTTCAATTCTGATTTTCAATGAATTATTTTTCAGTAATCATGAAAAATCATTATTCATGAAAATCAAAATCAAAAATCATGAAAAATTCAAAAATCATGAAAATCATTGATTTTCAATGAATTCACTCACTTCTTCTAATAACTTTTTAGTAGAATCTCTGGGATTCTCTAAGTATACCATCATATCATCAGCAAAGAGTGATAATTTTTAAATAAGTTTCCTCATTGCGTAGTTTGATTTCTTTAATCTCTTTCTCAACTCATATTGCCAAAGCTAGCGTTTCTAATACAATATTGAATAGTGATGGTGATAGTGGGCAACTTTGTTTCACTCCTGATTTTATTGGGAATGATTGCAGTTTGTCCCCATTACATATGATGCTTACTGATGGTTTTAAATAGATGCTACTGATTATTTTAAGGAAAAGTCCATTTATTCCTATACTCTCATTCACTCACTTTTTAAAATATCTTTTTCTGATTGTCCAATTGAGTTTTTAAGTGAGTTGTTTTATTCTATGGAATTTTTTTTCCATTTCACCAATTTTATTTTTTAGAGAGTTTTCTTTTTACAATTCACTAATTCTGCTTTTCAAGGATTTGATTTCTTTATCCACTCTTTCTTTAAATGAGTGGGATGACTTATCCAGACTCTCTTGCCAAGCTTCCCATTTTTCTTTTAACTCTCTTGTGAGAGCCTTTTTAATTTCTTCTGTGAGAGTCTTGTGTATTGAGGACCAGATCATATCCCCTTTTGGGGATTCATCTGGAGACCGTCTGTTCAGGGTTTAAAGTCTGCTCTCTATCCATATAGCAGGCATCAATAGTTAGAGTCCGTTTAAATTTTTTGTTCATTTTGTCAGAGAAGAATCAAAGAAGACAAACTAGCAAAAAAACAAAACAAATACAGTCTGCTTTTTGCTGGGGGAGCGGGAGCAGCAGTGAGGTACGAGCAGGATAGCAATGGCTGTGCTGAGTTTGCACTCTGAGACTCTTGAGAGAGTGCTGAGACACTCCAGATGGGTGTGGCCAGGTCCCAAGAGACCCTAGCTTTTCGGGATTATAGTCTTTACCTCTTGTGTTTACAGATTCTCTGGTGGTCTACTGGCTTGCTGCCAAGGCAAAATAGCTAAACTGTGGTAAAGTTCTTTCCACAGAAAAGGCATCCTGTCCCACTCTTGTCTGCTCAGTGTGAGCTGCCTGCCATGCCCTTGTTGCCTGTTCTCAGCCTGTTCCCAGTCTGTCTCTGCCTTCAAGCAAAAACAGACCTTTTCTCGTGAATTTCAAGGCTGTCTTCTGTTGTTAATTATTTGTGGGCTTTTTTTTCCAGTCAAGCAGTAATTAATTCCCTGGCCTTGTCATGAAATAAATTCTGAGAGCAAAGATGGAGATTAAGTAGATGTGTGGGTCCTCTCCGCCATCTTGGCTGGAAGTTGTGAAATCATCGGCAAGATTCTTTGAATACCAGTAGCATCAGGATCTTAAATTAATGAAAAATTTAGATATGGTGAACCTCAAAAAAAGTGATAATAGTAAAGGAACAGTTTGAAAGTGACAGTAGGAAGAAACTCTTTCATCAGTGAATTACAATAGGAATGGTATGAAAAAAAATGTAGGCAAATGCTAGAAAGGGTGGCCGTTAGGAGGGAGCTAGGAATGTCCCTCAGTGAATGTCAGAAGGTAAGAGGGAGAAAGAGGTCATAGGATTAAAGATCATAGGAAGTTTGTTAATTAGAAGCAAGTATTTCAGAATGATGAGATGGTTGGGTAGATTTGGAGTAGGATATTTCTGGATAGGGTTAAGGTGGATGAGAATAATAGAGCAGAATTGGTGTTGGGAAGTGTGATGGGGATGGGGAAGGTGAATAAATCCAGGCAGAATGTTAGCAAATGGAGATAGGTCTTTTGGAGGAAGTAGGTGTAACCTGTGTATTATATGCCACAATGCATATAAACTGAATAATTGAGCTCATATGTTTTTTGTGCTATTTATTGCTTGATATTTTGCTTTCAGAGATCATAAATAACCATAGCATCTTAACTAAGCAGAAAATAGTCCTTAGAAATCTCATCTTGCCCCTCCTTTTTATTCATTTATTTATTTGTTTAATTTTGTCAGTTGAAGGAAGTTAATGGTACCTTTCATTTAAATGTGAGAAATGTGAGTAAATTTGATCAAATCCCAGTTTGAATCCATGAATAAAAATGTGTTATCAAAATTGTGATAATTTAAAAAATTATTGAACAGGACAACAAACATAGATGAGTATTGTAAATGTGTGTGTGGGGGTGCGTATTTGCATATATATATATGTATATACATACAGGTTGTTTTTTTTGTTTTGTTTTGTTTTGTTTTTGTTTTAAACAGATGTATTGTAACTTGTGGAAGTGATGGAGATGTGAGAATTTGGAAAGACCTGAATGATGATGATCCTAAATCTATTAATGTTGGAGACAGGGCTTATTCATGTGCTTTAAAGGTATAAAAATGATAAGATTTCTTTTAGTTAAATGATACTGCCTCAGTAATCTGAATCTCATACTAATGCTTTTTCAGATGCATATATAATCTTTTGTCTACTTTTAAAAAATAAAAATATATGGGAGTGGGAAAAAGTCAATTTTTGAGTCAATCTTCAAACTTTTCTATTGCTTTTTTGTTTCCATATTGCCTTCATTTCTGGATATTTTCCCTTTTCCCCTGTATCCTTTATATTTTTTAAAGAAAAACAATTTAAAGAAAAGTCAACCAAAGCATCAAGTCTAATGCTAATATTCTATATTTTACACTTATAACTTCACATCTCTGCAAAGAAATAAAGATTATATATGGTTTTTAAAAATTAAATATTTCTTGCATAAGAATCCAGCAAATTAAAATAATAATAAAAGAAAAGTCGTTTTTTCCCCTTTTAAAATGATTTTTATCATATCCCTGCTTTTCTTAAATGTTGGGATGAAGAATGAAAAATAAAATTTTAAAATGTCACCTATAAGCATTTTTATATACTATATATGTTTTTTGAGTATTTCCTAATGTCCTTTGGTATATAATTAAATTTATGATTTACTGATTATTAGAGAAATGGAAACATTTTCAGAGTATGTTTTACAAATTGTTCTGTATTCCAAAGACTACTCAATTGGTATTTAATAGATTTGATAATTATTTAAAGTTTTGAAGGTAGAAAAGTTTCAGGTCAATTTTTCATTTTCAATTTTGTAATTAATAAATTCTTCTCCTTTTTTTTTTTTTAGAAAGGAAAATTGGTCACCTCAGTATCTAATAATACTATTCAACTTCATACATTCCCTAATGGAGTTCCAGGTGGCATACTGACTCGATTCACTACAAATGCAAACCATGTGGTCTTTAATAGAGATGGTGCCAAAATTGCTGCTGGATCTGGGTAATATTTGATATCGAAAAAACTAACCATGTAGTACAAAATGATTTTGGCACAAGTTGTGAACAGTCAGTGTTGTAGTGAATGTAGAAGAACAGGGACAGTAATGTGCTATTTGTACTAATTCAGTTATTTTGGAATTTAGTTTCACCTAATTAAGCAAGAAAAGCAAGTTGATAGTCTACACTGAGCATAAACTCCAAACACTTAAGTGATAGATAAGAGAAACAAAATTTGCCAAAATATTTGTAGAGTTAGTTTTTGTGTTAGCAAAGAGAGCTAAAAACAAAGTGGTTGTCCAGGTGAGGAAAACTTGAAAAAACTAGAGTATGTGAATAGAATTAGTATATTATTAGTAATTACAAATAATATAATAACTAGAATTAGTATATTATTAGTAAATTAGAGTAGAATTAGAATTAGTATAGAAATACTAACGTAGAGTATGAAATGCTTCAGATGTTCAGAGAAAGAGAAGATTTGTATAAAACACTATAGAGTGAAGTAAGCAGAATCAGGAAAGTGATATATATACAACTATCACAGAGTAAATGAAAAAAAAAATCATTAAATTCTAAATAATTGAAAGCTTAGTGTTGCTCCCAAAAAAACAGACAGCAAAAAGTGCTATTTTACATCTGAGTCAGAGAACTTGGAAATTCTATGTCTGATCCTGTGAGATACTTCAGGGCAAGTTATTTAATCTTTTTCCTTGTTTATAAAATAAGGGATTACTTAGGTGGCCTCAGATACTTTCCTCCTCTAGATTCATGATACTAAGATTTTGTGATTTACTTGGTCTTGTTATACACTGTTAGTATGTCATGAAATTCTGGATTTTAAAAATAACTTTAGGATTGTAAACTCCTTGAAGGCAGGAATTATTTGTAACTTTATACTGACTTTTAGCATATTCATAAGTAATTCTCACTATATGTTTTTAATTGAAAAGGGAAAAAGGGTGACTTTTTGATGTAAAATCTTATTAAAAATGCTTTTGGTAAAGGCTAGACAAGTGAACCAAGGTTGCAGCTTGAGTGATAGTTAGGAAATTTAAAACAATATTTAAACTGGAAGTGTAGAACATGTAGAAAAGCTTGAAGTCAGTGCAGATTTTTATTAAATTATTAGGATTTTAGAAATGCAATTTCAGATTACATTTGTGAGCAGAAATTTAGTTAGATAAAGTCAGAATCAGATGTTGCTAAACTATTTTACATTTGAATCATGGTTTTTAAAAAGGTTTTCTATTTTCAGATTTTATTCATATATAATAATTTCATTATTTCAGTGATTTTATGGTGAAAATTGTGGATGTGATGGATAGTAGTCAACAGAAATCATTTCGAGGGCATGATGCCCCTGTGTTAAGTGTTTCCTTTGATCCGAAGGACATCTTTTTGGTAATTTTTTAATCGTTTTCATTTATTTTCCACTATAAATGTGTGGTTTTTAGATTTATAAGAGAATAATTGAAATAGAACTTATATGCAATTTGATAAACTTGATTTGATAAAAATTTGATACATTTGATAATTTGATATTTCTTTTATCACTTGGATGAGGTTTATGAATAGAAATATACCTTTAATTTTTGTTTATCCACTTAGGCATCTGCAAGTTGTGATGGTTCAGTTAAAGTATGGCAAATTTCAGATCAGGTAAACTCAGCCATTTCAATTTAAATATTTGTGTGTATTTCCTGATTAGCCTAGATATTTACTGTTTATTATATTGCATAATATCATTAATCTGAATAGCCTAACAATTGCTTGGGTGAATAACTTTTTGTCTTTTCTGCTCATCTTTGAGTGGCATTAGATGGACTTTTTGTCAATTTACACATTTTTATGTTATATAGGTCAAAGAGACATATAAATAAGCTATAAAGACCTGGCATTATGTTATAAAACCTCCAGAAACTTCTTATTTCCTCAAGGATAAAATATAAACCCTTTTAGTTATTTAAAGTCTTTCAAATCCTGGTCACAATTTACTTTTTCAGCTGTCTTGCATGTTACTTGTACCTGGACACACACTAATGTTCTGCCTAAATGGATTGTTTGTTTTTCTTACATAATGATCCCTCTCTGTCCTCCCTGTCTGAAACATTGTCTCCTCCTATCTTTTAGAATCCTTAGTTTTTCTTCACGTTTTAGACCTTCTTCATGAGGTCTTTCCTGATTTTCCTTCTCCTTCCTAGCCCTACCTAGTACTTAATTACATTTTTCTACTTAATATTTTCCTATAAATGAATTAACTAGCACATATTAAATGCCTGTCGTATACCAGGAACTGCACTAAGCACAGGGAGTACAAAGTTAAAAATAAAACAAGTGTCATTTTTCAAGGTGCTTACATTTATAGGTGTATTTGTATTCCCCAATAGAATATAAACAACAAATACTTGTGGAATGAATGAGTGCATTTGTAGCATATACATTATTGGTTTGTAATAACAATAATTTAAAATTTATATCCTGTCTGCTTTTGAAAGTACTCAGAATACTAAACATTTTACATTTATAAATTTTAAAAGTTTAACTTGAATATAATTAAAACAGATTTGCTGCTTTGTCATTTTGTGAGTTTTGATTATTTAAAATTAAATATTAACTGAAAAGCTAATATTATGTTCCTTTAAAACCTGTATACTTGAAATCTATATAATTTTCTGATATTTTCACAAAGGGAAATAATTTTTTAATTTTAAAAATCAGACATGTGCTATCAGTTGGCCATTGCTACAAAAATGTAACGATGTGGTAAATGCAAAATCAATATGCAGACTTGCTTGGCAGCCAAAAAGTGGGAAGGTAAGTAAAACTTTCAAACATTTTAAACTTTAAATTTTTTGCTCAAATCTATCAGCTTTTAATTGTGAGACCTTCAATACACTCAGAAACTTCAGATTCTAAATCAAAGTTAATATGGAAATAATTTAAGACCTTTTTTCTATTGAAGTGTTTAATATTTAAAATCAATTTTTATTGCTCTTTTCTTAAAAAAACAAACTTTTTGTTCCCTAAATAATTTTTTTTTTGTCACATTGACATGATATAAAAGTTGATGTATTGTTCATATAAATTTTTGTTTTGGATTTTAGAATTAGTATTAGAATTTCATATTGTTCACTCTGTCAGTATGTTCACAATTGGAAATGTGTAAGGAATTTTTCTGGTAAGATTTAAAAAGCAAAAACTTCTTTCAAAATGTTGAAATAATTCTAGGATTTTTTTGAAGATGACTAATTGTCTTCTTAGGCCATTCCATCCCTACATTTCCTTCTCCTCTTCAGAAGAGACAAATTATACAACTTCCAAGTACCTAGTATTTGGATATCTATTTTTAAATAGTAGTTTCAACTTTTAAGTAATAGTATCATATACCATAATAATAAGTTGAGGAGAATAGGATAGACTCTTCTTAGTATTATATTAAAAATGTTTAGTTAATAAGAAATAGCTTTTTTTTTCTCTCAATATAGTTAATGCTTCAATGATATTACATTAAAACTTTAATTTTCTTTTTCTTTCTAAATTAAACTAAGCCCAAAGTTGTTTAACTGGATTTAAAATATTATCTTCCTAATAGTTATTGGCAATTCCAGTAGGAAACACTATCAAAGTATACAGAAGAGAAACTTGGAGAAATGAATTTGATCTGTCAGATAATTTCATCACTTTGGTAAGTTTTGTTGCATTCTGTTTCAAGAGAGAGAATGGTTAATGTGTATTCTGCCTAATTTAATAGGATAAACTCAGTTGTCTTTATGTTTTATTCTTTCTGTTGATATAGTGTGTTTTTCTTGCCTAATCTTCAGGTTGTAGTCATGATTATTACACAGTAATCATAAATTGCATAGCACAATGTTGTAATATATTTAAAATGCAATTTTCATTTAAAAATAGATTCTATTTTAAAACATTAGTCATTTCCCAGTATATTCTCCCATCTTTTCAGTGAAACTTAGTAACAAAGCAAAGCTAAATAAAGGTTAAAAAGAATACCTAATAAATAGTTAACTATCTTTTTTTTTTTAAAAAAAGAGAAAAACAAAATAGTTCATATTAAAATAAAAAAAGAATTTATAATAATTGACAACAAAATAGAGGACATTATCAGAAATGATTTTGCCTAGTTTATATGCTAACAAAATTGACAGTTTAGAAGAATGGGTGTTTATTTATAATAATGTAAAATTCCCATATTTTCAAAAGAAATTGACCATTTAAATAACTCAGTATCAGAATTAGAAATTGAAAAAAAACGAAAATAAAATTTCAAAAAAATAAACTACAGGACCTGATGGATTTCTAAGTGAATATTATTAAACATTAAAGAACAGGTCTAATTTTATGTAAAACATGTATAATAATAAGAAAAGATAGTAGCCTTTCACTTTCTATCACAATAATATGATTTTGATGCTTAAACTAAGGAGAGACAAAGAAGAAAAAAGAAACTGTAAACTAATATCCTTAATGAATATTGGGGAAAAAAATCTTTTTGACGGGGCAATTGGGGTTAAGTGACTTGCTTAGAATCACACAGCTAGTTGTGTTAAGTGTCAAATTTTAACTCACGTCCTTCTGACTTCTGGGCTAGCTCTCTATCCAATGTACCATTTAGGTGCTCCTATTGAAAATTTTTACATAAAATATTAGCAAACACACTTTAACAACATATTAGAAAAATTATATTGTTCTGATTGGGTTTCTGGTAGGAATATATAGTTAATTTAGGCATAAGGAAGAACATAAATATAATAAATTACAATAATATAAATATTAAAAAATCATATGATGTCAGTAGATGCTGAAACAACTTTTGATAAAATCTAGTACTCATTTCTTTTAATTCTAGAAAGCATAGAGATAAGCAAACTATCCAAGCAAACATTCTATGTAATGGAAAACTCGAAGCCTTTCTAGTAAGATCAAGGGTCAGAGAAGCCTGTTATATTACTTCTACTATTTACTATAATGGTAGAAATGCTAGCCATAATTATTAGACAAAGAAAAATTATGGTAGTATTCATTAGCAAAGAGGAAACAGTTATTAATTTTTGCAAATTGATATAGTTAGAAAATATTAAAATTAAAATTCATTAAAAATTAATTAAAATAATTGCTAAGTTTAGCAGGACTGCAGAATATAAGTCCATATTAAATAATCACCATTCTTATGTGACATGAACAAAACCCATCAGGAATAACTAGAAAAAAATTCCATTCATAGTAACTACAGAAGGTACAAAATATATGGGAGTTCATCTACCAAGGCATACACAAGGATTATATAAATCCAATTATAAGACATCTTGAACAAATAAAGACATAACTAAAGAATTAGAGAAACATTCTTTGCTTAAGGGTTGATTGAGTCAATATAATAAAAATGGCAAGTTAGTTTAAGTATTCAGTGATATATCCATGGTATTACTGTAAAAATTTTTTATTTCTAGAAAGAATAATAATGAAATTCATATTGAGGAATAAAAGTTCAAAAATCTCAAGGATCATAATGTAAAAAGTGGGAAGGAAAGGGGTCTATCAGTACCAGATCTTTAGCTGTAGTATAAAGCAATAAACATCAAAACAATTTTGGTTCTGGTTAAAAAAAGATGAATCAGTTGAACAGATTAGTACACATTATACGAAAGAAAATAAACAGTAGCATCATGTTTGATCAACTCAATGATCCCTGTCTTTATATAGGAAAGACTCATTATGTGACAAAAAATTGCTGGGAAAGCCTAATAGCAATATAATAAAAGTTAGATTTAGTCCAATACTCACAGGATATACCAAGTTGAACTCCAAATGGACATATAACCTGAACTGAAAAAGTAACACCACAAATTAAAGGAGCAAAGAAGAAATTGCTTTTTAAATCTATTGAGTAGGGAAAGACTAAACAAGCAATAGAGAGACTTCACAAGGTAAAATGAACAATTTTGATTTTTAAAAATTTAACTTTTTGCACAAACAAATCTAATGTAGTTACATTTGCTTTAGAAAATTATTTGTAGTCAATTCCAATAGACTTGTGATGGAGAAGCCTTTTGCATCCAGAAAGAGCACTGTGGGGACTGGATATGCATCCAACATAGTATTTTCACTTTTTTTTTTTGTTATTTGCATGCTTTTTGTTTTCTTACTCATTTTCTTCTTTTTTGATCTGATTTTTCTTGTGCAGCATGATAATTGTGGAAATATGTATAGAAAAATTGCACATGTTTAACATATATTGGATTACATGCTGTCTAAGGGTGGGAGAAAGGGGAAGAGAGGGAAAAATAATGTGAAACAAAATGTGTTGCAAGGGTTAATGTTGAAAACTATGCATATATTTTGAAAAAAATAAAAGAAAATGAGGAGTTCAAAGTAGATGACATCAAGATGACCTTCTAACACAAAGTCCCATGCTTCTATGAATTGTAATATAATAATTATGTTAATTGCCAACAAATGGTCATGGACAAAAGCAAAAGGTGAATTTGATTCCATTAGGAATTTGTTTAAGGTTTCATTTTGACAGGTACAGGAATATTTTTTAAAAAGGGAAAAATAAGTTTACATGCCAACTTTATTATATATTTAAAAGGAATAGCAAAGTTATATGTATTAAGTTTATAGTTTTTGCAAAATCATCTCTTATTTTGTTATATTATGGAAATGCTTGTTTTATTCCATAAATTTTTTTTTTATTCCATAAATTTAAAATAAAACAAATATATTTTAATAGGGAAAGAGATAAACTTATCTGTAAAGGTCTGCTTTCCCCTCTTTCTTATTTCTATGAAGGTTACCATTAGTGAGAAAAGTTAGATTTTGAGAAAGATTTCTTGCTGAAATCTCACTATCTGACCATGAACAGAAACGTGTGTGTGTGTATGTAGAGAGAGAGAGAGATTTAATAAATATTAAATATTAGTTGGAGCCATTAAGTGGCCAGTGGGTAGAGCATTAGCCCAGAAGACCTGAGTTCAAATCTGGCCTAAAACACATACTAACTGTGTGACTGTGGACAAGTCACTTAAACCTGATTGCCTCTCTTCCCTCAAAAAAGAAGGGGAAATAGGTAATTGAAAACATATATGTAAGTGGGAAGAAAGGAAGGAAAAACACCTCCTTTGTTCTAGGCATTGTGCTATGTACTTTACAAATGTTTCATTTGATTCTCACAGCAAGTCTAGAAGGCAGGTGCTATTATTAACTCTGGGCAGCTAGGTTGCACAGTAGTTAGAGCACCAGTCCTGGAGTTAGGAAGACTTGAATGCAAATCCAGCCTCAAATACGTACTAGCTGTGTCATCCTGGGCAATTCACTTAATCTTGTTTCCTCATCTATAAAATGAGCTAGAGAAGGAAATGGCACCACTCCAATGTCTTTACCAGGAAAACCCAAATGGGATCATGGAGATTTGGACATGACTGAAATGACTCAACACTTATTCCTATTTTATAGTGGAGGAAACTGAGGCAAATGGAGATGTAGAGCCTAACTTACCAGGGTCTCAGAATTAGGAAATACTTGAGTTCAGCTTGATACCAGGATTAAACATAGGTAATGCTGGTTCTAGGAATTGGTCCAGCCATTTTGGAAAGGAGTTTGGGACTATGCCTCCAAAATAACAAAGCTTTGTGAACCCCTTTGACCTAGCTATTCTAATTACCAGAATTCTCCAAAGAGAGATCAAAAATAAAGATAAAAAATTTATATGTACAAAATGGTTATAGTAGCTCTTTTTGTACTTGCCAAAAATTCTAGACTAAGGGAATATCATTCTATCAGAGTATAGTTAAAAAAATTGTGGTATATGAATTAATAGAATATTATTGTATAACTCCTGGATTCTTGACTTATCTCTCATTCTGCATATCCAATCTGTTTTTTAGATCTGTTGATAGCGTTTTTGCCACTTTTCTCAAATATATCCTCTTCTCTTTTCTGACACTGTTACCACTCTAGTAAATCTCTTATCACTTTACAACTAGACTATTACCAGCAGCCTGCTGGTAAGTGTGCCTCATTCCAATCCTCCATTCATTTATTTTCCTGAAATGTATATTATCCTCTATCTTTTACCTCCCTTCCCCATACACACATTAAGTAAACTTCAGTGGTTTCCTGTTACTTTCAGGATAATAATAAAAAATTCCCTATTTGACTATCAAATTACTTTATATCTTACCTTTCCATTCTACTTATACCTTATCCATTACACATATTCTTAGATCCAGTGATATTGGCTTCCTAGCTATTCCACAAACAAGACACTCCATCTTTCTCAACTGGACATTCTCTGGCCATTCCCATTCCTAGAGTACTCTCCCACCTCTACTCGGACTGTTGGCCTTCCATGGCTTCCTTTTAAGTCCCAACTAAAATTTCATCTCATTTCGGAAATCTTCTCCAAGCCCTTTTTAATTCAAATGCCTTCCCTCTTTTAATCATTTCCTATTTATCTTGTATTTAGCTTGCATAGTAAGCTTCTTGAGGGGAAGAACTATCTTTTACTTCTTTTTCAATGCACATGGTTGGCACTTAATAAATAATGAATAATTATAAGAAATGATAAAATGGATAGTTTTGAGGAAACTAGAAAGAATTCAGTTTATAGTTGCAGCATGAAGTGAGCAAACTAAAAAACCTGAAAAAAAATTGTTTCGGTCAGCATTTCAAAGAATAATTGAATGTTTATTGTATTTCTACTGTATTTCTTTGTGTAAAAGTCTAATTAGAATTTTCTGAAATCTAGGATAATGACATTTATAGAATAATAACAGCTAACATTTATACAGTGCTTTAAGGTTTGCAAAGTGCTCTGCATATGTTATATCATTTAATGCTCACAATAACTATCAGGTAAGTTCTGTTATTAATTTCATTTTAAAGATGAGAATTCTAAAGCAGAGAGAGGTTAAATGACTTGCCCATGTTCATATAGCTTGCAAGTATATAGGATAGGAATATAAATTTTCTTAACTCCAATTCCAATGTTAGATAACTGTGTTATCTAGTTACTAAATCAAAATTTATATACAATTCCAGCTTAACTAAAACTGGCTTTATTTTATTATCCATTTTTCTCGATAGCCCCTCAATGTTGTGACCTGGTCTCCTTGTGAAAAATATTTGGCAGCAGGGAGTCTAAATGGTTATATTGTAGTTTGGAATGTGGAAACCAGAGACTGCATGGAAAGGTAGAGTTGAATATACATTGTGTATCATATTCTTCTTTGGTTTTGAAAAATTCACTGGAATTTACTGAAAGATATTTCTTTGGAATTTCTGTGTCATGTTTTAAATTCAAGTTCTTTTTTTTTTTAAAGGGTGAAACATGAGAAAGGTTATACAATTTGTGGTCTAGCGTGGCATCCTACTTCTAGACAAATAGCATATACAGATGCTGAAGGAAACTTGGGGCTCCTGGAGAATGTTTGTGATACAGATGGAACAAAGTCAAATAGTAAAGTAATACTATAGAAATTTGATTTTTTAATGGTGATCATGTATGTGTATTATACCTAAAATATGGTTAATATAAACTAAGGAAGAACATTTGACAAATTTGTGAATTAGCCCTCTGTTTATATACCTCATTGTCAGTTGTGGTCCTTTACTTGATTTTCTACCAATATTATTAGAATGAATAAGTAAATGAAAATGTTTTTAATTTCAACAGTTGTTCAAATTATATAATCTTAACATTTTCATAGAATGATCTTGTGGTGATACTTGAAAGACATAATCAGTGATTAACTTTTCTGATAGAATCCCAGTTCAAAAGCATCTTATTTTTATATGCTATGACAATAGTCCATAGTATACAGTTTGTAACACATTTCTTTTTAAAAAAATATCACTTAAATGTTTATATCATGCTTACTATGTATAGTGTATGCTGTGGGAAATAAAAACAGAGTCAATGCCCTAACCCTAAAGGAGTTTGCAATCTAATTGGGGAAATATTTGTGTACACAAAAGATAATTTATCATATAAGGCAGTAATTTTTGATGGCCTAATGAACTGTGGTTTGTGATCTCACAAGAGGTCTTGTAATTAAAGGTGGAGATTGTAAAATTGTGATTTATTATCAATAAATGTTCGACTTCTATATGTTTTATATACCTGTATACTTGGGATTACATAAACGTTTTTCAGGTGAAAAGGAGTTGGGGTGAAAAAATTGAAAAAACTGTGGTATAGACAACTAATGTTGTAGAAGGGAACAGATATATTTCAACTGATTATTAATTAAGTTAACTTCTGTTTAATTAAGTTTCCCTAAACAATTCCTGAGATTAACTAATTTTCTTAAAAGGTTTCTGGCATGGGAAACAAAGTTTACAATGATCTTTTTGATGGAGATGATGATAGTGACAATGATGACAGTGGTAATTTTTTAAATGAAAATACGGAGTTCCAATTAACTCCAAAAGGAAGAACAAATTATGAAGATGATGAAGATGATCGTATGGTGGCTTCAGGTTACTCTAGGCACAGAAATCCCATCCTAGAAGATGATGACAGTTCAGTTGGTAAGAGTCTAACAATGTATATATGATAGGCTGTGTGACTGATAAATTATTTTAATTTTCAGTTGAAATAATTAAGAAATTCATGAAAATTTCTTAATGTCAGATCCAGAATGTGTCAGAGACAGTGCCTATCAATTTCAGGATAGCATTTGACAGTCTGCTTTGATGTCCTTGTAGATAAGATAGAGAAATGTCAAGAGAGGTGATATAATTATGTTCATAACTAATGATTTGCCAGATATAAAGAATATCAATTATGGTACTGGTAGTCAATTTTTTTTTTTACCCAGTTTTTAGAGAGGTCTCTAGAGGCAGGAAATAGGCATCTGTCCTATTTTTCATTTATATCAAGACTTGAATGAATATCTATTTTCTTTTCTTATTTGTGTATGACAGTATAAAGCAGTGAAGGTCATGTATTAAATGATGGAATCTGTATTCCCAGCTAGTTAGAAAAATGTACTACATTTCATAAAATGAAATTTTAGTATGTACAACGCTAAAAAAATTTTTTTAGAAGTCATTGTTGGTGTGTTTTGGGGTCTATTTGGCCTTATGGAATTTATGTGAAAATGTTAGGGGGGCTTTTTTTGTGGTAGGCTCAATACAAGTTAGAATGTGATAGTAATTGCCAAAAAGATTCCTCTAAATCAGGAGTCCTCAAACTTTTTAAATAGGGGGCCAGTTCATTGTCCCTCAGATTGTTGGAGGGCCGGACTATAGTAAAAACCAAAACCTTGTTTTGTGGGCCTTTAAATAAAGAAACTTCATAGCCCTGGATGAGGGGGATAAACGTCCTCAGCTGCTGCACCTGTTAAATCAAAGAAAAGTAGAGGATAGAGTACCACCTTGGAGTCATGTAGATAGATCTGGATTTAAGTTCTACCTCTGTTGTGTGTTGGTACAGAGGCAATTCATTTAACTTCTCAATACCACTGAAATGCTTTAAGATTGAAAGTTATGAATTATTTGTTGATTTTCATTGGTGGAAGGAGTTTACATCAGGAGATCCCCATATCAGTGAAATCAATGGACTGAATTAGCTCCCCCATAAATTCATGTAGCTTTATAGAAAAAAAGAACCTGTTATATATTAAACCACAAAGTTTTTACTATTTCAAAATGTAGTTAAACTAGTAAGGATATCAACTTGTAGGTAATTCACTCTAAATCTCTTCTCTATTGGCATATTTATATATGGGAGAGGTAGAGTGTAGTAAAAGAATTGGTGGTATTAGTGTCAAGGAAACTGGCTTCAACTCTACCTCTGACATGCTGGCTCTGTGGTCCTGAGCAAGTTTTTTAACCTCTCAGTACCCTACCTCACTCAGGAAGATTCCAAGTTGCAGCAATTTCTCACCTATGTTGAGAGTTAGTTTCTTCTTTGGCAATTCTCTTTATACACCAATGAAATCAGATCTATAGGAGCAAAATAACAAAGTTATACACATATTTATATATTTACAAATGTATATTTGAAAAAAATTAAATTGTTGTGGAATGTTAATTGTACTTTTTGATTTTTTAAAATTTTGTATTTTGTACAGGCTTTTTCATGTTGTATTCCTTATCATTCTTATATCTTACTAGTATTCTAGTTGTAGACTTACTAAGTTGTACTTCCTAGTACAACTAGTACTCCAGTTGAAATACTACAACATGAAGTACTGCATCATTTTAGTCATTCCCTAAGTGGAATTAATAACATGTAATTAATATAATATAAAAATAATTAATAAATAATTGATTATTGGGCACTGTCTTTGAAAGACATTGACTAACTGACAAAATTTCAGAGCATAGTGATAAGAATGGTGAGTCTGCAATGCAAAGGTCAGGTAAAGCAACAAGGGACTTGTTGTAATAAGTCTTTTCACCTTTGGAGTTGTTATTTTTCTCATCTGTAAAGTTAAATGTTTAATTTTGGATCTTAAAAGTATTTTCATTTCTAGTATTATCCCCATTTTATAGGCTTAGTGAGTCTGTGACTTCTTTAAATTCCCATAATAAGTGGCTTGACCTTGAATCCAACTGTCTCTAAAATGAGTTTGATGGATAAGATTATTTCCATGATCCCTTCCATTCTTAACATTTTAGAACTCTTTGTTTGATCTGATAAATTTAGCTTAACATGGTGACAGATGTTGGAACAAGGGATGAGATTTATTTTGTGTTCTCCAAAGGATAGAGTTAGTTCCAACAGATGGAAATGTAAGAAAACAGATTTTTCTTCAATGTAAGGAAGAACTTTTCAACATTTAGAACTGTTCAAAAATACAATGAACTTTTATGAATCACTGGTCATATTTTTTGTAAGTGACTGGAAGACAACTACTTTTCAGGAATTTTATAGAATTGCATTGTAGGTGGTACTAGATTATTCCCCAGTTCTATGATTCTTTTATTTTTGCAAGCTTAAAAAAATACGTTTGAATATTCAAAGTGAAATTCCACAAGTATACTCATTGTATATAGCCTACATTTTAAAAATTAGTCTTAGAAAATTCCTTGTTGTATGTAGTTTGGTTTCTAGATGTGCAGCAATACAAGAAAAATGATTTCATCTGTCTTTAGGCTAGCAAATTAGAGAGTTAATTTTAGTTTCATATTAGCAAATGTATTTCATTAATTGGAAAGCCAGAGGTTACATAGGGCTGTTTTTGCCTAAGCAACTGATTCTTTTTTACTTTTGCTTTAGCAATCACCAGGTGCTCCACTGGCATAGTGAGTCCTTTTGCAAGATAATCCCTTTTCTATTTTGACTGTTGTGTAAATGTCCAGTGTTCTACGGTCAGAGAGATAGTACTACCAAGAGGCTATCTCCTCGCTGGCTGATTGGCAAGTCAGATTTTCCACAATTTGTATGATATAATCAGAGATTGGTTTTTATTTTCACAACAACTTCTTAGCTTGTGTTCTTTGTTTTCTTGGTATTTATGATTCTCTGATTAAAATATTTTCTGTTTTAGAAATTGCATTGACAGGAAAAGGTTCTCATCGAGAAAAAGAAGAGAAAGATGAAAGCACTCATGCTCTGCCACTTACAGTTTCACAAAGGCCATATTATGATGGCCCAATGCCATCTCCCCAGCAAAAGCCATTCCAGTCTGGTTCTACTCCCTTATATCTCACCCATCGATTCATGGTAGGGCTCATTAGGAGGTTTGTATTTGAGGATCAAAAATCTTTCAATTATGTTTAGCAGTTATCCTTACTGTTATGAGACAATAGAAAAATTTGATTACTTGAAATAGATTATTGTAGTTAAGCTTCTGGTTAATTAAAGGTTTAAAATCTTGTTAGAAATATTCTATGTATGACTCTACTTTTTTATCTTATAGAATGTAGTATACTGAATATAATTTCATCTTATGTGAATGATTTTATCTCTCTCAGTGTATCAAGTTTTTCATTTAGAACTTTTTCATTGTATGGCTATAAATAGGAAATATGGCTATAAAAGGAAAAAGAAATTGTATTTGTCTTGACTTCTGGCTTTTTTAAAGGTTAGCCTTTTGAATAAATTCCTGTTATATTTCTCTATTTTTCCTAAAAGTAGAGTTCAGAAAGAAATTAATGGAGCATTTCAAAAAAATGAACGCTCATTAATCAAGGTTTTAGTGCATTGTAGAGGGCCACAGATAGTGGGGAACCTTGAGTGAGGTATAAGACCCTTTAGTCCAGTAAAAGGAATCCTGCTGACGTGTCTGGTTTGGCTACCCATCCCCCCAGAGGGATCTCAGCCTTCCTGAGAAGTCAGAGGACATGACAATTTACGTTGTAGCAAGTTGTTTATGTGGTCCTGCATATGTAAGTGTAGTATGTAAACATAGGGTATATAAGACTGAGGATTTTTTGAATAAACAGAATCCTGTGTGACCATCCTCGTGAGTTCTGCCTCATCACTCCTCACCCAAGAATCAGGACTCGGGCTGGTACCAAAGTCCTCCTATGAGCAGGTCTGGACAGTTGGCATCCGAACATTGCATGTAGTTTATGGTTCTTTTAGATGAACGTATCTGCAAAGAATTATATTTAAAAATTAGGGACATTTTATTTTGAAAAGCTTTTGAAACTTTTGTGTAATTGTCCTTATTCAGGAGATCTTTATCTTCTGTACTATTTAATATATGGATTTTGACTTTTTAAGAAGGTGTGGTTGTAGAAAAGGCATAGTTCCATGCCCTTATGCTTGCTGTTTTCCATGTCTGAAGTGCACTTCTTTTTTTACCTCTGCATCTTAGTATCTCTGACTTCTTTCAAAATGTAGCTATGCACCACCAATTACTAATATCTTTTACTATTTGTTGTATGTTTTGTATACATTCATATATACAAATAATATGTGCATATATGACACATGCAGCATAACACAATGCAAACTCCATGAAGACAGGATTGTTTAATATTTACCTAATAGAATTGTCTCCATCCTCAGTGTCGGGTGCATAGAAGTTGCTTGATAAATATGTATTGTTTGACGGTTAAATGGCTTGCAATAAGCCAGTAATGTTTCTTTTTCATAATTATAACTTTTTATTGACAGAACCCATGCCTGGGTCATTTTTTACAACATTATCCCTTGCACTCACTTCTGTTCCAACATTTTCCCTCCGTCCCTCCACTCCCACCCCCAGATGGCAAGCAACCCTATACATGTTAAATATGGCACAGTATATCCTAGATACAATATATGTGTGCAGAACTGAACAGTTCTCTTGTTGCACAGGAAGAATTGGATTCAGAAGGTAAAAATAACCTGGGAAGAAAAACAAAAATGCAAACAGTACATTCATTTCCCAGTGTTCTTTCTTTGGGTATAGTTGCTTCTGTCCATCATTGATCAATTGAAACTGAGTTAGATCTCTTTGTCGAAGAAATCCACTTCTATCAGAACACATCCTCATACAGTATCATTGTTGAAGTATATAATGATCTCCTGGTTCTGCTCATTTCACTTAGCATTAGTTCATTTAAGTCTCTCCAAGCCTCTCTGTATTCATCCTGCTGGTCATTTCTTACAGAACAATAATATTCCATAACATTCATATACCACAATTTACCCAACCATTCTCCAATTGATGGGCATTCATTTATTTTCCAGTTTCTAGCCACTACAAACAGGGCTGCCACAAACATTTTGGCACATATAGGTCCCTTTCTCTTCTTTAGTATCTCTTTGGGGTATAAGCCCAGTAGAAACACTGCTGGATCAATGGGTATGCACAGTTTGATAACTTTTTGAGCATAGTTCCAAATTGCTCTCCAGAATGGCTGAATGTATTCACAGTTCCACCAACAGTGTATTAGTGTCCCTCTTTTCCCACATTCTCTCCAACATTCTGCATTATCTTTCCCTGTCATTCTAGCCAATCTGACAGGTGTGTAGTGGTATCTCAGAGTTGTCTTAATTTGCATTTCTGTAATGTTTCTTGATAGAAGATAAGAGCTATCTCCAACTCCAGATCCTTCGTCTCTGAAAATTTGCAGTCTTCAGGAAAGCTTTGACCTTAAATGATTTAGTTCCAGGTCTCTAAGCAATAAATGGACATCTTCTGTCATGTTACTATCATATAACATTTCCTTCCCTTCCTTTCCAGTTCCCCTTTATGTGTTGTCTTCTCAATATAGAATATAGGCATCTTGATAGCAAAGACTTTTTCTTGCTTTGATTGGCAAACCCTATATTTAACATATTTATGTTATGTTATCAATACTTAAAAATGCTTTGTCCTTCTATAAGGACCATAGATACCTCATTCTTCATAACCCCAAGTTAAATTTTTATTTCTGTATCCTGTATCATAAAGAAAATACTAGATTAAGGAGAAAATGCATTGTCATTTATAACCTATATAATTTAGAAAAAATTATTTCATTTTTTTTTTCAATCAGCAAAATCTGCCTTCTCATCCTCCAGCCTCAAACATCTCCCTCCCCTACTTTACAAATTAAGATGAACAAGCCCTGTTACAAACAAAGATAATGAGTAAAAAAAAATTGTCTCATTCTTCCTTTAAGTGCTGTATCTCATTCTAGGATAGCATGTTTCATCATAAATCCCCTAGAATTATGGTTGCTCATTCCTAATTGTTCTAAGGATATTTGCCTTTGCCATATTGCTATCATTGTATAAATCTCCAGTTTCTGTTCACTTCATTTGACTTTGGTTTGTATATCTTTTCAGGTTTTTAAGAAAACATTCTCTTTATTATTTCTTAAAACAAAGCAGTATTCCATCATATTTATATGCTATAAGTTGTTTGACTATTTCCCAGTTTATGGTCAGCTCCTCTGATTCTCATTCTTTGCCATTTTGTACATGCTTAAAGTTTGTTTTGTTTAAGACTATACCTTTTTTTTACTCCCCTCTCCTCTATGTATTCTCCTCTTTTCTTCTTTCCTTCTTGTTTAGTGAAATATATTTCTGTACCCAACTCTGTACATGTGTAGGTGTATTCTTCCTTTATCTAACTAGTTCAGTTTAAAGAGAAGTTGAAATTTTAATTGGTTCCTCCATCCCCTTTGTATAGATGTTTATTTGTGTACCCTAATTATATGAGACACCTTTTCCCCGTCTTTTTTCTCTACTTTTGCTATCCTGCCTCATAACTCCAGTATATTTCTCTTCCCTTCTCTTTCAATTCTTCTCTTTAAAATCATTAGAATGTAACAGAACCATTCCCAGGCATTGTCTGATTAAACTCTGTATTATTCCTAAATGATAATCATCATTAATGAATTAATGTGATATAAGGGCTTAAATGGGATAGAATATAAACAATTTATCTGTGTTTAGTCAATTATCATTATTCATGATTGCTTTTTTGTGTTTCTCTTAATGCCTTTGTTTTTCTTTCAAAGTTTCTATAGAGCTCTAATCATTTTGTAAGGAATTCCTGTTTGGAATTCATGTTTCATTAAAAGTTCATTTCTCCCCCCACACCCCCCCCCATATCATTATACTTGATTTTGCCAGATAAGTTAATTTTGACTAAAAGTCCATATCTTTTGCATTGTAGACAATCATATACCAAGTTCCCTGTTCCTTTATAGTAATGGCTGCTAAATTGTCTGTCATTCTGTGGCCTCAGCACTTGAATTTTTTTTTTTAAATGTGGAAATTCTGTATTTTGACTATTGCAGTGTGGGGAGTTTTCATCTTGGGATTTATTTTAGGAAGTGACTGGTGCGTTCTTTCTATTTCCACTTTGTATTCTAAGACATCTAGGCAGTTTTTATTTGTTTGTTTTGATTTATTGGTTGTTTCTCCCAGTTACATATCAAGACAATTTGTAGCATTCAGTTTTACAAGATTTTGAGTTCCAAATTTTTCTTTTTCCTCTCTTCTCCTTTTCTCTTTCTAAAATGATAAAATTGATATAGGTTATACATGTACTATCATGTAAAACATTTCCATATCAGTCCTAGTGTGAAAAAAAAACAGATCAAAAGGAAAAAAAAAACGAAAAAGAATAAAATAAATGAAAATAAATATGCTTTGATTTGTATTGAGAATCCATTAGTTGTTTATCTGGATGTAGATAGCCATTTCCTTTGTGAATCCTTTATATTTGTCTTCAATCACTGTGTTACTGAGAAGAACCGAGTCATTCATAGTAGATCATATAATGTTGCTGAAACTGTGAACAATGTTTTCCTGGTTCTGCTCATTTTACTTTGCATCTTTTCACACAAGTCTTTCCATGTTTTTCTGAAATCTGCCTGTTAATCATTTCTTATTGCACAGTAGTGTTCCATTACAATCACAGCTTCTTCAGTCATTCCCCAATTGATGGTGATTCCATTGGGTTTACAATATTTTGTCACCATAAAGTTGACTACTATAAATATTTTTGCACATGTAGAGACTTTCCCCTTTCTTATGATCTCTGGTACCACTAGTAGTGGTATTGCTGGTTCACAGAGTATGTGCACAGTTTGGTTGTCCTTTAGGCATAGGTCCAAATTGTTCTCCAGAATGGTTGACTCAGTTCACAGTTCCACCAACAGTGCATTAGTGTTCCAGTTTTCCTCACATCCTCTCCAGCAGTTATCATTTTCCTTTTTTGTTTTTTTTTGGCTACATCCAATCTGGTAGATGTGAGGTGGTAGCTCAGAATTGTTTTCATTTGCATTTCTACAATCAGAAATCTACTTCTGATTGTAGAAATGCAATGTAGAGAATTTTTTCATTTACCTATAAATAGCTTTGATTTCTTCATCTGAAAACTGGCTTTGATCATTTATCAACTGGGGAATGGCTTGTATTCTTGTAAATTTGATTCAGTTCTCCATATATTTGAGTTGCTTGCTGTAAAGATTGTTTCCCAGATTTCTGCTTTCCTTCTAATCACACTTGCATTAGTTTTGTTTGAACAAAAGCTTTTTATTTTAATATAATCAAAATTATTTGTTTTGCATTTCATCATGCTATTTCATTTGGTCATGAATTCTTCCCTTCCCCATAGATCTGATAGATTGCTTGCTCTTTCAATTTGTTTATGGTGTCATCATGCACCCATTTTGATCTTATTTTGATATATGGTGTGAGATGTTGGTTTAGACCTAATTTGTGTTCTGTCTTTTTTTTTTTTTTTTTTTTTTGATTTCCCAGTATTTTTTGTCAGATCTCAAAGGCATCAAAGGCTGGGATCTTTGGGTTTATTAGGCACTAGTTATTTTAGTCATTGAAGATTATGTCTTGTCTACCTAATCTGTTCCATTAATTCACTGCTCTATTTCTTAACCAGTATCAGATAATTTTGATGATTACTACTTTATAATACAGCTTGAGATCTTGTACTGCTAGGTCCCTTTCTTTTGCATTTTTTTTTTCTCTATTAATTCCCTTGATAGTCTTGAACTTTTGTTCTTCCAGATGAATTTTTTGGTAATTTTTTCTAGCTTTATCAAATTATTTTTTGATAGTTTGATTGGTATGGCACTGAATAATTGCTTTATGCAAAATTGTCATTTTTATTATTTTGGTTCAGCTTACCCATGAGCAGTTGACATTTTTCCAGTTGTTTCAATCTGACTGGAAGCTGCTATGTCTTGAGTAATCCTTATTGTGGCTCCTTGGTATTTGAATTGCTTCTTTCTGCTCTTTGTAATATTTTTTCCTTGGTATGATAGTTCTAAAATTTAGCCACAGTACTCCTTAGGGTTTAAATTTGGGGTCATTTTCAGGTGTTTGGTGAATTCTTTCAATGGTCATTTTACCTTCAGATTCATTCTCTTTGATGATTTCCTGAAAAATAGTGTCTAGGCTCTTTTTTTTTTTTTTTTTTTTTCATGGATTTTAGGGAGTCCAATAAGGGACTAAAGGAGTCTTTAGATTGTTTCTCCTAGATCTGTTTTCCAGGTCGGTTGTTTTCCCAATTAGGTATTTTACATATTTTTCTATTTTTTCTAATTTTTTTTTTTTTGGGGGTTTTGCTTGACTGATTCTTGTTGACTCATTGAGTCATTTGTTTCCATTTGTTTAGTTCTGAATTTTAGTGAATTATTTTCTTCATTTATTTATTTATTTTTTTAAACTTTTTGTATTTGTACAATTGAATTTTTATTTATTTATTTATTTGCGGAGGCATTTGGGGTTAAGTGACTTGTCCAGGGTCACATAACTAGGAAGTATTAATTGTCTGGGGCCAGATTTGAACTTAGGTCCTCCTGACTTCAGGGTTGGTGCTCTATCCACTTCACTACCTGGCTGCTCCCAATTGAATTTTTGAATGAGTTGTTCTGTGGAATTTTTTTCCATTTTACAAATTCAGTTTTTTAACGAGTTATTTTCTTTTTCTTTTTCACAAATTCTGTTTTTCTGGAAGTTATTTTCTTTTTCCATTTTTATCAAATCTTTCTTTTAAGGAGTTATATGCCTTTTCCAAACCCTCTTGCAAAGTTTTTATTTCCTTTCCCCATTTTTCTTCTAGCTCACTTTTAAGATCCTTTTTAATTTCTTCTAGGAGAGTCTTGTTATATCACCTTTTGGGACTTCATGCGGAGATGATCTGTCTTTAGTCTCCTCAGCATTTGAAATCTATTCTCTTTTACCATAAAAGCTGTCTATCATCAGAGTCCTCTGGACTTAGTGAGTGAGTTAGCGAGTCAGTGTTGCCTCACTCCCGGTGCAGGGTGGGGGTGGCCAGGTCCTGTGAGATTCTGGCGTTCTGGGGTTCACTATTTACCTTTTGTGCTTGTGTTGGACATTTTCTAATTTCTCTGCTGATCTACTGGCTTGCAACTAGGGAAGAGTGGCCAATACTGCTGTAGAATCCTCCCAGTAGATTTGTCTGCCACTCAGAGTCTGCATCATTCTGGGACTCTGCACTGTCTGCGCTGGCTTTTGTGCTCAGCTGCTTGCGCTTGACTTACTTCTTCTTGTTTTCTGATTGAAATAGACCTTTTCTGATCTGTTTCCTCCCCCTAGATTTTCTGCCATGTGGATTCTGGACTGTCCCGGGACTCTGTGCTGTCTGTGTTGGCGTTTATACTCAGCTGTTTTCACTTAGCTGCCTCCTTCCCATTTCCAATTGAAACAGACCTTTTCTGGCGATCTTCTAAATTATCTTTTGCTAGTAATTTGTTGCACTCTCAATATTTATGGGTTCTGCCAGGCCAGAGCTAATTCTGAGGCTGGATTTTTTTTTTTTTAATTATTTATTTATTTATTTTGCTTTGGAATGCACTTTATTTTTTTAGATTATAGCTTTTTATTTACAAGATATATGCATAAGTAATTTTTCAGCATTGACAGTTGCAAATCCTTTTGTTCCAACTTTTTCCCTCCTTCCCCCTACCCACCCCAGATGGCAGGTTGACCGATACATGTTAAATATGTTAAAGTATAAGTTAAATACAATATATGTATACATGTCCAAACAGTTAATTTGCTGTATAAAAAGAGTTGGACTTTGAAATAGTGTACAGTTAGCCTGTGAAGGAAATCAAAAATGCAGGCAGACAAAAATAGAGGGATTGGGAATTCTATGTAGTGGTTCATAATCATCTCCCAGAGTTCTTTTCCTGGGTATAGCTGGTTCAGTTCATTATTACTCTATTGGAACTGGTTGGAACTCTATTGGAAGTGGTTCATCTTCATTGTTGAAGAGGGCCACGTCCATCAGAATTGATCATCATATAGTATTGTTGTTGAAGTATATAATGATCTTCTGGTCCTGCTCATTTCACTCAGCATCAGTTCATGTAAGTCTCTCCAGGCCTTTCTGAAATCATCCTGTTGGTCATTTCTTACAGAACAATAATATTCCATAATATTCATATACCACAATTTATTAATCCTTTCTCCAACTGATGGGCATCCACTCAGTTTCCAGTTTCTGGCTACTACAAAGAGGGCTGCCACAAACATTCTTGCACATACAGGTCCTTTTCCCTTCTTTAAAATCTCTTTGGGATATAAGCTCAGTTGTAACACTGCTGGGTCAAAGAGTTTGATAGCTTTTTGAGCATAGTTCCAAATTGCTCTTCAGAATGGCTGGATGTATTCACAATTCCACCAACAATGTATCAGTGTCCCAGGTTTCCCACATTCCCTCCAACATTTTACATTATCTTTCCCTGTCATTCTAGCCAGTCTGACAGGTGTAGTGGTATCTCAGAGTTGTCTTAATTTGCATTTCTCTGATTTATAATGACTTGGAGCATCTTTTCTTCAATTCTTCAATGGCTTCATCTTTTCATATGGTTTCAATTTCTTTGTCTGAGAATTGTCTATTCATATCCTTTGACCATTTATCAATTGGAGAATGGCTTGATTTCTTATAAATTAGAGTTAATTCTCTATATATTTTGGAGATGAGGCTTTTATCAGAACTTTTGACTAAAAATGTTTTCCCAGTTTATTGCTTCCCTTCTAATCTTGTCTGCATTAGTTTTGTTTGTACAAAAACTTTTCAATTTGATATAATCAAATTTTTCTATTTTGTGATCAATAATAATCTCTGGTTCTTCTTTGGTCATAAATTCCTAACTCTTCCACAGCTCTGAGAGGTAAACTATCCTATGCTCTTCCAATTTATTTATAATCTCATTCTTTATGCCTAGGTCATGAACCCATTTTGACCTTATCTTGGTATATGGTGTTAAGTGTGGGTCAGTGCCTAGTTTCTGCCATACTATTTTCCAATTTTCCCAGCAATTTTTGTCAAACAGTGAATTCTTATCCCAAAAGCGTGGGGTCTTTGGGTTTGTCAAACACTAGATTATTAAAGTTATTGGCTGTTTTGTCCTGTGAACCTAACCTATTCCACTGATCAACTAGTCTTTCTTAGTCAATACCAAATGGTTTTGGTAACTGCTGCTTTATAATATAATTTTAGATCTGGTACAGCTAGATCACCTCATTTGATTTTTTTTTTTATATTAATTCCCTTGAAATTCTCTTCCCATTTAGTAGTGTAAATAGTTTCGTTCTATTGAATCCCTTATGTTTTCTTTTCTTTTTTAACCTATTTATGCTTGTCTTGGTATTAATTTTGAAAATCATATTTTTATTTCTAGTCTTCTTATGAAAGCTTGAAATTCTATTTCATTAAATGACCAAAAAAAAAAAAAAAGATCATTGGAGTATTATGCTTAATTTTGCTAAGTAAGTGATTCTTACTTGTTGTCTTAGCTCTTTTGCCTCCTAGAACGTCATGTTCCACAATCTCCAGTCCTTTAATGATGCAGCTGCTAAATCCGACGTAATCCTGATTGTGAGCCTCCAATATTTGAATTGTTTCTTTCTGGCCACTTGCAGTATTTTTTCCTTGACCTGTTAGTTCTGAAATTCGGCTATAATATTTCTTGGAATTTTTATTTTTGGATCTCTTTCTTGAGGTGATCAGTGGATTCTTTGAGTGCCTTTTTGCCCTCTGATTGTAATATATTGGGGAAGCTTTCCTTGATAATCTTTTGAAAGATGTTGTCCAGATACTCCTTTTAATTAAGGCTTTGAGGTAATCCACTGATTCTGATATTTTCTGTCTCATATTGGTTTTCTAGGTCAGTTGTTTTTCCAATGAGGTATTCTGCATTTTCTTCTCTTTTTTCATTCTTTTGAATTTTTTTGATCGATTCTTGCTGTTTCATAGAGTCATTAGTTTCCAGTTGCCCAATTCTAACTTTTAAGGAGTTGTTTTTCTCAACTAACTTTTGTGCTTTTTTTTCCTATTTAACCAATTGTACTTTCTATGGTCAGCTTCTTTCCTCTCCTCCTCTTCCTCCTCCTCCTTCTTGTTCTTTCTTTTTTCTTTTTGTGTGAGACAGGTCAGGTGCAAGACCTCCTTCCCAATCCAATTAACTAATCGGAGACATCATCAGGTACAAAGAGAAAACATTTATTAATCCCTGCCTGGGAGCCACCCCAACTCCTGCCATGTGCACCTGGAGCCTGACCTGCTTCCGGCTTGTCTAGGATTTAAAAAGCAAAGGATTAGAGCCAACTCGATAGACTAAAAGGATACAACCATCCTTGACCAATGATCACTAATGCTGGCTGCCTCCTATGGGTCACGTCACTTCCTGCATTCTCTGAACCTGTATCTCAGGTTCAAAGTTCATTCCTCCAGAGTCTCAGTTCTGGAAACAGGGAACATGTGACGCAATACTGAGAAATACTTCATCCAATCAGTCCCATTCATCTTCTTCCTCCTCCTTCTCCCCCTCTTCTATTTTTTTTTTGGGGGGGGGGCTTATATTTTTTGGGGGGGTGGAGATCTTTTTCCTTTCTTTTAAATTTCAGCTATGTTCTCAGGGTGAAAGGGTTAATGTCAGATTTCTTGTGGGGAGCTGTAGACCTTGCTTGTTTACCTGGTGTTGCACTGATGTTGCTCTAAGGGTCTTGGGAGACCCTCTTCTCTGGTGCTTTGATGAGGGTTTGGGGTGAGGGGGTGACTGGTGCTGCTGGAAGCAGTAAGAATTTAGCAGTACCTGGTGGTAATCTGGGGGTCCTAGTGTTTAGGGGTGTGATAACCCTAACAGCAATAGAGTCCCCAGGCTGGTATCTCAGATTTTGCGAATGAATTCACAGTCCCAATCTCCAAGTGAGGTTTTGGCAAAAAATGGGTTTAGTTTCACTGAGAAGTCTCAGTGGGCTAGTTCTTGGTTAGGAAATTAGCAAAGGTTGGGGTACAGAATTTTGATTTTATTTAGCCTTCTATGGCATGGAGCTAGGGAGCAAATGAGGGGCTAATTTCTAAATCAATAAAGGTGGTGATTGTTTCCCAAGCCAAAGTGATTTCCAGATGAATTGGAGGTGAGAGTTTCCTTTGGGAACCAGGTAGGTGTGGGAATGCTTCCAGAGACTTGGAGGGGTTGAGAGTCAGAGTTTTTCCAATGTAGGCCCATCCCCCCCAAAGATCCAGGACACAGATTTCTCTTACATCACTAATGCTTGTGTCTGGAGTCTACTGAGGCTGATAGGGTGTTTCTGTCTTTCCCTATTTTAATCTTTTCTTGTTTTCTTCCAAAATTATAAGCTTCTATTTGATCCATTTTAAGTTTCAAGCAGTTTGATGTTTGGGCAAGATTTTGTAACTCTTGTGTCAAGCTATTAATTCCTTTTCTAATTCTTTCTTCCATAACTCTCATTTCTTTTCCATTTTTTTTTTTTTTTTTTACTCAAGAACTTCCATTTCTTTATTTAAAAAAAATTTATAACTCTTTAAAATAAAAGCAAAAAACCTCTTGCTTCTTGCCTTCCAGGAATTTTAGTTGGGTTTGTGCCCAAGCTGTGTTTTACTTTGAGGCATTGTTTATAGATGTTTTGGAGTCATTCTTTCCTTTTACATTTGTTCCTTGAACATCATTGTTTCTATAACATTCATTAGAGTGGAATTTTTTTTCATTGCTCATTATTCCAGCTTTTGATCTGACTTCAGATTTGATCTGAAACCTTGACTCTGGAGCTTTCCACACTTTTGGAGCAAAGATCTGTATTGATCTCATTGATGCTTTCTTGGATATTAAATGTTGCCTTATTTCAAGGATCCGGGGGACAGATTGGGCACCTGCAAGCTTTTAATGTTTTTACAGTATTGTGGTTCAGGACAAAGTTTGAAATCTGATACATATATGGAAGATACTTTATTATAAAACAGCTTGTAATTGAGCCCCCAAAGTACACACATTGAAATAATTTCTATATCGTTCAGTTAATTGTGAAATAATTAGAATAGTTAGCTGATTTTAGGTACTTATGTTTCATTAAGACTGATAATTTAATCTTGATCTTTTTGCAGGTTTGGAATTCTATTGGAATTATTCGATGCTATAACGATGATCAAGACAGTGCTATAGATGTGGAATTTCATGATACATCCATACATCATGCAACACATTTATCAAACACTTTGAATTACACAATAGCAGATCTTTCCCATGAAGCTGTTTTGTTTGCTTGTGAGAGTACCACAGAACTTGCAAGGTAAAATTAATAAATGAAGAATTTATACTGTGAACAAATATATACATTTATACCTTATTAACTCTTGCATTACATTGTCCTCTAGTAACCTATTAAAATTCTTTGAGCTAATTTACTTTTAACTTAATAGTTCTTAAATACAATTTTTTAATTATTTTAAAATTCTTGAATTAATTTTAGAAAATATTTTTCTCTTTCCATATAGATATGACTGAATCATATCAAGATATTTAGTTTTTTAAAAAAACAATGAAGACTATATGTATTTATTTATGTAGATTCATATGTATTAGCCACTGAATTTTTAGTTTGATTTATACCAAGCAAAAGCTTGTCTATTTGTGGATTTTATGTAGCAACCACCTGTTTAAATGTAAAATATGAAGGTATTAAACATTTCTTTATTATTTTTTCTCTTCCAATTTTAAGCAAGCTTCATTGCCTGCATTTTAGTTCATGGGATTCAAGTAAAGAATGGACAGTAGATATGCCACCAAATGAGGATATTAAAGCCATTTGTCTTGGTCAAGGATGGGCTGCTTCTGCCACCAGTGCCTTGCTCCTTCGTATATTTTCTATAGGAGGTGTTCAGAAAGAGGTCTTCAGTCTTCCTGGCCCTGTTGTGTCAATGGCTGGACATGGAGAGCAACTTTTGATTGCTTTCCACAGAGGTAGCTATTTTTTTTTTTTATCTTTTTTATACTTTCTCTGTTGTGTGGTATTGAATACACAAGAAGCTAAACATTTTCTTTTTGCTTTTACCTTTGTTTCACTGTTCTTTTACCTTTATTCATTTTAAAAGATTATTTTAAAAAATATTGATACATTTTATTTTGACATATCAGAATTGTCTCTTATTATTGACTTGATTTACATTGTTGTAGTCATTGTATATAGTACAATTTTTTTTTCTGTTTTCTTTAATCCCACAATAATCTTTGAATAGAGGGAACTGGAATTTTAGACTGTTACTAAAGAACATATTCTTATATTCACTATCACCAGTGAAAGTATACTCTAATTTTAGGGTTATTAGAATTAGCAAAAGCATTCCATGTTGGGATTTTGTTTCAGTGTCTTTTTTCAGTTTGTATTTTGTTAAGTAAAAAGTGGAAATTTAAGTATTGTCAACCAGTATTGTTAAACTCAAATAAAAAAAGGGATCACTAAACCATAAATAAAGAATTTTGAGGATGACATATCAACTTAGTTTTAAAATGTAATATTATTTATGTTTTGTTGTTTTGATTTATTTTGTTAAATATTTCCTAGTTTGTGAAGGTTTTCCTGGGGGCAGCCTTAGTTTCAGTTGAAATAAATAATTACTCCAAAATGCAGCCAACTGGTAAAAATGCAAACGTTTATTTCTCCTTCCAAAATTAACCCCGTTAGTTGAGGCCTATCTCTCTGCCTGGCTCCAAGAGATCTTGCAGCTTTGTCCTTGGCGTCTGCCTCTGCTTTCTTCAGCCTCCAGTCAGCTCCGACTCCTGGCTTCTCAATCTCCAGTCTGTCCCAAGCTCCAAGAGCTCCCTCTATTTATGTGATCTCCCAAAGGTTAATTCCGCCTTCTGGAGGGAGAGGGATTCTGGATTATCTCCCAGAGTGCTCTGGTCCTGAGAGAGCTGTGAATTCAGACTAAGCCCTACATGTGTGAACTCCATTGAGTACTTAGATACTTATGAGCTCTCTAAAGCTGTGAACACAAGCATTGTTTCCATCAATATTAGCAACTTATCAACTTGTAAGGATTCGCTCTAAGGTGTGAACCAATAAGCACTGTATCAATTCTATTGAGTTAACACCAGGATTCTGACATCACCCTTGAGTTTTCACCTTGTTTCAAGTTGAGTTGACACTAGGATTCTAACACTAGTTGTATTTTAATCTGGTTCAAGCCATACTTGGGAATGTTGTAGAACGTGTGTTTGATACCTCTGTTGTAAATTATTATACCAAAAATCAGTATCTAGTATAGGAAGCCAAACATTCATATAAAACTTAATGAAAAAAGTTTTTTGAACTTCCTGTAATAGATGTGATCTTTTCTTAATATATAGTGTTTGTGGTTTGGGATTTTGTTTGTTAAAGTTGATTAGTGAACTGCTTTGAACATATTGGATTGGAAGTGTTATTTGATGTGGATTGTAGAAATGAAGAAACAAAAACATCTTATCATATACTTTGTGAAAATCACAGTTGTAATATATATGACATGCTATATGTATATTTTATATGTGAATTTGATAAATAGTCTTATGACTAAGAACTAAATAGTGTCATATGGATTTGATACTAGATAACAAACCTGATATGAATCTTAAATGTTATTGTTATAAGAATCACTCAAAGCATGAAACTGCATCACAAATAACTATTTTGATTATTTGTTATGGTATGATAATCTTTGATGTGTAATTGTAATGTGTACTTTTTCTTAATAGGTACTGGATTTGATGGAGATCAATGCCTTGGAATACAACTGCTTGAGTTGGGGAAAAGGAAAAAGCAGATTTTGCATGGAGACCCTCTTCCTCTTACAAGGAAGTCTTATCTCACCTGGGTGGGATTTTCAGCTGAAGGCAAGATAAATTTACTGAATTTTCCTTGACCTATTATTGTCAAATGGCAAGCATTTATTTTCTCTTCTTTCCAGCATCTGTCAGTTCCCAACATGGAAGAAAAAATAGAATGACACAGCCTTTATATAAATATCAAAGCAAAACAAATTCCCATGTTATTCATATTCAGAAATACCAGTGGACCTGGAGTAAGGAAGACCTGAGTATGAATCCAATCTCAGATACTGACTAGCTGGATATTGACTGGGCAAGTCATTTAACCTGTCTGTTTCAGTTTCCTCATCTGTACAATGAGAATCATTACATAATCTATCTCCTAAGGTTATTGTGAGAATAAAATGAGATTTATGAAGTACTCTGCAAATCTTAAAAATACTATATAAAAAATGATAGTTATTATCATTCTACATCTTGAATCCTTTACTTCTCTTTGGGGAATAGGATGGCATGCTTTATCAGTCCCCTTGAATCATAATTCTTCTCTGCATTGATCAAGAGTTCTAAAGTCTTCCAAAATTGTTCATCAGTTAAATAAATCAATTATTTCTTAAGCACTAATAGGTGCCATACACAGTTGGCTATAAAACTGAAAAGAATGAAATAATCTCTACTTGCTTACCTTTTAATGGGATAGGTAATAAATATATAAAATATGTGCTATATAAATATAAAGTTAGCAAATGCAAATGTATTTTTGAGGGAGGGTACTAGCAATTGAGATTAGGAAAAAAGATGATGCCAATTGGTATAAATTTTTTTTTTTAATTTCACTTTATAATTGTTCATATAGGACTTCTAGGTTTCTCTAAAATACTCCCTTTTATTATTCATTATGGTACAATAATGTTCTATTATTTTAAAATACCATAATTAATTAAACATTTTAACTGCCATTTATTTTACTTTTTCAATTAACAAGCATGAATTTTCTCTCCCTTCAACCCTCTCCCATGTTTCATTTCAGAAAAAAAAAAAACTCTTCTAGCAAATATATATAATCAGGCAAAGTAAATTCCTATTTTAGCTATGTTCAAAAATGCATGTCTTAGTCTGCATCCTAATTCCATCAGCTTATTTTGGATAACATGTCTATTAGCATTCCTTAGGAATTGTGATTTGTTGTTAAATTGATTACATAAAGCTTTCATAATTGTTTTTAACAATGTTTTACATGATTATATCATAATTTGTTTATGATGACATTTTATATATTGAAGTTATGTGTCCATTTGCAATTTGTTTTGTTATGTGATGGAAGGTCTTGATTTAAGCCTAAATTCTGCCTGCTTGTTTTCCAGTTTTTCTTGAACTATTTTATTATTATTATTTTTTAGCACTTTTAGTTTTTTGGCAGTTAAGTAATGGCATTGAGTAAACATTCTCTGTCTACCCATAATTAATATTTCTCCCATTGTTTATCTTTCTTTAAAAAGTTTTTGTAATTGTGTTTTTATATAATTCCTATGTATAAAGCTAACATTTCTAAGAATATATCAAATAACAATTGTGATAATGATTATTTTTGCATTACCCTTATTTTATTGGAGAGGACTCCAAGTTATGCCCAATTCTTAAAATGCTGGTTCTGGGTTTTAAGTGGATACCACTTATTATATTAAGAAAAATAATTTTCTAGTATATTTAATGGAAGTAAGTGTTGCATTTTTTCAAAAGCTTTTTCTGCTGATATAATCATTATTTTTATTGTTATTAATATGGTGTATTATGTGTATAGTTTAATATTGTATTATTCCTGTATTCCTAGTTTAAATCCAACTTGGGCATATTATATGATCTTTGTGGTAGATTGTTGTAGTCTCTTTGTTAATACTTTATTTTAAAATTTTGTGTTGATGTTCATTATCAATTCTATTTCCTATGATTTTCTGTTCTGTATGTATTTGGTATTTCTCAAATGTATTTGGTTTTCTCTGTTTTGACTCTCCCTGGTTTCTATCGTTTCTATCATAGAACTACTCTGGTAGTTTCATTTATGCCCTGTTCAGTTTATTTTTCTGAAATTGTTATTTGTATTATCTATTTCTTGTTACAGTAATCTAGGCATTTTTATAATTATGTAACCATTTCTTTTAGCTCTTGGTTTTATTTTTAGTTAGGCAAAATAGTTTTTAATAATTTTCTTTATTCTTCACTTGTTTTGATTGCTCATTTTTCTCTTTTGGTACTGGTACTTTGGCTTTCCTCTTTCTTTAAATCACTAGTTTATTAATCCACGCATCAAATCAAAAATTGAGAGAAATTTTTAAAGACCTTTGTAACAGATGTGCATAGTAAAGTAAAATCAATCCACAGTATGACTATTTACAAAAATACATATCTCTTTTCTTCTTTTTGTGTTCATCAACTCTTTCACCTTTATCATAGTTCTTCTTGGGACATGATTAGTTATTGCATTGATCAGAATTGTTAAATCTTTCAAAATTAATTTTCTTTACAATGTTGCTGTCCTTTATAAATTGTTTTTCTGGTCCATCTTATTCTACTCTGTGTCAGTTCACATTAAGAATCTATGAAATTGTCTTTCATCTCTTATGGTATAATAATATAATCTATTATATTCATATGCCACAAGCCATTCCCCAGTTGTCTAAGAAGTTATCTAAGACACTTAGATTCTAATTTTTTTTTCCCTTTTTAATCACCTGTTTATAATTTTGGAAGTTTGTTTTACTTATTTCTTATTCTTCCTCTTAAGTACCACGACTCTCCTTTTCCCCTTACTAATCCTGGTTGTTTCCCCCATATTGCTTCTTCTCATTGCATAAATATATATACTTCCCTGGGTGTCTCTGGATTTTATATTTTTATTTCATAGTTCTTGTGTAGCTTTTGTCTTTTTTTCAGAAATGCTTTGAGTACTCTGTTCCATTAAAGCAAGGGTCCTCAAATTACAGCCCGTGGGCCAGATGTAACAACTGAGGACATTTATTCCCCCTCACCCAGAGCTATGAAATTTCTTTATTTAAAGGCCCACAAAACAAAGTTTTTGTTTTTAGTATAGTCCGGCTTTCCAACAGTCTGAGGGACAGTGAACAGGGCCCCTACTTAAAAAGTTTGAGGACCCCTGCTAAAGGTTTGTTGTTTTTCTCTCTGTAGCATTATAGTTAGTATTGCAGTTAAGTTATTCTTCATTTTAAGCCTGTATCTTTTGCTTTTTAAAATATTTTATTCTAAAAACAGCCCTTGTTTATAATAGACTAAGTTGCCAGGTCTGTGTGATTGTGACTGTAGTTAATTGATTTTTTGAATGCTTTATAGTATTTTTTCTTTGATGTAGGAGCTTTGGGTTTGGGCTATGATATTTTTGAGACTTTTCCTTTTGGACTGCCTTTCAGGAAGAAACTAATAAATTCCTTTTATCTTTAATTTGCCCTCTGATTCAAATAGAATTGAAGAATTTTCTTTAAATGATTTCTTGAAACATAGTTTCCATGTTGTTTTATCAGGTCATTATTTTCAGGTAGACGAATGATTCTTAAATTATTTCACCTTGAACTTTTAAAATTTGCTTTTAGGAAATATCATGTATATTTTATTTTTAGTCTTATGATTTTGTTCTAATATTTCTTGAAAACATTCTAATCTAATCTAATATTTCTTGAAAACTATTCTAATCTAAATCTAATATTTCTTGAAAACTATTCTACTTTTCAGGAAATTCATCTTTTGGGTAGTCTGCCACACTTTCTTCTAAGGTTTTTATTATTCTTCTAGTTCCTTCCCTAACTAATTGATGGCACAGTGCTGGGTCTAGTCTAAAATGAAGAATGCCTGAATCATATTCAGCCTTAGACACTTACTGTATTTACCTCTGATTGCCTCAGTATCTTTAACTGTAAAATGAGCAATAATAATAGTACCTATTTTACAGGGTTGTTGTGATATAAGAATCAAATGAGATAATATTTGTAAAACTGGATACCTTTGTAGCTGGTTATATAAATGCTCATTCCTTTTCTTTTCCTTTTCCCTTTTCCTCTTCCTTGAGAGTTTTTATTTTATTTTTTATCTCTTGCTTAATGTTTTAGCATTCATATAATTCATGTGGGAAATCTCATCTTTTCATTTAAGTTTCTCCTTGCAATTGTTGCTAGATTACTTGTTCCTTACTTGAGATATCTAGATATATTTTTTAATGCTAGATAGGGTTTCTGTGTTTTTCTCATCTTTTTAGCTTTAGTTCTTGAACTAGAGCTTTATGATAGTCCAAGGATCCTTGCTGCAATTTTGGGTTGGATGGTTGGCCCTTTAAGTCTCTCCAGTTGTCTGGGTTCTGAACTGAGGTACCTCTCAGGATTAATTAGTTCCTATGCCACCGAGGTTCAGAGCATTGAATCTTTAAGGTTCTCTCTGTTTTCTCAGGTCAGCCCTTAAAGACCTCCAAGCCTATCTATTCAATGTGCTATCCGATACAGCAGTATTCAAGTGCTGTAAAATCTTGAAAATTGCTACATGCTGCCCTTTGTTGTATCCTGGAGTTTTCAACTTTCCCATCCTTTGTCTTTGCTGGGGGAGCTTTTTATTCTTCCATCCTCTTGATGTAGACATTTGCAAGCTACATATGTTCTTGGTCCACCTCTAGTCATGCTAGGATATTATGTTGTTAGCGTTGATTTGCCATTTTGGTTTTGCTCTTGGGCTTCTGATTGATCTCTTGTGCATTTCTGGGATGTAATAAATTATTTACTTTACTTTTTCATTAAATTTCTTAATTTTTATTCAGTTTGATGTAAACTTAAACTTCATGATTTTTCTGGATTGGTATGTGGGAGATGTATGATCTGTCTCCTAATCAGAAAGCCACTATTGCCGAGAGTCTCCTCTAATTAATCGTTAAGTCCTTCTTTCACTATTCCTTTACTGACTACCATTTTTATTGCATTGTGGCCAAGTAAAAGACAGTTTAAATATTTCTGTTTTTCTGTCCATTTTTGTGAATTTTTTATGCTGCAATACATAGTTTTTGTAAAGATGCTAGGTACCATTGAAAACTATATATTTTACTTTCATTTCCATTCAGTAGAGAAACTAGAAAACTAGCATACTTAACTTTAAAATTCTTTTTAGGACCTTGATTTCTTTCTTTCTTCTTTTTTTTTTTTAAAGTTATATTTGTTTATATCTGAAAGGGGTACTTTGAAGTCCCTACCTATTGGTTTTATTTTCCATTCTGGTAATTAGTTTAACTTTTTCTTTAAAGTATTTTGCCACTTATTCCTATACTCTCGAGTGTTTTTAATAGGAATGGATGTTGGATTTTATCAAATGCTTTTTCTGCATCTGTTGAGATGATCATATGATGCAGAAAAAGCATTTGATAAAATCCAACATCCATTCCTATTAAAACACTTGAGAGTATAGGAATAAATGGACTTTTCCTTAAAATAATCAGCAGCATCTATTTAAAACCATCAGTAAGCATCATATGTAATGGAGACAAACTGCAACCATTCCCAATAAGATCTGGAGTGAAACAAGGTTGCCCACTATCACCGTTACTATTTAATATTGTATTAGAAACGCTAGCTATAGCAATAAGAGCTGAGAAAGAGATTAAAGGGATAAGAATAGGCAATGAGGAAACCAAATTATCACTCTTTGCCGATGACATGATGGTATACTTAGAGAAGCCCAGAGATTCTACTAAAAAGTTATTAGAAATAATCCACAACTTTAGCAAAGTTGCTGGTTATAAAATAAACCCACATAAGTCATCAGCATTCTTATATATCACTAACAAAATCCAACAGTCAGAGTTACAAAGAGAAATTCCATTTAAACTACTGATAATACAAAATATTTAGGAATCTATCTGCCAAGGGAAAATCAGAAACTTTATGAGCAAAATTACAGACCACTTTTCACACAAATTAAGTCTGATCTAACCAATTGGAAAAATATTAAATGCTCTTGGATAGGGCGAGCAAATATAATAAAGATGACAATATTACCTAAACTAATCTATTTATTTAGCGCTATACCAATCAGAGTCCCAAAAAACTATTTTAATGACCTAGAAAAAATAACAACAAAGTTCATATGGAAAACAAAAGGTCAAGAATTTCAAGGGAATTAATGAAAAAAAAATCAAATGAAGGTGGCTTAGCTGTACCAGATCTAAAATTATATTATAGAGTAGCAGTTACCAAAAGTATTTGGTATTGGCTAAGGAATAGATTAGTTGATCAGTGGAATAGATTAGGTTCAAGGGATAAAACAGTCAACAAATATAGCAACCTAGTCTTTGACAAACCCAAAGATCCCAGCTTTTGGGATAAGAACTTACTGTTTGATAAAAATTGCTGGGAAAATTGGAAACTAATATGGCAGAAACTAGGCATTCATCCATACTTAACACCGTACACCAAGATAAGGTCAAAATGGGTTCATGACCTAGGCATAAAGAATGAAATTATTAACAAATTAGAGGAACACAGGATAGTTTACCTCTCAGACCTGTGGAAGGGGAAGGTCTTTATGACCAAAGAAGAACTAGAGATCATTACTGATCACAAAATAGAAAATTTCGATTATACCAAACTGAAAAGTTTTTGTACAAACAAAACTAAAGCAGACAAGATTAGAAGGGAAGCAATAAACTGGGAAAATATTTTTACAGTCAAAGGTTCTGATAAAGGCCTCATTTCCAAAATATATAGAGAATTAACTCTAATTTATAAAAAATCAAGCCATTCTCCAATTGAAAAATGGTCAAAGGATATAAACAGACAATTCTCAGATGAAGAAATTGAAACTATTTCTAGTCATGAAAAGATGCTCCAAGTCATTATTAATCAGAGAAATGCAAATTAAGACAACTCTAAGATACCACTACACACCTGTCAGATTGGCTAAGATGACAGGAAAAATTAATGATGATTGTTGGAGGGATGCGGGAAAACTGGGACATTGATGCATTGTTGGTGGAGTTGTGAACGAATCCAACCATTTTGGAGAGTAGTTTGGAACTATGCTCAAGAAGTTATCAAACTGTGCATACCCTTTGATCCAGCAGTGTTACTACTGGGATTATATCCCAAAGAGATTATAAAGAAGGGAAAGGGACCTGTATGTGCACGAATGTTTGTGGCAGCCCTTTTGTAGTGGCTAAAAACTGGAAACTGAATGGATATCCATCAGTTGGAGAATGGCTGAATAAATTGTGGTATATGAATATTATGGAATATTACTGTTCTGTAAGAAATGACCAACAGGATGATTTCAGAAAGGCCTGGAGAGACTTACACTAACTGATGCTTAGTGAAATGAGCAGGACCAGGAGATCATTATATACTTCAACAACAATACTATATGATGACCAGTTCTGATGGACCAGGCCATCCTCAGCAACGAGATCAACCAAATCATTTCCAATGGAGCAGTAATGAACTGAACCAGCTATGCCAGAAAAAGAACTCTGGGAGATGACTAAAACTATTACATTGAATTCCCAATCCCTATATTTATGCCCACCTGCATTTTTGATTTCCTTCACAAGCTAATTGTACAATATTTCAGAGTCTGATTCTTTTTGTACAGCAAAATAACGTTTTGGTCATGTATACTTATTGTGTATCTAATTTATATTTTAATATATTTAACATCTACTGATCATGCTGCCACCTAGGGGAGGGGGTGAGGGGGTAAGAGGTAAAAAATTGGAACAAGAGGTTTGGCAATTGTTAATGCTGTAAAGTTACCCATGCATATATCCTGTAAATAAAAGGCTATTAAATAAAAGCCAAAAAAAAAAATAATAAAGTATTTTGCCACTATCTGCCATTTCAAAAAAAAAAAAAAAAGGAGGCAAGAAAAAGCTTTTGTAGTGGGGAGGAAGAGGGAGAGGCGGGGAAAAAGGGAACCTTATTCTCATCAGAATTGGCTCAAAGAAAATAGCATATACATCTTCAATAGGGGTATAGAAATCTATCTTATCCTGCAGGAAAATAGTAGAGAAATGAGATTTGGGAAGCGAGAAAGAATGATAAAAGAGAGGGGATGTTGGGGGAAGCAGTGGTCAATAAACATCAGAACACTTTTGAGGAGAGACATGGTGAAAATAAAGAATAAATGGGGGGAAATATAATTAGCAATAATAATTGTAAAAAGAATTTGGAAGCAAGTTCTCTGATAAGGCCTCATTTCTCAAACAGACAGGGAATGGAGTTAAAATTATAAAAAAATGAGAGCTATGCCCCAGTTGATAAATGATCAAAAGATATGATGTGGGCCCAAAGGACTATAAATTCATGTATATCCTTTGACCTAACAACACAAATACTTGACATGAATACCCAAACTGATTCAGGGGAAAAAAGGAATATACAAAAATGTGTTCATAGTAGCTCTCAGAGCAAAAAAAAACCAAAAAAAAAAACCAACTTGAAATTAAGGAATGCCCATCAATTGGGGAATAGCTCAATAAACTGTGACGTATGTTTAGAAATATTATTGTTTTATGGGAACATAGAATATTATTGTTCTATGGGAAATGATAAACAGTATGCTCCCAGGAAGCAAAAAAACCTTGAAAAGCCCTCCATGAACTTAAGCAAAATGAAATGTACAGTATACAAAGTAATAGTAATATTCTCGGATGATCAGTTGTGAATGACTTTGCTATACTTAGTAGTACAGTCATCCATGAAGGACTCTGAAGGACTTATGATGAAGAATCTTATCCATTCTCAGAGAAGGAACTGATTGTATTTGAATACAGATTGAAGAATTCTCTTTCTTTCTCTCCCTTTTTTAAAAAAATCATTTTTTCTTCAGGGTTTTTATTTTTATTAGAGTGGGAGATCTTTTTTGTTGTTGTTTTTGACAATTTGACTTTTATGTAAATGTTTTATATAACCTCATAAGTAGTTTCTTAATTGTGTGTGGGGATAAGGGAGATAATCTAGAACTCAAAGTTTTGAAACATGTAAAAAAAATTTTTTTGTTTTGAATGTAATCAGGGGGAAATAAACTAGCAAAGAAACAAAAAAGATATTTTGCCATTCTGTTGTGTGGTATGTGTGTAGATACAGTATTAGTATTAATGCAATATGTATGATACTTGGCAGCATAATAATTTTCCTTTTTATTTCTTTTATCCAAGTCAGCTTTTGCATTTTCCTTATTTGTTATCATGATTGCTGTTTCCTTTTTCAAGTTAAGTTGAAGCATAATACATTTGCTCTAGTCTTTTATTTGAACTTTATGTGAATCTTAATGTTTTAAGTTTTTTTCTTATAAAGAATATATTAAGTTTTACTTTCTAATCCTTCCTGCTATTATCTTTTCTATTCATGTTCACATTTATTATCATTATTTATTTCCTTGCATCTAATTTATTTATACTTTTCCTTCTCTTTGTTTCCATTTACCTTCTTTACTAAGATGAAGACAATAGTGAAGTTAGTACTACTGTAGTTAGTACCAGTGATCTGTGCTTGGTAAAATCTACCCCTGTTCTCTTCTCATTTATATTTACACAGATTCTTATCCTTTCTTTCCTTTTAAAAACCCCTTAATGTTTCACCTTCCAAGATTGGAGTTTGTATTGGTTATTATTACATAAAACCCAACTTTTATTTCTCCTCCTTTTCCCTTTTCCTACTTATTTGTTGAGTTCAAAGTATTTCTATCCCCAAGTTTTGTTTTGTTTGTTTGTTTGTTTGTTTTGCTGGGGCAATTGGGGTTAAGTGACTTAACCAGGGTCACACAACTAGGAAGTGTTAAGTGTGTGAGGTCAAATTTGAACTCAGGTCCTCCTGACTTTAGGGCTGGTGCTCTATCCACTGTGCCACTTAGCTATCATATGCCCAAAGTTTTTAAGCCCTCCTTGACTAGTTTAAATGAAAGTGAGATTCTTTTACCCCTTCCTCCTTACTTGTATAATTTTCTACTTGCGTATCCAGAGTATATGAATTCTCCTTTCTTTTTTCCCCCATTTCTTTAGTGTGTGGCTTTTCCTTCTCCATCTTCTGTCTTCTTTTAAGATAGTTAGAATATAATATCCAGACCCAAGCGCATTGCCATATTTAACTTCTGTAACTTGATGACATTGGGGTTCTGAAGGGATACTTTTGTTAGAATGTAAACATTCCATCCTTATATAGTCCCTTTCATTTGCTCAACCATACTTACTGTTAATATTTGTCTTTACTCTTCTGCTTGAGATTTTCTTCCTTTTTCCCAGGCTTAATATGTTTCTGGTTGTCTTATTATATCATTCTGATTCTTGATTCATTCTGATTTTCAGATAGTTTGTTAATGGGGTAAGATTTTGGACCTCTTGTTATAAGCTGTTAATCTTTTTCCAAGGTTTTTTTCTAGAGTTCTCTTTTTTAATTATTTCCTTTGGAGATCTCATTTACTTTATGATATGATTTTTTAGAAAGCTCTTCCAGACATCTTTGTTAACTTTTTAGCCAAGATATAACTTTTAGTTGAGGAAATCTTGTCCTTGATGGTAAGCTCCAGTTTCTGCTGATTATTGGAGCCCCATCAATTAGCTTGAAATTTCTGCAAGTCCAGTGACAGAAGTATAATCTTGTTCTAGATTGCTTGCTGTTGTTTATTTCAGGTTTGTGGATGAATCAGTGATCCTATTTTGGGTCAGAACTATGGAACTGTCTGTTCTTGGCTTTTGTTCTTACTCTTTGCCTGTTATATAGTTTCAGCCCCCAGCTAAGCTGTGTCTAAGACTTTCCTTTGCTGGAAGGTTCTGTGCAAGTCTTCCTGGCTGAAATCTCTTTTCCTAGTTCCTACAAGTTTCAGACTGTTTACCTGACCAGGCCTGAGCCACTTTGGTTTCTTCCTGGATTTTCAGATCACTACTTAGTTTGTTGTTCTGCATGTCTTTGTTTTGGCAGAGATTTAGGCTGTCCTATTGCTTCCTACTCATTTATCTTTGCTGGTCCAAAATTTCTTCATTTTAATACTCTTATTTGATTGAAATGCTATTTTTCCCTTAGCAACATCTTGATGAATTAAAAAAAAGTGTTTCAGGGATTATTCAGTAATCAGTTTTTGAGGACTCATAGTAATCAAATATAGAAATACAAAGAAGAACAATACCTTTTTTACTTGAAAATCCTGTTCTCAGATACTGCTGAAACACAACATACATTAGAATGATTGTTAAAATTTAGTTTTATAGGACTTTCAGCAGAAAATGTAGTCAATTTCAGGGCTAGCTTTCTGAATAGACCTATACTATATATATACACACACACACACACACACATATCACCCAGTTGAACTAATGATACTCTGAATTTGTATACTTTTAGCTTATAACAAGAGTTTATTAGACCCTAATTGAATTCAGATAGCAAGGGTATGAGAATTTTTTTGGGAGAAGAGATAATTTTAGGTTTTATATAAGGAGTGTAGATCTGGGTAGAGAACGAGGCAATTCTAAGGTTTCACTCTGGGAATTTCTCCAAGATTACCTGTATGACAAGATTTTCCAAGATTTCTCCAAGATTTTCTCCAATTTCTCCAAGATTACCTGTATGACAGTTATAAAGAAAGTTCTACTAAAATACAATTTTTTTTTGTTTTAAATTTTTAGCAAGAAAGTTTTCATATTTTATGTACTTTAATGAAAAAAAAAATCTCAGAGACAGGAGGTGTGACTCCAGGTTCCATTTGTGCTGCTTCCTAGATGTATGATAGTGAGCAATTCACCTTAACTTCAGTAAGCCTCAATTTCTTTCTCAGTAACTGTTGAGCTATTACACTATTTATTAGCCTCTAGTTGTACTTTGGACCTCATAAAATGATTGTGAAAAAAAAGTGCTTTACAAAATTTAAAGCATTATGTATTATCTTTCAGCAGGTGGCATAATTTTTACCAAACTATTATGTTTTTTCCTCTGTTTTTATTTTTGTTATATATAATAGATATTAGGAAATATATCATTATGTGTGTCATTGTTATAGGAAAATAACTACCATCTATAATTAAATGTGACTTTTTAAATAACAAGAATCTAATCATTAGCTCTTTAGCCTCTTTTATTTTTCTAGTTTCAAATATGAAGATGTTTCTTAAGTATATATTGATTGCCTAGTAAATAGCTACATCTATATTTCATTTGTTACAAAATTATTTTTCAATTTGTAAATAGGTTCTCCTTGTTATGTGGATTCAGAGGGCATCGTACGAATGTTAAACAGAAAACTTGGCAATACATGGACTCCTATATGTAATACCAAAGAGCATTGCAAAGGAAAATCTGATCATTACTGGGTAGTTGGCATCCATGAAAACCCTCAGCAGCTAAGGTGAGATATTAGATAATATTACAAACTAATCCTTTTTTTTCCTTTGATAAAAATTACTTTGAAATAATACATAAGTATTTATTGTCATTTATTCTTGCTAATTCAGCCATGAAGTAAGAGGCTCTTTGCTCATCTTCCATGGGCTTAAATGGTCTTCCATTTATGCCATGATGAGCAGAGTTCCTTAGTTCTGATAATTTTTTAAAAAAATAATGAATTGTTGATTAGATAGATTACTTGTGTGAGTGATTATGAGAATACTGTGATTATGAGAAGCTATAGTTAGCACAAATGATTGAAATGTATAGATGATTCCCTAAGCTTCTTTATAGCCACTAGTTCAAGAGTTTTGCCCTGGGAGTTCTTTTTAATAAAGATGCTAACAAATACTAAACATTGATTTGTTTGAGTTGTGATTACTCCCTAGTGGTGATGAAAGGTTCTGTACAATGACTATTATCAGAAAATAGACTTTAGAGGGTTATACTCCAAGGAGATCTCTAGCACCCCAACATCTATTACCTGCATCCATGGATCTATGAATGCTACCCCGAAATCCAGTCTTAATATGTCCATCCCCATTTCTCTACCCATATGGATACCCACCATTCTCCTCCCCCCCCCCCCCCCCCCATTACCTCTGTATTTCTTTTCCCACAATTATATCTAAACATGATAGGAATCCCAAGAAACAGCCTCACAAAGTAATTTCATTACCTACTCCAGGTAGGAATAGTCTGTTAGAGGCCATGGCTTGGTCCTTATACTCCTGCTTTTCTGTTATCCCCATTCTGTCTCTCTTCCTCCTGGGTGTAGATGAAGGCAAAATATCTCTGATGTACATGCTTTCCTTCTGATGTCCCATTTCAAGTGCCTGCTCTGAATAAAATTCTGAGAAAACCTGAAAGGAAAAGAAAAATTAATTTCTCCTAAACTCATCATAGAAGGTTCTAAAATCCCTTTGTGATTTAGAGCAATAGTTCTAAATATCTTGTTTATATTACTACCTTTTCTTCCTTTCCTCTCCTTCCCTTGTCATCCTAACCAAATATCACCTCAGTATAGTTTTATTTTTGTGTATCATTTAACTTTTTCACAGAGAATAGCCTAATGGGTGCCTTTTTTTTTTTTTTTTCAAGTTTTCAGCAGACAGGAGAGAACAAGATATTTTCATTCTATTAGGCATCCTTGATTTTTGGCATCACAGACTTATCTCCTATTTTTCAAAGAAACTAGGTTGTGAACTTGTCCACGCACTGTATTTGGCATTTCACATATAAATAAATAAAATCTCTCTACTCTTAGGGGACTATTTTTACATTTGTCAATGTCAAATCTGTCAGAAAATATTTAAATGCTGGGTGCAGACTATGTCTTGAGGATTCAAGGAAAAGGGAAAAGTAGCTCTTGCCCTCAAGGAGCTCACACTTTATTTGGGGAGACAATATGCAAACAATTATGTATAAACAAGTTAAAATGCAGGATAAATAATCAACAAGTTAAAGATACTAGAATGAAGATGGAATAAGCAAGGCTTCCTTTAGAAGTTAAAATTATATCTCAAACTAGAAGGAAGCTAGGGAAGTGAGGAAGTGAAGATGAGAACGATGAGGATTTCAGGGATGAGGAACAACAAATGAAAATACTCATAGTCGTGAGAATCTCTTGTTTGAAGAACAGCAAGGAGGCCACTGTTTTTGGATTACTAGTGGGGGTAATGAGGTAAGTCATGAAGGACTTTGAATGCCAAAAGATTTTATATTTGTTCTTGAAGGTGATAGTGATAAGGTCTAGATTAAGGGAACCAGAATGAGATTAGAGTTTCTGGTGGTCAGGGAGTTTAAATGATAAGGTCTAATGGCAGGTTTGGGGTTTAGGGAACCAAATGGAGAGGTTTGGCTCCCCTGCACCACCTTGGGATTCGGCACAAAGGGTAGGGAGTTTGGGGGAACTCCCTTCTGGCAGCGCAGAGATTCTCTGAAAAGGAATTTACGGACCCAAAAATCTAGATTGATAAAAGAGGTTTATTATGGGAATTGGGAAATAAGGTTAGAAATCCTGACAGAGAGGTATAAAGTTAGGTGGTTAGGGAAATAGGTGAGGATAAAGAGAGGATAACAATAGAAAAGAATATTATTCCAGTGAGCAGATCTATGGAAAATGGAGATTTGCACTGAGAATGCAGTTCTCAGTGGACAGAAAGTCCTGGCAGCAAAGGGAGCTGCCAAGGCCCATCTGCATCCAAGCTGGGTTTCAACTTGAGCTGGAATTCAGTGAGTTTCTTCAATTCTATAGGATTGGAATTCCTTTGCTAGATAACACAAAGAAACTGTCTTGTTTGCTTTCCCTTGGTCAGGGTCCCTCACTGAGGTAAAGTTGAAGAAAATTTTCTCCTTCAAGGATTTTTAGAGTTTTGGGGTTCCCTCTTCAATAGGAGTCCACCAAAGTTTATTGAATAGGGTGTGTACCATGGTCAAATTTGAGCTTTAGGAAAATTACTTTCATAGCTGTGTAGAGAATGAAATGAATTGAAAGAGAGTTGAGGTAGGCAGACTCATTAGAGGCTATTGCAGAATAGCTAATACATGAATTATTGAGGGCCTGGATCAGAGTGGTAGCAGTTATCAAACAAGAAAAGGTGGCAGATCTTTCAAAGATAAAATCATCAGAATTTGGCAATGAATTAGAGAATGAGGAGTCAATGAGAATAAGATTTAAAAAATGTATGTACAAAAAAATTTTTATAAACCAAATTTGTGACCTCATTGCTACAAGGATTGAAGTGACTACTGAAGAATGTTTTTTGCCAATAAATACTGGCATGTGCTCTGCTGCTATAGAGGTCTTATTTATAGAATATTCACAAAATAAACACAAATTAATCTTGGAGAGAGATTGCTTGAGGAAAATAACATTGACTGCAGGTCTTTACAAATAGGCTGTCAAAATGTGTTCTATCATTTTCAGTAACAGAGGAATCACCATATTTGGATTCATCACTTTAATCCTTGTGATGCAAATAAAGAGCTATATTAGAACAGAGTTCTGGATTTGAAGTCAAAGAAAGAGCCTTTAATATCTTTGAAACTTTGGCAAGCCAGTTAGATTTTCTAGATCTCAGTTTCTTAATATTTAAAAATAAAGGAATCAGACTATACAAATTCTAAAGTCCTTTTAACAATAAATATGTGATCCAAAATGTATTTGGAGATGAGAACAGTTAGGAAATAACACCATTCTGAGTAGTAACTTAGTGCCCAGGTAGGCTATTTTTTTTTTTTTTTTAAGATTAAAGTGTATTTGGAATGTTTAGTGTTTTGGGATAGGTTATTTAAAGAGATTTTTTAACTCTTTGTCTTCAGATTCTCACCCCTTTTCAGAATTAAGAGATTTGATTTTCTTTTTTAAGAATCAGTAACTTCTTTTTAGTGGTTCTTTATTGTTCTTAGTACCATACCAGCCTTTCCCATTGTTGGTGTTAGAGTTTATTTTCTGTTTTAAAAATATATAAGAAGTTGGATTCATATTTGTAATTGATATTTTGTTCCATTAAAGCACACCAAGCTTTGTATTTTATTCAGACTTTATTGTTAAAATTTTTTAATAGCTTTTTATTTTCTAAGTACATGCAAAGATAGTTTTCAGCATTCACCCTTGCAAAACTTTGTGTTCCAAATTTTTCTCCTTCCTTTCCCCTAACCTCCTAGATAACATGTGATTCAATATAGGTTGAACATGTGCAATTCTTCTAAATATATTTCCACATTTATTATGCTGCATGAGAAAAATTAGATCAAAAAGGAAATAAAATGAGAAAGAAAAAAGTAAGTAAACAACAACAAAAAAGGTGAAAATACTATATTATGATCCACATTCATTCTTCTTTCTGGATACAGATGGCTCTCTCCATCACAAGTCTATTGAAATTGGCCTGATTCACCTTATTGTTGAAAAGAACCAAGTCCATCATAATTGATCATCACATAATCTTGTTCTTGCTATGTGCAATGTTCCCTTGGTTCTGCTCACTTAACATGGCATCAGCTTAATGTCAGTCTTTCCAGGCCTTTCTGAAATCAATCCTGGTGATCGTTTCTTAAAGAACAATAATATTCTTTAACATTTATATACTATAATTGTCATTCCCAACTGATGGGCGTCCACTCATTTTCCAGTTTCTTGCCATTACAAAAAGAGTTGCTTATAAACATTTTTGCACATGTGGGTCCTTTCCCCTTTTTTTTAAATGATCTCTTTGGGATACACACTCTACTGGGTCAAGGAGTATATACAGTTTGATAGCTCTTTGGGCATAATTACAAATTGCTTTCCAGAATGGTTGGATTAGCTCACAATTCCACCAACAATGTCTCAGTTTCCCACATCCCCTCCAACATTTATCATTATCTTCTGTCATCTTAGCCAATCTGAGAGGTGCACCTCAGAGTTGTTGTAATTTTCATTTCTCTAATTAATAGAAATTTAGAGCATTTTTTCATATGACTAGAAATGGTATTTTTTTATCTGAAAATTGTTCATATCCTTTGACCATTTGTCACTTCTATTCTTATAAATTTGAGTCAATTCTCTATATATTTTAGAAATGAGGCTTTTATCAGAACTCTTAGAGGTAAAAAAAAATATCTTTCCAGTTTTTTGTTTTCCTTCTAATCTTGATTGCATTGGTTTTGTTTGTACAAAACCTTTTTAATTTAATCAAAATTATCCATTTTTGTCAAAGGATATGAATAGACAATTTTCACATGATGAAATTGAAACTATTTCTACTCATATGAAAGGGTGTTCCAAATCGCTATTTGTTGGAATCTTTACAAAGTATTAAGCCATTAGAGTTGATAGAGACAATAATTATCTAATTTGGCATGGTTCAATATGATTGATTTGATCTTAGAAGGAGATATTTTGGGCCAGAACTTGAAACAAGGTACTAAGTACAACTGATAGAAACGATGCTTGTGTTCACACCTTTAGAGAGCTCATAAGTATCTAAATACTCAATGGAGTTCACACGTTTGGGAGATTTCAGGGCTTAGTATGAGATATCCGAATTCACACCTCCCTTAGGGCCAGAGAGCACTCTGGGAGATAACCCAGAATCCCTCTCTCTCCAGAAGGAGGAGTTAACCTTTGGGAGATCATATATATATACAGGAAGCTCTTAGAGCTTGAGGGAGAGTTTCTTGGGAACATTGACTGGGGTCAGAGCGGAGCACTCTGAGAGGAAGCCCACAAGTCCTATCTTCGAGGCAAGAGAGATTCTTTGCATCTTTTACCTTGGTGCTGGCTGGAGTAAGAAGGGCAAACCTTTGGATTTGGAGACATTCAGACAGAGCTCTTAGAACCAAGCAGAGAGATAGGCCTCTGAGCTAACCGGGCTATATTGAAGGACACAATAAAAGATCTGAACTCTTTTATCACCTGGCTGTGTTTTTGGAAAAAGAACACCACAGCTATTGATCAGAGAAATGCAAATTAAGACAACTTTGAGATACCACTACACACCTGTCAGATTGGCTAAGATGATAGGAAGAAATAATGATGAATGTTGGAGAGGATGCAGGAAAACTGAGACACTGGTGGAGTTGTGAACACATCCAACCATTCTGGAGAGCAATTTGGAATTATGCCCAAAAAGTTATCAAACTGTGTACCCTTTGATCCAGCAGTGTATGGGCTACTGGGCTAATATCCCAAAGAGATACTAAAGAAGAGAAAGGGACCTGTACATATCAAAATGTTTGTGGCAGTCCTTTTTGTAGTGGCTAGAAACTGGAAAATAAATGGATTCCCATCACTTGGAGAATGGTTGGGTAAACTGTGGTATATGAATGTTATGGAATATTATTGTTCTGTAAGAAATGACCAGCAGGATGAATACAGAGAGGCTTGAAGAGACTTACATGAACTGATGCTAAGTGAAATGAGCAGAACCAGGAGATCATCATATACTTCAACAATGATACTGTATGAGAATGTATTCTGATGGAAGTGGATATCTTCGACAAAGAGAAGATCTAATTCAGTTCCCATTGATCAATGATGGACAGAATCAGCTACACTCAGAGAAGGAGCACTGGGAAATGAATGTGGACTACTTGCATTTTTGTTTTTCTTCCCAGGTTATTTTTACCTTCTGAATCCAATTCTTCTTGTGCAACAAGAGAACTGTGTGGTTCTGCATATATATATTGTATCTAGGATATACTATAACATATTTAACATGTATAAGACTGCCTGCTATTTAGGGGGGGGGTGTGAGGGGAGGGAAGGGAAAAGTTGGAACAGAAGTGAGTGCAAGAGATAATGTTGTAAAAAATTACCCATTCATATGTTCTATCAGTAAAAAGTTATAATTTTAAAAAATCCAAAATTATCCATTTTGCATTTCATAATATTCTCTAGTTCTTTTTTGGCCATAAATTCCTTCCTTCTCCATAGATCCAAGAGGTAGAGTATCCCTTGTTTTTATTCAGACTTCAGACGATTATTTCATTTAATTCCCTTTTTCTTGGAAAATGATTTTATTTTTATTTTTTTGGTGGAGGGGAAATTTGTTTTTATTATTTAAATTATTTTTTATTGATGCCTTTTATCATTCTATCACATTCATTTCTGACAATCTCCCTAATCCACATTGGATTGAACTCTTCCTTGTGAAAAACAGTTAAAATAAAAACAATGCAGTGCCTAAATCTTTATTGTAGTTTAAACACTTTTTTTCATGCAGTGACTTCATGTGGCCTTTTTTTTTAATAAGAAAAAGAATTCCATGTTCTTTTACAATAGCCAGCCTGATTTTATGTAAATCTAACATGAACTATCCTTTTTATTAAAGATTTCTTCCTTAGAGTTAAGCTAAATCTTTGTCATTATAATTTAAACACACTTTTCTTGCCTCTATTCTTTGCCTTTTAAAATTTTTAGTAATTACTATTGGTCACTTTGTAACTTACAGTTATAGCAGTTTGTTGATATTGACTAGTTTTACTGTTGTCTATTTTGATGGTCATAAATAGAAATGTGTACTTTTTTTTTAAGCTCAGTATCTGAAAGGTAGAGGCAGCACAGTGAACAGTCAGTGGGGAGCTGGTCAACTGCCTCTGATGCATATTGCTACTATTTTCATTGTGGTTCTTATTATTGGATGTGTGATCCTAGGTAATTCATTTAACCTCTTAGTATCTAGAAAGCTCTTTAAGACTTTGCAGAGAAGGAGCTGATTTACATTGATAGCTTATTTTCTTACCTGAAAAGTTTCCTGTAGAAATGAAATCATATATCCTTTCTCTAACCTTAGTCCTTATTTAAAGATTATTTGATATTTCTTGAAAATTCAAATGTAATATTAATAATTCACTGTGAACATTAACAAATACTTTTTTTCATCCATAATTTCATGTCTCTTCCTTGATTAATATATGAAGCCAAAGAGGCTAAACCCATACCTGTGTGATTAAACAAAGGGTAGGTAGTGTATTATGTATTTAATCAAGAGATATTTGAAATAATTTTGGGTTTAATAAATTTCAGTTCATTTCTTCATGTTATTCTTTCATCCCAAAATGTATTAGTAGAAACATGGCTTTCTTTCCCCTCTTTCCATTTCAAGAAAGAAATATTATAAAATATTCTTTATTATAATTCATCAAACCCTTATAAAAGAAGGTTTATAGTAATGTCCTGAGGCAACTCATTTTACTTCTCTTGCCCTATTTGTCACTTATTAAAGAAATAGGAAGTTTAGTTAGATTAGATGATCTCAAAGTGCTTTTCATGTATAAAAATCTACTATAATGTGAGTCATTGTAGCACATTGTTTGATTTAAAATAGCTGTTTTTGTTATAAGAGTACTTAAGTATGTATTTTAAAAGTTTATTTGTTTTTAATTAGGAACTTATGTAATTTTATAAAAAATTAAACATTAAACTATTTACATTGCTTAAAATTCTTTTCTCTTTAGTACACATATTTTTACATTTTAAAACATGATGTACGTAGTAAACCAAAGCTATCTTATTATTTTCTTGTAATTTATATTTTAAAATACATTTCAATTATTAAATATTCCATTAAATAATTATTCCAGCTATATTAGTATCCCAGCTGGTTAAAACATATCTTTTTTTTTTTTCCAATTATAATTAGATCTTCTGTGCAATCTTTTTTGTGTTTTTGTTGTTTGTTTTCTTATTTTTCTTCTGTTTTTTCCCCTTCAGTTTTGTTACTTATTTTGAGTTAGTTTCTTGAAATATAGAGTGAATACCATTTCAAATGTTGTGAATAATTTTTTGGTTGCTGTTATGTATTACCAGATTACAGAGATATAATAATAATGATAGCTAGCATTTATGTAACACCCTAAGATTTATAAACCTTCTCATCTTGCTAGTGTCTTCCTTCTCAGATTTATTCTATATTTGTTTGTTTATCCATTCTCTCCAATTTTACTGTGAACTTTTTAAAATCAGGGTCTAATTTTTTGGGTTTTGTTTGTTATTTTTTGACTTTCTTTTTATCCTCACTGCTTGGCATATAGTAAGCATTTAATACATGTTTGTTGACTGACAATTGGTCTTTCTTTACTTTCAGAATATTATAGGTCTACTTTAAAGTTATTTGTGAAGAAAATTTTAAAGTAGAGAAGATAGTAATAGTTTAAAACCTAGCTCTTACAATATTTGACTTTTCCCCCCTCAAGAGTACACTGTCTTAAATTTCACTTTTAAGAGGCACTTCTATGTAAATAGGGTTAGAATATAAACTCCTCTAATGTAATAAGGGATTGTTTTAACTTTTAGCTTTATATCTCTAGCACCTAAAAAAGCACATGACAGCTTAATTGATTCTTGTTGATGGATTAAAAGTCCAAACCAATAGAGAACATATTGCACCTTCTGTTGATATGTTGTGTTATTGTTTCTGACATTTGCTATATCCAGATTTTTCCAAGTTCTCTGTTTGTTCTCTTAAGTCAGTGTAAGAGATATCCAAGACCTTTGTCTTATCCACACTGGTTCAGTTCACTGAAACCATCAAAAGTCATGGGTTTTATAGGAAGGATATGAGTTTTCATTAAGGTACATTTTTTTTATCCCACCAGTAAATGGTATTTTAAGCAGAGAGATGCTAGATTATTGTCTGAGGAGGGTTAGGGGCTTGGAAGCATATAGTATGAATGTTTCTAGGAAAGAGCAAGAAGGAGAAGTATGTCCAGAAAAAAGGCACACTCTAAATTAACCTAATGCTAATGGGTCTTGTAAAAGTCTTTAAGTTCTAGGCTTTTTTTTTTTTTTTTAATCCCCAAATGCCTATGTCAATTTATTTGGGCAAATATTAAGAAAGCTAATTTCACTTAGGAGTTTATTAGCAAATTTGCTGTTTAATTTGTAGAGGTGAAAGGAAAAGTGATACAGATTTTCAGTACTGGGAAAGTATATTGTCTTTATCTTACTGTAGGTAAAGCAGACAAGTTCCTGTGTAAAATATTAAAAATACTTAAATTTAATTCACATCAGAAACGTTTACTTATCAAATATTCATTGTTAAAGGCATAAAGGAGAACTTATATTTTGGTGACTTTAAAGATGTAAAAAGTTTTTCCCTTGTCAACAGGTGCATTCCTTGTAAAGGATCTCGTTTTCCTCCTACTCTTCCTCGTCCTGCTGTAGCTATATTATCGTTTCAGCTTCCTTATTGTCAACTTGCAACAGAAAAAGGACAAATGGAGGTATGTGAAAATAAAGCATCTGCATTGAATTTGAGAAATGTTTGTCAAATATTGATTATGGTCTTCAGAACAGCACTAGTTTAATACAGTGGTATCTCTGATGTGGTTTAATATGGAGTTGAAAGATAAAATGATTCAGTCTTGGATCCCTTCTAAGAAGTCTGATTTATAGATGTATCAAGCAAAAATACCTTGTTACACTGATGTCTCAAGAATTCATAGTGAAGTTCAAGTAAGGCTACTAAGTATTGATTTAAAGTCTCTTTCATATAAATATGATGATAGACTTTTAGAGGATATAGACTTAAAAAGGAGATACTATCCAAAGATTTGCATCAGGAAACTATAATCTAGTTGGAGAAATAAAATAAAGATACAGTGAAGTAACTTTTCCGGAATTATATAATACAGATAAAATTTATTATTGCTGAGACAAAGAATAAACAATTTATTTTTTAGGAATTTCCTTGATTTATTTTTTGTCTTGCATTTTATTTTGAAGAAGGGCTATATCAAGAAAACATATACTAAAGATTGATATGTGAAGACAGATAATTGAGATATTCCTAGGAAGTGAAGAAACAAATCAGTAATTTACAAATATTTCTTTTATTTTTCTTTTAAGGAACAATTTTGGCGTTCAGTTATTTTTCATAATCACCTTGATTACTTAGCTGAAAATGGCTATGAATATGAAGAAAGCATTAAAAATCAGGCAATAAAAGAACAACAAGAATTATTAATGAAAATGTTTGCGGTGAGTAAAGCAAATAATTATGTAAAATTTTGAAATAGTTTGAAATCACAGATCTGTGGAGGTGAATAATTTTCCCATCAGTACAAATTGCCACTCATCCATTCCATCACCCTGGTGGGATTCTTGTCTGTGTCCTCCCACAGATAATCATACAGGATATCTGCCCAGTGTAATTAAGAACGGGTCTTTTCACTTTTTGTGCATCCTGATGAACAAATGAATAGAGAGTATATAATCAGGGTATGTAGTAAGTTCTATAGGGAAGAGGACCCGATCCTGTCCCTAGAAGGTACAAGGGGGGCTCTGCAGCCCTTTACTTGTGGGTACAATAATGGTGAAGAGTGGCATTAAGGAATGAGCAGATGTCATGTTAGCTTTGGTTTTTGGTCTTCACCATCTTGGGCTTAGTTTTAGTGAATGACTCAGATGTTTTTTTTCCTGGATGCTTCAGTGTTACAGAACAGAATGGACTATTTATTAAACAAACCACTGTGGATAACAAGTTTTGCCAATTTGTATCTCATCAACTTTCAGATTCTTGGTGATTTTATGATTTATGGTTTTCTTCTGTATATCAGTGAGCCTGAAATAAATATAAGAAATTAAAGTTTTTGAGCAAGAATTTCCTCTAATTTATATTTAATATAGAACTAGTACAAATTATTTGTGGCAGCCCTTTTTGTAGTGGCTAAAAACTGGAAACTGAATGGATGTCCATCAGTTGGAGAATGGTTGAATAAATTGTGGTATATGAAAATTATGGAATATTACTGTTATGTAAGAAATGACCAACAGGATAATTTCAGAAAGGACTGGAGAGACTTACATGAACTGATGCTGAGTGAAATGAGCAGGACCAGGAGATCATTATATACTTCAACAACAATATTATATGATGACCAGTTCTGATGGATCAGGCCATCCTCAGCAACAGATCAATCAAATCATTTCTAATGGAGCAGTAATGAACTGAACTAGCTATGCCCTAGAAAAGAACTCTGGGAGATGACTAAAACCATTACATTGAATTCTAATCCCTATATTTATGCACACCTGCATTTTTTATTTCCTTCACAAGCTAATTGTACAATATTTCAGAGTCTGATTCTTTTTGTACAGCAAAATAACGTTTTGGTCAGGTATACTTATTTTGTATCTAATTTATATTTTAATATATTTAACATCTACTGGTCATCCTGCCATCTAGGGAGGGGTGGGGTGGGGTAAAGAGGTGAAAAATTGGAACAAGAGGTTTGGCAATTGTTAATGCTGTAAAGTTACCCATGTATATATCCTGTAAATAAAAGGCTATTAAATTAAAAAAAAAAAAAAAAAAAAAGAACTAGTACAAATTAGTTCTGTCACATTAAGTGAGTTCCTTTTAATTAACAATTATTAATTAAGTACCTGTTCTTGGGCCAGACTCTGTGCTAGATATTAGTAACTTAGCAGCAAAAATTTAACAGTCTCTGTCTGGAAAGAATTTATATTTTACTGGGGGAAACAGTATGACATGTATGAGGAAAGGAAAGTAAATGAGCAGCTTTGAGGGTGCAGGAAAATCATTATAGAAGATGATACATAGCTAGGAATACCAAGAGGCTGGGAGGAAGAAGAACTAGATTTCAGACATGATGAGTAAGCCATGAGAAGGAGTAGAGGCAAGTTGTGGAATGTCATTTGTAAGTTACAACAAGAAGGCTCATTTGGCTAATCTGTAAATATATGAAGAGAAGTAATTTTTTGTTTGTTTTTATTATAGCTTTTTATTGACAAAACATATGCATGGGTAATTTTTCAACATTGACCCTTGCAAAAACCTCTGTTCCAACTTTTCCCCTCCTTACCTCCACCCCTTCCCCTAGATGGTAGGTAGTCCCATACATGTTAAATATGTTAAAGTATATATTGAATACAATATATGCATACATATTTATACAGTTGTCTTGCTACACAAGAAAAATTGGATTTAGAAAGAAGGTAAAAATAACCTGGGAAGAAAAACAAAAATGGAAGCAAACAATAACAGAAAGACTGTAAATGCTATATTGTGGTCCACACTCATTTCCCAGTGTTCTTTTGCTGGATGTAGCTGGTTCTGTGCATTCCAGATCAATTGGAACTGCTTTGGATCCTCTCATTGTTGACGATAGCCATTTCCATCAGAATTGCTCCTGATATAGTATTGTTGTTGAAGTGTATAATGATCTCCTGGTTCTGGTCATTTCACTTAGCATCAGTTCATGTAAGTCTCTCCAAGCCTCTCTGTATTCATCCTGCTGGTATTTCTTACAGAACAATAGTACTCCATAACATTCATATATCACAAGTTTCTTAGCCATTCCCCAATTGATGGGCATCCATTCAATTTCCAGTTTCTGGGTGACTACAAAAAGGGCTGCCACAAACATTTTTGTACATACAAAGTCCCTTTCCCTTCTTTAATATGTCTTTGGGATATAAGCCCAGTAGTAACACTGCTGGATCAAATGGTATGTATAATTTGATAACTTTTTGAGCATAGTTCCAAATTGCACTCCAGAATGGTTGGATCTATCTGTTCATAACTCCACCAACAATGCACCAGTATCCCAGTTTTCCCACATCCTCTCTAACATTCGTTATTATCTTTTCCTGTCATCTTAACCAATCTGACAGGTATGCTATGGTATCTCAGAGTTGTCTTAATTTGCATTTCCCTGATCAATAATGATGTGGAATGCCTTTTCATATGACTCAAAATAGTTTCTTCTGAGATTTCTTCATCTGAGAATTGTCTGTTCATATGCTTTGACCATTTGTCAATTGGAGAATGGCTTGATTTCTTATAGATTAAAGTCAGTTCTCTATATATTTTGGAGATGAGGCCTTTATCAGAACCTTTAGCTGTAAAAATGTTTTCTCAGTTTATTGCTTCCCTTCTAGTCCTGTCCACATTAGTTTTATTTGTACAAAAGCTTTTTAACTTAATATAATCAAAATTTTCTATTTTGTGATCCATAATGACCTCTAGTTTGGTCACAAATTCCTTCCCCTCCACAGGTCTGAGAAGTAAATGATCCTATGTTCTTCTAATTTATTTATAATCTCATTCTTTTTGCCTAGATCATGAACCCATTTTGATCTTATCTTGTTGTATGGTGCTAAGTATGGGTCAATGTCTAGTTTCTGCCATACTAATTTCCAATTTTCCCAGCAATTTTTGTCAGATAATAAATTCTTATCCCAAGGTTTTGTCAAACACTAGTTTGCTATAGTTATTGACTATTTTGTCCTGTGAACCTAACCTATTCCATTGATCAACTAGTCTATTTCTTAACCAATACTAAATTCTCTGGGATGAAATTATTAATTGTGTGTATGATTTGCTGTTTCACCTATTCATTCTTTAGGATGAGATTATTTAGTTTCCAATTACTTTTTGGTCTGTTTTCCTCTGGCTTTTTATTGAATGTAATTTTTATTGCATCGTGATCTGAAAAGGATGCATTTACTATTTATGCCTTTCTGCACTTAAATTTGAGGTCCTTATTTTGGTCAATTTTTTTATAGGTTCCACAAACTGCTGAGAAGAAAGTATACTCCTTTCTGTCTCCATTTAGTTTTCTTCAAAGATCTATCATACCTAACTTTTCTAGTGTTCTGTTTACCTCTTTAACTTCTTTCTTATTTATTTTGTGGTTTGATTTATCTAGTCCTGAGAGTGCAAGGTTGAGATCTCCCACTATTATAGTTTTGCTATCTATTTCTTCTTGGAACTCTCTTAACTTTTCCTTTAGGAATTTAGATGCTATGACACTTGGTGCATATATGTTTAGTATTGATATTGCTTCATTATTTAAGAGGTGTGGGAGAAGTTTCTCTGTAAATCATATATGTCTAATATTTTCTCTTTTAGCCAATTCTGATGAGAGTAAGATTCACACTATATTCATCCCCCTGCCTTCTTTCCCTCAGATATAATAGGTTTCCTTTCCCTCTTCATGAGATGTAGCACCTCCACTTTTCCCTTTTTCTGGTACAATTTCCTTTCTACTTCTAGATTCTTTTTTACATTATAACAGTAAAACCAAATTATACATGTACTCTTTATGTATACTCAGAGCAGAAATGTAGTTCCCAAGATTTCTTTTTACCTTTTTATGCTTCTCTTGAGTCCTATATTTTGAGGTCAGACTTTTTGTTTAGCTCTGTTTTTTTTTGTCAGAAATAAATGGAATTCACCTATTTCATTGAATGTCCATCTTCTTCCCTGGAAGAAAATGCTTATTTTGACTGGGTAAGTTGTTCTTGGCTGCATACCAAGTTCTTTAGCTTTTTTCGGGTATCAGATTCCAGGCCTTCGATCCTTTAATGTGGACACTGCTAGATCCTGAGTAATCTTTATTGTGGCTCCTTGGTATTTGAATTATATTTTTTTCTGGCTGCTTGTAGTATTTTTTCCCTTGGTCTGATAGTTCTGGAATTTAGCCACAATATTTCTTGGCGTCTTAATTTTGGGATCTCTTTCTGTAGGTGATTGATGAATTCTTTCAATGTCTATTTTACCTTCTGATTCTATGATATCTGGGCAGTTCTCTTTGATGATTACCTAAAAAATAGTGTCTAAGCTCTTTTTTTCAATCATGATTTTCAGGAAATTCAATAATCCACAGATTATCTCTCCTAGATCTATTTTCCAGGTCTGTTGTTTTCCCAATTAGGTATTTAACATTTTTTTCTATTTGTTCATTTTTTGGTTTTGCTTGACTGATTTTTGGTGTCTCCTCGAGTCATTCATTTCCATTTGTTAAATTCTGATTTTTAATGAATTATTTTCTTCATTCATTGTTTTTATTTCTTTTTGTAATTATCCAATTGAGTTTTTAAATGAGTTGTTTTGTTCTATGGAGTTTTTCTTCACTTCGCCAATTTTAATTTTTAAAGAATTATTGTCCTTTTCCAGTTCACAGATTCTGTTTTTCAGGGAGCTGTTTTCTTTTTTCATTCTATCTTTTAATGAGTTACATGCCTCATTCAGACCCTTATCCAAACCCTCTTGCAAAACTTACTTTTACATTCCCCATTTTTATTCTAGCTCTCTTTTAAGAACCTTTTAAATTTCTTCCTTGAGAGCCTTATATAGTGGGGATCAGATTATATCTATCTTTTGGATTTCATCTAGAGACAAATTGTTTTTCGTCTCCTCAGGATTTGAAATATGTTCTCTTTCAGTATAAAAGCTATTTATAGTTAGAGCCTGTTTTGCCTTTTTACTCATTTTAAAAACAAAAAATGCTGGGGTCTACTTATGGGGCAATAGGGTATTTCCAAGCTGCCTCTATAGACAATAGGAAGTGGCACTTAAGCAGCAGTGGGATAGCAGTGGCTGGGTTGAGATTAGTAGTTGCACTTGTGCTGAGTCACTCCAGATATTGAGTGGGTGTAGTCAGGTCCTGAGAAACTCTAGCATTTTGGGGTTATAATCTTCACCCTCTGTGTTTATAGCTTCTCTGCTGCTCTACTGGCTTGCTACTAGAGCAGAGTAGCTGATGTGGTAGAGTTCTCCCTGCAGATTTTCCATGGGCAAAGACTACTCCTTACTCCCCTCCGGTCTGTTCAGCATGAGCTGTTCTCCATGCTCTCCCTACCTGTCTGCCTGAGCCTAGTTTGTTCCATCCCAACCTACAAGCAAACACAGACTTTTTCTGGTAAATTTCAAGATTATCTTCTGTGGTAATGTGTGGTACTCCCAATATTCGTGGGTTCTGACAGTCAAGCACTAATTCAGAGGCTGAATTTTTTAAATAGTGTGAGGGAAGCAGGAAGGCTCAGAAAAACGTGTGTCTTCTCCGCCATCTTGGTTCTGCCCCCAGAAGTAATGTTTAAGAAAGTTAAAAGTAGGCTGGAATCAAGTTGTGAAAGACATTTACATATCAAAGGAGTTTGTAGCGTTTGTTTCTTGAAGTTGCAGACAGCTACTAGTATTTCTTGAAGAAAGGTGAACAAACATCACAAAATCATCAAGAATTTGAAGAATGATGAAGAGATACAAATGGACAAATCTTATTATCAACAGTGACCATTCTGTCCTTTAACATTGAAACATCCAAGAAAATGCCTTTGTTCAAACTGCTCAAAACTGTAATATCATTTACATAGTGTAGTTTGAAAACCTTATAGCAGGGATCCTCATTAGGAAGCTGTTGCAGTAGTCATGGTGAGAAGTGAAGAAGCCAGCAGGTTTGTTTAACTGTGTGAGTGTAAAGAAGGGGACACATGCCAGATACTTTGTAGAAAGAATTGATAAGATTGGACTACTGATGTATATATGAAGGAGAGTGAAGAGTTGAAGATGTTTCTGAATTTGCAAGCCTGAATGAATGAAAATACAAAAGAATAATTTTGTAGAAATAGGAAATTCAGAAGAGGGGTGGGTTTTGTTGGAAAGTTAATGAATTCCATATGCCAAAATGTTTCAAACAGAACATCCACTTTGAAATGTTCCTTAGGCAGTTGTTGATATGGGACTGAAATGCAATAGAGAAACAAGGGCGGGATTTATAGATCTGTATCTCATATTCATAGAGATAATTGTTATTGAATTGATGAGATCCTCTAGAGACTATAGAGAGAGAAGAGCAGAATACTCAGGACAAGACCTTGAAATATACCCACAGTTTAAGATGGAAAATAGTTGATGATCAAACAGAAGAGACTGGGTAGTAGCAGTGAAACATATAGAAGAGGACAAAGAAAGAGTAGTGTTATGAAAATCCAGAGAGTAGAGAGGGGGTTGATCAAAAGGATCAAAGAAGGATGAGGCTAGTGCTTCTTCATGTTCATGTTCTTCATTCTGACTCTGCATTGAAATCTTTTGGGCTCTAGAGTGGGGTCAATCTCAGTCTAGATGACTAACCCAGTTTGAGGGTGCCTAAGAAACCGAGGAATATTTGGTTTTCAAACCTTAGGCTTTGAAGACCTTCCACTGCATCAGATTTACACTCCCAAATTGATTCTAGAACATAGCTGGACCCTTCTCATTGCCAAGCTAAACTTTTGGAAGTAGGTCAGAACTACCTTTGTAAATGAGAGTCCTGCCAAAATTCAATAGGTTATTCACCCTTCAGCATTTGCATCATTGTAGGACTTCTTCTACTTGTACATAAGAAGGAACTTTGGAAAGCTGTTTCTGGCCTAAAGTACTCACTCTATTGTTATTGTTATTGTTATTATTATTATTATTATTATTATTTTTGCATATCTCCTTAGAAAATGAGACTGGTAGGACAAAAGCATCTGTTAGAGCTCTAAAATTTAAAATATATATCTGCTTATTTCTGTGTAATTTAATTAGTTACAGTGTATAGGTCAACTATACTTAATTTTTTTCATATTTTTTAAAATAAACTTAAGAAACTACTCAGAACTTAAATATCAATATGTTTTGATAAATAAATGGAGAACATTTTGAATTGTTGTCTTAATTGTATCTCCTTGCTTAGTGAAACCTTAATTATAACACACTCAGTGTTCTGTTAAATTGCTTATATAGCTAAATTAAACTAATATAGCTAAAACACACCAAAGTGCTGTATTTTTTTTTTTTTTTATTGTCACAGAAACTCTACTTATGGATAGAAAGGATGTATAGGTGGGAAGAAGATCCATACCAGTTAAATCAGATATTTTGGAAATGTTTGAAGAATGAATGTTGTGAGGATCAAATGAGATGCTATGTACAGTGCTTTGTAAATCTTTAAAACACTCATAAATGCTAGCTATTATAAATCATTTGTAAATGAAGCCATCTGTTTCTGCATATCTGCCCCACTTCTCTTTCCATACCCCACCCTGATCACTGCTTTTTTTATACTCGTTAGAATTTGTTTTACTTCTGTTTAATCATTCCTGGATCCTTCTAGCTCTTGAAACCTCCTCTCTTTCTATACTCTATTTCCCTACTGAATTTAATGTGTTTCTACATGAAACTCTGTGTTCAACACTTCTGTATATTTCAGGTGAAAGTGATGAGCTGTCATCTTGAGTCAATTGTCTCTGTCAAGAGGAGGATAGCTTGTTTTATCATTTCTCTGGAATTCTGTTGGTCACTTCATGTATACCAATTCTTAAGAATTTCAAAGTTTTTATTTATAATATTGTTTTATAAACTGTTCTCCTGTTTTTTTTTTCTGTTGTACTCTGCAGCCTTTCCAGATTTGTTTGAAACTGTGCCTTTCATGATTTCTTACATAACAATAAATGTCCCATTATGTTGAGATAAGCATTTTGATAACATGTACCAATTTGTTTAGTCATTCTGATGAGGTTTAGATTTAGGGAACCAAAATGAAATTAGGGTTTCTGATGGTCAAGGAGTTAAATGATAAGGTCCAGTGGCAGATTCGGGGTTCAGGGAACCAAATGGAGAGGTTTGGCTCCCCTCTAAAATCTTGGGATTCGGCAGAAGGACAGGGAGTTTTGGGGGACTCCCTTCTGGTGGCACAGAAGTTCTCTGTAAAAGAATTTATAGACCCAAAAACCTAGGTTGATAAAAGAGGTTTATTATGGGGATTAGAAGTAAGGTTAGAAATCCTGACAGAGAGGCATAAAGTCTGGTTAGGGAAATAGGTGAGGGTAAAGAGAGGATGGCACTGGAAAGAGTATTCCAGTGGACAGAGGCCCTTGGCATCCCCAGCATAGCATAGCATGGCATGTTTGGAACCTTTGCAAAGAGAGGGTTTTAGTCTTTGGCTACAAGCTGAAGGGGGCTCGTGGATGGAGTCCCAGGTTGGCTCATCTACTCGCTGGGTTTCAGCTTGAGCTGGAATATGAATTGAATTAAATGAATTTGAGGACTGAGCTGACCCTACCCAAGGATGAAACTGTTTGTCGCTAGGGGCAGAGTCCCTCACTGAGGCAGAGTTGAAGTAGATTTTCTCCTTCAAGGATTTTCAGAGTTTCGGGGTCCCCTTTTCAATTCTCTAGTTGATTGGCTCCCTCTTCATTTCCAGATCTTTGCTACTATGAAAAGAACTGCTCAGAATAGTCGTTCTTTAGCTGATTGACTTCCTCTTCTTTTCCAGATACTATAAAAAGAACTGTTCAAAATATTTTACATATAGGTCCTATTTCTTCCCTTTGATTTCTTTGTGATTTAGGCCTACACTAGTTAAAAAAGGTAGACATAGTTAAATGATTTTGGTTATAGCTCCCAGTTAATTTCTAGAATAGCTAGACCATTTCACAGCTTCACTAAAAGCTTTTCCTGTCTTTTTTCCTTCACCTCTCCAAAATTTGATGTTTTGCTTTTTTTTGTCATCTTTTCCACTGTCTTGAACAGTGAGGTGGAAACCTCAAGTGGAAACCTCATTTTCTTTTGTTTAATACTAATTTAGAACATCTTTTACATGTTTATTGATAGCTTGAATTTCTTCCTTTGAGAATTATCGATTCATACCCTTTGAGTAATTTATCTTTTAGGGAATGGCTTTTTTAAAAAAATAAATGTGAATCTGTTCACAATATTTTTGCATATGAGACCCTTCTCAAAGAAATTTTCTTTAAAAAATTGTCCTGATAACTTTTTCATTTCTAATTTTATCTGCATTGACATTGCTTTTTTATTTTATCTACTCAAAATTGTTTATATTTGTGATCCTCTCAGTCCACTCTTCCACTATCAATAAATGTAAAAAGTAATTTCTTATTATTCTGATTTTTTTCTGATTATTCTAATATGTTTTTATTTGTATGAAAAGTATTTTGTAATTGTGTTCCTGGGTTTGTCTTGGTAGGTAGACTTCCAAGTATTTTATATTGTTTGCATTTATTTTAAATAAAATTTTGCTTTTGCTGTATTCTGTTGGTAATATATAGAAATTCTGATTATTTATCTGGGCTTATTTTATATCCCGCAAATTTGCTAAAGTTGTTCATTGTTTCCGCTAGTTTTTTACTTGACTCTCTAAGTATACCAACATATTATCTGCAAAGAGTAATAGTTTTGTTTCCTCACTGACCATCCTAATTTCTTCAATTTCTTTTTCGTCTTTTTGCTATAGCTAGCATGTCTAGTACAATATTGAGTAATAGTGGTGATAATTGAATTCTTGCTTCACTCTAGTCCAGAAGACTTTTAACTTGTTCAAATTACAGATAGTATTTACTGGTGGTTTTAGATAGATAGGTGTTACTTATCATATTAACAAAAACTCCATTTATTGCTATTCTTTTCATTGTTTTTAATAGGAATTAGTGTTGTGTTTTGTCAAAGGCTTTTCCTGTACCTGTTGAGAATCATATGATTTTTGCTGTTTTTGTTATTGTCTCCCTGTGGAAGTTGTCCAGGGTGCTGGAGAGTGCTGTAGTGAGTTGAATGGAGGCTGTGCTTGAATTTTCCAGAACAGCCTATCATCACTGTCATTTTTCATGACTACCTGGGTGACTTTTTCTTCTCAAAGAAGTCTTATCTAAGGAGTGTTAGCCTCTTTGACCCAAGACCATTTCCTTTGTCCACTTGAAGTGCTCTAACTTCCAACCTCAGAAACTCACCTGGCTTGTGTCCTGCTTCCTAGCATACTCCTTTTCACCCTGTTATTTTGGAAATTGTATTTTCCTAACCCCATCTCTGACACTCTTCAAGCTGATTCATTCCATAGACACTGAGCCAGCCCTACACTCTGACCAGAGTACTATACTCACTTCTGTGAGAATTCTAGTTCCTAATCTCACAAATTTAGATTCCTCCCCTAAAAGGTTCATTGGCTAGATTTCAAGGATCCTGTAAATTTGGAGGAAAAGAAATTTATATCTTTATTTCAGTATAATTAGTTTCCTTTACAGTCCTATGTATTTTATACATTTAAGAATATTATTTGGAAAAGGAGTTCATAGATTGTACGCTTAATGCAGTCTTTGAAGTTGAAATGCAACAAAGTATGAATTGATTCTCCACTACTTGTGCTAATTTTGGCCCGACAATTAGCACCAAGAAAACACAGGGCCTCCATCAGCCAGCACCATAACATCCATATGTAGAATTGTCAGTTACTATAAATGGTGGTTTTGATAAGTTCTCTTATCTTGGCAGTATACTTTCTAGCAGTGTCCACATTGAATGAGATTAACACATGCATTGCTAGAGCTAGCTCAGTGTTTGGGAGGCTCTGAAGAAAAGTGTGGAAAAGGAGAGGAATTAGACTCACTACCAAACTCAAGGTCTACAGAGCCATTGTGCTGACCTCATTTTTGTATGTCTGTGAAACTTGGACAATCTATCAGAACCATGCCAAGAAACTGAATCGCTTCCATTTGAATTGTCTTAGGAAGATTCTGAAAATCACTTGGCAGAATAAAATATCAGGTGAGGTCATTTCTCAAATTAAATTGTAAAACATTCCAACTCTACCAAGAGAGCAATTAGAATGCCTACATTGTTCTATTGCCAAATGTACGCTTACCAAAAAAAAAATTATGAAAAGCCCAAACAGCCACATACTTACAAGATGGTCAAATACAAGGACACTCTCGAGGTATATCTTAAGAACTTTAGAATCAGTTGTATGAAGTGGAAGCACTGGCACAGGATGGCCCAGCATGGATGCCCTCATCAGAGAAGTGCTGTGTAAGTGTGTCTTGTAAACAATATACTATTGGATTATGGTTTCTAATCTATTCTGCTACCTGCTGTCATTTTATGAATGAGTTCATTCCATTCATATTCAGTTAGAATAATCAGTTGTGTATTTCCTTCCATCCTATTTATTTAACCCTTCTCTTTCTCTTTTTACCCTGTTTTTCCTCAAAAGTCTGTTTTGCTTCTGACCCCTGCCTCCCTTAATTTGCCTTTGTTCCTATCTCCACCCTCCCCCCCTTTTTTTAATCCCCAGTTAAACTCCTGAAAACTAAAGGAGAGATTGTGATATGTTTAATTCATTTTTTTTTTCCTTTGAGGTTTTGTTTGAACTGTTTTGAAATTGTTGTTTTTTGACTTTGTATCTTCATCTTCCCTGTCACCCTAATAGATTTTTATAATTAGGCTTTTTTTTTTTTCCTTTGCTTATTTTCCTCTACTATTTCTTGACTTTTAATTTTATGTTAAGCTGAACTCTGTTCCCAGGACAAGGCTCCCAGAGCACTTCACCCAAGCTTCAGGATTTTTGTGACATTTTTTGACCCAATTTTGGGGAATGTAAGTTTTCACTGCTTCCAAGAAATGTGTGGACACTGCTCTCCTGGCTTGTGCTATGATATTTATTCAGGAGGGGCTGAAAATGCTAGTGCTCTTCTTTCTTGGTGTTGGAACTGTGACAAGGTCTCCTGTTCTTCTGTGGCCACAAATGCTAGTGCTCCTCTCTGCTTTGGAATTGTGTCTAGGAACACTATTGCCCTGAATCCACAAGTACTAGTCGTCCTTTTCACCTTGGAACTGTGATCTGTAACTGCGTATGAACAATGTAACAGGGACCTGTAGTCAGTGCCAGCTAGTTATCTGACCTCCTTACTACCTCTGAAGTGAGAGCTCCCTGAAGTACTGCCATCACAGCTCCCTCAAAGCTTTCTTCTGGAGTTCTCATGTACTCAGGGCCACTCCAGACTGGACCCCACAGTAGTGTCACATACCCTTCATGCCAAACTCCTAAGTTGTCTTGGATTGTAAAATGTCTCACACTAATTTTTTTTTTTTTTTAATAGCCTTTTATTTACAGGTTATATGCATGGGTAACTTTACAGCATTAACAATTGCCAAACCTCTTGTTCCAATTTTTTACCTCTTACCCCCCACCTCCTGCCCCAGATGGCAGGATGACCAGTAGATGTTAAATATATTAAAATATAAATTAGATACACAATAAGTATACATGACCAAACCGTTATTTTGCTGTACAAAAAGAATCAGACTCTGAAATATTGTACAATTAGCTTGTGAAGGAAATAAAAAATGCAGGTGGGCAAAAATATAGGGATTGGGAATTCAATGTAATGGTTTTTAGTCATCTCCCAGAGTTCTTTCTCTGGGCGTAGCTGGTTCAGTTCATTACTGTTCCATTGGAAATGATTTGGTTGATCTCATTGCTGAGGATGGCCAGGTCCATCAGAACTGGTCATCATATAGTATTGTTGTTGAAGTATATAATGATCTCCTGGTCCTGCTCATTTCACTAAGCATCAGTTCATTTAAGTCTCTCCAGGCCTTTCTGAAATCATCCTGTTGGTCATTTCTTACAGAATAATAATATTCCATAATATTCATATACCACAATTTATTCAGCCATTCTCCAACTGATGGGCATCCATTCAGTTTCCAGTTTCTAGCCCCTACAAAAAGGGCTGCCACAAACATTCGTGTACATACAGGTCCCTTTCCCTTCTTTATAATCTCTTTGGGATATAAGCCCAGTAATAACACTGCTGGATCAAAGGGTATGCACAGTTTGATAACTTTTTGAGCATAGTTCCAAACTACTCTCCAGAATGGTTGGATTCATTCACAACTCCACCAACAATGCATCAATGTCCCAGTTTTCCCACATCCCCTCCAACAATCATCATTATTTTTTCCTGTCATCTTAGCCAATCTGACAGGTGTGTAGTGGTATCTTAGAGTTGTCTTAATTTGCATTTCTCTGGTTAATAATGACTTGGAGCATCTTTTCATATGGCTAGAAATAGTTTCAATTTCTTCATCTGAGAATTGTCTGTTCATATCCTTTGACCATTTTTCAATTGGAGAATGGCTTGATTTTTTATAAACACTAATTTTTTTTGACTCTGCCACTCCAGGATTCAATTTTAAAGCTATTGGAGGGCATGTTGGGAGAAGTTATCTAAATTGCTGCTGCTTTTCCCTTGTGACTCCACCTTTATATCAGAATTTCTTGGTCTGTTTTGTGTTTTGAAACATTCATGGCAGTCTGATGAAGCCTGTGGATCTCTTCTCAGAATAGTTTCTTTAAATGCATAAAATAAAATAATTTTGTTATAAGGCTTGTTTAGAAAATGCAAATTTGCTATGTGGTGATTGATATATTAAGGAATAATCTGAACATAATGTATCACAGTGGTATCCACGGGAAGCATGTAACCACTATAGATCAGTTGAAGGGGCACCACCAGCATGCAGTGGGGTATATTATATAGGAAGAGGAGATATCAGGTTGCAATTGGGAGAAAGCACTGTGGTGGTCATCTTCCTCCACTTAGATGCTTTGAGAGCTAGGAGTTTGTTCCAAGGAACAGAGTACTAACAGAAGAGAGCAAGAGATGGGAGCCTGGAGAGACAGGCATGTGTAATATTCTTCTCTAAAGTGTAATGTTTTCTGGGAGCAGGTGTCTTGGAGGGCTTCTGGGAGCAGCCTTCATTTCAATTCAGTAAATACCCCAAATGCAATCAGGTATTAAAGTCCAAATCCTTTATTGTCTCTTCCAAAGTCTTATCTCCCTCACTTGGGGCTCGGCTAGTTTTCTGAAGGCCTTCTGGATCTTGGTTTCAGTGATCTCCACAGGACAACCTGCCACCACTTCTCTGTCTTCCTTACTTCTGTCTGACTGCTTCTCCGGCTTGTGAATCTCCCAGACTTCCAAGAATTTGTGTTTCAGCCTTCAGCCACAACAAAGGTGGAAGATGGAATGAATCTGTCTCAGCCTCCGAGAGCTTCTAGTGCGCCTGTCCTTTCTGGCTCTCACAGCTCCTCCTTATATGTTCCACACAGAGTATGCCCAATCATTATATCACTAGGAAACCATTATTTGTTGTAGGATTAAATCAATGCTAAACTAGATTTAACCACTGTCTCCTCAATTCCACATACTTAGCACCTTGTTTTAAGGTGCTGGCCCATAACAGGCACGGAAGGGAAGATGGAATTCTAAAATGTGCCACTTCTGTCCCAAAGCAAATGGAAGGATAACCCAGCCTCTGTAACCCACACCATCTTTAGCCATCTGCCTAGCGAAAAGCCAGCCGAAGATGGTCACTGCATACTGCTTCTGCAAATGGACCTATCACTCACTATCGGGAGATAGGAAATGCATCAGTTCCCCATAACCTATGATGGGCAATTCTTTATGTCTTAGCTACTGTGACTTTTCCTGGAGTCAAATTTGAGTATTATACCCCTAACCCCATTTTCCCCATAAATTCTGTGGTTTTTATTTTGAGATTTTGCTTAGTATGGCGATTTTTAGGAATATGTCCCATTATAGTACAATTGGCTTATGTATTCCATTACAGAGGAAACCAGTCATTTGAAAAACAGATATCAAAATGTATATTTTTAAGAAGATCATGTATCCTAGAATAAAAACCTCAGTTCTATAGGGAATTCTTCCTCTTTCCTATAGATTTAAACTGGACTTTTTCTTTAACAATGGCAAATACCCTTGTCAAGATTATATGTCATGTTTTTATATCTCTCGATATTAATGATCAGAATTAAATCAGACAAAATTACACCCGTCCTTTAGGAAATATTGTCTAATTTTGATATGTCTATTAGTGCCACTTCTTTGGAGGAAAGCTCACCTTAAAGTAAAGTTTTGCTCTACCAAATCAAATGCTTTTTTATAGTCTGCCACAGTGGCATTCTGTATGTGATAGTAAAGATGGTTGTTGCAGAATATTGTTTTTTTAAAACTTGCTTCATTCCTTTTCTTGCATTCTTCAAGCAACATCCATCTATATATATCTACACATATATAGATATATAGCTTATAAAACATTTTTAGACATGACTTATGACACAATTGTTTATATTCTAATAGTCAGTTTTGGGAGGAGGGTAAGAAGATAATAGTGAAAGTCACATCTTTTTTCTCACATAAGTATACCACTGTCTAGGATTTAGTGTCCAAAGGTCCACTATTATTTTTGAAAAAAATTATATCATAGAATTTTTCTATATCTTTTTCATTTTTCATCTGTTCATTTCCCCCTCTCACCTCCCCAGTTTGAGCTTTATATTAAGCATGATTTTGTTGCTTTATATCAGCTAATCTTCCTTGTTTAGAATGGGATAGTAGATCAAGATAGAAAAATAGCCTTAAAGTCAGGGAAATTTAAACATGTACTGCCTATATGGTCATTGTCAAGTCAGACCAAAAAGGGACTTTTAAAAGTCTTTAGAAATGGAAATACTTAGCATTTTTTCATCCATTTCTCACTTTTTAATGTTTAAACATATCAGGTTACTTTTACTTTAAAAGGGGGAGTTCTTTGTCATATCTTATTTTTATTTTTTTCTGATTTGATTTTCATTTTTATCCTTGCTATAAGAAATTAGTAAATGCATTTAATATGTGCTAGATGCTGTGCTAAGCACTGGAAATACAAATAAATGTAAAAAGAAAGAGTTTTGCCCTCAAAGAGATTTTACTGTAGTAGAAGAAGACAACATTCAAAATAAGCAGAAAAATAGGAACAAAGGAAGAAGTCACTCACTTGAGGACAGTGGAGAAAAAGGTCTAAAAAAGTCAGAAATGGACCTGGCGACAAATGAAGGGATGAATGTGGCTGGTCTGGGTACTTTCCTTAAAGTGTTGATCCCTCTTGGATGTCTGGGTTTTTTTTTTGTTTGTTTTTGTTAACATCTCATTATTTATAGAAACTTAATTTTCATTACCTGATAAAAGACCAAAATGTCTTTGTTTTTTCCTCTTTGATTTAGCTTTCTTGTAAACTGGATCGAGAGTTTCGTTGTATGGAGCTTGCTGAGCTAATGACTCAAAATGCTGTGAATTTAGCCATTAAATATGCTTCTCGCTCAAGGAGATTAATATTAGCTCAAAAGCTTAGTGAACTGGCTGTAGAGAAGGCAACAGAATTGGCAGCATCCTTAAATGAGGAAGAGGAAGATTTCAGAAATAAGCTAAATGCAAGGTAAAACTAAATTTTTGGTGATAATGTTAATTTTTTTTTAATATTATGTTGATGGTTATATTGAATACCATTATTCCCTTTTAATTACAGTAGCACTACAGATTGGAGTCAACATAGAATTGTAAATCATAAAATTGAAGAAAATAATTCAGAGGACAGTGAAGAAGCTCATGAAATAGAAGTAAAGGCAGATCTACACAAGAATAGTAAGACACATTTGGGGACAGATAAATATTTTTTTCTCATGACATTCATATTACATGCCTACAGTATATTATGAGGAAATTATGTCCTATAGAGAACAATAGGAAGTTTAGGCAATTCAAAAATAGAAAGAAAAAAAAATGATAAAACTGTATATTGAGTAGAATGATGGCATGAAAATAATTTTCCATAATAGTAATTGTTTCGTATGGTAAGCCTAGGGGTTATGGGTATCAGGTAAAGGAAATGTATTTGAAAAGGCTGTCCTCTCCCTCCATTTTGATTTATTAAGCAATCATTTAACAAGGTATGATGCCTACTGCCTTTCCACAGAAAAAAGAAAAATGAGTACTAGAAGATTTCAAATACTCTATCTCAACTAAAAGGCTGATCCAATGAATTAAGACATGAATCTTCCTTAATGGAACTTATGGTCACCTGGGGAGAAATGACAAATATACAAGAAAATAACTCAAGTGAACTCTAGTGAATATGTTGTAAGCAAAAATAATTCTGAGAAATAAAAGCTAATTTCTGAGATGAGTGAAGAGAGTCAGCTCTTTATTGAATATTTTTGTTAGAAGTGGAGCTTTATGCTAAAATTTAAGCAATACTCTTTTCATTTTAATTGCTCTATAGGACAGAATCCATTTTGTAAAAATGGAAATTCAACTGATGGGCCAGCTATCAAATCAGGTGAGAAACAATTTTAAGTTTTTCCTGAGGCATTTTCTTTCTAGTGTTAAAACCTGGACTAATGGACTCATGCCCTGCTTTCTTCTACATTTGAGTCCAGGACTTGTTCCACTACTGCCCTTGATATCCTTCTCATCATTTTTTATTTTACCTGAACTCCTCTTTCCCAGATCACTTTGAAAAGAGTACTAGATTTCCAACTTTTTTTCTGTCTTAGTGGCTCTAAAATAAGCTTAGAGCCCTTCATTTTCCCCCTTCCTTTTATTATTCACAAAGAAATATAGGGGTTAAAATAGAAAATAAAAGGGGAAATTTATAAGCCTTTTAAATCTAACCCTAGTCTTAATGAAAATGTAAATGGATCTTGGTCTTGTCTTTTTTGGTATCTTTCCTTCATTCACTTACTCTTCTACAGCTTGTACTCCTTTCTTTAGAGTTAATGACTCAATTTCTATTTGATAAGGAAGCCAAGGAGAGTTTCTTCCTTGTTCTATCCTTTTAAATATGAAATAGTCCTTTGAATATATCGAAATTTAATTAAAATTCATTTGATAGCTGAAGAAATTCCAAATGGTCACTCTCTAGTTTAAGCTGGCAAGCCAAGACATGCTCCCCATAATTTCTCTTAAGAAAATTTTGCTTTTCCTTTGAAAATTACCTTAAGTTTACCATAAACCTTTTGTTAAAAGTTATAAATTTATGAAATTATGTAAGTTTCTATATGTAATTTGAAAATAAATGAAATATACATACTATGTGTAATTTTAGATAAAATATTTAATTGTAAATAAAACATATAATTGAGTTTCTTTCTCTTTATTATAAATGGTGCAGTTATATCTAGCCACCAAGGACGGGTAAATCCCTTTAAGGTAAGAATTTTTCAAATAATATATTTTCTGTAATTTAATAATGTTTGGGACAAATGACCAGATGTGCTCAAAATTAAAGAACTTTGGGATATCATTAAAAGCTATAGAAATGCACTATTTCTGATTTTTCTTTTAATAAGGAATATAAACAAAAGAAAATTCTTTTGAAAGTACATCTGAGCCAGTTAGGTATTGCAAATTTGGCTTCCTATAGGATTTTGTTTTATTTATATGGTTTATCAAAGTAAAAAATAGAGTGTTTAAGTTCATAATAGTCCTCTTTAAAAGTGACATGACATGCTGTAACCAGCTTTTAATGACTAAATACTTGTAAGAGGAAGAGAGAATAAAACCAATTCTCTTTGGCAGGAATATTTTAGATTTGCTCATCTTGCATAGCCAATGGTAATAATTTTTAATAGCTCTAAATATTGCTTCTCATGTAATGATTTGGTTAGTTGGGACTAGGTATTTACCTTTGCAGTGGACACATTTTTGTATTTAGGTTTTGCCAACTGTATTATCAGTTTTACTAATAAAGATTTTCATTGAACTTTGAAAAGGGGAACAGTGATTTTTTTTTAATGTGAAATTTTAATATTGTCTTATTTAGGTATCAGACAGTTCAAAAGAATCAACTATTTCAATAAATTCAACACCAAGTAACATTTTAGATAATATGAAGAAATTATGCAAGAAAGCCACTGAGCCTAATAGAACTGCAAATAAGGAAAAATCCCCGGTTTTAAAGCCTTTGATTCCAAAACCAAAGTCTAAGCAGGTATTATTTCCATTATCATTTGTGAATTATAACACCTTGTCTCTTTGCCTTACTTTAAATTTCTTTAGTGATTCTAGCAACTTCCACTGATGTCAAGCAACAATACTGGATCATGATATGGAGGGAATCTTAGACTTTAGAAGTCTATCATTAGAGTGTGTGCTCTGGCAGATCTAACCAAACTGAAAGATTTTATGTTAACTATGGGTCCAGTAGCAAATTATCTTTTGTCAGATGACTAGTCAAAGGGGCTCATCACCAAAAAGTTCATCACAACATGGTGAATAACACTATGTCATAAAATTATCCATTAAGGCTATGAAGGGTGTACCTATAATCATGGAAACTGAAGTTCATTTTAAAGTTTTTAATTGTTTTGTGGCATATGACAGTATACCCAAAGGCAATAAGAACCATATTTTCATGGACACTTTGTCCTCTAATCATTTTTAAATACTTCAAACAGATAAAATTGGTTCTATTTTAACATACAGGTCACTTACTAGTTACTGTTGTAGAAATCATAACAGAATCAACTGATTCAGTATAACTATCAGCTTATCAAAACAAAAGTCAAAATCAACATCAAATAAAATAAGAGAAAAAGAAATTCCATACAATTACAACCACCATATAATGAAATTTAATTTCCTATTAGCAAAACTACCCCGCCTGTCTCTGCACTCTCTTCTGCTTTCTTCTATGAACTTTTTCAATGTTTTATTGATATTGTTATCTTTTTGTTTGTTTGTTTCACTTTCATTACCCACCAACTCCCTTCTGTCACTATTCCCACAACCCTTATATAGAAACCTCTTGTAACCAGTAAGTCATCAAATAAAACAAATTGTCAGGTTGTTTGTGCATTTATGTCTGCTTCTGGTCTGTCATCTCTCAGCCAAGATATGGGAAGAATACTTCATCATCAACCTTCTGAATTCCTGCTTGGTCAGTATAATGATTCAGAGTTCAAAAGTCTCTGTTTTATTTTATGTTTTGGTAATCTTCATATAAATTGTTCTGGTTCTGTGTACTTCATTCTTTATCATTTCACTTAAGTGTTCCCAGGCTTCTCTGAAGCTATTATATTTGTCATTTCTTACAGGCTAATAGTATTCCTTATATTCAGATACCACAGTTTGAACATCCAATTGATGAGCAGTCATTTAATATCCACATTTTTGCTATGATAAAAAAAAATAATTAAATTTCCATAGTCTCTCTGGGACAAGGTAACTGGTGTTAATATTTTCTCATGTTTAAAAATTTTTTAATTACCAGAAAAGGCATCTGTAGTATGTTCAATCACCTTTTACAATATTTACAATAAATTTATAAATGCAAAGTATTCCTTAACAGGCTAACTGCCTAAAATATATATATATATATCATAAAATAATTACACATTTCAGCTGTACATGGAAAGAGGAAAAAAAAGCACTGCAGTACAAACAATATTAATGGTTAAATGTACTTGATTGATGGTATAGGTTTACTATCAGTATTCCTGAACTTTGTGACTTGTCTCTTTGTCTTAGGGGATTCTACTGTCAAAGTTTTAGGCAGGAAAAGCATTGCTTCTAGGTTTGGCCCTTTCCTTTTCTGACTCAATTTCTCATTAGTCTAGGACAGGTTCTCTCAGGTCTGACTGTTAAGAAAGCTCGGCCATGAGTTGTTATTTGAATTTTTGAAATGCTTTTGAATTAAGGTGATGGTTTCAAGGTTCTGTCTTTGTTATCTATAATATGAATATCTTGTATGCCTTTCTTCTTTTTCACTTCCTATTTTCTTCTCTAATTGCTATAACTCACATTCACACTTTTCTGTCTGGTTACCAAGTCTTTGTTTAGTTTCTTTAAATTTCTTCAATATTTTTTGAACACAAAATTTTTTTAGTAAAGTTCTAGCATGCCAGTTCTTATCATCATCAGTTTCCCGTGAATCAATTCTCCTTTTGAGTATATTTGACTTTATTTATAGCCATCTCATTCACATTTATAGTGGAGAATAGTCCTGCAATAGATAGAGCACTGGATCTGGATCAGCAAAGACCTGAGTTCCTAAACTTAGATACTTACATTAACTGTGTGTCCTTGAGCAAATCTCTACTACCTCAGTTCCTTCATCTATAAAGTACCTACTTCCCAAAGTTGTTATGAGGATAAAATGTTATGATATTTGTAAAGCTCTTTAAAAACCTTTAAGTGTGATATAAATGGTGGTTATTATTATTATTATTATTGATATTGATATAATTATTTTACCTGCCTTGAATTGGGGAATGTATGGGATATAGTTTCCGTGCTTCAAGTCTCTCTATACTCCATCTTTACAAGCTGCCAGTGATTTTTCTAATGTGCAGGTCTGACCAAGTTGTCCCTCTGCTCAATAAATTTCAGAGGCTCCTTAATTACCTCCAACGTTAGATATCAACTCATTTGACATTTTAAATCCTTTTTTGTCTGTACATGGTTATTTGTATGTTGAATCTCCCGTTAGAATGTGAGCAGAGACTGTTTTGCTTTTTTTCTTATTTTTGGTGTTTAACACAGTGCCAGGTATATTCAGTTTGTGTTGACTGACTCCTGTATCAAGTTGTAATCGTACTGATAAAATAAGGTTTTATGTACTCTTTTTCAGGTCTAGAGTGGACTTGATCTCTGGCCCCTTCTTCATTTTTTAAGTTCCTTTCTCCCCCTCCCTCTCCCCCCAAGGGACATTTGTTTAGAAGAGGTTCAAACAAAATAAAGAGATAAATTAGATAGCAGGAGAGGTAAAGATGAAATAGATTTGGGAGCCAAGGAAAGGAGTTTGGAAGAATCTATTAAAGGAATATGCCATGAGATGCAAGTGTGCCATTAACTGATAGGCTAAATCCATGGAGGAATATAGCAGACTAAGCACTTAGGTATAATAAGGAGAAGGGAAAGTAAAGGGAAGCTACTATGAGAAGGGAGGAGTAGACTTAATCCTGAAAAGTATTTAACAAAGATCTTCATCATGAGCACATCTTTTATAGGGGAAATTTAACTTTGGGGGTTTTCCAAGAGAGAAGGGGAAGTACCAGGGAAGAATTTGGTAGCTCAGAGGTAGGGATCAAGGAAGACCCAGAAGGAATGTACCTGGCAGATCAGGTCCCAGACCTGTCTAAAGATATGCCAGTCAATATCTCAAGGGTTGTTTAAAGATGCTCAGAATAGAGGGACAGACAATGAAGGCTGATAAAGAGTTTCATTCTTACAATCACTTTATATAAACTGAATTGTCTGGGATTACATTATGCCTGATAATAGCCACATGGGTTTTTTTCTGATATGGGAAGAGAATAAGCTCAAAGTTCACATCATTCCCCACTCTTTGATTTGCTAAAGAAATCTTTCAAAAAATGGGGGAGGGGAAAGTCATTCCTAAATAGAAGGGGATTTAGGAAGCAATGCTAAAATATTTGAGGTTAAACCCAAAGAACAAACCTATATTTGTTCTTAACAAATATAGAAGACAGGAGTGAAATAGAGTGGCCTATGGGAGGAGACCAAAGTTTGGTGATATCAAAGGGGTTCAAAGATATAATAGTGGATATTATTACAGGGTCTGGGGGCCTACTCAGATGCTGGGTAGCAGAATCTGCTATTCACCCCAACAGTCAGTTTCCCCCCCCCATACAAATGGTGCCCAACGTAATTTGGGGTATAGAGTGATGATTCTGAAATTACTTTTTGCTGGGAATGGACATGGAGCCCAGTCATCCTATAGGGTCCCCGGAAGTAATTCTTACACACCAGTCGCATGCCTGATTATTCACGTGTTCATCAAGGTCACTGTTGTAATGAAGATTCTCTTTCTTTGTAATGTAGGTAATGCACTGGTATTGGTTTTATATTAGATTATATGACCTTTACTTTCACTTTTACAAATAAATTGATTCTGTAGTTCTTTCTTTTTACAAGTTCTCTCTAAGTTTTCTCTTCAAATCTACATTATCAGTGATTCCCTTGATGTTGTTTCTTTAGCACATACTTGAGAAGATGTTTTATTGCTAGATACTCCAAGCTGATTTTTCTACAACTGTGTTCCTCAGTACAGTTTGAACTCATTGTGCCACTATTTTTTTTTCACAATACTATTTTATTTTCTCATTACATGTAAAGATAATTTTCAACATTCATATATGTATAAATCATTTTAAACTTATTTCCATATTTGTTGTGTTGTGAAAGAAAAATCAGAGTAAAAGGGAAAAACCACAAGAAAGAAACAAGCAAACAGACCAACAGTTAAAAATACTGTGCTTCACTCCACATTCAGTTCCTTTCTGTATGTAGATGGCATTTTCCTTCCCAAGTCCATTGAAAATTGTATTGTATCACCATATTGTTGAAAAGAGCTAAGTCTATCATAGTTGATCTTCACATAATCTTGCTGTTATTATATGCACTATTCTCCTGGTTCTGCTCACTTCACTCAGCATTAGTTCATGTTCCAGCCTTTTCTGAAGTGAGCCTATTCATCATTTCTTATAGAACAATAATATCCCATTACATTTATACACCATAACTTATTCAACCATTTCCCCAATTGACGAGCATCTGCTCACTTTCCAATTTCCTTGCCACCACTGCTGCTACTCTTTTATGATCGCTTTATGATACAAACCCAGTAGTGACATTGCTGGATCAAAGGATATGCACACTTCTATAGCTCTTTGTGCATAGTTTCAAATTGCTCTGTAAAATGTTAGCTTATTTTAACATATAAAAATCATTCAATTAATCAACAAGGACTCAATTAGTACTTGCTATGTGTCCAGCACCATGCTAAATGTTATGGGCTAGAACTTGAAACAAGGTGCTAAATCACTGGAATTGATAGAGACAATGTTTATATACTTAGTTCACACCTTTAGAGTTCACACCTTTTAGAGAGTTCACACATCAGAGTTCATACCTTTAGAGAGCATATATAAGTTAGGAGCCTCAACTAGGATCGACTTTGGGAAATTCACAAGTCAGAAGCCCACAATCCCACTCGGAGGCAGAGTCAGATTTATTCCATATTCCACCTTTGTGCTGACTGGAGATTCAGAGGGAACTAGAAGCTGAAGCTGGAAGAAACAAAGGACTAGTGGCAAGAGCTTTTGGAACCAAGGAGACAAATAGGCCTATTTGTTAACCAGGCTATTTTGAAGGAGACAATAAAGGATCTGGACTTTAACTCCTGGCTGCAATTGGGATTATTGATCTGAACTGAAACTAAGGCTGTTCCCAGAAGCCCCCCCAAGAAACCTGCTCCCAGAGAACATTATATTTTAGAGAAGAGAACATTACAGCTAAATAGTGGAAGTACAAAGAAAAAGCTTAATAGGATAGACAACATGTTAAGTACAAGACATTCAGAGTAGATGGAAACACTTAGAAGACATTAGCTTCTAGAGGGAGCAGTAAATCCCTTCTGGAGCAGGTGGAATTTAAGTTGGGTCTTGAAGCACTCCAGGGAAATTAATAGGCAGAGGTGAGCATTCCAGACATGGGGGGCAATCAGTTCAAAGGCATGGAGACAGAACATGGAAGATCACGTCAGGAAGAGAAGGTAGGCTGCTGTTCTAGCATGTGGAGGACATAAAGGGGAGTAAAATGCAAAGATTGGAAAAGTTGTTAACTTCTTAGGGGGAGGTTATGAAGAATTTTAAATGCCAAAGGATTATATTTGATTCTGGGAACAACAGGAAACCACTGGATCTCATTGAACAGAAGTGACATAGTCATATCTTCACTTACAGAAAAACCAGGTTGGCATCTGGAGAGAGATTAGAGTGAGGAGAGGCTTGAGACTGCTGAAAGGAGGAGACTAGGTGAGAAATGATGGTCTATAGTAGGGTACTAGAATGTAAGTGAAAAGAAGGGAATATACATAAATCCAATTATGTGAAAGAAAAAAGTGACAATATTTGATTTTGGATTGATTTGTGAAGTGAGAAGTCAAGAATATTATCAAGAACATGAACCTGTGTGATTGGAAGATAAGTGGTGTCCTCACCAACCATAGAAATTTGGTAAAGTGGGGGGGGGGGGGGGGGGGGGGGGATTAAGTGGAAGGATAAAGATTTGTTTTGGATATGCTGATTTTGAGATGCCTACAAGATATCCAATTAGAAATGGCCAAAGGGTAGATGGCTATATGGGGACTGGAACTCAAGGAAGCTTAATAAGGTTATATGATAAGATTTGCATAGACATGAAAACTGATGCAATCAACAAGTAATATAGCATAGTGGGGAAAAAAGAAGACCCAATAACTTTTAAGTGTCCCTGTCTTGGTCTGAAATGAATGAAGAACTAGCAGATGAGGCTGAATAATGAGATGCTTTTAGACATTACAGTAAATGGGAAACCAGGTACTATACTAATGATAAAGATTAAGGGGAAGGAATGAGCCTTGGAAAAACCTGAACATTTCTGTTCACTTACATGTGTGTACTGTTGATGTATGTTAACTGAGTCTAATAATGCAAATAGCCAATCAGTAATTATTAAGCACTTACTATATACTACACACTGTGCTAAGAATTGAGAAAACAAAGATCAAAAACAGCCTTTATTCTCAAGGTTAATGAAGGAAAAAAGATATAAACAGCAGGGTTAATAAGGGGAGGGTACATGCAGTTCTCTCTTACCTCCCACCTCTCTACCCCTAGGCTGTTTGCTGACTTTGGAATTTAAACTGTGTCTTTTTTTCTATTCTTTTTCAATTAACAAACTTTTTCTTTTCCTTTTTCCTTTGTCTATTCTTACTCCCCCTTCCCTCACATATTTGGTGGGGGAGGGGGAGAACACTTCAGTAACAAGCGTTCTTGATCAAGCAAAACTTGAGAATTTCCCAAGTTGGGCATGCCTAAAAATAGATATTTCAGTTGATATATCTTGAATTCAGCACTTATCAGGAGATGGGTAGTTCTTCAGTATTGGTTTTAGCGAAATACAGTTAGTCTGAACAGAAATCTTCAGGGTTGATTATCTCTATTATGTTGATGTTATTAAATAAATTGTTCTCCCTAACTGTGCTCACTTTAGTCTGTAATTATTTCATTATTCTTCCCAAGTTTCTCTGAAACTGTCCCTTTTTATTATTTTTAATGTAATAATTTTCATAATTATAGTCCCCACTTATCCAAAGGGAAGATGGTACATTTTCAAATCTCTTCTTTGGGGCCAAATTTGGTAGTCTTTGTGTGTATTTTGTCTTCCTGCTTGTGCTTATTTCATTCTGCAGTAATTCATGTAAGACTTTCTTTAATTCCTTGTATTTTCCACATATTTTCTTATGGAACAATAATACTCCATTACATCTAATTTGTTTCTAATAAAAAATACTTTAAAGATTTTGGGTGGAATTTTTGGGTCAGAATATAAACTTTGTATAATTGTAAATTGTTTGTACAAAATCTTTTACAACCTCTCCAGCTTTTGCCTATTTCCCTATTTTTTCATCCTTATCAATTTGCTGGGCGTGAAGTAAAACAATGGTTGAATTTGTATTATTTTTATTAGTGATTCACAGCATAGAGTTATTGATAGTTTGCATTTCTTTTGAAAAATGTTCTAATCCTTTGAATACTTCTATGGGGGGGGGGAATGGACCTCAGTCATATATTTGTGTCAATTCCAAATATATGCACATGTGTGCACATGCTACTACACACACACATACATATATAAAACCAAAATGTTATTAGATCGTTTATAATTCCTGCATTCTTCCTACCCTCTTGACAATGCTTTTTATTCCAATTATATTGTTTTTTCCCCTCATTCTCAGGTTGTTATTTTTGTCTTTATGACTTATTTGGTCTTTGTTCCTGAAAAGTAGGAAAACATTTTTTTAAATTATCTAACAATGTACAGTTCTAGAATGAAATAAGAAGAGTATATACAGTAAGAAAGTATTGTAAATCATCATAGGGAAAGTCCTGTAAATATTCAAAATCAGTTCACATTTTTTATCTTGAGGATTTATGATTATTTCACCAGTTTACTTATCTAATACTAAGAGCCTTAATTATTTGGAAAGAGGGGAATTGAGAGGTAAAACCTCATGTTTGCACCCTGAGAAAGCAAGGCCGAAATATTTGAGGACTTTCTTGTTAGTATGAGGGAACTAAGTTCTGGGAATCAGGGACCTACCAGAAAGTGAGAATTATTTGAGTGTGATTTGACATAGTTGTGTCATGCTATTTTGAAATACTATTTGAAAATGTTATTTTCAAATGTACTTATGATGTATAAAATTATTAACCTTTCTAAGCTGTAACAATTTTTGTAATTCTTTTATAGGTACCAGCAACAAACTTTTTTCAGGCTTGTACCTCCCAAACAGATAAAATTGTGGAAGAGAAACAAAGTCCTGAAAATTCGTTATCTGAAAGCCCAGCTCCATCTCCTCAAAATATTGAAAATGAAAGGTCAAGTTACATAAAATTGTATTGCCTACTCAATATAGTTCATTATAGTTCTTTAAAGCTTTAGTATATAATTTTTTAAAACTATCATTTAAAGTGATGTGATTAAAATTATATTTTATCTTTTCAGATGGGAAAGGGCATCTAACTGATTTTATCCTTCTGTTAAGGTTTCTGTTCATAAATTATAAAGATTTGACTATACTTTTAATTCTGTAATTTTATATCTTTTATATTAACTGAATCTGGAAAACTGGATTCATAAAACAATCTTTTCACTCTCAATAATACTAGGAGATTTGAATATATTACTGTCATATTTATAATGTATATTTTAAATAAATTTAGTTTGGAATATGACAAACTCATAACTATAGTCTAATTTTTTTTTCATTTTTTAAAAGAGGAAGAAGTAATAGTATATTTGTCCCAACTATGGAAAAAAAGAACCAAACAAATGGAAGAAATTATTAGAAAACATAATCACAGGGTTTAATTATATAAAATTAAAAATATGCTACATAGCACAAAACAATACTTTGCAATTAAAAGATGTATTGGGAAAATATTTGCAAAAATAACATAAAGGTTAAACATTTCATTTGTGTGTGTGTATGTGTGTGAAATTTTTTTTAACCAGATCTGAGATTTCATGGGTATAGGGAACTTTTAATGAAAAACTCCCTCTACCAATGTAGATAATAAAATGCTCTATAACTATAGCATTAGAGTTGCCAATTTATCTATTATAATAGTTACTTGGTGGTGCAATGGTTAAAAAAAAAAAAAGCATGAAGAGACAATTTTTGAAGAAGGAAATATAAACTATTGCTTTAATGTTCTTGATCATGTGAAAAGATTCACATATTTCCTAATTAGATTTTTCTTAATCTAGACATCTTAAACTGTGACATCTGCTAAAATGGGGGAAAAAAATCAACCTATAAACTGAGATAATATTGTCAAATGAAATAGTATTTAGCACACTACCTAGCATATAATAGGTTCTATTTAAATACTTATTACCTTTCTCTTCCCATACGCTTTGTTGTTGTTAGGGCAAAGGACACAATTAAATCAGAGGTGGTACTGTACCAACCATACAAAGTTTTTGAAAAGCAATAATGCAGAATACACAGCAAGAACAATACAATTCTATCTCAGGAATCCAATTGGTAGTTTATCTTTAAAATAGAACAGTTTGTACAAAAATATTAATAGCTTCAGCATTAATTGGCAATAGTAAAAGAAATAGCCATTATGTTCTAATAGATAGAAAGTGGCTGAGTAAATTATAGTATAAATATAATGGAATCTTATGTTGCTGTAAAATAATGAGAGAAATATGAAGAACACATGGAAATATAAGAAGACATATATGAAGCAAAATCAAAATAATATGTACATATTAATTATTTCTTCATTTAAAAAAAAGGTTGCAAAATCTGAAACCAACTTGGAAAGAAATACCGCAAATTGTTTGGTATTCTTTGGTTTTCCTTTGGTTTGTTCAGATTTGCTTTGTTGAATGATAGTGTTTTTTATATAAGACTTTGTTCTTTGTGAGGTTTTTTGGTTGATGCATATTAAATTTTTGAAAATTAAATATAACAATAATAATGATAATGAAAAAAAAGATGAGTCTAAAATATTCATCAAAGGAGAAAAGTCGTGTTATTTCATTAGATTTATTTTAAGTAGTTAATGAAATAAAATCTAGATTTCATATTATGGCTTTATTTTGTCATTTAAGTATATGAAGGCAAGAAATTAGCAAGATTTCTTTATTTCTTAATTTTTTAAAAAAATATTTTACTTTAAAAACAAAAAAAATTTTATAAAAATATAATATTAAAAATATAAAATATATTTAAAAATATAAAGTGGTAGAAAGAAGGCCTTGGGAACATTTTAATTAGAAAAAGATAATTGGCATTATCCTAAGGTTCAGTTCTTTTTGAATTTAATACTAATACATGTTTAATTTATAAATATTTCTGAGAAAGTGAAAAGTTATCTATTTTTTTTTCTTTTAAATTTAATTATATATAAAGTTATGTTTGCTTGTTTAAAATAAATTATAGTACCATGATAATGTAAAATACAGTACCATGATAAGTAATTTATTCTGGACTCTTAACCACGTAGTTATGGATCACATATAGATTTTATGAAATTAATGTTAATTACCAATTTGAAAAATGACCAAAGGGAAAAATGCCCTTTTCTTATGAATTATGAAAAGGTAAAGGCATCGTGTAGCTTCAAATATAAAGATAATTTTCCAAGTGTAATTAGCAGTTGAAATAGCTTTTTTGGTATTAATTCTTTTAGGCCAAAGACTGGATTCCAGATGTGGCTGGAAGAAAACAGAAGTGATATTTTGACCGATCATCCTCATTTATCACAGGAACCAGATATAATAAAAGAAGGAATGAATAGATTCAGAATGTTATCAGATGAAGAAAGGAAGGTAAGAAAAGCTGTAGAGAAATCCTGAGAGGTAAATATCTATTTTTAGAAATCCATTAAGTATTTGGGACTTTAATAGATTAGGTATTCTATACAAGGACAGGAAATGAATCTTAATGTATTCTGTGAGATGGAGTGTGTGTGTGTGTGTGTGTGTGTGTGTGTGTGTGTGTGTGTGTTTTCTAGGTTTGATTTCAGTAGTATAAGTTAGCTCCCTCTTTACAAATGTCTTCTGCCAGTATTGCCAGTATAGATGGTTAGCTATTAGCTATTTTAGGCACTATACCATGAACTATAAATATCTAGTCGTACTTTTAAATAGCATTAGTTTTCACTTAACTTTTTTTTCCATTGTTTTATCAGGTATGGACCAATAAGGCCAAAGGAGGAGCTACAAATGAAGCTGAAACAAAAAAGCGAAAACAGCCCAGCAGTGATAATACAAAACAGAGAGAACAAGAAAAACCAAAGGAGAATCTGAAATTGTCTAAAAAACGAAAACCCCTAGATGTCTCTACCAACCAGAAACTATTAGCTTTTGCATTTAAGAAAGACTAACATAAAAAATTAACGGGCCTTAAAAAAACTAATTTTTTTTCATTATCAGCTTTGATCATGTTTTAGGTAAGCTACATGTGTTTAAGTATTTGTGCAGACACTGAGTAATAAGCCCTATCGTTTTAAAATACTGTGATTCTGTCTGTATTTATCTCATATGTAAAAAATTTTACTGTTTACTCTGCCCATTGTGGAGAGCCACTTAGGACCATTATTATTCCTGTATTGACCAAGATAAATAGAAGGAACCAATTTTTACCCAACTGGAAATTAGTTCTAATTTGTTTTTCTGCCTTTTAAAGTCTTTATCAGAATCTAAATGTCTCAGAAATACCCTCTAGCAAACTATGTTTATTGTAATCACAAATAACAGGTATCATAGATCAATACTGATTTGACATTTAGCTTACTCATTGTCCTCTTTCAAAATGTGTTGATATAAAATGACTTACTTTGTTAGTTCGGAACTTCTTTGGTCATTTTCAAAGAGATATTTTTATGATAATAGGAATTCTATGTATATAATAAGGTTTTGTTTATTCTTTAAGAAAATTTTTAATGTCTAAATTTTTATAGCTAAAGAATAAAACACCATTTCTATGATTAAGCTAGTATTCTAAGACTGAAATTAAAGTAAAATTTATTTTTACTATCTTAATTCTCTTTTTCCTTAGACTTTTGAATATTAAGAAATTATAGGGAGAAAAAGTTTTATAGTGATACTGCTTTAACAGCAACTGTGGCCCAAAACATAATTTCCTTTTAGATAGCTTGATCAAAGACTCTCTCAATCAATCAGTCATTTAATCAACGTTAAGTTCCTTTTGTGTTCCAGTCACTGTATTAAGGCTCAGAATAAATAATTGAGTAGATGTGAACTAAATTTATATGGAATCATAGATTTAGAGTTTCAAGGCATCATATAGATCATATAGAGTAAGTTTCTCATTTTAGAATTGAGGAAACTGAGGCCCAGAGAGGTTGAATGAGTTGCTGGGGGATTCATAGGTAGTCAGTGACAGAGGCAAAATCTGAAGCCAAGTTCTTTGCTTCCTAATCCACTACACTCCCAGTATCAGCTTGCTCAAATAGGAATGAATTCCTAGGCCACCAAGGGACTTAGAATATACATTACCATATGGTGTTACATTTATTTTCTTAAACATTTCTCAAATATATTTTAATCTGGTTCTGGCCTCATTTAGAATAAACTATGAGTTTAGAACCTATGGACTATGAGTTTAATATCTGTGCAGTAATAGCAGTGCTTTTCTTAGCAGAATCATTGAAGGCTGTATAATCAGAAGTAAAAAGATGATTGTAGGGGTTTCCTTTTTTTTAAATTTTTTTTTATTCTCAGTCAAATGAATTGTTGTTCAGTTGTGAATGATTCTTTGTGATATCATTTGGGATTTTCTTCTTTTTTTTTTTCCCATAGCTTTTTATTTACAGGTTACATGTATGGGTAATTTTACAGCGTTGACAATTGCCAAACCTTTTGTTCCAATTTCTTCCCTCCCTCCCCCCCACCCCATCCCCTAGATGGCAGAATGACCAGTAGATGTTAAATATATTAAAGTACAAATTAGATATACAATAAGTATACATGACCAAACCATTATTTTGCTGTACAAAAAAGAATCGGACTCTGAAATATTGTAAAATTAGCCTGTGAAGGAAATCCAAAATGTAGGCAGGTAGAAATATAGAGATTGGGTATTCAATGTAATGGTTCTTAGTCATCTTCCAGAGTTCTTGAGCTGGGCGTAGCTGGTTCAGTTCATTACTGCTCCATTGGAATTGATTTGGTTCATCTCATTGCTGAAGATAGTCAGGTCCATCAGAATTGATCATCAGTATTGTTGTATATAATGATCTCCTGGCCCTGCTCATTTCACTCCGCATCAGTTCATATAAATCTCTCCAGGCCTTTCTGAAATCATCCTGTTGGTCATTTCTTACTGAACAATAATATTCCATATTATTCATATGCCACAATTTATTCAGCCATTCTCCAATTGATGGGCATCTACTCAGTTTCCAGTTTCTGGCCACTACAAAGAGGGCTGCCACAAACATTCGTGCATTCCCTTCTTTCTGATCTCTTTGGGATATAAACTCCTATATAAGTAACACTGCTGGATCAAAGGGTATGCACAGTTTGATAACTTTGAGCAAAGTTCCAAATTGCTCTCCAGAATGGCTGGATGTATTCACAATTCCACCAACAATGTATTAGTGTCCCTGTTTTCCCATCCCCTCCAACATTCCACATTATCTTTCCCTGTCATTCTAGCCAGTCTGACAGGTGTGTAGTGGTATCTCAGAGTTGTCTTCATTTGCATTTCTCTGATTAATAATGACTTGGAGCATCTTTTCATATGGCTAGAAATAGTTTCAATTTCTTCGTCTGAGAATTGCCTGTTCATATCCTTTGACCATTTATCAATTGGAGAATGGCTTGATTTCTTATAAATTAAAGTCAGTTCTCTATATATTTTGGAAATGAGTCCTTTATCAGAACCTTTGACTGTAAAAACATTTTCATTTGGGATTTTCTTGACAAAGACTCTGGAGTGATTGGCTGTTTCCTTCTCCCAATTCATTTTACAGATGATAAAACTGAGGCAAACAGGGTTAAGTGACTCGTTTAACATAACAGCTAATAAGTGTCTAAACCTAGATTTGAACTTGTGTTCCTGACTTTTATTTTGTTCTGCTTATTGCAACATTTAGCCGCCCTCCAAATGAATTTACTACATATAAAATGAGAGTTAAACCACATTGTATCTATGGACTCTTTTAATAGTAGCTAGGATAGTCCCTTGCACATATTTATATAAATGTTAAGTAAACATTACACAAATATCTCATTTGATTCTTTAAATAATCCTGGGAGGTTGGTGCTATTATCATCCTTATTTTTGAGGAAACCAGCCCTAACTCAGAGCTTCTTTGTGAACTTTTCATTGGGCTAGCTGGGTTAGACTTTGCATATAACACTTGACCCCTGTCTCCTCTCCTGATGGACTTGTGATCTTGTGGCCTTTCCTAGTAGGCTCAACTCTAGGGCCTTTTCCAGTAGGAAGTGGCTTCAGAAGATTTGAGATCATTGTGTCTACTCTCCAGGCCACTACCTTTGTAGTAAGAAGAGAGATGATGGATTCCAGAGATGGTCAGACAGGGCCCTTAACTCAAGAGCCTCAGGAAATATCCCCATCAGCAGGCTATTTTCATGGACCCTGGCCTCACAAATGCTGATATTCCTTTGATCTTATTATATACCTCACTCTTGAAAGTAGACATATACTCATATTCTCATTCCCTATCCAGACCATCTATCAACTGGCTTGGCTGCCCTTCACAAATCTGCTTTATAAGCTTTCCTATCTCTCAACTATTTTGTTAGATTCCGGTTGGACCTTCCTTTGAGTCTAGCTGGCTTTTCTTTTGTGTTAATAAAGCTTTGTGACTGAGAGAATTTCCTTGAATTTTTTTAAGCCAACTCCAAACTATTTGGAAGGCACATCAAACCTAAGTAAATAAAAACAGAAATTAAGTGACTTACCAAAGTCTTGTGACTAATAAGTGTCTAAGCCTGGATATGAAATCAGATCTTAACTGCATCATCTAGATCTAAATCTTTTTCCTATTTTTTTCAATGAACTTGCAGATTTTCAGGACTTTTTTTTTAATAATAGCTTTTTATGGGGTAGCTAGTTGGTACAGTGGATAGAGCACCAGCTCTATGAAGTCAGGAGGACCTCAGTTCAAATCTGGCCTCAGACACTTTCCTAGCTGTGTGACCCTGGGCAAGTCACTTAACTCCAATTGCCTCAGGGGGAAAAAAAAAACTATTAAGGAAGAATATAATATTAAACAAGAGAGATTATATTGAACAAAAAATTTTTTTTAGTCAATTAGCGAATTTGCATTTTTAACAGTGCTAAGTTCTGGAGATATAAAGAAAGGCAAACTTAGTGGCCTGCTCTCAGAGATCACAGTCTAATAGACAAATATGTAGATAATGTACAAATAAGCTATATAGAGGATAAATGGGAAGTCATTAACATGGAAAAAGCACAGAATAAAAAGAGTTTGAGAATGCTTCCTTTATAAGGTGAAATTATAGCCAAAACATGAAGAGGGTGAATATTACCTGCATGAAGGAAAGTGAATGAAATTGCCCAGAATTAGGAGATAGTGTTGGTAGCTGAGGCAAGGTAGAAGAGTACACAAAGTATAGCTTCAGTTGCAAAGTGCTCCTTAAAGAAATAAGGAACAACTTAAAGATCCAGAGAAATACTCAGTGCCCATTGGTGAAGCATGCCATATCACAAAAGTAATAAAATTTATTTACATTTTTGGTGCTATATCAATTTAACTAACAAAGGGATACTTTATAAAACTCAATTCATTTGGAGAAAGAAAAGATGTAAACTAATTGGAAAAGGCAGGAATGAAGGTATGAATCCAAACCTTAAACTTTAGGATAAAGTAACAATCAAAACTATTTGATAGGAATTTTAAATAGAGTAGATAAATGGAAATGACAAAAAAAAATCAGTAATACAAAAACAACTGAAAAGAAAACTTCAAAGTAGTCAGGCAGAAATTAGGTTTTTGGCCTATCCTATTCCACAACAGATTTTTTTTTTTTTTTTGTATTTGTATTTTTTATTCCATTTATTTTGTTAAATAAGAAAAAAAGAATAGAAGAAAGAAAGAAAAAGGAAAATAAAAACTGTTATGGGCCAGAACTCTGAACTTAAAACATGGATTCTTAAAAGGTGCTAACTCAGTGGAACTGATAAAGACAATGGTTGTTTAGCATGATGTTTAATAGTTTTCTAGTTCAGTACATGTACTTAGTACTTAATATAGTTCTACAAGATTCACAACTATGATAAGAGAGCATATAAGATCATACAAACTCAGCCAGATTCACAGAGCCAGAGAAGACAAGAGGACAGAAGGCTGGAGACTGGAGCATAAGCCCTTGGACTTTAGATTCATTCATCCGATCTCACACCACCTTGGTGGCAGGCTCTCCTCCTTTCATTCTCCACCGAAAGGAAAACTTCGAAGGTCTCTAAAAAAGCTAGCTGAAGCCCCAGGCCAGGAGACAAGACTTTGAAGGAGATAATAAAGGATTTGGGCTTTAACCCCTGGCTACTCGTGTGGTGATTACTGAACTGAAATGAAGGCTGCTCCAGAGACCCCAAGAAAACCCAACCAGAGAACATTACAAAAAACAAAACAGAACGTTATCATGTGCCCAGCAGAACATCAGAGAGAGTTCAAATTATATATTAGATTTCCTTTTCAAGAAATGATATGTAATAGAAGAAATTATATTCATGAGTGTCCATCTTTTCTTTACTTCCTTGTAGGTTCTTTTGTTCTCTGCTGTGTATTTTTTTTACTTTATTCTTTTTTTTCCTTTCATCCCCCACATCTCCCAAACAGGCTATAGTTAAGCACAGATATATTAATATATATATATGTAGATTTATACAAACACATCTACATTCACATTCACTCTCAGATCCACATACATATGTCTATATACATACATAAAGCTACATGCATATCTACATATACTCATATCCACATGTATTTACCCATATGTAAACATGCATCTAAAGTAATTTTAACATGGCTGATATATAATGTAGATTTCTCTCTTGATTAAATATTTTAAGTTTTTTTTTCTAATAAACTCTATTCCTGATCCTTATTGTAGTATTCCTCTTCCCTGCTAACTCTACTTTTAATTCTGCTCCTTACTTGCTTTGCTATTATTTAACCTCTCCCCACCCATGGATCCTTCCCTTATCTTCTTCCCCCATACTGTGTCCCCTCTTCTGCCCATCCCTCTCCCCATATTTCTTTATAGATTTTGGAGGGTGCTATGTCCTTCATGGTATATATGTAGTGTTGCCTATTTAATCCATTACCAATGTGAGTAGGTTTTCAGAGTTATGAGCGCTCTTCCTCCCTCTATTAACTATGTATCTAGTCTTTGCACTTCATTTGTATAAACATAATTATTATTTTTTACTTTTTCCTAGACAGTTTTATTTTTATAGAATCAGATCATCCTCAACTCTGCTCTAATCTTTCTTTTGAGCTTTACTGATGTCAATCTTAAACATATGGTGTAGAAAAATTATCCATGTATATGTTTTGTAAATAAAAAGCCTTAATTTAAAAAAATTGCTTCACTGAAAAAAAACCACATATGGTATATATTTCCGTGTAAAAAACAAATAATTTGTCCATGTTAAGTTCCTTGAAATTAATCTTGGATATTGGCTCTTAGATGTTAAATTTTCTATTGAGTTCAGGATTGGTTGAAAGAAAGTCCTGACCAATTCCAATAGATTTGTGATGGAGAGAGCAATCTGCATCCAGAAAGAGGACCATGGGGACTGAATGTGGATCACAACATAGTATTTTCACTTTTTTTGTTGCTGTTTGCTTCCTTTTTTTTTTCTTATGTTTTTTCCTTTTTGATCTTTTCTTTTTCTTGTGCAGCATGATAAATGTGGAAATATATATAGAAGAATAGTACGTGTTTAACATACTGGATTGCTTGCTGGGGAGGAAAGGAAGGAAAAAATTTGAAATACAGGGGGTTTTGCAAGGGTGAATGTTGAAAACTATCTTTGCATATATTTTGAAAATAAAATTTTTTTAAGGCGATTGGGATTAAGTGACTTATCCAGGGTCACACAGCTAGGAAGTGTTAAATGTCTGAAGTCAGATTTGAACTCCGGTCCTCCTGATTTTAGGGCTGGTGCTCTATCCACTGAACCAACAAGCTGCCCCACAAAAAGCTATTATTTTTAAAAGTCCTGAAAATCTGCAAGTTCATTGAATGTCTTTTTTTTTCATTCAATATTATGCTGCACAATTTTGCTGGATACCAAAATACCAATTTTTACTCTAGGTCTAGTTCTTTGATTGCCAATATATATGATTCCAGGACTTGTGGTCTTTTATTGTGGCTGCTGATAAGTCCTGTAATATTCTAATTGTACCTCCAGTATATTTAAATTCCTTTTTTCTTGTTTCTTGCAAAATTTTCTCTTTGATCTGGGGGTTTTGAAATTTGGCAATAGTTAGCCTGAAAGTGTTTGTATTTCACATGTGCTAATTCCCAGTAGGGGGTCTTTCTTCTGATTTTCTAGGATTGTATCTGGAGGGCCCCTGTTCTGCCCCAAGTCTTGATTTTTCACCAATCTATGTTCTCCCTGAGATGCAAATTTGTTCTATTTATGAGGGAAATCTGGAGAGCTTGAAATTTACCAACTTACTTTGCCCAGAATCCTTTTCTCATCTGCATTAAGTCTTGCATTATTGCTTTATCTGAAATTGGGATTGTAGCTCCTATCTTTTTTTTTTTTTTTTTTTTTTTGATTCTGCTGAATCATTATAGATTTTACTTAAGCCTTCCAAATGGCAATTATTTAAATCCCTATGCTTTTCATGTGTTTGTTACAAATGGGAAATTACTAGAAATTTTCTAATCCAATCTATAATTTGCTTCATTTTGTTTGGTTAATTCAATCTATTAATATGTAAAATGATAGTTGCTAGGCTTGATTTTCCCCGCATTATGTTCTATTATTTTTTCCATTTTATTTGCATAAGATACTTGCTTTATTTTAGACTTCTTCCATTCCACAAAACACAGATAAGATTTAGCTCACTTTGTAGCAATCTAGTCTTATTCAACCCCCTCTTTCCTTTCTTTTTAAAAAATTTTATTATAGCTTTTTATTTACCAAACATATGCATGGATAATTTTTCAACATTGACCCTTGCAAAACTTTCTGTTCCAAATTTTCCCCTTCTTCCTCCCACTTCTCCCCTAGATGGCAGGTAGTCCAATACATGTTAAATATGTTAAAATAGATTTTAAACCCAATATATGTATACATGTTTATACAATCAGATCAAGAAAGAAAAAAAAAAACCTGAGAAAGAAAACAAAAAATGCATGCAAACAACAACAGAAAGAATGAAAATACTATGCTGTAGTCCACACTCAGTTCCCACAGTCCTGTCTCTGGGTGTAGATGGCTCTCAAACAATTGGAACTGGTTTGAATCATCTCATTGTTGAAGAGAGCTACATCCATCAGAATTGATCATCGTATAGACTATAGTCTTGTTATTGCTGCGTATAATGATCTCCTGATTCTGCTCATTTCACTCAGCATCAATTCATGTAAGTCTCTCCAGGCGTCTCTGAAATCATCCTGTTGGTCATTTCTTACAGAACAATAATATTCCATAATATTCATATATGTTCAACCATTCTCCAATTGATAGTTCAAAAACAAAAACAAAAGCAGTCAAACTTTTTTATCTTTGTCTCTCAATGCAAATTGGGGAGAAATATTAAAACAAAAATGGTTTTACACCAGCAGTGTTGAAATGTTCTCTTGTAGGATAGGTTTGGGAAAACTAGTCATTAAGCATCTATTAAACTATAGGCAAATCATTGTGCTAGATATTGACAATCTGAAAGCAAAAATGAGATAATCCCTACTGCCAAGAAACTTTTGCTAGAAGGCCAGCTCTTTTATTGCCTAAGTGATCTCAAAAGAATGATTTAACCTTTCTGGTTTTTAGATGGCTTATCAAAAAAAAGTACTTTGAGCCTCTCCCAACTCTAATTCTAGGATTCTGTGAATTTATGACTTGAATCACATGTTATTGTCAGTCTGTTGGTAAATGGTTTTTAAGCACCTATTATAACATTATGCATGTACTGGACAGAGATGTTATTCTACAATGACCTCCATTCTCATTTTTAATATGTTGTGCTTCATATTGATGCTGAGCTGTTATGAAGAACCGATCAGGAAAACCTGGATTGCAGATTGAAAGAAAAAGGGAAAATACATTGCCAAACACGATTTATTTAGTAAGGAAAATATACATAAAGAACAATCTGAAATGAAAACAAGATTATAAAAAAGATTCTTTTTGTTTTGTTTTGCTTTCTAACAATGCTCTAAGTAAAAGTATTCTCTAAGTAATAATGCCTCATACTTTTCATTTTTGCCAATATGTGATACAAATTGAATATCTTTTTATGGAATTCCAAAATCACTGATAGCCTTATAAAACAGACCAAAAATGAGACCCTATTCCTAATTATTTCTTTGTTTTCTCTGTACCACTTAAACAAAGAATGTCATGCGTAAGTGGTGATGGCATTGTTACCAAAAAAGGTCAGTCTAATAAAGCAAAAATTAATAACATTTTAAATTTCCTTCTTTATAGATTACAAAAATATGTTCAGTGTATTGTTAGATTGACAGAATTGCATTCATCCATGTGATATTTATTTTAAATGCCCAGAAAGCAGGCTGCAGGAATAGTCTGCCTGAGCAATAAGATTTTATTATGTGTAATTCAATTTTAATTTAAAATGGTCATATACAGACCTGAATGATAAGTGACTCAGAGACCTGAATGGAAGATTTCAGTATAATAGATCACTGAAAACAGGGAAAGTGTTTGATCTGTGACAGAGAAGTTGGTATTAAAAGCAAGCAACACAATAATTTGTATTATTTTTCACACCTCTTTGCATTTATCTTTGATGCTAACAGCAGTGCTTCCCTAAACTATCAAAATTTCTATTTGGACTATTAATGACATGCTCTGGAAGTACAAAAGCCAAAAAATATATTTGACAAAGATGTGACTAGACTGCTGTGATTTTCTCAGTTTCTCAGTAGCTTGCAACCCAAAGAGGATAACCAGGAGAAAGTGATCTACAAAAAACAAACAAACCAAAAAAATTTTTTTAATTAAAATGTTAAAAATTATTTAAAAAATTATATGCTGATAAATATTTTTGGCAATTTTTAGTGAAAGGTTTTTTTGATGGTCACAGGAACCTAAATCAATGATTAACTTATTAGTTAATTCAATAATGTTATTAAATTATTTTATTTAATAAAGATTTTAAAATATCCCATAAAAAAATAGAATGATTTGGGATGTTTAGTGTAAAATGAAGCTTTTAGATAACCTGAGTATGATAACAATCTTCAAGTTTAAGGTAAGGGAATTAAGATTTGCTCTGTTTGATCTCTAAAGGAAGAATTGAGACCAGTGGGTGAAGTTGCAAAGAGCCAAATTTAGGCTTTTATCATAAAAACTTCCTAACAATTAAAAAATCAACTGAGTTGCTTTGAAGTGTGATGGGCTTTCTATCCCACCTCACTCCCACTTTCTCCCTTAATTTAAGGTCTTTAAAGATCAATTATCAATTATTTTGTAGAGAACATTTTCGTTCAGGTTAGATTAGATGGTTTCTGAGTTCTCTTCCAATTTTAAGGCTCTATGGTGGATAAACACCTATGCTTATAGGGACACAATAAATATTATTTTAAAATGCCTTTTCTGATGTGTTTATGTCAGAATAATAATTCCATTACACAGACACACACACACACACACACACACACACACATCATTACAACAGAATAATGTTCTATTAACCAGAAGTTGAGTATACATTCTACATAAAATATTTGGATTCTTTTAGTCCTCCAATCCTAACTAGTAATATTTAGAATGTAGCAGGACCTATTTTATGCAATAGATCTATTTCTGCAACATTTAACATAGTATTATAGATTCTGTTTTTCAATAAATTTTTAAATGACTTCAAAAAATACTTTATCTTCATTTCTGATTGCTTTATGTTCAAAGTAATCTCTGCTTTATGCTTTCTTAAGTAGCAAATTCTTTTACCTTTCAAATTCTATTGTTTAAAATATGAAACATTTTATAACATAAATACTTATCACTCTGTTTTATAAGTTTATACATGTTCCCAACATAGAAAGTGTTTTTTTAAGTGGATATGAAGCTTATAGAAGTTTGAGAAAAATAATATAAAAGAATAAGATTTTTCTGGAATTAAAAAAAATTATATGACTACATCATATAGTTTACCAATCAAAGCAATTATGAAGTATAATGGGTTTTATTTTTCATAGTGTCTATCGAATTCTCTCAGTAATGAGGAGGTCTAATTATCATAATTTATATTATATATTATGTTACATTACATATCATAATTATTATAATAGAAGTCAAATCACCATTATCAAAAATTAATCAAAAGGCCTTGACACCAGACTTACTCTCAGAAATTGAGAAATTTTGAGGGAATTGGGCTTTTAAGAAAAGCAATGGCACAAATGATTTTTACTACTTGACTTCTCTCATTCTAAAGACTGGTTTATTCTGAGCTTCAGAATTCTTTCTCAAGTAAAGAATACAGATTTCCCAGTTCTTTAAAGTTCGGCAATCATATTTTCTGGTAAGGACAAAGCCAGATGGAATGGGAGACGTATACACAGTATACAACCCAAGTTGAACTGAACATCAACTATAACTGAAGTATAGGTAATTGAATATGATAAATACAGTTAGTCCTCAATTTTTACAGAGATAACATTCCTAGAAAATGGTGTGGAAGCAAAAAACTTGCATGTTGATACACTGAACCTAATTGAAATGGGTATTAGGTTACCATGACCACCAAAAACTATAATCTTTTTTTGCTAGACATTGCTGAAAATACACTTTTTCTATGTGTAATTCTTTGTAACAAAACAGTAATTCTGATAATATGCACTTTTCTCAACATAGTAACCATGAAATAATGCATAAAATATATAATACAACAAAAGTAGTAACATGGAAAACATGTTTTTCTCTTTGATAATTCCCTAAAATTCTGTAACCTTTTGTGCTAATATCTCAACTACCAAAAAAAAAAAAAATTGATTCCAGACAATACCAAATTGCTATAAAACTCTCTACTTTGGCTACTTTCTGAAAACAAAAGAAGTGCTTTAGTGATTTTAGTTACTGCTGTCTGAAAATGCCCAAATTGGTGGAGCATTTTCCACATCACCCCAACACTCTGAATGCAGTGGGAACTTTTTTCATCTGTAGGGTGAATATACCAGCGAAGCATCTACTGAGTGCCAGCTGCTTCAAAACTTGTACAATTAGGGTTCTATTTTTTTCCCTCTACTATACATAGCAAGGAATGTGTCTGAGTGACAATATGAAGGCGAAAATGGGATTAAATGGGATAAAATTTAAAAATGGGATAAAATCATAAGAATGCTTGAAATTAGGGAAATTAAATGCATAAATGTTGAGCACTGTGTCTCAATGTTTGGCTTTTATACCAATGGAAGCAGCATAAGGAGGTGAGGCCAATGTAACTTTTATTATCATATATAATAAATATATATAAAAGGAATTTGGAGATAGTCTTCTCTAACCATATTGGAGCCCCAATTTCTTCTTTATTTTTCCTTTCTGGGTCTCCATACCTCTCACCCATTTTTCCCTGTAGCTATCCTATGACAATTAATTTTGTCATTAGAAATTAGAGCTTAAAAGTCCTTTTCACAATATTTTGAGATCTTTGGCAAAAAGACATCATAGACATTTGTGATTTCAAACTATTGGCATGAAAGAAATTCTGCAATGTTTAACTATTGGAGCCTCTTGAGAGCCATATAGAATTGATGTGCGGGGAAACGGGAAAGAAAAAGAGAGAAATAGAGAGAAAGACAGAGACAGATACAGAGAGAGAGACAAAAAGTGTAGAAGGCAGAGAGGGAGGCAGAGAATGTTTTATAACTAAAGGGATCTATGCTGACACAATGTGGGGTCTTCAAACTGAAGAGGGAATTTATTGATTCATATTTTTAAAGCTTTCCAAAAGCCAAGAGAAAAAAACATGAATCTAGATAAAATAAGTGTAAGAGTTAGGTGATTGAGCAAATCAGTCCAGTTACCCCACTTTATTTAAAGTGAGAAGTTGCCTCATCAATCAATATCAAACATAGGCTTTAAATTGTTTAAAAAGTACTAGGAACTGGAATGATGTTGCATAAGAAGAAGGGTTTGGATGAGTGGAGGAGTCATCTCCCAGAGGATCTCTACAAAATTTCAAACTTGTTCAGAATTGGAATCCTTTAAGAGGTTGGAGCAAGTGTGACCAAGACTGGATCTATGATTTTATTGATGTAAAGAATTTTCCAGTGGGGAATACTCTATATATACCAGTCAAGGTAGGCATCTTTTCTACAACTCAGAGCTTTTAAGTTTTCTAGACTGCCCTGAGAGATCAAGCAACTTGTAGAGAATAACACAGTCATTATATTTCAGAGGCAGGACTAGAACACAGGTCTTCCTGGATGTTAGAACATAGGTCTTCCTGGATGTGAGACCAGCTCTCATCCCATATGTAGAGAAAATAGATATAAACATATATACAGTTCTAGAGAGAGAGCTAATTGTATAAATCATGTGACCACAAATGCTGTCTCAGAAGTATATCATTGGTGGGACAGAGGAAGCTTTTAAATTTCAGGGTTTAAAAAACTCATTTTCAAAAATATTCTTTTACTATACTCTGAAAAATGTTTACAGAAAGTTTGAGGAATGTGTGCTATTTTTAAGCTGTATTGAGGAAACCTCTATATAAATCTCCACTTCTTTAAAGTATGTTGTTTTTTTCTATTTTATTTATTAAATCCAAAGATATCCCTGTTGAATTTTTTTGCATTCTGCCTGAATCCAGGGAGATTCAGGGAATAGCTCTAATTTATAAAGGTTATGAACTAACCATTGTTATCTTTCTTTGTATTGTGAGAAATAATTTGATGTGGATTTAAATACTTCATTGCTCATGAATTGCTTGGTATGAGGAACTAAAATATCTTAAGTGAAAAAATGAATTAATATCCACTCCATTGGCTTCCAGAGAGCTAGAGAAGGTGGTTGTACTTTAAATGAATGTTTAGTAAACTATTATGCACACCATACAAAATAAATTATTAGTGATTGTGATGTTCCATCATTACAGTATGGATGGGATAAAATAGGCCTGAATTTTACTGTGATACTTACGTGAGGCTACATAATACAATAAGAATGAATTAATACAGCATGAATGAATAAGATTATAAAGTATTTAGAACTCAGAAGAAAATATAAGATTTTATTAATTTGATGCAAATTCAAAAAAAAAAGTGAAGAAAACTTATTTTGATATCTGAGAATGTAATCAAAGCACTTATTACTTTGGACAAAGTTTATTTGATCAATAATCTCTCACAGTTTTGCACTAACCTTCTCTGAAACTTCTAGAAACCAGAAAATACTTTTTGTTTGTTTGAAATCAAAGCACTATTGTGAAATATTTTTCTTGCGGGGCAGCCCAGTTGTTGAAGGCCAAGGAATAGGTGCTTTAAGAAAATGTTGACGGCACTCTGCCTGATGGCTAATGTGCTTTACCATTTTAGGTGCTTGATCAATGGATAACAAAGCTTCAATTTGTAGTGTATTTACAGTTGGTCGGTCATATTGCTAATTCTAACAGAATCCACTGTCTGGAGAAAAAAGGTCGCCCCGGTGGCGTCAGCGATGCGAGGCAGTGTTACAATTCTTACATTGACCTATTCTTCCCCCACCCTAAGTTAATCTTAACAGAAATAGGGGAAAGGCCAAACTAAGGGACTGCCTGTTTCCTCCTCTTGATGGTGGCTCGCTGACTGTTTTCTGATTTGATTTACCTCATCCTTGAGTCCTCTTGTAAAAACTCAACCCAGTTCTTCCTAGTGGTTCCTGCCAAACGGCCACCCGCACGTAGTCTTTAACCAAACACCCATCGAGGGGAAGCCCCTTTCGTTTTGTGTCTCACCCCACGCCCAGCTGTCCGCTTAAAGGAGTGGGTGGAGGCCAGGCTGGAAGCCGATGACGCACGGGCAAGCTCTGGCTAATGGGAACCCTACCCTCCTCGGACTGTATAAAGGAGGTGGACGCAGCAAGCTGGCTGTGACAGAGAAGGAACACTTCTCGGACACACACGGGCGCGCACACAAACACACGGGCGCGCACTCGGGGCAGATATTCAAACCCTAGAAATCCTAAAGGTGCCGAAAATCCTCCAGACAAGTTCGGTGGCTGCACTCCCAGTAACTAGCTATGGAAGGAGTCCCAACTTCCCCTAGAACTGAACGCCCGCAGCTGCGGGCTTCAGTTCCTCTTCTGCCCTCCAAGCAGATGGATAAGGCCAATACTGCTCGCACAGCAGTGGAGAAGAAGCGGGGTGCCCAATGCAATGGGTATTCTGCGAAGGAACAATCCCGGGCAGAGCGGAATGAACTAGAGAAAAAGCCCCGGGGCCAGGAGGAAAAGACTGCCCAGCAGGTGGACTCTTGGAAGACGGAGCGGACTCGCAGCGTGGAGGACAACGAGCTGAACCTGCCCAGTCTGGCGGGCGCTTACTCCACCATTCTGCGCTCCCTGGGTGAGGACCCGGAACGGCAGGGACTGCTCAAGACCCCCTGGAGGGCGGCAACAGCCATGCAGTTCTTCACTAAGGGTTACCAGGAGACCATTGCAGGTCAGTGCGATTCTGCTAGGCTTTCTTAGTCGTACCCCTGGGAGAATTCATAGATAGATGTCTCCCAGGTGGGGAACTGCAAAGTTTACTGAAATACTCTCCTTCTCCTACATAGACACAACCTGCTTTTGCCGAACCAAAGCTGACCCAGTGAATCGCACTTCTCTAGGTTCTCGATTGTCTGCCGTGCTGGTTAAGTACTAAGGAACAGGAGGAAACTCCTGGGAGGGGCTATCTAAAGTGAGTCCTGTGTTTTGATGGATCGAAGAAGCGTAGAGCAGTGGGGAAAACTGAATTTAGAATCACAAGATTTCGAATCTGTTTTCCCAGTATTATGACTTTGGCTTAAGCAGGCCACTTTAACCTCCTTGAATTTTAATTTCTTTCTCTGTAAGTTGGGGGGACTGTGACATCTACGATGCTTTCCAACACCATAATTCTCTTATTTTAAATAGTATCCCTTTGTCCTGAGCTCAGAGTTCTTCCAGGGAAATCTTTGGCTAAGCAATGAACTTTGAGATGCATGGATCCACACTTTATTCAGTTCTCAAACTTGGCTCCTGGCCTGTTGCCCTCCTTTGCTTTCTTTAGGATCTCTTAGGTGTTGATAGCATTTATTGAAAGGGCCACTCGATTCAGTTTCCATATTGGATGAGGAAACTGTGGCTTACCACCAGGAGCTATAAACTGTCTTGGCAACTAGCGAGCATGTAACTTTGCTGGAACCTAATAGATCCACGGGTCTGAATCTACACACTTGTAAATGAAGATCAGGCCTGTTGGAACCCAGAAATCAGCCAAAAATCAAATCTCTAAGGGTTTTTAACTCTTCAGCCATCCTTCTCTCATCCTTTTTCTTTACCTCAACACAGAAACCTTGGATTTTATGGAGGAATCTGGGCTGGTGATGTTAGGATGTATGAATATACACAGACCTAAGAGGTCTTTCGAAATCACTGCAAATAATTTGTTGACTCTTCCTGGTAGAAGGTCAGTTGCTCAATAACTTTGTTATTTATTCTAACTAGAGATTTAAAGAGACAATTAGAAGCTTTTCTGAAGTAAATAATGTTTAAAAAGTGTTGCTTGTTACTTCTTACTGTCTCCTGTGCACATTGTAGGAGAGCAATCATAATTGGCAGAAAAAAAAGAGACATGTGTGAAGAGAAAACTGTTGGAGCAGTTAAGGGCTGTTGATTTTTGCATAGGAGGCCCTTGGAAAAAGTCTATGAGATTTAGTGTGTCTAACAGGTCTTATCTATTTGTCTTCTTTTCTCTTAAATGGGTTGCTGTTTCTCTGGGCACCTTCTCTGGCTCATTTGTTCTTTCTTTTAACTCTGAAGCAATATTACTGGAGTTCATCCAGAAGAGACTTTAAGAAATTGCAACATTTGGTTGACATATAACTTCTCCACACCCAAAAGGAAATGGTAAACCCAAAAGGAAAATACTACTTCCTAAAGACATTGCTAATTTTGGTTCTATTTCAAGTGTAATTTTATTGCCCTACTTTAGTGCCTGGTATTTGTAATGTTCTGACTAGCTTTCTGGAGGGCCTTCGGACCAGCCTTGGTCTCAGCAGAATAATCACCACGAGAATAATCAGGGATAAAGTCCAAAGTCTTTATTGTCTCCTTCAGTCTCCCAGTCTGCACCAGCAGTCCCAGTCCATCTCTGCTCCTATCCAGTCAGCCAGACAATCAGCAGTCTCCAAGCAGAACCTCCAAGTTGGGATGATGAAACATATTGTTGATTTCTAGAGTCCCCATACAGGGGTGGATTAAAATATAGTGTCCAGACTAGCTCTCTGGAGGATCTCTGAACTAGCCTTAGTCCTTGGTCTTAGTGGAGAAGTGATGAAGGCAGGAGAGCCACCATGAGGCTGGTCAAGTCTTCTCTTCTGTGATTGAGTTTGTCCCCAGTTTGTATAATCTGTTACAATTAAATCAGTTCATCATACTGAGTATAAGCCAATCATTATATCACTAGGGAACTATTATTTGTTGTAAGATTAAATTAATCATACTGAACTAGAGAACTATTAATCATGTAATAGTATGATTATATATATAATATTTCACCATGCAAAACTAGATAACCATTGTCTTATCAGTTCCACTGAGTTAACACCTTGATGTAAGAATCCTTGCCTCAAATATATTTCTCCAGAGTTCTGGCCCTTTACAGGTATCATCTTCTACTTCTCCCCCAAGAAAATTGAGAGCTACAAAATGCAGAGATTGAAGGAAGAATAGTTTGTGACAACTGTAGCTCAATGTGGTGTCGATTCACAGGGAATATTTCAATTATTTACATTGAAAAGAGGGCGAGGTATCACATAGTAAATTGAGAGCTACCCTCACTCAGGAATACCTCAATTCTAGACTCTGACATGTGCTAGCTTGTATTATCTTCGGCAAATCATTTAACTTTATAATATCACTAAAGATAATTCTCAAAGACTATAAATTGCCCAAGAGTTATTGATTTCCGTTAGTAGAGAGAATTTCCTTACCTGCAAATTCCATACATTAATTAAATGGGACATGTATGTATGGCTTTAATCCTATCTCTTAATGAAGTAGTTTTCTTTTAAGACCTTGTGGCTAGTTTTTTCTGTTTCAGTTTTTCAGAGGGAAGAAAAAAGATCTGACTTAATGGAGAAACTTGATGCTAATCAAGAGGAAGAGAATGGAAGAGTGTCACAGAGGAAGGGAGGGAAAAGGACAGGTATAGACTTGGAGCTAAAAAACCAGAAACAAAGACAAACATATTTGAGGCTCTTCCTGAAGAGGGAATTGATTTGAGGAAACATCTGCTTGCCCTTTAAGAAATGATATGGTAGAGCTTCTAAAGCTAGCAGGTGAGATCTCATCCATATTAATTAGGGGAAGTAGCAAAGAGTAGAAGTGATTGGTGATTCCCTATTCAAAAGTATTGAGGTAATTGTTGACCTATTAACAACAATGGAGAGAAGTTTTAAGTTAGTGGGAATTTATCCTAGACTTAAAAGAGAACTTTTCATGATATCAAAAAGATTGACTAATTCTCACTTCTGCTGATTGATGGGGTCCAAAGAGTATTTCTAAAAAAGAACCTCAAAAACACTCTAAAAGATGTATGAAATCTCCAGTAACAAAATGAAGACCATAGGGCATGTGTTATTTTTTCCTTGCTACTGCTTATTAAATGCAAGGGATGCAAAAGAGAAAAAAAATAAGAAATGGTATCTGAGAATTGGATTTTGATTTCTGGGATATGGCTTAACATATAGAGATGACAATCTCATGAGTAGGGTGGAGCATTCCTGAGAGCTCTTAAGAATGTATCATCTGGTGAATTAAAGCCATTTTGAGGGTCTACTTCACATTTATCAAATTGACAGAAGTGATAAAAACGTAAAATTACAGATATGGGAAGGGGGACTGTGGGAAAACAGCTACATTATTGTACTGTGGTGGAGTTATGAATGAGCCCAGTCATTCTGGAAGGCAGTTTGGAAAAATCACACCAAATTTATTAAATTGTGCATATCCTTTGACTCAGGGAGATCAAAGTGATTGACTCCAAAGTGATCAAAGAAAGAGGAAAAGGACTTATATTTACAAAAATATTTATAGCATTCCTTTTTGTGGTGGCAAAGAACTAGAAACTAAGGAGATGCCCATCAATTGGGGTATGATGAATAAATATAGTATATGAATGTAATAGATATGGAGTATAATGTAAAGATATATTATTGTATCATAGAAATACAAAAAAAGCTTGGATGAATAATTGATACAGAGTGAGTGAGAAGAAAATTACTACAATAACAACATTATAAGATAAAATTCATCAATAAATTGATCACATTAATGATCAAGAAAATAAGATCATGTTTCAGAAGTTTAATTATGAATCATGCTATCTACCATCTGAAAGAAAAGTGATGGACCTAGGATGCAGCATGAGACATAATTTTGGTCATGGCCTATATGCCACAAAGATTTTCTTTTATTTTCTTTTAATTTTGATTTTTTCAACGAGGCAATTGGGATTAAGTGATTTGCCCAGGATCACACAGTATAAAATGTCTGAGATCTGTTTTGAACTCAGGTCCTCCCAACTCCAGGACCAGTATTTTATCTACTGTGTCACCTACCTGTCTCTTCTCTTATTTTTAATTATAGGCAAGGAAGTGGGAAGAAAAAAACAAACAGATTTTTACTCATTAAAAAAAATTAAGATTAAAAAGAAAAAGAATGTATATGTTTGTTCCAGCCCGCAAGACAAGAACGTGGACCCTGAAAGAAAAGAAGAGGAAGCAAGGGACAGGAGATGTGAAGAATGGAGACAAGACAGGCTTTCTGATCAAGTCTCATTTATTGTGTGCAATAGTACAGGCAAGAGGAAAGGAAGTGGGGTCACGCAAACTCAGTACAGAGGGGCCCTAGACAAAGGATTAGTTTCCCACCAAAGGATGAGTTGACCATGGGTCTTTGGTGACATAGGAAACTCCAGGATGTGATTAGAACGGCGCCTAGAAGTCTGCCTATCCAAGGTTAGAGTAGTCTTAAGAATGTGGCCTTTCACCTGTAGATTAGTGCTGGCTCCCCACATATGTTGAATGTTTTCTAAGTTTAATCAAAAGGGATCATTGATTTAAAGCTACAAGGGACCTCAGAAGTTATATAGTCCAATTAGTCTGTATTTTACGGAAAGGAAACTAAGACCTTAAGTGATTACCCAACTTTACATAGGTGTGAAGTGTTAGAAATGTTACAAGTCCTTTACCTCCAAAATTTTATCCACCTTGTAAGTAAAATGGAAACAGAGAAATTGGCCTATGCATATCTTCCATATCATGGAGAATAGCAGCAATGAAGAAAGAATAGCAATTGAATGGATTATAACTTTGGTATCAGTGTACCTTATTCAAAAGAAGCAGGGTAAGTATAAAGGTATGTGTGGATGTTGTGGATTTAGCACTGTGTACCTATAGGAAGAAATACAGGGACCAAAGGAAGCATGGCTGAAAGCATTTGCATAAAGATAATAGGAAAGGCAGCTAGGTGATAATGAATAGAGCATCAGCCCTGAAGTCAGGAGGACCTGATTTCAAATTTGACTCAGATATTTAACACTTCCTAGCTGTGTGATCCTCCTGAGCAAGTCACTTAACCCCAAATGTCTCAGAAAAAAAAAAAAAAAAAAAAGATAGTAGAAGTAGACATAGCAATTTTGTCAGTGGTGTACACCAGCGATCCTCTGGACAGAAAAAGAAAAATTAGATCTTTCCAGTGTCAACTTGGTAGGTAAGTCTTAGAAGGATCTAGAACTCAGTAATTGGCTCTGTTCTGTTTACTATTTAAATTTTTTAAAAATTCAGAATTTAAACTCTAATTGGAATGAAGGAATATTGTTCTACATATAATTTCTTTCATATTACTTTCCTATTTTTCTAAGAGATTTCAAAACTAGTGAATCCTTACTCCAGCAGCTGGAGTGTTGGGGTTATCAAACACTGTTACTCTTTGCTTCTGTTTTCTGTACTTAATTTGTTCCACTGAATGGATCTTGCCTTGTGTTTTCATAAGTAATTCAGATAAGGGCATGTTTATGACATTTGCAGATGACAAATCTAGGAGGGATGGCTTAATGATAATCTTATATTTCAAAAGGTAGAGGACTAAGAAAGTAAAAATTATCAGTTTTGATTATAATTAATAGAAATTTATTTTGAAGGTGGAAATAATGGGTACTTTGTGGGGAAGGGATCATTACTTCTTAAAATTTGTGATAGAAAAAAAGAAAGGAAAACTGAATGTAGTCTGACATGCCTTGCTAGATTTGAGAAAAGCAGATTTTAAAGATTCAGAAAAAGATAGGTAGCATTTCTTGGACTAAAATTCTATCAAGGATATAAACCCAGAGTAGAGAAGTTCTCAAGGATGAAATTCTAAAAGCACAAAGAAAAACAATTAAAATGAATAGGAAAAATGAATTTTGCCTAAAGAGACCATGATAATCTGATGATATGGTCAATCATCAGCCATATTAGTTTATATACATATACATACACACATGTATACACATACAAAGAAGATGAAACATGGTATGTTCTACGCATGTGACTATGCGTATATAAACTTAAGGAGTGGTAAAACTCAGAATGAATTGATGCTATTGATATAAACTAGAAACCAAAAAAGAAAGACAAAAATCAAATAAAGGATAGGTCTGCTACTTGTGGTGGATGGAACAATACACACCAAGAGAAGGCAGAGCTAATCAATTTTTATTTTGTTTCTCTTTTCTCTGCCAAAGAGGATGATCTCTGATTTTGAAATGACAAAACAAAAATGTGTGAGGAGTGGTTGGTATCCAAGATAAGTAAGAATATAGCTAATTTTGTCAATAAATTCAAGCCATCTTGCCCAAATAAATTACATCCTTGAGTACTAAGAAAATTAGCAAATGTGATTACCACAACAATAATATTTGAAAGATTATATAAAACAGGAGTGGCAACTAACAGCAAAAGAAATCTTAATTTTTTTTTATCTTGTAATTCTAAGGAAAAGAGCGGAGTCTACAAATCATAGTTTGCTTAGTGAACTTGACCAAAATTTTGCCAATAACAAAAGAGAAAGTGAACATCTAGCAAGCAAAGAGAGCACCAATTACAAAAAGTAAGAAAGATTTCCTTAAGGATAAGTCATCCTAGGCTTTTTTTCTTTTTTTTTTTGGACAGTGGTTACTAAATTAGTACATCAGAAGAATATTATGTATATAATTTACCTAGATTTTAGCAAAATCATGATAAGTTATCTTAACCTATTTTGTGTCTCTGACATAGAGAAGTTGTATGATCCTAGACTTTTCAGTCAACTAGGCAACTCTCTAAGATAATATAGGAATCAGCAAACTATGGCCTAAGGGCCAAATTCAGCCTTTTTTGCTATTCTTAGCTCTTGGGCTGTACAAAATCAAATATGAACAGAGTTGCCCCATCCTATAGTACAACCTCTTCTAAGACTGTAAGTTAACAAAAAAACTGCTGATCTTTATTGGTAGAGAGTTTCCTTAGCTGAGAGTTATATTTATCAATGAAATCATAAACAGCCTATTTTTCTAGAAAAGATGAAGAAATGTGAACTAGACACTGATACAATTAGATAAACTTGATATTGGACTGAAGGAATTCATTAGAGCTGGTTGATTAAACTTTGGGGAACTTGTCTAATGGTAATCACACTCACAGAAGAGTGATGTAAATCAGAATACCAATATGGTAATTTGTCATGTTCACACCTAATACAGTGCTGTGGACCTATTAAAAAATCTAATAAATATTTGTTGAATTTTAATATTGTTGATGTCCCTGATCTATAGTTAAATCAAAACATCTCAGGGCTGCTTAGTTTTCTGAATGAGTCCCCCTTAGTCAAATTTTATTGTTCAGTCATTTCACACTTATACTAACTTTTTTGACCCCAGTTGGGATTTTCTTGGCAAAGATAGTGAAGTGGTTTGCCATTTCCTTCTCTAGCTCATTTTACAGATGAGGAAACTGAGGCAGACAAGGTTATGTGACTTGCCCGAAGTCACATAGTTTAATAAGTCTGTAAGCCCAAATTTGAACTCTGGTAGATGTCTTCCTGAGTTCAGGATTGACACTCTACACCACTATCTAGCTGCCTTATCTACAGAAGGGTAATCAGAAGAAAAGAGAAGACAATGGTTTTAAACTATATGTCGAGATATATCAGAACTTATAATTACCAACTAATAATAGTATAAATTTTGTACTGAAAAGGACTTAATAAATTATCTAATTTTTATTTTTCTGATTAGGAAATTGTAGAAAGGTTAAGTGTCTTGTCTGAAGTCACATAGGTGGGGTGGAACATCTAAGTAGCCTGGTGGATAAAGCATTAACCCTAGTGTTGGAAGAACATGAATTTAAATCTGACCTCAGACACTTACTAGTTGTATGACCCAGGCAAGTCACTTGATCCTGTTTGCCTCAGGTCTTCTTCCCTTCCCTTCAAAATAAATTCACATAGGGAGCGTAAAGCAAACCTTGGATTTGCAGGTGAGCTCCTAGAATTTTAGATCTCAACCTTTCCATAGAACTAAAGCAGATTTTTAATCTTAAATGGAGGAAACTCAGTGGACCACATACCCAACCATTCTCATTATACTATTGGTAAAAAAAAAAAAAAAAAAAAAAAAAAACATCTCAAAACAAAACTAGGATATAGGTCTACCTAGATTGCTTAGTTTTTATTATTCTGATCAGTTACTATTAAACATAAGAGAATTAGTTCTTGCTTTCATAGATCATTAGAAGTCTGGATTCAACTTTACTTTTTATTCTTTTTTGTGGTTTCTTTTTTTATTTTTATTTTTATTAAAAATTTTATTGAAGCTTTTTATTTTCAAAACATATGCAAGGATAATTTTTCAAATTGACCCTTGCAAAACCTTGTGTTCCAATTTTTCCCTTCATTCCCCCCACACCTTCTCCTAGATGGCAAGTAAACTAATATATGTTAAACATGGTAAAAATATATATAAATCCAATATAGGCATACATATTTATACAATTATTTTGCTGCACAAGAAAAATCAGATCAAAAAGGAGAAAAATGTGAAAGAAAATAAAATTCAAGCAAAGAACAACAAAAGAAATGAAAATGCTTTCTTGTGATCCACATTCAGTTCCCACAGTCCTCTCTCTAGGTGTAGATGGCTCTCTTCATCACAAGATCATTGGAATTGTGACCTGAATCATCTAATTGTTGAGAAGAGCCACAGCCGTCAGAATTGATCATATAATCTTGCTGTTGCCATGTACAGTAATTTACAGTGATCTCCTGGTTCTGCTCATTTCACTTAGCATCAGTTCATGTATGTCTCTGTAGGCTCTCTGAAATCATCCTGCTGGTTGTTTCTTACAGAACAAAACACTGTTCCATAACACCCATATATTATTATTTAGCCATTTTTTAACTGACTGGCATCCACTCAGTTTCCAGTTACTTGCCACTACAAAAAAAGGCTGCCACAAACATTTTTGCACATTTTCCCTCCTTTAAGATCTCTTTTTTGGGATATAAGCCCAGTAATAATACTGCTGGGCCAAAGGGTATGCACAGTTTGATAGTTCTTTGAGCATAGTTCCAAATTGATCTCCAGAATGGTTAGATAAGTTTACAACTGCATCAACAATGTATTAGTGTCTCAGTTTTCCCACATCTCCTCCAAAATCCATCATTATCTCCAATTCACTTGTATCTTTATTCTACTTATTTGAATACTTAAGTTTATTGTTCTGGATTCTTACTAGTTTTTATGCTCTTTAAGGGAAAGGACTATATTTATCTTTGTATTCCATAATGCCAATCGCACTGGTGCTTGTAGGAAGCATGTGGAGGTTGAGGATACTTCTTAAATTTCTCATTTGAATAGGTTTTATGACTATACCTGCTCTTTAGTTGGTTCTTTCATCCTATTCTTTAAAATTAGTATAGCTCAAGTTTTTGTTTGGTTCTATTTCTATAGGGAGGCAGGTAAAATTCCCCTATTAGTGCATTTCTTCTGAGATTACCATCCATTTATCTTCAATGTGTAGTTGCATAAACGGTACTGTGAATAAAACAAAAACCAAGTTAAATACTGCATTAGATATTTACTGGTTGTGTGATCCTAGACAATCACATAAAATGAAGGTAATAATAGTACCTACTTCCCAGAGTTTTTGTAAGGATCACATTAATATATGTAAAGAAGCACTTTGCAAACGCTAAAAAGCTATGTAAATCCTATTATTATTAATATTATAAATATGTCAATTAAATTAATTTGCAATGGGGTATATATTATCATGTCTTCTATGCCCATAATTATTTGCATATGAATTGTAAGGAAAGCTGAGTGCTGTGGAATCAATTCTTTTAAATTGTGGTACTAGAAAAGACTTTTGAGAGTCCCTTTGGAAAATAAGGAGATCAAATCAGTCAACATTTAAATAAATTAATTCAACACTGGAACTGGAATTAATTCAACAACATTGGACGATTACATACTGATTTTGTTGATTGTTCAGGGCCTGACTCTTTGGGATTTTCTTGGCAGATACTAGAGTGGTTTGCTGTTTCCTTCTCCAGCTCAAACTGAAGTAAACAAGATTACATGGCTAATGAGGCCAAATTTGAACTCACTAATAAGATAAGTCTGACTCCAGGTTTGACACTGTACATACTACATTGCCCTTCAGACAAATGAAGCTTAAATATTTTGGCCACATAATGATAAAACAGAGACTCATTGTACACAAGATCCTGATGTTGTGAAAGACTGAAGGCAAATGGGGAAGAGCATAGTAGAAGCTAAGATAGATAGTGTCATGGAAGCAATGAACATCATCTAATTTCCAAGGAAGAACTGATGAAGTTTGAATGCAGATTGAAGCATATTATTTTTCACTTACCTCACAAGGTCCATATGAGGATCAAATGCAATAATATATATAAAGTGCTTTGCAAGTCTTCAAGCACTATAAAAGTATTATCTATTATTATTACGATCGATTTCATGATGTCATGATAGTAAAAACAGTAATTTACTTAAAATAGAAAATATTGTGATATCAGGGAGGTAAGTCATCAGCAAGCAAAACTTAATACCTGTGGTCCCAAGCAAACTGCTTTCCTTCACTTCCAACTCTATAGAGATATAACCTTGTGAGTCCAGCCAAGCCAGAGCTTTGTGGTCTGGTTCAAGACAAGTCCAGTCTAAGGAAGCTAGAATCATTAGGATAAAACCTTATCCATTATCACAGGAATACATATTATGAATATAAAACCTCCTATTGTTGGACGTGAGAACTCATTTGCACAATGGGTTTCTCACAAAAATGTTTTCAAGGAATAAAATATGCAAGATTAAAAAGGAAACCAATATTTATGTTGAAGTTATTACATAATTTTCTCCATCCAAATTTCTACCCATCCACTAGTCAGAGGTACATGTGGATGCCAAGTAAAAATTACTTGTACTAAAGTAGTAGGGACTTCTTTATATTTTAATAGGAGATCATTAATGATAAAATTTAAGATACCATTGAAGGCATTTTTTTGTGGGGAGTGATTTGGGAAGCTTCCTTAAATGGCATCTACTCTGCTTTTGTGGAATTTTGGCATTAATTAAAATGACATTTTGCTATATACTACCTAAGAAAGATTCAAACAGAGTAAGTATGAGAAAGTTTATAATTAATGGAGAGGAAAGTATTGCAGAAAAGACTTAATGGATGATGTGGTAATGGAAATGCATTTTAGAAGATTTATTTAGAAAGTTTTGGACTGTACTAACATTTTTAAAAAGTATCCAAATCCAGTATCCAAAATCCAATCTTTCTGCTTAATTTTAAAAATTTTCATCAAGACACTAGCCTTTCTTATGTTCTAGGGAACTGTTATATGTATTATGTAGACCTATATTATGGATTACATTTTTCATATGTCTTTTACTTTTCCCAAATTCTCTGTTTTTGATGTATTTTCTTTGGCTAGAATGCCTTATGTTAATTTCTACTTAAGTGAATTCCAGATCAAGGTCTCCTTCTGACCTTTGTCATTTACTTTTCACAGAGTTTTCAGCATAGCTTAATCCAAGAGCCTTCTTATTTTATCTGCCTGTGACAGTAAAGCTAGCAGGAAAGATCACATTTATTTTTGAGCCATTGTTTGACTTAGGTCATTGTGAGTCATAAGGACCACTTTTGCTTTCCTTTTTGATTAGTGATGTCAAACTCAAATAGAAATGTGGGCCATTACAAGGATTCCCATGGGCTACATGTTAATTTACATTTAAATGTAGTAGTATATATAATTGTATTTAAAAAAAATTTTCTAAATTACATTTTAATTTGATAAGCATACCACTTGAGAGTGTTTTAGATTGCATGCTGTGATCTGGGTATTTGATTTCTTTGATCTGTGTTCTCTGTGGTGATAATGATGAGGTTTAGCTTTTGGGGTTCCCTTTAGTAGGTAACCAGATGATGGGGTCTAGATTTAGGGAACCAAAATGAGATTAGGGTTTCTGGTGGTCAGAGAGTTAAATGATAAGGTCTAGTGGCAGATTCGGGGTTCAGGGAACCAAATGGAGAGGTTTGGCTACTCTACACTTCCTTGGGAGTTGGCACAAGGGTAGGGAGTTTGGGGAACCCCCTTCTAGGGGCAAAGGAATTCTCTGTAAAGGAGTTTACAAACCCAAAAACCTAGGTTGATAAAAGAGGTTTATTATAGGGATTGGGAAGTAAGGTTAGAAATCCTGAGAGGCATAAAGTCTTGTTTGGGAAATGGGTGAGGGTAAAAAGAGGGTAGCACTGGAAAAGAATATCATTCCAGTGGGCAGAGGCCTCCTTGGCATAGCATGGTATGTTTAGAACCTCTGCAAAGAGATGAGTTTTTAATTGCCATTTTTATAAGGAGATCTTTGGCTGCAAGCGAGGCCTGCTCCCCCTCCCAAAGAAGTTGGTGGGTGGAGTTGAATTGAATAGATCTTTAATTGAATAGGGTTGGAATTCTTTTAGTTCAGGACTGAACCAACCTATCTTGATAACAGAATGAAGCTGTTTGTTTCTCTCTGGCAGGGTCCCTCACTGAGGCAGGGTTGAAGGAGATTTTCTCTTTCAAGGAGTTTTAGAGAGTTTTGGGATTCCTTCTTTAATAACAGTGATTGAAAAATGTATAGTTTAAGAGAAAATCAATTATCTGTATTTCTGAGTTTAGTAATTCAAAAGAGTATAAGCTTTATTTAACCATCAGTTAAAACAAACTTTGTAGCTGGATCAAATTATTTTAAAGAATTCTTTTTTTTTGGTCTGTGTCTTGCACAACATGACTAATACAGAATTGTTTTGCATGATTATATAACTTATATTAAATTTCTTACTGTTTAAGGAAGAGGAAAAGTGAGGGAAGAAGGGAGAAAATTTTAGCATTTTATTCTTTCCAGTCACATATAAAGACAATTTTTTAAACATTTATTTTATTGTGTTTGAAAGAATTGCATGTTTAGCCTATATCAAATTGACTTGGGGAAGGGCTGCTGGGGAGAGAGAGAGGGAAAAATTTGGAAAAGAAGGTTTTGCAAAGGTGAATGTTAAAAACTATCTTTGCATGTATTTGGAAAAATAAAAAATAAAATACCATTAAGGATAAAAAATAATCCCTAAAAACATTTATTTTTAAAAATCAGGGAAAATTAAAGGGAAAAAATGAGGAAAATGAAAATATTATCAATATTTTCAAATAAATCAATCTGCATTCAGATTCAAGACTTCATAATTTCTTTCTCTGAATGTAGATGACATTTTCCATCATGTGACTTTTGGAATTATCTTGGATTATTGTACTGCTGTCATTTATAGTTGAATGTCATAGTCATTCAGTGTTGATACTGTGTATAGTGTTGTCCTTATTTCACTTTGCATCTGTATATATAAATCTTTCCAGTTTTTTTGGAAATTCACATGTTCATCATTTCTTATAGCACAGTAATATTCCATTACATTCATATACTCCAGCTTGTTCAGCTTTCCCCCCCATTGATGGGCATCCCCTCAGTTTCTAATTTTTGCCACCACAAAAAGAGCTACTATAAATATTTTTGTTCATTTATTCTTTTTTCCCTTTTTTATGATTTCTTTGGGATATAGACCTACTGGTGTCTAGCTGGATCAAAGATTATGTACAGTTTGCTCTTTGGATATGGGAACTTAAAATAAAATAAAAAAAAGAATGTTAAAAATTTTATGTGTAATTGGGAAAATATTGAAAATGAAAAAATAATTTAAAAGCATACACTATTTTGTATTTGGGATTACTTCACAGTAATTTTTAACAAATTGCTTCTAAAACATTCTCCAAATGTCAGTACATCTAAGTCAATCATTTTTATAAAGGAATCTCAGTATAGTAGGAAAAGTCAAAGCAGTTTCTGAAATCATAGGTATTTATTGTCACATAAAAGATAAAATATAAATTTGTTTCCATCCAAAGTCATTTTACCTTTTAAGACACAGTTGTCTAGGGAATCAATTAATTGCAGCCTTTTTCTTTTTAAGAAATTTTTTTTTTAGCTTTTTTAGTTGCAAGCTCAGTTCATTGATCTTCTCTTTCTCTATTTTATGCAAGTAAGCATCTGGAGACATAAAATTTTCCCTTATTACCACTTTGGCTGCATCCCACAAATCTTGGTATGTTGTCTCATTGTCTCTTGGATGAAATTATTGTGTCTATGACTTGCTGTTTTACCCACTCATTTTCTAGGATGAGATTATTTAATTTCCAATTATTTTTTTGTCTATTTTCCCCTGGCCTTTTATTGAATGTAATTTTTATTGCATCGTGATCTGAAAAAAAATGCATTTACTATTTCTGCCTTTTTGCATTTGATTTTGAGGTCTTTATGTATTAATATATGGTCAATTTTTGTATAGGTTCCATGAACTACAGAGAAGAAAGTATATTCTTTTCTATCTCCATTCAATTTTCTCCAAAGATCTATCATACTTAACTTTTCTAGTATTCTATTTTTACCTCATTAACTTCTTTCTTATTTATTTTGTGGTTCTATTTATTTAGTTCTGAGAGAACAAAGTTGATATCTTCCACTATTATAATTTTACTATTTCTTCTTGTAGCTCTTGTAACTTCTCCTTTAAGAATTTAGATGCTATACCACTTGGTGCATATATGTTTAGTATTGATATTGCTTCATTATCTATGGTACGGTACCCTTTAGGAAAATAAAGTTTTCTTCCTTATCTCTTTTAATTAGATCAATTTTTGCTTTTGCTTGATCTGAGATCAGGATCTACCCATTCTTTTTAAAAAAGAAACAAATATATCAAAACAAGCTATCAAAGATTTGTGAAGTTTTTTTTTTTTTTAGATTTTTTTCATTGGATTTAAGTTTTATTTAATCATTAGATTCATCATTCTACCACAATTGATTTCCTACAAATAAATGTATATACAGAGGAAGCAAGGAAGTGAAAAGAACTATTGTCAGCCTTCTTGGTTCAAGTTCTTCCTTTGACACTACCTCACTCTGTGATTTTGGGCAACTCTTAGAACTGCAGACTACTTTCCCCTAAGACAATAAATTTTAGAAGAGATGCCATCTGCAAGTGGAGATGATTGCAGAGTGCTACCATTAAGAGATGACCAGAAAAACTTCTTACAAAGATGGGATTTTTAGATAAGATTTGAAGGAAGCCAAGGAAACAAAGAAGTGAGAGATGAAGAGCGAGAATTCCAGGCATAGGGAACAAAATGCAAAAATACTCAAGATTAGGCGCTGAGAATGTTTTGTGTGAGGGATAGCAAGGAGGCCAGTTGGATTGCAGAGGACATAGAAATTGAAGAAAACTGGAAAGGTAGCAAGAGGCCAATTTATGAAGGTCTTTTAAAGCCTAACAGAATTTTATCCTGAATTTGGAAAAATGATTTTTTTTTTAGAGGATGGGAAGGGGAGAGACTAATTTTATTCATTGTTTATTAATGCTTTCCTAAATATTTATTACTCCCCCTTACTGCCTTCTTTTTTCTATGAAAGGGAACATTTTTTCTTTTAAAGTAGGTAAAAAAAATCCTCCAGCAACTTCTTAAATTTCTTTTACCTTAGGTATATAAAAGATATAATTATCACCTGTTCTCCAAAATCCTTGTGCACATTGTCTAAACAAAACTTAAGCTTCATAGAAATTCTGATACACACCAAAGTAAAAGTTTTAACTTAGCCTTAGTATTAGAATATGTCAACACTGTTATTACTGTTAGGTTTCCAAACCCAGAGTTTAATCCCAGATCCCCTGGGGAAGGAATAAAAGATTTGAAAACTGCATGGATGTGTCATAGGGAGCTGAAATCTTTTTATGAGGAACCTACTAGCTCGTGTCCAAAAACAGTCTGTTTCTGTCCAGTCAACTATAGAATTGACTATGTTATAGAATATTCTAATTCCAAAAATTTCTAGCTTTTTACTAATTTTAAATGTCTTTGTTATCCATTTGTAAGTTTTTATCTTAAAGTAAAGAAGGCTCATTGTTTTATATATATATATATATATATATATATATTTTTTTTTTTGATTAGAGAACTTATGGCAATGGAAATTTGTGACCTGCTCATTTGATGCTAATTGGGAGTTGCAATACTGTAACGGGTTAGGGGGTAAATCGTGGATATTGGATTTATTCTGCAGTAGTTGTAGCTTCATCTGTATAAGCCAGATGGTAGAAATATGCTCTTGTTGTTTGGACCTTTTGCTATGATGGGTGAATAATAAAGATTGATTTAGCATCCTCAGGACTTTAATCACCCCTCCAACTTTTACACATGTAGCTTTACACGTTTTAATTTTACAAGTGAATTCTCACATCATATAATTTATACAAGTGGTTTTTTCCCCCATAATTTCATTTACATAGGGGACGTAGAGCTCCCTATACTTACAATATTCACTTGTAAAACAATAAATATGCCAACAGTGACAGTCTCAGCTTAGAGTCTGGTGAGAAATGAAGACAGGGCTGTTCTTACCACACTCCTTAAACAGAGGTTCTGGGAGGAACCATCTAACCATCAATAAGGGAGATGCCACAGGGACATAGGAAGGGTAATTATACTTTCCAAATCCTAGAGCCAGAATGAAGTTGCAGGATGAAGAACTGGAGCAAAGTAGAGAAAGTCTGGAGTCCCATCTGATAAGAAATTATGATTAATAAAAGTGGATGGGGATGGATACTTATGGAGATGAAACTATATCTTTGAAATATTTAAGTAAAGTATACTGAAATCTTTAGCACTTAATGGCATCCATTACATTTCCAACTAGTAGAATTGGCTGAAGTTCTTACAAAGATATAACTTACCATTTTGAGAATGGGGAATGCTGGTTAGGTGCCTGATAATTAGAGGGGAAACAGCCAGTTAGTGTTAGTGACTTTATAAATCTACACATATAACAAAGAACCATCTTCTCCTAGCCCCAATATTACTGCTTTAAATGTTATAATTATCATAACAGAGTATTTTAGGCTACTCAAAGAACAATGCAGAGATATGATCATGAAAGAGGAATTGAGCACAAGAAGCAGTGCAGTGATACTATTAAAGGTTTATATGCCTGAAAAAGAAGGTGGGACCATCACTAAGAGAGGTGTCCAGTGAGCAGTCTGAGTGTTATATTGGCAGCCATGCAATGTCCAGAGATATAAAGATCCACCCCCAATATTGGATGGACCTTCCTGTGGAAGGTTCATGGGAGGACATGAACAAAATTTATATAGAATGGGAAGCTCTGGATGATTTGCAATCTAGATCATTGGAATAATAAAAATGTACAGAATCACATAATGGGTTTAATTTGAAATGCAGCCTGAAATTTACTGATATCTGATCTCTGTTGAGGAGGTTTTAGTTCTAAGATTTGTATGATTTTTCAGAACTGGAAAGTAAAAACTTTTAGGGGAACATTTTTGATATTTAAAATATCTAAGTTATATAATAAGATTTCAATAGCCAGGTTCAACAGATTCCAGAGTATAATCAATCCTAAAAATTCTGTAAATTTGAGGCTTCAGGTTATACAAAACAAATTAATTCCCTACTATATTACTACATTATAAATAATCTGTAATTTGAGCAGTTACCACCAATAGATTAAAAATCACTGATTATCACTACCTTTATTAGTTTATCCATTTATTAGCTCTGGCTTTTATTCTCAACTGTTTTGAAGGATAGCTTGAGTTTAGGTCCTAGATATTGTTGGTATAGAGAAATTACTAATATAAATTCAGATAATCATGACAAGGATACATGAAAGTATTAGAAAAATCATTATCATCTAATCTAATTACTTTTTGTTATTCCAAATATTTTAATGTTATTTGAAATTCATTTGAAAAACACTAATTTGTAAGGATACACACTGGAGAAAGAGAATCTTATATAGGGGAAGCCATTGTGTTAATAAGGCTGGGGACTGGGAGGCAACTCCCATTTACCAACCAGTGATTAGGTCTATTGTATATCTGTATCTATTGCAGTGCTTGGATTCTAGGGATGTTTTGGTCTTAGGCTTATGCATCAATAAATTAATCCACAAATTAATGAATTAACTACATGGTTATATTCTAGAAGTAAGTATTTAATGAGGATTTTTAGGGCATAGGATATATCCTGATAACGAATATCCAATCTAATATAATTTGAACTAAGAACCACATGGACCATGGTACATTAGAGTATTCTTTAGCTCAATAGCAAACAATTCTGTCAATAAAAAGTACCACTTAGTAAAAATATATTTCTTTATAATTTTAGTAATGTAAGGTACAAAACTATTCCTGTAAAAAAAAGAATGGCATTAGTTTCCGTCTCTTGGGCCTATTTTAACCTGTGTCCATGTGAACCTGTCTGAGGAGGAAGCAAGGAGGGTATAAAAACAGATTTCTGTACTCCCTTTTTGGTCTTCAAGCAAGAGAACATGATGAAGGATTAGCAAAGGCCCAAACTCCATTAGCTCTGCCTAGTACATCCTGTCAAACTGTATTGTTACATTTTTTCTCTCAGTCCCTCCTCCTTAGAGGTAATAGAGTTCTTATTTTTTTATTCATATTGAAAGAAATTTAATTCCTATTACATGAGGAATCCAATTGCCCCTTTGGGATCCATGATCTTGAATCAAAAAAGAAAGTTGATTCAATTTGTGGCTCATCAGGAAACATTTTCAGGCACACAGTAGTTAGAAAAGAGGCAAATTCTTTTACTACTCTCAGCCCCTCTGAACTAGACAAGGGTGTGTTAACTTTTCACTTTCAAAGGATAAATAGCAAATGGAAATCAAATTAATAGCCCCCTCTTGGTTGGTTGATAATCCCCAGCCAGTGTCCACCACATTACCAATTTCAGGAGTCACTCAGGTCGTGTAAAAATGTAGTTGAGAAACTTCATTGCTTTGGGGACAATATATGTGGATCTGCTCTTTTAATTGGCTTTGTGTGACTTCATATTTCTCTCTTTCTACATGGAAGAGTTCTTTTTGTTTAGGTTTACTTAGTTCTTATTGAAGTAAATAAGCATCAATGAGGTTTTGGCATTTTTTTTTTTTTTTTTTTTTTTTTTAGAGAAATCAGCCATGATAGAGGTAGTAGTGACAGATTTCTGTATAGAAAATTCTTTTGATGATGTGTACTTCTGCAACAAGTAATAGTTCTCTACAAGAGTCCACCCTAACTCCTTCCTAAACTTCTCCTTAACTTCCTGGATTCGGCCTTACTGTCTGCCCCTCTTCACTTTGTACCTTTAAAAAGTCATTTCATTTAAAGCATGTTACTTAATCATTTTGATTTAACTTGTGAGCCCTTTCATGTCAATAAAAATCATCTTCTGTGATTGTGATAAATGGTTAAGGTGAATTCCTTGTATTGTAAAACCACTCTCCCTCCACCTAGTACCTGGGCTCTTTATGTAGGTCTCTTCAAGGCCTAAAATTGTTATTTCTGTATTAGTGGGCATACACAGTTTAGTCACTTTTTGGACATAATTACCAATTACTTTCCTTTCTTTTCTTTTTTTTTTTTTAACTTGGCATATTAAGAGATGTAGAAAAAAAACATTTTTATTGATTTTCAATATCTATTTATTCATGCCTTTTTACTTTTTAAAAATTTGAAATTTTATAACCACGAACTATTTTGTAAATTCTTAAACTTTACCTTTATTCTAAATGTAAACTCTAACTTTTACAATTTTAAAAAATTCTTGTATGCCTCTGAGAATTACTTGCATCATAATAAATAATAATTCTTAGTTTAAAAAAAGCTACATATTTAAGCATATCCTTATCCTCAATATATATCATAGAAGCTGTTTAAATTTGGTTTTGTCTTTATTGATTTTCACATATTAACATAACATTTCCTTTTAAAAATTTTCTTCTTTGTAACTTTTAGCTATATTATCTTGTCTCTGAGCATGAAATCTACAATCAATAAACTCTGTAGTCAGTTTGCTTTTAATCTATCAATCTTAGCATTTTAGTAAGATATATGACATTTTGGGATATTGTCTGGGTATCTTTTCTCCAGGAAAACAAAACAAAACAAAAGCAAACCCTGAACACACATATTGTGACTTTTATACTTGTCAACAAGGTATAAAAATTATACTCCTTGGATATTGTTTAACAGAGGTTTTTATCCCTCACTGTGATTTGTCATTTAACTGGCTTTTGGCATTCCAAATATGCTTTTATTTGGGAAAAAAAAAAAAAGAAAAAAAATTAAGAAGTAATTTGTTGTACTTTCCCAGGAGGATGGTTGTCTTACAGAAACAACCTATTTACCTTACTCAGTTTCAGTTCTGCTAAATACTCTTCAATTCAACAAACCATTTATTTTTATTTTTACTTTACTTTTGCTTGGTTTTATAGAATCATTGGCTCCAATTTCCTTATTTTATAACAATTTGTCCATTTTGCTTCTCATCACTTTCATTTCCATGTTTCCCTTTCTACCTTCTTTATCCAGAGAGCATCTCTTGTAACAGAGAATAAGGAGAAAAAAATCATGTCAGCAAAACTAACCAACCCATAAACTGAATTCAAAAATATATGCTAATTTTCACACCCATAGTTCCTTGCTTCTGCAAAAGTAAGAGGAACATTTTCTTTCTTTTTATGAGCCAAATTAAGTTTATAATTATTTACAATTCAGGTTTTTGTTGTTATTGCCCTTCCTATTTATATTTCAGACATCATTAATTAAGTTCATACAATATGTTAGTCACTATGCTGTGTACTGGGTCTACAAATATCAAAATGAAACTTTTCCTCCTTATCCTTTAGGGACAAATGTCTACATAGGAAATGAAAAATGAAATATATAAAAACTCATTTCCCCTGGGGACAATCACTAGAAACTAGGGGCTCAGACTAGGGAAGGTGGTACTTGAGATTTAAAGGTAGTTTGAGATCCTGAGGAGGAGGTATAAGGGGAGAGTGCAATCCTGACATATGGGATGGATAGTTCAAGAAAAGACACAGAGAAGGGTGCTAAAATGTTGTATATGGTGTGCAGTTTACAAATCTAGATACCTGGGGAAATTAGAGAACACCAAAGAGATAAATAAACTTTCAATAAGCCCCAAAAGGAAGGGTAGAGCTGAATTTTCTGGGGACCTTTAAATGCCAAACATATTTCTATTTATTTTTTCCTGATAATATCAGGAGCTTCTTGGTCTGGGGAATGTTAGGGTCAGACCTTTGCTTTAATCATAACTATTTGATAATGGGTGAGAGGGGATTGGAAAGAAAAGAGGAAGGAGTTAGGAGGACCAATCGGGAGGTTCTTATAGTAGTCCACATTAGAGATGACAAAGGTCTGAATCAGTATGTTAGCTATGTGAATGTTGAGACATAGCATAGTATCATAGAGCTAGCTTTGGAAGGGACTTTAGATATATTTATTTATTTGTTGATTGATTTGTAGTAGGCCAAACTGTCTCATTTTACATATAAGGAAACTGTGATCCAAGGAGATTATAAATAAATTGCCCAAGGTCATCTAAAAATTCTAAAAACCACCAAAAAATTAGCCATAGTGGCTAAACCTTAGTGGTACTGATGAGGTTTAGGTTTTGGGGTTCCTGGTGAGGGAACCAAATGATAAGGTCTAGATTTAAAGAACCAAAATGAGATTAGGGTTTCTGGTGGTCAGGGAGTTAAATGATAAGGTCTAGCAGCAGGTTTGGGGTTCAGGGAACCAAATGGAGAGGTTTGACTCCCCTACACCCTCTTGGGATTTGGCACAAGGTTAGGGAGTTTTGGGGAACTCCCTTCTGGCGGCACGGAGATTCTCTGTAAAGGAATTTACAGATCCAAAAACCTAGATTGATAAAAGAGGTTTAATTATAGGAATTAGGAAGTAAGGTTAGAAATCCCAATAGAGAGGCATGAAGTCTCTTTAAGGAAATAGAGAGGATAAAGAGAGGGTGACACTGGAAAAGAATATTCCAGTCGGCAGAGGTCCTTCACATAGCAAGCATGGTATAGCTGGCATGTTTAGAATCTCTGCAAAGAGAGGATTTTAGATTGGCTCTTTTATAATAGGAGCTTTGGCTACCAGCTGAAGGAAACTCCTGGGTGGACTCCCAAATTGGCTCATCTACTCGCTGGGTTTCAGCTTGAGCTAAAATTTGAATTGAAGGAGTTTCTTTCTAGATAACAGGATGAAACTGTCTTGTTTCCCTTGGGCAGGGTCTCTCACTGAGGCAGAGTTGAAGATTTTCTCCTTCAAGGATTTTTAGAGTTTCGGGGTCCCTTCTTCAGTACTTGCCTGCTTCCTATGCAATATCACAAATCTCACTGCAGACAGATCTTTAAAAAGCCTTAAAAATAATTACACCAGACCTAAAGATGACTGAGTGATTGAAAGCACAACAACTCAACCCCCTCTGGATATCATCAAACCTTAAGAACCTTTTCATCCTGGAAGATCATTTCAGTCCTGGAACTTACATTTGTTCAGTATCTCTGCTCCTGGGATTCCTTCCTTAATTGGAGGGGCACAGAGTCTCCATTTAAGGAGACTCCTCAGTCCAGCCATCTCTTCATTTCCTAAAACATCTAGAACATAATGCATATAAGGCTACTAGAGCATGGATCAAGGATAGGCCAGGCAAATCTAGAATCTGCATATTAAAAAAAATTATATATATTTTAATTAAAACTTTATTTTCAAAACAAATGGCTAGATAATTTTTCAACACTGATCCTTTATGTTCCAAATTTTCCCCTTTCCTCCCTACCCCTCCCCTAGATGGGAAGCAATCCAATATATGTTACACATGTCAAAATATGTTAAATCCAATATATGTAAAAATATTTATACAGTTATCTTGCTGTATAAGAAAAATCAGATCAAAAAAGAAAGAAAATGAGTAAGAAAACAAAATGCAAACAAACAACAGCAAAAAGAGTGAGAATATTATGTTGTAATCCACACTCAATTCCCACAGTCCTTTCTCTGGGTGTAGATTTCATCACAAGATCATTGGAACTGGTCTCAAATATCTCCTTATTGAAGCCACGTCCATCAGAATTGATCATCGTATAGTCTTGTTGCTATATAAAAAGTTTTCTTGGTACTATTCACTTTACTTAGCACTAGTTCATGTAAGTCTCACCAGGCCTCTCTGAAATCATCTTGCTGATTGTTTCTCATAGAACAATAATATTCCATAACATTCATATACCATAACTTATTTAGCCATTCTCCAATTGATGAGTGTTGGAATCTTTACTAAAGTGTTAAGACATTTCTTTACAAAGTGTTAAAGACATTGGAGTTAATTTAATCTTAAGTTATTTTGGGCCAGAACTTGAAACAAGATACTAAGTGGAACTGATTGAGCAATACTTGTGTTCACACCTTTAGAGAGCTCAAGTACTCAATGGAGTTCACACAAGAGTTCAGGGCTAGTATGAGAGCTGAATTCACGCCTCCCTTAGGGCCAGAGAGCACTCTGGGAGATAACCCAGAATCCCTCTCCCTCCAGAAGGCAGAGTTAACCTTTGGGAGATCACATAAATGAAGGAAGCTCTTGGAGCGAAAAAGAATTTTCTCCGGAACATCAACAGGGCTCTGAGGCAGAACATTCTGGAAGAAAAGACTACTCGCCACAGACTGGAGATTGAGAAGCCACGAGTCGGAGCTGGCTGGAGGCTGAAGAAAGCAGAGGCAGAAGCCAAGGACAAAGCTACAAGATCTCTTGGAGCCAGGCAGAGAGATAGGCCTCAACTAACCGGGCTAAATTTGTAAGGAGAAATAAACGTTTGCATTTTTAGCAGCTGGCTGCGATTTTGGAATAATTATTTATTGCAACTGAGACTAAGGCTGCTTCCAAGAAAAACCACCAACATTTTGGCGCCCGAACAGGGACAGCTTCCAAGGATAACCTCCACAGATGAGCATCCACTCAGTTTCCAGTTTTTTGCCACTAGAAAAAGGGCTGCCATAAACATTTTTTGCACATGTAGGTCCCTTTCCCTCCTTTAAGATCTCTTTGGGATATAAGCCCAGTAGAAACACAGCTGGATCAAAGAATATACTCAGTTTGATAGCCCTTTGAGTATAGTTCCAAATTGCTCTCCAGAATGGCTGGATCCATTCACAATTCCACCAATATATCAGTGTCCCAGTTTTTCCATATCCCCTCCAACATTCATCATTATCTTTTCCTGTCATCTTAGCCAATCTGAGAAGTGTTTAGTGGTATCTCAGAGTTGTCTTAATTTCCATTAGAATCTGCATCTTGAAGTACCTAGGTGACACAGGGTGATGAACTTGTAATTAGGAAGACCTAACTTTAAATCCCTTGAGAAAATCATTTAACTTGTACTTCAGTTTCTTCATCTGTAAAATGGGGATAATAATAGCACCTACTCATTAGGATTGGTTTTGTGATCCAATAAGATATTTTAAAGCATGATCATAATCATTATTATCATTTGAGTACCTAGGGGTAGGGAAATGGAAATGTGGACACCTGGAGACTTTGGTTATCTTGTTCTGATTCTGGTTTGGGGATATGGAATTTGTGAGGCTTATATCAGGAGGGAAAGCGTTAGGTTTGCTCCTGGATCACATCACTCTGTACAGCTTGCTGGCCTGAGCTGCTCCCAAGACTTTTTGAACAACATAGTACTCAGATTTGGGAAGAAAAAGCATCAGGACTCTAATAAAAGTAAGGAGCAAACAAGGACCACTTTTCTTTTCAGAAGGGCACAGAGGTATGCCCTAACACAAAATCCAGGTTACATAAGACTGGAACAATAAAGAAACAAAATAAGACACAAATTTAAAAAAATATTGCAGAGTCAAGAGCACCCAAAACATGAACCCAGAAAGAGAGAGTAACTACAGAATTGATAAAAAAAAAAAAAAGCTTCAAATAAAAGACTTAGGTCTGTCTTAATTCCTGAATGAAACAAATAAAGTAAGACTTGAAAAATAATCTATGAGAACATTGCTGGAAAGCATAGGAAATGAAATGAGAATATTGGAGGAAGACTTGAAAGGAGAATAAACAGCATAATATAGGAAGCACAAAATCTTATCCAAGTAATAAACTCCCTTTGAAAATTATATTTCTCTTAACAGAAATCAATAATTCAGTGAAACAAAATCTATCAGTTAACATTTATTAAGCACCCACTATGTACCAGGCACTGTGATAAGTGCTGGAGATACTCAAAAAGCCTTAAGATAATACCTCCCCTTGAGGAGCTCACAATCTAGTTGGAAAGAAACATGAAAATAATTATGTATAAACAATAGGATAAATAAGGAATAAATCAAAAGTGAAAAAACATAAACAATTGACTTAGAAAACAGACCAAAGAACAGTGTTTGCTGATTACCTTCTCTTTGACTTTAGGGAATTTATTTTAGATGAAAAGCTCTGAATCAAGTCACAGTTTCACAAATCCCCCAGTTGAGCTAATATCTAACCTTATATCTTAATGCCTAGCCTTTTTTGTGATTGAGTTAAAATTCGGTTTGTGGACAACATTTGAGCAATGAAACCCTAAATTATATTATAGTGTTTTTGGATAACAAGCTTTAAGAATCTAAGTTGGAAAGAGACAAATTTGTCTTGGGACTTCCCTCAGCCTGTGAATTCAAAGAACATTATGCTATAGACATTAACTCCAGAGAACACTCTACTTTCCATGCAGTATGGTGAATAACTTTGGCTACCCTTGAATTTTGGCAGAAAGCTACTATGTTGCTAAGAGTTGATAAGTTTTTGATTCTACCGTTCTAGTACTTTGAGGTAGGAGTGAAGATTTTTTTGTCTCAGTGCACCATGCTACCCTTTCATTTCCCTTTCCTCTTTTCTAAACTAGTTATAATTGGAGATCTTATTAACTATTCCCATGGGTCCCAGCAGTTGATATCCAGAGAGGATGGCCCCATACCCATGCTTCTTGGAGAGCTATCATTACCTATGGTGTTGAAGACTTGTCCTTATTACTATATCTCTTTGGTAGACTCTACTTTTTCCATTCCACTATCCTCAGAGCTGTGTAGTCTTGAATGATTCAGTGTAAGCTTCTTGATCATCTCTTGGCTGCAAAGATAAGGAAAAACTCTCAAGTCCTAGAATTCTCAGAGAGGGTTAAAGTTATTTCTCTCTTGAAGTCCCCCTGCATAGCCTTCTACAAAGGAAACATAACTTACCTGGAAGAGGATTAGGTAATAGCTTTAATTTCTTCCATGCTGCTTTTTTTTTATTATTATTATAGCTTTTTATTTACAAGTTATATACATGGATAATTTTATAGCATTGACAATTGCCAAACCTTTTGTTCCAATTTTTCCACTACTTTCCCCCACTCCCTCCCCTAGATGGCAGGTTCACCAATACATGTTAAATATGTTAAAGTATGAATTAAATACAAAATAAGTATACATGTCCAAATAATTATTTTGCTGTACAAAAAGAATCGGACTCTGAAATAGTGTACAATTAACCTGTGAAGGAAATCAAAAATGCAGGCAGACAAAAATAGAAGGATTGGGAATTCTATGTAGTGGTTCTTAGTCATTTCCCAGAGTTCTTTCGCTGGGTGTAGCTGGTTCAATTCATTACTGCTCCATTGGAACTGATTTGGTTCAGCTCGTTGCTGAAGATGGCCAGGTCCATCAGAATTGATCATCATCTGGTATTGTTGTTGGAGTATATAAAGATCTCCTGGTCCTGCTCATTTCATTCAGCATCAGTTCATATAAATCTCTCCAGGCCTTTCTGAAATCATCCTGTTGGTCATTTCTTACCGAACAATAATATTCCATAATATCCATATACTACAATTTATCCAGCCATTCTCCAATTGAGGGGCATCTACTCAGTTTCCAGTTTCTGGCCACTACAAAGAGGGCTGCCACAAACATTCTTGCACATACAGGTCACTTTCCCTTCTTTAAGATCTCTTTGGGGTATAAGCCCCAGTAGTAGCACTGCTGGATCAAAGGGTATGCACAGTTTGATAACTTTTTGGGCATAGTTCCAAATTGCTCTCCAGAATGGTTGGATGTATTCACAATTCCACCAACAATATATTAGTGTCCCTGTTTTCCCACGTCCCCTCCAACATTCCACATTATCTTTCCCTGTCATTCTAGCCAGTCTGACAGGTGTGTAGTGGTATCTCAGAGTTGTCTTAATTTGCATTTCTCTGATTAATAATGACTTGGAGCATCTTTTCATATGGCTAGAAATAGTTTCAATTTCTTCGTCTGAGAATTGTTCATATCCTGACCATTTATCAATTGGAGAATGGCTTGATTTTTTATAAATTAGAGTTAATTCTTTATATATTTTGGAAATGAGGCCTTTATCAGAACCTTTGACTGTAAAAATGTTTCCCACTTTATTGCTTCCCTTCTAATCTTGTCTGCATTAGTTTTGTTTGTACAAAAACTTCAATTTGATATAATCAAAGTTTTCTATTTTGTGATCAGTAATCCATGCTGCTTTTAAAAGCATTGTTCATTATAAACAAATACTAATCTTGGAAGATGTTCTTCTTTTCCTTGAAACATATATGCATTGCACAAAGGGTTTCTATAGCAACACATATTTTCAGGATTTTGTCCCAGAAAAGAAAAGATTTCTTATTTGTATATCATGATTCAGTATTTAAACATGTATACATATATATGTGTGTAAATACACACACATATATTCTCTTTCAGAGAATGAAGTTATATGTTAGCCAACTCTACTAATATTAACAATAATTTTCTTGGGTATACGTTGATTAAAACTCAATTTACTCTTTTAGTACAGATTGAATTTAAAACTTAAACGGTTTTTCATATCTTAGAGTTGGATAATTTAACCAGAAAATAATGTCATTTGAATTTCAGATGTAATTCCTTTTATTTCCTTCCTGTTTCTGTCCTGGTAAATTTCATATAGTAGATATTTAATAGATCTTTGGGTTTTTAAAGATTTAGACCTTTTTTGAGAATCCTTTTCTAAATACCTTGAATAACATGATTAGTGTGGTATAGTGGAAGAAAAATCTGTGTTGGACAAGGAAATCTAGCCTTGCAAATTTCTCATTATATGAGAAAAGTAAAGTTACTATCTCTGGCTATTTATTTACTTTCCTAAATCTGCAGAGTGAGGAGCTTGGATTGGGTGATTGCTAATATTCTAGATAGACTGCTTTAAACTTTCTGTGACTGAAAAAGAAATGTAGTATTTAACCTGTTTAACTGAAAACTTGTCTCATCAGCTTTGTCAAGAAAACTCCAGATGGAATAATGAAGAGTTGTATGACCCAAATGACTGAACAAGAACAATAATGTCTCATAATGTTTACTTATCAACAACTGACAATATAGACTCTAGTAGGGACGTCTTTAAAAAATTTGTGTGTGTGTCTATGAATCTATTCACATATATATGTGTGTGTGTGTCTATATATGCATATACCTACATATAAACTTTTTTTTTATTTTAATAACTTTTTATTGACAGAACCCATGCCAGGGTAATTTTTTACAACATTATCCCTTGCATTCACTTCTGTTCCGATTTTTCCCCTCCCTCCCTCCACCCCCTTCCCCAGATGGCAAGCAGTCCTATACATGTTAAATAGGTTACAGTATATCTTAGATATAATATATGTGTGCAGAACCGAACAGTTCTCTTGTTGCACAGGGAGAATTGGATTCAGGAGGTATAAATAACCCAGGAAGAAAAACAAAAATGCAAGCAGTTTACATTCAATTCCCAGTGTTCTTTCTTTGGGTGTAGTTGCTTCTGTCCATCCCTACATATAAACTTCACAAGCATCAATAAATATAAACATTTTCATATATAAGGTAGAAAAAGAACACTACATATGAAATCATGAATTTATATTGGAGAAAATATGTTTTGTTTTGTTTTTTTTACAAAACATTTAACAAATTCAAAATTTTAATTCTGAAGCTATGTGTTCATCTATGCTTCTTCCTGGCTTTCTATTTACTTTAGTGTATTTTAAAAACTGTTTCACTGATACTCATTTTCTTTCTTTTTCTTCTTTTTATCAGTATCACTATTGTTAATTTCCCTTTCCTTTTCAACACTATGTCCCCTCCACTTACACCCCCAAACCCAGCCCTTTATTATATCAACAAACCTTGTCAAGGAAAGCAAATCCACACAAGACCCAGTATGTCTTGTGGTTGCCAAAGGTACACTCTGCTTTTCCTTCAAAGACTAAACTGCACAAATAGTTTCTATAGCAACAGGTCTTTTCAGAATTTTGTCAAAGGAAAGAAAAGGTTTCTAATTAATATGTTGTGATTCATTGTGACACGTATAAATGACATATATGTGTATATATATATATATATTATGACATATCTATATCCATAAAGACACATACTTATATAATTTTGGTCCATAGCTATTTTTCCTATTTAAAGATTTTATTTGGTAGTCTAGTACACTAGGTTCTATTTTTCTAGGAATAACCTGCTGCTGTTATAAGGTGAAAAATCAGTTCCTTCAATACATTCTATTTTTAAAAATGAAAATTTCCAAATTATTCAGACTTGTTGCAGATGGATATTATAGGGAAAGTGCTTTATAAACTCTCCAAAGCCTGTACAAGTAGATGTACTTGTTTGCTTTCATATATATATATTGTAGAAATCACTCCCCTTAAAGATGGATTTGGCTAAGAGTGTTCTGGTCAGAAAATCTATAGAACAAACACCAATTTATGACATTTGCTGATTTTTTTGAAGTATATATGCTCACACTGAAAAATTAGCCATGAGCTCTCTGGTACCAGTTTGAACTGACCCCAGGGGAACACTGGAAAATGTGTGTGTGTGTGTGTGTGTGTGTGTGTGTGTGTGTGTGTGTGTGTGTATGTGTGTGTATGATGAGGGGAGCCCCGAAACTTTCTCTCTCTCTCTCTTTCTTGGATTTTGAGAGGAAAGCTTGGGAAACTCCCTCAGAGAAGCGCTCCCCTGAGAGACTCGCCCCAGGGAATCAAGATAAAGTGGTTTCATTCTGTTATCTGGGTAGGACTAGTGGAGTCCAGGACCACTCCTACTTAACCCTAGCTGGAGATCAAGATTTCTATCCAATTCTACTGAGTTGGAAATTAGTCCAGGGACACTCATTCAATTTGCTCTATTCTGATTCCAACTCAAACTGCTCCCAGCCCCCACCAGAGCTGTCCATATAACAAGCTTTCTTCAGCCCAACTCCTTGCAGAGGACCTAATCATGACAAGAAATCTCTCCCTTGGCATACCTTTGACCTTCTACCCGCTGAAAAGATATTCTCTTTCAGCGTTACTTCCTCTTATCTCTCTCACCTATTTCCCCAACAGCACCTTATTCACCTCTCTGTCAGGGTTTCTCTGCTAGAAACTTTCTCTACTAGATCTTTACTTGTCTGTCAGGACCTTGCTACTAAGGAAGTCAGCCAAGCTGACTTCTCAATTCTAATAATAAACTTTTTCCAGTTTAACTTTTTGGGTTCATAAATTCATTTACAAATGACCTGCACCAACCAGAAGGGGGTTCCCACAACTTCCTGCCCTGTGCCAAACCTCATCATTTTTGGCTCTCTGACCAGGAATTGAGGGGAGCTGAAGCTCATCATGTATAGATAGGTAGATCTCTCTATATAAGCAAATGTGTTGTTCAATTCTGTCTGGCTCTGTCACTGCATTATAGGATTTTTTGGCAAAGATACTGTAGATACAAAAATGGTTTGCCATTTCCTTTTCCAGTGGATTAGGCTAAACAGGGCTCAGTGACTTGCCCAGAGTCACATAGCTGATAAATGTCTAAGACAAGATTTGAACTCAGGTCTTACTGATTCCAGGCTCTTTCCATTGAGCTATCTAGCTTCTTTCTTTTATTTATATGTAGAGAAAAGATATCTATAGGTAGATGAATATCTCCTTGTAGAAGTTGAATCTGAATAGTATTTGTTGAATGATGTGACCAAAACTTTTAAATTTTAGTTTCAAGGACTTTGAATGTGTGAATATTCTTAAATTTGTGAATATTGGGGCAGGTAAAGCACTAGCCCTGAAGTCAGGAGGATCTGAGTTCAAATTTGATCTCAGACACTTAACATTTCCTAACTGTGTGACTCAGGGCAAGTCACTTACCCCCAATTGCCAAAGCAAAAAAATAAAAATAAAAATAATTGTGAATATTCCTTTTATTTCTCCTTTTTATTTGTCTTCAGTTAGAGAGTAGCTCAGAGCTCACTCTTCCTGTACCTTTAGTCTAAAGGTTTTATAAGATTTGATATTTTTCACACAAAAAGTGAAAATACTGTTACCTGGATTATAGGAAAAATTGCCAAAATGTCATCAGATGTTATTCATGTGCCAATTTTTCCTTCCAAAACTCAATATTAGAAAGAATAGTAATACCTTGCTGTGTACCAACTGTAGTGGCAGTAGTGAAGGTGGCATCTTATTTCCATCCCCTGTCATTTATTCTTTTGAAATACATTTTAGATTCACTTTCCATTTCTATTTCTTTCATTCTCCTAACATAGACTCTCATCATCTCATCCCCAGATTACTGCAAGAACCTTTCAGCTGATCTTAACTCCAGTCTCTCTTGCTCCCATTTGTTCTATGCTAGTACCAGACTAATCTTTAAACAGATTTTTTTTGGTGATCTTTTGTTTTCACATTGCTCTTTTCCCCTCCCTTCTCCCTCTAACACTCTCTGCCTCTTTCTTTTTCTTTTACTATTTCCTCCCTCCAACCCAGAAGAAAAAGCAATTCAGTAATTATACAACCCTCCTCCTCCCCTACCCCCACCCCTACAATAGTAGTGGTGTAGAAAGTATATTTTCTTTTTGTCTTCTAAACATGGCTTCTAAACAGCATTCAGCTTTATTTATATACTTTGTACTTGTTATGGTATTTTGTTTTTCTGGTTCCCATTATTTTACTTGGCTATAGTACATATAAGTCTTCATATGCTTCTCTATATTCCTCATATTTATTCAGCAGTTTGTCCTCTTAAAGGAACATACAGGTTCTTCAAGCGTGGAGTTATATGACTAGTACCAATCTCCTCCCTCCCTCTATACCTCCTCTCCCATTAGTCAGTTAAACAAAATGCTTATGCCCAAGTTGGCCCATCTTCATTTGTCCCACCTATTTGTAGTCTATTTTCAATCATTTTGTGCTTTTCCCCTGTATTCTTTACTTATCCAGATTCTTCCACAATACAGAAATAAAAAATATGAAAGTATGTGAATCTCAGCTGAGTCCTGAAGGATTTCTTTGCTTCATTTTGTGCCTTTCCCCTGTATTCTTTATTTATCCAGATCCTTCCAGAATACAGAAATAAAAAACATGAAAGCATGTGAATCTCAGCTGAGTCCTGAAGGAAGCTAGAGGTTCTAAAATGTGGAGATTATGAGAGAATCCATTTTAGATATTGAAGATGACTTTTATAAAGTTATGGAGATAGGAGATATCATTCTGAGTTTGGGGAATGACTTGCAGACCAATGAAAAGCTAGATTGTAAAATGAAGGGAAGAAATAAGAAATATTACTGAAAGGTAGGAAGGAGTCAGATTGTTGAAAATATTAAGTGTCAGGCTGAGGAATATACATTTTATATCTTAGAGGCAATAGGGAGCCATGGGAGATTTTTGAGTTGGGGAGTGACAGTCAGAACTGTGTTTTAGGAACACTAACTTAAAATCTGAGTAATGAACAGATAGGAGAAGGAAGGCTCGTCCTAATTTTTTTCATTTAGAGAAACCAATTTATTTTGGGAGGCAAATATTATTCCTATGATAACCTGGAATATGATAACCAAATATAAGACCATTTAGAATCTGTGCTGAACATCTTCTGTGATAGTGGCAAATATCTTTAGTATATATTCAAGCAATATCATGGTCTGTGAAGAATTAAAGATAACATTAAGGGTTATGATATATTACCAAAGAACTCTGCAGATAAGATCTCATTGAAGAGATGTATTACAAGAAAAGAAAGTGGACAAGTTGTCTTCAAGAACCAGAGATAACTGATTGAGAAACTTTATATTCTATTAGTATTCATGTAATGTCTTGAGCTTTCAAATGACCCCCAGTTCTTCAAATAGACATCTTGTGGAGGATATATGGAAAAATATGAACAAGAATCCCACAGGATAAGGATACATCATTACAGAGAATACTCAAGTTGATGAAATCAAAAATCTATTATTAGTTTTTTTTGATAAATAAAAAATGTACAAAAGCATGAATGAATATTTTGAATAGTATATAACACTGAGATGTTCATTTTTCTGTTCTTGAAATATATTTAACAGATGACACCTTCAATGAGAAGCAGCATTTATTTGCCTGGTGGCGACAACCTAAAAAAACCCCAATAAAAAGTCCTAGAGAAAATAAAATGGTTATGGGACTTTACTTGCATCCTGAAACCTTTTTTACATGATATAGACATTTCATAGTCACTAATGACTCTCAGCATTCTGGGCCTTATCTGTTAGATAGCATTACAAATAGTGCCATATTATTTATTCCCCAGAAATTTCATGTAGTATAAATGAATGTGGCATGACCTTTGGCACAGGACAGATCTGCTTCAAATGATAGTAATAGCAAGTGGCCACTTTGTCAGATTGATATTTTCTTTCTTTAGAACTTTCCTGAACCATACCTTGTTATCCTTATCTGTTTAGTAAGTTTTATTTTCAGGGTCAATAGCTGAATTGATGCTAAGAGCTAAGAGCCATAATTCCTTCCTTTGTAAAATTAAATTTGGTTAATACATCTTTTAGGACTTCTAGAAGGGACTTGTTTTTATTGTTCCCCTATCTTTTGGCTTATATATGGTTTTAATTTTGTGATAAAGAAATAATCAAAATAGTAGACTATACCAGATATATTAGAAAATAGGGATTAGAATAGATTAGAAAGTCTGACTAGGAATCTATTTCCTTTAAAAGCCATTGATAATGGATAATACAGTGAAAGCATAAGTCATTGACTTGTTCCAGGATAAAAATAATGTTCTTTTTTGTAAAAAATTTAAAAATTATCTTTACCTACTCTCATGTTCTGGTTAGCTTTCTGGAGGTCTTTGGACCAGCCTTTGTTGCAGCTGAGTAAGCACCATGAGAATAGCCAGGGATAAAATCCAAATTCTTTATTATCTCCCTCACAGTCTGTCCTTCACTTGGGGTCTGGCTAGCTTTCTGGAGGGCCTTCAGATGGGACTTGGTTTCAGTGGACAAATGAAGGAGAGCCACCAGGAGCTTGATCAAAGATGGAATGTCTCCTTTGTCCAGTCCTTGTTGGCTCTTATATACTTCATTATAATTATCTCATCATAGGTGTCAATCTTGTAGAATAGATGTCAGTCTTGTAGAACTATATTAAGTACTAAGTACATGTACTGAACTAGAGAACTATTAATCACCATGCTAAACTAGATAACCATTGTATTATCAATTCCTCTGAATTAACACCTTGTTTTCAAGTATACTTCTCCAGAGTTCTGGCTGTCTACAACCTACCTTAATAAAGAAATATGCTTGTTAGTGAAAATCAAATCTTGCAAATGGAAGCATTGACTTTGTCTTATTTTAAATTTGATTATTTCTGTAATCTTTTTGGTTCCACCATTATTTTGAAACAGTACTTGTTCAGGGATAAGAGGTGGTGTGGCACAGATGTAGTTTGTATATTTCTTATAAATAAGTCATTACAATCTAATTATGTTTTGATACGTGCTGGTTAACAATTTACAGTTTGAGAAAAGTAGTATTTATTTGTAGCAGCTAGTTCAGTTACTAATCCCCAGAGTCTAACATAACAGGGTAAAACAAATATTCTTCAAACATAGTGGACAAATCACATATAACTGGCACACATTATTGTGTGAAGGATTTATACAGGATGAGGCTTCATTAATCAAAATAATGTATATAATGGAACCTTTGTGTGTCATTGTGGAAAGTGTTTAGCCATTCCCCAGTTGATGGCACCACCTTCATTTCCATTTCTTTGACACTACATAAATATTTTATATATCTAATAGCTAATATATATAATGGTACTATATATAGTTTAGTATATAAAACCTAGATATTATACATAAACAGTAATATAAAGGTTTGCAGAGTGTCTTATGTATTTCTTTTGACTCTTACAACAATCCTATAAAATAGGTGCTTATATTGTCTTCATTTTATAGATGAGGAATCTAAGGTAAAAGGAAGTTAAATGACTTAAAATTATTAATTATCTTTTCTTTTTCTTTGATTCCCTTGAGAATAGGCCTACAAGTGGTACTGCACAGTAAAAGGGAATGAATAATTTCATACATCTTTTTAGCCATAGTTCCAAATTGCTTCCCAGGATGGTCGTATCAATATGTAACTCCAGATGTTAGTGCCTTTTTTTTTTTTTTTTTTTTTTTTTTTTGGTAATCTCTCTAATAGCTGGCATTTTCTTTTTTGGGGTCAGTTTTACTAATCCTCTAGACGTGAAATATTCCAATTGTATTTTTCTAATTTTTAGTGAATTGTCACATTTTTATGTGCTTGTTTATTGCTTGGATTTCTTTGATTTAAAGCTGACTGTTCATATCCTTTGACCATTTATTAATTTGGGGGATAGGTAATGCTTCAATTATTCATAAACCTTCTTTTATACAAAATTTGTGCAGCCCCTGATCCCACTTGATAGTTCTTGAAGGGAGCCATGGATAGGTATCTCATTTGTCTCTGATATCATTTAAGTTTATGGTGAGTCATTGGTAATTATTTCCTTTATCCCCTAACACATAACAATTTGTTTCCCACTTGTACCAGCACCTCCTGTTATAAAAGTCTTGGAATTCCAGGACAATCCCTATTGTTTCCCCAACCAATTTGGTTTGGATCAGTTGTGTTAGATTATTAAAATTATCAAAAGCTATATGAACAAACAATTTTTAAAAGGAGAGTTGTTAACTATTAACAAATTACATGCATACTGAAATTCAAACTAAAAATGGTTGTGAGGTTTTTCTTATACCTGCAAATTTGTAAATATAACCAAAGATGGAAATGATAAAATGGGGAGGCTGAAGGAAGACTAGTATCTAATACTCTGCTAGTAGAGCTATAAATTAGCCTAAAACTTATAATTAGATTTTAAAAGATTTCTAAAATGGCTATGCTTTTGAATCAGAGACCCTCTGACTAGGTATATTCCAAGGAGTTCGATGACAGAAAGTTTTTCCCTAGATATATAAATATCGACTTAAAATATTTAAAGTAGTACTTTTTTGGTAGCAAAGAAATGGGGGGGAAGTAGGTAATTATTGACTGAGTAATGACTAAACAAATTTACATGGTAACTTTGTTCTACATGGTAGAACATGATTTTTGATGTAGGAAATAACAAAGAATTCAGAGAAGCAGAGGAAAATATATGAATTAATACAAACTGAAGTAAGTTGAACTAGCAAAAGAATATGGAATAATATGAATATGCACTGTCTAGTGCATGGGATGGTATTTCTTTTTGTAGAGAATCTGGGGTGCCTGCTTCTGTGAGAATCATGATGAAAATTAGGGGAGTGCTTTGGAGTAGATTAGAGCCTATAGAAACATCATGTAATTGGTTCTGGTTGACTAGCCACATTTGGTGGCTACAAAAAAGCCACAAAAAAGGAGGTTTTGTTTTTTTTTTAGCTGCAGGTCTATTAACATGAGCTCTTTCCTCTTTTGCCTCATTCTCTGTGGCTTCATTTGGTGACTCCTTAAATCAAGGGATTGTTGACTTTGGAAGTTTTGAAACTTTAGGAGATTGAGTCTCAAGCATCTGAGATATGCAGTCTAGACTGGGTTTCACATCAGTGTCACAATGAATGACCTCCAGGAATAACCTTTGGGATTCTAGCCCACAGATATAAGCTTGTTGAGAATAGGGACTGTTTTTTTCTATTTTTGCAATCTTAATTCCTGTTACAGTGCCCAGCACATAGTGGATACATGATAAATGCTTTTTGATTGATTTATGTGAAAATAAAGAAAATAGATATTTTTAAAAGTTTAAAAATACCTCCTAGGGCTGCTTTAGAAATATCAAAAAGAAACAGTGATGATACCAGTTTCTCCTAGATCTGGGGAGGAGAATTATTTGTATTTAAAAGAATGGTAAGTTTTGCATTTTGAGTGTTAATTGCCATGTATTGAAAACTATCTCTGATTAATCATTTAATTCCACACAGAAAAATCCTTAAGGAGGAACAGCCTGTCAAAATAGAACATGGAGAGTCAAGAATGACCTGGATTCAAATTCTTCTTCTAATCCATACTGTGTGAACATGAGCAAATTTTTTAGCCTCACTTTCCTCATCTATATAATGGAAACAATGGCTTAGGAATCGTCTTTAAAGGCTGTTATAAGGAACAAGATAATAAACTTGTTAAATCTTTTGCAAGCCATAAAGTGCTAAGTGAATGTTGTCTATTTTACTCTCATTTTTTCCCTTTATCTTATATTTGTTAGAAATCTATTAGAAACTGGCCTGGGAAAAGACACTATCTTCTAATTGTTGTTTTATGGACAATAATGCATAAGGAATTGATTTTTTAATTTAATAAATGTTGCAAGGAAAGCTCGTCTTCTGTGGGTACAGTGATTATCTTCATGATGATTCTAATAGCTGTGCAGCACACAATAACACATATATACACACGTAACACAAACACACACATACATTTCGTCTGGTTCCTACATGATGTTTTATTTCGTTCTTTACCAGACGGTATATGTACATTATGAGTCTTTTAATTCCATGTAGTTTAGGGGAGTATGACTAATTTGATATGGCAACATCTATTATAATGTAATTCTTAAATGTATTTTCTTTAAAAATTACATGACCCAGAACTGACTATACATTAAAAAAAATTCATAGACAAGCTAAATATTTCTCTCCCTTTTGAGTGAAGAGTGAGAAATGCTGTTTGTTAGCTATTGAGTAAAGAAAGAGTTATTTTTAACTAGCTTCTGTGCCATTGCCTATGAACATTTGGCACCTTTTTCTTCTTGTGTCTATTCTTTCCTGGTCTTAGACGAAGGAGCTGAAATAGATTAGGTCAGGACCTTGCTCACAAAATCATAAGTATCTTCAGAGATCCAGCAACTGTCTACTAGTAATAGGAACAGCCAGGGCAGCCATGGGAAACAGCCTGCTTGACTCAGCACAGCAGTGTATTGACCTGGAAGCCAAGACATCATATCCTGCAAAAAGAGAAAAAAGGGAGTCACTTGTCTATTGACCATACCATACTTCAAAAGGAACTTGGTAGAGGGAATGTTAGCATCAATTACTCTAAATTTGAAGCCGCTTTCTCTATGTATTGAGGTGGTTTGGGAGGTTTTTACTACTCTTCTCAAATAATATCCATTTGAAAAAAAAGGCTTATTGTTATTAATTGGTTAATTGATATGAATAGTTAGTTGATATTGGTGAATCACTGGTGAAATGATACAGAAGAAAGTTTAACTGGTGTGGATTTGGAAGAAGTACGCTGGATAGAATATTGTGAGTGATTATATTAAGAGAAAATTTTTCTAACCTTTCAGTGGTACCCTTAAAAACCTGAGAGGAGAATTAGTAGCTTTGTTCTGGGCATACAACTGGCCAGTGCTAATAGAAAGGTAAGAACCTATATATCATATTAGTGGTATATGATTCTGGCCATCTGATCATGTTTTTTGAGGCATTTGATAAGTGCTCAATTTTTGCAACCCACAGTAACCTATTTATAAATTTGTACCATTTCCTTACAAAACTTGAATATTATTATTGTTGGTGTCATTGCATAATCATTAATTATATGCCTCACAAATATATTAGTTGTAAAATTGACATTGTATACTATCATAGCTTAAAGTATGATGGCTAAAGTTAAAAAAAAGAAGAAAATCTTCAAGGACATGTCTTATCAATAGTGTTAATACTAATGATGTTAGGAGTACCATCTTTGCATGTGAATTTATTTCAATAGAATAAAATATAATTAACATGTATGTATTTATATTTTTGAGGAGCATTTGCTTTTTCCATGCAATTAGTAGTTTTTTCAAATAACAATCGTTTTGACCAGAAGTTACATGTACTCCTTACTTTGTTGTTTACACTGAGTATGGATTTTTCTTGCTCCTTTAATCTCTAAATTATGAACTTGTTCTTTTTATTTTAAGCTCCAATGAAATTTCCAAGATAATATTTACAAAAGTGATTTGTCAGGATGCTAAATTGCATACCTAAATTATGAGGAAGGCTTTCTGGAAGGATTTTGTTTCCTATATTCATATTGAGACTTACCTTCCCAATGTAACCCCAATATGCACTAGGAATCTTATCCCAACTGCTGTCAAGAGATGAGTCTCAGATTCCACAACAAGGCTACGTCTCCCCTCACATTTCTAGGAGCACTCCTGAGAAGTCAGAGATGATACTGTAAGGCCATTTCCCCACTGATTTGCTTTTCTTCAAAATTATTAGTAGAAAATTTATTTAGTCAGGTAGTATTAAATCATTATTCACTAAGGGGATGTAGTGGAAAAACTGGTATATGACATGCTTTCCCATAGACACATACAGAATCCAATGGAAAGTGAGCTCAAACTTTGAGAGCACATGTAGCAAAGAAGTAACTCCTTCCATTTTTGTGTACTTTCCTTCCATTTTTGAAGTGCCCAGGAACTTTTTTTTTTTTTTAATTTAATAGCCTTTTTATTTACAGGATATATGCATGGGTAACTTTACAGCATTAACAATTGCCAAACCTTTTGTTCCAATTTTTTACCTCTTACCCCCCCACCCCCTCCCCTTGATGGCAGGATGACCAGTAGATGTTAAATATATTAAAATATAAATTAGATACACAATAAGTATACATGACCAAAACGTTATTTTGCTGTACAAAAAGAATCAGACTCTGAAATATTGTACAATTAGTGTGTGAAGGAAATCAAAAATGCAGGTGTGCATAAATATAGGGATTGGGAATTCAATGTAATGGTTTTTAGTCATCTCCCAGAGTTCTTTTTCTGGGCATAGCTGGTTCAGTTCATTACTGCTCCATTAGAAATGATTTGGTTGATCTCGTTGCTGAGGATGGCCTGGTCCATCAGAACTGGTCATCATATAGTATTGTTGTTGAAGTATATAATGATCTCCTGGTCCGCTCAGGAACTTTTTATTAGGTATAGTTTAATTTTTTTTTTTGGACTCTGTGTGGAGGCATGAATTTGTCTTGTTTGTCCTTGATGAACAATGTATATACATGTCAGTCAGCTGATCCATGCTAGGACATGGAAGGAAGGTGGCAAATCCAAAATCCTTCAGCCCTTTCTAGGCTTCTCCTTTGGCCAAGATAGTTGGGAAGGGAGGAAATCTAGGACAAGGCTTAAACCAAGGCTTCTAGTTCTTCCTCTCTTTCCTCTTTCCCCAGCAATTCTTTTAGGAAATTTACTGGAACACCAATTTTGCTCTAATCTCAATGACTTTCTAAACTATCTCAGATTAGAGTTGCCATATCATCCCAATTCCATGCTTAATATAAAAACCAAGATTGAGTTCAGTCCAATATTGAACATTTTATCACTTTCTTTAAGTGAGATGGGGTGACTTGATAGATTTATTCAATTACACCTACACCTGTGTTTTCCTTCCCAGATTTTTTTTTGTGAACATCTAGTACCGCTTCATAAGAACTCAATAAAAACTCATGTTTATGTAGCATTTTAGAATGTGAAAAGCATTTTTCTCACAATTATCTTGGTGGGAAGGGAGTGCAAGTGTTATCTCCATTTTGCATATGGAAGCTGTGAGGCTCAGGATTCAAATCCAAGTTGTCTAACTTATTACTTTTCCTGTTGTTCTGTGATATTTTCCAAAGGTCTGTCTCAGATATCTTTTTTTTTTCTCCCTTGGAGTCGTTACTCTTTATGACACCAATTTTAAAGTCTTCTGTCCCTGACCATAACAGTCAGTTTTTATTAGTAGCTCCCAATCTGTTAGCATTTGATACTGAAGGAACCAAGTCATTTTAAACTTTAGTTCCAATAAAACATAAAGATGACTCATTATAATAAATGAAGATATCACCTTCTATAATCTCAATTTACTTTAATTTGCCTTGGTCAATTTGCATTGTGTTCATTATTAGGTACCACATTAAAAAAAAAAAAAGACATCAAGAGTACCCAGAAAATTATGCCCCAAAAGTTATCAAACTGTGCATATCCTTTGATCCAGCAGTGTTACTATTGGGCTTATATCCCAAAAAGATACTAAAGAAGGGAAAGAGTCCTGTATGTGTCAAAATGTTTGTGGCAGCCCTGTTTGTAGTGGCTAGAAACTGGAAAATGAATGGATGCTCATCAGTTGGAGAATGGTTGGGTAAATTGTGATATATATGAATGTTATGGAATATTATTGTTCTCTAAGAAATGACCAGCAGGATGAATACAGAGAAGCCTGGAGAGACTTATGTGATGACCATGTTAGCACCTTGGATACCTTAAAATCAGTCGGAGTCAGGATAAGCAAAAGTCCTTAGTCTTTATTCTTGGTCTTTAGGGATAGAATTGAATTAGATGGAAGCAGGATCTCCACAACCTTCCTTCTTCGTCTCCTGCCCAGAGAGTGACCCTGGCTAATCTTACTCCACCCCCTAGTCTCTCCTACAATTCTCTGTATACACCAATTATCGAGCCAGCACAGGATAGTGGGAAAGGCCATTCCCCAAGCATATGCCCATAGAGTATTGTCCAATCGGTAATTAGCCCTAAGTGCTTGAACTGACCTCTGTGTAATGACTCAAGAGTTTCAGCCCTCTACATCTCCTGCTTTCTTTTGTTTTAGAACACAGGTGGTCATGCCATCCCTGACTTCTCCGGGAGGTGAGAACCCCCCAAAAGGAGGTGATCATGCCCTCCCTGACTTCTCAGGAAGGGAGATGAAAAGCACCAAGGGGATTGTTAGCGGGTTTCTGGGCTGAAGGGTCTTATTAGAAACAGGTATGCACAAACCCATCAGCTTGGAAGGTATTACACAAGCACATAGCAATAATGCACAGGCTATCAGTGATGACTCTCCTCACAATCAGTGCAGGCTCAATGTAGTGCAACAAACATGAATTGTACATGCAAGTAGTGATATAATAAACAATATGAATCAACATGGTGTTGTAAAAGATTTCTAGAAGTCCTAGAAGGAGGGTATATAAACAAGAGTCACACATATGCCTTCTTCAGCATCCAAGAGATAGTCCAAAACAATCTATTGTCCATTGCTTCACTTGTCAGGGAATCCAATGATCCCGGCAAGTTTTTGAAGTCCTGCAACAATCTTTTTATGTGTTAGGGAATCCAATGATTCCTGAGGGTTTTGAAGTCCTACAACAGTCTTATCATGTTTCAGAGAATCCAATGATTCCTGAAGGTTTTCAAGTCCTACAACAGTCTTATCATGTCTCAGAGAATCCAATGATTCCTGAGGGTTTTGAAGTCCTACAATTTTTGACGTCCATGAGTCAAACACCATAACTGCTATGCTCATTCAGTGGTGAGCACAGTCAGCAACGGAACCACCTGATGTTTCTTGGGTCTTCTTCGTTTCAAGAGTCTGCTCCGTCTCTCTCCAATGAACCAGGCTGGGCTCCTCATCCTATTTCCCTGAATCAGCCTACATTCTGATGCCCAATGGAAACCTCTGTTGCATTTTGGACATGGGGTTTTGGGTCTTGTTCTTCCACCTTGTTTTCTCACTCTGTCTCTATGCCAACATTGAGCTTTCAGATGCCCTACTTTACCACATTGAAAGCATTGATGAGTCTCTCTGGAAGTCCCTTGCCAAAAGGGACTCTGTCTTCCCATGGTGGGATCTTGGGAAGTCTGCATCATAACCTGGCTATAAAAGGCATTTGTGCCCACTGTGGCACAGCGTCTTATGATCTCTAAAGGAGCATCCTTGTGTAGTCCTAGTATTCTTCTATAAACCTCATTAGCATTTTCTTTAGCAAGTTGCCTTATAATGTCTGTTATTCCATTTTCACCATTAGTTCGTACAACAGTTGTCTGCAAACGTCCCACAAAATCAGCAAAGGGTTCATTTGGCCCTTGTGTTATTTTTGTGAAGGCTTCACCCTTGTCATTTTTACTGGGGAGAGAAGCCCATGTTTTGATAGCAGCAGCAGCAATTTGCTCATATGCTGCTAAGGGGTAATTAATCTGTACTGAAATTTCTGCATAAGAACCTACAGCTGTTAGTTGATCATAGGTGACTGGAGGATTAACTCCACTATGACTATTTTGTTGGGCTTGTATCCTATAGAGTTCACTATATTCAGAAAGCCACAGCAAGTTTTGTCCAGGCTCTAAGCATGTCCTTACTCTAGATTTCCAGTCCCTAGGGATTAAGACTTCATAAGCCAAATTCTGTAATAACATCTTAACATAAGCTGATGTAGCAAGCCTTTTTCAGGTGTTTGAGGATTTCTAGATCAAAAGGAGGATATCTTCTACTTTCTTGACCTGAAGAGTTATACTGTTGAATCACAGGATACATTTCCAGTTGCAAATAACCTAAATTCTGCCCTTCTTCTGTGGCTTTAAATACTGCCTTTTGCAATCTAGTCATAGGAGGGATGATTTCTGGGGGGGGAGGTGCTGGTAGTATCACTACCCCTCCCACTACTCCTTCCCCCTCCATCCTGGAAGGTGAAGTTGATGGGGGCGTGCCAAGAACCAGTTCCGATTTAGGTGGAATTGAAGCTCCTTTGTGAGAGCAAGAATCACCATGCCCTTCATCATGCCCTACATCCTCACTTAACTCCCCATGCCCTCTAGACATATCATTTTTAATCCCTCCTTTGTCGTCCTTATTTTCTTCATACTTCCTCATCTTGCTGTTCTTAGAATTTTTCTTTTTTCTATAACTTGCAGAATTCTTTAAGGCCAATTGTATTATGTTGTATGTATAGAATGTTATATTGGAAGTTGAATGGGGACCTTTATCATTGTAGTATTTGCATAGTTGTTGTCCTACTAGCTTGCAATTATCTAGCCCTATCTCCTCTTCCTTTAAGAACCAAGGGGATATGTGTTCTAATATACCCAAGAGTCTAGCGATCTGCAACCAAGTTACAATTAAGCCTTGTCCCTTGATCAACTTAAGTATGCTTTTTATAGTGACCCCTTGGGGTGGGGGTGGGGCTGGGGCTGGGGCTGGGGCTGGGGGAGAATCTTTTCCTGTTTTTTTTTTGTTTTGTTTTGTTTTTTTTTAACATGAAGTGTTTGAGGCCAGATTTGAACTCAGGTCCTCCAGATTTCGGGGCTGGTGCTCTATCCATTGTGCCACCTAGTGCCCCGAGAATCTTTTCCTAATATCTGCCTCATTTCAGCTAGAAAAGGTTACTAGTTTAACCCTTAACAAAGTGATTTCCCTGTTTGTCTATTAAACTATTCACCCTATTTCCTAGTCATTGGAGACTTCTTCAGTGTAGTTAGGGTCCTCAGGCCCCACGCTTGGGTGCCAAATATGATGACCACATTAGCACCCAGGATACCTTAGAATCAGCCAGAGTCAGGATAAGCAAAAGTCCTTAGTCTTTATTCTTAGTCTTTAGGGGAGGATTGAATTATATGGAAGCAGAATCTCTGCAACCTTCCTTCTTCATCTCCCGCCCAGAGAGTGATCCTGGCTAGTCTTACTCCACCCCCTAGTCCCTCCTACAATTCTCTGTATACACCAATTATCGAGCCAGCACAGGATAGTGGGAAGGGCCATTCCCCAAGCACATACCCATGGAGTATTGTCCAATGGGTAATTAGCCCCAAGTGCTTGAACTGGCTTCAGTGCAACGACTCAAGAGTTTCAGCCCTCTACAGACTTACATGAACTGATGCTAAGTGAAATGAGCAGAACCAGGAGATCATTATATACTTCAACAACAATACTGTATGATGATGTATTCTGATGGAAGTGGATTTCTTTGACAAAGAGAAGATCTAGCTCAGTTTCAATTGATCAGTGATAGAAGCAGCTACACCCAAAGAAAGAACACTGGGAAATGACTTTAAACTGTTTGCAGTTTTTTTTTTCTTCCCGGGTTATTTTTACCTTCTGAATCCAGTTCTTCCTATGCAACAAGAGAACTGTTCAGTTCTGTACACATATATATATATATATATATGTACCTAGGATATACTATGACATATTTAACATATATAGGACTGCTTGCCATCTGGGGGAGGGGGTGGAGGGAGGAAGGGGAAAAGTCGGAAGAAGTGAGTGCAAAGGGATAATGCTGTAAAAAATTACCCAGGCATGGATTCTGTCAATAAGTTATAATTATTAAAAAAAAAAAAAAAAAAAAAAAAAAAAAGAGTACCCAGGAGAAGGCAAAGAGGATGAAAGAATGATGAGGTTATGTCATATGAAAGGTTTGTTTAGGATATCTTTGGAAATTTTCAGTTTGTCTTTAGGAAATGAGATTTAGGGACAATGTTGTATCTATCTTTGCATATCTGAAGAGCTGTCATATGGAGAAAAGGATTATTCAGAACACATGAGATTTCCCCCAAATCCTACTTATCTTCTTAACTTCCCTGTCATTGTCAAGAACACTATTATCTTTCCCATCATCCAAGCATGGAGCCATGGAGCAATTTTTTGACATTTTCCTTTCTCTCACCTTTCATATACAGTCAGTTTAAATTTTGTTAATTCTATTTCTATAACATTTCTTGAATACATCTTCTGCTTTCCAATCGCACAGATACTACCCCAGTTTGGACTTTTATTAACTTCTTGCCTTGACTATTATAATGGATTTTCAGTTCATTCTCTATGCAGCTGCCATTTTTATTCCTTAAAGTATGGATTTGATTAGGTCAATTCGCTACTGAAAAAATTATAATGATTTCTAGGCTAAAAAAGGAAACTATTTTGACTTGCAAAACACTCCAACTCAGGGTTTATAATACATTACTATTCTTTACACATTCTATCTTAAAGCTAAATTGCATTATTTTCTTGTCAATCTCTCATCTTTTAGCTCAGTACAGGCTTTCTCTATTCCTGGAACGGACTTCTCCCTCATTTTCATTTCTTAGGAACCTTAACTCCCTTCAAAGCCTGACTCAAATACAACCAAATACCACAATATATGAGTCCTTTCCTGATCTCCTGTCAAACCTTATTTCATTATTGTTTTATTATTTTGCATCAAACCTCCATTACTTTATATTTGCTTTGTATGTGTTTCTCTTTATTCAGGACTATACATATTATTTTCCCCCTAGAAAGTAAACTACTTTGAGGGCAAGGATTTTAATTTTTCACTCTGCATCCTCAGTGCCTTTCACAACCATAGCAAATTTTGAGGTGAGGAGAGCAGTATTGCCAAATTTGTGATTTTATTGGTTTAGGGAAGCAAGGAGGGCAGCTCTTCCGCGATACATATAGTCAGAGCATTGACAAGTTAAGAAATTTAACCAGAGTCAAATAAAGGCTATGGATCAGAGTCAGACTTGAAACCAAAATGTCCTGACTCCAAGGATGATTCTCTAACAGTTCACCATGCTGCCTTTTTTTGCCTCATATGTTATAAATACTCGGTGCTTAATGAATGAGGAAATGATTGACTTGTTCTGCTTAACTCCAGAGGGCAGAACTAGGACATAGATATAAGTTGCAGGCTCCTGTTTAGGCTCAGTGGTGGGAAAAATTTCCCTTAAATTAGAACTATCTGAAAATAGAATGGGCTACATTAGGTGTTGAAGAAAAAAAAACCTATACTCTAGGTTTTAGGTATTAAACTTTCAGAAATAATTTTTGCTAATTAAATTAAATTAATTCTAAATATTTCTTGCTTTGAGAGGGATACAAAAAAAGCTCAGAAGTATACTAATGTTTTTCAACTCTAACTAACTTTTAAAAGTTATTCATGATATTTATTATTTTAATTTATAATATTCTTAAATAATAGACAAAATTACAGATAAAGATTAAGGAAGGATTCAGTTTAGATAAATAGTTTCATTATAAAAATGACTTAAAATGTCACTATGCCAACCAAGGGAATAATTTTCCTAAAACCATTTAATGCCTCTTTTTACTACTTTCTCCAAAGATTTTTCTTTTTATTTGATCAAAGATGAATTCATACTTCTATTAACTGAAATGTTTAGACTTCCTCCCTAATTACTTAAGCAGGGAAGGCCTTCCTGAGCTTATCAGAGTCTTAGGAATGGGTTAGGTCTTTAATAAGAATGGTGCAAAAAAAGATTTCAGTTCAGCAAATTGTTACTTAAAAGATTGATATGTTAGCTAATCAAGTAGCTAATAAACATTTTTGTTGTTTGTTTTTGTTAAGGTATTTTAGTTGTTCTTAACTCTTCAGGACCACATTTGAGGTTTTCTTGGAAAGGCAATGAAATGGTTTGCCATTTCTTTTTCCAGCTTTTTTTACAGATGGAAACTGAGGCAGATTTAAATGACTTCCTGGGTGTCACCCAGTTAGTGTCAGAGGCCAGATCTGAACTCAGGAAGAAGAGTCAGACTCCAGACCCTGCACCCTATCCACTGTACCTCCCAACTGCCCCAAAACATATGTGCCAAGTGTCATGCTGGGTGATGGCATATAAAGACAAAATAGCCCTTGTTGAGAAACAATATGTATAAGTGAGTACAAAGTATATAAATGGTAAATTTTAAAAGTAATTTGAGTAAAGGATGAGGAGCAGTTAGGAAAGACTTCATGTAGAAAGTAGTGCTCAGGGTAATCTTTGATTCCTCCCCATACATTTTTTTCCCTTTACAATCTTATCTCTGGTTCCTTTTTCACATCCCATTCCCCTCATCCCATTGAGTAAAAGGAAAAACAAAACCTTTGTAACAAATATGAATAGTCAAACAAAACATTTCTACTGATATTTCAGCTGAGCTTTAAAGCAAGCTAGGGAATCTAAGAGGGGCTGATGAGGAGGAAAGGTTTTCTAGGAATGGAGGATAGCCTGTATTAAGCACATATAAAGTACTCAAAAATATTTTAGTTGAAATGAACAGCCGCCTATTTTATTTTATTTCTATTTCTTTTTGAAAGCAACAGATATTGGATACTGAGGATAAATCAGAAGCCAAGGAGGAAAGGATTCAGGAAATTCTGCTGGGGGTTGAAAAATCTCCAACTTGCTATGACCCCATATGTGTGAGTTATGACAGTGAATGTGTTCAAACAAAATAGTTCAGCCCCACCTCCATGTGGCTAAGGAATTTGTTGCTAAGAAGGTCACAAGTTCAAGTATAGTTCAAGATTATTTAGGATATTCATACTTTCCTAACATTTGTAGTGATATTTTTAGCTTCTGTTCTTCCAGATAGAAAGATCTTAGATTTCTTGAAAATGAAGGAATATTTTTTTTCTTCTTCTAAAAATAGCATGTCTTTGTGCTCCAGTTTGAATTAACTCCAAAGGAGAAAGCATAAATACTTGGGAAAATTGGAAATGTCTTCTTGCAGAAGGTGGAATTTGAGCTGTTGAAAAGAAAGCCAAGGGAAGCTAGGAAGCAGAGGGGGAAAGGGAAAACATTTAAGGAATGAAGCACAGTCAGCACAGAGCCTAGAGAGGGAGTGTTTTGTGTGGTGCACAGATAAAATACATCAATTTACTTGACTGATACAAATCTCTCATGTGGAAAAGAGGGTGGAGATTCTCCTGGGAGAGTTGTGATGATGTGTAATAGAAATGATTTGGGGGAAAAAAATGGAACATGGGTAGACATGGTAACTCGTTTTGGTTTGCTAATCACATGATTAGGAGAAACCTTTACAAATGACTCCATAGCCAGAACTGGGATAGCCTCAGAGGGTGAGGCTGGGATGGGGAAAAAAAAAAAAAGGAATTTGATTACAAATGAGGAAACTGGCTAAATTTGAATACAAGTTGTCTTGACTACTGAGCCCACTGCACCAAGCCCTAAATTGCTACTGACTTAGGGACAGATAAAGCATCAGGAAAGTAGGGTAGTGATAGTCTCATTAAACTCTGCTTTTGTTAGCCCTCATCTGGAATTAAGTGGAGTGGTTAAAAAATAAATCCATGAATGTCCAAGGAAGAGCAATTAAGATAATGAAGGACTCAAAGTCCATCATAATGAAGTTTGATTGAAGAAATTGAACATATTTTGCTTGGAGAAAAGAAGGATGGGAAAAAAGAGAATATTAGTAGTCATGTGTAAGTATTTGAAGGGTTGTCACGTGGCCTCTAAGGGCTAAATCAGTAGCAATGGAATGGAGTGGCAAATAACCAAATTTAGGGTGAATATCAGAAAACAATTGCTAAAAATTAGACTTTTCTGAAAGTTAGTTAGGTCCTGAGTTCTTCCACCATAAAAGTCTTTAGTCAGAAGTTGGACCATCATTTGTCACATATTTTGGGGTAGTGTAGATTCCCTTTTACAATGGATGTGATTTCATGGCCTCTATGATCCCTCCCAATTTTCATATTCTCTGATGCTCTGATTGCATAGATGAAGCAGGCAGGAAAAAAGCTATTACCAGGAAATGTATCAGTGTTTAAATTATCATAGGGCAAGCTCAGAAAGGAAGTGTTGGGTTTATGTGTTCCAAAGTATTTTTCAATAAATTAGAGTAATTAAAATATTTCACATAATTAAATTACAATGATAAGAGAAGCTTTGTGATGGATGTACATGTAGCTCCATACAGATGTTTCAGTTGATACCTGGAAGCAGTGTCTGAAGTCAGGTGCTCAAAGAGGATTTCAGCAGTCTGTTTGATGAGTCATTAAAACAGATAACAGATAACAGATAACATTATAATGGTTATTATAATCCATATAACTTGTGAACAGAGTTGTTTCAAAACTACTTTGCATCATAAGGAAGCAACATCATGTTGAGTGCTCTGTGTTCTCTTTTTAGATGTCAGTCTATCCCTGAAGATGGCAACCAAAGGAAGGTGATTAGTTTCCTCTTAGGTCTCTATTTTGGAAATAATCATTAAGCAATAATATTGTTCCTGCAATCACATCTCCAAAACAAATATCATTTTAGACTTCTTTCTTCTTTTTTTTCCCATAGAAAGTGCATGAACACTATAAATATATTTTCTTCCATTTACCTAATTTCTTCTCAGAATACTTGTCAGTACTTTTTTTTTTAAATTAATGTTCGCATATGTTATCATTTAGAATCCAAGTTTTTTTTTTTTTTTTTTTAAGTCAGACAAATACCACATACTAAGTTTTTCTTTTTCAGCTTAGAATAGGATGGATGCTTAATAGAATGTTTGCATAAGTACTGTAAATGGGCCACTAGTAGTACTCATAGTAGGCTACTATAGTGCCCTGTTGTGCTATATATATATGTGTGTTTTTTTTTTTTTTAACTTAGATATTTGGGGTTAAGAGACCTGCCCAGGATCACACAGCCAGGAAATGTTAAGTGTCTGAAATCAGATTTGAACTCAGGTCCTCCTGACTTTAGGGCTACTGCTCTATCCACTGTGCCTCCTAGCTGCTCCTATATTTCCTTAAAAAAAATTTTTTTATTCACACCTTTTGTCCTTACCTCAGTTATTTCCCACTTCCTTACAGACTGAAAATTACTTTCTTAAAAAGAAAAAATAAGCAAAAATTTCCACTTTATTATGTTTGATGATGTATGTGATATTCTGTCTTACCATTCTTTAAGACTCTGCCAAGAAGGAAAGAGAAGTTTTTAATCATTAATCAGAGTACACTCTGGGACCTTTATTGGTTTTTCTATTATTATGAATTCTGCTTCCTTTTAATGACTTTGTAGTCATTGTATACATGAAATGGAGTTTCACTAGTCAGTAGTAACTAGACAACCATAAACTATAAAGTGCATAATAATTCCGGAAATGAGGGTTATGTCAGATTGTGAAGAGCTTGAAATGCCAAACAGAAGAGTTTGTATTTGATACTAAAGATTATAGGGGGTCACTGGAGTTTATTGATCAAGATGATGATATGGCCAAACCCATATTTTAGATTTATCATTTTGACAATTAAGTGGAGGATGAATTGGACATAAGATTTAAGTCATAGACCATAGCTCAATAGTCTAGTCCTGTAATAGAGCCCTAAACTAGGATGGTGGCTATGTGAGTAGAGAGAAGGGAAAGATGTGTGAGAAAAGGTACTAAATGGGAGGGATTCTGTAGAAGCAGAATCAAGAAGGTTTGGTAAATGATCTATAATGAAAGGTTGAAGTTGATTCCAAAGTTGTGAAACTGATTATGGCCACATCAGAAATACTGAAGTTAGGAAAAAGGATAGTTTGGGGGGATTAGTTGTTTTAGACATGTTGAGTTTGAGATGCAAATGGGACATTCAAAATGTCTAATAATCTACTAGTGATAGGGGAGAAAATTTTTATCTATAGATCTTCAAGGTATTTACATAGAGCTGATAATTGAATCCATGGGGATTGATGAGGTTACCAAGATGGAGAATATAGAGAAAGAAAAGATCCCAGGACAGAATCTTGGGGCACACCCACAGTGAAGAGGTAGAACATGAATGATGATATAGCAAAGGAGACTGAGGAACAGTCATCAGTCAGTAAGATGGCTTGAACAAAGAGAGAGAGCAGTGTTATGAAATCACAGAGAAGATAAAGTATTTTGGAGGAGTGTTTAGACAACAGTGTCAAATGAAGATTAAATTTAGGTTTTGGATTAAACAATAAGGAAACCATTGATAATTTGAAGAGTGAGAATAGAGACAATGATAATAGTGTTTTCTGGATGTGTGGCTTGGAAGGATTAGAGAAATATAAGCAAAAAGCTCAAGGAAATGATAGGGCCAAATGATTTTTAAAGATGAAAGAGAATAGAATATATATATATGTAAGATGGAAGGGAAGGAGACAGTAGGAAAAAAAATTAAAAGTTCAAGGACAAGAAAGGGATGATTATGGAGGTAATTTGTTGAAAAAGATGGGAGGATATGGGAGGATTTCTAGGAGTTTGTCTTAATAAAGATGATGAACAGAATGACTCAGTAGGACATTGCAAAGACTATATAGATCCAAATACTTTCCTAGATTCTGAGAAAAAAACTTCCTGAAATGGACATTGATCAATTCCAGCACTTATTTATATTGATGCCCACTTATAACAAAAAATTAAAAATAAAGAAACCAGAGTAAAAATGAGAAGAATGGTGATGTCAAGAGCTTTGGAATTGTAAAGATGGGGAGAAGAGGGCACTCACAGGAAGTGAGCTCTATTTTTCTCAATTGAAGGAGTCAGGGGAATATTATGGGGGAGTCCAGAGAAGAGACTGAAGAAGGTTAGGAACTGCCAGTCCAGAAAGTGGTATAGAAAGTCAATTTGGTAGAAGGGAGAAGAAAAGGTTTGTATTGATCCACCGAGGGACTAGTTGAAATTAGATATAAAATTTGTATTCAGTTTCCTGCCTTCCTTTAGTATCATTATGTACTGTATCAGTGGGAACAGAGAGGATAGAAAGTGTGAATAATCCAGAGTTGGGGTTGGGTAAGGGATTCATGAGTATAAGATAATCAAAATGTGGAACTGGTTAAATATGGGATCAAGATTTAGGAAGACTAATAATTATGAAAGGTACCTGATCTCACTTTTATTTTATTTTAAATGGTATAATCCTTTCTATTGAGGACATATATGGCATATAATTGAGCGTACTATGGTTATAATGAGTAAGATATTATTTTAAACCTAACTTCTGCAAGACTGCCTTCTAGTTTTTGAAGTAGTTATTTAAAAAAGAGTAGTTCTCACAGTAATGTATATGTTTGTCTTTATAAGATACTGAATTTATTGGTTATTCTTGGGTTTTTTGCTTACCAGGAATATTCTACTGATTTCCTTTTCTGTTTTTTGGCAATTACCAAATGACTTTGATGAATACTACTTCATAGTTCAGGATCTGGTAATCCCTAGGGACCCTTAATTTATACTGTATGTTCAAAAGGAGACTTTAAAAATAAAACAATAAGAGATAGGAAAATATATCGTGGGTTTTTGCTTGCTTTTCAGCCTTAAGATAATGATAGCAAATGACAATTTAAAATAAATTAAAAATAAAAATAAACTTGGAGCTGATGTATTTGAATTATTTTGAACAAACCCTTAACTTGGAGAGTGCTCTGGATGACTTCTCTGTGGCCTTTGTTGGTTATAATCAATAATGAGAAATGATGTTTCAACCCTGGTTTCCAGGGTTACCTACTCAGTGCTGATAGCAGGCAGGAAATTAAAACAATCTGTGATCTTGTTTTGTTTTTATTAGTTACAGATGGCAGCTCATATATATACATGTTAGAGTAAAATATAAGTAAATATGGCATGGAAAACTTCACTGCTAAAGAATAATAACTTGAATAAATGAACCTAATTAGATATTGTAATGAAAAAATTGGGATCCCGTTAACATTGAGCTAGTTGTTAAAAGTTATTGCTATGTCATTATACATAAATGGTTTTGATATGAGTAACCAACTCTCTTTCTTATTCCATTCATAATTAAATATCATCTCTGTGCTAATGATTTTAAGATTAATATATTCAGCCCTATTTTCTCTCCTGAACCCCAGTCCCACATTACCAACTATTGGATATTTCAAACTTGTTTTCCTATAGGCATCTCAAATTCAGCATTTCCAACATAAAGTTCATTGTGTTTCCCCAGAAAACCACCTTACTTCTGAGAAATAGAAAACTGCTTCTATTCAGAGTAATTATCCATATCCTTCTAATTACCAAGGTTTTGCAACTTTGGTATTTGACTTCTCACCCAATGCCATCATACCTATCCAAACAGTTGCTTAATCTTCTCATTTCTACCTCCACATTATCTCTCACAGAAAAATTTCCCCCCTTTTTTTACCCACATAACCACGGCTCTAATTAAGGTTTTCATCACCTCTAACCTGAAACTATTGCAATAACCTCCAAATCTCCTAGGGAGACCTAATTGATATCCCTTAAGTCTTTCCCCTCTCTAATTCATCTTCCACAAAGACATTTTTCTAGGACGCAAGGTGGTACTATATCATGACCCTACTTGGTAAACTTCAATGACTCCCCATTGTCTTTGGGATCAAATAGAAACTTTTTATCTTTTTAACATTTAAAGTCTTTTACAACTTGGTACCAATCTCCCTTACCACCTGTCTTATAGATCATAATTGATTATCACTTAATCTTGCTGTTACTATGTATAGTGTTCTGTTCTGTTCATTCCACTCAGCATCAGTTCATGTTAAGTTTTTTCAGGCTTTTCTGACATCAGCCTGTTAGTTTTTTTTTTTTTAAACAAAACAATAATATTCCATTATCTTCATATATAATTTATTCAGCCATTCCCTAATTGATTGACATTCATTCAATTTCCAATTCCTTGCCACAAAAAGAGCTGTTACAAATGTTTTTGCACATGTGGGTCATGTCCCCTTTTTTATGATCTCTTTGAATACAGACCCAGTAGTGACACAGTAGTACTCATTGTATATGTCACTTGCTGAGATTTCTTCCTAACTAAAGAAGTAGAATTTTTGCCGGAACTGATGCTAGAGATGCTATGTTTCTGAGAAGATAAAATTAAAACTTTTTGTAGCTTTGATTTCATTTGACAAGTCCTTTTCTCATTACTTATTTTAAGAACTTATTCTGTTATATCTATATTCAGAAGATTCTCAAATTGATTAAAGTTTTTTTTAGATCATGATTATTTAAAAAAATTACTAAACCAAGAATATATTTTGGAGGCTGTTTCTCTCTAGACTTAAAAAAGAAATAATTATGGTAGAATACTTAGAATGGAAAATCTAATTCCTTACAAAAGGAAGTTTGACTTGGAAAAAAAGTTTCATGTAGTTTTTTCTTTTCTAGTTTTTAGTGAGCAATCTTAACACTACAACTTTAATTATCCTGACAATCACATTAATGAATTGCGATAACATATTTAAATTTGGCTGTAGGAATGACAACCTTCACTTAATTCTTATTCAGTGTCCAGAAGTCATTAACCTTTTCAAGAGCCACCATTCCAGTGGGGAGCTTGATTAAGGAAATCATCTTCTTGGTGATTTAGCAAATATCCTGTCTTTTCTTCAAGAGGACAGGCACTCCCATCTTCTATTCTACCTCAAATAAGATAATGAATATAAAGCACTTTACTAATTTTGAAATACTATATAATACTCATCATTATCATATTTATCCTGTGGTCAACCAGTCTGGTAATGAGTTCCTTTCAGAGATTAAAGCTGCCTCTACAGAACACCTTTTGAGCTCAAATAATGTTTATAGAATAAGAAAGGGGCATGCTAGTAAATAGTTAACAACCAGGATGTGAAGGGGGAGTATGTACATTATTAATCTTCTCAAGTGTAGACAATCCATAAAACAAATAATTAAAAACTGATTTGTTGCAATTAGTTATTTCTGAAATATAATAATTTAATCATCATATCAATAATTTAATAACCTTATATATTTAAAATTATCATACAATATATTTATATTATATATTATACTGATAATTTAATAAGTTGTTCTGAAAATTGGTTAGAACTGGTTCCAGCAGACTCCTACCCATCCCTGAAACTTCCTGTTGGCTTCTCTAAGTAGGGACCAGGCATCTTGGCAATGTGTCTAGCATTCTAGATAGAGACAGTCCAAACCAGTTTTCTTTTCTTTTTTTTTTTTAAATAACAACTTTTTATTTACAAGTTATATATATGGGTAATTTTACAGCATTGACAATTGCCAAACCTTGTGTTCCAATTTTTCCCCTCCTTCCCCCACCCCCTCCCCTAGATAGCAGAATGACCAGTAGATGTTAAATATATTAAAGTATAAATCAGATATACAATAAGTATACATGACCAAACCGTTATTTTGCTGTACAAAAAGAATTGGACTCTGAAATAGTGTACAATTAGTCTGTGAAGGAAATCCAAAATGTAGGCAGGCAAAAATATAGGGATTGGGAATTCAATTAATGGTTCTTAGTCATCTCCCAGAGTTCTTACGCTGGGCATAGTTGGTTCAGTTATTACTGCTCCATTGGAACTAATTTGGTTCATCCCATTGCTGAAGATGGCCAGGCCCATCAGAATTGATCATCACATAGTATTGTTGTTGAAGTATATAATGATCTCCTGGCCCTGCTCGTTTCACATCAGTTTGTGTAAGTCTCTCCGGGCCTTTTTGAAATCATCCTGTTGGTCATTTCTTACCGAACAATAATATTCCATAATATTCATATACCACAATTTATTCAGCCATTCTCCAATTGATGGGAATCTACTCAGTTTCCAGTTTCTAGCCACTACAAAGGGGGCTGCCACAAACATTCGTGCACACACAGGTCCCTTTCCCTTCTTTAAGATCTCTTTGGGATATAAGCCCAGTAGAAACACTGCTGGGTCAAAGAGTATGTACAGTTTGATAACTTTTTGAGCATAGTTCCAAATTGCTCTCCAGAATGTAAACCAGTTTTCAATGTAGTTCTTCAAAACTTATATTCAAAGGGAAATCTGACTCTTGGTTAGAATGAAGGTCTGAAGAATGCCGTAATATTAAAATGTCTGTAGAAAAACAATGTCTTGGAGGGGTTATAATAAAACTCTGTCTCTGTCATAGGAATGATAATTAAAATATGACATTTTCATTAACAATATTTTGCTACAAGTTTTCTTTTTACAAAGTTGGAAGGTTTATTACTAAAACAAACATTTAATTTCAGATATCCTGAATGACGCTATATTTGATGAAGACCATGATGAGATGGTGATTGTAAAGGACATAGACATGTTTTCAATGTGTGAACATCACTTAGTGCCATTTGTTGGAAAGGTAATGTTGATTCTTACTCAAAGGAGATTGTGATTTTTATTATCTTTGTTTATTTCTGGAGTTAGCAATTTTAAAGTAAATTTTTCATTTAAATTCTTCTCTTTTTTTAAGAATAAAAGTTCCCTTTATGTATGTATGTACATATATACATATATAAGAAATTTAGAAAGTAAACTTTCTTCTCCCTTTATCAACTGATAAATCTAATAGTTTCTGACATTTTGTTTCAAAGCACTTCATGGAATAGCAAAAAACCTCTGGCATGGACATTTGGTATTAAATAAGAGCATCTTCAATAATAGTCTTGCTATTTTTTAGGTTATAACAAAGATTTGAAAAGGCTATATTGGGATTAATCAAGGTGACTTCAGTTACTCAGTGAATCTCTGATCTTTATTCTGGTTAGTCGATTGATGATTCAAAGTGAATATTTAATACTGCATTCTAAGGTCATTGGTGAGAGCAATATTAACTTTAAACACAGCATTATAGTTGAAGTAGAATTTCATATTATAATTAAAATGGTTCACAACACATTTATGTTATTTCTCATAAGAAAACATATACAATGTTCTGATCTAATATAAGCAACTTGAAGCTAAGACAGCTTCAGTGATCAATTGAGACATAAGCTTTCTTTGAATTCCACATCCCAAATGTGTTTAATCTGAGAATTGTTTTTGTTATTGTTATTGTTTTGCTATAGAACTACTATGATTATAGAATTTTTTAATGGAAAGGCACCTGAAAGATTATGTATTCTGTGACCCCCAAAATTTGGGGACATAGACTGGTGTCACGAGGTATCTCAAAAGAATTTGCAGGCTTAAACCTATTCCAAGTCAGGGGACAAAAATTATTGTAATTGTAATGCCATTAAGAAACAGGCTAACTCCAAAACAAATTATCAGGGAAACATAACCAAAGAGACACATTTATCCAGCTTTCTATCATTGACATGCTAATTCTATGGCCCAGAGATAAGAGAGAAGTGGTCTCCAGAATTTGGTTCTTATTGAAAAGGTTATCAATCAGCAATGAATTGAGGAATGATCTATTCAGAATCAGACATATTGTTGTTTTTAGAGAGTTAGATAGGGAGGCAGACTCCAAAACTAGGGGATTTAGGATTTACTGACTTATTGTTAGAACAGAAACCCCTTCCTGCAAATCAGGAGATCCTAAAATCATATTACATCATTTACTCCTCTTAAGCAGTTTGTACCCCAAATTCATTTGGGACAAAGAGATGGAGATCTCATTTTCTGAAGCTGCTTCATGCTAATAAATGACATAGAGCTCTCTCTCCCTAGTTGGGTACAGCCCAGGGAGGGGAGGCAAGATGGTGGCAGCAGCATTTAGAGGGGTGCTGGGTGTCAGGATCAGTTAGCCAATGGTATTCAAGGTGAACAAATAGGTGGAAGTTAATAGCTTGAAGCCTGGAGGAAACAAATCTCACAAGTAGGTTAAAAATGCAGGGGTCAAATATGAGCCAAAAAAAAAAAAAAGAAGAATTAATTTAAAGTAGAGTTAGCATAGGGGTTAATGGAGATAAAAGCCAGGAACCCCATCCAGAGGAAGGCTGGGGATGGAGTGGGGGAGAATGAGGCTATCATGAATGCCTCTCATCTAAACAGCTTTTCCTAGGATAAATATCAAAGAACATTTTCCCCAAATCCCCACTTTTGTCTCCTTAAAGGGGTAGGAGTTGTGTCTGAAACAATTATATTATATACAGTGAAAGGACACTCAGATGACTTGGGGCGCAAGCACTATAATAGGTCCCTTAGAAACATCAAAGTAAAATGGAAAACCCATTTTACAAAGAAAAGCATATCCCTTGGGTGCACAGATGGTACCTGAGGTCAAGTTTTGTAGTAGCTTCCTAGTTAGTTGTCCCCAACAATGATGATAATTACATTATATCATTTGGAATGTTAGTTCTCAGGAGGTTATGAAGAAGTTTCAAGGAAGATGGTGTAGAAGCATTTTGAGTGAGTTTTCCGGGATGATCTTGGAATGAATAGCCTACATTTATTATGTGGGTAAGAGATCCTTTCTGGCAAGAAGAGAAGGGATAGTCAGGTTAGAGTAGTTCCCCTAGGAGGGAGTAGTTAGTACAAATGGGGTGGCATCCAGGGTGAAGATGGTGACATTTGGGAATGGGGCCTTTACAAATAGTACATCAGGTCTCATCTGTGGACTGCTTTGAGGATGCTGATGGCTCACCCAAAAATCCTAAATGCCTCCACTGCTCACAGAGTTCCCCTAACTAAAGACTGAGGAATTATCTCCCCACTTGTGGGAACCCACAGAGTGACACTAGGACAGCTAGAGAGAAAATACTAGGAGCAAAGCCCTCATCCTCATAGTGTTATTAAAGGAACACCTGAAAAAAGTGGAAAATAAGAAGAAAGAAAGAAAGCTAATCTTATTTGAGAAGTGAAGGCTGGGTCATTGTTGCTCTACAAAGAGTGGACAGGCCAAAAAAAAGTTCTTCTAGATTTGCCTTTTTAAGGGCAAAAAGGAAATTAATTTTGTCCCCTGGGTTACTTGTATAGGGCTCATGGTCACATTTGCTCTAATTACAGGAATTTGCTGTAAGAGGAAAAAGCAGGGACATGATTATAATGGCATCAAAACGGGTCCTTCAGACCTCAGCCTGAGAGCACATACATGACAAGATAAAGCCTCCTTAGGTCTGTTTGACAGATCAAGCAGTAATAAGTTAGCCAGACACAGAAATAATCAGGTGGGAAACAAAGAAGACAAACTGGGAAACTGAGACTGAAGGATCTCAATTTAAGGAAAGGTTAAGATTGTGTTCTCCCAGCTTTTGCCCAGATAAGTTGTTCACCTAGATATTTCAGGAAGGCATTCTCTAAGTAATTTGTGGCATTTCTCTCTTGAATAGTGGGCTACTACTTTCTTAATGATCAGGCAATCAAATTTAGAACTCAAAAGAATATCAGTCACGTCCCAAAAAATTTATCTCTAATAGAAAATTCTACTAATCATAGCTTATTTTATTTATTTATTTTTTTAATTTTTTTTTTAATTTAATAGCCTTTTATTTACAGGATATATACATGGGTAACTTTACAGCATTAACAATTGCCAAACCTCTAATCATAGCTTATTTTAAAAGTTTATCAGGACTTACACACATCGGAGATTTTGTTTAACATGTTTTATATGTTTAAACTTATCCTGGTGCAAAGGATCAATTATTAAATAACCTTATAGATTTTTATTATTCCTTGTTTAGAAATTATAAATCCTAAACAGGTTCAGTTCTCAGGGTTGATGACCCTGTTTACCCTGGTGGTTTCAAGAAAACTAGCAGCTTATACATTAAGGGAAATTAAGAGAGACCCTAGGGAAAGGGATGAACTTGCTGTTGTCTACCCCAGCTATTCTTCGTGTTTTCATGAGTTGTGCTATTTTATACCTCCCCCCACTCTGTGAGGGGGGAAAAGGTATTACACACCTCATACTTGGAGATGAACTGATAGGTTTAACATGATGACAATAACTCCAAGCAACTGAGTTAATAATTTTAGAACTTTCCTAAGTAATAGCCAAATAGTCTTAGCTATAATTGCCCTTGTTATCAATCAATATTGCTCTTGTTATCAATCTCCATAGTTTAAATACATTCAAGACCACTATAAATTTACTGAGAAGTGGAGTGGAAAGGGTCCCTTACTACCTTCTGGGGTGCTTTCTCAAAGGAGCAGAGTGGGACTCTGGACAAGATAGGAGTCATGGAAGGGTTAGCAAAAAGTGGCTATTTACCCTAGTTTGTTTTTAATTTTTTTTCTTGCAGAATTAGGTAAATTCCTGCAATTATGTCCAATATTTAATTGCCAAACTTCTAATCATTGCTTTCAAAATTTTGAGAATCTGCTAACATGTTATTTTAATTTAATTAGCTAACTTTTTTTTTGTGTAGCTCCCAACTTGGCCAGAGCTGAAGTCCACAGAGAAAATGTTAGGCTTTTAAAAATTGTTTCCCAGCATTCTAACAACAGCATAGAGGTTTTTTCTTACATTTTAAATCTTTTCACATAACAAAATCTAGTTCACAGAACAAACATGACACAGACATTCTGCACAGAGATGCAGACATAGACAAAATGACATGAAAGAGTCCCATCTTTGCCAAAAGCCATAACATTTTTTCCAAAAGCTATCCTATAGTACTTTGTCTCTTAAAGGCGGCAAAGGTTTCCTAGGAACTTTGCCAAAAATTGCAAGAATTTCCAAGTCTTGGTGTCCTCCATCAAGGAAAACTTGTTGAGTGTGGAGCTCATGATGATCCAAACAAGCTTTCTCCCAATGACTTGGGGTGTCCCACTATAGGATTGTGGGAGAAAAAATGGGGGGGGGGCTTACCTTGACAAAGAGGGAATCAAGCCATGGGAGGCCAAATTCTCCCTGTATGGGCCACCAAATGTTGAGGTTAGGAAGGGGGACTCCAGAAGTTTGGGGTCATAGACCAATGTTGCAGGATGTCTCGAAAGGATTTGGAGGTTTGAACCCATTCCAAATCAAGGGGCAAAGTTTATTGTAATTATAATGCCATTACAAGTAGGCTAAATCCAAAAGAAATTAGCAGGGAAACAGAAGCAAAAAGACACATTTATCAGCTTTCTATCATTGACATGTTAATTCTATAGTCAAGAGATGGGAGAGAAGTGGTCTCTGGAATTTGGTTCTCACTGATCAGATTATCACTGACAAGATTATCAGTCAGAAATGAATTCAGGAGTGGTCTATTCAGAATCAGGCAGATTGATATTCTTAGATAGGGAGTATGGGAAGTCCCTGAGGCAGACTCCAAAACCAGAAGATTTAGGATTTACTGACTTATTGTTAGAACAGGAATCCCCCCCCAAAATAAATCATGGGACCACAAAATCATATTAAATCAATCATATAGGAAGCTCATGGCAGAGTCAGTATTTGACTTAGTCTCATTTTACAGTTTTCTATTCTACCATTATTGTTTAATTTCAATTTTTTTCCACGTTTCACTATGGTATTTATACTAATTTCGTGCACTTAAAATATTTTATATGGCTAAGGTGTAATGTTTGAAATGATCAGTTAGCTAATATAGCTTTACAGAATGACAGAATTTGAGAGTTGGCAGGGACATTAGCAGACATCTGGTCCAATTCATACACAAAAGGGAGTCCCCCCCTTAGCATACTGGACTACCATACAAGTAGGTAGTGAGACTTTACTTGAAAATCTTCAACACAAAGAGAATATCACCTTTTGAGGGGGTGGATAGCTTTAATATTTAGGAACTTTTTCCGGAAATTAAGCCTAAATATGTCTCTTTTCAACCACTACCCACTGAATTGACTCTAAAATAATCAATAATGATTTTTTTTAAAATAAAAGAATAATGTCCCATAAAATCAAATAAACAGAAGAATGAATTGAAGCTCTGTCTACAGATGTTCCCTAGTGTAATATAAGCTCCTTGAGGGGGTTGTTTTCATTTTATTTGTCAATAAATCAGTAAATAAGCATCTATTCAGTGTCTGTTGTGTGCTAGGGTTGATACTAAGTACCAGAGATTAGAATTTTTTTTTTAATTTTTTTTTATTTAATAGCCTTTTATTTACAGGATATATACATAGGTAACTTTACAGCATTAACAATTGCCAAACCTCTTGTTCCAATTTTTCACCTCTTACCCCCCCACCCCCTCCCCTAAATGTCAGGATGACCAGTAGATGTTAAAATATATTAAAATATAACTTAGATACACAATAAGTATACATGACCAAAACATTATTTTGCTGTACAAAAAGAATCAGACTCTGAATTATTGTACAATTAGCTTGTGAAGGAAATCAAAAATGCAGGTGTGCATAACTATAGGGATTGGGAATTCAATGTAATGGTTTTTAGTCATCTCCCAGAGTTCTTTTTCTGGGTATAGCTAGTTCAGTTCATTACTGCTCCATTAGAAATGATTTGGTTGATCTCGTTGCTGAGGATGGCCTGATCCATCAGAACTGGTCATCATCTAGTATTGTTGTAGAGGTATATAATGATCTCCTGGTCCTGCTCATTTCACTCAGCATCAGTTCGTGTAAGTCAGAGATTAGAAATTAAAAAAAAAAAATTCTCTGAAGAAAGTTAAGGAAACACCCTAAAAGAATTGATATTTAAATGAAGAAGATAAGCTGAAAAAAACTAAGTACCTATAAGATATATACATATACTAGAAATAGAAGGTAACCTCAGAGAGAAGGTTCTAGTCATATGAGGGACAGAAAAAGATCTACAGGAGGTGGGATTTAATCTGCTTCCTGAAAAAAAGGGAAAGGTGTTAAAAGTCAGATAAAGAAGGAGAATATTCCAGGCATGAAGAATTGCCAATGGCAAGTCACAGAGAAGAGAGAATATTATATATAAGAACCAGCAAAGAGTTAAATATTGGGCTATGAAACATGCAGAAATTTAGGAAAGAGCCAGGTTGTAAAATCTTAAGTGTTAGAGGATTTTATATGTGATATGAATGTGGTAGAAAGTCACTGGCAATTATTAAGGGGTGAGCAGGGATGATATGGTCAGATCTGGACTTTAGGAAATTTACTTTGAAAGTTGTAAAATATAAATTGGAATGAGGAACATAAGTCAGGAAGACCAATTAGAAGGCTATTACAAAAGTTGGGTAATGAGAAACTATACTAGGGCAGTGGCTCTTGGAATAGAGAGAAGGGGTCATACATCAGAGATGTTGTAAAGGTAGAAAAGACAAGATTTGGAAGGGTGCCTCCATGTTAGATGATCTGGTCCTCATTAGGCTGGTATTTCTATATTAGGTAGGTAGAAGACAGTAACAGGTGATGAGAATATCATAAGTTGTACAAGTTTTCAGTAATGTGTGCATTGCTCTTGCTGTTTCTGACTCCATTCCTCCCAAAGGCTCCTACTATATCTGATAGTATATATTTGTTCTGGCATTAAAGTCACCCAGAATTAGAAGCTTGTTCTCTTTTAACACATTGATGATGAAAGTCTCCAACTCTTCATAGAATTTTTCTTTGACTTCATCAAGGTTCATCATGATGGGAGCATATACACTGATGATTCTTTCCTGCAAATGGCAATTGCATTCTCATGGGCTTATCATTGACTCTTTTTGGGAGGTATTCAATATTACTGATTAGATTGGATACAATTGTGAAGTCTATGCCGGTTTCACAGTGTTCTTCACCACTGCAGTCACTTTAGAAAAATGTGTATCTACTTCCAGCTTCATAAGCTAGTCTTCATCTGCCAGCCTTATTCCTTTCAGGGCTGCTAATTGAATACAATATTTGAGTTCTCTAGCAACTAGAACTGCTTGTCTCTTAATTCTACTAGATTTCATGCTGTCTATAAGTGTGCACACTTTCAATGTATCAAGGATGAATGGAATCATCTTCACAAAAGTTTTTTGTTTCAGTTTCATAGCAAGATCCCCTTCTGCCAAGGTAAGCAGGTCAGAATTTGTCTGTTGCCACAATACTTCAAGGTGGATAAAATAATAGAGGATGAATGATGTCTTTACTTGTCTTTACTTATACATGAATTTGATTTAAACGAGGCAGAGATGCACCAAGTCTTGAGGCTCACTCTCTTTTGGACATTATTGATGGATGTCCAGTAGCAAGACAGAAGTCCAGATAACTCATGATTGCCTGGGATGCAGTGGATGACCATGGTGTCTTCTATATCTGACCAAACTTTTAAATGCTCCAGTGTTCCACGGTGCCTACTTAAGTCACTGTGGCCATTGGAACAAAATTAATTTAGTTCCCCCATTCCTCTTGGAGAAGTCTTGCTTGAATGAATATCCCCCAAATTCACGGACAGATTTGAAACCTGGTGATTATTCTGAGCTTGATTCGACCTATTGCCTAGAGAGTTTTATGGGGATGTGGCCACTGTACATATTATAGCTTCTTAGAGCCACAGGTGAGTGTCAGGTGACAAATGGACACCTAAAATAGATGAGAAGCCCTGAAAGGGCTCAGCAAACTCTCATCAGAAGTTCTGGTCTTCTCTGAATACTCCTTACACCCTAATTACATCATTATTAGGTAGGATGTGAGAGTGATAAAGGTGATATGTGGTGCAGAATGCTGGACCAGCCACAGATGCATCTTCACACTAAACATTCATATTCAATGAAAATAAAAGTCTCAAGACACGATGACTGTCAGGAGACTCAACAATAACAAGTTAGAGCATTCTTCTGTACGTGAACATTTAATTGCTGAATTGGAAAGAAATCTGAGTCAGCAACAGTAGAATTTCAGAGACTTATATTATTTGCTCATTTGGATCAAAACATCCATGAACATCAGAATTGATAGATAAAAATTATGGGGAAATTCAGAAGCTGCTAAATGAGAAATGAGCAACAAGAAGTCCACAGAGTTTATCAGCAAGCTACTTTGACAGCATTTAATTCCATAAAAAAATGCAAGTGAAACTTGAGACACCCAGGATTCTTGCTTCTACAGAAAAGCAGATGAGATTCATCTCTATGTTGACAGAAGTAACCCCAAGTGCTTCTATTACACCCTGAAGAATATGGGCCAAGACTGGTATATTGCACCTATCAATCAAGGACAAAGATATGATCTTGGAGACATGGTCTGAACACTTCCATTGTGTTTTTTTTTTTTTTTAAACAGATCATCATCAACCAATTCTGAAGCCACTGATTAAATGTTTCAGGTTGTAATAATGTCTTCTTTAGATGAACCTCCAACTGAAGAAGAGATACTGAAAACCAGCATTGTCTTGTGTGGCAATAGTGCTGATTCCATCCCAGCAGAGAGCTAAAGGGCAATGAGTCCATTGTGTTTATGTAGAAACTGACAAATCTTTTGCATTATATGGCAAGAGGAAGTTATCCCCCAGGATCTTAAGTCTGCCTCCATTGTTCATCTATAGAAAGGAAAAAGAAATAGACTGACCTGTGGCAATCACAGAGTGACCTTTCTCCTACTCATCGACAGCAGTATTCAGGCCAGTCAACCTTAGGCTGATTAATCATCTGGAAGTTTATATCTGAAAGTTAGTGTGGCTTCAGGAAGGACTGTGGAGCAGTTACCATGATATTTGCTATGCAATTATAGGAGAAATGCCAGGAGTAGAATAGGGTCTGTATACAGTGTTTGTCAACCTGACCCAAGCCTTTGATGTTGTCAGTCATGAGGACCTGTGGAAAATCATGGCAGAATTGGGTTGTGGTTGGGTTAGTGAAGGCTGGTTGATTGTTCCCATGCTACTTGGCATAATGTCCTCCATAATGTTATCAGACACCTTCAACAAAGATGAAAATCAACTTATGCACTGATGGTGAACTATTTAACTTTAAAATGCTCATATGCCAAGAGCAGGCCAAATTACAGAGAGAGTTGGTACATGACTTTATTTGTAGATGATTGTGCACTCAGTAGAGCCTCTAAGACCCAAATGCAACAGAGTATGAATTGATTCTCTGCTGCTTATACTAATTTTGGGTTGACAATCAACATCAAGAAAACAGGAATCCTCCACCAGTCATTTGTAGAACCATTGGGCATAGTAAATAGAGAAAATCTAAATGCTGTGGATAAGTGCATATACCTTGTCAGTATACTCTCTGGGACTATCCACATAAAGTGATGAGGTTGAGGCATGATCGAGCTTGCTCAGAGCTTGGGAGGTTCCAAAACAAAGTGTAGGAGAGCTGCATGCCAGATTGAAGGTCTACAGAATCATGATGCTACATTGTTGTTTCCTTGTGAAACCTGTACAGTCTTTCAATGCCCTATCAAAAAACTGAACTGCTTTCACTGGAATTGTCTCAGGAAAATCCTGAAAATCACCTGGTTTGTGGTAGTTCCAAACTCATTTTGGACTGATGAGCCACAGTTGAGCACATCCCATTGTGACTCCATTATGATGTCATTGGTCTCCTTCGAAAACAAAGTACAAACAACAACAACAACAATACTTTGTTTTCCTTAGTAATTTGGGTCTTTTAAATTTTCAGTTAGTTGGTTGTCTTAAGGAAAGGGTAGTAGTAATGAATATTTAGGTAGGGATATTTCTAACACTTTCAGGATCGAATAAAATAGAGATCAAACTTGACTAGACCTAAATTACACCATAAAATATTGGGTGAATGAATGGATCCTAATCTTCTCTGAGCACATTTATATTGAGAGGCAAAATAGTGGGTTGAATAGAGCGGTTAATTGGCTATTAAATGTTCTGAATTTAAATATTATCTTTGTTATTTACTGTTTGAATGTCCTTGAGCAAGTAAGTCATTTAACTTTTGAGGTCCTCATTTTCTGCAACTGTAAAATGAGGAAGTTGGACTAGGTAATCTTTAAGATACCTTGCAGCATGTAATCATATATGTCTATTATTTCTGTGAACACATCTATGGAATAAAATGATGTACTCTTAAAGCTCAGTTAAGTTCTTGGGTCAACTAATTATCCTTTACATGAACAGCAAAATAGTGTTTTTCTTTAACCCTGTGAGAGGGATCATTCAGAGAATGCTTCTTAACACATTTTAGGTTCAAGATTGTGAGGAATGTAGGCAAAGCCACAGACCATTGAGCTTCAGAGTGGTTACTGATAGTTTACACACTGATTTAATATATACTCTTTTACAAAAAGATTATAAGATGTGATTATCACATTTAAGGAACTGGGATTCCTACTTTGACCTGGTATGTGAGAAGTGAACTAGACTATAAAGTTAGCTGAATCCTTGGATTAACCCTCTTTAGCCAAATGACTACCTCTGAATGAATCTTCTATGTTAGAGGTTCTTGGGATTTTATACCAAGGGTTGCTACAGCCAGTACTATATATATCTTTCCCAAATGTATTAATATTAGATTAAGCAGATAATGCTAAGTATGAAAGTCAACATAATTGAAGTCAAGGGCTATACTTATTCATTCTCTCTAATTGACTTTATCTGAAAATTTCTCTCCCTCCTCTCTTTTACCCAATAAAAGGAGCCTGATCTAACTGACTTGTTTTAATACCAAACATAAAAATAAATTTTTCTAGGTACATAATTAAATTTAGATGCCAATGCCTATGGATTTTGCAGGTTTAGTGGCTCTCCCAGAGTTTTTCAACTATGTGGCAGAGGTAGGAAGCAAAGTCTTCCTGACTCCAAGATGTTAATCAGTATATCATACTTCTCCCTCACTCTCCACCTCCCATAAAAATTTAAACTGGGATAGAACTTGTATTCATAAAGAGTAGTTAAAAGTTAATCTTGCTTTCTTAATTCAAAAGAAGGCCACAAATAAAATTTTTAACTGTAACTGTGGTTACTACTCTCAGGTTATGGGGAAATCTTTGGGTGCTTACTTTTAAAACTATCACCTGGGGCAGCTAGTTGGTGCAGTGGCTAGAGCACCAGTCCTGAAGCCAGGAGGACCTGAGTTCAAATCTGACTTCAGACATTTAACACTTCCTAGCTGTGTGACCCTGGATAAGTCACTTAATCCCAATTGCCTCAGCAAAAGAAAAAAACAAAAAAAACTTTATCACTCACCAATCTTTACTATTTTCCTTCCCCTTAACAGCTTGTAGATGCATTCAGCTCTTAGAAAAGGAAATTTACTAAGCTGAGATAGGAATACAGTTGTAAAACATTTCCACCATAAACCTGAAATATTCTTCCACAATACCCACAGAGGGAAGAAAGAACAGTGTTGATCACCTTCTCATATAAGTCCCTTTTTTGTATGTATTTTTGTGCCACTGCTTCTTGGTTTTCTTCATTTCCTGTGGTTCTGTCCTATATTTTCTTTTCATAGAGTCACAGAAATCCAAGTTTTAGAGATGGAAGGGACTTAAGAGGTCAGGAACCAAATGTTGAGGTCAGACCACATGTTGAGGTCTACATTTGGGGTTACTAAATGAAATTAGGGTTTAGTTAAGGTCTAGTAAGGTTTGGGGTACAGGGAGTCAAACAGAGTTCCCCTGCAACCCCCTTAGATTCGATGCAAGGATACGGCGGTATATGAGGTCTAGTAGTGGCGTGGAATTCCCAATAAAAGCATTTATTGGCCCAGAGAGCTAGATTAATAAAAGAGGTTTATTACTGAGTTTAGAAGTAGGAGATAGGTGAAGGTAGAGATAAGGAGGGCACTGGACAGAGGGTCCAGTGGACAGAGGGTCCTCACATGGCTACCATGTTTGGAATCTCTGCAAAGAGGGGTTCCCAGTGTGGTCCTTTTAAGTCGGAGACTTAGCTCGAAGGGCTTTGGGGTGTAGCCCCAAAGCTGGCTCAGATCCGGGTGGGGCTGGGACAGGTCCAGATCTTCTATTGGAATTCAAAGGGACCAGGATTTGTGAGTCAAAGGATAATTTACATTAGCTAGGGGGGGTTGGGAATCAAAGATTGGAATCTTTCCCGCATCAATAATATCCAAACCCTTCATTTTATAGATGAGGAAATGAAAGTCCAGAAAAGGTGACTTGATTGAGACATAATCACATAGCTATTAAGTGTCCCTTTCCTCTCTGTTCTATCACCTTTAATAATCTCATCATCTTCCATAGATGGGATAAATTCTCATTTTTATGTAGATGATTCACAATCTTGTAATCTAGTCATTGTCTCTCTTCTAAGCTCCAATCCTACATCACCAAACTGGGCAGTTCCAAATTAATGTCCCATTGATATCTCTTACTAAGTATGTTCAAAACGAACTCATGTCTCCCTTTCCCTCTCTTCCAGACTTCCTCATTACTGTTGAGGACACTACTATCCTATTCCCACATTGCCAATCCAATGCCAAATCTTATCATTTTCAGTAGCCTTTTCAATATCCCTCATATATGTTCCCTTCTCTCTATTCACAACTGTATTACAAGCTCCCATCATTTCTCTCCTGAGCTATCAGTATAACTTTTTCATTTGTCACTCTGATTCAAATTTTTCCCCATCCTACTATATGCTTTGTTCATCTGTCAGAATGGATTTTCTCAGGTGTAAATCTGACCATGTTAGTACTCCACACCTTCCTCACTAAAACTCAAAAAACTTTGGTGGTTCCCTATTCCAAGATCAAATTTAAGTCCTCTTTGTGGTATTTAAGGCCCTTCATAACCTGGTTCCTTCCTCCCTTCCTATCAATCACATTAAATGTCCTCTGCACACTATAAGCCAGCTACATTGTAGGCCTCCTAACTTAATTTGTATGACACTCAACTCTTTTCTTTTTGCCTTTGTACTGTTTTCCATCTCTGAAATGCTTTCCCTTCTTACCTCTGGCTCTTGACATCACTAGCTTTTTTAAAGATACAGTTCAAATACCCCTGTCTTCATAAGTCCTTCCTTACCCCATAGTCCCTCAAGACTTATCCTCTAAAAGCTCACCTTCCAACTACTCAGTGTTTCTCTTGTATATATCTATTTAATTTGTCTCTCGGCTTTTCCAAGAAGCTGTTTCTGTATTCTTACCTACAGATGGCTTAAGACTAGTGCCCTGAATGTAGAAAAATTGAACAAGAGGGAGAGATTACCAAGTGAATCATATATGTAGGGAATATAGATAAAAAATGCTGCTCATGGCTTCTTTCTCTCTTTTTGGAGTCCTAATGGTTCTCTCCTTAGTAAAAATATTTCTGATGGGCAAGTAACTCATCTGGCCTCCCAGAGTCTGTTCCTCTTTAAAGAGTGACTCTTGATTGCTAGGGATAGGATGTTCTTTAAGAGGTCCAGCCCTTGGAAGCTATAGTTCCTAGTATGGGATGGTTTTCTGGAGCATGTATCTCTGCTTCCTCAATTGTGCCTCAAACTCTTTAGAAATGATTTTCAAACTCTTAGGTAAGGTGTCTGTAGGCAAGTAGTGCTATTTTTTTTGTTACTGTGGCTCTTAGGAGGGAGGGCCAATGAAAGAAAATTCTGTTGTTCCTGCCCAAAGGCGATAGATGATGGGCTTCTTCCTTGACAGGTAGCTAAGACAGCTATATCTTAGGCTAACCTGAATGGCCAAACTGCACAGATCACCTCTCTAAAGCCTTATAATGTCGTGGCTAATTTTGTTCCTTGCCCAATGATATTTCTGACTTCTAACTCAGAAAAAGATTTTTTTTTTGGGGGGGGGGGGCAGCAAAAGAATAACATAAAAGCAGTGACTATATCCTGTGATTATACCAGGCAAGATGGGAAAATGGGAACCAAATCCCCTGTTTACATTATACAGTAGCATTCAGTGCAAGACTGGCTTTGTCTAGTCACAGATTACTCTATTAAACAGAATGGATATACTTATATTTTTTAAAAGAAAGGGACTTACTGTTTGTTGTTACATATGGTGTTCCCAAGTATATAAAAATGTTAGTTTTATGGATATAGAATACTCTTTGAAAAATGCCCTATAATTCTAACATCAAGGCAAAGATAGGATCATCATATTTGAAGAGTGAGAGACTTGAATTTTTGATTTTATTTCTTATCTTTTTGGTTCTCCGTCTTTCTTTCCCTCCCCCATCCTAATTTTTTTGGTATTTGTAAAAATACATGGCTTCCTAGGTAATCTAGATTTTTTAGTCATAGTTTAGTTTTAGTTTAATTAATGCATTTTCATGCATTTATACTTTATAATAACTACTTCATTATTTGCATATTTGTATTTAATTAATGATTTTCTACTCAACAGGTTCATATAGGTTATCTTCCTAACAAACAACTTCTTGGCCTCAGTAAACTTGCAAGGTAAGTACTTATGTTTTGGAAATGATGTTTATTAATATTTATATTCATAATATTTATAGGATTTTTACCTTTTAGTAATTACCATTTGGTGAGTCATATTTGAATAATTTTTTTTGTGATTGTAATCACATTTTTTAATTTAGGGTTAAATCCAAATTTCTTATTACAAATTTTAAAATAAATAAACATTATTTATCATTACATAAGCCAAATTCAAGAAGTAAGATTATAATAGGGCCTAGGACTAATTTCATTGATATAAGACAATTCTGTCTGAAGAAACTTCTGTCAGTGTGGTTCAGCACTTTCTCTACAACATATAATCTGAGAGAATTCCTTAGAGTGCCTCAAAGGCAAAAAGGCTTGCCCAATTTCACATAACAAGTAAGTGTCAAAAGCTAAATGTGAGCACAGGTTTTCAGGATCTTTTATCAACACTGTCTCCCATTTTTATGGGCCAATAAAGAAGCATATAGAGAAAGAGAGATGAGGTCATAGAGCAATAGTGACAGAATCAGAATAGACAACCTTATTTAGCTGTAATTCAGAAGGAAATAAGCTCTTATTAAGCCATTATTACATGACAGACACTTTACTAAGTTTATATGTAAACTTAGGTGATATATGTATCACCTTGAAGGGACCCCAAAACTCTAATACTCTTTGAAGGAGAGATTCTCCTTGAACCCTGTGTCTGTGGGACCCTGCCCGAGGGAAACAAGATAAACAGCTTCATTCTGTTATCATGGTGGGACTAGTTAGTTGAAGCATTCAATTCCAAGATTTTCTACCCCTATTGTTGGCTCAACCACTCCCAGTAAGTGGTCTCATCTAAACCTGGGGACAGTGACAGATTGAGGAAATTTCATTCAATTGAAACTTTGGTCTCAGATTTCCTTATAAAAACTGTAACTTGGAACTCACTTCTTTGCAGAGGACCTGATATGGCATGCCATGCCATGCTATACCAAGGAAACCTCTGCCTGCTGGGATGATATTCTCTTCCAGTGCTACCCTCTTTTTATCCTTACCTGTTTCCCTGACAAGACTTATATCCCTTTGTTGGGATCACTGTACTAGAAACTACTTCTCTGTCAGACTTTGCCACTAAGGAATTCAGCCTTTCTATTCTTGCATAGCAAAGACTGACTTCCCAATGCCAATAATAAACCTCTTTTTTCAGTCTTGCTTTTACGAGTTCGTAAATTCATTTATGAAGAATCTCTGTGTTGCCAGAATGGGGTTCCCACAACTCCCTACCCATGCGCCAAATCCCAAGGGGATTTTAAGGGAGCCAAACCTCTCCATTTGGTTCCCTAAACCCTGAACCTGCTACTAGATCTCATCATTTAACTCCCTGACCACCAGGAACCCTAATCTCATTTCGGTTCCCTAAATTTAGAGCTCATCATTTGGTTTCCTGACAGAAGGGAACCCCAAAATCTAAGCCTCATCAACCTCATTTAATTCTCACATCAACCCTAAATTGTAGGTGTCTCCATTTTATAATTAAAGGCAGAGTCAACTGGGTAACATAATTAACATGTTAACAGTAACTGTTCAATGTTGGATTTGAACTCAGTTTTTTCCTGACTTCATTCCCAGTGCTGTATCAACTATACCATCTAGGGTAGGGCAGTACAGTTTCTATACAAGAAGACTTTGTGAACAAACCCTTCCCATTTGTAAATAATATCAATTCAGGCATTTAGAAGAGGAGTACTGAAAAAAAGATGTTCTTTTACTCAGAATACTCAGCAGACAGAGATCTTCTGGTTAATTGGATTTCTAATTTGATGGAGGTCTAACCAGAAAAGTAAATCCTTGTTGCTAAAAAATCAATCCAAATTGGATTGGTCCTTTTAAAAAAGATACTATAATTTAATTCTATTTATCACGAATGAGGGTAGAAGCTATTCTTGACCATTTTCTTCAGCTACCTCTGCTTTATTTTTAGTCTTCTTCAGAAGTAGAAGAGAATGAATTAGGAAGGGAGAATCATTTCAATTCCTTTCTCTTTCAAAAAACCTTGTTCAGTCATTCAGGTCAATATAGTTTCATGGTATTCTATTTATTGTCATTGAGTTTAGATAGTATAAGAATTACAATCTCCTTAGTAAATATTCAAAACAAAACGTTAATGACCTGCAGAGGAGTCTATATACTTTATGCCTAGGACATGGTAGGCATAGAATAATAAATGCTTAATAATAGTTCTTATGGATAAATTTCACATTCCATAAAACAGAATGTAGTAAGTATTTGTAGTTTTCCTTTGATCAATGGAAAATAATAAAATAATATAAAATTAATTAATTAAAAAAACAAAAACAAAAACCTGGTATATTGTAGGTGGAATATTTACAAGGGAAAAATTTTAGATAGACAGATCTAGAAACTCATGTTCCATCAAGAAATAGTAAATGTTAACTCTGTGTTAAGATGGGATAATACACTTTGGTATTTAGGTGAGAAAAGCTTTTAAATGATTAAATGAGAAGCTGATCAACACAGCAGTTTATATTCTCATTAATAGAAAGTAATTTTTAATGATGCATGAATTTTATTTTTTTTTAAGTAATAACTTTTTCTTTTTCAAAATATACACACAAAAAAAAGCCTGTGTTCCAAATTTTACTCCCTTCTTTCCCCCAACTCCTTCCCCTGGTCAAGTAATCCAAGATAGGTTAACCGTGTGTAGTAATAGAAAGTATTTTTAAAAGTAATTTTTAAAAAAGTAGTGCTTAGAGTTAAATGAATCCAGTTCTTGCTACTTACAAGGGATGAGATTAGATGAAATGTGAAATACTGTTTTTAGCTTCTTTATCAGAGAATCAATATGATGGTAGTGGAAAAGAATCATAGACTAGAATAGAAATGTGGTTTCAGGTGCAACTGAATTTACTATGTATTGGCCCAGTAAACATCATTAAATCTTAACTACTTTGTCTGGAAAAAGGAAACAATTATATCTGTAATTCCAATTACAAAGATGGTTCTAAATAAATCTTTGTGAATAAATTTTGTAAACTTCAGAGGGCTAAATAAATGTGAATTTGAAGTGGTTTGTTTTTGTCTTCATAAGTCTCATTTCTGATCCTTCCTTTGATTTAGAATATTGTAGTGCCTCCAGTCAGCATTATTAATCACTATTTGAGCACCTATTATGTCGAAGGCTTTTGAAGGAGGGGGCCTAATTCAGAGAATTATAAAGCAGATCTCAAACATAGGAAGTTCACAATCTAATTGAGGATTGACAAGACAGTAAGAAAGAAATGGCTCCTCTTAGAGTTAGGAGGAGGGAAAACACTAGTCTGGGATGATTTCCAAAACAGTAAACAAAAGAGACATATTTCAGGTAAGGGAAGCTGTTTGAGGGCAGTAGGCAGTGAGTTACTTGAACAATGTGGCTGGAAGAGGGCATTCATGTAGGAAAGTTGTGTTACGTAAAGCTTGAAAGGTAGATTATAGCCAACTTTTAGAAGAAATGACTACTCTTATTGGAAAGAACCTTCCATGTGTAAGGATTTACAGAACCAAGAAAACATACTTAAAAGTATTGTTGTATTAAACTGAATTATTATAATTTTATTTTCTATCTTCAAAGCAAAGAAGATAAAACAAAATATATTGAATTAAGGGCATTTTAAACTGGGGAGTTTTTAATGAATGGGCATACTATTTTAAAATACAAAATTACTATTTCCATAACTCAAGATACTATCCAATTGACAGACTATCAGTGTAATTTTGCAAAAGGGAAAAGAGTATATATTTATTTGTTTTAGAAACAGTTTTTATTGTTGTCCCCAATGTTCAGTTCAAATTCCAATTTTCCTTTTCTGTATTTTCAAAACAAATATAACTATATCCTTTTATATTTCTAAAGGCTAAACTAGAAGCTCTTGGGAAGCTGTGAATTTTTTTTTAAATTGATAACTATTTTAGTATCATTGTTTTCCTTTGTAATTAGAATATGCATTAAAAACATTATAAGAAGGGGTTCATAGGCTTCTTTAGGCTACTAAAGGAATTCATGACACATGCAAAAAAAAGATTAAAAATAACTGTTTTAGACATCTTAACTTAGTGGTTGGTAACAAAAGAACTCCCAAATGCATCCATGATATTTCAAATAGTATCATGAACCTGAGACCTTAGCTTTCCCTAAATCTGTTTACTCTGACCGTATTTTTTTTTACAAAATGTTTTAATAATGTCTTTTATTTGTCATTGTCCTAATCTTGATTGTGACAAAGAAAAACAATCAAGAAAAAAAAACCCTGACATCAAAACTGTTTATTTGCTATACAGTATTTTGTCATATTAGTACTTTCACTTCTCCATTGTGAAAGATGTATATAGGTCTTGATGTTTCTCCTATAGAGCTATGAAAATAGCTTTTTTCACCCCCATTTTTTGGAGTTGACTTGAGGAATTCATGACATAATCCAATATCATAAAGCTTGTGAAAAATCAAAAAGAAAGAAACCTTTCTTATAAAGAGGTGTCAATGAGAGAGTATGGTGAGGTTTGGCACAGGTCAGAGAGTTGTAGGAATCCCCTTTTGGTCAGCGCAAGTCCTTTGTAAATAAATTTACGAACTTGAAAAGTCAAACTGGCAAAAGAAGTTTATTATTAAAGATCTGGCAGAGAAATCTTCTAGCAGAGAAGGGTTCTAGCAGAGAAATCCCAGTAGAGAGGTAAATAAGGTCTAGTTAGGGAAATAGGTGAGAAAGATAAAGAGGGAATAACTCTGAAAAAGAATGTCATTTCAGTGGGCAGAGAGTCGCAGCTATGCCAAGGAGAGAGAGAGAGAGGGTTCTTAGCATGGCATGTTAGGTCCTCTGCTACAGAGGATTGCGCCTAGCTGTCCCCTTTTATAATTGAAACCTTGGGTAGTAGAAGCTGGGGGCAGCTCTTGATGGGGGCTGGGAGCAGTTTGAGCTGGAATCAGAATAGAGAATCTTGGAATTGAATGAGTGTCTCTGGGGTAATTGGAAGCTCAGTAGAGTTAGATAGAAATCTCATCTCCAGCTCAGGCTAAGTAGGAGTGGTCCTGGACTCAACTAATCCCACAAGGATAACAGTATAAAACCACTTTATCTTGATTCCCTGGGGCAAGTCTTTAAGAGGAGAGCTTAACATTCCCTCCAAAGTCAGAGAAAGAAGAAGAGTTTGTGAGCTCCTCTCATCAAGTATAATTGGCTCAAATCTGATTATACTAATAGATTTAGTTGGTCTGCTTGAGAATAGGCTGCTATTAATTAGTAAACAGACCATTTCTTTATTTTTAACATATAGCTGGAATTGTTAAATATCATGATTAATTATAATGCTTGGATCTTACTTTCAAGCTTACTGGAAAGCTTTCAGTTTTGGTTATTATTTAATTTTTATTAATTCCTACTAATTTTTACCATCAGAAACTTTTCTTGAAAAAAAATTGAAATAAATAAGTAGATTTGTACCTAATGAATAAATCACTTGAGGGTTTCTTTTTATAGTTTTTATTAATCTCCTCTGGTCTACTTTCAATATTCATAAGCCCCTAAGGATTACATTTTCCCACAATACTCGTGTTCATTGTTCATTGTTTTAGGGAGTTTTACCATATAAAGAGATCTCTATCTTATGATATAAGATTTTCATTCAAACTTTTTGAGAATAATCAAAATGAATCTTTATTTTTTAGGATTGTGGAAATCTATAGTAGAAGATTACAAGGTAAACTATCTAATTTTTTCTTTTTTACATGAATTGAAATATTAATTAATTACCTGAATTGAATTATGTCAAGGTTTTCTATTTTTATATCACAGATTTGTATTAATGACATGTTAGAAAGACACTAGATATTCAGTAATATACTTACAATAGATTTTTTTCCAATAATATTGGGGTTATAGGCAATAGGTTTGTATTATGAAAATTTTTTCTATCTATACTGTGGATTAATGCTTGATGTTTCTGAAATATATTAAGTGTAGCCTTTCCTCCTTATATTTATGGTGAGACTGTGGAGCACTTATAGTTGAGCCCCTTAGTAAGGATCTTTTGTATCTATGGCATCAATTCCTATATATCTATATCTAAACATAGCATTAAAATACCAATATGTCCAACTATATCTATATATGCCCACAAATATATGTATGTGTAGATTCTTATTTACCTCCATGCCTAGAAAATGTCTAAATCTATATATGTATGTGTACATGTGTACATTGCACAGATATACACATGTGTGTATCTATATATGCATACATAGATTTGCATATTTATATCTATTATGTCTACATGTGTATTTATACAAATGTGTAAATATATAAATAAGTGTATACATAAATATATTTAATACAAATTAATAATCTACATATAGATATGTGTACCCATAAATAGAAATATATTTACAATGAATATTTTTCATATCTCTATACTTATATGTATAAGTATATTCTATACTTATATACACATTTTATAGAAATATCTATATATCAAATATATGAATGTACATGTATCTATATTTGTATATTACATATAAATATCTGTGTGAAAATCTGAAAATTCCCTATATATGTAGATGAAAAGGAACATAGACACTGTTTTAGCTGCTTAATTAATCTTATTTATAATATATGTCTTAATGTTAACTTGGGTAATTTAGTAAAACTATGAGAAAGATTATATTATTAAGCATACAGTATAATCAAAGCTTCTTAATGGCAGGAATTATATTGCTTTTACTATGTATCTCTAGCACCTACTACAGTGCTTTGATTATTGTGGCTGCTTCATAACCATTTGTTGTTTTTGTGTCAATTCCTTAAGTATAATGTAATATCTTTTGGGACTTCAGACTCTAATTCTTTTTCTTCTTATGCACCATGTTGTGGAAGTGGTTCTTGCCAATTCTGTCTGCCTATTGGTTACATGGGCCCTTTTAAGACAAGATATGTATCAAGTCCAAATTCTTCTTCATTGATCCAACTCCATCACCTCTAAGCCAGATAGAAAAGACTCCCACATTGTTTCCCAAGCCTCTTAATATAGATATTTGTGAATTCTAAAATTGACACTTGGTTCAGGTACCAATGATCACTCCTGAGAAAGAATATTCATCCAGCCCTTTTTTAGGCTAGAGAGCAGAAACAATTTCAGATTCCCAAAGGATCCAAAGCATATGGGAGATGGAAAATCAGAACCCATAATATGTTAATATAATGTGAAAATTCTGTGGCCACCTCTGTAGCACAGTGCCTGATATATAGTGAACATTTGATAAATGTTTAATGATTGATTCCCCACAGTGTCTTAGATGCAGTGGAATCTAAGGAGATTGCCATGTAGCTGGCCATGCCCCAGTATGATGAGGGCTTAAAGTTTGTGGCATGTTTCTACCAGTTCCCCATGGCACTATGGCTAAGTACCATTGGTGCTACTGGGGAGAACGTTCTCATCTCTAAATAAACCAAGGGACATCGACTTTTAACTTTAAAGGCTTTTTAAAGTTCTGAATCTGTTTCTAAATTGAAATAGTTTATGATGAAAAGTACTGTATGGACTTTGTATTTTGCCATGGTAAACCTCAGCAAACTCGAGTTGAAGGTTTTTACAAATAAATGCTTTAAAGATGAGGAAGGCTAGCATAGATAAAGGTACCAAATTTTGTTCTTTGAACAGATACTTCCAAAACCTTTGTAAATGCTTTATTGCTTCTTTGTGTAATTGCCTCAGACTTACAAATCAAAACAAGCTTCTAAAAAATTGCTGTGTATTGCAGTAAAACACCCCTAAAAATAAATCTTAACAGATATCTCATGTGTTTTTAAGATCAGAAAATTATCTACAGTGCTCCTACCCAGAGCATTTTATGAATCATTGTAGCCAGGAATGAAATGTTCGTATCCACCCCCTAAATTGAATTCCCTGTCACGTTTGCAGTTCAAGAGAGACTTACAAAACAAATTGCGGTAGCAGTCACAGAAGCCCTGCGGCCAGCTGGAGTTGGCGTGGTTGTTGAAGCAACGTAAGTTAATATCTGTTCTTTTATGATGTCATAGTGTGCTAAAAGATTGTTGCCTTGACTACAACAGTATCTGCTTTTTTTTCTTTTTTTTCTCCCTTTATTTTTTCAAAACATATGCATAACATTTCTTCAACATTAGCCCTTGCTTAAACCTTTTGTTCCAAATTTCCCTCTGGTCCCCCATGCCCTCCCCTAGGTGGCAAGTAGACCAATACATGTTAAACATTGTAGAATTATATTTAAATCCAATATATACATACATGTTTATACAATTATCGTTCATCTTTATTTTTAATGCCAATGCTGAGCTGAATGAATGCTCAACACACATTGATAATATCATTTTAAATATTTACATATAGTTGTATTTATGCGCAAAAAGCATGATTCTTAATGTTTAATCTTTAACTTTCAAATTTTTTTTATTTTTTTCTATAGTAATCAAGATCAGATAGGAGTAATCCTCATTTTTAGAAAGCATATAAGTTGTTAAATGACTTGTTTACTTTTATGTAACAAGGGCATATTCTCAAGGATAGTATTTTCAGTTATGCCACAGTGAATATTTTATTCTGTTACTAAAGATGTTGCATTATATATACTACTACCATTTTTCTGTTTTTGCTTTCTTTAGCTGCCATTTATAAATTTTTCTTGCAAGTTAGAGAGCAGAGTTTAAGATTTTACCATTATGGTTTTAGAATATTCTATAAGCATGTATTCCAATCAGCATGGATAATGCATCTAGATAATAACAAATAATTATAATAATGTGCTTCACAGATATTTCCTGAGATGCTCTAGTGATTTATATTAACTATTTGACTATGAACATGATGCATTTTTGAAAATACAGGTTTGTTAGTTCCAGTATTTCATGTTTCATATGAAAAAATTGAGATTTACTTTTTGATAAATGATTTTTCTAAGGTCACAAAGATTGTTAAGTAACAGAAATAGGATTTGAATTCAAATCCTTTGATTTAGTATTCAAATCTCCTTGAGAAATCTAGATTTATTTCTAAGTTGTATGTAAGTTAGTTGATAAGTCATTTTATACTACTATTAATTAAAATCTTTTTTCTCCTTCTTACAAAATGCATCCTGATATGATTTGTTTTTTTCTTCTGATTTGTGAAACTTCAGAATAATCACAATTAATATGAAAGTGTTTTGTTTTGTTTTTAATTACCCTTTTAGGCAGAATTTGCTTGAGGAGGAAATAACATTATCTAGTTTTTTTTTTGTTGTTGTTGTTGGGGGTTTTTTTTGTTTGTTTGTTTTTGTTTTTAATATTTGGGCACACTCTATTTTAAAGACAAATTACTACCTTTTCCTATAAACCATTTTTGTCATCTTATTTTCCAGACATATGTGTATGGTAATGAGAGGGGTACAGAAAATGAACAGCAAAACTGTCACCAGCACAATGTTGGGCGTATTCCGGGAAGATCCAAAGACCCGGGAAGAATTCTTAGCGCTCATTAAGAATTGAATTGAAAGCATGTAAAATATGATCTGAAGATTGTACTGCTAGTGGCATTGTCTGTTTGTACGTTATATTTAAAGTGTTGCAGTAGTGAGATTTTTTTTTTTTTTTTTTTTGGTCATTAACTGTCAACTGAAAATTACTTATAGGAAATAAAAAATAATAGAGAAGCCCTGTCGTTTATCACTGCTACCTTTTTAGCAGTAATGGGAAAGTTGCCCATTAAGTTTAAAATTCATAAAATCATAACCCAGAAAAACTGAGGATACTAGGACTCAGATGAGAATTTATTTTATCAGAATAGCCTGATTATTTATGACATTTATGCTCAATAAATGTGAGCACCAGGTAGGGAGTATTGGGAGAAATTATATTGATTGTAGTAAGTTAAAATAATGCCAGTTCTTAAAGTGCTTAAAAAAATTCTAAATATGCTATGGCATTGCTGTACTGATTGACAGCTCAGCAATGTTGACTTTATTGTGTCAAATAATTTATCATTTATGATAATTTTAAAACATTTTCCTTTGTTTACTTATTTTTGCCCAAATTTTTTTTTGGTCATAAATTCTTAAAAGATCCATATGTTGGATTTTATTATGAATTAGTTATAAAAACACATTGATACCTAACTTCTCTTATTCAGTTGCCGGGAATTGTTTCCTAGAATGGTTTACTGATATATTCTCATGTCAACATGCAGGGATTTATACATTTAACTCTCTGTGCCTTGATGAGAATATCACATTATTTACTTTGTAGTAATATTGATTTTTAAATAATTTTTAGAAAGAAATTTAGTGTTATTGAGGCTGTAAATAATAGTTTACACTAATTTATCTTTTGAAACTTTTTAGGATTTAACTTGTGTGTTGCATGTAGGACATTCAAAACTTTTCTTTGACTACAGGTCATTAGTTTCACAAAATATTTTTATAAATATTTCCAGGAAACTTGAACTATCTTTATCTTTTCCAAGTCTATAGAACCAGTCGATGGCCAATGTTCTAATGAAAACCTCTGTCAATGATCATTGTAAAAGCACTGTCAGAACTACTACTGTTTATGTGTGGTAGTAATTTGTCTTCAGTGTGGCTAAGATGAGCCAAGCAAACTGTTTGGTGGAGGTTATTTTAGCTTAGAAAAGTATTTCTTTATTAATGGACAACTTGAATTTGATATTACAGGGGCATAAGGGGCACAAACTAAAAAAGATTCATTTGCTGATGTCATTAATGTATTATGGTTTTTAAAATTTAGGGTTTTGTCTTTTTAAATATTTGTTCTTCAAATACATCCCATTACTAAGAAAAAAATTGTTTTCATAATCTAAAACCAAGTATTTAGCTATGTATTGAACTATTAGTCTATTCTTGCATAGCCATATTATTCTGTTCGTGATCCCATTTTGCTTTTGAAAGACAAGAGGAAAGACTTAAAAAAAAAATCTCTACTTATAGTAATAAAATTTTTCTTTCCCCTGATTTTAGTAGCCAAATTGAAATAAAAATCCTAGGCTCCCCCAAATCAGTTGTCTCAATTAGTAGTACTTCTGTATCTTTCTCATAATCCCAAATACACAATTATTTCTTAGTTATTTCACTCAGTGTTTTGATCTAACTTTTAAAAGCAGGATATTAAAGCCTCAAAAGTCAAGTCTGAATTGTTTGATATTATTTTTAAAGCAAACACCATATGAACTGGAAGACCAAAGAAATCTTTAGCAGCAAAATTTTCTTTCTGTAATAATTTGAACTCTATCTTCCTTTTTGTTTATGTCCTCTCAGTGTTTTCCTGAAAGACCATTGGAAAAAAAAAAAGCCATAGGCTATTCCTGTGTTTTAGTGGTACTGTCAAAATGATTACCTATTTTCCTATGAACTATCCTTCTAATATACCTCTTAATTTTCCTTGGCCTTAGATTGTGTATATTGTTAGGAATTTAGAACTTGATGCATTTACTATACTATATATTTGATTCAAATGAAACTTGTTTAAATTTTATGTATTTGTGTATATGTTGTGTCTATTTAAAGTTGGTTCTATTTAAAATATTAAAGTATTGCTATTCACTTGCTGCTTGGGTGCTTTTGTGAATGTAATAAATAATGAGAATTGATAGTGGAGGAAATAGCTAAGTAGTAAAGTTCTGAGACCTATCTGAACCACTTTTGTTTTGTTAGAATCATCACTGTGCAAATGTGCAAATTGCAAAGGATTGATTGATTTGCTTTTTAATGAAACTAGGTCTTTCCATCTAGCCCAAACTGTAAATGTGGTGTTTATTCATTGTTTGATCCTAGATGATAGTAGATTTTTGCTAATAACTTTGTGGATTCTCCCCCATCTCTCCTCTGGGGGTTCATTATGATGTTGACCTTAGTGTGGACATTAAATAGACACAGCCCACTGCAGCTCACAACTCCTGAACTCAAGACTTCCTCAGCTTCACTCTCCCTGGTGACTTGGATTATAAGCTTCAGTGCAAATGATATATGTAAAAACAAGCTTCTAGAGAATGTCCTGCCTGCGTCAGCAGATTCATCCTAATATTGGTTGAATTAAGTAGTTTCTCTCATTTCTAGTGATCCATGGTATTGTATAGTAAAAATTTTAATTCAAAGCAGTAACTTTGAGACATTGTTCTTAACTTTTTGTGTGTCTTGGCTACTCTTTGGGTAGCCTATGGAATTGTTCTCAGAATAAAATCTTTGAATGCATAAAATAAAAAGAATTATGAAGGAAACCAATTATATTGAAATAGTCACATATATGTATATATTTATGTAGTGTTTTAAACTTTAGCAACTTCAGAAGAATAATGCTACAAACTTATAAAAATCATTTGAAAAGGTAATTAAATTTCTTTTGCAGTTAATTTTGCTTTTTTGAATTTTTGATAATACATTTTAAATTGTAATCTCAACAAGGACAGTTGTCAACAAGACAACAATCCATAATTATGCTGTATTTGTGATAGTCTTTAGATGACTAGTGAATTTGTGACCAACTTTCTGTCACTTGATCTCTCTGTTAGACCTTTTCTTGTAAAGTCACGTCAAAACCTTTATATATGGATCAAAATCTTGTTCTCTGATTACAAATACAATCATTTTAGTCACTGAGCTCATGAAATTATAAAGTTTGAAAATGAACTCGAATGATGTATACCACAAGATAGTTATGTTGAATAAGAAACATCAGTATTTTAAAATTTTAAGCAATTGACCTGTCAAATGTTGTTTTTCTAAGTTTGTTGCATTTATACTTGTGAAATTATTAAAGTTTAAAACTGCACTGAAACTTGTTTGTATTTGTATATATAAAAATTAATAAACCTTGAGTTAAGAACTCCTGAGGCTAAAGCATAAAACCAGCAAAAACATTGGGAAAAAAAGTTAAATAATTGGGAAAGAGAAACTAAGTTAATCCAAACTTTCAACCAATATCTCTTTATCTCAAGTCAAGAAGCATTTATTAAGCTCTTGCTAAGCACTAGGCACTTGATTAAACTCTGAGAATATATATATAAAATGTCCAAATAAAACCCAAAGCAAACATTTCCTATTCTCATGGAGTTCATAGTCTAAGGGGAGAGACAATACTTAAATCAAATATAATAATTCATTTAGTAAACATTAAGTTCCTACATATGCTAAGTACTGGTATACAAAAAGACACAAAAGACAGTCCCTGCCCTTGAGTTTAATGAGGAGAAAACATGCAAACAAATATGTACAAAGTAAGTTATATATAGGATGAATAGGAAATAATTAAAAGAGGGAAAGCACTGGAACTGAGAGGTTAGAGAAGGCTTCCTGAATTTTAGTTGGGACTTAAAGAAAGCCAGGGAAGTCAGTAGTGGAGTGGAGAGGGGGGATAGCCAGAGAACATGTCTGGAAGAGAGAGATGGAGTTTCTGGTTTGTGGAGCAATAAGGAGGTCAGTTGTTACTAGGCTGGAGAGTCCATGGGAAGGTACGAGTATTAATGGGAATTTAGAAGGGCTTCTTGTAGAAGAGAGATTTAAGTAGGGACTTGAAAGAAGTCAAGAAAGCCAGGAAAGAGAAAGGAAAAAAGATCATATGATTGGGAGAGACAAACAATGAAAATACCTGAAGCTTTAAGATGGAGTGATATGTGAGGAAAGTCTATTACAAAGGGCAGTTTTATGGAGTCAAATATAAGAAGGGACAAAGTTATAAAAAGCTTTAAAAGTTAAAAGGGGAATCTTTATTTGATCCTGGAGATAATGGGGAACCACTGAAGTTTATGGAATAAGGGGTAATATGTGACATGTTTAGACCTCTCTACATTAGTAAATTCAGTTTGACAACTAAATGGAGGATGAATTGGAGTGGGGAGAAATTTGAAGCATGGATTATATCTGATTATTTGTGTTTTCTGTGGTTCAGGAAAGTACCTCACAAAAGACCTTTGACCTTCGCTTATATGAAACTCAGATTTGTTCTGATATGCTCTGATCTCAGAAAGGGAAATAAGATTTTTCTTTCACTCTCTGTCTTGCCATTCTTTCCCCCTGCTCCCCACAATGATCCCCATCACAGAAGAGAACACCAATGGCTTATATCTAGTGTCTCCCAAAAAAAGGGATTAAGAGATACTTTTCTAGAAAGTTAATGTAGTATTTATTTCCTTAACATAATAATAATCAGAATTTATGTATAACATTAAGATTTACCAAACTATTTACATATTCATCTGATCCTCACACCAACACTGTGAAATAGGTGCTATTATTATCACTTTTTTACACAAGGATATTGAATCTGAGAGAGGTTAGGGTCTTACTTGTTGTGGGGTCACACAGCTAGTAAGTGTTTGAGGACAGATTTGAACTCAGGGCTTCAAGCCTTACATTCTATCATACCATTTTTCTACCTCAAACAAACATAGAAGACTTATAAACATGCATTAATAAATATTGAAAATACAAAACAATAACCCATTACCATTAAGATAATCTCCCCAAATGGCTGAATAAGCTGTGATATATGAAGATAATGGAATATTCTTGTTCTATTTTTTAAAAAAAATGATGAACAAGCTGACTTTATAAAGATCTGGAAAGATTTACATGAATTTATGCTGAGAGAAATAAGCAGAACCAGGAACACAATAACATTGTACACAATAACAAGAATATGCGATGATCAACTATGAAAGAATTGCTTCTTTTCAGTTGGTTCAGTGATTCAAAGCAATCCCAATACTTTGGACAGAAAATGCCATCTGCATCCAGAAAAAGAATTATGGAGCTTGAATGTAAATCAACACATGCATGTTCACTTCTTTTTTTCTGGTTTTTTTTTTCTCTTCCATGTTTTTTCCTTTTTGTTCTTGTTCTGATTTTTGTCTCCCAACATGTTTCATAAATCAATATGTATTAAAATAAATATATTTTTTTAAAAGAGAAAACTTGCCTACATCAAAAACAGAGGGAAAGAAAAAGATGATCTCCCTAAAAGGCAAAAGCACTTTGTGGCCCTGCTGAATAAATTTATCAATTTCACTACCACTTTCATGGCAGTTTATGTCCCTAACAAAGTTCTCTTCCAAGGAATGGAGTAGTGACAGGAAATATCCTAATGGGCAGTTGCTGTTGACTCAAGGACCCAGAAACTCTTGTGAAATAGGCTCAAGTGATGAGATTAGATTCAGGGTAGTCTTCCCTGGATTCCTGGTCAGGGAACCAAATGATGAGATTTGATTCAGTTAAACAAAATGATGAGATTAGGGTTCCTGGTGGTCAGGGAGTTAAATGATGAGATTAGTGGCAGGTTTGGTATTCAGGGAACGAAATGAAGAGATTTGGCTCCCCTAAATCCCCTTGGGATTTGGCACATGGTTAGGGGGTTTGGGGAACCCCCCCCTTCTGGTGGTGCAGAGGTCCTTTGTAAAGGAATTTACGAACTCTAAAAGCTAGACTGATAAAAAGAAGTTTATTACAGGCATTGGGAAGTCAACCTTTGCTATGCATGAATAGAAAGGCTGAATTCCTTAGTGTCAAGGTCTTGACAGAGATGTAAAGTTTCTAGTAGAGAAATCCCAAGAGAGATATAAATTCTTAGGTGAGGATAAAGAGAAGATAATGTTGAAAGAGAATATCATTCCAGTGGGCAGAAGTTTCCTTGGCATAGCATAGCATGGCATGGCATGTTAGGTCCTCTGCAAGGAGAGGGTTTAAGATTGGCTCTTTATAATAGAAGCCTTGGCTACAAGCCGAGGGCAGTACCCAGTGGGGGCTGATGGGTAGATTTTGAGCTGGAATTGAATAGAATTGAATGAGTCTTTTTAATTCAATAGAGTTGGAATTCTCCAGCTCCAGACTCAACTAGTCCCACCTAGATAACAGAATGAAGCTGTTTATCATGTTTCCCTTGGGCAGGCACCCATAGACACAGGGTTCAAGGAGAATCTCTCCTTCAAGGAATTTTAGAGAGTTTTGGGGTCCCTTCATCACAAGGACTGTATAGTAGTTACTTTTCTCTCTTTGAAGAAGGCTCAGTTGCCACTCCTTATAACTATATGGAAACATGAAGGGAGTCTACTTGCAGCCATTTGTGGCTTTGGGACTTGTGATGAAAACTTCTCCAATTAACAGCTAATCTAGAAATCCCACCCCTTTAACCACTTTCTTCCCTTTGGCTTTGAAATGTGACAACTGCTTTGAACAAGTCTTTCCAATATATGAGTGGAGCTGGATTCATTCCAGTACCTGAGTTTTTAGGGCCATAAACATATATGTGGCCTGACAAAGCCTGCTCGTGGGATGGCATCACACCTGTTTTCTGTGTTTCTATTATTGAAGTTACCAAGTTGCAACCTCAAAACGAACCTCAAAATGCTTGTGAGTTCTGAAAGGTATGAGGTACGGGGAGGTCTCTCAGTGTCACGGGCTTTGGTATCCCTAGAATGGAAGTAACTGACAGTAGAAGTATCTGGATTAGACCATTGGAAGGCCACTGGAAAGATTTCCAAAGGTGTTTATTTAAGTCCACTTTGTCCAGTGCTGAAGTGAAATGTAAAATGCCCATTTTAAAAGTCTTACAAAACCAGCGGATTGTATATTAGTAGTTGTACCTTATAACTCACTCCTGTTTCTATTGTTCTGTTGATGTCAATTCTCTTTATGTCTATGATTGCTTTCCATACAGAAATAAGCTTCCCATCTCATACCTGATTCATAGAGTATCCTCACCATTTTTATAACTCTTGCCTTTTTAAAGAAACATTAGGTGAGCGCTATAAACAAATCATCCTCAGGATGCCAGGGTAAGAATTTAATGAGCCAACAAATGTGAGAATGAGGAGCCAATTTTCTCTCATTCCAGGTCAAATGCAGCCAATGCAGGGCAAACCACAATGGCAGAATATAGGCTAAGGAGTAATACAGGTAATTATGTTCTATGAGACTTAGCCCAAATCAGTGGTAAACTGAAAATATCCATCTTTCTAGATCACTGATTGCTGGTCAAAGACCTGTGCTCAAGGAAGGAACACAAAGGTAAAAGCAGTTAGGAACTCAGGACCAATTGGCAAATATGTACTTTCATTGTCATGTGCTTGAGTTACAGGCCATCATTGGTCTTAAGAGTAGGGAAGGGGCAGGTAGGTGGCACAGTGGATAGAGCACCAGCCCTGAAGTCAGGAGAATCTGAGTTCAAATTTGTCCTTAAACACTTCCTAGCTTTGTGACTCTGGGCAACTCATTTAACCCCAATTGCCTCGGGGAAAAAAAATCAGGAAGCAATATGTATAAAATAGAAATTTTCTCCTTGTTTCTTTTCTAGAGTACCAAATAGGTGATTTTTCCTGGCTCAGTCACAAATTGTTTTTGACCCCCAGCACAGAGATCAATCAGAAGTTAATGTTTCACAAATGTCCTTCAGCAAAAGACCAGAGTACATGCACCACAGAAACCACATTTTTCCCCCCACGATTCATTACGATTTAAAGAAAAATACTTTTCATTTTTTATTAAATATGATAGAATAAATAATTATTGAAGTGTAGAAAAGCAATATCTCATCTTTCATAGATTAAATCAAGTTGCCAATTTGAATTTGAACATCTGAATTGATTAGACTATATTTGCCTAGTGGTTCAAGGTAGGTTTGTAAGGTTATTGGTTATTAAGATTTGAGAGAGAAAAGTAATTCAAAAACTGAAATTTGGGTAAATAAACAGGGAAGAATAATCTGTTAATGATTATTGAACTAGTCTAATTCTTATTGATATGTTGTCACTGTAATACTAAATCAAAATAACTCAAGCCTTTTCGTGAACAATTCAAGCTCTTTTAAATGTAATTTGTATTTTCATTTAAATATAATATGTAAGACCTCCCCATGTATAAAACTCCCTTCACCAAGGCAAACAGTAACCTGTTCGTAACTCACTTAACTTCATTAAGCTTTAAGCAATTTAAAGTAACTTGTCCATGGCCAGAAAAATCTTTCTGACTGTGTTGATCACGATCTGCTTTATTCACCCATGTATAATCACTAAAATTTTAAAAATATTTTTAGTACTGCCGAATTATAACATCCTAGTGGGCACACTTCTTGATGAATTTTACATAGAGCTTTAAACAGCTCCATGTATGCAATAAATACAAAAAATGATGACTATGGATTTCTTAGTGAAATATGGAGTCACAGAATCTAAGTGTAAAGGCCCTTCAGACTTCATCAAGTGAAGAGAAAATAAGAAAGACCTACTTACCTAGAGGCAGTATAAGAGGTTCACACCTAAATTTGCATTTAGGCAGCTTTCCCCATTCCTTTTTCCTTACTGTATGCACATCTATATGTAAATCATATTAGTGCTTTATATCTTATGTCTACATGCAAATCAAATTGCTGCCATGTCTTATAATTGACTCACAACAAAAACATTAGAAATCTTAAGAGTTCTCTCAGTTTTCTCACTTTTACATTTTTCTATTTACTTGGATAATTGCCCCACACCTTTCACATTTTGGAAATCCTGGAACTTTCTGCACCAAGAGCAAAAAAATTATGGGGTATTGGCCAATAGGGGGTGTACCTTTGAACATGGATGATTAATCTTTTTTACTAAAATCCATATCAATGTTCAAATCCATATTGATGCTTAGAGGAGCATGTTTTTGGAAATTCATAATAATTCCTAATGGTGGGATTCCTCCCAGGGCATGCATAGATATTCTGTGAGTGCTTCCTGTTGACTAGCTGCCTGGGGAGAAAAAGCCTTTTATTTTATTTAACAGCTGAGCCAGAACCAAGTGTTCATTAAAAATGGAAGAATTTAACCTCTTTCTTTCTCGGTGGAAAGTGGCCATGAGTATATGGTTCTGTTATTTCTTCTGTAATTAGTATTTTACCTTAGTAAGATGACCATGTGAGCTTTGGAAGATTAGGAGAATTCTCACGGTTACTACTGACAAGCCTAGGAAAGAGCCAGCCATGAAGAAAAACCTTTTCAACTCTCTCCAACCATATGCCAACCCAGCAGCTGACCCCAGGTATGGAACTGACATAGCCCCTAAGAAATCCGCTTGATCCAGCCTAGCAGTGGAAAAACCTGGCAGCTGTATTTCAGTGAAAGAGTGATTCCTTGACTATACTGTACTCAAAAGAGAATTCAAAAGAGAACTCCTTCATAGTTTCCACTTTAATTTTGAGTTTATTCTTACATAAGTCTGACGTGGTAAAGAAGCATGTGTATCTTAATTCAGGAAGATGTTTTGTACTTGCTTCTCTTTCCCAGTGAATATCACTTTGTAAAGGCTATTATTATTAATTGGTTATCAATAATATTAAAGAGATATCAATTGGTCAAAATTATATTGGGGTTGTAAGCATTGATTAGATGATATTGTAGAGATGATAATAATCAAATAAAATTAGGATACTTGGGCTTCAAGCTAATACCATTAGAAAACTCTCCCAATCAATTGGGATTTTTTCTAGAATCCCAAGAGAGAGAAGAAGCCAAGTTTTGTGAATCTATCCCACTAGTTCAGGTGGGAGTTGGAAGAGTAGTCCCAGAATACACACACACACACACACACACACACACACGCTAGTGAAACCTTAAGAAATCTCTGTTAAAATCTCTGAAGGAATATCTGGAATTTTATAACAAAACTTTCTATGAAGCAGTCCCATATGCATTTGGGCATTGCTATTTTTTGTAGATAATTTGGAATTATATTTACTTCTTCTTCCAGACATTTTAACATATTTTAAATTATAAAATGGGATAAACATCACTTAGATTTTACACTTGGATTATAAAGTCTGTGTGTGTGTGTGTGTGTGTGTGTGTGTGTGTGTGTGGTTCTTCTTCCCTATCATATAACTTCAAGTAGTCTTTAATTTCTTTTTTTTTTTAATGTTCTAGTTAATATCTTTGGATTTCACATTTCTATCATTTCTGAATATCTCCTTCCCCCTTTTCCTACTTATATTTTTAATTTTCATTTATTTATTTATTTTTGCAAGGCAATTGTGGTTAAGTGACTTGCCCAGGGTCACACAGCTAGTAAGTATCAAATGTCTGAGACTGGATTTGAACTCAGGTCCTCTGGCTCAAAGGTCAAAGATCTTTCTGTCTATCTGGTCTACTGTGCCACCTTGCTGCCTCAAAGACATCTTTTTTTCAAAATTATCAATGGTATTTTATTTCTCCAAATACATGTAAAGATAGTTTTCAATATTCATTTTTTCCCTCCTCTTACCTTCCCCCTCTCCAAGACAGCAAGGAATCTGATATAGGTTAAATATGTGCAATTCTTTTAAACATATTTCCAAATTTTTCAGGTTGTTCAAGAGAAAAATCAGGCCCCAAAAGGAAAAATCATGAGAAAAAAAACAAACATACAATAAAAAAGATAAAAATATTATGCTTTAATCCACACTCACTCTCGGTAGTTATCTCTTTGGATGTGGGTGGCATTTTCCACCAAAAGTCTACAGGAATTGCCTTGAATCATTGCATGTTGATAAAAGCCAAGTCCATCATAGTTAATCATCCCCTAATCTTGTAGTTACTGTGTACAATGTTTTCTTGGTTATGCTCACTTCATTCAGTATCAGTTTATATAAGTGCTTCTAGACTTTTCTAAAATCAACCTATTCATAATTTCTTATGCAATAATAATATTCCATTACTTTCATATACCATAATTTATTTAAGCCACTTAATTAATTAATTAGTTGAAATGGACATCCACTTAATTTCTTTGCCACCACAAAAATGGCTGCTATAAACATTTTTGTAGGTCTTTTCTCCTCTTATGATCATAAGTCCCAGTGAAAAGACTGATGGATCAAAGGATAGGCACAGTTTTATAACCCTTTGGGGATAGTTCCAAATTGTTCTTCAGAATTATTGGATCATTTCCTTTCTTTTTTTTTTCCACTAGTTACTTAACTACTTTATTTTTTAGAAAATTATTATAGCTTTTTATTAAAAGTTATATGCATGGGTAATTTTATAGCATTGACAATTGCCAAACCTTTGTTACATTTTTTTCCCCTGCTTCCCCCCACCCCCTCCCCCAGATGGCAGGATGACCAATACAATGTTGAGTATGTTAAAGTATAAATTAAATACAATATAAGTATACATGTCCAAACAGGTATTTTGCTGTACAAAAAGAATCGAATTTTGAAGTAGTGTACTATTAGCCTGTGAAGGAAATCAAAAATTCAGGCAGACAAAAATATGGGGATTGGGAATTCTATGTAATGGTTCATAGTCATCTCCCAGAGTTCTTTCACTGGGTGTAGCTGGTTCAGTTCATCACTGCTCTATTGGAACTGATTTGGTTCATCTCATTGCTGAAGATGGCCACATCCATCAGAATTGATCATCATATAGTATTGTTGTTGCCGTGTATGATATGTTGTCACTGTAATACTAAATATATATGTATATATATATATATATATATAATATATCTCCTGGTTCTGCTCATTTCACTCAGCATCAGTTCATATAAGTCTCTCCAGGCCTTTCTGAAATCATCCTGTTGGTTATTTCTTACCGAACAATAATATTCCATAACATTCATATGCCACAATTTATTCAGCCATTCCCCAATTGAGGGGCATCTATTCAGTTTCCAGTTTCTGGCCACTACAAAGAGGGCTGCCACAAACATCCATGCACATACAGATAGATCCCTTTCCCTTCTTTAAGATCTCTTTGGGATATAAGCTCAGTAGTAACACTGCTAGATCAAAGGGTATACACAGTTTGATGCCTTTTTGAGCATAGTTCCAAATTGCTCTCCAGAATGGCTGGATGTATCCACAATTCCACCAACAATGTATATGATTGGATCATTTCACAACTCCACCAACAACGCATTAGTATCCCAGTTTTCCCACATCTCTTCCAACTTCTATTATTATCTTTTCCTGTCATCTTAGGCATCTCTTTTAACAAAAATTGGAGGGTAGGATAGGTAGGATAGATCCACATTAACTGGATCTGACAATATATATAATGTTCTAAATCCATGATCTCCTCTCTCTTTGAAATATGGGCCAGGAGGACCTACTTCATTTTCTCTGGGTCCAAGTTTGGTCATTAGTTGTATATAGAATACAGTGATTTTTTTCCTTCTACTTTTCACTTAAAATGCTGTGTAGTAATTGTGGACATTTATTCCCCCTGGTGTCCATTCCATCATACCTTGGTGTCTTTTAAAAAAGGTAGTGTTTTGCATATTTTTGGTAATATTTATTTGGAAAATACATTTTGGGGCAGCACAAAGAGGTACCTGCTCCCACAACAACAATCCTACAAATATCAAAGCTAATCAATTTATTCCCAGTTTCTGAAACCCATCCTCCATAAGGTGTGAAGGAATATGTCTATACCCTCATAAGAATACAAACTTAAAGATTCTTACTATATGGAGCAAATATAAAATTTAACAAAAATTGCTAGGAAAATGAATCTGGCAGAAATTAGGTTGATACTGATGCTACCATATACTAAAATATAAAAGATAATATTAAAAGTTAGTAAAACAAAGAAGGAAATACATTTTGTAACTATGAGTAAGGAAAGAATCCATCAACAAATAATGGATAGATAGGAACATGGAAGATATAATAGAAAAATTTTGTTTAACTCAGAAGGAAAATTAAGGAAAATCTTTTAAACAATTTTCTTTGATAAAGGTTTGTCCAAGATTTATAAAGAACTGATTTGAATTTATAAGAATAAGAGCTTATTCCACAATAGATAAATGGACAATGGATAAGAACAGATAGTTTTCAAAGCAAAATGAATAAAAATGACAGTTTTTTGGAGGGGATACTCAGCTCCTCAAACTTACTTCAATGGAAGATTACAACAGATAATGATCAAGAAATTGAATGAAAATTATAGTAACAAACTTCTTCTACCCAAGAATTGCACAAAATCTCAGTTATCAGATCATGGATAATTAAAAAAAGAGGGTGTGCAAATTGAGTGGTGGCATGGAAAAAGAAGACCAACCTCTCAATATGGCCAGAAATGAGCTTTCTCTTTGGATGGAACAAGTATGGAAGCTCCTTTGTTAAAAAAAAAAAAAAAAAAAAAAAAAAAAAAAAAACCCAGGTTGGTTGTAAAACTACAATGAGGTTCTGACAGCAAAAATTTCAGCAGCTCCCTGGCATCTAGCATTCTGTCCTAAGAGAATGGACAGGATCCTGAAGATCTAATGATCAGAAGAATCTGTTAATTAATAAAATAATGATTAATTGATTGATTGCACAGTAATGAAACATGTTATCTACCTTTTGAACAATAGGTGAGTCCCAAGGATCAGTAAGAGATAGGTTTTTGGACTTGTGTGTTCAATTTGTTTGATTTTGCTTATTTGTAACAAAGGTTTCCCCCACTTCTGATTATTTATTTGGATTATATTGCATTCAGCAATAGTAATGGAAAAATAAGCCATTAAAATGTTTTTTTTCAACCTTGAAAAAGAAAAATTATGTACTAGAAACAGATTAATTATAGATATCAGGTGTTTTAAACCTACAAATTTTTTTGAGGCACTTCATAAAACTAAAACCCCAATATATTTTTGGGTCCAATGCCATACCATCTTTTGGTATCCCATGTGGTGAGACTCTGGGAACTCCAATATATTATGGAAGTTCAATGCTTCTGTACCCCTGTGTCCCACCAGTGTAATTGTGCTATAAGAAACAGCAAAAATGAATAAAGATACATGAAAAGTATAAAATTATGTAAAATGAGGTAAGCAGATCTCAGAAAATAATATACACTATGTCTAAATAATGAGGACAGAAATGAGGAATGGATATAGAGGAAATTTGAGTAGATGCAAAAGATAAACATTTATTTTGAGGAGAGAATAACATATGGAATTTATTGAATACTTAAAAGTAAATAATAAAAAAGAGTTATGGCTCCATATATAATTTTCTCTTTTTTGTATGTGGAAAAGTTATTTTTTTGGACTATATAAGTTTAAAATAAAGAATAAGAAGAAAAATTGCCTCCCTGAACTGTAATGGGCTGAGGTTTGAGTTGATGCACTGAGGTCCCAAGTACATGAGGCTAAATAGTAATTGGGCTATACTCTATTAATATACATGATTGGATGAAGAATGGTCCCTGCCCACTCTCTGTGCAAGTCCTGATGTGTTGTATAGGAAATGACGATTTTGGTGGGTGGAGACAGAGAGACAGGAAGGGAAGCTGGGAGAGATTGACCTTGGTTCGATTCTCCTAGCTGCTGGTCGTGTGGCTGCTGATCTAGCTAGCTTCTTGACTCAGCTGCACACATTGCCATCGCCGATTATCTTCCACCTCTGATCCTTCTTCACTGAGAATAAAGACTGACGATTTTCCCCTAACCTGAATTCCGGACTCCTGCTGATTTTAAAATACGCGATCTTCACACTGAACTTTTATGTTGCTCTTAGTGTAGACTTTCATAATTCCAGACCTCCCTGATAATTTATCCCAAATACACTAACTCCTAATCACCCATTAAGCCCATTGTCTCTGCTGAAAAGACCTATTATGAATAGATCTCTATAGCAGAGATCTCTAATGCCTTCTTTGACCTTTCAAACCAGATTGATCCATGTCTTGGCAAATATGTGGACTGCTGCATGCAGTACATCACCAAGAACCTTAAGATGTCATTGCCACCATTGCCACAATCAAGACCAAGACATCTATTCTGTTCATAGACTGGTGTTCCACACTGGCTTCAAGACAGAGGGTACTCCTGATAAAGGGTGGTTAGGTGGTATAGTGGCTAGAGTGTTCAACCTGGAGTCAGAAACACTCATCCTGAATTCAAACTGGCTATAGGACTACTAGCTGATGACCCTGGCAAGTCATAACCCTGTTTGCCTCAGTTTCCTCATCTATAAAATGAGCTAAAGAAGGAAATGGCAAACCATTTTAGTAATGCAAAGAAAGACTCTAAATATGGTTACAGAAAGTCAGATATAGTTGAAAATAACTGATTAACAAAGAATACAATTTCTAAAAAAACTGTTATAAGGAATGATTTTCTGGATGGTGGTAAAGGGAATAGATTTGGGAAAGAATATCATATTTTTTAAAAGGCATAATTTAAAATTTTATTATTATTATTTTAGTGAGGTAGTTGGGATTATATGACTTTCCCTGGATCACACAGCTAGTAAATTTATGTGTCTGAGGTTGGATTTGAACTCAGGTCCTTTTGACTTTAGGACCAATGCTTTATCTACTATGCCATCTAATTGCTGCCAGCATCAATTTTTTAAAAGAGAAAAACAATTCTATGCAATTTTCTAAAAGTAATAAACATCACTATCTTTCTCATATTCAAATAGGGGCCCAGTTTATTGTCTAGTCTTAGTGTTGAGTCTATCTATAAAAGTGTACTGATGGGCAAAACCTACAGTTTGGCCTAGGCCAGCAGCTGGCAAAATATCTGGCCAATTGCCTGTGTTTATGTGACCTAAATGTTTATTCTTTTACATTTTAAAATTTATTTTATTTAAATATGTAAAAACCTTTACATAATAATATTAATTATAATATAATAATAACATTAAATTATTATATATAATAGATTACATATTAATGAATAATAATAATAAATATTTACATATTTAAATATGTAAAAACCTTTCCTTTTCTGGATCTGCTTCTGAATCTGGACTTTGACAACATTTCTTAGCTGCCTTCTTATTCTGCAATGTCTCTCCATCTTGACAGCCCCCTTCTCCCTTTGGTGAGCTTTTTCAGAAATTCCACTTTGAGGTCTCTTCCAGAACCACCTTCATTACCCTTCTGGATCTTCTGATCCTTCAGATTTCTCTACTGTGCCTCCAGTGCTTTTTGACTCTAGAGCATCCTTCCTTTATACTAACCCTTTCTGTCATTGGGTTGAGGGAAAGAATAAGCAGTTATATAAGGGTAAGTGTTTTACAAATGTTATTTCATTTAATCCTCACACCAACTTTGGGAGGTAGGTAGTTATTTTTCTTAATTTACAATTGAGAAAACTGGCAAACAGAGAGCAAAATACTTGCTCAGGATCATACAGCTACAAAGAGTCTGAGATTAAATTGGACTTGGCTCTTCCTGGTTCCAGACATGCTAACCACTGTATCATCTAGCTGTGATCGGTGAGTTCCTGCTGGAACTTCCATTTTGAGGCAGTCTTTTCTTTCCTCTTGGCAAAAAAGATTTGTATTACTTAAATTCTTTGACCAATTTCTTTGCTTTATCTAAATTTTTCTATTTGCAGAAATGCTTCTTTTCTAAAACTCAATAATAGAATTTTTGAAATGGGAAAATTTGTAAAGTATTTAGCCCAATATAACAATATCTATAAATCTGTAAATATCAACACAAATTAATAAATTGTTTCTTTTTGCCTTCCTTCCTTCTTTGAGTATTAAATACAACATTAAAAATTGGCTACAATCAGACTGACAATGCCACACTTAGCACTTTTTAAATTTTATACTCTTAATGTGATATAGAAGGAACATTGGATTTAAAGTCAAGAGACTTGAGATAAAAACTCAGTTTTACCAGTTATTATGTGATCTTGGGCAATCATAATCAAAGTGAACTGATTTGCCCCTGACAGCATCATACCCAGAGTGATTTCAATCCTTCAGTGTAACAACAGATGATTTTTTTTCACTTGGCTTAAAAGTCTCATACCACTCCAGATTCTTTAGAATTCTCTTCAAGTTTTCTTCCAGATAAGACTTTATTCCAACTTCTCAAGAAACAAAATAGTTTTTTTTTAACTGGTTTCTATATGATCAGGAACGTTTTAGGTCCTGAATGGCCAAGACTCTAATTTAAACACAATTTTTTGCAAATGCTTAGGGTCTCCCTCCCAGATTGTTTTTTCAGGTAAGAGATGTTATTCTTATTATTAATTAATAGTATTTATATTATAACGTTATTTGCATGATAACTATAGAAAAGTCAGACTCAAATTTTCATATTACTCCTGTGAAGGAATATAAAATGCAATGGGCATTAAATATAGGATTAGACATCAATGTAATGTTTTAGTCATCTCCAAGTTTTTCTCTGAGCAAGTTAGATTCAGTTCATTACTGCTCCATTTGAGAAATAGGATTTGGTTGATCTAGTTGTCTCTGAGGATGTGCCAGGTCTCATCAGGAATGAGTCATATCAGTCAGTTGAATGTATATATGTTGAAGTATATAATTAATGATCTCCTGGTCCTGCTCATTTCACTCAGCATCAGTTCGTGTGAGATCATTATATACTTCAACAACAATACTATATGATGACCAGTTCTGATGGATCAGGCCCTCCTCAGCAACGAGATCAACCAAATCATTTCTAATGGAGCAGTAATGAACTGAATGCTATGCCAGAAAAGAACTCTGGGAGATGACTAAAACCATTACATTGAATTCCCAATCCTATATTTATGCACACCTGCATTTTGTTCCTTCACAAGCTAATTGTACAATATTTCAGAGTCTGATTCTTTTCTACAGCAAAATAACGTTTTGTCAGGTATACTTATTGTATCTAATTTATATTTAATATATTTAACGTCTCTGGTCATCCTGACATCTAGAGGGGTAGGGTAAGAGAGGTGAAAATTGGAACAAGAGGTTTGGCAATTGTTAATGCTGTAAAGTTACCCATGTATATATCCTGTAAATAAAAGGCTATTAAATAAAAAAAATAAAAAAAAAAAGAAGAAGTATATAATGATCTCTTGGTCCTGCTCATTTCACTCAGCATCAGTTCGTGTAAGTCTCTCCAGGCCTTTCTGAAATCATCCTGTTGGTCATTTCTTACAGAACAGTAATATTCCATAATATTCATATACCACATTTTATTCAGCCATTCTCCAACTGATGGACATCCATTCAGTTTCCAATTTCTAGCCACTACAAAAAGGGCTGCCACAAACATTCGTGCACATACAGGTCCCTTTCCCTTCTTTATAATCTCTTTGGGATATAAGCCCAGTAGTAACACTGCTGGATCAAAGGGTATACACAGTTTGATAACTTTTTGAGCATAGTTCCAAACTACTCTCCAGAATGGTTGGATTCATTCACAATTCCACCAACAATGCATCAATGTCCCAGTTTTCCCACATCCCCTCCAACAATCATCATTATTTTTTCCTGTCATCTTAGCCAATCTGACAGGCGTGTAGTGGTATCTGAGAGTTGTCTTAATTTGCATTTCTCTGATTAATAATGACTTGGAGCATCTTTTCATATGACTAGAAATAGTTTCAATTTCTTCATCTGAGAATTGTCTGTTCATATCCTTTGACTATTTTTCAATTGGAGAATGGCTTGATTTTTTATAAATTAGAGTTAATTCTCTATATATTTTGGAAATGAGGCCTTTATCAGAACCTTTGACTGTAAAAATATTTTCCCAGTTTATTGTTTCCCTTCTAATCTTGTCTGCATTAGTTTTGTTTGTACAAAACTTTTCAGTTTGGTATAATCGAAATTTTCTATTTTGTGATCAGTAATGATCTCTAGTTCTGCTTTGGTCATAAAGTCCTTCCCCTTCCACAGGTCTGAGAGGTAAACTATCCTGTGTTCCTCTAATTTATTAATAATTTTATTCTTTATGCCTAGGTCATGAACCCATTTTGACCTTATCTTGGTGTACGGTGTTAAGTGTGGATCAATGCCTAGTTTCTGCCATATTAGTTTCCAATTTTCCCAGCAATTTTTATCAAACAGTAAGTTCTTATCCCAAAATCTGGGGTCTTTGGGTTTGTCAAAGACTAGGTTGCTATATTTGTTGACTGTTTTATCCCTTGAACCTAACTTATTCCACTGATCAACTAATCTATTCCTTAGCCAATACCAAATGGTTTTGGTAACTGCTGCTCTATAATATAGTTTTAGATCTGGTACAGCTAAGCCACCTTCATTTGATTTTTTTTTTCATTAATTCCCTTGAAATTCTTGACCTTTTGTTTTCCATATGAACTTTGTTGTTATTTTTTCTAGGTCATTAAAATAGTTTTTTGGGAGTCTGATTGGTATAGCGCTAAATAAATAGATTAGTTTAGGTAATATTGTCATCTTTATTATATTTGCTCGCCCTATCCAAGAGCATTTAATATTTTTCCAATTAGTTAGATCAGACTTAATTTGTGTGAAAAGTGGTCTGTAATTTTGCTCATAAAGTTTCTGATTTTCCCTTGGCAGACAGATTCCTAAATATTTTATATTATCAGTAGTTACTTTAAATGGAATTTCTCTTTGTAACTCTGACTGTTGGATTTTGTTAGTGATATATAAGAATGCTGCTGACTTATTTGGGTTTATTTTATAACCAGCAACTTTGCTAAAGTTGTGGATTATTTCTAATAACTTTTTAGTAGAATCTCTGGGGTTCTCTAAATATACCATCATGTCATCAGCAAAGAGTGATAATTTGGTTTCCTCATTGCCTATTCTCATTCCTTTACTCAAAAGAGGCCATTCTCTATCTTAATCAACAGCCTAATCACTGATTGAGTGTTGCCTCAATCAAACAGATCTGTTAAAAGTCTTTAACTTAAAAAGGCCAATCTCCCATTGTATCCAGGTCCCCCTCCAATTGTCCTGATCTATATATGGTCTTTGGACTCAGATAGCTCTGGAGGGAAAAGTGAGGCAGGTGACCTTGCTCAGCCCTCCCTCACTGAAATCCAATTCACCTGCATGCCATAGCATCTTCTCCTCCCTCCTCCCCCTTGCCCCAGTGTCATGGTCCTCTTCTAGAACAAAGGATAAACAGCAACAACAATGACACTCTAGTCTCTTTGGTACTGTTTTTCCATCTTTAAAACCAAGAGATTTGGATTAGATTATCTTTCCAGTTCTAAATGTTATGCTCCTATGAAATCATCTTAAAATCATACCATAGACATTCCTTCACCACAACCCCCCCACAAAAAATCCATAAGATTTTTGTTTATTTTTTGAGGAGTATGTTGAAATAAGAAATGGAAACAACATTTCTAACTCCAGAGATATTCCCTGGCTAAATTTAATAAAGGAAGGGTCTTTTCAATTTAAGCTTCTAGGGATACCTTGGTTCCTTCTTTAGCAGTTGGCAGAGTGTCTGGTACATAGTGAGCAATTAATAAATATTTGTTTTAAGTAGCTAGATTATGTAGTGGATAGAGGGCCAGACCTGGAGTCAGTAAAATCTGAGTTCAAATTAAGTCTCACACTCTTAGTAGTTGTATGAACCTGGGCAAGTCACTTAATCTGTTTTCTCAACTGTGAAGTACAGATAATAATATCTATCTCCAGGGTTGTGAGGATCAAATAAGATAATATTTGTAAAATATTTAGCACAATATCATGATATTTGTAAAATATCAACACAATACATTAATAAATATAATGGGCCAGAACTCTATAACTTGAAACAAGGCTTCTTACAAGGAGTTAAGTCAGTGTAATTACAATGGTTATATAGTTTAGCATGGTGACTAATAGTTCTCTAGCTCAATACATGTATTTAATCCTTAGTATAGTTATACAAGATTCACACCTACAATGACATAATTATAACATATATATATATATATATATATATATATATATATATATATATATATATATATATATACAGCTAGCAGGGACTGAGAGACAGATTCATTCCATAGTCTACCTTTGTGGTGACTGGAGGCTGAAGCACAAGCTCTCAGACTCAGAGACAGATTCATTCACTTTATCTCACACCTCCTGATGGCTGGCCTCTTGCACTTCCCCACTGAGACCAAGGCTGATCTGAAAGGCTCTCCAGAAAACTTCTCAGCCCCAGGCAAGGAAACTAGATTGTGAAGAAGATAAAGGATTTAGACTAACACCTGACTATTCTTGTGGTGATTAATCTACTGACACAAAGGCTGCTCAGAGCCCTCCAGAAAACCAAATAAGAACCTTACAAATAAATTGTGTCTTGCCTTTCTTCTTTTCATGAGTACTAAATAAAACAGTAAAAATAGGCTAGAATCAGATTGTGGAGACCTTAAATGCCAGGCTGAGTACTTTTTATTTTATTTTCTAAATAATATGTAAGTACTGAAAGGTTTTGAGCAAGATAGTGATGTGATTAGATCTCTGTCTTAGGATATGACATGAGGAAATAATCCTATGGATGAATTCACAGAAGATGTATTCACATAAGAATTGCTGTCTAAGTGGATAAAGAACTGCTCTCAGAATCAGAAAGATCTCAGTATAAGTCCTGCCCCTGGCATATACTAGCTGTAGTGCCCTGACTAAATCCCCTAACCTCTTACAGTCCTGATGAAGTAGGAGGGAAACGGTTCCCTTTACTGAAGCTGTGTTCCCTTTAAGATTCCCTTTATTGTATCCCTTTTTTGATCTGAGAGATCAGGATCTCCCAGGCTCCAAGGAGTCTAGAGAAGGCCCCTCCTCCCAGGATGAGAGAAGTAACATTATTTAGAGGCAAATCAACTCCCATTTATCTTTTTGAAGTTCTGAGTTCTCATTCAATTGTGAAATCCTGATTTGATCAGCTCAGGATGTCGCAGCCCCCACCAAGATACCCATATCTAACAGGTTCCTTTAAACTCAACTCCTTGCAGAAGGCCCAAACAATTTGCTAGGACCCTGCTTGCTGAGCACTCAGCATAAGATTCCATGTCCCTAATAGGACTCTGCCATTATATAAGTCAGTCTCTTAGCAAACTGGTTTCTATCCAACAATAAATTTTCATTTTGCAATTAATAATTCAGGAATAAGTGATTTCTTTCACTTTAAACCTGCAGCTGATTAAAAGGGGATTTTTAACAGCTCTCTTATTGTCACTAACCTTATCACCACCAGGAATCAAGGGGAGTCAAACCTCATCACTAGGAAATACAGTGATTTCCTAAGTGCAAATTCTATTATGTCAACCATTTCCCTCGATTCAATAAACTCCATTGGTTCCCTTTCACCTTCAAAATGCTCTATTTGGCATTCAAAGCCTATCACAATTTACTCCCCTATAACTTTTGCAGGTTTCTTACACCTTACTCTTCAATATGTATTCTTTAATCTAGTGACACTGGCCTCTAGACTGCTTCAGAATTAAGCCTCCATTTTCTTGCTCTGGGCATTCTTGTTGGCTGTCCTTCATGCCTGGAATGTTTCCTATGTTCCATCTATTGATCATTTTGGCTTTCTGTGAGTCCCAGCTAAAACTACTGGCATTCTGTAGGAAATCCTCCCAAATTCCTCTTAATTCTTTGTTAATTATTTCCAGTTAATCCTGTATATTCCTTTTTTTGTTTGCCTATTGTCTCCCTCATTAGATTGTAAAGTCCTTGAAGACCAGGGCAGTGTTTTGCCTTTCTTTGTAACAGGCACAGTGCCTGGCATATAATAAGGGCTTAATAAATTTATTGATTAAGAAGTATCTCTAAGGCTATTAGTTCAAGATTAAGTGCCAACTTGCATTTGTAGAAGGACAATATCTTTAGATGAAATTCACTTAAGAACACTTAGTTATGATAATAAAATAACATTAACACTTAGTCATGATAATAAAATTACATTTTCCTTTCATGCATTTGGGAAGAGTGAGATAGAAATTGTCAAACTGATGTGTTGATGTATGACAACTTTCCAATAAAATTAGAAAAAAAAAGTTTAAAGACAAAGAATACTTAGGAACTGCTTGTGGTTTATGAAGTCTAATATCTCATCAATCTCAAAATTGAGATCAGTCAGTCTTTTCAGCTGACTTTTTTGCTCCCACTATTTTGAGTCTGGAGCAGTTTCTTAAAATAATAATTAACAATAGTCATTAAAATAATAGTATTTAAAATAATAACTGAATGTCTAATTAAGAATGATTTTTACATTACTAAAGAAGTTTTAAGATACATCTTACATATTCTCATTCATTATTTAAATATATAAAAACCATTCCTAGTTTTTAGGCTTTAAAATACAGGCACTGGGCTAAATTTGGCCCCCATGGCTGTGGTTTGCCAACTTCTGATCTAAAGCATCTTAAGTGCTTTTTTTTTTTTCATAACAACCTTGTTGAGATATGTTAGGATTCTTACAAGGTGCTAAGTTAGTTATCTAATTTAGCATGATATTTAATAGTTCTCTAGTTCACTAATGTACTTAGTACTTATTAGAGTTCTACAAGATTCACACCTTTAAGAGAGCATATATAAGCTAGGAACCTCAACCAGGATTGAGTCTGGGACATTCAGAAGTCATTCCTTCTTCCACCTTTGTGCTGGCTGGAGACATTCAGAGGGAGCTAGAGGCAGAAGCTGGCAGAGGCAAAGAACTAGCGGCAGGAACTAAGAAGAAAGATAGGCCTCTAAGAAAAATAACTGGGCCCAAGGAAGGAGATAATACTTGGAAAGAGACAATAAAGGATTTGGACTTTAACTCCTGGCTGCATTTGGGGTGATTACATTGAACTGAAACTAAGGCTGCCTCCAGAAGGCCCCCAAGTAACCTGCTCTCAGAGAACATTACACTTTAGAGAAGAACATTACATTTTGGCGCCCAAACAGGTACAGACACAATCCTGATTTCAGTGGAAAAGTCTCCTCCATCCAGAAATTAGGGTGAGTACAAAAATATACAAGGAAACTTTGTTAAAGGGCTAAAATAGAATTTTTAGCTAAAATGGGACAGATTTTTAGAAAATAGCCTTCTTTTCCAATTCAAGGAAAATGTGTAGAGAGTATTGTCAGACTTATGAAAAGCTAAGGTTTAATTATAATTAGGGAGTAGAACACTGAACTTTTAGAAACTATATAGTACATATCTACTTGGTTCTCTATGGGACAGAATTGGATCTAGAGGGGTGGAAATTAATAGGAGAGCAACTATGTCAATTCTACAATGAAAATAGACCAAACAAAATATACACATTTTATACTAATGCACAAATTAATGTATGTTGAGAGACCATCCCAAAGTGGCAAATTTTACTGGCCACAACTCCAAATTTTGCACATGGGTCTCCATTAAAGATAACCTGGCTATTACATAATTGGCAATGGATTTCTGAGAAAAGATTTCTAAGGTTCCTCTTAAAGGACCAACTATCTTTACAGACATAATCAAACAAAATATTTGTGTTGTATACTCTCATGATTTAACCATAAAGAGAGTAGTCAGAACTCCTTTTCAGTCCACTCAGCAGAATGAATTATATACAATTATGCTAGCTCTTAATTATTAACCAGGAGATATAAATATAATATCTGATTCAGTCTATGGCAGCTTCTATTTTTTTTCAGCATTTTAAGGAACTTCAAGAGCAAGTGAGAAAGCATCCAGGTAAACATGTCCACTCACATAGTGGACCTCCAGGTTCTATTTTTGATGGAAATTCAAAGGCAGATAGCCTTTTAACTATGTTAGCCAGTATTCTTTTATTTCAGGAAGCCCAGGAATCTCATTCTAAATACCATCAGACTGCTCAAACTTTACATTTACAATTTGGGATAACAAAAGAGGAAGCTAGGAGCATAGGAAAAAGCTGTATAGCTTGCCTTCCTTTCCACACTCCTACACTGCCTCCAGGGAAGAACCCTCGTGGTTTGAGACCCAATGAAATCTGGCAAATGGAAGTGACCCATTATAAATCTTTTGGTCATCTGTCTTTTATCCACGTTGTGGTAGACACCTTTTTAGGATTCACTTTTGCAATACCAACAGCAAAAGAGACAGCCCAAGTGGTCACTGAATTCCTTATCCAGGCATTTGCAATTATGGGTGTGCCATAATTGCTTGTGTGCTTGTGGCACACAAGCAATAAAAACAGATAACGGACTTGCATATACTTCTAAATATTTTGCACACTTTTGTGCACAGTATAAGATTTTACACACCACAGGCATACCTTTTAATCCTCAAGGTCAGGCAAAAGTAGAGAGAAGAAACAGAGACATTAAGACACTCCCCAAAAACAAAAGAAAGGGGGAGCCATGCGTAACTCTAGAGACCTTCTAAATTTAGTTCTCTATACCATTAATTTTTTAAGTTTTGATAAAAATGCACTGGCTCCAGCAGACAGGTTTTATAAGCAAGCAGCTCCACTATCTTTAGGTAATCTCCAGATGATGTGGAGAGATCCAGAAAATGGTAAATGGAAGGGACCAGATAGGTTAACTGCTTAGGGAAGAGGGTTTGCTTGTATTTCTACAGATGGAAAAGGAATCAGAATGGGAGCCAATGAGCCATATTTGCCTTGTCCATCAGAGAGAGACAGAAAAAGAGAAAAATCTGGAAACAAAGGAGAAGACCTAAGAACAAAATCTGCAGGAATCATTGGATTCCCTAACACAAGAAAAGACTGTTGCAGGATTTGAAAACCAGCAGGAATCATTGGATTCCCTAACACAAGAAAAGACTGTTGCAGGACTTCAAAGCTTACAGGAATTATTGGATTCCTGGCACATGAACTAATGGACAATAGATTCCTTTTGGACTATTTCTAGGACTTCTAAAATTCCTCCTGTTGATTCTTTTGTTATATCATTACTAGCTTGTGTTATGTTACTATGTGCTTATGTAATTTATGTAATTATGTGTAATACCTCCCATATTGATGGATTTATGTATACCTGTTGTAAGAGCGAGCGCCTTCAGAAACTTGCTAATCTGATTTGATTTCCCATTTCCTTTGGTGTTTTCATCTCCTTTCCTGAGACATCAGGGAGGGCGTGATCATCTCCTTTTATGGTGCTTTCACTTCTTTTTTGAGCAGTCAGGGAAGGCATGATAACCTTCTTTTGGGGGATTCTCAACTCCTTGAGAAGTCAGGGAGGTCATGACCGCGTATGTTCTAAAATCAAAAGAAAGCAGCAGATGTTAGGCTTTTTTAAAAAATAGCTTTTTATTTATAAGTTATATGCATGGGTAATTTTTCAGCATTGACAATTTTGAAATTGTCCAACTTTTCCCCTCCTTCACCCACCCCTTGACCAATACATGTTAAATATGTTAAAGTATAAGTTAAATACAATATGTATACATGTCCATACAGTTATTTTGCTGTACAAAAAGAATCAGAGTTTAAAAAAATTACCTGGAAGAAATCAAAATGCATGCAAAAAAAGGGACTAGAATTCATTGGTGGTTCATAATCTTCCCAAATTCTTTCACTGGGTATAGTTGGTTCAATTGATTACTGCTCTATTGGAACTGATTTGGTTTATTTCATTGCTGAAGATGGCCATATCCATCAGAATTGATCATCATATAGTATTGTTGTTGAAGTATATAATGATCTTAATATTTTTCTTAATATTAATTAATTCATTAATATTTTTCCAATTGGTTAGATCTGACTTTATTTGTGTGGAAAGTGTTTTGTAGTTTTGCTCATATAGTTTCTGATTTTCCCTTGGCAGATAGATTGCTAAATATTTTAATCTATCGGTAGTTACTTTAAATGGAATTTCTCTTTTAACTCTAACTTTGGATTTTGTTAGTATTTAAAATCTGATGATTTATGTGGGTTTTTATATCATATCCTGCAACTTTGTTAAAAGGTGTGAATTATTTCAAAGCTTTTTAGTAGAATCTCTGGGGTTTCTAAGTTATCAATCCACAAACAGTGATAATTTGGTTTCCTCATTACTTATTCAAATTCCTTTAATCTCTTTCTCAATTCTTATTGCCAAAGCTAGCATTTCTAATACAATATTGAATAGTAATGATGATAATAGGCAACCTTGTTTCACTCCTGATCTTATTGGGAATGGTTCCAGTTTATCCCCATTACATATGATGCTCACTGATGGTTTTAAATAGATGCTACTGATTATTTTATTCCTATACTCTCAAGTGTTTTTAATAGGCATGGATGTTGAATTTTATTCAATGCTTTTTCTGCATCTATTGAGATGATCATATAGTTTTTGTTATTTGGTTATTAATATAGTCAATTATACTAAGTTTTCCTAATATTGAACCAGCCCTGCATTCCTGGTATAAATCCTACTTGTCATAGTGGATTATCCTGGGGATGATTTTCTGTAATCTTTTTGCTAATATTTTATTTAAGATTTTAGCATCAATATTCATTAGGAGATTGGTCTATAATTTTTCTTTCTCTCTTTAACCTACCGGTTTGGTATAGTACCATTTTCTAAAAGGAATCTGGTAGCAAACCTTCAATCCCTATTTTTTTCAAATAGTTTATATACATTAGTTAATTGTTCTTTAAATGTTTGGTAGAATTCACATTAAAATCCATTGGTTGGGATTTTTTTCCTTAGGATTATTAAAATTTTCTATTTCTTTTTCTAAAATGGGACTGTTTAAAATTTACTTCTTCCTCTGTTAATCTGGGCAAGTTATATATTTTGAATGTATTCTTCCATTTCATTTAATTATTGAATTTATTGGCATAAAGTTGGGAAAGTTAGCTCTAATTATTGCTCAATTTTCCTCTTCATTAGTGGCTTCTCCCTTTTCATTTTAAAACTAACAATTTGATTTTCCTCTTTCTTTATTTAATCAGATTTACTAAGGGTTTATCTATTTTGTTGGTTTTTTCATAAAACCAACTATTAGTTTTATTTATTAATTCAATAGTTTTTTTTTTTACTTTCAATTTTATTGATCTCTCCTTTTATTTTTAAATTTGAAGTTTAGTGTTTGAGGGAGGTTTAATTTGTTCTTTTTCTGTCATTTTTTAGTTGAAGTCAATTCCTGACCTTTTCTTTCTCTATTTTTAAGTAGGCCTCTAGAATTAAATTTCTCCTTATTACTCTTTGTTGCATCCCAAATTTTTATGATGTCCTCTTCATTATCTTAGTGAAATTATTAATTGTGTCTATAATTTGCTGTTTCAATCATTCTTTAAATGAGATTGGTTTTTCAATTATTTTTTGTTTTATCCTACCTTTTTGTTGAATGTAGTTTTTTTGCATTGTGATCTGAAAAGAAACATTTATATTTCCTTTCCTGCATTTAATTTAGTCTTTATGTCCTTTTTGGTCCAGTTTTGATGGTTTCATGAACTGTGGGAAGGAAATATTTTCTGTCACCATTCAGTTTTCTAAAAGATCTATCATATCTAATTTTCCTAATTTCTATTTACCTCCTTAATTTCTTTCTTATTTGTTTTGTGGTTTGATTTATCTAATTCTGGGAGTGCAAGATTGAGATCTCCCCACTATTATAGTTTGCTGTCTATTTCTTCTTGCAACTCTTTTCTTCTCCTTTGGGAAGTTAAATGCTACTTAGTGCAATATGTTTAATTGATATTTCTTCATTGTCTATGCTACCCTTTAGAAATAGGACAAACGTTTTATAAATATAAGGTTATGGTAAATATCTGTTTAGGTTTTCAAACTTTGGTTAATGGAATTTGTTATTGGAGGCAAAATTTCTTGGGTTTGTAGTCAATATGTCGCTCCATTTTTTCCTCCTGTAACTGATTTCTATAATCAGAGCAATGGTCAATAAGAAATTGTTAATAGTATGCAATTTGTATACCTTTATTTCAATATGGTTATCTGGAATCATTATTCCAAATACCTAGTGTATTTAGTCTGGTCATCTATGGTTATAGATATTGTGTCTGGATAGTCAGGTTTTTTTTTTTTTTTAAGGTTTATACTAATGGAGACCCATCTTGTAGCGCCTTGGGCCAGTCTTTCTATCTCAGACTGTTCTAACTTATCTTTGTTAGATTTGTTTTTGTTCCTAGATTTGGTCAAATTACAGATATATCAACTTGCTTCTGGGACCTAGATCAAGCTTTGATTGTCAGCACAGCACACCACACCTGTCCCCCTCCCTGGGCTGAGCATCTCCACCCATCTTCAGCAGGAAGCAGTTTTTGAGAAAACCATTGTCCCTGCTCCTGATATAATTTGGACTGATAATGGGGGAGTGGAAAAGTGGTTGAATTGTTAAAATTTTAACTGCATTACTGTGTTTAAGACTTGGGATGGAAATTGTTTAAACTTGTGTAACTATTGCTGTTATGTTTGAGGGATTTTTAGTTTGTTATGTATATGTATATGTATAGGAATTTTGATTCACTCTTGGGATTTATATGTGGAATGGTTATTTGATAATTCCTTTCCATGAGAAAAAGGAGGAAAAAACTGGTTAGGAAATTGGGGAAACTGTATTTTTAAAGGCACTTCTGCCCTATCCCCTATATTACTAGTTTAGATTTAATTGGAAGTCTTTTAAACAGTCCTTTTTATTTTTTACTTCTTGTTTAAATTTACTGGACTGATTTTCTGCTTATGCTTTAACCTTGGGACCTCTTATTCTGTTGGAATTGCCCTGGCAGATTCAGTTTTGGTGATTATTTTTTAGAAACAACCAGAAATTGAATACCTGTCCTGGGACTGGCAGTCTCTCTGATCTGTTTCTCCAGTCCTGTAACTCCAGTTCTTTAATTAGTATTTCAGTATACTTAAAAGGACCTTGCAGTTTGGTATTGGGTTTCTAAAAGTCTGGGATTTGCCTGCCTTGGGCAGGGACAGGTGAAGCTACTCCAAGCCTCACCCTTTCTCATTTTTTGATAGCAATGATCTGATCTTGAATTGTTGTTATAAATTTCTCCATTTCTATTAAAAAAAAACACACACACAAACCAACAACCAACAACTGTTAGTCATTTACCCAACACATTTGTTGATACATAAGTGTCCTTAAGTTAATGTCACTCAGAAAAGGCCTTTTGATTCCATTCTTTGACTTTAGCTCCCTGAAAATAAAATATTTTTTTGTGACAATTGACAAATCCAGTGACATATACCTACTATTTGCTTTTAATATTACTCTATGCGGTGTTATTTCAAGTATTTCTGGAAATTTTTAAGCTGTTTATTATGTTCTCTGAAAAATATCTCTCAATTCTTTATTGATGAAGTGACAATCTTTCCACTTGTACCTCAGGGTGATAGACTATGTTTCATTTGTTTGGATATTTTAAAAATCAGTTTAATTCATTTTACTATTCCAAAATATACATTGAGAATAGTATTACATAGCTGTTAATTGCTCTAAATGTGTTTTTTCTATTGAACCATAATAGTATGGTGTAATAGATGAATGAATAAAGAATTTACTAATTGCTTACTATATGCCAGACTGTGCTGAACGGAGACTACAAAAACAAGAAAACAAGAAGATTCCTACAATTAAGTAGCTTACACTCAACTGGGGAAGACAACACATAAAAGTGAGCTAGAAGCACTGAGGAAAGAACAGGGCAAGGAACAGGAACTGGAGAGGAACAGAAGCACTGGGCAGAGCAGCTAGCAAGGACTGACTCAGACCAAACACTTGGACCGGTGGTAAATGAAGCAAAAAATTTCCTTTTGGTGAAGTTTTCAAGCCTTCATTCTGTAGTGATTGTCTCTTTGCATAATTATTCTTTTGATTTCATTTGGAGAAGTTTCTCTCTAGTCATCCTATTAATCATTTTATTGAGCTCTGATTTTATGTAAACCACTGTGAAAGTAGACTATATCCCCCCTAAAAGTGCATAATAAATGGTCTCTGCCTCCAAGAACAAGGCTATAATACATGAAAGAATTAACCAATAGAACCATATATACCAAGGTGTTGATTGTTCTATCCTGATGATATATCCTTTAGCCATTAGAGATGGCTTCTATGTGTAGTTATTATGTGTAATAATTAACTATGCATAATAGATGTGGTTAAACGATTTAATGATATGAACGTATAATTATTAAAGCAAGGGTTTTGAAAGGTGAATGAAGTGTTCCTTTAATGATCTGGGGAAGAAACGAAACAGTTTTACAGAAGGAAAAGACTCACTAGGAAATTTGGAAAATTGTGATGAGCTCTGTGATATCAGCAGCAAAAATCACAGTTCATTTATTTTGTTCCTTGTAGTTCAGCATGATGGCTTGAATCAATCTAGTGATTCATCTAATCATCCAGTGAGTTTGTCTAACTCACACGTCACAAATTACATTTTCAGTCTCCTTATCAGGCAAACAAGGAAATTAAACATTAACAGCTATGGTGCTGCTGAGGAACATGGCCAGGTATACAGCCACCCAAGGCTAGAAGCATCAAAGCCCTATTAACAGACCATTTCCCACTGTGCTTAGTAAGGTTTAGAAGCTTCAAAGGAAACCAGCTTTACCATTTTAAGATCAGAGAATTGGGTAATGTAATTATTAGCAGAGAGGATGTCTCTTTTAGATACTCAGTATGTGTGATTATGGTTAGAAATCAACTGCTCTTTTGTTGTAGAGAGTGGCAGGGGCAGGGAGAAGGAAAAAAGGAGATTGCTTTTCAGATATAGTAATTATTGATATGTAAGGATCATTGTATGGATTCAAATAATTTTAAACCAGAATTATGGTTATGTCTATAACTGTGCAGGTCCTCAAGGATGGATGGCATATTTATTAATTTCTGTTACCTAAAATTTCCTCTCTCTCTCTCTCTCTCTCTCTCTCTTTTTTTTTTTTTAAATAAAATAGGGCCTCAGTAAAGTAGAACATAGTAGATCTGGGAGGAAAATTGCCTTGGACCACTAAAATATCTCTCTATATGATTTTATAAGAAATAATAAACAGTTATTTCCCCTAGAGGAGGAAAACTGGACGTTTGGATCCAGAAATAGTCCAGAGGAGGGGAGCAGGATTGCTACTGAAACCAAATGAAACTAGGCATAACTGGATAAAACTAATTAAATAGTTAAAAAAAAAAAAAAAGCTGAAAGTAGGATAAAAGGTCATAAATTACCTAGTGTGCATGCTTAGTTGCTTCATAAATATTAACTTTTTTCCCCAGGAGGAGCTAAGGTAAGACTCATTTTAATGGTCATGCAATGTATGTAGTGGGAGGGGGGATCCCAGTCAATGGGAAAATGAGGGAGGGATTACATAGAGGGGATTAAGAATAAAAGACTATGCTCTTGCTCCTGAAAATGTTAGTTCATTTTGAGTTTCCACATTGGCTTCCTGCAGGACTATATTAAAAGTTTAAACTGTTTCACTCATCTTGAGGTTGTTCATTTACTTTTTCTAACAACTCTAGTTTTGTCTGTTTTTTAATTTCCAGATTATGTCAAACTATGCTCATATCTATGTCTAGTTGTAAGCTGAGTTTTGATTGAATTGAAAACTCGGGGTTTCATTTAATGCATGAATCCAAAGGGTAAGGTAAATAGCTAGAATACTATTCATGTATGAACAATATTAGTCTAATGTGAGAAATGGATAGACATTTATTTGATTTCCATAGTTATGAAAATTAAACTGGAGAAATGAAACTAAAATTAGAAAACTGAAACCCACAAGAACATTAAAGAATAATTAAAATGAATCTTATCTTCCCCCCCAAAAGTGTAAGAATGTAAGTCTCTTGGGGGCAGGGACTGGGTTTTGTAATCAGGGGTGGTGACCTTGTGGTGCCACAGTTCCCTTTTAGTGTCCTGACTCAATTAACCTAATTGTCATGCCTCTGTTTCTCTAATTGTTCTGCCTGGTTTACAACCCCCCTCTTGATCATTGGGGCCCATATAATTTAGGGCTAGTTACTCTAAGGTTATAAATTGTAAATATGTAAACTCAAGATAAGGGGGAATTCAAACTTCCTGGCTCCTAACTCCTTCTAAGTCATGAAGAATTTATGGTGCTACCTCCCAATCTGTCAGAACCAGATTGATGGTCCCTACCTGGAGATTCCCAAACACCAGAGTTTGGACTCCAACCCCTACTGCCTTTGTTTAGCTACCTGAGCTTAGAGCTATAAATATGCCATTGAGAACTCATATTCTCTGTTGGATGCTTTGGACATCAGCTCTGGGGTTAATGCCCCCAGCACAATCTCTCCCTCTCAGAAAACCAAATAAAATATTAAAAACTTTCTAATCTCTATCTTGCCTCAGTTTCTCCAGCATTACAACCTGAGATTTGAAATTGATCTTTTGTTTACTCCTAGCCCTTCACTATTATCTTCTCCCTTCTAAAATGTAAGCTCTTTGGGGCAGGGACCGACTATGTAAGGGAGTGGAGATTCAGGTTGTGTAACTTCTGTAACATCCAGTTAATGGAGAATCAGGGGAGGAACTTGTACTCTTGTACTTTAGGATAAGAAATAAAATGCTGTCTTTTGGAGTTTCAAATGTATGATTACTACTAACCATAGCACCCATTCTTGCAAGAAGGTAAAACAAATCTTTCCTACATTCATCAATGAGTCAGTGGAGTTCTTAATAAGATATTTTGTATCTTACAGCAGGTAGTGATTTCTGTAGTTTATTGTAATTGTTGGACACTGGCCCTCACTTCCTTGCCATTAAGACTGGAGCTATACCAAGGGGAGAGACACCATAAGGCAAGCAAAGTTCCTAGAGAACTTGCTTCCATAAGGCAGGCAATTCTCAATGAACTAGCCATTGTGACAATAAATGGGGCTCAGTTTCTAATGAAACTGAGGAGAAGGGGAGAGGAATTATGCCATTCATTGTCAGGCTAAATTCCTAAAAAAGGCTATTGATTGTAGTAGCTTAGTAAATGGGCTAATCTTAAAAGAAGTTAGCAAAGAAGTGGGATACCAATAAGTTTTTTAATAGGAGAAAAAGAACCTAGGGAATTGACATCATAGCTTAGCTTTCTGATTGGAGACAGTAATTATGGGGTCACTATAATGCTATTTATGCAAGGAATTCACAAGGAATTCAACCAGGGTCTGATGTAATAAAAATTAACAAAATGCCTACTTAAGGAGAAAAGGTTTGTTTTTTCTTAAACTTAAAGACTTAATTTCTGCTTGAATTGCAAACTCAGGGTTTCTTTTAATGCATGAATCCAAAGAGTGAGGTAAATAGCTAGATCACTATTCATGTATGCACAATATTAGTCTAGTGTGAGAAATGAATGGGCATTTTTAAAATTTTCACAGTTATGAAAATTAAACTGGAGAAATAAAACTAAAATTAGAAAAGTGAAACCCACAAGGACATCAAAGAATAATCAAAGATGAAGGTTATCTTCCACTTAAGGACAGGATAATCCTGACAGAGCTCCTCCAGCTTGCATTAGAAAGTAGCTTGGCTTCCTGACAGTTTACAAATAAATTCAAGAAAGGCCCATTTCAACTAGCGTCCACTTAGGGGAAAGAGATAATGCCCCTAGGTTCTGGCTTGTGAGCAGGGACAGGATCTTTTGCTGGAGATCTTATTTACCTCAACATTAGAAAAGAAAAATAGATAACAATCTCCTCATTTGACTCAACATTTGAAAAACCCCTCCCCTTTGCCCTACTTCCAGCTATCTGGGAAGTAGATCTTCCAGAACTCCAGAAAAAAATAATCAATTGTAAGCACAAGGTAACTAAAACATTGGTATTGTCTTAGAATAGTCTGATCAGGGCCCTTGGGCCCTGATAGCTCTACTATTGTGTGTTTTTTTCCTGAAAACAAGTGTCTAATTAATAAAATTCTGTTGGGTGTTTTGCAGTTTAGAGACAAACCTGGAAAATTTTAGAGATTCAGAGATTATTACTCTATTTGTTTGAATGGAATGGTAATAGGAAAATTTTTTGCCTCAGAGAGGATGATCACTCACAGGGAAGTGAAGCCCAACTCCCAGTCAGTAGACAAAGACAGATCTGGAGGAAATTGTTTGGAGTTGGGGAGAAATGGAAAATACAGATTTAGTTAATTGATTCATGTCTTGAAGTTTTAAGCATAAACTCAATGGAAAAGTATAACGTGCTTATAAATTAACTACATAGTTAAATTTTTCTGTTACTGCATGTTTCTGGGTGATATGTGTTTTGAGTATCAAATTTTGGTGTAGAACAAATAGTCTGTCTAACCTTGTTCTACATTGTAGATTGCATAATGTACTTCCCCAGTTTTGGGGGGAGAAGCTCTAGACATGAATCAAATCTATTCTGGACTGGGAAGGACATAAAAAAACCAAGGAGTGGGAGAAAGAAGAGCCCAACAGGTTTCCAGCCTGAAATTTGTACATGATGGAGTAAGAATCATCAAGAAATTCAATGAGAAAATACAATGTGAAAGGGTCAGTCACATAGAGTGTAAACAGGAAGTAAACAGGTATTGTTCCCTGAGACCTCGGGTGGTTTCTGTGAATAAACAGGGATCACCTCGTGGGTGGGAACTCTGGTCACACTGAGATTGCATGGTTAATGGGAAGAATCTCCTCTGATAGGCTGTGCATGTCACCTTATAGACCCTATTTAAACTGTGGGGATGAGGAAGCTGGTCTTCTTTGACTGAGAGTTCATCAAGAGTTCACTAGGAGTCAGCAGGAGGTCAGCTAGGGCAGGATGTTGTGAGGGATAGAAATCCTATCCAAAAATGATTACTCAGAGACCTCTCAAAGTAAAAAGCAGAAATGTTGTTTATTTAATTAATTCTCATGAGAACGAGCAGTTCCACCGCGAGGAGGGAAAGAGAGCTCACAGTAGAAAGGCTAAAGAAGGGGATAAGGTATACAGTCTTTATAGGGTCTTTTAGATTACATCATGTGTTTGAGGAACATTAAGAGGTAGGTGCCCCCCCCCCTTTTTTATTGGATGTTATTCGTACCAAAAACAGCAGACTCCTAGTACCGGGAGGAACCACACATCAAGCAACCATTTGTTTAAACATCAATGGTTTGAACAGCAATAAACGCCATCATTCTAGGTTGGATGCATCCTTTGAAATTCTTCACTTATCTTTACTGCAGGAAGCTGCTGCTGGAAGTTCTTCAATTACACACACACACACACACACACACACACACACACACACACAATGTGAACTTGTGAATAAAGATATTGAGCTTGCACATGGCTGTTCTTGAGCACTCTATCGTGCATCTAAATCATTGTTCTATGAAATGATGGCCAGAGATCTCTGAAGACCTCAGAGAGAGGTAAGCTTGGTAAAATTGGTTTAAGCACCGCAAAAGACAGTGACCGGAGATTTCTCTGAGGATCACTGGTAATAATGTTAATTGTATATTTCCCTCTATGTTCAGCCTTTTCAGTCTTGTCCAACTTTTCTCTGTTTGGGGTTTTCTTGGCAAAGGTAATAGGGTATTTTGCTATTTCCTTCACTAGCTCATTTTATATATGAGAAAACAGAGGCAAAAAGGGTTAAGTGACTTGTCTAAGCCACACAGTTAAGACTAAATTTGAACCCAATAAAATTAGTGTTCCTGACTTCAGGCCCAGTACCTTCTTGCTGCCCATTTCTGTCTATTATATCTTCTTATATTTTTTCCTTTCTTTTCTACTTGGCCCCTCTTTGCAAAGAATAGAACAGAGAAATAGAAGGAATCAAAATGGTTTGTTTCTCTTTACTTTTGTAAAAGTCCCAACTTTTATTTTTATATTTTCTTTCTTTTTAAATTTCTATATATAATTAATTAATGTAATATAATAATACATATATATCCTCCAAAATTCAAATTTATTTTATTTTTAACTATTTGCTTCCTGATTCTGTCCTTCATCTTAAACTCTGCTGCCTTCTCCCTGACCTCTCTTATTTTTTAATTGAGTTTAATGTAATTTGTGTGTGCATGTACATATACACATATATATGCATATAGTCAGTTTTCCTTTATGTATTTCAGATGCCAATGCTCTAGAAGTCCCCTCTTCCATATTTGTATAACTCCTCTTACAAACTTCAATAAAATGAGAAATTTTAAGTTCCTCCCTCTTTTTCCTCATTTCTTCCCAAGTGTATTCCTTCCTTCCATTCCCTTTTATTTCCTCTCTTAAAATCAACAAAACATTATAGGCAGTTCCTGGGCTTTTGTTTTTGCTTTTGTTTTGTTACTCAGCTTCATTCTTAATCCATGAAAAAACAATGTAATTCTGAAGAGACACTACTTTTAATCACCCAATGCAATTATTTCATCATCATTTAGCTAGTTCCATTTGACTTCTGAATTTGCACTTCAAAGTTTCTATTAGTTTTGGTCTTCTCATAAGGTATGCATTTTTAAAAAACCTTTTGAGGTTTATACTAAGTTTTGCAGGGTTAAGTTGTTTTTTAGAATTATCCTATGAATATCATATTTTAAATTATTATCCTATTTTATAGTAGCTCCTGATAGGTCTTGTGTGCTCTGACTGATTCCTTAAAAAGTTTTTTGTTAATTTAGTATTTTATCAAATACATACATATATAGACATACATATACACAGACACACACATACACATATATACATACACACATATACACTCTGGGAGATTTTATGAAATTTTGGAGTGCTTTCTATTTAGAATTTCTTTTAGGGGTAATCTATTGGATTCTTTCTATTTCAATTTTGTCCTCTGGTTCCAATAGCAGTTTTCTTATTATTTTTTGAAATACAGTGTCCAGGCTTTTTATTTTGTCATGGTTTTTAAGAAGTCCAATGATTGATAAATTTTCTCTCCTAAACTTTCTTTTCTTGGTCTTCTTTTTTTTTTTTTATTTTAATAGTTTTTTATTTACAAGTTATATGCATGGGTAATTTTACAGCATTGACAATTGCCAAACCTTTTGTTCCAATTTTTCCCCTCCTTCCCCCCACCCCCTCCCCTAGATGGCAGGATGTAGGTCTTCTTTTTGATAAGATATTTTACACATTTAACCACCCCACCCCCACCCAAATTTTGACTTTGTATTAACATTTTTTGTTGTTTCTTGGACTCATGGAATCCTGTTTGCTCCATTCCATTTTCTCCCCAGGTATAAATTGGCCCCATCTTCTATTGTGGGTCCCAGTGCTATGAGAAGTACACAAATATGCCCTGTTTTGCTGAATGACCAACCAAGATCAGTTCTCGGTCTATTGCTTTTGTACTGACAAACTAGGGCTGGGATGTGACTTCATACCCTGTTATCAGAATTCATTCTAGTTTTGTCCTTTGCCCTACTGTAATGTCCTTGTTTGGAATGCCATTTGGTTTCAAAGACTTGTTTACTATTTTCTGACTTCCCTTTCCAATAGCCCACAAAGCTTCAATGTCCTTCAGCACATTGTCCTTAGAGCAAATCTCTCAGAACCTGCAGGTTTCAGAGATTGTGTTGGCTTTCCTAGTATGATGCCTCTTCCTGTCTCCACTGGCTTTTTATTATTATCATTAATATTATTATTATTTTTTTTTTTTTGGAGTTCTTGGGTGGAGGAGTTTACTGCTGTTCCTCTCTCTTTTTTAATCATTGTTTTATCTGGGGTTCTTTTTTGACATGTGCTGGGGAAGGAAGGATATGTGTGAGAGACTTGAGCTCAGCTACAACATTTCAGATTGACATCTTGAGTAAATGTAGACTCTTCAACATTTTGGTTAGCCTCTAACTGAAACATGCTTTGAGTTTTGTTTACTTTAATATTTATTTCAGTTATCCACAAATGGGAGGTACCCCCAAAAGATTCATAGAATTCTGAGATTAAGCATATTGTTACTTCAGAAATAGGGAATTGAGCACAGATTTTAAATATATTTTCTGTTCCTCAGAATTCAATAAATTTAAAGAAAGTAAAAATGCCATGGACAAGAGAATTAAATATAAATACTAGGAGACTCTGGAATATAATAGGAATTTTAAATTGCATTTTTACTATAGCTTTTACTCTTAAATTAATTCTGTCAAAACTAATTTTCAGACTTCAATCAGATGACAAAAGAGAGTGTGTAAGATAATGAATTGCATTGGTAATAAAGAACTACAGTAGCAAAAGTGGGTTTGGAAATGGGAATGTACTAAATTACTTGGAGATTACACTTGGTTTTCTATAGAAAATCTTTGAGAGTTATGTCCATAGTACTGTGAAGGGAATTTCCTCCAACTCACTTGTTACAAAATGACCTTTTGGAACTGAGAGTATATAGTGGGTTGGAATTAAAGAAATTATCCAGGGAATGAGATAGCTAGCCAGCTTAAAAAGGATAATCAGCTTTTGGAAAAATTCTGAGACAGCAGATTAACCATGGAAGTATATTACCATTTAGGAATCAACATTCTATTCCTTTTCAGGACTGTTTTTTAAACAGCCAGAGAATGACTATAAATATATAGTCTATCATGTGTATGTAGATTTTGTAGGTAAAATGCAAAATGTTTTGCTGCTTATGTTTCAATTTGCATTATACCTTAATGCAAAAAGTATACTTAATTTTTAGGATTAAAAACTCAGATTCATAGAATCCAAGAATTTGAAGGACCAGCAGAGTCCATCTAATTCTATTAGGGTGTGGGGGTTGAACCTAAAAAATATATTGGGGTTTTGGGTCAGTGTCGTGAGGTATCTCAAAAGAATTTATAGGTTTAGACCAAATCAAGAGGAAAAGATTTTATTAGTATTCTATTGATTGGTGGACTAAGTTCCAAAAGGGAGTTTTTTTTTCAATTAACCCCGGGAAAGATGAGAGTTAAGTTCCCCGGGTGAGAGTTTAACTCACTATTAACAAGAAGGAAGATGCCATCCCAAAATTAAAAAAAAAAAAAAAAAAATATATATATATATACACACACACACACATGCTTTTTTTTTTTTCCTAATTTTTGAGTTCCAAATTCTTTCCCTCCTTCAAATACCTCCCTCTTCCCTTGACAAGGGAGGCTATATCATATAAATTATATAATAGAAGTTGTGACCTCCTAGGTAATCATACCTACTTTGATGATGTAATCACACCTGCCTAATCGGTGCACAACTTACTTCCAAGCTGTACTTTCACAGGCATTTTGGCCAGTTCAATTTGCACTCGGTTTGCAGTAATTCGTGTCATTCTGACTTGGCACAAACCAGGTTTGCTCATTGGCGGCAGAAGCTGGGAAGCTTTGGGAGTAACAAGATATTATGATAATAGAATTTGCAGAAATGATAAGCTACCTATCCAGATAGGAGGTAAGACAGTTTGTGTGAGAAATGCTAAAGTTTCTCCTTGAACCCAACCTTCACATAGTCCCTTCATATACTAATTTATCTACTTTTTGTTTTCATTTATGTTTTCTTAGCAATATTGTGGTTAGAAAGCATTAAGGGTACAATTAATGATAATAAATCTCTCTACTTCATTCTTGTTACTACTTCACTTTGGAAGAACACTGTCTTTCTTCCTCTTGTTTTCATGGTTTCTTGAGAGTCAGAACAGCCGGTCTGCTTTCTGGCATTTTCACGGGTTGTGCATTCCACAGAAGTCAGTCAAAACATATTTCCAAATTGGCCATATTACAAAGAAAAAAAGAAAACTAATGAAAAATTTGCACTTAAAAGTTCATTAATTCTGTGGCACTTTTTAAGGATTCCTCTGGAATTTCTGGATCTTTGTCTTGATCAGATCAAGCTAAGTCTTTCATATTCGATTATCCTTACAATATTATTGTTACTGTGTGCAATGTTTTCCTGGTTCTGCTAATTCTACTTAGTGGAAGATCAGGTGAGTCTTCCATTTATATAAACCATTCTGCTCATCATTTCTTGCAAAATAGCATTCCATCACAATCACATAGCACGACTTGTTTAGCCATTCCCCAGTTGATTCTTTATCTTTTTGATTTCCAATTTTTTGCCATCATAAAAAGAACCATTATATATAGAGAGAATTATTTTGAGAGATATTATAGTCCTACACTACTCTAGTTTGGTTCAACCACATGTGAGACATGACAAATTATACAACATCTGGAACAGAGTTGGGGAATATCTGGCCTGTGGACTTTATCAATCTGTAAGACAACCGTAGGCTCTGATGAACTGAAAGCTAGTTATATCAACCTCCCACTTCTTGAACTGTAATGTCTGGGCTAGCTTTCTGGAGGTCCTCCAGATGGGGCCTTGGTCTCAGCAGTATAGTCATCATGAGGATAGTCAGGAATAGAGTCTAAAGTCTGTATTCTCACAGTCAGTTTCCTTCACAATCTGTGTCTGTCAAAATCTGACCTAGTCTTGATCTTAGTAAAAAAGTACAGGAGGCAGGAGAGACACTTAAGAGGATGGTCAAAGATGGAATGTCTCATTTCCAGTCCTCTCAGCCTTATATACCTTAGTACAATTACATCATACAACATACTGAATATGTGTGAACTAGAGAACCATTACATCATCATACTAAGTATATATGTGAATTAGAGAACAATCATCTCATCAATTCCACTGAGTTAACACCTTGTTGTAAGTATCCTTGTTTCAGGTATGCTTCTCTAGAATAGTATGCCCTCTATATTCAACTATTTAAGTTGATAATTTTGTATGACCTGTGAATGATGTTATAAATATCAAAATGGCCCATAGCAGAAAAAAAGGTTTCCCATTCCTGATCTAGAGGAAAGCAGCAAGGACAATGAGGAATAGAATACCTGTACCATGTTTTAATTAGTTGAAGAAATTGAGAATCAGTAAGAAGCGACTAATTTCTGTGATAAACTTCTACACAGCCAGTTGAATACCTATTAGTTGATAATCCTAGGGTTGTTTAGTAATGGCAGCCGAGGTTACACTCAGAGAGTCTTTAGAAGTTTAATACTCTGATATGATCAATCAGCCAAAAAGCAATCCGATGGGAAAAAGAGATTACAATTGGGGAGAATACAGGTTTTTTAACCCAACAGAAAGGCAGTGTCCAGTGCAAACAGCTCCAATATAATCTCCAGGTGATGTGGAGAGATCCAGAAAGTGGTGAATAGAAGGGACCAGATAGGTTAACTGCTTGGGGGAGAGGTTTGCTTGTCTCTCTACAGATGGAGAAGGAATCAGATGGGTGCCAACAAGCTCTATTTGCCTTGTCCATTTCAGAGAGACAGAAAAAGAGAAAAACCTAGAAACAAAGGAGAAAACTCAAGTAACATTTTTTTTTCCTGTATTCTTAGCACTTAATAATTAGCATAATGGTAGACACATAGTAGGCACTTAAATGTTTATTGACCCTAACTCTACATAGTTGAAGTGTATAAGAAGAATGTGCAAAATGGTAGAGGGTGTGGGTTATGGAGATGATTAATTGGACCCCTTTTTTATTCTAATCAGTATTAATCAGTTTGATGTGATTCCATAGGGGTAGTGATTATAAGTTCTGTATATTAGGTCCCAGGGTTGTGAAGGTCAGATTGTAAATTCACTTGCTTAATCATAGAAAGCTAGATTCTATTCCTTTTATTTTTCTTGGTTATGGTGATCAAGCCCAGTGTGGCAGAGGTGACTCAATGACATGAATGTACCCCAATTATTATTATCTCTTTTTGCTCATCTATCTCTCATCATCCTTCTATTACTTAACATAGAGAGATGGCCATGATCACTTGATCAAAAGTGACTCTGTTGAGCCTTTGGGCTGCCTTCCTACTGGTCCACTGGTCCAAAGCTTATGCTTTGATATCTGTTTATTAGTCCAGCCTATGTATCTGCTCATCATCTTGGTAGAGTCTTCTGAAAGGTTAAAATAGATTTGTCAAGGTCTGCTCATCAGCTCATTGTCAACCAGTGGGATTCTGTGTTTTGTGTAATCTCTCCTGGAGGATTGGAGCTATCACCAATAAGACTGTATTTTACTGGGTCCCTTCTGTATCATCTCGACATTAAAAAATTTTAAACTAAGTCCCTGAAAGAATGGAGCATCTCAGATCATAAGGTGGATCTGCAGTTCACTTCATTAGAGGAGGCCAGAGATCCTTTAATAAAGTGGTATTGACTTAGAGCTCTGCCTCAGTTTAATTTTTAAATTAATTTTTAAAAAGATTTTCTTTATTTTTAATTTATGGAATAAAACAAGCATTTCCACAACATAGTACAATAAAAAAGATGATTGTGCATGAAACTGCAAATCTACTATGCACAACTTGTTATTCCTTTCAAATAAACAACAAAATTATCATGCCCATTTCTTTTTTTTTCTTTTTATTCCTTCCCTCCTTCTCTCGGATGATCACTATTAGACACAAATAAATATATATGTAAAACTTTTCTATACAGATAGTATCTTTTTTCATATGTCTATTATAGTCAATTTGGATATTTATAATAGTCATAGTAACTTAGTCACTCAAAGTCATTCTTAAAACAATATTGTCTTTAATATATATGATATTCTTGGTTCTGCTCATTTCATTCTTCTTTATTTTAGTCTTTCCATGTTTTTCTAAAATCATTGGGCTCATCATTTAGAGCACAATGCTATTTCATCACAATCATAGTCCACTTTTTGTTCAGCTATTCTTCAACTGATGGGCATCCTTATAATTTCCAGTTCTTTGCTACCACAAAGAGAACTGTTTTAAACATTCTAGAACATATAGGTTCTTTTCCTTTTTTCTAATCATCTTTGGAAATTGTGTTTCTTATGTTGTAGGCTGGACAATTTTGGACCCCACAGGGCATTTCATGATCCTCACTTTTCTCTGAATCATAAAGGAAGGCTGATAATGTATACAATAAGAATTTGGTATAGAAATATATTAAACTCAAAAAGGAAGCAAGTAAAGACAGGAAAAGGAAAAAGGTAAGCTTAAGGGATAGGATAGATCCTATAAGATCCTATAAGGAGGGACTGGGTGATGATGTAATAATACTAACATTCTACAAAGGGGAGAGGGAAGAAGTGACTCTTCAGAATCTTAATATCTTCAAAGGTTATTGAAGAAGTGACATAATAAAAACAGAAGACCTGAGGGGGCATAGAATCTCTGATGGTTTGAAATGGGAAAAGAGAAGGGAGGGTAAAAGGAATACACTATTGTGGAAAGGAAGAAGAAGAGGGTAGAACTTCCTATCGTCTCATAATTGGGGTATATGAGAAAAAGAATATATAACAGAGAGAAAGGGGTAAGGAAAGAAAGCAGATGAATTTTATTTTTCTGAAAGGAAGATAGAACTTAGTTTTGGGGTTGAAATCCATCAAACTCAAAAGGGAAATAAGAATATCAAGAGGGAGGGAAATATCAGGGAGTGGCTAGCCATAAGCAAAAGAAACTTCTGAATACTAAAAGAAGGGAACTAAGTGAGAGAGGAAAGAAGAAATAGAATCTAAGAGTATTTCTTTCAATTAAGGCTAAACAAACTATGACGTACAGATATAATGGGATATTATTATGCCATGAGAAATTGCCAAAGAGAATTTCAGAGACTATTGGATAATATGAACAGAGTAAAGTGAGCAGAATCAGGTAAGCAATTTATTAACAAGGACAATATTGTAGAGAAAAACAATTTTGAATAGCTTATGAACTTTGATCAATGCAATGATTATCTATGTCTCCAGAGTACCTGTGATGAATTCAATGTATAGAGAAATATATGTTTTTAGACATAGCCATTCTATGGATTTGTTTTAATTCATTATGCTTATTTGTTAAAAGAGCTGTTTTTTTGGGGGGGTGGAATGGGGTGAGAGTAAGATTTTTGTTTTTAATTCAGTATAGGGCATTGGAGGAATATTAAAATCAACAATACTGATGTACAACAGGGCATTGAAATGGTTTAAAACATGAACTCATTATTTTCCCCCCAAACTCTTCCTTCTTCCTAAATTCCTTATGAAAATCAAGGATACCACCATCTTCCCAATACCCTAGGCTCATGACTTTGAGTTGACTTTACTCTCACTCTTATCCACCAATAGTCAACTTGTTGCTAAGGCCTATTGAAATTACTTTCATAACACCTCTCATATATACCCTTTTTCTCCTTTAACATTGATACTATCCTGGTTTAGGCCTTCATCCTATGGCTAAACTATTCCAGTTAGTCCTCTGTTATAAATCTATTCCAATTCCCATTCATTCTCCCCTCAGTTGTCAAAATGACCTTCTTAAATAAAAATATCTGACCATGTAACCACCTCCTCACTCCCATCCTCTACCACACACACAATAAATTCCAATCATGCCTTACCAGCTCTAGGATCAAATACAAAGTCATTTGGCATTCAAAGCCCTTCATAACCTGCTGCTGTCATCACTTTCCAGTCTTCTCACATACTTTCCCACAAATTCTATGTTTCAGGGACTCTGGTCTCCTTGTTATTACTCCAAAAATCCATTACGTCTTTTTTTTAAAAAAAAATTTTTTTAATGAAGCTTTTTGTTTTCAAAACACATGCATGGATAGTTTTCAACAATTTACCCTTGCAAAATCTTGCATTCCAAAAATTTTTTTTTCCTCCCTTTTCCTTACCCCTTCCCCTAGACAGTAAATATATGTTAAATATGTGCAATTTTTCTATACATATTTCCACATTTATCATGCTGCACAAGAGAAATCAGATCAAAAAGGGAAAAAATGAGAAAGAAAATAAAATGCAAGGAAACAACAACGAAAAAGTGAAAATACTAAGTTGTGATCTACACTTAGATCCCACAGTCCTCTCTCTTGGATGCAGGTGGTTCTCTTCATCACAATACCATTGGAACTGGTCTGAATCACCTCACTGTTGAAAAGAGCCACATCCAGTAGAACTGATCATCACATAATCTTGTTGTTGGTGTGTGCAGTGCTCTCTTGGTTCTACTCACTTCATTTAGCTTCAGTTCATGTAATCTCTCCAGGCCTTTCTGAAAATATCCTGCTGATTGTTTCTGTTTTTTTTCCCCCTAGTGAATTAATTTTCATTTATTTATCTATGTACCTATTTACTTATTTGTTTGTTTTTGCTGAGGCAATTGGGATTAAGTGACTTGCCCAGGATCACACAGCTAGGAAGTATTAAGTGTCTGAGGCCAGATTTGAATTCAGGTGCTCCTGACTTCAGGGCCAGTGCTCTATCCACTGTGCCACCTAGTTGCCCTACCACTATAGATTTTCAAGACAAGTCTGGATGATTATTTGATCAGTCTGTTTTAGGGGAATACTTTCTCTTTTTAAAAGCTGAGGTTGGACTGGATAGCCTTATGTGTGGAACAGTGACTCTTACCATTATCAGAGTCTCTAAAACTTAAAAAAAATGCAAAAAGGGATTTATTAACATCTTGAGAGAAAGGGCAACTCCTAAGAGACAAGGTGTCAGTAGAGGAGCAAAGCACAAACTGCAAAACACAAGATTATAAAGATCAAATGACTCCCCCCTCTCCCCTTGCACTTTGACTTTTTCTCTGGGGAGGAGAGATTCTCTGGAGGGGAGTTCAGGCTCACACCCTAAACACAGAAATCTATCCCAGAAACAACAATTAATATTCTTATTTTAACAAACTCTTAAATTTTACCTAGAGAATTGTTTACAAGCAGATATCCATAAGAGAGAATCTGTTACCCAAATTTCCAAGCCATCATCACCTTTAAAAGAAGTACTTAAATGCTAATTAAGAGGTGATGGGAAACAGGAGGGGAAATGTTTGTCCAAGGCAATCAAACACCTGCAATTTTTAGCTATAACAACTTGTTATTGCAAAATCTCAATTAGGGCATAGTTTAAGACCATATTCCCATGAGGGATCTTCACTCAGTGTGTCCCATACATCTTATAACAGAAATTTTCTGAAAATTAGATTCAATAATTTTGAAGGAACTGGCAAGGAGGGAAGGTCTGCTAAACTTCATTTTGATGTAAATTGTGTCCTCTTTAACTTTTGAGGAGGCCCTGAAACTACGTCCTCTTCAATATGTAAAAGAAGGGTGATTCTGGGTCTTAAGGTCTCCCCTGGGAAAAAGCATATCTTTCCCAGACTACATCCTTTCCAAGTTAAGTGGTCTCATTCAATTGGAGACCTTGACCAGGGACATAAACACTACCCTCTATTGGAATACCTTAAACAGCTCCCAGTAGTTCAAACTCCCAGTTAAGTGATCTCATTCAATTGGAGATCTCCACCTGATAGTCCTTTATTGAGTGGCTCAAATTGCCTTCCCCTATCCCCCAGCCCAAGGTATACCCAATATAACTTAGGTTGGTCAAACCTATCTTTGCCCAGTGTAACCCACCTTTACTATATAGATTCCCTGCCACTAAGAAGGCTGACTTCCTAGTAAGTTGTCTTCTTAGGGGAAATAAAATTCCTTTTGCCACAGATTTTAGGTTTGCAAATTCTTTTGCATAGGACCTGCCACTCTGACCAGAGGGTATCTCCCACCCCAATTGTTGCACCTCATCATTTTCATGCTTTAAATAGCCTTTGTACAAAATAAAGCAAAATTAAATAATTTCCAACTTAATCACAAACTTTTTTCCTATTTAGTTAAAACCAGAAAATAATGTCATCAAATCAACCTAATGACCTAAAAATTTCATAAATGAACTAAAGTTTAAGGACAAAGAGATCTGCTAATTCCTACAGTGTCATGGTAATTTCTTTATTAATTCACTTTATTTTTAAAAAATTCTAACAACTAATTTTGAGAATTTCTTGGTACAATAATTGGTTTATTTCACCAATTAATACATCTATTTATATTTTTTAAAGTTTTAAATAAATATTTTGTTTCAAGTTCACTTTAAGTATTCTCAAAATTTAAAGTAAAATCTTCTGAATTTAAATATATATTTTTTAAAAAGTTCTGGCTCATACACAGCAGGTTCAATCCTGGGAACCTATCAAACAGAAGTCGTTTTTATTTTGGGTTCATTTCTGCCAACTGGACTTTAATCTGGAACTAATATCAGCCATGATTATGACTTATGATTATATAAGAAAAATCTACTAGCATTTATTTAGTGGCTATTGTCAGGTACTTTGCTAGGTGCTAATGATAAAAATGTTGAGATAATAGGCATGTGTTGTGGTATGTCTTCAAAAGAATTCAAGTTCAGACTATTTGCAACCCAAGCAAAGATATTTATTTGGGCATTTGTTTGGAGTAACACAACCAGTGTACTCTCCTCTTTCAGGGAGGCAGCAGCCCTGCTATGATGGAGGATGGTTCATTTATAAGACAGGAGGGCTTCTGATTGGCTGATGGAAAGATGGCAAGCCACAAGACAAAAAGAGAACTCATTGCACATACAATTTCCCAGGGAGCATCTGGCAAGTCACTATTGCAGAAGAAAAAGGATGGGTATGGAGTGAGAGTTGGTTATGAGCACATATCATTTTGGGAAAGTTCCTTCTGTGGTTCTATGGTCAACATTCTGTTTAAACTGTATATCCATTGGTCAGCTAACTTCTCAATCAAAGTAGGAACCCAAATCCATTTGGGGTAAGAAGTGAGGGTCATTTCTTCTGTAATTACTTTAAGCTGACAAGGGTTATAGAGATGTCCCTGCTTCAATGGGTCCTTCCCTTAAGAAAGGAGATTATTTAAATAAAGCTTATGCAGAGTCCGAGGGAAGTTCCAATGGGCATAAACTATGGTCCTAGAGAATACAAACCTAGTGAGCAGATCCAGGATTCATGGACCAACTATCAACAGCAATAAGACAATGAAGAATGGGGTTAGGAGTGGTGACAAGAGGGTTTAAAACCAGGAACTACAGCTCAGTGATCCAGAGGCTGCAAACTTCATCCAGTCCTTATCCAGGGTGTTAGTGACATGATGTCTAGATTCTAGACCTCAGACATTTCTTCCATTGAGCTGCTGACTATTGACTTTGTTTCTCTGAAAGCACCCATGTTTCTCTGAAAGCACCCATGCAAGAATGGTCCAAAGACACAGCAAACCTAAGAATGAAACTTTAAGAGGGGGTGGAGCCAAGATGGCGGAGAAGGCACACGCGACTTTCTAAGCTCTTCTCTTACCCTCTTTATCAATATTATATCGAGCCTCAAAAATAGTCTTGACTGCTACATTTCGTAAAGATAAGAAGTAGAACAACTCACCAGCCGAAGAAAATCTGCAGTCTCGCCAAAAAAGGTTGGTTCCGGGGCCAGGGGGGAGATCGGCGCAGACGGGGAGAGAAATTAGGTTCTGAGGAGAGCCTCAAACCAAAAGTGAAAGCACAGATCTCAGCACAAGCTCGCAGCCCCAACCTGCAGTACGGGGCTTTTCCTTGGGGCAGTTGTGATCCTGCACGGCAGGAGGACACAGCCCGGGTTAGCCTCCAATCTGCGCAGTGGGGGGCTCGGCTTGGGGCCATAGAGCTTTCCCAGGGTTGATTTGTCAGGCAGAGACGCTGGGGCAGAGTTCCAGGCAGAGTTCTGTAGAATTGGCGGTCTGCGGTCAGCAGTCAGCTTCTAATACTCACAGTCCCACAAGAGGCTCCGGTCTGGGGCAGTGACACTTTCACCCCTTAGTCTCTAGCCGAGGGCAATCGCTAACCCACACAGCCCTACTGGGCACTTCGATAGCTCGGCCAGAGCTGAATCCACTTCCTGTTGGGGGAAGGGAAAACTCTCACTCAGAGCACTCCCATACCTCGGAGCCGGAAATCAGTTTACATCTCTCCCTGCTCTGCAGAGGAAGCTGGTAACCCCCTTGCCTAGGAGACCTACCCTAAAGGCTTTAAAACATGAATAAAAAGATGAAAAGAACAATCGACAGCTTCTATGCAGAAAAAGAGCAGGTCAGCAAACCTGAAGAGACCTCAAACAGCAAAAATGCATCAGACTGTCCTCCTTTACATGATGCTCTCATAGAAGAGACCATTAAAAGTCTCAAAAGAGAGTTAGAAGATAAATGGGGAAAGGAAAGAGAAGCCTTACAAGAGAGCAACAACTTCCTGAAATACGAATTGGAAAAGTTAAAAAATTCCCAGGAAGTGCAGGGAAACAAAATTGGTGAATTGGAAAAATAAAGAATTCACTAGAAAGTAGGATTCTTAGAATTGAAAAAGACAAAGAACTGCAAGAAAGTAGGATCTGTGAATTGAAAGAAAATAATTCACTAAAAAAAAATTAGTGAAATGGAAAAAATTCCACAGACCAAAACAATACATTTAAAAACTCAATTGGACATATACAGAAAGAAGTAAAAAAGCTAATCAAGAAAAATAATTCTTTAAAAGTGAACTGAACAAATAGAAACTAATGATTCATTGAGACAGCAAGAATCAGTCAAACAAAACAAAAATGACAAACTGGAAAAACCAGGAATTATCTACTTGCAAAACGACAGACTTGGAAAATAGATCTAGGAGAAAATCTGAGGATTATTGGACTTTCCAAAACTATGATAAAAAAAAGAGCCTAGATATTATTTTACAAGAAATCATCAAAGAGAACTGCCCAGATGTAATAGAATCAGAAGGTAAAATAGGCATTGAAAGAATTCATCGAACACCTTCTGAAAGAAACCCTAAAATAAAACCCCATAAGGAATATTGTGGCCAAATTTCAGAACTATCAGATTAAGGAAAAAATTTTACAAGCAGCCAAAAAAAAAAAAACATTTAAATACCTAGGTGCCACAATAAGGATCACCCAAGATCCATGGCTGCCTCTACATTAAAGGAACGAGCTGAATATGATATTCTGAAAGGCACAAGAACTTGGGATGCAGCAAGAAAAAACTACCCAGCTAAGCTTGAGCATTTTCTTCCAGAAGAAGATGGAATTTAATAGAAACAAATGAATTCCATTTGTTTCTGAGAAAACTCAGAACTAAACAAAAAATTTGATCTCCAACCATAGAACTCAAGAGATGCAGAAAAGGTAAAATAACTCTTGAGAATTGTATTTCATTGTGGATATACATACAAAAAGAATATGCTATAATTTGATTGTACTGATATCAACATAAAAAGGGAAGAGATAGGAAAAAGGGATGATGAGCAGAATAAGGTGGGAAGGAGGGATAAAAGAGGAAACCACATCCCACAAAAGAGGCAAAGGAAACTATATATCTGAGGGAATTTAAGAGGGGGAGGAACACTGTGTGAATCTTACTCTCATCAGAGATTGGACTCAAAGAAAAACAATTGACATTTGTTTTGAGAAAAAACCTCTCTCCCTCATTAAAACGGGGAGAGGAAAAAGGGAAAAGAAAAGAGTAATAGGGAAGGAAGGAAAAGACTCAAAGGGGGGGAGGGAGGGATTATAAAGAGGATAAGTATCGTGATACAAGAGGGGTACATAAGTTTAAAAGGGGGAAAGAGGGTTGGGGGAGGCAAGAATAAGTAAAGCACAATCTGGGGTTATTAGGATGGCAGGAAATACAGATTTAGTAATTCTAACCGTAAATGTGAATGGGATGAACTCCCCCATAAAGAGGAGGCAGATAGCAGACTGGATCAAAAGTCAGAACCCTACAATATGTTGTTTACAAGAAACACATTTAAAGCAGGGGGATACATATAGAGTAAAGGTAAAAGGCTGGAGCAAAATCTATTATGCTTCAGGTGAAGTCAAAAAAGCAGGGGTAGCCATCCTTATCTCAGATCAAGCAAAAGTAAAAATTGATCTAATTAAAAGAGATAAGGAAGGAAACTACATCCTGCTAAAGGGTAGCATAAACAACGAAGCAATATCAATATTAAACATATATGCACCAAGTGGTATGGCACTCAACTTCCTAAAGGAGAAGTTAAGAGAGTTGCAAGAAGAAATAGACAACAAAACTGTAATAGTAGGAGATCTCAACCTTGCACTCTCAGAATTAGACAAATCAAACCACAAAACAAATAAGAAAGAAATTAAAGAAGTAAATAGAATATTAGAAAAATTAGGTATGTTGGATCTTTGGAGAAAATTGAATGGAGATAGAAGGGAATATACTTTCTTCTCAGCAGTTCATGGAACCTATTCAAAAATTGACCATATATTAGGACATAAAGACCTCAAAATTAAATGCAAGAAAGCAGAAATAGTAAATGCTTTCTTTTCAGATCATGATGCAATAAAAACTACATTCAACAAAAAGTTAGGGGGAAATAGACCAAAAAGTAATTGGAAACTAAACAATCTCATCTTAAAGAATGATTGGGTGAAGCAGCAAATTATAGATACAATTAATAATTTCACTCAAGATAATGACAATGATGAGACATCATACCAAAATTTGTGGGATGCAGCCAAAGCGGTAATAAGAGGGAATTTTATATCCTTAGAGGCTTACTTGAATAAAACAGAGAAAGAAAAGATTAATGAATTGGGCTTGCAACTAAAAAAACTAAAAAAAGACCAAATTAAAAACCCCCAATCAAATACTCTAAATCTAATACTCTAAAATTAAAAGGAGAAATTAAAAATATTGAAAGCAAAAAAACTATTGAACTAATTAATAAAACTAAGAGTTGGTTCTATGAAAAAGCCAATAAAATAGATAAGCCTTTGGTAAATCTGATTAGAAAAAGGAGGGAGGAAAATGAAATTAGTAGTCTTAAAAATGAAAAGGGAGAACTTTCCACCAATGAAGAGGAAATTAGAGAAATAATAAGGAGTTATTTTGCTCAACTTTATGCCAATAAATTTGATAACCTAAGTGAAATGGATGACTACCTCCAAAAATATAGACTTCCCAGACTAACAGAGGAGGAAGTAAATTGCTTGAATAGTCCCATTTCAGAAAAAGAAATAGAACAGGCAATTAAACAACTCCCTAAGAAAAAATCCCCAGGACCAGATGGATTTACATGTGAATTTTACCAAACATTTAAAGAACAATTGGCCCCAATGCTATATAAATTATTTGATAAAATAGGGAATGAAGGAGTCCTACCAAATTCCTTCTATGACACAGACATGGTACTGATACCTAAACCAGGTAGGCTGAAAACAGAGAAAGAAAATTATAGACCAATCTCCCTAATGAATATTGATGCTAAAATCTTAAATAAGATATTAGCAAAAAGACTACAGAAAATCATCTCCAAGATAATACACTATGATCAAGTAGGATTTATACCAGGAATGCAGGGCTGGTTCAATATTAGGAAAACTATCAATATAATTGGCCATGTTAATAACCAAATTAACAAAAACCATATGATCATCTCAATAGATGCAGAAAAAGCATTTGATAAAATCCAACATCCATTCCTATTAAAAACACTTGAGAGTATAGGAATAAATGGACTTTTCCTTAAAATAATCAGCAGCATCTATTTAAAACCATCAGTAAGCATCATATGTAATGGAGACAAACTGCAACCATTCCCAATAAGATCTGGAGTGAAACAAGGTTGCCCACTATCACCGTTACTATTTAATATTGTATTAGAAACGCTAGCTATAGCAATAAGAGCTGAGAAAGAGATTAAAGGAATAAGAATAGGCAATGAGGAAGCCAAATTATCACTCTTTGCCGATGACATGATGGTATACTTAGAGAACCCCAGAGATTCTGCTAAAAAGTTATTAGAAATAATCCACAACTTTAGCAAAGTTGCTGGTTATAAAATAAACCCACATAAGTCATCAGCATTCTTATATATCACTAACAAAATCCAACAGTCAGAGTTACAAAGAGAAATTCCATTTAAAGTAACTACTGATAATATAAAATATTTAGGAATCTATCTGCCAAGGGAAAATCAGAAACTTTATGAGCAAAATTACAGACCACTTTTCACACAAATTAAGTCTGATCTAACCAATTGGAAAAATATTAAATGCTCTTGGATAGGGCGAGCAAATATAATAAAGATGACAATATTACCTAAACTAATCTATTTATTTAGCGCTATACCAATCAGACTCCCAAAAAACTATTTTAATGACCTAGAAAAAATAACAACAAAGTTCATATGGAAAAACAAAAGGTCAAGAATTTCAAGGGAATTAATGAAAAAAAAATCAAATGATGGTGGCTTAGCTGTACCAGATCTAAAATTATATTATAGAGCAGCAGTTACCAAAACTATTTGGTATTGGCTAAGGAATAGATTAGTTGATCAGTGGAATAGATTAGGTTCAAGGGATAAAACAGTCAACAAATATAGCAACCTAGTCTTTGACAAACCCAAAGATCCCAGCTTTTGGGATAAGAACTTACTGTTTGATAAAAATTGCTGGGAAAATTGGAAACTAATATGGCAGAAACTAGGCATTGATCCATACTTAACGCCGTACACCAAGATAAGGTCAAAATGGGTTCATGACCTAGGCATAAAGAATGAAATTATTAATAAATTAGAGGAACATAGGATAGTTTACCTCTCAGACCTGTGGAAGGGGAAGGTCTTTATGACCAAAGCAGAACTAGAGATCATTACTGATCACAAAATAGAAAATTTCGATTATACCAAACTGAAAAGTTTTTGTACAAACAAAACTAATGCAGACAAGATTAGAAGGGAAGCAATAAACTGGGAAAATATTTTTACAGTCAAAGGTTCTGATAAAGGCCTCATTTCCAAAATATATAGAGAATTAACTCTAATTTATAAAAAATCAAGCCATTCTCCAATTGAAAAATGGTCAAAGGATATGAACAGACAATTCTCAGATGAAGAAATTGAAACTATTTCTAGTCATATGAAAAGATGCTCCAAGTCATTATTAATCAGAGAAATGCAAATTAAGACAACTCTAAGATACCACTACACACCTGTCAGATTGGCTAAGATGACAGGAAAAAATAATGATGATTGTTGGAGGGGATGCGGGAAAACTGGGACATTGATGCATTGTTGGTGGAGTTGTGAACGAATCCAACCATTTTGGAGAGTAGTTTGGAACTATGCTCAAAAAGTTATCAAACTGTGCATACCCTTTGATCCAGCAGTGTTACTACTGGGATTATATCCCAAAGAGATTATAAAGAAGGGAAAGGGACCTGTATGTGCACGAATGTTTGTGGCAGCCCTTTTTGTAGTAGCTAGAAACTGGAAACTGAATGGATGTCCATCAGTTGGAGAATGGCTGAATAAATTGTGGTATATGAATATTATGGAATATTACTGTTCTGTAAGAAATGACCAACAGGATGATTTCAGAAAGGCCTGGAGAGACTTACACGAACTGATGCTGAGTGAAATGAGCAGGACCAGGAGATCATTATATACTTCAACAAAAATACTATATGATGACCAGTTCTGATGGACCAGGACATCCTCAGCAACGAGATCAACCAAATCATTTCCAATGGAGCAGTAATGAACTGAACCAGCTATGCCCGGAAAAAGAACTCCGGGAGGTGACTACTAAAATCCATTACATTGAATTCCCAATCCCTATATTTATGCACAGCTGCATTTTTGATTTCCTTCACAAGCTAATTGTACAATATTTCAGAGTCTGATTCTTTTTGTACAGCAAAATAATGTTTTGGTCATGTATACTTATTGTGTATCTAATTTATATTTTAATATATTTAACATCTACTGGTCATCCTGCCATCTAGGGGAGGGGGTGAGGGGGTGAGAGGTGAAAAATTGGAACAAGAGGTTTGGCAATTGTTAATGCTGTAAAGTTACCCATGCATATATCCTGTAAATAAAAGGCTATTAAATAATAATAAAAAAAGAAACTTTAAAAAGAATATTTAAGGTCCAAAGTCTCACTAATTGCAGTAGGTTTGGGCATAATAATTATCAATATCAAATTATTATTACAATAATAAATATTGTAATAAATAAATTATTACAATAATAAACAAATAACTTTACAAATGAAAATTTAGTAGCCTTCTAAAACCACAGAAAAGATTTTTACAATTTTTTAACAAATATTTCTTCCTAAACTATTTCCCCCTTTAAAAAAAGAAACAACTTTGAAAATTTATCCTAATTTTCAAAGGAATACTCACTAAACTTTTACAAAACAAATTAGTTGGGGATCTCTAAAATGAGAGATATCTCTCTTTTTCAACCTTAAAGCAAAAATATATCTTTAAAATTGGAATTTATTGAAACTAATTGGTGTTAAATATCTTTAAATAATATAAATCCCCAAGTGCCCTAACAAAATAAATTCCTATTCATTACAAAATTCCTAGGTAGCACCTTCCTTTAGTTGAAAGATGTTTATCAAAAGTTTTTATAAGCCAAAAAGAAAAATGTAACCAATTAAATTAGCTTTATTACAATAACAAGGTTTAGAGTTTTTGCAAGGGTGAATGTTGAAAACTATATGCATATGTTTTGAAACTAAAAAGCTTTAAAAAAATAGAATAACCCCCTCAAAAAAAAAACAATAATAAAATATACTTTTTCTTCCCTTTCTCTTTAAACTTATCACTAGAAATCAAGAAAAATACATTTCAGAATCCCAAGTAGATAATGACTGTGATAGTTCACTTAAAGCTCTAGGGGAAAAAAAGTCCCAAATTAACATATATCCCTCTCTGAAGGTAATTTGTGCTCATCACTTAAAACAAAATTAATCTTCAATAGTGAACTTTGTTAAGGGTTGCTTCAAGATGTATATTTATACATCTTGAAAATATTCATACATCATATACAAACATACATATACCCTCCACAATTGAAAAGATACATAACCTTAAATGAAACCCACCCTACATTATAAATAGGCTTGAAAATTTCACTTCCATTTTGTGTTCTATTTATTCAGCAGGAATTCCACAACACAGAAAACTCTTGTGTGAGACTGACAGGAATTTATGACTGAATGGTTCTAAGAATCCTTATGGGTTTACAAAGGAGATTTTCTTTATGTGATACTAGTTTTCCTTTTTATATAACCTATGTAAATACTTGATTAAAACAATTACTCCAAATAGTTAATCATCTCATAATTTTACCAAATTACACAATATAAAAAATTTAGAACTATTTATAATTTCAATTCTTTAGTAGTATATTTTACACAAAGATTATTTATTCCAAACATTTCATATTATGGGAGTCACTATTTTCAGTTAATCTATTGTTGAAGATTCTAAAGTGACAATATATATTAGGAGGAGCTTGAAACACATGTTGTCTTCCATTTTGATTCCTTCAAACCCTGGAATAACTTTATTGACTTTTAAATCAAGCCAAACAGTTTTCATTTTCAATGTTTCTTTTTAAAACAAAATCAAACTTCCTCACACCCTCTCAACATGTTTAAATCACCTGAAGATGGATTTTCACTCGTCTTTATTTCTCCTTTCTAATTTTTCAAAGCTATTATTCATATTACCCCACATCTTAACTTTTCAACCATATCCCAGACTGCACATTTTGTTAATCCAATATTTTATAACAACCCTACTTTCCCAAGCTATGGAGTTAATTTCAATCCAGATAATTCTCTTCTAAATTCTGAATATCTGTGTATCACAAGGACAAGGAGAGGGAGAAGCAAAGGTCCCATAAGGAATGTAATAACGGTGGTTAGCCATGAGGAGGAATTAAACAGAGACTGGTACCAGTTCTTTCCCTGACTCTGCTCCAGTCGTCTAGACTTAAGATTCTTATGAACCAGGGCCAGATTTTCTCTCTTCATTTAGAGTGGCACACAGACCTCCCTGCTCAATTACTGATGCGTTTTCTTTTCACCCAAATGAGTGAAATCATGCAAGTCCTTTACTAGCATTCTGCTTAATGCTTGTGGAATAAAAATTTTGTCCCGTATGTACCACCAGGGACCCACCCTCTTTCCTTTGTTCTGAGAAGCAAAAGAATTTTCTAAAGAAGAATATGTAGGTGTAATGTCCGGGCTAACTCTCTGGTGGGTCTCAGGATCAGCCCAAGTCCTTGGTCTTAGTGGAGGAGTGAAGGAAGCAGGAGGGCCACCATGAGGCTGGTCAAAGATGGAGTCTGGTGTCAGGAATCTGGAGTTTTGCATCTTCTGGAGAGTCTGGCATCTTCTCTTGTGTCTGTGACTGAGAGAGCGACTTCTATGTGTGGCTGAGAGAGTCTTCAGGGACTGAGATTCCCTTAAATACCTCAGTACAATTATGTCACCAAAGCACACTGAGCATGTGCCCATTACATCATTGTTACATTAAGTATATGTTTAGAGAACCATTATCTCACACTGAGTAGGTGCTTAACTATAAGCATCATGCTGTCCTTAATTCAGGTATACCTTTTCAGAGTTCTGGCCCTCTACATCTCCCCCTTTCTTTTGTTTTAGAACACAGGTGGTCATGCCCTGCCTGACTTCTCAGGATGGAAGGAGAAAACACCAAAGGGAAATGGGGAGTCAAATCAGATATTGTTAGCAGGTTTTCTTTGGGCTGAAGGGCCTTACGTGAAACAGGTATACATAAATCCATCAGCGTGGGAGATATTACACAAGCACATAGTAATATAACACAGGCTAGTAGTTATGTAACAAACAACATGAATCAACATAACAAACAATGTCCTTAAGTCCTAGAAGGAGGGTATATAAATAACAATCATACATACACCTCCTTCAGCAGCCAAGAGATACTCCAAAACCAATCTGTTGTCCATTACTTCACATGTCAGGGAATCCAGTGATACCTGCAAGTTTTGAAGTCCTGCAATAGTCTTATCATGTGTCAGGGAATCCAATGATTCCTGCAGATTTTGAAGTCTGTAATAGTAGCGGTGGCCAAATTTGAGAACATAGCCCAAATAAGAGACCTTGAGAAGGCAGAACTGAGCCTTCTTAGCAAAGACCCTGTAATCTGTAACAATTTTACTAATAACACCTTGTATAGGGGTAGATTTTGGAGATAGTGGACCCAGAGGTTTTGTTAGAGCAAAGTTAGTGCCTCTAATATCAATCAGAAACTTGACAGGCTGACCCCCAATTTGTAAACATACCCTAGGTTCTCTAGGATCTAGAGAAAGAGAAAGGGAACCAGGGCTATCTCAATCTCCCCCTCAAGAGAAAGGATATTCTTGGAACAATTCTGGACTGGACATTCGTTTTTCCAGTAGCCCACTTCCTTACAATAGGTACATTGGTCTGAGCCTAATGACTGCTGTCCATGGGGGCACCAAGCAGAACCCTTAGAGAAGTTGTTTGATTCTCTCATGGCTGACACGACTGCCTTGGTGTACTGTTTACCTGCTTCCTTAGCTGGTGTATATTGGGTATTAAAAACTTTCAGAGCTGTCTCAATTAGTTGAAATATATTCATGCCCTCAAAGCCCTCCTGCTTATGTAGCTTCCTATGTATATCTGGGACAGACTAATAAATGCAACATTCACAGATTTATAATTCTTAGGAGCTTCAGGGTCTATAAACTATAAGTTCAGTAAACCTCATATAAACATTCTAGGAATGCACCAAGGGGATTCTTCCAGACCCTGAATAATTTCAGAAAGCTTTGTCATGAAGGCTATTGCCTTCCTGAGCCCACCATTTATTTCCCTTAGAGGCAGAACAGGTTTTGGGAGAATTTGGGGATGCCTGGTCAGATCCCAAAGCATTGTATGAAACTTGCCTGGGGTACAAGAAGGCAAGAAAGACAGAGGAGATGAAGGGGAAGATGAAATGGGAAACAGCGGGAGAAACAGGGGAGGCAGAAGGCAAGGGGGCAAGAGCCAGTACTTCTGTGCTGGCTTTATAAAGTCCCTGTGTGCAGGGAGGAGAAGAAATTGGGGAAGCGGAAGGGAGTGGAAGTGAAGCTGACAAAGAGGCTGGTGCTGAAAAGTGAGACTCAAGAGGTTTGAGTCCTTCAGGTGCAATTCAAGTAGAGGTGTGGAGTTTCCAGGCAAGAGTGTATAAAGACCCAAACCCAGATATGTGGGCAGGGAGAGGAGGAGGATTATCTAAGGGATTTTCAGAAGAATCCTGTAGGACTTTCTTCTCAGGTTTTGTTTGAGCAACCAGAAATCTACAACCTTTCTTATCTATCCTTCTGCACTGTGTGACCAAAATGCAAGTACCATTTTTCATGGTCACAGCCCTCAGCTAGGAAGGGATGGGGGTAAGAGACAACTTGCAGCCAGACATCAATATAGGGATACTGATCTGGATGGCCTAGTTCATCAGTAACTATTTGGTGCAACACTTGTGCTATGTCTCTCTCATATGTGCCTTCCAGTGGCCATCCCACCTCAAAGAAAGGCCATTCCTTTTGGCAAAGAGTTTTAATTTATCCCTTTTCCATGTTATTCCATAATCATGATGTTTAAATATTTCAGAGAAATGATTAAGAAGGTAATCAAGTGGAGTTCCTGACTTTGAAGCAGAATTCCTCATGATAAGGTGGCTGAGTTGATAGATAGTTTTATACCACTAGGGGAGAATTCCTGATATCTTTGAACACTGCTTTTTCTGACAGAATAGCCAAACCTTTTTCTGTCCCTTTATGACCAATTGCCAAATTTCCCAATCACAGTTCTTAAAACTTAACAGAGCTCTTTAATCAACAAAACAGGCAAATAAGTCATAAACATAGACTGCACAATTTCAACATTTAACAAGACATTTAATACATACATACTAGGGGTGCTACAGAAACCTCAGGAATGCCCCTGAGGGAAGTTTTACTCTTCCCTTCTAGAAATCCAAAAAGAATCTTTTAAATAGGCTTCCAAACTCCAATTTGGTGTGTTTCTCTGCCTTCACTGAGAAGGCCCAGAGATAACCAGATCCAGAACCAGATAGTGCCAGAGCACCCACCAAGATTTATTGTCCAAATAATATTCAAACCAGATGTATCTTAAAAGATACTCAGTATCTTGTTTGTTAAGTCCAAACTAGCTAGCCCTCTGGAGGCCTCAGGATCAGCCAGAGTCAGGATAAGTAAAAGTCCTTGGTCTTTAGGGGGAGAAGTTAAAGAAGCAGGCAAACTGCCAGGAACTTTGCCAAAGATCTCTTCTTGATTCTGGAGTCCAGAAATCTTCGTCTTTCTCCTCCTCCTCCTGCTGCCAAGTGAGTCTCTGGCCTCTGTCACCCTACCCTCCAATCCTTGCCTACGATTATCTTAACCCCAAACATTGAGCCAGCACCAGTGGTGAGAAGGGCCATTTTTCCAAACATATGCTAATAGAGTAATTGTCTTATATCCAGTAGCCTTAAGTGCTCGGTTGTCTGATTCAAGCATACCTTTTAAGAGTATCAGCCCTTTACACCTGTTGATACTCTTCCCAGAAATAAATGCCCATTGGCATCTTATTTTTCTGAGAATCTAGATGCTAGCAAACAGACAGAACAGCTAAACAGACCCAAGTGTGTCCTAAGACACCCAGACTTACTCTTCTGTGGTCAAAATGGAGGTGTTCATGATGAGCCTTGTTGTAGCTAAAGACTGCTGTCCTTCATGGGAATTCTGGAACAAATTAGGGTTAGCCTCTCCAACAAAGAGCCCAGACCTCAGTCGCTCCAAGGCTCCAAGTGGAGACCCGAAGGTCTCTAATTTTTAATCCTGTTCTCAGTTCTGATATCTTGTGGGGAGCATCCGAAATGTAATGCTGGAGAAATTGAGGCAAGATAAAGATTAGAAAGTTTCAATATTTTATTGGAGAGATTAATTAACTGGATCAGATTCTCATTTCAAAGTATCAGTATCGAATGTGAGAGTCCAGAAGTTCTTTATAGGACTTTAGTGATAAGGGAGAACAAAGACAGAAGGGTGGGGGAGAGGCAGAGTGAGCACTGGACATTCTGATAAGTTGGGAAGGTTTGGAGCCATGATGTCTAAAATAGAAGATTTTCTCCTTATCTGAGATTAGACATATATAGTTTATAACCTTAGAGTAGCTAGCCCCAAGTTATATCAGTCCTAATAGTTGGGGTGGAGGTGGGGTTTGCAACCAGGGAGACTGAGGCAGAACAATTCAGGGTAATTAAAGGGAAATTCTGGATGAGGTAGAATAATTAGGGAAACTGAGGTAGAACAATGAAAGGAAACTGGCATAACATTACAAGACAAAGAACTTTATTTTATGCAGTTTTCAATACCTGATGTCTGATATGATGTGGGGAGGTTGGGTGGCAGAGACAGTTCTCAAGATTTAAACTTAATCTACAACTTTAACATTGGGGTTTAATAAAAAATTAATCTAACTCTGGCGTAACAAAAAACCTGTTAGCATTCCCTCATGAGCCTTTACCATCTTTAGGCTTCTTGGTCTAGATTTTTATCAATTTAAAGCTGCAAGGTAAAGCCTTACCACAGAAAACAAAACAAAACTTCACTAATTCTACTAATTCCTTCCTGGGAGTTTCATACTTTTTTTTTTTTAAAGGTCCTGGAGGCCAAGTTTTTTTATTTTTGTTTTGTTTTGTTTTTCCCTAATTCTGCAAAAGTCAGCCTCGTGGCAAATTCCATAGCATGGAAGGGGATTATTTCATTATGCCACAAGCCCAGGAAAACCTTAAGCCACTCATGTTCCCACACAGCATCCTATAGGGAGGAGAGGAGACACAAGATTTTCAAACTGAGTGTCCCCCAACTAGAGAGAACTTGTTGGATACTAGTGATGAGGTCCTGAGTAACTTGGTGGGATTGGCAGAGAAAGCCTGATTAGTTTATCAGTAATCTTATACTGATAAGATTACTCTCTGAGACAAGCAGGGAAGAGCACCAATGGGAATCAGTTGAACTTTTTGTCTCATTCTCTGTGGAGATAATGTGTAGCCTTATCTTACCTTACCTGACCTTACCTTATTTTATCTTCCAGTCAGAAATCCAAATTAGGTCAGGCATTTAAGGTTAAATTTCTTCTATAAATCTGTCCATGGACTGTGTCATCTTTACTGAACCCCTTTTGGGTTAAGCCTCCCATGGCACTCTGCCTCATGGTGTCTTTCTCCTCCCCTTTCCCCATGCCTCATAGTATCTTTTTTTTATTTTTTTTTTATTTAATAGCCTTTTATTTACAGGTTATATGCATGGGTAACTTTACAGCATTAACAATTGCCAAACCTCTTGTTCCAATTTTTTACCTCTTATCCCCACCCCCTCCCCCATCTAGAAAGTAGATGTTAAATATATTAAAATATAAATTAGATAAACAATAAGTATACATGACCAAACCGTTATTTTGCTGTACAAAAAGAATCAGACTCTGAAATATTGTACAATTAGCTTGTGAAGGAAATCAAAAATGCAGGTGGGCATAAATATAGGGATTGGGAATTCAATGTAATGGTTTTTAGTCATATCTCCCAGAGTTCTTTCTCTGGGCGTAGCTGGTTCAGTTCATTACTGCTCCATTGGAAATGATTTGGTTGATCTCATTGCTGAGGATGGCCAGGTCCATCAGAACTGGTCATCATATAGTATTGTTGTTGAAGTATATAATGATTTCCTGGTCCTGCTCATTTCACTCAGCATCAGTTCGTGTAAGTCTCTCCAGGCCTTTCTGAAATCATCCTGTTGGTCATTTCTTACAGAACAGTAATATTCCATAATATTCATATATCACAATTTATTCAGCCATTCTCCAGTATCTTTTTCTTTATAGCTAACTACCTCTTTTAGGGTGCTAAATTCCTCCAGGAATTTAGCCTGTCAGTTAAGGGCATACTGCCACCTCATGAAATATACTTTCTCCTAGTTAACTGTGAATTCCACTGAGGAAAACTGTCTTTTCTGTTAATTGTTAAAACCTCTTTGGTGTCTAACTATATGCTCTCTCAACTTTTATTTCATATTTACTATTCCTGGTGTCTATTGTATCTCTTCATTTTGTCTGTAACCTCTTCTCATAAATAAATCTACCTTTTGCCAAAGAGAATGGTCATTGAGAATTCTTCATATGACCGAACCCCAACATCTGATGCCTGAATTTATCTCAATATTTGGTGCTGTACCTCAAACTCATCATTTTGAACTAAGAATTGAACATATCATTTGGTGCTGAAATTGTTCTCCCAAAACACATCACTAGGATTCAGAAAACTTCATGCTACCCTTTTCCAGTTGACTATCTTATCTTGAGTTGGAGAGGATCAGAATCAAAAGACTTTTCCTGATTGGGCCAACAAAATATTGAAGTAACCTGCATGTGTTTCAGTGTCATCTTCAAAATAATTCAGGCTCAGACAATCTCCAACTCAAAGGTGTTTATTTGGGTATGTGGAGTAAGGCACTCACTGGATCTCCTTCAGGGAGGCAGCAGCCCAGCCAGATTGGAGAATAGTTCTTCATAGGGTAGGAGGGCTTCTGATCAATTAGTGGAAAGGTGGCAAGTCACAAACTTGAAAGACAAGAGAATTCAGTGAGCCTGGGTGTAAGTGAAGTATGGTTATATGCAGATGCCATTTTGGGGAAAGTCTCTGCTATCATTCTATGGCCAATATCCTGTTTAATATTTGTATTATCTACTGATCAGTTTGCTTCCTTGGAGGACTGTATGTTTATCACTAACAACCAAAAGCCTCTGCTTATCTCATCACAAAGATTTAAAAATAAAATGATTCCTGCCCTCATAGAGCTTACATTCTATTAGGGGGAGAGAAAAATGCCCAAAGACAATAAATTAAATTATTTTTACAAAGATTTGATAGAAAGGTGATTTGTCTATTTTGCAATTCCAAAGTATATTTGCCTATAAGGAGAACCCAAATGATAGGTGACTTTATGAGTTTGTGATAGACTTTGTAGGATCCAGAGGAAAAAACAACTCCTAAGGCCAGAGAAATATATTTGCTCTTTTATAACTAAAACCATAAGAAGATACAGCTAAGAAATGGCTCAGAAAACACTCTTTGGAGAGGCAATAAAAGGATTTGATTTGCATTGATTTTATAGTATGCTCTAAAGTGACAAGAAGCTTTATTTTACAGTACATTTGGCCATCATGTGTTATAATATTAATGATAAGACCACCAGGAAATAATTGCTGTTTATATGCCAAAATTAGTTGCTGAAATGAAATATTATAGACATTTTCCAAGAATTGATAAAATCTTCACAATTACTCAAATTCACCCTTTTTTTGAGCCCTACTTCTCTTCACCATGTAGAATGTGGAGTTAACACTTAATAATTTACAAATCTAGTATTGTATTTCTCTCATACCCTTCACCAACATTATTTATAAAAGGAAAATAGCTTTTACACTATATATACATATTTAAAAAATCACTGACATCTTAAAGTGATTGCATTCAAAGCTATGATATAAAGGCCCTGGTCTTGATCATTTTATGCAGTTTTGAACACATTGCCCCGATGTCTGATATACTAGGGTAGGTTGTGTGGGGGACACAAAAGACCCTACACAAAATGACTACTCAGAGTTCACTCAAAGTAGAAAGCAGAAAAGGTTGTTTATTACAGTAACTCATAAGTGGCTGGGCAGCTTTGAAAAAATAAAGGGACTCACAGTAGAAGGGTCCAAGACTCAGTCAGTACATGCTGTTTTTGTTACAAGAGATTATACCACAAATTAGAAAGCATTAAGAAGTGTGGTGTCTCCTAATTGGATATTGTTTGGGGCAATTGCACCTACCCAAACTGACTACTCAGGAGTCGCTCCAAATGATGCACAGAAAGAATTTATTAGAATCTCGAGAAGTGGACTGTCCTGGCCTGTGGGCTCGAAAGGACAGCAAGGATACCCACAGGAGGAGAGTCATTCACTTGAAGATGCTTACAACTTTTACACATTTCAGACAAAGAACCCTCAAAATCCCACCCTTATGTGATTGGTCACATAAACCTTTATCCCTCTATTTGGTCAGTGGAATGCAGCGAAAAAGGTGATATATAGCTTTGGCCACTTAATTCCTTCTTTGGACAATGGAATGCAGTCCAGGTCTCATCTAAAATCACGTGACTGGGGCCTATAGGCCTGAGCTACTTTAGTTAACAGTCTCTGATCAATATGTGCTTAATCTGTAAATTCTTCGCCTTTCCACACAATATCACTGCCAAAAAAAAAAAAGATGGGAATGGAAAGTTTTAGTTTCCCTGAAATTACCTGCTTTTTAGGAAACCACAAATTAGCAGATAACTAAGCTGACAGTGTTTAAACTATTATGTCTGTAACTGGCCTAGGTTTAAGTAAATAGAGGCCTACACATAAGTCATAGGGAGATACAGAAATAATGAAAATAAAATAAAGAAAAAGCATTCACAAATCCCTGTAAGTTCTTCATTTCATCTTTCCATTCCACACAGGTGGGCAAAGACAGTTCTCGAGATTTAAACTATAATTTAGATCTTCAGCTTTGGGATCTCATTAAAAATGAATTTATCTAACTTTGGAATAATAATAACAAAAAAAACATTTAGTAGCTTTCCATCAACCCTTGTTTGACTTAAGACTTCTTGATGCTTGGTAATATCAATGCAAAAGCAGGAAAAAGTGAAATTGGGGTGAAATATATGTGAAAGTATGGTTATGATAAAGAAATGAGAAAAGCCAAGGACTTAAAGAATATAAGCCATTTGCCTCTAAATTATGAATATAGAAGCAATATGTTAAGTAGGTTCTAAACATGATAAACACCCAATAACAGAATGAAAGATGAAGAGAGAATCTTTGAATCTGATGTCTGTTTACAGTCAGACCATGGTCACATAGCTAGTAACTTTTTTTTTTTTTTAAACAATGAAAAAAAGGCAGTTTTCAAGACTTGAGAACATTCTCAACAATGAGAAAAAGATGTGAGAATTTTGATGCCCCTACTCAGTTCAATCAGTATTTACTTAGTTCATTGTGACTTAATATGATTATTTTAGTAAATTATGACAGAACTGTTAGATTTAGTTAAGACTGTTAAATTTGGACTTGTATAGGTTATAATTAATTATGTATTATCATTATATTACTAATATTTGGGTTAGGGGATAGATTTATACTTGGGTCTATATTAACTTGTATTAGAGGTAGGTATGGGTATTAGTATCACCCATTCACTTCCAACTCCTACAAGTGTCCTATGAGAGCTGTGCTTGAAATTTTACAATTTTGTCCTAGAATATTGCAAGCAGGTGGAAAACTCTTTTGAGCTGGACTGTGGAGGTCTGAGAATGCTGCTGACAAAGTAGTAATGATTGATACATTTTTCTTGATCAAAAAAAAATCCTTTTTTTAGTCGAATATATGAGTCTCTTACTTTTAGACCTAACCACTCATGAATTATATTGTCTCATTCTATTTTTAGTGATCTTTCAATTTCTATAAAAAGGACCTGAGTCCAAGTAGAGGGATCCTTAACCATGAAGAAGTCTTGGATCCAATTGCTTAAGGAACATTGGTTTCCCTAATGATAACTCAGAGCTCTGCCTCAGTTTTCTTTTTCTTTTTTTTTTTTTAGTTCAGTTTTCTTTTGTTTAAAATTAGATCTTTTTTGTGGTCCATAATATAGAGAGTAAATAAAATGATTGAAACCTAAATTATCTAAAGTATGTAAAAATCAGAATTAGGAAATAATAAAAGAATTGAATTTAACACCAACAATAAGCTTAAGCCATGTTAATTGCTACAATAAGGAGATTAAAAGAGCCTAGAAAGTGTTTTGTATTTTGATGACATTTCCAAATGGAAATGTAAATAGGATAACACCAGAACAGAATGTAAACTCATATATAAAAGAATAAAGATGTATGATTATGATCAGTATCTTCTCAAAAGGCAAAGCATCTCAAAAGAATTCAAAAATGAAAATAAAAGGATGACTACTATCTTAAGGTTGGAATACCAAAAGCTCAGTACAAGAAAGCAGAGTTCACAACAGGATGGTAATACAAGCTGTCTTTAGTGAAAGGAAGCCTTTTGACTCAGCAATACCATTACTAGGTCTATTTCTAAAGGTGATTAGGAAAAAAGCAAAAGTTCTAAAATGTTTGTAGTAGTTTTCATTGAAGTGGCAAAGAAGTGAAATTGCAGAGATGTCCATCAATCGGGGAATGACGGAACAAGTTGTGAAATATGATTGTGATGGAATATAACTGTGCTTTAAGAACTGATGAGCTCAATAATTTTAGAAAAACATGGAAAGAATTGCATAAAATTACAAAGAGAAAATGAGCAGAACCAAGAGAACATTGTATATAGTAATAGTAATACTTTAAGAATAACTTTGAATAAGTTATTTTGGTTATTATAAATATCCAAATTAACCATAAAAGATAGATGAAGATTCCTATTTGTGTCCAAAGAAAGAACTGATAAATGTATGTATAGAATAAATTTACATATACATGTGTCTATATGTGTATATATATTGTATATAATATATTTATATACCCCCATTTATGTCTAATGGTGGCCATCTCTAGGGTGGGAAGGGGCAGGAAGACAAAAGGTAAAAAGAAATTTACATAACTTCATTGTGTATTTGAAAGGAATAGCAAGTTGTAAATAGTAGAATTAGTAGAATTGCACGTGTAACTGTGCAATTTTTATTATATTATATTATAGAAATGTTTTAGTTCATAAATTAAAAATTAAATAAAAAAATATAATCATGAAATGAAGCTTTCAGGAAGAATGATGTAATTAAGTCAGGCCTTCTAAGTCCTTAGGAGAATTGGGCATTCTGCTTAGGCCCCAGAGAGATTCGTAGGGGTCCTCAAACTACGCAGCTGAGGACGATTATCCCCCTCACCAATGGCCATGAAGTTTCTTTATTTAAAGGCCCACAAAACAAAGTTTTTGTTTTTTACTATAGTCCAGCCCTTCAACAGTCTGAGGGACAGTGAACTGGTCCCCTATTTAAAAAGTTTGAGGACCCCTGGACTTAGAGCAAAAGAGACAGTAGTGGAAGATTGCCTGTTGTATGAGAAGAACCAAAAGAAACACCATTCCACTTCCAGGTTCTCTTCATACCTCCATCATTCAGTAATCGCTTCACCTTTGAGTTTTATATAATTCATCTCTACCACCCCAATTAAAATTCTGGTAACTGTTTTCTACAACACACCTGGTAATTCCCCTTCTTTCCTTCCTTAATAATAATACATCTCTAACAGTTTTTTTCTCTTCCACAATTACTGCTTCATGCTAAAAGACTTCAACATACATATTGACTCTTCCCCAAAATATCTTAACCACTCAGTTCTTAAATCAACTCACATTCCTACAAGCTATTTCTTTACCCACCTGAGCTGCTTACAATGATGATCTACCCCTGATCTTACCATCAAAATCTGGTGTTAGATAATAACTGGTTATGTAACTCTGGATAAGTAACTCCTTCTCTGACAATAACTTAGTGACTTCTCATGCCTTTCCTAACAAAATTATATTATTCCACATTGTGTCCTTTAATCCCTTTGTTCTTTAATTCCTTCTGTGCTGGCAGCTTTTTTCTTTTTCCCCTTCTTGATCCTTTGGTGAACCAATTAAACTTTTCACTATCCTCTTTTAAATTCCTATCCCTCTTATTATTTCACTGATAATACCCTGCCAAGTCCTGAAGATCATGCCTATCATTGGCCACTTTCACTCCTACATATATATTCTGCTAAATAAATATAGAGAAAATCATGCAACCATTCTAACTAGCTCCACTATGAAAGTATGTCACACATTCTTAATCAGGCCTTCATTGCTTTTAGGCAATCCTTCTATACCTACCTTATTATTACTAACACACTCCACAGTGACTCTTCCAAATATTTTCATCCTACTTCAAAACTCTCATGAGAAAGATCAGCTAGATGGCACATTAGATAGAATACTAACTAGCCCTGGAATCAGAAAGACCTGAGTTCAAAGTCAGCCTCATATCCTAGCTGTATAATTCTGGACAAATCACTTAACCCCATTTGCCTGGCCAAAAACCCCCCCAAAAAACAACAACTTCAGCTCCTCTTGATGAGAATGTTGACTCTGTTGACTTCAGCAGTTTTTACAAAGTAATCCATCTGTATCCAGACTGCTCTGGTTGTTTTTTTTCTCCTTCATAAGTTGGGATCTCCTAGACTCTAATGAAAGCTGCAAGCTCATAGACATTTCCTAAGGGCAAGAATTCACCTAGATTAGATTCTGTTTGTAAGAAATTCTAGTTGATGGAGTCTCATTCAATATCACAGAACATTTGATTTGAGGATTTGAGCATTCTCATCTATCATCAGGTCCTTCAAAAACAGACTGGGCTGCAAGGGCTAGCCTCTGAATGAGGAAAGAGAAAGGAAAAACCTCAATCTTAATTGGTCATTAATATAATAGAAAACAATTTCTCTCAGAAGATAATTGTAATTTGGCAGCTGATCCAATATGTGAGTACATTAGGGGGTGTGCAGAATTGAGCTTGAGATTTTAAGGTTGTGAACCTGGGTAACCAGAAGAATAGTGGTACCTTCAGAAGGATGGGTTTGGAAATAAATATGAGTTTACATTGAGTTACATATAGCTAAACAATAATGTGAATCAGGACCTCAATTTGAATCTTGGTTCTGACACTAACTGTGTTGCTGCTGACAGACAGTTCAGTTGTTTTAGTCATGTCCCCTGGACATACTGGAGTCGTATTGGAGTGATTTGTCATTTCCATCCTGGAGATCATTTTTGATTTGCCCTGGGTGTCACAACTTGTAAAGTGTCTGAAGTCAGATTTGAACTCAGAAAGATGAATCTTCCTGACTCCAAAGCCATCAGTCTACCTACTGTACCACCTTTTTGCAAAAGGGAAAAAAAAAGTATTCAAGTCACAGCTGAGCTTAACAAGGATTTAGATAAAGGGGCTTGTACAATGGTACAAAAAAACCAGAATGAACACAAATTGGAGGTAGAGAAAAGGCCTATAAAAATGAGAAGCTTCACCTGTCTGCTGAAGTCAAGAGTTCCTGCTGGGAAGTAGTAGTGAAGTTTAGGTTGGAACCAAATTTTAGGGTGTCAAATGTTATATTGAGAAGTTTGGACTTTTTCTAGGAAAAGTTTACCTTTCTTATTGTTTCCACTTTCTCACTTTTTAATCTCTGAATGCTAATCTCAATACTTAATTGAAACTGCTTTCTCCAAATTATCATTAGAGCCAATGACCTTTTCTCAATTCTTATGATTTAGTCTAAAGAATAAATGCCATGTACACAGCAGAACATGAGAGAATTCAAAATATAAAGCAATAATTTCCATTTCAAGAGACCCTGTGTAATCAAGATTGCATAGTGTTTAGAGCCATCTTTTCTTTGCTTCCTTGTAGATTTTTTGTTCTCTGCTATGCTTTTTTTTTTTTTTTTTTTTTTTTTACATTATTTCCTCCCCTTTTTCTGCCCTTTACGACTACCAATTAAGCATGGATACACACACACACATGCACATACATATGCATGCAAATACACATGTACATGTATATCTATAATCATACACATATATATTATATGCTTAGATGTAACACTGTATTTTGCTTATTTCTACCATCCTGTTTCTCTGAAGATAGATTAGCATCTTCATAAATCCAAGTCTTTCCATATGTTTCTAAATTCACCTCCTCTAAATTCTGTCTCATCATTTCTTATACAATGGCAATATTCCAACTTTATACTGTTTAGTTATTATAGTCTAAAACAATAATATGGCTGACATTGTGTAGTTTTTCTTTTGATTAAATCTATTTTAGCTTTAACTTTGTTTGAGACTGATTACTTTCCCCCCTTTTTTTACACAATAAATTCTATTCCTGAACTTTGTGTGTATCTTTCATTTTTGTAACATTTTCTGAAAGCAACACATTATTAAATTCAAAATTTTACTCTATGTAGAAAAATAGAAATTTTATGGGTGGATTCATTCAATTCACATTTTAAGCTATAACTTTGTTTTTTTCTCCTTCCTGTTTTCCTTACTATTCCTATCCCTCCTGATTCTTCTACTTCTACCCACACTTTGTCCAATTAACTACCCCACTTCCAAGAATCCCTTTATCTTTCCCACACCTTATTCATTTGTTTCTATTTGAATTTAGAATTCAGAAGACTTATACCCTTCTAAATATGTTGTTCTCTATTCCTTTCCTGTTAATCTATACACCCACCTTTCTATAATCCCTTCATCCTGTTCTGTCACCCTTCTTTATAAATTTTGAAGACTTTTTATTCCCTTCTAATTGTATATGTTGTTTTCTCTTTAACCCAAATCTGATGTGAATGGGGTTTCCTCTAAAAAATACTTCCCTTATCCTTTTCCCCTTTTTTATTCCCTTACCCTCTTCTTTCTGAATTTAGAAGACTTTTATACATATATACATATATATGCATATATATTATATCCATATTATATGTATATATATATAATATACACACACATAAAATTAACATATTGTCCCATCTCTAATTCATTCTCAAATGAAAGCAGGATTACCAGCTTTTCTCCCCCATCTAATTCCTCTTGTACGCAGTTGTATAGCCTAATTACTCTTTTTATCATTCCCTACATGGTTTTACTTTTTAGTATCACATCCTACTCAGCAATACTGTAATCTTTCTTTCAAACTACCCCATTACTAATGACAGTCTTAGACATGGTTTACATGTCTACATATAAAAAGTAAACAATTTATTGAATTCTTTGTAATTAAATCTTTAATTTTTATCTTTTTCTATTAAGTTCAGGTCTTTTTGAAACAAAATCCTGAAATTCTAGTAATTCCTTGAATATCCTTTTTTTTCTTCTTTCTTCTTTTTCTTTTTTGTTCAAGATTATGCTTAACTTTGCTGGGCATGAAATTTTTGGCCTCAACTTCAATTCTTTTGCTCTACGATATATAGTATCCCGAAATCCGTGGTTTTGTAGTATAGTTGCTGCTAGATTATATATGATTCTAACTATGGCTCTGCCATATTTGAATTGTTTTTTTCTTGTTGCTCATACTATTTTCTCCTTCATCTGGAGGTTTCAGAATTTAGCTATGATATCACTATAGGTTTTCCTTCTTGGTTCTCTTCCAGATGGTTATTGGTGGATTTTTTCCATTTTTTCCCTTCTTATTCAAAAACTTCAGGATAATTTTATTTCTTGAATTTTTGTATTTTTTTATTGTAGCTTTTAGGTAGTTCTATTATGTTTGCTCTTGATTTCTTATGGGATACTTCACATTATCTTCTATTTTTTCCTTCCTTATATTTTGTTATTACTTGGTCTCATCACTTTGCTGGTTTCCCTTGCCCAATTTCCAATTCTTAAGAAGTTGTAGATTCTGGATTTCCTTTCCCAGTTGGTTGATTTTTCATAATCTTGTTTTTCCTGGATTTAAAAAAAATACCATTTCCTCCCCTTAATCTCTTATTTAGTTTTTAAAGTATTTGAGTTCTTCTATGAAATCTTTTTGACAATTTGACATTCTTTGGAGGTAGTTAAAGCTTTTTAGAAATTTCAGTATTCTCCTCTGACAACATGGAAATTATCTATGATTGGCTTCTTTCACCTTTTCCTGTTCATTTCTACTAGCTGTGTAACTCTGGGCAAATTACTTAATACTGTTTGTAATAAAGTTGAAGTAAATGGCAAACCATTCTAGTATTTTTGCCAAGAATGCAAAAAAGGCTCACAAAGAGTCAGACATGACTAGTCAACTAAACAACTATGTCTCAACTGCCAATGGGAATAATTGAACTTATCCCGCAGGATTGCTGTGAAGATATTATGTGTAAAATGTTTTGCTAGCCTTAAAATGTTATATATAAATGAGGCTGAAGCTGGCAGAGGCAAAGGAGTAGCAACAGGAGCTCTGGGAATCAAGGAAAGCTAACCAGGATATTTTGGAAGAGACAATAAAGGATTGGACTTTAACAGCTTTTGAGGTGATTATTACTCTGAACTGAAACTAAGGCTGCCTCCAGAAGCTCCCCAAGAAACCTGCTCCCAGAGAACAATATTTTAAAGAGAAGAGCATTACATTTTGGCACCTGAACATGGGGACCAAGAACCTTCATCTGTGACCCAGAAATTAGGGTGATTAGAATAAGGAAACTTTATTAAAAGAGCTAAAGTAGAATTTCAGCTGAAATAGGACAGATATTTAGAAGAAAACAACCTTTAAGGAAACTGTTTAGAGAGCATTGTCAGGGTTATGAAAAGCCTACATTTGATTATAATTTGGGAACAGATCACTGAACTTTTAGAAACTGTACAGTACACATCTCCTTCGTTCCCTATGGAAAAAGAATTGGATCTAGAGGAATGGAAATTAGTAGGAGAGCAACTTTGTCAATTCTACAATAAAAATGGACCTGACTCAATTTCCAAAGACACACGATATATAATTTAATACAACTGGCTTTAGGAAATTAAGTGTTAGAATAAGGAAAAAGAAGAGCAGGAGGGGGAGGTGCCAACTAAACTAGGTGAAAAGGATGAATAATAAGATAAGAATTCACAGCAGGAGAAATTAGATCATTTCCTATCCCCTAACTTCCCTCCCTCAATTAACCCTTCATGGGTAGAGGGAGGAGGAGGATGGGGAGAGGCAGAAACACATTCAGCACCTCCTATGAAGCAACCTGTGACAAGATTAGAAAAGGCATTGGTTAAAGCAAAAAATGAAGGACAGGATGTATCTGATTTTATAAATGCATACCCTATGATTGAAGAGTTTGACTCCAGGTCAAAAAAGGAGAAGATACACTCCTTTTTATCTGGAAAAAATTAAGGATTTGAAAAAATGTTGCACTCGTCCCATAACAGTGTATGAGCAAATATCTAAGGCTGCAATAAAAGCTTGGGGGGGGGGGTTCCTCCCTGGACATAAAGATGAAGGTAAAGCCTTCACAAAAATAAAGGTCCCAATGAACCCTTTGTAGATTTTGTGAGACATTTGCAGATAGCTGTCACAAGAATCATTGGAGAAAATGCAGCTACAGAAATAATGACCAGACATCTAAGGAAAATGCTAATTGAGATTTGCAAAAGAATTATATGGGGACTACACAAAAATGTTCCTTTAGAGGAGATCATAAGACATGAGCACAAACTTATTATACCCAGACTATGATGAACATAGGAAGATAGGGTCCCTCTTGGCAAGGGACTTCTAGAAAAACTCGTCAATGTTTTCAGCATGGAAAAGTAGGACATCTGAGAGTCCAGTGCAGATAATGCAGATATAGAGATAGAGAGGACAGGGTGAGAGAATAAAACCCCAAACCCCATGTCCAAAATGCAACCTAGGCTTCCACTGGGCCTCAGAATGTAGATTGACACAGGGAAATGAAAGGCAGGCCCCAGCCCCAAGATATCAGAAAAGATAGGTGGGGCATAATAATGGCAGCCAAAGTTATACCTTTAGAAACTCAATACTCTGATGTGATCAATCAACAGAAAAGCAATCAGATGGCAGAAAGGGATTACAATTGGAGAATACAGGCTTTTTAAACCAACAAGGCAGTGTCCAGCAAACATCTCCAAAGTAATTGCCAGATGAGGAGAGATCTAGAAAGTGGTAAATAGAAGAGAATTAGATGGATTTGGGAGAAAGGATTTGCTTGAATTCCTACAGATGGAGAAGGAAACAGATGAGTGGCAACGAGCTCAAAACAAACAAGAAGACCTAAAAAGCATCTGACACTGAAGGAGCATGGCTGATAATGAGACTGTTAAAGAACTTTAAAATCTGCAGGAATCATTGGAATTCCTAACACAAGATGAGACTGTTGCAGGACTTGAAAACCAGCAGGAATCATTGGATTCCTTGAGATGAAAAATTGTTGATGAGACTATTGCAGGACTTCAAAATTAGCAGGAATTATTGGATTACTGGACATGAACAAATGGACAATGGATTTCTTTTGGACTATTTCTAGGACTTATGGACATATATACTTCCTCATGGTGATTCATCTAATTTGTTATATCACTTCTAGCCTGTATTATATTGCTATGTGCTTATGTAATTTATGTAATTATGTGTAATACCTCCCATATTGATGGATTTATGTATACCTGTTTTAAAGAGTGAGCCCCTTCAGAAACCCACTAATCTGATTTGATGTCCCATTTCTTTTGGTGTTTTTACCTCCCTTTCTCAGAAGTGAGGGAGGGTGTGACCACTTCCTTTTTATGGGGTTTTCACTTCTTTTTTGAGCAGTCAGGGAAGTCATGATCACCTAAGTTCTAAATCAAAAAGCAGGAGATGTTATGGGCCAGAACTTGAAACAGGGTGCTAGGTCACTGGAATTGATAGAAACAATGCTTATGTATTTGGTTCACACCTTTGGAATTCACACCTTTAAGAGATAATATATAAGCAGCTCCTATACAAGCCAACTAGAGACTTCGGGAGATTCACAAGACAGAATTCAGTGGTCACAGCTCCCACAAGCCCACTCTCTCGGAGGAGGAGTCAGATCCATTCAATATTCCACCATTGTGCTAGCTGGAGGCTTTGGATTCAGAGGGAGCTGGAGGCTGAAACTGGCAGAGGCAAAGGAGTAGCAACAAGAGCTCTGGGAATCAAGGAAAGCTAACCGGGATATTTTGGAAGAGACAATAAAGGATTGGACTTTAACAGCTGGCTGCATTTGAGGTGATTATTACTCTGAACTGAAACTAAGGCTGCCTCCAGAAGCTCCCAAGAAACCTGCTCCCAGAGAACAATATATTTTAGAGAAGAACATTACAGAGTATATTGAATTAAAATAAGCATACCAAGTCAGATATAGACACAAATCTGTTTTTTAAAAGATACAAGCTTTGTAAGAGGGTCAAAAAAATTCTCAGTTAAAAAAATAACAAGCATAAACAAACAAACAAAAATAACAGCATAAGCTAACAATAGTTCCATGAGCAAATGTGGTAAATGTGTTGGTATAGGTCTTAGTGGAGCTGAAAAACCAGTTGCCCCAAAGAATCCTCAACAGTCAGTTACTAATAGGTATAAATACAGAATTCTAATGAATTTACTTCAGTATTCCTTATGTCTTTTGGATTTGTGACACATGCATAAACTGAGCCAGAAAGAAGTAGAGGGAGAGTGCTTTCCCTTTTTTCCACCAGGGTCATTTATTAAAATCCACCCACACAACAATGTCTTAAAAAACACTACCTTAGTAAAAAATATATGATGTGGAATGGAAATCCAAGACCCTCTACAAGTCAGGAAATTATCTTCCTAAGTTTAAATCTATCAAATACTAGGTGTGTGATTCCAGCAAGTCACTTAACCCTGTTTATCTCAGTTTCCAAATCTGTAAAATTTAGCTGGAAGACAGTATCTTTGCCAAAAAGATTCCAAAAGGGGTCACGAAAAGTGGCTAAAAAATGACTGAACAACAAAGGCATCAAAATGTGCTGAAAAAAGGGTTGTCTTGAAAGAGAACCTGGATTTAAGTCCCACTTTTCCACTAGGTAGCTTTATAATCTAAGGTGTCTCTTCATTCTTCTTTCCTGATAAAAAGATGAGGGGTTTTGTAGTAAATGATTTTCTACAGTCTTTTCTATGACCTTTTGATCCTGTTAGAAACAAAGGCCTGAGCTCTTAAGTCTCTTATTTAGTCATTTTATTACCTTCCACACTCATCCTTTTCCTTCCTCTACATTGATTTTTTTTTGGCTACATGAGGATGACATTAGGGGAAATGTGTTGGACTGGTTTCCTAGCTTTTGGTATTTATATCATCTCTAATCATCCCTCAGATGTATTACATGGCCACCACTGAGGATATGCTGAAGTGACAGAGTTCCTGGGGGTGTCAAAGTATCCACTAAATTCTTATCTCCCAAGAGAGTGCCCTTAGAGTGGGTCTGAAATGAAATGACAATGCATATTCACTCCATGGTTTTGTGAATTAAGGACCTTTTCTGTATAAGAAGAGTTGCATGGTTTGACAATAGCAGGAATTGAACTTGGAAGTGTCAGGGCTGAGGACTTAGGGCAGTTTTCTTAGAAAGCATGATGCTTGGGATGGAAATATTCAGAATACCAGGTGAAAGCAGAAAAAACATATGCTATTATACAGCTATATAAACATCCATTTAGTGCCAGAGTATGGGACTTGAGTTACATCACATTGATTTTAATGTGAAATCATGTTTATTACCATTATGCATCTGTGGGAACAGAAGCACTGTGCAAGTCAGTTATTCTCAGAGAACTCAAATTCCTAAATAATTATGAAGGCTTTACTGATAACCTTTGCTGATTTACTTAGAAGATTCTAAACCAGAAATGGAATGGAGTGGGTATAAATATATCTGTGACCCAAGGGTAAGTTTTGTTTTCATTTATCCATTTTGTATTATCCCTGAGTCTTTCTTCCATACCATGGATAATTGAGAATTTATTGAATCCAGCAGGCATGAGTGAACCTCACTGAAGAAATATGGCATAGTGGAAAGTGTGCTGCATCTGGAGTCAGGAGACAATTTCAAATTCTGGATTGGACACTTACTGTATGACTCCAAGTGAGACCTTGCATCCCCTTGAGTCTCAATATTCTCATCTGCAAAATAAGGATAATACTTGAGTTATCTATCTCAAAGGATTATTGCCAATGTATAAATTTTCAAGGGGTCAAAAAAATGAAAACTTATTAAAAGCTTTTCTTTGGGCTCAAACCCTCCTTTACCAAATATATGGTTGGCTCTATAAGCATTAGCCATCATTCTCTAAAGAATCTCCCTTCTATTATATTTACAAACTTAACTTTAGGTATAATTTTGTCTCAGAAATCGAACCTTCCTAAGCCAATGATGTTACTGGTGGGTTATGGAAGGATTTACAGTTTTGGCTTTTAAAATGAAGTTCAAACTTATAAGCAAAGGTTTTCATTCCATTTATTCTATGATCAGTAAAAGCCATCTTCCAGAAGCATGGAAAGTTCCTTGAGGAACAATGTGGAAGTAAATAACTTTTCAAAGATCTTATTTTAGAAACTTTCCCATTTACTGAAGGATCATTTATTGGCAAAATTTGTGGGCTGCAAATAGTTACTCAATATCTTCACTCAATCTCTTCATCTCTAAAATGGAGATAATAATAGCACCTATCTCCTAAAGCTGTTGTGAGGTCCAAATAAATACACACCTTACAGGACTATAAAATATGTTATTTAATAACAATTACATTTATATAGCATGTGCTAGGCACTCTGCTAAGTGTTTTTCTATCACCACCATCGTTATTTCTTTTTTCCCTTTAACAGGCAGCATTGAATAGTGGGACAATGAACTTGAAAGTTAGGAAGATCTGTGTTCAAATCCCATCTTCAACACTTATTAGTTATGTGGCTATTGGATCAAACATCTTTCCCAACCTAAAATCTGTGATATGATTTCTAATTAATCATGTTTTCAAAAAAGAAAAAAGCAAACACACTCCAGTGTTACAAAATCTTGTATTAATCATCTCCCTTCACTTTCAATATAAGAAATATAGCCATGATTTCTTAGTTACATAGGAGGAAATGAGTAATAAATACATTGTAGCAAGTTTAAACCACAAGGGTGTTTTCACTGGTAACAACATTTGAAAACTGTATACTTGCAAAGTAGGGCATCTCCAAATATTAGTATTTCTGTATATCAGTAAATCTTTTACATGTACAAACATGCTATTTTCCATATATGACCAAAAATTTAAAATGTGCATTGTTGGCAATATAAACTAGACAAAAATATCCCTTTATGCACTAATTTTATACAGAAAAAGAGGACTAAATGCATGCAGGTACAATATCACTTGCTTGCATGGGGCATGCAACAACAAAAAAGGCAAAGCTTTTTAAAGTCAGCTTATTATGCATAAATACAAAAGGGTTATATATTAATAAGGGAGGAAGTATTCTGTTTAACATTATTAACATTCCTATTTTCTTCCTATTCCTCCCAGAGGAATTCACATTCACATTTTTTGTAATTCCTTTATCTTTACTTAAAGGTGAATTCACATTCACCTTTAAGTAAAGATAAAGGAATTACAAAAAATAAAACTCATTTTGCAAACTCTGATGATTTGTATAAAATCAACATTAGTGTTATTATAGCTGTATGTGCAAATTATATTTCTGCAGAATCTACTTATCATCAGGCACATTTAGAAAGTTTAAAGTTGTATCTTTCTGTACCCCAAATTAGGGCTGACTGCAGAGATTTCTGAAGGAGAGACAAACCTGACTTCTGCTCACTCCTGTGTTCTTTTCTCTCCTCTTTTCAGTTTTCTAGCCCAGCCCAGCCCAGTCCAGCAGCAAGCATGTCATAGTCCTGGGTTTGAATCTCTATATTTGTCTGGGCTGGAGGGGATGCTCTCAAGTTTCTAGTTCATAATGGAGAGGAGAGACAAATCCTGTATCTGTAAGCGGGCTGGGGGATAGAGAGGCTTGTGGTAGGTAGAAAGGGTTGCTGGATGGGCTTGGTAAAAGGTAGAAAAAGATCTTGAATGAAAAGCAAATTTTCCTCAATGTTCTTCAAAGAGTGATGGAGGTGGGGATGTGAATGGGGAAGATAGGAAGTAGGAAACGGGGTGGTGGTTGTCAGTTGTGGCCCTATTTCTTGATACCAATCAGACACAAGGATTTGAAAGCTTCTTTCTTGGCCCAGAAACCATCACTTTGTAGACCATGTAGGGTCTATTTGGCTTGCCAGCCATCATTTAGGAAGTGGAACCCAAAGCATGTGAGAACATATCAGCAGCAACGTTTCATGTTGTATACATAGGGTGTGTGTCTCTTCCTATTAGTAATGGTAAGAAATTACTATGAATAAAAAGCACCAATAAAACATCATACGTAAGAATAAGAATATTGTAGCAGTACACTACTGTATATGGAGTAGTGTGCAGAGATGCTAAGAATACATTGCTTAAATCAGAACAAGAACAACAAAATATATATATATATAGTGAAAGTCATTCTGATTTTTAAAAAATTATCTTATATTTGCTTATTATAAAACAGTTGCATTTGGCATAAATGGGTAAAATACAAAAAAAGGCACTGCCGCTTTATTACTAAATATCTGACTTCACAGCGTTATGCATGCAACTGTTTTTTTTTTTAATAAATAGATTTCTTTTGCTTTAGGATTTTTTAAAAAATTGAATTCTATCTATACCTGCAGTCAATACAGGTTCCACATAGAGCAGGGGTAGTCTTCTAAAATTTAACAGAAACTCTGTTTTTTTTTTTAAATTAAAACACCAAAAAACAAAACACAACTAAATTAATCTATACAGTCAATGAAAAATAAGCCTTAAAAAATTACCGATGTGGTTATTAATGACAGAAATTATGGTTACCAGCCACAGCAAGGTAGTAAAATAGCATATTCAAAAGTATATCTCTAATAATCAGCTAACTTTTGCTTCTATAAAGGAACAAATAGAAATTCCAATAAGTAAATACTTTTGTGTTATTTTTCTTTTAAAGACTTCATGCTAATGCAATTGTGTATTTCTTTTCAAAACTGCAAGTTTTATGTAGCTAGAATTACTTAGGGTGCAACTCAAGATTCAACATCTTATTGTTTTTTATAAGATGTAAAAATACTATAATTTCTCACATTCCTTGCTATACTTTCTTAGCACTGAATAAATCTTCCCAAACTAACTTTAATGCCATATCTCCTTGAACCTTCCTCTTTTTGGCTATGTATTCATACCAAAATTTATACTGTTCAGCTTCCTAGTACAGACCTTAACTTCTGTTTGGTTTCTTTTAATGCACTTTTCACAACACCAAACTGTCTAACTTTCTTTCCCTTAAGAAAAGGTACCATCTTTATGATACCATCACTATGTAATGACATCCTTCTTTTCTGTGTGTGGAAAGACTAACCAGCATCACAGAAAATCCCTGATTTAAACCTTGCTACAGGTATCCATTATAATCATAAGATTTTCTCTCCTATATATATTAGTCCCTCCCTTCCTTGACCTCTCTGTCTCCACTCCTACTTTCAATAGCACCACAAAAGCTGGGGACTCTGTGCTTGTTAAGTGTGGAAATGGGAAGCACAGGCTGTTCCCATTTGTACTCTTCATTCAGCAGCGAACTTATGCCATATCCCAAAGACTCAGGTCCTTTTCCCCCAGTGACTTCAGTGAAGGGATCACTATTTATAGGGTTTATGCCCCATAACTCAAACTAGATTCCTTCATCCTAAAGCAATGCCCCTTGTCATGTATACATGGCATATCCACAGGGAAATACAAATTCCATCCTTTTTTACTTCCCTCCATAAGTGAATGTATGTGCAAACACCTTTGAGTGTCAGATTTTTTTTTCTTTAAGCTAATAGTCTAAAGAGAAGGTGGAGTGGTGGTGATGGTGATGAGGGTAAGGAATAAATGATAGGAGATAAGAAGATTGATCAGATGGGGCTTAGTGAGTGGAGGAGGAAGATATTCTGGGGTAGAAGCAGATTTATGACAGTGCAGCATCTTTTAGAAATCACCTTGTGAAATGAGAGAGAAGCCATAACACTGTGAAGCCATAATACTGATCACATGACATTCTCCTCTTTACATCATCCACACTGTCACCCTTTCAGACAACATCCCCAGCCTTCTCATCAATCTGTGCTCAAAATCAAAAAATCCATCAGTTCTACATGCCAGTGTCCATCTTTCCTAGAAGCAGAGCTTGGCAGCCATTTATAAAAATGCAAACCTGCTGCTATTTTAAAAATGAACAGAGAAAAACATCCCACATCATCATTTAGAACAAAAATCCTTTACAATACTATGAGAGGCCCTAACTGACATCTTTATACATTATGTACCCTTTCGATTTGTTATTATGTAAACAATATACAAATTGAAGTTATCTAAAATTTAGTTGGAGGAAAATGTCTCCTTTTTCATCCCCTTTCCTAAGTGGCCCTATATCTCTGGGTCAGGCAAGACCTTCAGGAAAAGCCAGTCAATGAGAGACATGAAAGGTGAAGCTGTGAGATGCCACCTTGCTTTGGTCACATGCATCTTGACTGATTTTTGAAGCCAGGCTCTCTTCTCTACTGGGGCTCACCAGGACCAGGGTCTTCTGTTTCCTGATGATGTGTTTCTTTTATATCTTTCTTACTGTTGGAACTATTTATTATTTCATCTGGGAAATCCCTCACTAGTCCCATCTTTCCTCCCCTATGTTCCCTCCTTCTCCATGCTCCTCCCATCAATCCATTCTACTGGCTCTTCTACTCTTGATGTAATAAATGACAAAATAACCAATCCCGGGTCTAATGATATGTTTACAAGGACGACCTACGCTCTCACAAAATCAAAATGGGAGAGGGACCAGGAAAAAAAAAGGTTGCAAAGTATCTCAGAGGATCCTGTGCAAGTCTGAAGATGGCTGACACTGGACCCGCAGCAGTCGATTTCACGGCCAGCGCGGTCACTAACTCCTTCAGTTTCTAGATAGTGGAGGTTCGATCAACCCCATCTGAAAAAAAAAACAAAAAAACCACAACAGGAAAAAGTGAAGTAAGCGCCAGGCACGCACAACCAAATATTTTATTGGCCACTATGTGATTTCGTGAATGGCAGAAATTGTTTTTAGAATACATCCTTTCACTTGGCATGTTATCAGAAAAGATGTGTCCATGGACTTTTTAAAATTTCCAGTTTTGGTGAAATATTATGGCTAGGATAACTCAATTCAGGAATTTTATGCTTATTATTTATTTTTTACGAGGTAGAGGCAGTAAGTACAAGTGCCTTCTTCTCTCTGAGATTATCTTCAAATCATCCCATACAGATCTTATTTTGTACACAGCAGTGTGCATCTTGTCTCCCCCATTAGAATGTGAGCTCCTTGAGGACACAGACTATTTTTAACTTTTGTGTCCCCAGTAGACATTTAATAAATTGTTGTTTACTTGATTAGTCTATGAAGCCTTCTGCTCTTTATACAATAGAGAGAACTCAGATATAAAGTGAGGATGACACAAATATGGGGGTGACTGAATATTCTGGACTATGAGGAAGAAAGGTAACAGGATCCTGAATTTGCTCTGGAATATTTCTGACATGCTAATATGGTAGTTTTCAGATGAGGCATTTTGAGGAGGGAAAGCAAATGACCTATAAGACAGATAACAGATGTACTTTAGATACATGAATACTTTATTTCTTGAAGGAACTGCATTTTTAAGACCTTAGTCAACAGGCCAGTAGAAGATCAAAGGGACAGACTGCAATTATCATTGAGTACCTAGCATAAGATTGTAATGGAAATTTTAAAAATTTCCTTTTATTAAATTTCATTATACCTTTCCTCCTGGAACATTTTGGTGAGCTGAAGTTTATTTCCTTTTAATATTAACGTTATCTGAGGTTTTCACCTCTATAACATGCACTGTAGTAATTTTTTATGACAACAGTGACCTATCACAAAAACTCAAAGAAAAGATATTTCTTCCATACCAAGATCTAGAGCTAGAAAGGATTCTCAAGGGTTATCTTCTTATCTAGCCTAATTATCTCATTTTCTGGATGAGAAAATGGAAGCTTAGAAAGGTAAAGTGCCTAAAGTCACACAGGTCCTCTGACTACAAATTTGTGTTCTTTCTACTCTTTAGTCCTATCTTTACCTTGATTCTGGTCAGGGATATTGTAAAGCTCAAATGAGATAAATGCCAGGAATTATTATTAGGTTACCATCATTAGACCTCCAACCTTATGATAACTACATTCTTTGAACCTTCTTTCTACTGTACTCCTGCTTAGCTTTATCAATGTTTATAGAGAAATATAGGAACGTGCTGGTAAATATTTAACAATCAGTCTGGAATGGAAGAAGGAGAATGTATGAACACATACTTCTAAGTTTAATCTGCATTATTAATACCTAAGTCTAGAAAATCAACTATATATATAAACTTTTGATTTGTAGTGATTATTGATTTTTGAGACATAAATGCTCATATTGAATTATTTATTAAATAATTCACTCTTTTGTGTGAGCAAGTTAGAGGTGGTTTCTAACTTGAATTCCATTGTTATCGATAGACTATCAATTATATTTAGAGTTTTTTAGTTTTCTCTTTCTTCATGGGACAGAGCTTCAAGGTAATACTTACTGGCCTTATAGAGACCAAAGGGTAGGAATAAACTCTTCCTCTTGCCTTCTGAATAATATCAAACAAGAGCAGCAGCTTCTAAGAAGCAGCCACTTCTTAGGCTGATAAGAAAATCTTTTGTTTCTATTCTATTGTTAAGCCTAAATTCTGAAAGTAAAAGAAAGTGTTGGTTTCCAGGGCTCCTAGAGAATTCTCTACAAATGGTCCACAGCATTCAAGGGACATTGGGAGAGTAGTAAAGGGAAAGCCCCAGAATAATTCCTGAATCCCAATTTTAACAATTTATATTTTCCATCTCCATAAACCATGAATAGAAATACTCATCACTAGGCAAATGGTCAAGAGATAACCAGCAGGAACAAGGGAGAATGGGAAAAATGGTAGCTAAAAGAGAAGGAAGGGACCTGGATTATCCACAAACTGGTTAATCAGCTCCAGAATAATCAAGAGTTGACTGTAAGGGTCTTTATATATTATAAATGAACTTCAACTTTCAAAATGACAGTTTGTCTGGCCTTGGATAATGATACTCTAGCAACAGAGAAGCTGAATTTAGGTCTTTCTTTAACACTCAGAGCTATTAAAGAAAAGAACACCTAATAATGACTGTTTCTTAATCACAAGGAACAATAACAGCCTAGCCTATGAAATGTTCCAGGACTGCTTCTCCTCCCATAGCCTTCACTTCCCTTTCCTGATGATTCTTAACTTGGAAAAAGTGAAAAGGAAGAGGAGGAAGAGGAGGAAGAAGAGGAAGGAAACAAGAAAAGATAAGATAAATTGGGATTATAAAGTAAAGAGGAAATGGGTTTAAATTGAAAGCTGAAGAGTATTGTTAGCTACATGGAGGAACTTCCTAACAACCTTAGCTACTAGGATGAATTATTGGTTGTTGAGAACTCTAAAAATGATACCATTAATTTTTGGAATAAGTGAGGGAGATTCTTGGCTAGATTAAATGAGCTGTTCCTAGCTGTTCTCTCTCCACCAAAACTGAAAGCAGTCCTTCTACAATAATCTCCAGCAAGGCAAGGGCATTATTACCTCAAAGGAGGTGGGGGAGGCATAGCCCAGAGGAAAACTATCATGGTAAGAAAGTAAACCACTCTTCCTTCCTAAGGCTGTCCTCAATTGAATTTATCATCTGAGCTTACACTATTTTTCACATGACTTCTCATGAGGAGGGGTTACTGAGCAAAATAAAAATTACAATAACTAACATTAAAATTTGTAAAATGGTCTACATACATTATCTCATTTGATCCTTACAAGAACCCTGTAAAGTAGATATTATTTTTATCCCCATTATACAGATGAGGAAACTGACTAGGAGAGGTTAAATGACATTTGAAAGAGTAGCAAAAATACTGGTTTAAAATAGTTTGCTTCAAAGTGTTTAATCAGACATCTTTTTCTTCAAAAAGAAAATGACATAGCTAATGATAATAATGCTGACAAACAAAAATACAAACAAAGTGCCAATTATCTAAGCTATAAATATAATGTTGTAAGGAAAAATCACTCCTTACTGACACTCAGATTCATATAGGAAATCATCAAAATCTGAATAAGAATTTAAGCCTTGCCTCTTTGGTCTAGGGAACTCTCTTGCCTTCAAGTGTTCCCCCTCCCATTAGAAAATGCTCCCCAACATGTTGAGCTTGAGACATTATTAAAAAATTCAGCTTGCTTTAAACAACGATAATTTAAAGAAAAACCTACCAGGTTCTTAACCCATGTTGCCTCAATATGAACTAGGGACAAAGATGTTGTGGACCCAATTCTTGCCCTGCTCTTCAGAATCATGTTGTCCCCATTATTTCCCAAGGAAGCTCTTGGCTCAGAACCAGCTCTCTGGGGGACATGAAGTCAGGATGGAGAATGAGTGTCCTACTTTAGGCACCAACGGAAAAACAGTGACTATTATTGTCTCCAAGTCTCAGTAGCTGAGATGTCTGCAGAAAAGACTCTTTAGGGTCAAGCCACATGGTCCATAGGTCAAATCCAGCTTGCTACCTGTTTTTGTACAGCCTGTAAGCTGAGTGACTTTTACATTTTAAAACTCAAAACTTCACTTAAATACAAATTTTATTTTAAAATGTAAAAAAAAACCCATTCTTAGCATGCAGGCTATACAAAAACAGGCAATGAATCTGATTTGGCCCATGGGTCAAAGTTGACCAATCTGGATTGTCTGGATATGTCTGCCATCTTCCTACCAAGAATCGAGAACTAAAGTGAATCTTTAATATTAGGGCCCCTTGACAGCCAATTATTGGACATGATGGGGGGAAATGCACCCACTGATAGTATATTAAAGTATAATGAAAGATGATGGCAGAAAAGAACATCTATTTTGCTAGCTCCACCAACCTTCCCCTTGGGAAGAAGCTATTGAGTCTGTGCTCTTGATCCATGACAACACTGACATAGCTAATGCAACCCTTTATTAAGAGGAGGTGGATGGAGGAAATGTTTACTAGGGTAGCTGTAATAGTACAGCATATGAGGTCTGACAAGTAGATGTTGGAAAGACACAGTGCATTTTGTTAGCTCTATTTATGGGCTAAAGTTCTGCATATCACACCCACCACATTGCTGACCTTCAGTTACTGAAAAATGTTAATGTGTTGCCCAAATAGAAATTTCCTTGTCAAGGATTAGAAAAGCCAGTCATTAGGCTGAAGCTTCCAGATCCACCTGAGTAATTTGGAATTTTTCAGATGTAAGACCAATAAGTTTGTTAGGATGTTTCTTTCCATTATTCACTATTGCTAGTGAAGGTCTGGCCCAAACAGGGGCCTAGAGCCTGGAATAAAAGAAACCCAATTCTGTGAAGAATTTCACAATAATACCTCTCTCTGTTTTTCCTTCCCTCTCTGGCTACTCAAGACATTAGAGCGATTTAAATTTAAGATGGATTTGGTAATCCTGGTTTGAGCTGCTGGGGAGAAGGACAATTTAGTTCTCTCAGCAATTAACTCATTTTCCAACAAAGAAAGAAGCTAAGGAACATTCCATTGGGGTGATATAATTCATTCAAACATATTGAGTCCCTTCTTCCCTCCCAACACCCTCTTCTTCCCACCCTCCTACAGGCAACTATAGCATATTTGTGACCAAAGGGTTGTCAAGTGCATTCATTCTCTCGGTCACCAGTGGATAAAGAAAGAAACTCACCCCCAAGGGCATGTTCAGTCATACTGAGGCACAAGGATTCTAGCCTGTTGTTGATGTCAGGTTCTGTCACTGGAACCTGGAACTCTGTAAAGGGCAAAGGGGTTACACATTGGTGATGAGCAATCTAATCTACTAATTACACTAATAAGTGTAAACTTATATAATGAAAAATCTTGCTTAGCCACATGGGAGCTTTTCCAGTGAAATCTTGGTGTGCATTCTCAGGGAATTATCAACTGGGGTGTTTTCAGTCTAAGCAGAGAACATATTTTTCTCCTTCATTTAAGTATGACCAAACACATTCTATTATGCACAGAAAGGTTACCACAGGCACTAGTAGGTTTAACTAGTAGGTTAAAATAAGCTGGTCACAACAGACACAACTGTTCCCTAGGACTTACCTCAAAAATGGCTTGTATCCTAGGCATTTTGCTATAGGACAAACAGGGAATGGGGATGAAGGAATTTCAATTTCAGAAAACTCCAAGGATACATATGAAGAGCTTCAGACCAATTAGGTTGTGACAATAAGCACCACACTCATTTCTATAGTACTTTAAAGTTTACAAAGCACTTTTTATTCAACAACCCTGTGAGGTAACTAGCACAAGTATTATAGTCCCTATTTTATAGTGAGAAAACTGAAGCTCAGAGAAATAATCCAATTTTAATCCTAGTATTTTGACTTCACTTCATCATTCTTACCTCTTTCACCACAAGATCAAGGATATATGTCTCACCTGCTATGGTAGGATGGTCCATTAAGATGAATGATAAAACATTGTCAACCTGAGTAAGATTAACTGAGAGTGCTTATTTAAAAAATATAATTCTCAGGAACTTTATAACAAAAAACCAACTGACCAGAAAGGGAAGGTTTGCTCAACAGAATGGGATTAAGACAAGGACTTAGTACCAAAAGTACCAGCTCTTTTTTATTATAGCTTTTTATTTACAAAACATATGCATGGGTAATTTTTCAACACTGACCCTTGAAAAACCTTCTGTTCCCAATTTTTCCCCTCTTTCCCCATAACCTCTTCCCATAGATGGCAGGTAGTCCAATACATGTTAAATAAGTTAAAGTATATGTTAAATATAATATGTGTATACATATTTACATATACAAGAAAAATCGGATTTAGAAAGAAGATAAAAATAAACTGAAAATGAAAAAATGCAAGCAGACAATAACAGAAGGAGTGGAAATGCTATGTTGTAGTACACCACTCATTTTCCATTGTTCTTTTGCTGGGTGTAGCTGATTCTCTTCATTATTGAACAATTGGAACTGATTTGTGTAATGGGCTGAGGTTTGAGTTGATGCACTGAGGTCCCAAGTACCTGAATTCCTGACTCCTGATGATTTAAAAATACGCGATCTTCACAGATTTGAATCACCTCATTATTGAAAAGAGCCACGTCCATCAGAATTGATCATATTAATATTGTTGTTGAAGTGTATAATGATCTACTGGTTCTGCTCATTTCACTTAGCATCAGTTCATGTAAGTCTCTCCAGGCTTCTCTGAAATCATGCTGCTGGTCATTTCTTACAGAACAATAATATTCCATAACATTCATGTACCACAATTTATTCAACCATTCTTCAATTGATGGACATTCATCCAATTTCCAGTTTCTAGCCACTACAAAAAGGGCTGCCACAAACATTTTTGCACATGCAGGTCCCTTTCCCTTCTTTAAGCTTTCTTTGGGATATAAGCCCGATAGGATATGCAGAATCAAAGGATATGCAGAGTTTGATAACTTTTTGAGCATAGTTCCAAATTGCTCTCCAGAATGATTGGATTCATTTGCAGTTGCACCAAGAATGTAGTAGTGTCCCAGTCCAAAGTATCTGCTTTTGATAAATCTTATTAATTTTTTAAAGTTAGCTTTAAAACTCACATGTGAGGCCTACTCCAGTCCTTTAGTTTTTGTTCCTTTTGAACTCCGTTACCCTTTTTTATTTAAGTCATGTTGCCTGTTATTGATAATTTTCTTTTCATGTAATTTCCCAATTTGATTATAAATTTCAAGAGAAGAGGCATCAAACTTCATTGATAACACTGTCTGTAGCTCCCATTCATAGTGCTCTATAGGGGAAAAGCACCTTTTATTTTTTGTTATGGGCCAGAACTCTGAAACAAGGATTCTTACTAGGTGTTAAGTCAGTGGAATTGATGAGACAATGGTTATCTAGTTTAGCCTGGTGATTAATAGTTCTTTAAGTTCAGTATGATTGATTTAATTTTACAACAAATAATGGTTTCCTAGTGATTGGTTTATACTCAGTGTAGAGCATATAAGCTGTGATAAACTCAGCCTGAGTCAGAGCCAGAGACAGAGTTAGAAGGACTCGAGAGAGACTCAGAAGGGCCAGACACAGACTAAGAAAGGACCCAGAGGCACATTCACTCCATCTTCGGTCAGGCTCTTGGTGGCTCTCCTTGGAGGCTCAGAGCCAGAGCCAGAGAATACAAGAGGACTGGAGGCAGGAGCTCAAGTTCTCAGAGACAAGGAGTGACATTCATCCCATCTCACACCACCTTGATGGCAGGGCTCTTCTTAGCTTTTCCACTGAAACCAAGACTCTGGAAGGCCTTTAAGAAAGCTAGCCTGGGCCCCAGGCAAGGAAATTAGACTGTGAAGAAGATAATAAAGAATTTGGACTTTAACACCTGGTTATTCTTGTGATGATTACTCAACTGAAACAAAGGCTGCTCCCAAAACCTCCAGAAAACCAAATAAGAACATTACAATTTTTCTTTCTATCCCTAGCACTTAGCATCTGGAGCTGGCATCTAGTAAGTGGTAATAAAGGCTCAATGGCAATATAAAGAATAATAACTTGGAAATAGTTAAGAATCAGAATCAAGGCATTCATGTATCATAACTCCAATGGACTTGATGAAAAGGTGACAGATTCAAGATGCAGAATGAGACATAGGATTTTTGGACATGAAAATGTGTGCATCTGTTTTGCTTGACTAGGCATATTCATTACAAAGGGAAAATAAATGCTTATTGATTGGTAAAAGATATTGAAAAAAGATTTATTGAGTTATATGAAGTTATATGAAGAAGAGATAGCTATAGCGGTAAAAAAAAATTGTAAGTCTCTTAATTGGGGCATGGTGATACACATCTGTAATTCCTGTTACTAGGGAGACTGAGCCAGTGGATTTCTTGAATTTGGGAGTTTTTGATCTGCAGTGGATAAGTTGATTGGGTTTCTGGTATTAAAATTGAGAGATTGGGAGGGAAAAGGAGAACCTGTCTAAAGTAAGACGTACTACCCTGTGGCCTAAAACTTCCCTGTTTTATTTTCCTTTCATTACCTATTATAGGACTTCCTTTTCTGTTTTTTTAAGGCGTCACCCTATCTTACCCTAGGCTGAAAGAGCCATGAGTCCAATCCCATTCTGATTGGCACAGGAGTTTTGACCTGTCCTAATTTCTGACTTGGACCAGTTCTCCCTTCCTTAGGCAACCTGGTTCTTCCTAGTACTTGGGATTACAGATGTGTAACACCACATCCATTTACCCTAATTTTCCTCTGCATCCCTCCATTTACCCTAATTTTCCTCTTGCATCCCTTTTAGGTATTTCTACTACTGCTTTGTACTGCCACCACAGACCACACAGGAAAATTAATTAATAAAACATTAATTAATACTTTATTAATAATAAAGTAATTAATTTAGTAAAGTAATTATTAATAAAGTAAAATACTGAGATGTAAAATGTTATTTCTTGTTAGAATCCAATTTTAAGATCTGTTTGGAAAGAAGGATTAAGTAGTACCTAAAAATGAGGATTTAAAAAATATATACATGCTAGTCATTCATGCAATCTTTATCTTCAACTACTATAAATTAATCAAAGGTATCTAAACCAAAGTACTATTATTTAATAATAATAATTACTATTTATGTAGTACTTTGCAAATTTTGCAAAGTGCTTCCATATGTTATTTGATTTGCTCCTTACAATAATCCTGCAATATAAATGCTATTATCCCCATTTTTCAAATTAGGAAACTGAGGTAGACAGAGGTTGAGCAACTTGTCTAGAGTCACATAACTAGCAATCTGAGGCAAAATTTGAAACTCAAGTTTCCAGTCGGTGCTCTATTCACTATTACCTCTATAGTTAAGTTATCTAAAGGGAAGTTCAACCACAGTAGGCATATATTTTTTAAATTCTGAGGTCATTTTCTTAAGTTGATTTCTAACAAATGAAACTAGAAGAGAATACTGTTGCTAATATCTATAACTATCAGAATGTTTCTGAGGAAGCCTTGGGGTCAAGACAAGATATAGTAGATCAAAAAGTTTGATATTCAGAGATAAGCTTGAAAGGAGATACATCCTCTTTTGGCTATTAAGAACAGTAAATCCAAAGAGAGGGGATATTTCAAGGAAAAATTAGGGGGATAAAATGGAGATCTATGTTGACTCTTGATTCTTAAGAAGAGCATTTTTGCATTGTGGTCCATCTATGTGAAAATCATGTGCATGCAAAAATTAAAAAGTCCTATAGGGCATGAAATCTATGAAACAGAAACACACACAATTTTATATATAGCTCTTTGACAAATATGAAAAAACTAGCAATTATAGCCATCCATATGCTCTTTGTAAAATTTAGTTTACTCTCCAGATATCTCCTTTAAACAAACATTGTGGAGCAATCTGGATAAATAAAGATGCTTGACATTTGGAAAGAAGTGTTTCAGCTGCAGGATTTCTTGCAACACATAGTAAATGCCATTTTTCAAGCCTGGTGTTGTGTGTTCAAAAAAAGAAGACTGGAAATTGCAGAGCTGTGCTTTCTCCAAAATCAACCAAATCTTTGTGTTGCTCTTTTAGGTTGTAAGATAGATCAGTTACTATTCACTCTTTTACCCCTCACTTCCTCCCCCTGCCCCCAGTACTTAAATGGTCAGAAAGAGGTGATATGATCATAACAACCCCCTCTTCAACTAGCTCTGAGAAGCATGAAGTCTCAGTAGAAGTCCATATGTCAAAGCGTCAGTTTCCTACTATTATGGACTTTTTAACCGTCTGTTTGACACAAAAGCAGATTCACAGCCTCTCATTGCTTTACACAAAGCAGAAAGTAGAATATCACACAACATCCATAACAAGCTGGAACCTCTTGGCTGTGGTTCTCTTGATGTGTGGGGCTCTTAATGAATGAAAGTCATTAAGAAACAGGCCAGAACTACTCCAGCCCTTCAATCTGACCACTGGGTTCAACACTAGGATATATGATATACCTCTGACACATTGGTTAGCTGTGTATTTACTAGCTATGTGACCCTGGGCAAGTCATTTAACCCTGTTGATCTCAGTTTCTTCATCTGTAAAATGAACTAGAGAAGGAAATGACAAACTATTCCAGTACTTTTGCCAAGAAAATGCCAAATTGGCATTCTGAGTCATAAAGATTTAAACATGACTGAAAAATGACTGAACAAAAACAATAACCAATACTGTCCTGTTCTGCTTGTGCCCTCCCTACGAACTTTGTTTTACTGTTTTGTGAATTTAAAAAACCTTTTAGGAAGGCTCTTTTCTTTTTTATGTTACTATCACTACTCCTTCATAACTCTCATTCCCTCAAAAGCAAAATCCTCCCCCAGTAGCAAATAATTTTATTCAAGCAAAATAAATTCATTAATTTGGCTGCATCTGAAAATGTATGTTTCATTTTGAACTTTCAGTACACTTCTCTGCTAATAGATTTAAAAAAATTAGAAAATAGAAAATAGAAAGAAATAGAAAAAAATAAAAAATAGAAATTAGAAAATAGAAAAAAATAGATTAATAAAATTAAAAAGGATTCAAGTTTCTGCAATCATGATTTTTCTTCACATTCATCAGAATTCCGAAATCTTTCAAGGTTCTTTTTTCTTTACAACGCTGTAATTCTATAGATTGTTCTATTTATTGTGCTTACATCGCTCATCATCTAACCCCAGATTTGTTTCTGTCCCTAATTTCATTTCTACTCCAATTCTATTTCTAATCCTTACCCAATTGCATTTTCTAATTCAGTTTTTAAAACTGAATTTCCATTTTTAGTCCTAATCTCTAATTCATAGAAGCAAGAGTATGCTAGTAAATGTTTTAACAACTGGCTCTCTAAAATAACATGATACACTTTTTTTAAGCTTAATCTACATTATTTACATTTTCTCCATCACTTTAAGTCTAGGACAATCATCCAAAAGAATAAAACACACCACCTCCAATTATTATTTTCCTTATTCATCATTGTCAATACAATGGGCCTCAGAGAAGTTTTAATTTGTATTTCTCTTATTATTACTGAGTTGGAGCATTTTTTCCATGCCTTTTGATAGCTTGTTTTTTTTTTTCCATTAAGACATTATTATTCATAACACTGGATATTTATCTTTTGGGGGAATGGCTCTGGTTTTTTTATTTTTGTATACTGTGTACCTCTTGGCAATTTGACTTTATCAGTGAAAATTTTCCAGTTTTCTTTCTCCTCTGGTCATAGCTGCATTAATTTTGTTTGTTCAAAACCTTTTTAACTTTATGCAATCAAAAATGTCCATTTTATGTCCTGTGATCCTTTCTGTTCCTTGTTCGATTAATGACACTTCTCTTATCCACAAGTGTGAGAGGTATTTCCTTCTCTTGCTTCTGTAATTGATAGATTCTTTAGAAGACCCAGCTTTTGGGATAACTGGAAATCAGTATGGCAGAAATTAGGCATGGACCCACACTTAACACCGTATACCAAGATAAGATCAAAATGGCTCCATGAGTTAGACATAAAGAACGAGATTATAAACAAAGTGGAGGAACATAGGATAGTTTATCTCTCAGACTTGTGGAAGAGGAAGAAATTTGTGACTAAAGACGAACTAGAGACCATTATTGATCACAAAATAGAAAATTTTGATTACATCAAATTAAAAAGCTTCTGTACAAACAAAACTAATGTAAACAATATTAGAAGGGAAGCAACAAACTGGGAAAACATCTTCACAGTTAAAGGTTCTGATAAAGGCCTCATTTCCAAAATATATAGAGAGCTGGCTAATTTATAAGAAACCAAGCCATTCTCCAATTGATAAATGGTCAAAGGACAATTTTCAGATGATGAAATTGAAATCATTACCACTCATATGAAAGAGTGTTCCAAATCATTATTAATCAGAGAAATGCAAATTAAGACAACTCTGAGATACCACTACATACCTGTCAGATTGGCTAAGATGACAGGAAAAAATAATGATGAGTGTTGGAGGGGATGTAGGAAAACTGGGACACTGATACATTGTTGGTGGAATTGTGAACGAATCCAACCATTCTGGAGAGCAATCTGGAATTATGCCCAAAAAGTTATCAAACTGTGCATACCCTTTGATCCAGCAGTGTTTCTACTGGGCTTATACCCCAAGGAGATACTAAAGAAGGGAAAAGGACCAGTATGTGCCAAAATGCTTGTGGCAGCCCTGTTTGTAGTGGCTAGAAGCTGGAAACTGAGTGGATGCCTATCAATTGGAGAAGGGTTGGGTAAATTGTGGTATATGAATGTTATGGAATATTATTGTTCTGTAAGAAATGACCAGCAAGATGAATACAGAGAAGCTTGGAGAGAATTACATGAAGTGATGCTAAGTGAAATGAGCAGAACCAAGAGATCATTATATACGTCAACGACGATACTGTATGAAGATGTAATCTGATGGAAGTGGATTTCTTTGACAAAGAGACCTAATTCAGTTTCAATTGATCAATGATGGACAGAAGCAGCTACACCCAAAGAAAGAACACTGGGAAATGAATGTAAACTGTTTGCATTTTTGTTTTTCTTCCCAGGTTATTTCTACCTTCTGAATCCAATTCTCCCTGTGCAACAAGAAAACTGTTTGGATCTGCACACATACATTGTATCTAGGATATACTAGGACATATTCAACATATATAGGATGGCTTGCCATCTAGGGGAGGGGATGGAGGGTGGGAGGGAAAAATCAGAACAGAAGTGAGTGCAAGGGATAATGTTGTAAAAAAAAATTACCCTGGCATGGATTCTGTCAATAAAAAGTTACTATTAAAAAAAAAAAAAAAAAAAAAAGAAGACCCTGCTTTGAATCAAGCTCTATCATTTACTCTCTTTGTAAACCTCCCCCTTTCCCCTCCTCCCCCCAATTACATTAGAACTTCCCTGAGGTTTCTTCTGGCTCTAAATCCTGTGATTTACTTCCTGGTCTTTTTAATTTATACTATCAGACTTACTAATATGAAGAATTAAGCTGAGGTCGGTGGATCTATTCAACCACAGATCTTGTTGTTTTATGAGCTCTTTAGTTAAGTTCCCAAGGGCAGATTAGATTGTGTCAGTAGAATAGTGCATTTTATAAAATAAATAATCATTCTGAAATTTTAAAGCTAATTCTCCAGGGGGGAGAACACATCCTGTATTTTTTAATGAATGTAACTATTCTCTGTCTGGCACTAAACTTTTTTGGGCCTTAGTTGTAGATTTATTAGATCTAACATGATTTGATCCTTTGAGTAGACTAGATTTATATTCCTTACTCATCTCAACATCTGGAGAGAAGCAAAATCACTAGGTTCCTCCTTTAGTTAGTTTGAGTAAGTTTTAGAAGCTTTCCATGCAGAAGAAGCCTAAAAATAAGCCCTACAAATTGCCTTCAAGGGGTTAGTGATCTCAGTGAAGGCTCAGGAAGGAACCTCATTATAGTAACATACAAGAAAGGGACAAGTTCTAGCCTGTTTTTTCTACAGTCCTTTGAGATGGCCAAACTGTCCTGTAATTTCATCTAAATAATTTTTAGTTTGCAGGATTCAAAATGTCCCAAGCAAATCAATTGCTCTTTGTCTGCTAGTGGTTCCCACATAGTTTTAAGATGGTTACATTAAAGAGATTGTTTTTCTAGGAGGAAGCTTATGCCTCAAATCAGACTTTTGGTATTCAACTTAAGGATGGTCATTCTGTATTCTAATATGCTATCATATTTCAGCATAAAGGTGAAAACCCCCAGTTCTGGAACATTTTAAAACACTTCTATTTGAAAGTATGAATTCTATTTTTTGGAGATATGAAATGTTAAAGCCAAAGAATAATGAATCAAGTGGAAAAATTCAAGCTGTGGAGGAGAAAACAAGCCTAATACCTAGATTATCCTTTTTTCTTGGCCATTCTTTGGTCAATGCCTAAACTGTTGTTATAGGCCCTGGCTTAATTATGAATTATTGTTGTCATAGGTAGTAGGCTAAATTACTAGTAAGAAATAATATTATGACTTCCCATTAAGATGAAGATGTGAAAAGTACTAGAATAGCCCAGCTCTCTCTCTACTCTGAAAATGTTTTAAAAAGGCACAGAAAAATAATAATCAAGAAGATCAAAGAAAGGTCAGTGAGTTGCTCCAATAAATCCAAGATTGTGGGCTGGGGGGGGGGAGAAAGAACACCAGAAGCCTGAGAGTGCTCAGAAGGGAAGCAGAAGCCAGCAAAATCTCAAGTAAATAGGCTCAAAAGGCAGTGGGACTTTGGTCTTGACCTGTCTGAGAAGCAGAGGCAAGGAGACAGGCCAGAAATTGTATCAGCATCGCAGGGAATTGTAGGAGACTTGGGATCTTTGTTACTATCTTTGGCACAATGTAACACTTGACCAGAGTAGTGTTTGGGCATAGTATTTGAGCAGCTAGGAGACCTGAGACCAACACATGGTGACTGATATCAAATGCTGCAGAAGTCAGTGAGAATTAGGATTGAGAAAAGATAGTATTGTCTTTTTCCTTTTTTTCCCCCATGCATTTTATTAATAGCTTTTTTTATTGACAGAACATATGCATGGGTAATTTTTCAACATTGTCTCTTGCAATCACTTCTATTCCAACTTTTCCCTTCCTTCCCTTCACCCCTCTCCCTTAGATGGCAGGCAGTTTCATACATGTTAAGTATGTTATAGCGTATCTTAAATATAACAAGTGTACAAATTTATATAGTTCTCTTGTTGCACAAGAAAAATCTAATTTAGAAAGGTAAAAATAACCTGGGAAAAAACCAGAAATGCAAGCAGTCCACATTCATTTCCCAGTGTTCTTTCTCTGGGTGTATACAGCTGGTTTATCACTGTTCATCACTGATCAATTGGAACTGAATTGGATCTTCTCATTGCCGAAGTTATTTGATAGTATTCTCTTTTCAAGGAATCTTCTGACATGGCAGTCAGTACTTTGTCCAATGTACTGTGTTTTTTGTCAAAAATCATAGATTAGTAATATCACTAAGACTCTTGATAATGTCATGAAAAGCTGTGAATTATAGGTGCCAATTTGGAGATCATGTTTGTGGCATTAAATTCTAGATCAAATTCCATACCATAATTTTATAATTCGTATTTTCCCCCAATTTTACATGATTTTCAAAACTTATGAACTTACTAATGCCTCCAACAAACTCAAAGAGCCAAAGGAAGAAGTTCATATAGTTAGTACCTTAAGAAAGATAGTTAATACCTTATCAAAAAAAACCTCAGGATCACAGGAGTCATCCAGTCTAAGCTGTACTTGAAAAGTCTCTTCAATACTCCTAACAAGGAATATATTATTCCCTCTACAATATTCCTGACAAGCTTCTGTCCTGCTGGTGGGGAGTTGAGAGTATGAATCAGCTTTAAATAGATTATGTCAGGCTAACAGTGTTTGAAACTGTACAAAAGTTTTTGAGTAAAATTATTTATAAATGGAGAGATGCACACTGGGGATCTATCCCTCATCCATTCTTCCTGATGTGTTTCTGAGAATGTTGTTTTATGGCTGGAGGAGGGAGAAAGAAGCATAGTCTTCAGCACACAGCATAGGGTTTGCTGAAGGCAACAAGGTGGTACAGTGGATAGAGCCACAAACCTAGAGCTACAAATCCGTGGGTTCAAATCTAGCCTCAGATTCTTATTAGCTATGTGGTCCTGGATATGTCATTTAACCTCTGTCTCCCTCAGTCTCCGCATTTCTAAAATGGGGATGATAATAGTACCTACCTCACAGGGTTGTTGTATGTAAAATGTCTAGGCCTGTAATAGGTGTCACATATATGATATTTTACATTTTATATTATTACATTTGATGGAAAGAAGGTATGAATACTTATCATTTTTGCCTGCCTCCTGAGTTCTTTTGAACATGGGTCTATGATAAAACAACATCTACTTATCTTCCTAACCAAAACATTAGTGGGATCATAACTCTTTCCATATAAGATAATGTACCTTCCAAGTTCTATGTGAATAATCAGTGCTGAAGAATATGAGGAGAAATCTTTAAATATTTCCTACTAAGAAAATGTACAAGGAGAAATGTGTACAAACAAAAGAATTCACTAATTAAGAAATATACTTAGAACTTCTAACTCTTAGCATCTGTGCTGCAGAGAAACAGTGATCTTTTTCTCTCATCACAGGAATTTTCGTTCATTTTATTGCAGTTTTACAATAGTTCAATTAATGAAAAATGAAGAAAAAAAAAATGAAGAGAGAAGTCTGGTAAAGCTGGAAAAAATGGAAATAGTATTTTGATCAGAATACTGGTAAGCTGGGATGTATAACAACAGTTATACTGAAAATATTTTTCAATGAATGATTAAGATTAGTCTAGGGGGGGCAATTAGGAAGTGAAGTAGATATAGAGCACCATCCTTACAGTCAGGAAGACCTTAGTTCAAATCTGGCTTCACTCAACACTTACTAACTGTATGATCCTGGGCAAGTCATTCAAACCTAATTACCTCATAGTATCTTCCAGCCACACACCTGCACCCCACGCTCCTCACCAAAAACCCCCCCAAAAAACAAACCCACAACAAAAAAAACCAATCAACCCAACAAACAATAAAGATTAAACTCAGAAGACATATAAATTATATTCCATTGAGGCAGAGAGGCAATTTAGTGCTTTTTAATATTTTCATCAATAATCTGAATGATATAACATAACACATATTTAGCAAATCCTCAGGTTGACACCTGAAAAACTTCAAGCTGAAAATTTGAGGAGAGTGTTGTTTATAGCAGAAAATGTTATTACCTTGAAGAACATTCTTCATGTTCTTGATACTGCCTGCTACTCTTAATCCAATTCTCTTACATGGTTTTCAAAGTCTAGTACAAATGCTCCTTCCTCCATGAAACCTTTCTGATTTTGCCAAACAGCAGCCATCTCTTATTAAATCCCACAACATTTTGTAATTACTTACTATATCTTTATTGTAATTATCTGTATGTTATCTTCATTACTAGATTGTAAACCACTTGGGGACAAAGATCATTCTTACTTAGTTTTGTAGCTCTACTTATATAGTAGGTATCATAGGTATGATGTAATGGATAGTGTTCTGGAATTGGGAGTCAAGAGGGACCTTAAAATCTAATCTTGGACAATTGGCTGTGTAATCCTGAGCAATGGCACTCTGAGGTTCAGTCTCCTCTACTGTAAACTGAAGTGATTTATGCAAAGACTAAGTAAACTTCCCTGTATTAAGTACTGAATGATCTATAAATGTCTCAATTTATTTGACTACTAGACCTTAACTATCAGGGGAATGGCTTGAGTTAGGTCCATTTCACCATTAACTGGTATCAGTGAAAAACTGAAAGAAAATGGCTTTATGATGGCTTTATGGTTGAAAAGTCCTTCAACAATACAAATATGTAGATTAGAGAAATTAGAAAGTCAGATACAAGGCTCTTCTAGTGGTATATGGAATATTCTCAATGGAACAAAGAAAATGTCTCAACTGATGCAGTAATTCCTCTATGGATGCTAGAGGAGGATTATGGGGAGGGTAATGATAGAATAAATTCCAATTTCCTGGTTATTATTACTTGCTATAGAGAATCGGAGTTGCTAGCATACAAAAGCTTCAAGTAAATTGGTCCAGCAATTCAATAGCCAGAGACAGAACTCTAAGAAATGAAAACAAGGGGAAAGTTCCTAGATTTGATGATGGAGGGTAGAGAGGAAGTATAGTTTGTGACCCAGAGATTTACCAGAAAATATCTTGAATTCCATCTTATTTAAAATCTGAGAGCAGAACTGAGGATAAGACTTAAGCATTAGTGGTAATAATGGTAATAATGTTTTTAACTTTTTCAATTACTACCCTCATCATGATTTCTTCCACAAAAGGATCAGAAGATGGATAGACTTTTGCCAGACTTTTGCCATGAGAGATCCCAAAGGAGATGGGTATTGCACACACTGCAAGAGAAGTTTAAGTAGCAACCTAATGATTTTCTAGAGCAATTGACTGCTTCTTCTAATAGAGCCAATGCAAAATCCAAATTGCTCAGCAGAGTTTCATAGACTTTGGAAGCTCTTGGAAGACTTAACTTTTTGCAGAACTAGTTAAATAGATGGATATTATTCTTTGTCCCTTTTGAGATAGCTAAGCTAGAGACTTGTGTATACCTGACCCTATAAAAAATGAATTCCTTTTACAGCTGGTTCCCTAATAGAAGGTCTGCAAGAGAGGTAATGAAGTTTCTAAACTGGGTTTCACAGATTGGATTTATGTACCTTCCTCTACCACATACAACCTGACATACCCTCTGACTAACCTGTGTTTGAGACAATTAGATTCCACTTTCTGAGTAGAGCTTCATCCATATGGAATCAAGTTTTAGTTATGGGTTTCCCCCAGCAATAGCCACATAAATTAGCACTTGCCAATTGCTAAATTTTGGGAGATCTGGAAAGAGGTGACTTGGACAAATATTGCCCTCATTGTGAATGTCTTTATTCAAAATCACCTGGGAAGGAGGTCAGAATAAATCTTATTTAACTTCTCTCCAGGATTACTTTCATCCTCCCTCTCACTCAAACATACAGCCACATTTTGGGGGGCAAATACCCAAAAGAGTCTTCCTTTCCTAAAAGCATTGATGCATACATAGAACTACATAGAAAATAAGGGTGATTAAGATCTGATGCTAGAGCATGAAAGACAAAAAACAAAGGACAAGAAATCCATTTTCAGAAAATTAAGGAGCTAGTCTTCTCAGTCAAGTTTTGGGGAATATAATGTAGGCAGAACTAAGATGATTCAAAACACCATTCAAGTAAGTCATATTTGACATTCACTTTCCCACAAGGAAAAAGGGGGTGGGGATCACAGGGATTTATTTGATGTTTGTATTTTAGAGAATCCACATTCCCCAAATGAATATCTTGATGGGATTTACCCAAAATCTTGCAATTTCAGTTCTCGAGAGTAAGACTGAGAACAGGTTACACCCGAAGGTTCTAAAAGTAAGCCATTCAGCACTCTTCCCTCCTGGGACTATATGACTGTGGGGGCTCATGTTTTTGGAGATTTCTGAATATAAATAGCAGGTTTTAGCAGGCACTAATGATGTAAACTGTATCCCCTTTAATCTTTGGGGGGGAAGAGTCATAAAGGAATCTTTGGGGGAAAGGTGATCTGGGGTCTCAAATACTCCTGGCCATCCATAAGAGACTCCCAGATAAGTAATCTCATTCAATTGGAAATCAATCTCATTTAATTGGAAATCTCAGCCTTGGGTATGGTGGTCAACTCCTCTACTGAGTTGAAGATTAGTCCCTCCAACTGTCCCCAGTTCAGGGCCAGGGCAAACCTGATAAAATCCAAGGTCTGTCAATCTTCTCTGCCAATTCCTAATCAGGAAAGCAAACTGCGAAGTTGGTTCTTCTCAGCGTAAACTTCTAAAATTTTTGCAAAAAATCTTAAAAATCCTAACAGGAGTTTGCCTGCTAAGAAAGCTGTCATCTTAGTGTATATTAAAACCACTTTTGCTACAAACCGTAAGCCTGATTCATGGGGTTTGTGAATTCTTTTACAAAGCCTGCACAATTGGCATGCACAACAACCCTCATTTCTCACACCTCAACACTAAAATTTGGAGACACTAAATAACCATTAGACATTGGGGACCTTATGACAAAGACTCCTCTCTTTGGAAAAGACTCTCAATCATCCATTTTCCACTTTTGAAAAGCAGATACTTAATTTTTGCTACTTTGTAAATTATTATTACTAGTTGTTACTGAATGGACTCTACTAGTTGTAGAGTCATAAAACACTCTTTGTATAGTTGCCTATTATGACTCTGTTAGAGTAGAAGAGGTTTCTATTGTTAAACAGAAATGATTCATTCAAAATTGTAATGCTTGGTTCCCTTAGGTGTTAGTTTTCTTCATAAATAGATTATGCCTCTGCCAGACCCTGAGTCTCCCAGCCTGAAACTCTACCTGTTCAGCTAGCCCAAAGGCATCCTTCTTTAAGGACCCAAAGGACACTACATTATTTGATTTAATGACAGTTTTACCCACTGAGACAAAGACAACTAAATTTTTTGCTATCATTACTCAAGGTGTAGGTTATTGTTTTTATAAGAATCTGTTCTTTTATAATGTTGTAGTTTAGTGCTGAAAGAAGTAGAAAGTACCTTTGCATTAAGAAAAGATAAATCAGGCTGTAAAGGATGTAAGGAATTGCTTCTCTCAGAGGTGAATAACTTGGTGCTTTAAAGAAAACAACTCTAGTTTAACAAAATGTGCTAAAATCTTCATATAAAGGAAAATTTTCATATAAGTTTTGAGTAGTATTATTATAAAGGAGACAAAATGAACTATGGCATAAAAACAAAGGATTTTGTTACTAAAGTTGTATGGTGGTGGTCCTTTTTACTAGAACAGTGTGATGGTTTAAAGGGGAATGAAAAGAATTATGTATTTTAAAAAATGATGAACATTAAATTATAAAGAAACAATTGTGCAAACAAGCTTTAACTACTTAAAACAAAACAAAAAACTAAAAAACCCAAAAAACTGTTTGGATGCTAAGGTTTGATTAAATAAGGATGGTTAATTTCACAGGACTGATTCACTAAAGTTTTGTATCATAAGTAAATAGCAGGATCCTCATTTCCCTGAGATTACAGGTGTTTAGTAAAAGTCCTAAAGCTGTATAAAGCTGTATAAATAGTGGCAGGTCCTTTAGAACAATGGTGTCAAACTCAAATAAAAAAGGAGTCACAAAATCACACATAAGGATTCCTGGAGGCTGCATATTAATTAGAATTAATTAGAATATATTAACATCATCTATGTACTTTTACTTATTTTATTAAATATTACATTTCCCAATTATATTTTAATCTAGTTTGAAGTGAAGGCAGCATTATTTGACACCACTGATCCAGAAAACCTGTAGAGCTTTTCCATCCAGAGATAGAATGTGGTGGATTCAATATCTACCAGATTTTGAATCCTATACCCCCCATCCCTATTTGCTATGCAATTCTCATTGGTTTTTTCCTGGAAAGGCAAAGAAGTCTTATTGGCTCTGGCACTAAGGTATATCCCACAATTGCTTGTGACAGAATTTCCTAGTAGTTTCATATCATGTTGCATTTGTTTCCTGGTCACCTAAGCCCATGTGGAATTTGGGATCTTGAGATTTGGTGAATATCTGAAGTTTGGATGAGTAAATATATGCTGCTGAACAAAGTCTTTTTTATTTGGGGAAGATTAGAGTCACATTTATGTAAGCTAAGCACAAGTCTTACATGCTATGCTAAGTAAACTTCCTTTTGTAATTGTTGAATGATCTACAAGTGTCTCATATTTCATTCCAATATTAAATCTAAAATGGCACAAGAATAGGCTAAGTCAAGGCTCAGCACATGACAATCCTGATTGAATTTCAGTTTATTATGGTTGATTTTAATTTTGTTCAGTTTATTCTTCTCAATGCTCTAGACTATCAAGGACCTTTTGGATCCCAATATTATTATTCAATGTGCTAGTTATTCCTCCTAGCTATGTGTAATCTGTAAATTTTACAAGTGTGCCATATTTCCTTTGATCTGAGACATTGATAAAAATGTTAAATAGTACAGGGCCAACTACAGATCCCTGTAAGACACCACTATAAACCTCTTGCCACTTTGACATTTAACTATTAACAACTGTTCTTTGAGTCTAGACATCTAATGACACTTATGAATCTAATTATATTCACATCTAATCCATACTTCTCCATATTCTCCACATGAACAGAATGAAATGTTTTAATAAAAACCTTGCTTAAATCTAGCCAAACTATATGCAAGACATTCCTCTCATCTACTAGTTTAGATATCTTGTTTAAAAAATGACATTTGTCTAGCATGATCTATTCTTGATGAAGCCACAGTGGGTCTCTATCATCACTGCTTCTCTTTTTATATGCTCACCAACCATTTCTTTCATTAGATAGATGAAAGAATTTTATCTTTTAACTAAATAGAATTTGAAGATTTTTAAGCAGAGAAGTGATGAAATTATATAATGGAAAATGCAGATTTAGGAAGAGCTGTCTGGAAGTATTATACACAGCGAATTGGAGGACCTGATGGAAATAGCAGTGAGTAGATTACTGCCATAATCCAGGTATGAGATAACACAGATCTAAGCAAGGATGGCATTAGTGGGAATGGAAAGGAAAACAAATGCGAAATCAAGATATCTAATCTACAGTTCTCTTCTCCAGCAAAGGCTAGTTTGGAAAATAATAAGTAAACCTCTAAACTTCTATTTGAATCTTTTAGATGTTTTCTTTTATTGAGGAAAGGTTTTTAAAATTATAAGCTTGTAGGATCTACTGGGGGGTCACCCAGTCAATTTCTATGTCCTCTTTCAGAATTATGATTAAATCATGCAAGACAGTTTCCACAGCTCTCTCTCTGAAGAGAGTCTATATGGCTCTCTTCATCACTGAACAATTGGAACTGGTTTGAATCATCTCATTGTTGAAAAGAGCCATGTGCATCAGAACTGCTCATTGTATAGTTTTGTTGTTGTCATGTATAATGATCTCCTGGTTCTGCTTATTTCACTTAGCATCAGTTCATGTAAGTCTCTCCAAGTCTCTATGAAATCATCCTGTTGTTGTTTCTTACAGAATAATATTCCATAACATTCATATATACCCTGAGAGAGGACTGTGGGAACTGAGTATGGACCACAAAATAGCATTTTCATTCTTTCTGTTGATGTTTGCTTGCATTTTGTTTTCTTTCTCAGTTTTTTTCCCCTCTTGATAAGTTTTTTCTTGTGCAGCAAGATAACAGTATAAATATGTATACATATATTGGATTTAACATATATTCTAACATATTTAACATGTATTGGACTATTTGCCATCTGGGGAAGGGAGTGGGGGGAAGGAGGGAAAAATTTGGAACAAAGTTTTGCAAGGGTCAATGTTGAAAAATTACCCATGCATATGTTTTGTAAATAAAAAGTTTTAATAAAAATTTAAAAAATCATGCAAGACAGAAGAAAATCTGAAGTATAATTAAAGGTATTCCAGGATAAGGAGACCTTAAATCTTTTTGGCTAGCTATTTCACAATTTAATACCATTCTTTTGGGAAATTCTCATGTGCATCTGTAAACTCTTGATAGTGGATTTACTCTGATGGTGACCCCACTGGAAATCAAAAATAGCCTTTCATTGTCCTGCCTAATAATCCTTAATATTCTCAAAGGCAGTTTATCCCAGACTTTTTTTCTTCAGGTAACCCAATCATTTTCAGTATTTTTTCCTAAAACTTTATCAAATTCTCCTCTTCCTACTTATGAAGTTTAAATTCACTGAGTGATCTGAATATAACAAAATGACTATTTCATGGTTTTATTATTTGATATTCAATTTTCCTCTCTGCTTCTATGTTCCATTGGATAAGGTTGTAGAAGACTAGAAAAGCCTTGGATTGAAGGAAATTATGAAGGTGATTTGGAGACACTTGGACCAAGTAGCTGAATTAGGGAGAACTTTGGAAAATTTAAATGAAAATAATCTCTAATTCTATATATTAGTTTAGATTCTACTTTTGGGTTGAAAGAAGAGTAGGACACAGAACAATTAAGTAGATTAAGGGAGATTAGTGAGTGAGATTCAAGAAGGATAAGATGAAGGTAACAGGTAAGACAAGACAAGGTAAGTAAAATAAAGGTAAGTGGACCAATCAATTTTTGTGGTTGTTCAGTTGTGTCCAATGCTTCATGACCTCATTTGGGGTTTTCTTGGCAAAGGATACTGCAGTAGTTTGTCATCTTCTCTTGTTCATTTTACAGATGAGGAAACTGAGGTAAAGAGGGTTAAGTAATTTGCTCAGGGTCAGCCTACTAATAAATGTCTGAGGCTTGATTTGAATTCAGGAAGACGAGTTTTCCTGACGTCAGGCCTAACATTCAATCCACTGCCAGTTAGAGAGTTAAGTAAAATAAAAAGATGAATTGACAAGGGAGTAGATTGGTTAAACAAATAGGTTGATGGAAGTCTGAAAGGGAGATCGATATTGGTTGATTTTGTTATTGATAATAGCAACAACAACAATAAGAACAACAACAATGGCATTTACAATCTGTAAAGGGCTTTATAAATATTATCTCCTTTGATCCTCACAATCACCACCCAACTGGTAGTTGCTATTATAATTCCTATTTTATACAAATAAGGAAAGGATGGACAGAAGTTTAAGTGAATTAACCATAGTAACATAATTAATAAGTATCTGATCTAGTTCTGAACTCAAGATCTTCTTGACTTCCATATCCAGAGGTGTATTTACTATGTCACTTACCTGTCTTGAGTAAGGAAGTTGAGTGAGATTGCAAGTTATTAAGTGGTACTCGAGAGTAAAAAAGATTTTAAAAAAACCATGGCTGAAAAATTCAAACATTGTATATGGAGAGTACAATGACTTGTACTGAATGTGCAATATTTGTATTCCTGCCACAGCTAAGTCACTGCTATATTCTAAGTATTGTTTCAAACGCTTTAATTGATTTTTTTAATGGGGGGAGGATGAATTGAGATAGAAGAGATTTGACCCTTGTCAGAGTGTTGGAGGGTAGGAGAAGAGAAAGAGAAGAGAAAAGACAGCTGTACAATTAGTGATAAAAATAGATTTGAGGCTCTTCCTGAAAGGCGACAGGGGGTGGGATAAGGGGAAAAAGTCCTAGATGTTATGAGAAGGAAGTTGATTATCTTTCCAAAGAATATTGTCGATCTGCAGAAGTCATCAATGATTAGAGGAATAAGAGGAATTAGCTGGGTCATTCTCACTCTGATATAATGAGACTGCTATTTGTTGACGTGAGAAATAAAGAGGCTTATTTATTTTCTTGAGATATGTATCTAGAAAAGAGGCCTGTTTGTCATCTTGAGACAGTGTCTAAAATATAACAGAATATCTCCCAACACCATCAACACCATATAAAAATCAATACAGCCATCCACTTCGAATGATTATCAAAGTTTAGAGAAAGGAAGCTGAAGGCAATCTGTCTTCAAATTTATTTAAGGATTCTCAAATAGGGGGCAGTGGTGAGCTATTTTTAATTTCCAATGAGATAACAATGAGAGGATATATAGGTCCAAAGAATTTAGGATTAAAAGCAGAACTAACAAAGGAGTGATGGAAATAAGGAAAGTTGTAACCCAAGTAGGTTTAAAGTATCCTCATCCAGGGATATTTTTAATTATAGTTTTGGTTCTCTGCTGGGATGATTTATTCACAAGTTTCCTTGAAAACATGATGGTGACACTTCTAGTAGGCTCTATAAATCTATAATTTCAGAAACTTCCCAATAAAGGATATTTTAAAAGAATTCAAATAAAGGTTTGCTATTTATTTTTTCAAATAAATTCTTACTGAAGGGGGAAAACCAAGAGGAGTTTAAAATCAATCAAGATTTTATATCTTTGTCAGTCAGCCCAGGAACAGTTGCTTGCTAATGTTTAGGGATTGAAAGAATGACAAAAACAATTTTTGCATTTGAGAAACTTATATTTTAATGGGGAAAACAATATGCAAAGAAAAAGGTACTCATATAAGTTACACACAGGAAAAGGCTGTTGAAGCTGGAGGGACCAGGAAAGGCCTGAAAAAAGTAGCAGTTTTTGAAAGTTTTGAAAGAAGTCAGTTTCTGAGAGAGAAGAGAGAGAGAGAGAGGGAGAGAGAGAGATGAGGAAGGAAAGAATTCCAGGCATGGGAAACAGTCAATGCAAAGCAAAGTGTCTTCCGTGAGGAACAGCAAATTGGCAAGTGTGACTGGATCTTAAGAGTTTGTGAATGGAAAATCTACTATAAGAAGACTTGGAAAGATATAAAGGGGGAAAATTTTGAATGACAGCGTTTCTGTAGGAAATGATAAAATTGTAAAGGAACTTTAATTAAATAACAAATGGAGGGGTTTATATTTGCTCCTACAAATCACAGGATGTCAATGGAATTTAGGAAGAGAGAGTAGGCAGATGAAACGTGTAGTTGAAAATCACTTTGATAGCGAATGTAGAATGGGCTGGAGTGGGCTAAAAGTGGAGGAAGGGACACAAATTGGAAGTACATTGAAATAGTCTGAGTGAAATTAGGGCCTGAACTAGAGTGATAGATATGTGAGCAGAATGAAGGAGATGTACATGGAAAGCTATGCAAGTGGAAATGACAAGATTTGACATCAACTTAGATATGTGCTGTGAGTTAGAGTAAGAAGTCAAGGATGAAATGAGGTTGTGAACATAGCTACCTGAGAAAATAGTGGAGCCCTTGATAGTAACAAAGAAGTTGGAAAGATAGAAGTTTTTCAGGGGAAAAGATAAGTTTTAGAATGTTAAGTTTGAGATGCCTATATGATATTCACTTCATTTTGAGATATCTAATAGGAAGTTGGTGATGTAGTGTAATGGGCTGAAGCTCGAGTTGATGCACTGAGGTCCCAAGCACATGAGGCTAAATAGTAATTGGACCATACTCTATTAATATATGCTTGGAGAAAGAATGGCCCCTGCTCACTCTTCATGCAAGTTCTGATGTATTGTATAGGAAATGACATAGGGACGATTTTGGTGGGTGGAGAGAGAGGGGGCAGAGAGAGAGGCAGAAAGACTGCTGGCCGGGTTCGTGTCATGGCCGCTCACATTCCTATCGCCATCCCTCTTCACCCCCACAAAGAATAAAGGATTGAAGATTTTCTCTTAATCTGAATTCCTGACTCCGGCTGATTTTAAAATATGTGGTTATCACATTTGGCACCCAAGCACGAGAACCAAGGACCCTACTTTCACTGAAGAAGTCTCCGTTGATCAGGAACTTAGGCGAGTATTTTAATAGACAAATGGGACAAATGTTAGGAAAGCTTCCATCCTCATCCCCTCCCCTGCCCAGGAGTGGCACTATAGAAAGCATGCTTAAGCTGATAGAAGGACAAGGGCTACTTATAACTTGGGAACAGACAGGTTTACTAATACACCTACAGACTCCTAATAAGCAATCTGAGGATAGTCACCCAGATTCTGATTCCAAGCCACAAAATCCAGGAATATACTGAACAGCAGCTGTACCAACTGACCAACCTATGCTCATGATCTATATAAATGGCCTACCATTAGAAGGATTGGTAGACATTGGTGCAGATCGTACAGTCATTAGAGGTGCCAAATGGCCCAGGCACTGGCCAAAGATTAAAGCAGACACCTACATGTCTGGCGTAGGAGGATCAATAGCAGCTGAAGTTAGTGCTGCCCCTATGAGATGGACTTTTGAAGGCAAAACAGGAGTTTTTACTCCTTTTATAGTTGAAAAAATCCCCATCAATCTGTGGGGAAGAGATGTTTTATATCAATTAGGGTTAAAAATGAGTACTTCGGTTTTTTTAGGCAGGGCTGCTGTTGAAGGCCTGCCAACACTTTCAACTGTTCCTATCCAATGGAAAACTGATACACCAGTGTGGATAGAACAGTAGCCCTTAGGTAGCGATAAAATTCAGGCCTTATTAGATATAGTACAGGAGCAGCTTGACCAAGGACACTTAAAACCTTCTCTAAGTCCTTGGAATTCCCCAGTGTTTGTTGTGAAAAAGAAATCTGGAAAATGGAGGATGTTGACTGATTTAAGAAAGGTGAATGAACAGATGGAAACTATGGGAACTCTTCAGCCTGGACTTCTATCTCAATTGCCTAGAGAATGGCCTCTTTGGGTTATAGACATTAAGGATTGTTTCTATTCTATCCCTCTGGATAAGGAGGATATGAAAAGATTTGCCTTTCAGTGCCCAGCGTTAACTTAGCTGAGCCTTATAAAAGATATAATTGGACAGTTTTGCCACAGGGAATGAAAAACAGCCCTACTATGTATCAAATGTATGTTGCTGTTGCTCTCACTCCAGTAAGGAAAGCATTTCCAAAAGTTATGCTATTATATTATATGGATGATATATTGGGATGTGCACCTGAAGAACAAATGTTAGAAGCATGTCTACAAAAAACCACAAAAACACTAAGGAACTACAAATTGTACATAGCTCCAGAAAAAATTCAAAGACATGCTCCTTTTCAATATTTAGGATATGAAATATACCCTAAGGTGCTTATAGTACAAAAACTGTCCTTAAGAACAGAGAAGCTAAATACCTTAAATGATTTTCAGAAATTAATAGGAGATATCCAATGGATGTGACCAGTATTAGGCTTGACTATCCATCAATTGCAACTGTTATATGATATTTTAAGGGGAGACAGTGCTTTAAATTCACCACGCCAGCTTACAAAAGAAGCTGAAAAGACTTTGAGAGAAGTTGAACTGGCTTTTTCCAATGTGCTTGAAAGAGTCACCCAAAAACCCTTGGAAATATCAGTTTTTGCGACACAAGAGGCACGCACAGCAGTCCTTCATCAAGGAGACTGTGTGATAGAGTGGGTAAACCTCCCAGCACAACCTTAGAACAAAGCCTTACTCCTTACCCAGTGCTTGTGGCTAGAATTTTATTAAAGGCCATTAAGCGAGCAGTAAAATTATCCGGGACAAGACCTGACAAGATATACACCTTTTATACTAATACAAAAATTAATGTGTGCTGTGAGACTATCCCAGAGTGGTAAATTTTATCAGCCATGGCTCCAAATTTTACACATGGGTCTCCATTAAAGATAACCAGACTATTACATAATTGGTGATGGATTCTTGAAGAAAAAGTTTCTAAAGTTCCTCTTAAAGGACCAACTATCTTTACAGATGCATCCAAACATAATATTTGTGCTGTATACTCTCATGACTTAATTATAAAGAGTAGTCCGAACTCCTTTTCAGTCCACTCAGCAGAATGAATTGTATGCGATCCATTCTAGCTCTTACTTATTATCCAGGAGACATAAATATAATATCTGATTTGGCCTATTCAATAGGTGTGGTACAAAGAATTGCCATAACCCAAATAAAATTTGCAGCCTCTAATATATATCAGCTCTTTAAGAAATTCAAGAACAAGTGAGAAAGCATCCAGTTAAGATTTATATTTTGCATGTCCACTCTCATAGTGGACTTCCAGGTCCCATTTTTGATGGTAATTCAAAGGCAGATAGCCTTCTAACTATGTTGGTCAATATTCCTTTATTCCAAGAAGCCCAGGAATATCATTCTAAATATCATCAGGCTGCTCGAGCTTTATGTTTACAATTTGGAATAACAAGAGAGGAAGCTAGGAACATAGTAAAAGCCTGTACGGCTTGCCTTCCTTTCTACTCTCCTACACTGCCTCCAGGGAAGAACCCTCGGGTTTGAGACCCAATGAAATCTGGCAAATGGATGCGAGCCATTATAAATCTTTTGGTTGCCTGTCTTTTATCCATGTTGTGGTAGACACCTTTTCAGGATTCACTTTTGCAATACCAGCAGCAAAAGAGACAGCCCAAGTGGTCACTGAATTCCTCATACAAGCATTTGCAATTATGGGTGTGCCACAAGCAATAAAAACAGATAATGGTCCTGCATCTACTTCTAAATATTTTGCACACTTTTATGCACAGTATAAGATTTTACACACCACTGGCACACCTTTTAATCCTCAAGGACAGGCAATAGTAGAGAGGAGAAACAGAGACATTAAGATGCTCCTCCAAAAACAAAAGAAAGGGGGAGCCACAGGTAACCCTAGTTCTTTTAAGTCTAACCCTTTATACTATTAACTTCTTGATTTTTGACAAAGATGCACTGGCTCTGGCAGACAGGTTTTATAACCCACCGGAAGGGCAGTGTCCAGTATGAGTGGCTCCATTATCTTTATATAATCGCCAGGTGATGTGGAGAGACTCAGAAAGTGGTGAATGGAAGGGACCAGATAGGCTAACTGCTTGGGGGAGAGAGTTTGCTTATATCCCCACAGGTGGAGAAGGAATCAGATGGGTGCCAACGAGCTGTATTCACTTTGTCCATCACAGAGAGATGGAGCAGACCCTTGAAACAAAGGAGAAGACCCAAGAAATATTGGGTGGTTCTGTTGCTGATTGTGCTCACCACTGAAAGAACATGGCAGTTATGGTGTTTGACTCATGGACATCGAAAATTATTGAACTTGAAAACCCTCAGTAATCATTGGATCTGAGACATAAGATTGTTGTAGGACTTGAAAACCCTCAGGAATCATTGGATTCTCTGAGAAATGATAAGGCTGTTGCAAGACTTCAAAATCTGCTGGAATCAATGGATTCCTACCACATAAAAGGACTGTTGCCGGATTTCAAAAACTTGGGTGGATCATTGGATTCCCTGACATGTGAAGCAATGGACAATAGATTGGGTTTTGGACTATGTCTTGGCTGCTGAAGAAGGCATATGTGTGACTGTTGTTTACATACCCTACTTCTAGGATTTCTGGAAATCTTTTGCAACACCATCTTGATTTATATTGTTTGTTATAGCCCTAGTTGCATGTACAATTCATGTTTGTTGCACCACATTGAGCCTGCACTATGGGGAGAGTCATTGCTAATAGCCTCTATGTTATTTATTGCTATGTCCTTTTGTGATACCTTCCATGCTGATGGGTTTATGCATACCTGTTTCTAATAAGACCCTTCAGCCCAGAAACCCACTAGCAACCCCCACTTCCCTTTGGTGCTTTTCATCTCTCTTCCTGAGATGTCAGGGAGGGCATGATCATCTCCTTTTTAGTGCTTTCACCTCTCTTCCTGCAAAGTCAGGGGGGGTATGATCACCTCCTTTTCGGTGCTTTCACCTCCTTTTCGGTGCTTTCACCTCCTTTCCTGAGAAATCAAGGAGGGTGCAATTACCTCCCCTTGGGAGCTCTGACCTCTCTGAGAAGTCAGGGATGGCATGACCACCTGTGTTCTAAAACAAAAGCAAGGGGGAGATGTACTAGGCTGAAGCTCGAGTTGATGCACTGAGGTCCCAAGCACGTGAGGCTAAATAGTAATTGGACCATACTCTATTAATATATACTTGGAGAAAGAATGGCCCCTACCCACTCTTTGTGCAAGTTTTGATGTATAGGAAATGACATAGGGGAGATTTTGGTGGGTGGAGAGAGAGGGGGCAGAGAGAGAGGCAGAGAGACTGCTGTCCAGGTTCATGTTGCAGGCACTCACATTCCTATTGCCATCCCCCTTCATCTCCACAAAGAATAAAGATAGAAGATTTTCCCTTAACCTGAATTCCTGACTCCGGCTGATTTTAAAATACATAGTCATCACAATGTAGGACTGGATTTCAGGAGAGGGATCATGGCTAGATAAATAGATGTGAGTCTCCTGTGTTTAGAGATGATAACTGAGTCAACAGGAGGATGGTGAGATCATCAAGCAAGAAAGTATAGAAAAAAAAGATCAGGGGCCAAGGATAGAATCTTAGATTAGTGAACATAATTTGGATGGTAATACAGGCAAAGGATACTTAGGAGAAATAATCAGATATATTTGAATAAGGATGAACTAAGAAAATTCAGAGTCACAAAAGCCTAGAAGAGAATATCTAGGAGATGATCAACAATGTCATATGCTTGAGATGTGAAAAGTGGAGGACTGAAACAAACTATTAAGACTTGGCATTGCAGAGATCATTGATAACATTGAAGAGAACAGTTTTAATTGAATGATAAAGTTTCAGAAGACTTGAAAGAGATTAAGAGAAGAAGTAGAAGAGAAGCAGAAGCACCAAGTAGAGGTGGCTTTTTCAAGATTAGCTGAGAAAAACAGGAGAAGTTATGGGACAAATAGAATCAAATCAGGATTTTTTAAGCATAGGACAGACCTGAGTGTATTTGTAGGCAACAGTGAAGAAGCTAATAGAGAGAGAGAGATTGAAGATTAGAGAGAATGGAGATCACAGTGGTGGTAATCTGTTGGAGAAGACAGGAGGGGAGAATCTCAGGGACACATATAAAGAAATTGGCTACTTTTCATTAGAGTCTGTAGGGAAGAAGGAGATAGTTGGAGAATATTTTGAGCAATCTGAGCTGAGAAGAGGGAGCAATTCTCAAGCCTATATCATAGCATACTATAGTGTATATATATGTATACACAGATACCACAGACACATTTTCCTAAATCAGTATTTTCATTATGTAATTTTATCATATCCCTGTTCTGTATGGTAAAATAATAAAGTCGAAGCAACTTATTAAATTTCTATACTGTGCTAAACACTTTACAAATATTATCTCATTCAACCTCACAACTCTATTATCATTATATATATTTTGCTGAGGCAATTGGGGTTAAGTGACTTACCCAGGGTCAAACTAGAAAGTGTTAAGTATCTGAGACCAGATTTGAACTCAGGTCCTCCTGACTTCAGAGCTGGTGTTCTATCCACTGTGCCACCTAGCTGTCCCTATTATCACTATTTTACAGTTGAGGAAACCAAGACAGAGACATTTGAAATGACTTGACCAAGGTATTACATAGCTAGTAAGGCTGGACTTTTTTCCAACTCCAGGGTGCAATGCTCTATTGACTAGGCAACCTTGTTGCCTTTAAAGCATCCCACAATTTGAAGTTTTTTCTTCTGCTATGTTCTTACAAAAAGCCTATATCCCAACTAGACTGATATATTTATTCTTTCTTTTGAATAAAAAAATCTACCACTGCTCACATTATCCTCTAAAATTGGAATTCCTCTTCACCTGCTTCTTAGAGACTTGTCTGTCTACTCTAACATACATCTCTTTCATCCAGAGTCCTGTAACATTGACCATAACTATCTTACCTATTGTTTTTTTGGTTCTTAGTAACATGTTACTATCCATTACATTATCTTAGCATTGCTATCATATAATGAATGTGACATATACGTCGTTTCCCCAGTTATGACTTTGGTTAAATCACTTCAGTAATCTAACTAGTATCAAAAATCATTTTGGTCAGATTTTAACAAATGCCAGCATATGTATCTCCTTGGATCCCAGCCAACCAGCCAGTCCTTATTCATTCTGACAATGTAGTTTAAATAAGGAAAGACTTTCATAAACACACAAGAATGTGTTTGATGTCAAGGCTAAGCACTTTTAGGCCAGGGCCACCAAGGCAACTATTTTAACTTACTGTACTTTGCATTAATTAGCATGAGGGAGAATAATGTCTTACCTTGCTGTTGGAACATCAACATGGTCTGAGGGGATGAGTGAACAGGCAGGGAACGGGTCCTTTGGACAGAGCTGTGAGTTCTACTTGGCATGCTGTTGCTGCCCCCAGGGTTGGCAAACCAAAGATTCTAAGAGGAAAAAGGGATATATACATGTGTGCAGCTGCACTTACAACAAGCAGATTCTAGGCAGACAGAAACACACACACACACACACACACACATACACACACACACACACACACACACACACACACACACAAATGCTAGAGTTCAGGCAGGAAGCAAATGTTACTAAAATATCTGTCTCTGCTAAATACTGGGATATGTTTCCAGGTCTATCTATGGTATCTTCCCTGCTTATTTATAGCCAAAGCTTGTCCTAGTGCTTGGAGGGATTTATAACTTTCATTTGCTTCATTTTTGGCTTCCCTAAACTTCTCTGTGAGACATGACTTTATTAGGGAGACTCTTTTCTTTTTGACTCCTTTCTATTCTTTTCACTCTCCTGCTTTCTAAGCAATAATAGATAGATCAGGAAATACGGAGAATTTGTGTGGCAGAGAATTCTATTTCTGGGTTTGGTTTTGAAACATTTTGCTTTTTTTATTTTTTATTTTTTTTTATTTTTTTTTTTTTAATAAACGAACCAGAAAATCTAATCAGAGGAAAAAAATAACGCTCCACACACCAAGCTGGCATGTTTAAAATTACTTGGATTTCCTTAGCAGTGGATTCCCCTTTGAATGAGTCAGGGAATGAAGAAAGTCTAGAAAATGATGTTTGGTGCATCTAATGTCTCTTTTTTTAGTGATTCAATTTAGATCATACTGTCCTCGGTACATTCTGCTTATTTTAAATCCCCCCCAATTGGACTTGACAAATGAAAATACAGTATCTCTACCCAAGTTCCTTTTAGTATATCTTTGCTATCCCCAATGTATAAGCAATCAATTGGACAAATATTTAAAGTATTGTACACTGTTCACTTCCCTCTCTGGTCCCATTTCTCTCTTCCCCCAACAAAGTGAGTGGATTTGTGAAGCAGTGGTAGAATAGAAGAGGGAACATCCTAACCCTCCTTGAGAACCTCTGAGTACACATACAGACACACAGATACATATACATACATATATACACACACACAAACAACCCTTTTCCCTCTATAACATGTGTGCTGAGAAGATTTGAAATCTTCCTATGCATTATTCTGTTGATGCCAAGGGTACCTTTTTTTTTGTCAAAAGGCCTACTTATTTGAAATGTACTCCACAGTGAGGAAAAGTATATTCAGTTCCACCTAAAAGATTAGAACATAACCTATAGGCAGCAGTGTAACTGGTAAATGCTTAACAACTGGCTCTTCACGGGGAAAAAAATGCAAACATGATACACTTTTAAATTTAATTTGCATTACTGCCATTTTCTCAATCATTTCTTAAGCCTGGATAATCAAAAAATAAAAAAACAAGCCCTGATTTCTGGGGTATAAATGCTTAACTGAAAATTTAAAGATGAGCTAACTCTAGCATACCTATACAAAAAGACAAAAAAAGAGATGGGTGTTGCACCTCTTTTTAAAGACAATGCCTCAAATGTGGGAGTTCCCTAGGTAAGGCTACTTTTACAAAGCAATCTGAATAAATTGTCCAGATTTTTCCAGGAACAGGTCCATTATTACCCACACTTTCTGCAGAAATACAAAAAGGGCAGGCTATTCCACAGGTCACTGGTAAAATGTTCAGTTGCTCTTTGGACTTATGGGGACATCTAGAGCTTTATTGTTAAGGGGCTCTGTAGCTTCTCTGTTTTTGAAGTTGTTAAGTTCTCTTCTCCCTCCGCCCCCTCAGAGAAAGGGTAAAAAAGAAAAGCTGAGAAAGCCTGAAGGGAAACAAACCTGTCTTCCTTGTTTTAGGATGGTAGGGTTGGTTGCTGAACTACGCTGGGTAGAGCTGATGAACCCGCTGGTACCCAAGAGGCCAAGTCGGGCTGAAGGGAGATTCCTTGAAGGGATCTGGTACTGGCGAGGGTTCCGCCTACCCATGCCACCACCTACAGAGCCTGCTGTTGGTAGAGAGTTTGATTGTCCAAAACCTCGACTGTCACAAAATGGAAGGAAAACCAGAAGAACATGAGACATATTTCAAATCTCTTTTCCATATTTTCTATTTTTCCCTCTTTTCTTCCTATCTTCCCCCAGTGAGAACCAATATCAAGCAGTCATTATATTCTCTTAATCTTGAGAACACTGGAAAGGTTTTCTTTGCAGAAATCAGTTTAAACCTCTAGACATCCCGATGAACTAAATAACCCAACTATATGGTAGTAGGTAATTAGGGACTCTGGACTTCCGGTTTTCACAATTTCTCTGCTTTTATAGCCTAAAGAACTCATTCTCTTGCTGGTGACACATATGGATTCAACAGTGTTGTTTTAGGAATCAGCACATTCTTTCCAAGAAGTGTAAGCTTTTATATTCAATACTATTTAAATCAAAATGTTTTACCCCAGACAGCCACAAGATGGAACACATTTACTTTCTTTAGTTATCTATTCAAGAACATACCATTTTTGAAGAAACAACTTGAGCAAGCTTTGAGATAGTTTGTTGAGACAATTTTTAACAAGATAGGAGTGAAAGGGGATTGCGACACTGTAATTTGCTAAAAATGGGTTGGAGAAGAAAAGGAGAAGGAGAATTTAAATTGGCAATACAATATATGCCTTAGGATATTTCTCTAATCCCCAGAATTTATTTTTCCTAAGGAGGGGGAAGGGGAAGGAAACAATAGCAATGTCCTGAAATTGATAAATCAAACTTGTTACCATTCATTTCTAGGTTTAGTTGCTTCCCTTTCTAAGGTGTTTGTGATCAAGAAAAAGGTCCAAAAACAATGTATATGTTCCCTTCTTTTCACTTATAATCGCTATCCTGGTACAGGATTTCATCAGTTCACACTTGAACTATTGCAAAGTATCTTTGTTGGTCTCCTTGATTCATGTCTTTTCCCCACATTCTAGGTCTTTTCTCCACACTCTAGTACATCTTCTACTTAATTGCCAAAGTGCTCTTTCTAAACTACAATACCACTCAATAAACCTCAATGACTCCCCCATTATCTCCCGGATTAAATATAGATCCTTTGGGTTTTTAAACCCATTGCTTTACTTTTAAAGTCTTTTTATATTATGCTCCTTTCTCTAAGAACTCTAAAACCCAACAACAGTGACTTCTGTTATATTCCTCATAAAGGAAGGAAATGCTCTTTGCTTCTTCATTATATTTATATCTCCTGGGTTCCTCATTTTCCTTTTCTTTCAAGTTGAGTCGTGTTGTTGTGTGACCCTGGACAAGTCATTTGACCCCAATTGCCTCAGCAAAAAAAAGAAAAAGACAGTTCAAATCCACATACCGGAAGAGACCTTTCCCATTTCCTCCCTCCCTCCTACTCTTCACTGGGTGAGAACCCAGTGCTTTCCTTCTGAGATTTCTTTTAGTTTATTTTATATATATATATATACTATTTGGATGCTGTTTGTATACTATTTGGATATTATGTTATATAAAATAAACTAAAAGAAATATCAGAAGGAGATTTATACATATATACATATATATACATACACACATACATATATGTATATATACTATTATATAAATACATACAATTATACTACATACAAGATTATATATGTGTGTGTGTGTATATATATATATATATATATATATATATATATATATATATATACTATTTGGATGCTGTTCCTCTCTTTTCTAATCCACCAATTAGAAAGTGAGTTCCTTGAACAGGAACTGTTTTTGCCTTTCTCTGTATCTCCAGCACTGAGTGTAGAATTTGGCACACAGTATATGCTTAAATCCTGGTTGCCTGATTGACTCATATCACAACCAGAAGCCCATGTAAGAGAGTGAGAAGGAAGAATGTCTCTGGTCTTTCTAGATTGCTTAGTTTTTCTCTTCCTTTCATTTATTTTCTTTTTAAATGAATTTTGGTCATTTGATAGGAAATTCCATATCATTAACACACTTTATGAAAATCCTGTCTTGGCTACAGACAGATTGAATTAAAAATAATAAATTATATAGAATAGGGATGACAAAGTTTAGGTTGACAAGTTAGCAAATGCATGTCATGGACCAACTGATCAAAAAGGCAGAGGGTTTGAGATTTACTATCACTGACAATTAAGCTGATCTCATTATTATTATGGGACAATTGATTCCTAAAGAAATAGGAAATGAGGGAAGAAAAACAGAAACAAGTTTCCTACTCTGTTGTTCTTCTTTTGCATCTCTTGTAACTTTCTAAAGATAACTAATTGGTTTCACTGTCAAAATTAATGAGATTAAATATTTTGTGATTATTGAAGCCATTAATATGAAATTTGGTGTACTTTGGGAGAGGCTGGAATAAAATTTACCTTTTCAGTATCTATAAAAAAAGTCAGATTTTTAAAAGCAAGTTAATAGAGGGAGGAAAGATTTACAGGAGAAATGTTTGAGAAAATTTTCAGTGATTTAGCAGCATTCTACTTATGAGAACTAGAAGAAACCTCTAAGACCATCTAGTCCAACTTCTATGTATAGGCTCCCCCCAAAGCGGTCACTGACGTTTCCTTTCTGTTAGGAAAGCCTTCAGTAAGGGAAAAGCCATTACCTCCTGAGGCAGTTATTCCCTACACTGAGCCTACATATACCTGTCTGAAACTTCCACCCTCTAATTCTGTTTTCTGGGGTTAAGCAGAAAAAGCCTGAGAATCTTTCACATTACAGCTTTTGAAATCTTCAAATATTCCAACTTTTTAAACCTATTTTCGTATAGCATGAATTTAAGCCACTTCACCATTGTGATTACCTTCTTTATCTGAAGATGCTCTTCAGTTTAGCAAAGCCCTTTATTTGTACAAACAGGAGCAATTTATTTTTAATATTTATTTATACATATTTAATGTGTAAAATCAGGTTTTGATGATCAGTATATGTTTTCTTCTCCCCCCACAAATAGCACTTGATTCTCAATGATTCAAGAACATCACAAATAGTCTTAAATTCATCATTTCTGAAGTTCCCATAAGTGAGCTTCAAAAGGCAATATTTATCAAATTGAACCAAATACAGCCAAAATTTGTTGACGAAATTGTAATAAAATTTCTATATTAGTGTTTTATATGAAACTTAAAAAAAGAACTAAGGTAATACTTTGAGTAAGATAATTTTTAATAGGGAGCTGAACCTATTAATAAAAGGGTCAATGGCTTTCCTCCTTTTATGCCAAAGACCCCAACTTGTTTTTATAAGCAAAAAACAAAGAACAGAACAAAAATCAGATGATTGCTTATAGAACTGGCAACATCATAGGGTTAGAGAATCATAACTGGCTGCTTTGAAGAAAGTGAGGATAGAATACATATGAGATGGAGACCATCTCACTCTATCTCTAAGGAATGCTATCTTCAATGAATGCTTTTGTGAATTTTATGGGTCTCAGCTACATCCTGAGGTCACTGATAGGAAACCAAACTGGACAAATTGAACAAGTAGACAAACTGGAGTCTGGGGAATTGGATAAGAATTTTTTTGAGTATTTATTTATTTTATTTTTTATTTTTTTAAAATTTTAATAGCTTTTTATTTACAAGTTATATGCATGGGTAATTTTACAGCATTGACAATTGCCAAACCTTTTGTTCCAATTTTTCCCTTCCTTCCCCCCACCCCCTCCTCTAAATGGCAGGATGACCAATACATGTTAAATATATTAAAGTATAAATTAAATACAAAATAAGTATACATGTCCAAACCATTATTTTGCTGTACAAAAAGAATCGGACTCTGAAATGTTGCCTGTGAAGGAAATCAAAAATGCAGGTGGGCAAAAATATAGGGATTGGGAATTTGATGTAATGGTTCTTAGTCATCTCCCAGAGTTCTTTCACTGGGTGTAGCTGGTTCAGTTCATTACTGTTCCATTAGAACTGATTTGGTTCATCTTTTTGCTGAAGATGGCCAGGTCCATCAGAATTGATCATAAGATAAGATTTTAAACTACTAAAGATGGGAGAAGATCAGTTAGTCTAGCTTCTTAAGGATAACATACAAACCTTGCAGGAAATTCTGAGATAACATTTTATGAGAGTATTGATAATAGAATATTTCTTTAACTAATAATGAATATGAGAAAGCTTAAGTCTTCAGAGAGAGAAGAGATTGAACTTTTGTACAACTGGGTTTCTTCCCTCAGAGACAGAGAAGAGGCTTTAGGTTTGTTATATAGAATACAGATTATGGCTATAGTTTAAAATCACTTACAATGTAAAATCAAATCTAAAATATAGGCTGTCAATAATTACTTCTATTATTAGCTTAGTTTTGTTCAAATTAGTATGAACTGAAAATAATAAAACTGAAATTATTTAATTAGCTAAGTTTTTTTCCCCTAATTCAGATTGATATTTCTTCCCTCCAATTAATACAAAGTAGTTTGATTTTCACTGTTTGGATAGATGTACTGTATATGTGAATGCAAAAGATTACACAATCATTAACAAGATATATCTGAATACATATATGCAGATATATTAAAAAATTTAGACCTTTTAGATAGAGGTGTTAAATATTGATCTATATATGATTCCTATATAAAGTAGGATTCTGATTGATCTTGATGCTTACATTATCTTTCTTGTTGTCCCACCAGTTTATTTTCAACAAATGGAGAAGGGTGTTAACATATTGAAAGCTCAATTAAGTCAAAAGCATGACTTCTTTTTTTGGCAAGCAAAAACTAATTTAATCTTGCATTAAGAAAAACAGTGTCCAAAAAGAGGAAGATGACAGCACTCTAAAAAATTGCTTCCTTCATCATGAGACTTATTTAAAACTTTCTAGCTTTCTGGAAAAATAACAGGATTTAATTCCAATAAAATAGATCTTATTGCAAATGTCAACACTTCATTTTGGATAATCTATAAGATAAGAAGTCTGCTTTACCCATGCTAAAAAGAAAATCTCTAGAAAAATCAGTCTGATTGTCATTTTTTTCTTTTAAGAACTTAAAATAATTTTTTTTCCAAATTAGTAAAGCCTCAAATCTATACTCTTTAAGTCAATTAGTAATAACTAGCATTTATATGCATCATTTTAAGATCTGTAAAATCTTTTTATATGTTCTCTCACTTCATGAACAAGCATTTATTAAACACTTAATATGAGCCAAATAGTGTTCTAAGTGCTAGGGATACAAAGTAAAAGTAATCCCTACTCTTAAGAAAAGTATCCAAGAATCAAGCAAAAATGTTCCCTTTGGAAACTTTTTCTTGCTGAATGTTGAAAAGCTAGTTCACCTTTTAGCATCTTGACAGATTCTTTTTCCTCATATTGATTTAGTCTAAACCTGTTGTTTATCACCCTGGTCCCAAGCATGGTTCTAGTAATGTTGGCAATTTGGAATGTCACAGTTTAGGTAGAAGAATGACAAATTTGGAAGTATCCAGGAGCATCCAGGAGAGTTCTGCAGTCCAAGCAACATGAGGATCAGTTGGAGGAAATGGAGAGGTTTAGTTTGAAGAAGAGAACACTAAGATAGGTCATAATAGACATCTTTGAATATCTGAAGTGCTGTCATGAAGAAGACAGATTAATCTTGACTTCAGACATCAAAATTAGGAAAGATGGGTAGAGATGACAATAAGTCAGATTTAGGTTTGATGTAATAGTTCAATTACAAAAGCATTTGTTAACTAATTACTATTTGCCAAGCATGGTGCCAGGCATTAGGGATTCTAAACAATACTTTCCTTTGAGGAATTTATATTCTGCTGGAATGTAAGGAAAAACTGTTTAACACTTACAGCTGGCCAAATTGGAATAAACTCTGCCTTGGGATGTATTTGTTTTTTTCCAAATAGAGATCTTCAAATGAATGCTGAATGAATACTTGTTGAAAATATTATTGGAGGAATTTCTATATTACAGGCAGAGGTTGGACTAAGGGAATTCTGAACAAGTTTTTTTTTTTCCTGTGACTTTGGTAATCATAGAAAATTTCAAGTTAATTTTCTGATTTCCCTGTAATTCATTTTCACAAAGCAATTGGATAGTAAATCCAAATCTCTATAAATCTAGAAGCTATAAAGCACAATAAGGTTTATTTTCACCTTTTCCTGATATGTAGACATGTCAAGAATGTTATGTCTACAGTTTTAGAATGCTGGTCAGTCCAACATAAAATAGTAATGCAATGCTTAATTCAGCCATCGACTATAATTAACTTGTCTACAGCAAAAAGTAAAAAACAAACAAAAACAAAAACAAAAAACCTCAGATCTTCATACAATCACACAGGCTGCTGGCTGAAGAATACTTGGCTCTCCCTCACCTGCACATATTTAAGTGTTTTGCAAGTATTCATTAAATATAGAAAATTTTGCTCAGGATATATCTTCCTCAGGGAATCCTCTCAATACTTTCCCCTCCACAACCCCACCCATTTAATGACTATTTTAGAACTGGGCCACAAGGTACCTGCTATGAACAATATGTGATACTCAAACATATTACTGTATTCAGATCCCAAAGTAGGCAAATGAATCACTAGGTAACTAACATGCATCATAATGAATGAAATCCCAACATACTTTCTTTGCTGTCGATATCCTGATATGTCTAGAAGGGTTTTCCGAGGGAAAGACCGAAAGAGCTTCTGCACCTGCTGTTTCCATGACAACAATCTTTTTTTCTGTGTTTCTGTAAATGCCTGCAAAAGCAAATAGGACTTTTCATGGGTAATACAGCTTGGAAAGAGAGGGAAAACATGCAATTAAATATAGAAAAACATTGGAATCTGGTCAGCTTGGCTTTAAAAAAAAAAAGCACCTCTGCCCAAAAAACCCCATGTTTTTAATTGAACACAAATATACTAATTAGACCATTTTATTTTGGCAACCACTTGTAACAAAATTCAGAAGATACTTGATAGGCTATATTATTTGAAGCTTGATAAAAATTCATATTCTTTAAAAATCTTTTAAAAATTATATCATCTCTCCAAATCATTATTGATCAGAGAAATGCAAAGTAAGACAACTCTGAGATACCATTGCACACCTCTGAGATTGGCTAAGATGACAGGAAAAGATAATGATGAATGTTGGAGTGGGAAAACTAGGACAATGATACATCGTTGGTGAAGTTGTGAACGGATCCAACCATTCTGGAGAGCAATTTGGAACTATGCTCAAAAAGTTATCAAACTATACATATCCTTTGACTCAGCAAAGTTACTACTGGGCTTATATCCCAAAGAGATCTCAAAGAAGGGAAAGGGACTCACATGTGCAAAAATGTTGGCTAGAAACTGGAAACTGAATGGATGCCCATCAATTGGAGAATGGTTGAATAAATTACTGGGCTTATATCTCAAAGATATCTCAAAGAAGGGAAAGAGAGACTCACATGTGCAAAAATGTTGGCTAGAAACTGGAAACTGAATGGATGTCCATCAATTGGAGAATGGCTGAATAAATTGTGATATATGAATGTTATGGAATATTATTGTTCTGTAAGAAATGACCAGCAGGATAAATACAGAGAGGCCTGGAGAGACTTACATGAACCGATGCTAAGTGAAATGAGCAGAACCAGGAGATCATTATACACTTCAACAACAATAATATATACTGATCAATGCTGATGGACATGGATCTCTTCAACAATAATAACAACAACACTTTCTGTTGTTGTTTGCTTGCATTTTTGTTTTCCCCTCTCAGTTTTTTTTTTTAACTTTCTAGATCCGATTTTTCTTGTGCAGCAAGATAACTATATAAATATGTATACATATACTGTATTTAACACATACTTTAACATATTTAATATGTATTGGACTACCTGCCATCTAGGGGAGAGGGTGGGGGAAGGAAGGGAAAAGTTGGAATAGAAGGTTTTACAAGGGTCAGTGTTGAAAAATTACCCATGCATATGTTTTGTAAATAAAAAGCTATAATAATAAAAAAAAATTGCACACCATCAATATTTGCCCTCCAAATTTACTCTAATTATTAAGTAGGAATGAATTGCAAAATTGATTTGTAATACTCAGGCTTTAGTGGATTTCCTGAATCTTCAGAATTGGTGGAAATTCTTTAACTTCTTCAAATATCAATGTGCTATGATAATGTGTTATAATAATACATTATCACAATTTGTATAACCTTCACGTGATTTAACATATTCAATACATTTAAAGAATTAAAAAAAATCTATCAGGGGATATCTAGGTGGCATAGTAGATAGAACACCAGTCCTGGAGTCAGGAGGACCTGAGTTCAAATTTGACGTCATACACTTAACACTTCCTAGCTATGTGATCCTGCACAAGTCACTTAATCTCAATTGCCTTAGCAAAAACAAAACAAAACAAAACAAAAAACCCAAAAATAACAACAAAAATTTACCAGGTTAGGAGATCTCTCTTTCTCTCTTCTCTCCACTCTCTTCTTTCCTCTCTCCCCTCCCCCCTCTTTCTTTCCTTCCTTTCTCCCTTTTCACTTTCTCTCTTTGTCTCCCTCCCTCTCTCTCTCTCTTTCCCTCTCTCCTCTGTCTGTGTCTCTCTTTATTCAGATATCTACTTCATTTTTTCCCCTTCCTTCCCCATTTTCATTCATCTGAAATAAATGGTCCTACGTAAAGGCAGGTCAACAGACTTGATTCTCTCTTTAAAAAGTTTTTTTTCCTATTACATTCATTTAAAAAATCGAGTTCCAAATTGTCTTACTCCTTCCCCTTCCCTCTCTCTCTGAGGAAGCAGCCAATCTGATATAGCCTATATATGCATGCAGTCATGCAAAACATTTCCACATGGCCATGTTGTGAAAGAAAACACAGTGCAACCCCTCCCCCCCAAAAAACCCAAATCTCAAGAAAAGTAAATAAAGCATGTTTCAATCTGCATTCAGATTTCATTAGTTCTCCCTCTAGAAGTGGATAGCATTTTTCATTGTTAAGTACTCTGGCAATGTCTTGGGCTCATTGTGTTGCTTATAATAATCAAGTCATTCACATTTATTATATAGTATTATCATATAGTATTATGTGCTATGATAATGTGCTATAATACATTATCACAATTTGTATAATCTTATGTACATGTTTTATGTACATGTTTTCCTGGTTCTGTTTACTTCACTTTGAATCTGTTCATGTAAGTCTTTTCAGGTTCTTCTGAGACTATTCTGCCTGTCATTTCTTCTAGCACAATAGTATATTCTCACAATCACAAGCCACAACTTGTTCTCCAATAGATGGGCATTCCCTTGATGTTCAATTCCTTGCCAGCACAAAAAAAGAGCTGCTATAAATATTTTTCTAAATATAGGTCCTTTTCCCTTTTCTTTGATCTCTTTGGGATACAGAGGTATAGTTGGGTCAAAGATTTGCAGTTTTATAGCCCTTTGGTCATAGTTCCAGATTGTTCACCAGAATAATTGGATCAGTTTCACAAATCCACCCTTAGTGGATTGAAACAGCCAGATTATCACATTTTCCCCCCCACATTCCCTTTAGCACTTATCATTTCCCTTTTCTGTCAGAGTAGCAAATCTGATAGGTGTGAATGAAACCTTAGAGTTGTTTTAATTTGCATTTTTCTCATTGATAAAACATTTTTTCATGTAACTTGGTAGCTTTGATTCCTCCTTCTGAAAAAGCTACCTGTTCATATCCTTTAACCATTTATTAGTTGGGGACAATAGGGGAACGCCTCATAGAAATTATAGTTTTTAGTGAGTCTTCTCATTAGTGTGTATTTTAGGCTACACAAATTTTAATGTTTTATAGCATATTTCATATCCTGATACCCCTCTGTGACATCTATGTGACCCTGTGGTCTTTAGGGATATAGCAACAGAGCATAGGTACCTTCAAGTTTTCCTATTTTCAGAGGCTTCAAAGCCTGATGTCAGACTGACTTTGTTGTCTAAGGACCAATAGTAAAAACAGCCATATCAACAATAGGTAAACCTTGAGATGACAAATGTTTTGATTATGACAACCCATGAAACAAAGATATTTAAGTGAATCACAATCCAATACATTTCTTCCTTTTTCCATATTGACAGGGACAGAAAGTCCTTTGACTTTTGCCTTTTTGATCTAGTGACCAAAAAACATACTCTGATGAAAAAAATAAAAATTGACATTATTACAGTAAAACTCTGGAATCAGTGAATCTCTTTGGAGAGAAAAACAAAGATATGGGTAGAGCTGGTTTAACCATTTAATCAAAGTCAAAAATATCATTTAATATTTCTCTCATTTTATAGAGTTCAATGATCATTAAAAAAAACTACTATGAAAATAATTATAGCTTATATGCTAACATCTGCTACAAAGTATAAAAAGGAGAGAAGTTCTATGAACATCTTAATCAGCTCTTCCCAATCAAGTCAAGATATATTTTGATATACAGTAACTTCAATCTGAAAATAGAAATGTAAAAAGATGGTGGTTTAAAAATGTCTTGAGCTTGAGAAATAAGAAGTCAAAGGTTTGTGTTCATGACATGTAGCTATTGAGATTTCTAATAGTCTACAAATCTTTGACTATTAGAAATCTCAATAGCTATATGTCATGAACACATTTTTCCTAAAAAGAATCTGAAGGCATTGATCAAATATCACAGAAATGAAGTTGACTGTAATGAAAGGGACAGGAAACAACTGGTTACTGATGTGAAAAATAGATCTCAATCATTTGTCTGTGATCAAACAGGTTAGATCAAAAATTGACAACATCATGTTAAAATAAAGGATAAAGGTAAGGAGATACCATGGATAGCTGCAACAGATTCAATTTGCTTTTCAAAGAAACTGTTAATGAGACTGGGAAATTTTTTAAAAAGACAAAAGATTCTCATCTTAATTAACACCATTCCTGTACAAATTTAATACATATAAAAAAGTTCTCACAAGGAGGCCAACAGAGCATAGAAACTGACTTAGCTAGCAAAATTTAGCCTCTCTGCCAAGTAGAGAGAGATGGAAGCTAGAGGGCAATAATAGAATAGAATATTGTCAGTAAAATCAACTTTTAAAACAGTAAAACACAGTGGAAGCAAAAACAAATCTATAAACAGAGGTTGCTAAGAGACCCAAATGATTCATATCCACTAAAGAATATTCATATATGAAACTGGCAGGAGTATTTTAAACATATAAAATGGAACGAATTTATGAATGTAATGATTTATTTCATTAACATTTCAATAACATAATGTTATTAACATTAACATTTATTTCATTTTTCCATCAAAAAAGGAGTTGCCACATTTGGACCTAACATCTTAGTTTTCAATATGCAATACAAAGAAATAGAAATGGGTTTTATTAAGTTAGGAAAAATGACTGGATCAGACTAAGTGTACACTGAGGAAATCTCTGCTTGTGAGGCAATATGGTCTTAAAAGCACTGATATCTTTAGGTTAAATAAAGGAAGATAGCAAAAAATGGGGAAAAAAACAGGCAATATCAAGCTCCCAAAAGGTGTCTAGGAAAATATTAACAACTACTAAGATATGCCTACTTTCTTATCTTTACAAAATCTTTATAAGAATGAGCTACATACATATTGAGGGTATCCTGGATGAAAATATGAGAAGAAGATGAGCAAATTTTCACAAATAGTACCTGACAGCAAATTATATCTAATCACTAACCATAAGGTATCTAATGTATAATTGACAAGGCTGGGGGGGAGGCTTTAAAAGAAACTGCTTTTAAAGTTTTGATGAGCAATATGATTTCACAAGTACATTGAAAATATGTTCTCTTCTATGTTTTATCTTGGACCTAACACATTGTTTTAAATAATAAGTATCCAACTATAATGCTAACAGAAATGTGAGGTAGCAATTTTTACCATATTTAACTAGTAAAGAAAGTGAGTAGCATAGTCTTTCCTTTTCAAAATCTCCTTTATTTGTTCATTAATTGCTGTACTTACTATGTCCACAGGGTCATTTTAGGAGATGTGCAAGATATAGAAAACCATATCTTGCACATCTTCTAATTGAACATCTTCCTAAAGAGAACCATAATTACAAAATTCTTGCTCTCAGGGAAGTACAGTAGGGAATTAGAAATAATATTCATTCATTCAAACATTTATTGATATTTCTATGACTGGACCACAGGATACAAAGATTATTAAGAAAGTGTTCCCTAACCTTAAAAAGATTATAATCAATAGCAAGGAACAACTGACTCCTTTTTGGTTATAAAGATGAATTCATTAGCATTATTTGTACATTATTCAGGTTTTTTTTTGTTTTGTTTTGTTTTGCTTTTTTGCTGTGGCAATTAGGATTAAGTGACATGCCCAGGATCACACAGCTAGGAAGCGTTTAAGTGTCTGAGATCAGATTTGAACTCAGGTCCTCCTGACTTTAGGGCTGATGCTCTATCCGCTGTACCACATAGCTGCCCCTCATTACTCAGTTTTCTAGCCATAGAAAAAGCTGAGCCAAACAAATAACTTAGAGGACTTACAAATGAGTATGATATAAAACAAGACTAATCCTAAGTATCTCAACTTTGCCTTTTTATATATTTAATATTGCATTACATAGGACAATTCATTTAACTTTTTTCTGCTTGAGTTTTTTTCATCTATAAATTGAAGAGGCTGGATTAGAAGAGTTCTAAGGGTCCCTTTTAGCTGCAAATCTAGAGCAAAATATCTGATTTTCATGAAAATAAAGGAGCTATTCACAATTTAAAGGAGCATTAAAAATAGCCCCAAGATGCTATTCACAATTTAAAGGAGCATTAAACAAAGCCCCAAAGATGCCATTTCAAACAAACATTTCCCAAGATAACAAGTAGTATTCAATAAGAAATAGATCTTATTTTTTCACAAAATGAAAAATTGATTTATCTAACACCCATGACACATTAGATTTGCTATGTAACTAACCCAAGGGTACATATAGTGGTAGTGAGCTACTAAGGAGGCATTCTTCTCAATATAACAAGTCATGTTACAGTAACATGGGAGCTAGAATCAGTGCTCTAGGGAATTGGTTTTCCATAGTTATTTTTATCTCCATATAGGCCATTGCACTGACCTTAGAAGCGGCTCAGTATTAGCTATCACTCTACTCTGGCTTCTAACAGCTTTGGGTTTGGAGGGGGCCATGATTATTTTCTTATATACCCAAAATGAATCTCTAGATTCACAGTGAGGAAGGGACAACACTCATCATGTAAAGATAATGACCTCAAATACATTGGCAATGTTTCATCACAGAAATCTCCAGAAACCCATCATTCTAAAGCTGTCACTACAACTCAGGTATTAATATCATATTTGGAGAAATAAGCATGTTTCAAGACAGAAAAGTAAGATTGTTTCTGAAGTTGGTATAGTTGCATTAATGCTTAACAAGGGGGAAAAAATCCCCATGGAGAAAAAATCATGAGGCAAGAAGCATTTAACAGTTGGAGAATAATGCCCTAGAACAATGAGGTATTTGGGCACCAGAGGCAATAAAAATAGAAACTTTTGTCCTTTCTCTCACACTATACTTTTTTACTGCTTTGTGGGGTTCTGTGCCCATAGCCCTTAGGGAAGAAGGAAGGGGTCTCAATTTGGTCAATAGCCTTCCTTTTCTCCAGTTAAAGTGAGAGTCTTTAGGGAATTCTGTTTAGCCCTCAGTTGGAATGAACAGTGTGTACCACATGGGGACCTCAAAAGGGAATGTGTGTTTGGTAGGCATGGAATAACTTGGGACTGTGGAAAATTATTCAAACACATTCCTCTTTTTTGAACTAAAATAATAATCAATAAACCCATTAAAGAACATTCTCCTCTTTTTAAAATGGAGACAGGGCTCCTCCTCAAGCTTCCTGTCCATGAGTTACCCCTCTGCAATCAGAATGTGTCTGTTAGCATTAACACTTGACAAGTAAAAGCAGACTGAGTGAAGCTTGATCTTTGTATTCCTGTCTTTTATATGCCACAAAAGTGGCCAATGAGAAAAATGAAAGAGAAGAAAACAGAGAAAACATCCTGATATCATGAATGAGGCCAACATTTATGAGCTGGAATGTGAAACAGACATTATGAAGCCTGGATAACTTTTAAAAATATAAGTGACTAGATTAATGTGTCATGTAATCTCTGAGCACTTGAAACCAGGTGGAAAAGTTTTGTATATTCTGATATGCTGTAGGCTCAATTCTTATGAGTAGATACCATGGGGAAGGAAAGCTCTGCTTACATTCCCCCATTATCATATGCCATCCCCTTCTCCATTCCTTCCTCATGTCTAGAAAGCCCTTTTTTTCTTTACTTTCATTTCACAGAAGCCTTAGCTTGCTTCAAAAGCTCAGCTCAACTCTTCCATAGGATAGTTCTCCCTGTTTCTATTGACTATCCCTACACTCTGCTTGCCAACTTATTTTGTAGTCAATTTTCTTTTCTTTTCTTTTTCTTTTTCTTTTTTTCTTTCTTTCTTTCTTTCTTTTTGTATTTTTTTTTGTTTATACCATTCTCCCACAGTGGAATATAAGTACCTTGAGGGCAAATGTAATTTTACTTTTACCTTTCCATCCATCTTGCCTAACACAGAATAAGAACTTAACAAGTACTTCTTGAATGAAGAATTGAATCTTCTTTTGGAGGCTTAAGAGACCTACCATGTCAATCTTGAATTCTCTTTCTCCACTTATGAATGGTTGTAAGCTTCTTGAGAGTATCCTTTTTAACTTCCTTTATAGACAAGTGCACATTTACACACATGCGTATAAAAGAAAGCCAAAATTGCAGTGTTCAAGAAGACAAACAAAGTTGGGAAAAGGAAAGTTAAGGTTACTGGTCAAAGGAAAGATGGAAACTATCATAAATGACTTGTTTTTTTTCTATCTGGCTCTCTTTAGTTGTATTGAGAGTGCTTTTCTCTAAAGAGACCATTAAAGAAAAACAAGTTCATTATAAAAATTTTTCTTGGAGCAGTTCAATATTTTAAAAAGCCACAAGCATAAGTTATTAATGTAGTTAGTTGATCAGGTGTTTGACAAATTCTGGGTGAAATAATCTGGATAAAGACCTAGTTTTTTAGGCTGTGAAGGGGAAAAAATAGGAAAAACAAAGATGTCATGAATGAAGTTGAAATAAAAAAGCTAGAATTAAAAATCAAAACAAATATATATATTTTTTGCTTTAAGGGAGAAAGCAATGGGGGCTTCAAGAGTGGCAAAAGATTCTCCCTGGGGATTTGGTAAGAGAATTTAATTTTAACTTTGACCATAAACCACAGCTGCAGTGCCTAATGGACAGCTGGTGAGAGCATAAAGGAGAAAGAGGGTGTGAGTGAGTAGGGAGTGAGCTAGAATTCCGCAATTTATATCTTCTTTCACATAACCCAAGGTTCTCAGCTGTCAAAGCATGTACATTCATTGTACATAGTCCTTTGGGACTTTATAATCTTACTTTATGCCTACATTATGGAAAAACCCTACCAAATATGATTTATGCAGGAAGATAATTTTGAAAGCTCAGAATTTATACTGTAACCTTTATGGAAAGATTTTGAGAAATTTTGGAAACCTCAATCTATCTTTGCACATAATGGCCTTCTACCCTTCTTCCATCTATATAGTCAGATATAAAACATCTATAGTATATATGTAGTGCACAGACCTAGGACCTTTTTCTTCTCCATAAAGTAAGATTCCTTATATATTGTGTTAATAGGCATATCTCCTCAACATATCCCAGTAAATTCTGAGTCAAAACACAGAAATACGTCATAATGTATAAGACCTGTTCACACACATGGATGCATAAACACTCTTTCTGTCTATCTCTTGTCTCTGATTCTTTTTCTCTCTCAGATTCCATGAACCAAGAGGTAGAATATTTATTCTAAAATAAAACAATATTGAAAATGTTAAGGGCTAGCTTGGGTTCGATGAAGCATCCTCTGCTTCATTGCTTAGGGAATTTTTCACAGAGTCAAGCATTCATTCTTAAATTTTTTGATTTTATATTAATCCTTGGATACTTGATAAAACATGCTGAATTTTTAGTTGGTCATAGGTCTTATTCTAAGAGGAAGAATATCAACTTTACACAAATGTTGAATCATTTTAAAATCAATATATATGAGTATCTCAAAATTCTTGCCACTACTTACCTCATGAATTAGACACTTGTCTATGAGTTGTAAATAGGAACTTATATTTTCCTCATCAGGTCTAGAGACCAGGAGCTGTGTACACACTGCAAAGGGAAGGAAGAATTTAGAATACTGCACATTTTTCTGAAATATGTATATTTTGCCAACCAAAAGGGAAGATTAAGCAGGAGAAGTACATGTATGATTGTTATCTTTATGGAATTTTTATGTAAACTTTTTGAGACATACAAAAAGAACCTGCATTTTTCTATTCTGTCAAGTTCAAACGAACTGTCACTGGAGGAGCACATGTCAAGAGCAACCCTCTAAATTAATCCCAGTTATACTGTTCTATTTTAAGCCCTTTGCTTATTGACCAGGAGTTGAGAAACATAGTAACTGTCTGTAATGTACCTAATTTTTATCATTGAAATGAACTAACAGGTCTTTCCTACTGAAAGAAGAAAAAAATCCTCTTTCTTTAGTTTAGTCATTTTTATGAAGTACCTGAATTTTGCAAAATCTATTTAATAGGACTTTATTTTTCAGTTATAGGAACTTGGACATGATATATATCTTTCTTAAAAATGAAATGTGTGGACACATACATACCTATGTTCCTATTAAATTAACACTTTTCTATTTTATAGTGGACATTTCCACATTGACCAATATACTGGATGAACGCTTATCTATCCATACAACTTAAAACTATTGCTCACTTACATAACAATAGGTTAATAATGTAGTCAGAGTGCAAAGTCAGTAAAAGCAAAAATGAAGATTCTCCTTGTTTTACTAGCTTAACTTCTCTCTGCTCAATTCAATTCAATTCAATAATTCAATAATAAAGTATTTAGAATGTGCAAGGATATAAAGGGATATAAAGACAAAATGAATGCCCCTCAAGAATGGCTTACACTGAAACAGAAGTGATTGCTAGGGACAATGTTGAAAAATTACCCATGCATATGTTCTGTCAATAAAAAATTATTAAAAAAAAAGAATGGCTTACATTCTATTTGCAGAGGGAGAGGGGATGTAAAAATTAAACAAATAATTAAATAGAATTTGAAGAGGATGAGATTATTAATAACAAGGGGATCAGATTGTAAAAGGTTTTCCCACAGGAGAGGAAACTGAATTGAGCCTTGAAGGAAATATACATACATACATACATACATACATACACATATATATGTGTAATATATATATATATTACACATATATATACTCATACATACATACATACATATATGTGTGTGTGTATAATGACATGCAGCTCAGAGATCTAATGTTGGCATAGGTGGCAAAATAGTACCTAATGAGAGATTATTCACTACCAAGCAGTACTGTTAAGCTCTGCCTAACACTTCTAGTTAGAACTATTATTCCCCACTCTCTGTACAACTTCCATAGCTTTGTCTTGCCATGGCAGGCTTGCTTTTTCCTCTACCCTCTTTAGTTCTGGACTCATATTCAAATTATCTCAGCCATTTTTCCTGAGCATAGTGTGCTAATAATCTCTCTGGCTCTAATCATCTCTATTACTTTCTAGACCTGAGTGCTCCTTTTCTGTCCCCTACTCTCCCATGCAAGTAGTTTTCCTTTCACATTAGAATGAGGGCAGATAGTTTTTAACTTTTGGACTTTTATCATCAGTTTTTAATGCATTGATAAATGAGCTTGATAAATGCTATTTTACTCATACATGCTTTCATTCATTCATTTATTCATTCAAACTGTTCTCTATGTACCTTTTAAAATAGCCAGAAACAAAAACTCCTTGTATTCCTAAAAAGACAAAGGTCCACTTTGAACTTACATAAAAGTATTTGGTGTCCAAGTTGTAAGAAGACTTTGGGGGTTCAGTAAACATGTAAGTTAAGATAATTTCCTCGTATATGGGCTCATTATTAATACATTTTCTCACATTCAGAAAATCTCTTCATTGAAAATCCCTTCTAACTCAAACTCAACTAAGCCATTTTCCCTGTCTGGGCAGGATCACTTTTAAAATACACAGTGGGAAATTTGGGTATAGAATAAAAAAAAATCATAGGTTGTAAGGAAATAGATAATTGTTCTTAATGTTATCATCATGGGGCTGGTTTCATACACAGAGATCTATCTGTCTTTGCAATCATTTTATAAGTGTCAAGTTTGTTTAAGAAACATTAAGGACTATTAGTAGGGGGTACAGTGTTTAAGAGTACTGTTCATTAAGAGTACAGGAATTTTCATTCAAGTCCTGAATTAAAATTTGGTCTCAGAAGCTCTTTAACTATATGGTGTTAAGAAAGTCACCTAACTTGTCTGCCTCAGTTTTTTAAACTATACAGTTGGAATAATAATACTTTTTGGAGTTGTTATGAGGATCTAATGAGATATTTGTGAAGTTATTTAGCACAGTGCCTGGCATATAGAAGATAATAAATGCTTATTTCTATCCTTCCTTCCTTATGTAAAAAGTGAGCCTTTACTAAGGTATATTTCTTTTTAACAAAAATTGAGCTCTTTAAATTACCCAATATTTTGTATTAAAATAAGAATTTCCTTTTCTCTACCCAAATAAGAAAAGAAATGTTTTTGGACTTTTTCTTTTCATTTTAAAAAAGTGACAGAGGATTTTTTCTAATCTTAGTGTTTTGTTTTTAGTTGCAAAATTTTTCTAAATCATTGTACTCATCATTCTATCTTTCCTTTTGGTCTCCTTAGATGAGATGGCCCCTTTACTTTCTCTTGAACTGAATTCTTTGTTCTACTCCAAGTTCTTGTTCTAGTCATCATATCATATTCTCTATCTGTCTCTGTCTCTCTTCTTCTCCACATTTCTTTTTTCAGTATCTGTGTGTATTCCTGTCCTCTTCCCCAACTCCTCTCCTCTGTTTCTATTGTTCTACCTCCTCCTCTTCCTCCCAGGATTTTATACATTCTTGCCTACAAAAATAATCAAGTTTCTTTGAACCTAAAAGCAAATAGAAAAAATAAACAGATCAACAACAACAGAAACTTTTATCATTGATCCTCCTTGTACCTACCCCTCCTGTTCCAAGCACCAAAAAAACCCAAAACCCAAACTTGTCTCAAGCTATCATCTGATGGTTTATCTTTCCTTTTGTCAAACTTCTAGAAAGAGTGTTGACTACCTCCACTTTTTCACTACCAGTTCATTCTTCAACTCTTTCCAATCTTGCTTTTGCCATATCATTCTACTTTTAAAGTTCTTGCTCTAAAGTCTCACAACTTTAAAATTCAGAGATCTTTGTTCATTTTTTCATCCTCAGCTTCAATTAAAAGCAGGGGAAAAGGAACAGAGAGGAGAAAAATGTGGAGTTTAGTGATTGAATTTTTCACCATCATAAAATAATTTTTTTAAAGAAGAGATTTTTTTTAAATGCCTAGATTAGTCCCTCTGCATTTAAGAGAGAAATCCAAACACTCAATTCCTCCCTTCTTCCTATCACTCTAATATAAGACTCTTCATTTACCAACTTCATACAGCCAAAAGAACTGCCAGAATAAAGGAGCATACCTTCCCGGGGACTGAAAGTGTATTAGACTATAAGCAGGAAATGCCTAATGCCCTTTCTATTTTTTACTAACTTCTGACCTTATGCTGACTATGGAGGAAGAAGATCCTAGAGAGAGATAGTCAGCCACTGAGGATTTTGTTTGTTTCTTAAATTACCCTTCTCAGAATCTCACAGCTGAACTTGTTCCATGTAAGGTACACAAAAGACAAATACACATCCTTTTTTCTGAAGAAGTGAGCAATTATCTCTCTCTACAAGAGAATGAAAGGGGGTGATGCAGAAAGAGATAGAAAGATGAAGAAATTGGAAGCAAAGAGATATCACATTTCACCTTTTCCCATGACTCTTGTGAACTGTCCAGGGAGATCGCCTTCAGGCAGAGGTGCCCCTGCAGATTCTCCCTCACAGCCACTCATGTGGTGCTGCTGGATTCCACCTCCTGCTGCAGAGTCCTTACAATCAAGGACTTGATTATCAGAACCAATCAGAGTAAGTTGATGATGAGGCTCTGACTCTTGGCTGTGTTTCTCTGTGTTAGAGCTCTGAGAGCAATATGCTTTTATTGGAGTAAGGATCATCTGGTGCAATTCTTGCAGAGGGACACGCAGGTTGCCCCCTTCTAAGATGTCCTGAAAATTTAAAGATAAAAGACAATAGTTAATAACATGAGTTATATAATCTCTATTTGACCCATTTCAGTTTTCTGGTAGAGAGGGATATTGAGGGTATATGAATTGGAGCTATAATGAAATAGCAACTGAGATAACCAGAAAAAGTCCTTAGGACAATAAAAAAAAAATCCAAGAAATGGAGTCAATAATAAAACTTTTGGCCTCAGATGTCTACATAAATATCCAAATCTCATGCACTAAATTAGAAGAATTAAACAAAGAGAATTTTGTTGGTCTTAAAGAGAGAGAAACAAAGAAAAAGAGAGAGGAAAAAATGAGTATGGGAAAATGAGTATAGGGAAAGAAAAACAAGAAAAAAATTGGGAAGATGGGAAAAGAGTTTAGTATTTCCTAAAATTAGGATACACAAGAACAATGACATACAATATGGATACCTACAGAGTGGGATCTTATGAAACTCACTCTTACTGGAATCAGGCAAAACAGAGTTAAATATGTATTCAATTAAAAACAGAAATACAGATCGTGAAAATCAAAGATATATAAAACTAAAAACAAAAATCCCCTAAAGAATAAGATTAGAAGGGATTTTTTGAGGGAAGGTACTCTAATAAAATAGATAAAATCATTCACTGATTCCATTTTTAAAAGATTATAATAAATGATCAAAATGAAAAATGAAAAAATAGAATCAAAGTAGACAAAGAAATCAAGAAAATTGTTAGAAACTATTTTTCCCAATCTATGCTAACAAACCTGGATTTAAGTAAATGTATGAAAATATTTACAAAAATACAAAATATCCAGATTGGCAGAGCAAAAAATAATTTAATCTCAGAAAGAAATTGAACAAGTCATAAATTATTTTCCAGAAGAAAAGCACTCAGAAGCAAATGGATTTACAGGTGAATTCTGTCAAAGAATAATTAATGTCAATATTTTATAAAGTGTTTATAAAAATAATGAAGGCATTCTATCTAACTCTTATGAGATAACCATGACCCTAATGATCAAATCAGGGAGAGGTAAAGAAGTAAAACAGGAAAAGAAAACTTTAAAGTAATATCTTTTGAATGTTAAAAAAATACTAAATAAAATATTAACAAAAAGGCTATAGCAACATGTTGAAGAGATTATAGCATAACCAGGTTGGATTATTATATATATATACATCATAAGGATGGATATGTGCCAGGAAGTGAAGGTTAGTTCAATTTTGGGAAAATTACTTTGTAGAACAAAAGTACATAGTATGGATCATACTAATAAAAAAAATTCAATAGATTTAGAAAAGACTTTTGGTAAAAAAAAAAATGCCTACTTATGCTTTTAGAAAAACACATTTGAAAGCATAGGCTAAATGGATCTTTATTTAATATAGTAAACAACATATATTTAAAACAAAGAATGAGCATCATATATAAGAGAAAAATGATGGAGGCTTTTCTAATATCATTGGTGAAACAAAGATGTTATTATTGTTACTATTATTCAACATACTAATGTAATAAAGATACTGCCTAAATTAGTTTATTTAATGCCATAAAAATCAAACTAACAAAGTATTACTTTACAGAATTAGACAAAATACTAACAAAACTCACCTGGGGAAATAAAAAGTCAAGACTCTTAGGAAAAAGAAGAAAAAATTACCAGTGAAGGAGAGTTTAGCAGTATTTTATTTCAAACTATATGGCAAAAGAATAATCATTAAAACTCTTTCATATGGATTAAAAAAATGGAAACATTACTCAGATTAGATGAACAGGAGTTAAAGGTAACTTGAAGCCATAGTAGCCTAGTATTCAATAAATCAAGAAAATCTGGCATCATTGTAACAAATGCTGAAGGGAAAGAAAAAGATAGAACTATCTTAAGATTGAAGACACACACTGATATTTTTTGATGATAACCTTTTAGAAAAGGATATATACAAGATATGGAAACATTGACAGATTAACAGGATATATATATATGTGTGTGTGTGTGTGTGTGTGATATGACAGATTTGGGGAATTAAGGGATCTTATTCAGGGATGGAATACACCTTCATAAGAGGTAAAACTTACCAAATTTAAAAGGGTTTTAAACTAAAAAAGAAGGGGAAGGGTTAAATCTGCTTACATATATCGACCAAATTAGATACTACAGATATTAAGCTAGATATCACAGATATTTTTGTAGGCAGAAACCTGCGTACATATATATACCAAACAAGCTAGATATCACTGAGATAATTCTCCCTCATTGAGGATAACTACATTGTAGGAATAACAGTAGTTGAACACAAAACTCAGAGGAATCAATAGAAATAAAACCTATGGCCTCCAATAAACACTTAATGTAAGGAAAAACTTTTTAATTTATAATCTCTAGATGAATGGTAAACAGGTAAGATTTGCAAAGCACTTTTTACAACTTTCATTTTATCCTTATAATAAAATCATGCAGTCAGTTGTTATTATTATCCTCATTTTAAAACAGGAGGAAACTTAAGCTGAATAAGATTTAAGTGACTTGCCTGCAGTCACATAGTTAAGTGTCTGAGGCTGGATTTGAACTCAACTCTTCATTACTTTAGGCCTTGCAGTTTTCTCCATTGTACTACCTACCAGCTTTTACACCTATTTATAAGCTATTTAGTTATCACTATTAATTCATATTATTGACTAATTCAGTAATAACTTGTGAAGAAGTGACAATTGGCTGTAAATTTTAAACAGGTAGTTACATTTAAAGATATAAACACTCAGGCTGAAAATTTTAACCTTTATAGAGAATAGAGAAAATTGTGTATTTAAGTAAGAAAATTATATTCAATTAAAAATAATATAATATTAAAAGAAAAAACAAACATATTGGGGAAAATATGGCAAGTTTGATTAATGAAAACTTGATATCTAAAATATGTACAGAACTTTAAAAAACTTTAATTATTGTTAATCCCAGGTTTACTTTGAATAAATGGTAAAAACAATACAAAACAAAACAAAAAACAATTTGTTGCCATTTAGTTGTTCCAATTGTGCCTGACTCTTTGTGACCGCATTGGGGATTTTAGCAAAGATATGGAGTGGTTTGCCATTTCCTTCTCTAACTCATAGTCCAGATAAGGAACTGAGGCAGAGTTACTCCCTTGCCAGGGTTCACCCAGCTAGTAAGTATTTGAGGCCTGATTTGAATTTAGGAAGAAGAGTCTTCCTGACTCCAGGCTCATGTGCTATTTGCTTTTTCCCTTTTGCTGGTGAGTTGTTTTTTGTGCCACAGTTCCCTTTTGATGTCCTGACCTAGTTTCCCTAATTGTCGTATTTACTCTGCCTCAGGCTATAACCTTTCCCTCTTAATGTTTGATGAGATAAAGATCTACTTCAGTTGCTCTGCCCCAAAACCCCAGGCTATAATCATTCCCTCTTAAATGGTTGATGAGATATAAAGGTTTTATATCTTTAGGTTATAATCATTCCTTCTTAATGTTTGACAGGATAAAAGTTTATCCATTTTAGATGTCATTAGAATATCAGTAACCTTTCCAGTACCTTCCCCCTCCATTGTGTCATCCTAGATGCCTCCCCCCATTAGGTTATCCCCATCCAGATACCTCCCCCATTATGCCATTGTTCTTGTTATCCTATAAAATAGTCTTGCTGTCTAATGCTCAATGCTGGATTCTTTGAGATGATAGTCTTGTCCAGCCCTGGGACCAAGATCTATTTGATCTTGCTCAGTTTCTCTGGCATTACAGTTTAAATTGTGTCTGACACTTTGTGACCCCATTTGGGGTTTTCTTGGCAAATCAATATTGGAATGGTTTTCCATTTCCTTCTCCAGCTCACTTCACAGAAGAGGAACTGAGTCAAACAGGGTTAAGTGTAAACAGGGTCGGGTAAGCTAAAAAATGTGTGCAGCCATATCTGAACTCGGAGCATCCTATCTCCAGGGTCAGTTCACTATTTGTTGCATCCCCAGCTGTCCAGAAATGGTAAAAGATAGCACAAACATTTTTCAAAGGATTATACAAAAGTAGAGTTGTAAAGGACTTATGGATATCATTTCCAGTCGCCCTCGTTTTATTGATGAAGAAACTGAGGCATTGTAATGCCAAAGGTCACTTTTAATGGGGTGACCAGTTCCTCCATTTGTCCTATTTCGTATTCTGCCTTAAGGTTATGACTGTCCCCTCTTAATGGTTGAGATAAAGGTGTTATAGACATTCCTTAATGTCATTAGAATATCAGTAACCTCCATCTATGAGGCTATCCCCACCTAGGACTCTGCATTATGTCAATGTTCTTGTTATTCCATAAAAGGCTTGCTGTCCCAATACTCGGGGCTAGACTCTTTGAGATGATAGTCTCGTCTAGCCCTGGCATCCATTGGTCCCAGTATTTCTCTCCATTTAATAAACTATTGAATTGATCTCTAATCTCTATCTTGCTCAGTTTCTTTTGGCATTACAGCATAGAGAGGTTTAAGGATTTACTGAGGGTTAACTAGAGTATCTAAGATGGAATTTGAATATAGTTCTTTCTGATTCCAAGGCTTATGTACTATCCCCTACACCATGTTGCCTCTCAAAAATATGAAACTAAAATTGTAAAAATCAGTTGAAAAAATATTCAATGTCAGTAGTAATGAAGAGACACAAATCAAAATATCTTTAAGGGACACTTCCTCATGCCCATCAAATTAGCAAAAATGATTTTAAGTAAGGAAACTTAACATTGTGGTAGAGTTGTAGCAAATTAGTAGAATCTTCCTAAATAGTTATGTGGCAGTAAAAAATAAAACACACATTTTGATCTTTGTTATGAAAATACTCCAACACTGGTACCAAAACCAACTAAAAGATTAGGTTTTCAAAGATTTTCAAAGCTTTATTTTATGTAATACATTAGAGTAATTATGATGGACATGATTACAGAGAAACTTAAAGTTTCTTTCTTAGAAAAACCTTTATGAAAAAATGCAAAGCCACAAAAAAGCCAACTAAAGTATGAGGAAAAAATGATTGAATATAGACAAAATTCTGATAGAGATTTATTTACATATTAAAATCAATTCATTTAAATGTAGTGCTTACGCAGATAGTTTGGACTAGTTGTTAATGTTAAAATTTCTTTTAAAAATTATCCCAGGGGCAGCTAGATGGCACAGTGCATAGAATATCAGCCCTGAAGTCAGGAGGACCGAGTTCAAATGTGACCTCTCAGACACTTAACACTTCCTAGCTGTGTGACCCTGGGCAAGTCACTTAACCCCAATTGCCATAGCCAAAAAAAAAAAAATCCCCAAAGAAAGGCATAGATTAATTTTCCTGTTTGGAAAGGAAGTAAAGATGGAAATAGTATGTATTTCATTTTCTAGATCTGCCTGCCATTTGAATAATGATAAATTAATTTATAATTATTCTTTGATAAAATGACCTGTTTTGGAAGTAATATCTCTCATGAGCAGAATGTAAATTCCCTACGAACATTAATAATTTTTGAATAAAATAGTAAAAGATAAAGATAAGTATAGAACTATCAATTTTCCAAAATCAAGAGCACATTTTCAAATATTCCATTAAATGGTGGACTCTTGGTTAATAAGGCATATTTTATATGTAGGAAGAAGAGAGAAGCGAGAGGAAAAATTGAATTTGGGGTACCTATGAAATAGAACTGATTTTGCAGTACTTTAATTTTCTGAATCTGGTTAGGATTAGAATTAGAACTGTCAATAATATTCTCAATAGGCTATCTAAGGATTTTTTCTTTTGTGACTTTTTCCTTTATGAAGGTGGAAATATATCACTTACCCTTTCTAAAGACTTTAGTAGATTCTGTCTCTCCTTGAGCTTCTGGATGCTGATGACAATTTTATGTCTTGCGCCTTTGGTAACATTCTAAAATCAAATGAAAATGTGAAAAGCACCAATTTTTATAATTTTTTAAAAAATCAGCTTGCAAAGAAATAGAGTAGTCAGAAACAACCAGGGGATTCACTAACCCAGGAATCTCACAAATTATTTAAGTCTTCTTTCTCCTTTGTACTTAAATGGACATATGCCCATGATTTTTACTCCCACTTTCCTCAGTAATCCAATTCTAATGCTAGAGGTCTTTATAGTAAGAAAACTTTTCTGTGTGCCTATCTTAAATCTTTCTGCTGTAAAAACTTTCTCTCCTCATGCCCCTCTTTTAAATGAGTCCTTTAATACAGATAAAAAATTAGCTAACACCATTTTGTCCATAATAGTTTTTCACATACTTGAAATATTGCAAATCATAATATCTGCTTCTCCATGATATTTAACTGCATGTGTTTTAAACTTTCCTGACAGTTCTTAGCTAATCCATAAATAACACAGAACATGTGTCTGTGTATATTCCAAAAGTTTTTTTTTTTGTTTCTTTGTTTCTTTGATAATGGAAGATGTAACTGAAAAGAAGATTTAAAAAATCTAAATTTTAGATATTAGTGTCAAGATATGCCCAATATTCAACTAGGTCAATTTGGTCCTATGTTTGAAGTTCTGTTTTCTCAATATCATAGCAATGATTAACCAAAGAATCATTCACCAGAGATTTGCTGAAAGCCCTTGCTATGTGTATCATTAGAAAGTTCATTTCTTAATCTCATCTCTAATATGAGTTTCCTATGACTAACTAAACTCAATGCCAAAGAAGCCCATTTTGAAGAAGGAAAGGGCAGGGGTATCCCTTTGACTTGGAAAAAGAAGACATTATCAAAAAATGGGTCTGCCTTCTGAGATAAATCATGGGGTACTATGTTTTTGATCTATACCAGACAGTGTTTTAACAGAATTAAAATATTCTTAGTACTTTTTACCAAGCTCTTGCCTTTCTTTCTGTGTCACTCATGTTTAATAAGTTATGACCTGAGGCAGTTCTCCTGCCTTACCAGGTTTGACCCAGACAAAATAAAATTGTTCTTAGAAATGGTCCTCTCTTCAACTCTAATATTCCATTGAGCAATCCAGCATTCAAAAAAAGGTGGGTGAAATTAAGATTGAAATTAGTGTGAACTAGGGTTAGAGTTGAATTCATTATTCTGGCGGGATTGCACTGAGTTCAACATTTGTCTAATTCAATCAAGTCTTAAGAAATCAGTTGAGGGCACTGAAAATAGGAGTTAAAGCAAACAATTTGCTGGGAGGTACATCAGAAACATGAAATCAGGGACACTAAAAATATTGTTGATATCTCCTTCTCTTCCTGCAAGGAAAATATCATTAGCCCATTTTCTGCTCATTAGTTTATCAAAATCATTGTTCAGAGGAAAATGAAGTAAATTCACAACATGCAAACAGAATTTTAACCAAGGAGAAACAAAGACTACAGCCAAATCTATTTACACAAGCACAGCATGGAAGGAAATAAACATATTCTGAAGGACTCTTGTTGGCTTGCCTCTGGCAGGGTCATTTTGAAAAGATGATTTTTAAGGAGAAGGAAAGAAGTTGGTTCCTAAGAAAAATGTAGAAGGCTAATAAAAATGAGAAAAGAACAGTCCAAATCTGTTAAAATATATGTTAAATCCAATATATGTGTACATATTTATATTATACATATTTATACAATATATGTGTAAATATTTATATTTTATCTTGCTGCACAAGAAAAATCTGATTTAGAAAGAAAAAAAATCTGAGAAGGAAAAAAATGCAAGCAAACAGTAACAGGAAAGAGTGAACATGCTATGTTGTGGTCCACACTCAGTTCCTATAGTCCTCTCTCTGGGTGTAGATGGCTTTCTTCATTACTGGAGAATTGGAACTGATTTGAATCAACTCATTGTTGAAGAGAGCCCGTCCATCAGAATTGATCATCATATAGTCTTGTTGATGGGCATTCATTCAGTTTTTAGTTTCTAGCCACTACAAAAAGAGCTGCCACAAACATTTTTATACATGTGCATCTCTTTCCCTCCTCTAAGATCTCTTTGGGATATAAGCCCAGTAGAAACACTTCTGGGTCAAAGGATATGCACAGTTTGATAACTTTTTGAGCATAGTTCCAAATTGCTCTCCAGAATGGTTGAATGTGTTCACAATTCACCAACAATGTATCAGTGTTCCAGTTTTCCCACATCCCCTCCAACATTGTTCATTATCTTTCCTGTCATCTTAGCCAGTCTGACAGGTGTGTAATAGTACTTCAAAGTTGTCTTAATTACATTTCTCTGATCAATAGTGATTTAGAGCACCTTTTCATATGACTAGAAATAGTTTCAATTTCATCCAAAAATTGTCTATTCATGTCCTTTGACCATTTATCAATTAAAGATTGATAAATTGATAAATCTTCAATCGCTTGAATTCTTATAAATTTGAGTCAATTCTCTATATATTTTAGAAATGAGTAGTTTATCAGATCCTTTGGATATAAAAATGTTTTCCCAGTTTATTGCTTCCCTTCTAATCTTGTCTGCATTAGTGTTGCTTGTATAAAAACTTTTTAACTTAATATAATCAAAATTATCTATTTTGTGATCAATAATGATCTCTAGTTCTTCTTTGGTCACAAATCCTTCTTCCTCCACAAGTCTGAGAGGTAAACTATCCTATGTTCTTATTTGTTTATAATATCATTCTTTATGTCTAGATCATGAACCCATTTTGACCTTATCTTGGTATATATGGTGTTAGGTGTGGGTCTTTGCCTACTTTCTGCCATATTAGTTTCCAATTTTCCCACCAGTTTTTGTCAAATACTAGATCGCTATAGTCATTAACTATTTTGTTCTGTGAACCTAACCTATTCCACAGATCAACTAGTCTATTTCTTAGGCAGTACCAAATGGTTTTGGTGACCACTGCTTTATAATAGTTTTTGATTTGGTACAGCTAGGTCACCTTCATTTGATTTTTTTTTCATTAATTCCCTTGAAATTCTTGACCTTTTGTTCTTCCAGATGAATTTTGTTGTTATTTTTTCTAGGTCAGTAAAATGAAAAACTGGTTTAATTAAAACACAGTAAGCTCTACAAACCAAAAGACAAAGGCTGGATGTGATTTTAGAAATGACTTGTGAGTAGGCCAGGACTTTCATGTGGAAAATGAGTCACTTCAAACAGGATTTACTCAGGGATCACAATGTCATGCCCTAACTTGGTTCTCAGTCTTGGAGAAAGCTAAAAAGGATTTAGCCATAAGATAGGAACCTACCTGAGCCTCTAGTTGACATTCCGTGAGAGCCATCATTTCCTCATAGGTCATCTGGGAGAAAAGTGCAGCATATTTGTGTAGGCGGAGACTTTTTAACCAGGCAGGAACATCTATAGGATCAGAGATAAAAACAGGGAATAATAAAGGGGAGAAAAGAAGATTAAAAAAAAAATGGTAAGGGAGATGTGAAGAAAAGAATGAAAGAAGAAAAGGGTAAGAAAAAAAAGAAATTTCTGTTATTACATGTTTTATATGCAATCTGAGATTCATTTCCTTTTCAGATTTCCTGGGTGTCCTGCTCAGTAACACAACACAGATCTCCGAAGTCCATAGGTACCAAGTTGGTATTAGGCTTATGTTGGAAAAACACAATTTGTCATTCTCAAAAACAAGGTTTCCTGATTCACATAGCTCTGGCTAGCTCAAACACACAATATGATATAATTTTACACCTAAAGAGAATAAAAGTAGACCCCATGAGGCCAAATAGTCAGCAGGTGACCTTTCTGTTTTAATATCATTTCTTGCATATTAACTCATGACACAACTAATAGGATCATACTGCTTAGCTGTGAAGCCAGTTAAGTGGTTCCTTAGCTAGTGTTTTAGAACAAGGGCTTATAGTCTGCCAGAAATCTGGGGAGCCTTATTCCTCTATTCAATCCCTAGTTGAAGAATAGACATTTTTGAACATAGCACTATGGAACTTATACATACCCAAAATTTAATGCTGGCACATAGTAGGGGTTTAAATAAGTTTATTGATTGATGGATGGACATATAAAAACTGAAAACCTTAATGTTTGGATAGTTCTAATGTAGACCTGAGACATGTATGTTCATTTTGACTGTAAAACTTCTTGAAAATAAGATTTCTGCTGTGGTAGAGGTTGCTTCTAATTTGGAAGAGAGAGTTTAATAAATCCTTATCAGACTAACTGATCCTTAAGGTGATGCTACTTGAGGAGGAGTAAAAGGCAGAGTAAAGTTCTGTAATAATTTCATATATCTCTGCTTTTCATCATTTTTTAATTGGTGTGGGGCACTTTCCTTTCATCAGTCCTTTGAACATAAAAAATAAAGAACATTTCCTAGAAGTTTTCTTTTCATGGCCAGAAAGCCAAATTCTTTGGATGCAAAAATTCTGACTAACACTAACCTAACAAAACACCCAGATTTTTTTCTCCTTAAAGTCCAGATGCTAATCCCCAAATGAGCAACAAGAACCACAATAATTACCCTCTCCCTCCCTTCCCCCCCCCCCCCCCCAGGAACTTCCTTTTTAAATCAGTTAAACTCTTTTGGAGAGAAAACCAAACCAAAACAAAAAAATCCCTATTTCCTAGAGAAGGTGATCCTTTTTTGAAGGGGTATGTCTTTGGTTGGGTGCCTGACCAATGTTTACTACACAATTGTGCAATTTTAACAGGGCTATTTTATGTTAATTGAGCCATGAGCCATGGGGCACTTAAAGGGTTTTAATTAACATAGCTATTCCAGTTCAAACATGTTAAGTAACCCAAGAATTTCCTCATTTTGTGTGCAAGGGACAATTGTTGTGCCAGAGTTTTCTTTTATTGTTCTGACTCGTTTCCCTAATTGTCCTGACTCAGTTTCCCTAAATTGTCCTGCCTGGGTTTCTCCAATTGTTCTGCCTCAGTTTCTAATTGTTTTGGTAAATCCTGCAACACCACCTCTCCCTCCTAATCATGCTTACCCAGATAAGGAGAAAGATATTCTATCTTAGACATCATGACCCCACCCTTCCCTACTTATCAGAATACCTCTCCCCATTCTGTAATCCCAATTTATCAGATATTCCCCATGCCTCCCCTTTATCCTGTCAGAACCAGATTGATGGTCCCTTCCCGCTCTCAGTGCTCTGACTCCGCCCCTGCTTTTGTCTACCCCTGTATCTGAACCACGCCTGTGTATATATATATGTCATTGAGAACTCATACTGGCTGCTGGATTCTTGGAGACAATAGTGTCATTCAGCCCTGGGACCAAACCATGGATCCATTTGGTCCCAGTAAATCTCTCCCCTTCAAATAAAATATTAAAAACTCTCTAATCTCTATCTTGCCTCAGTTTCTCTGGCATTACACAATTGCTAAACTAAATGTTACATGCCTGAGATATGTGCTAGCTATAATTATATATGTATGAGTGTGTATGTATGTGTGTATGTAATATATATGTACATACACATAAAAGTTTTACCACCTAAGGTTCATAATGGCCAAATTCTGATACCAGAATAATTAAGCTTTTCCCATATCAAAAAACTTCCAACCGTGAACCACAAACCTAATGGGTTTTCTTTTCCTTCAACAAGTGTCCTATTTCTAAGAGTGTCAGGTTTTTTTTTTTTTTATTTTCTTGGGGGAGGTGGTAGAGAAAAGAAACTTGCAGCATCTGTTCTAAATTCAAGTTAATTTCTAACAGCTGCATAAATTTTCTCTATCTGTGGTAGGTAGGGGAAAGGATTCTTATCTATTTCCATTTTGTAGATTAAATAAACTGGGACACAGAAAGACTGGATGATGAAAACAAAGTCATATTCACATATAAGTGGCTGACTTCAGATTACAACTAGGGACACAGCTCTAGTCTTCATTGATCAATGACTGGATAGTCATGGAAATCAATGCTTTTCCCCCTCCTTTTCTTCTTTCTATCTTCATATACTGGCACACGACAGTCTATTTTTTTTCCCCAATCTGTAACCCCAAAGGATGTTCACAACTCCTAATTATGAATCAACAATGTAATTTAATAGAAAAAGATTTGAAATTAGAAGATTTGGCTCCTGGCTTTCTTTGTTACTTACTATTTATAGTATGACCTTAGTCAAGTCACTTAATTTCCCTCAGCCTCAAATTCTTGATCTGTAAAATGGGGATAATTATAGCATCTACTCCACAAAGTTGTTCTGAGGCTGAAATGACACCATGCACATAAATTACTTTATACTTAATAATAATAATGTGATATGGGTAACTTTATTATTGGGTTGGGTTAGGGTTTAAGGAATTCTTTAAGCATTCTTTTGACTTTTAAAGTCATTAACTATAACGCACCCCTAACATCTCAAAGTTTAGAAAAACTGGTCCACTGTTCACACAAGGTATTGTATAAGATAAGAAGAAAATTTCAGGCTTTGAATCCTTGCACCCTGACTCCAAATCTAGTGCTCTTTCCAATGTGTCAAGTGAACTCTTAAGTCTCCCTTCTATCTTTAAATCCTATGCAGATCCTATGAGGAATTTCTTTCAAGAAGAAATTCAGAAAAAATACATCTAAATAGCCCACCATCAGAATCATTAGAAAGAAAAGTACTGAATGTAATACATTACACCTGTAATCAATCAACAGAACAATAAGCTATATTAAATACTTTTTAAGTGCCACTGTGCAAAGTGTTACAGATATAAGTACAAATAATAAAGGATTCTTGAATTCTGCATTATAGTAGGAAAGATAGCAAATAACTTTAAAAGAATGAAGAAAAAAAGAAAAAAGTATGAAAAATATAGAAGAGTTATATAAAAATTAATTTGTTTAGGGCACTAGCAGTTGTAGGAATAAGGAAAGGTTTTATATAAAAAGGTTGTACTTCATCGGTATTTTGAAGGAAGACAAAAATTTCATGATGTAGAAGTGAGTAGAGAGTATAATTCCAGGTATGGAGGCAGAGAGATGGAAGATGGAGCCCTATGCATGTTTTGCTGGACTGCACAATGAAACAAGGCAGAGGATATACAATGGGACTGCAAAGATAGATTGGTGTTAAGTTGTAAAGAGTTTTACAAATCAAACTAAAGTATTTATTATTCTAGCAGGAATAGGGAACACTGCAATTCAATGAAAATGTAAATGATTACTTCTAGGGAAAATTACTTTGGCATCTGAGGTTTATGGATTAGAGAGTGGGGTGAGATTTAGGATAGGAAGACAAAATATGAAATCCTTAAATAATTTGGTCCAGAGGTGATGAAGATCTGAACCAAGAGAGCAGTTGTGATTGTCTCTAGCTAGATTGTCTCTAGCCAATGTCACATTGGCTCTAGAAACAGCCTTTTCTGTCTTAAGAGATGGTCATATGGAAAATACATAATGGAGGTAATGCAATTAATGTCATGAAGTAAAGTCACAAAAGAACTGGGATCTGATTAAAGAACTGGGATCTGATTGGATATGTAGGATGATGAAGGAGAGTGAAAAGTTTTGAGACTAGAATCTTGGGGTAGCTTGGTGGGAAGAATTGTCCATGGGGAATCCTTTCCACTTTCTTTCCTTTACCTTTCTCCCTCTCCAAAGGCTTAAGACCATAGAGGGAAGAGGAAAGAATGACATGGCTGTTCATACTGTTTGATAAGCTGAAAGGCACTTTCTGGTAAGATAGAATGTCACCAAGCCCTATTATCTCCCATGGCATTATTTTTCAAGACCCCTAGGCACTGTTATCTTGTTGGATGGCATACATCTAGGACCTCTGAAGCTTTTCAATTCATCCTACTGAGTAGGGGAGCCCTGAAACTCTCTCTCTCCTCTCTCTTTCTCTCTCTCTCTCTCTCTCTCTCTCTCTCTCTCTCTCTCTCTCTTAGGCTTTTGGGGGGGAAAGCTTGGGAAGCTCCCTCAGAGAAGCTCTCTCCTGAGAGACCTGCTCCAGGGAATCAAGATTAAGTGGTTTGTTCTGTCATCTGAGTGGGATTAGTTGAGCCTGGATCACTGTTACTTTGCCCTAGTTGGAGATGGAGATTAGTCCAGGGACACTCATTCAATTCCAAGATTCTCTATTCTGATTTCAATTTAAACTGCTCCCAGACCCCACTAAGAGCTGCCCATATAACAAGCTTCCTTCAGCCCAATTCCTTGCAGAGGACCTAATCATGCCAAGAAACCTCTCTCGCCCCTTGGCATAGCTTCAACCCTTTGCCCGCTGAAAAGACATTCTCTTTCAGCATTATTCCCTCTTTATCTCTCTCACCTATTTCCCTAACAGGACCTTATTCACCTCTCTGTCAGGATTTCTCTGATAGAAACTTTCTCTGCTGGAGGATTTCTCTGCTAGCTCTTTACTTCTCTGTTGGGACCTTGCCACTAAGGAAGTCAGCCTGCAAAAGCTGACTTCTCGGTTCTAATAATAAACTCCCCTTTTGCCAGTTTAACTTTTCTGGTTGGTAAATTCATTTATGAAGAACCTGCACTGAACCTCATCACTACAAATTAAATTCTTTAATAAGTGCTCTCTTTTCTAAAAAGACTGTGCGCTTGTTGAGGACAGAGAATCTCACTTTTTGTATTTATATCTTCAGCACTTAGCATACTGCTTGGTAACTACTTAGTACTTAATAAGATGGGCTTTTTTTTTTTTCCATTCTTTCATTCAAATTTGGAAACTGGGGTAAAAAATAATAGGTTCTGTTTTCTTGAAGCTAAGGTTGTATCTGGGATATCCCATATGAAATATCCAGCAGGAAGTTAATGATGTAGGACTGGAGGTCAACAGAGACTGGGATTGAATATTTGAGAATCATCCCTTTAGAGATGAAAATGAAAATGATGTTTATTGCTGAGTTCAATAAGAAAAAAGAGTGGAAAGAGAGGAGGAACAAGAGTTCGGGATAGTACCTTAAGATAAGGAGCACAAAGTGACTGATCATTCAGCAAGGTATCTGAGAAGGAGCTGTCAGACAAATATGAAAAGAACCAGGACAGAAGTAAATAAACCCATAATCTTAATCAGTAGAAAGATCAAATGAAAAACAACCATCAGATTTGGCAATTGAGAAATTGTTATTTACCTTAGACATAAGCATTTGGTAAATTTGCTTAATTTTCTTTCTTACCAATTACTAGGATATTTCTTGTAGACACATATTCTGGTGTGCTCAGGATTGGATTCCAAAACAAGTTGAAAATCCTGAATTCTTTGAACTTGGATAATCCAGAGAATCCAAAAGATGATGATGCTTTTACCCTTTATTCATAAGGCTGAAATGCTTAATTCATAGTAATATAGGCTACATAGAGGTTATTTATGGCTTATAAAAACATTGCTTTATGGAATTGAGTAAAAGACTATCATACCCCACTGAACCTGCAAGCAAGAATTTAAATTATTTGTGCACATTTAGTCCTTCTAGATAAACATTTCATCATAAATTCAAGTCAAAATATAGGGAAGCAAAATTCTGATTATGTATTAATTCCTAATGATGGTCAGATATTATTTAATTGACTAGTCCTTTGTGACCCAAGATTTCTGCCTATAATTTTTTTTTTTAAAGAAAGAAATTCATATCTTTCATGAAATGTTTCCAAACCTTAATAATAGGACTAAAAAAACTAGAACAAGAAGGAACCTCCAGAATCACCTATCCATTTTATGGATAGATAAAATAAGACAGAGATTTATTCAGCCAAGATCACACAATCAGTGAACAAAAGAGGATTTTAATTCAGGCTTTCTAATTCTAAATTCAACACCATATCATTTCTCTACACCATACATCTACTTACTTGAATTAATTTAAAGAGTAAGAAATGCCTTCTTTTTTTCCAATAGAAAAAATGATATGAAAATATTACACAGGATCTACACTTTATCTTATCAATGCTAGATTACAATGACATCAGAAAGATTAATCTTCCTGAGGTCAAATCTGACCTTGTACAGTTACTAGCTGTATGACACAACTCCATTTGCCTCACTTTCATCATCTATAAATTGAGATGGTAAATCACTCTAGTATCTTTGCCAAGTAAAGCTCAAATGGGGTTACAGAAAGTTGGATATGACTGATAATGACTGAATAACACACTTTTAACTTGAACTTATTCACAGAAAGAAATAATATGTATAAAGAATTACAGTGTCTGGCACATAATAGGCACTTAATAAATGTTTATTCTCTTACAAAAAGCTAACCTTAAAAAAATGATTGCTTAAAGTAGTAGCAAATTTCAGCACTATCTGTGACAAATCTTGCCCCTAGTCCAATCTCATCCTTTAGATACTGAATCTTATTTTTCTATCAAGTTAGATAGAGAGTTGTTGTTACTGACACATTTCATATTGCTACCTCCTTTTCACTTCATGTAGTCTTCATGTTTCAAGGTCTAGTACAATGCTACCACAATCATGTGAAACTCAAGATTATTAGTAACAAGATGATTGTAATCATATATATGAACAAAATGGAAAAAAAAATTTTCTAACCTACATTTGGTTTAAACAAGCACAAATTGCCCTCTTCACAGGAGATATTGAAGAGTAGAGCATCTAGTTTAGTTTCCTATTTTCTCATGAGTTTACTTCATATGTAGACTAGCTAATTCCATTCCTTGGTCAGTATTAACAACAACATTATTTCAAGGCACATATAATCTGTACTACAGAGTACACAAACTTTTATGTTGGTATTTGCTAAAAAGTAAAAAGAGTAAAAGCAGACAGGTCATTGCTGTTAATTTTTTTAGTCCAAAAGTTGGTCTATTTGGGAAAGAAATTGGTGACCATCAAATAGAACTCTCTGATGGTTTTAGGGAGAGAAGGTAAATTCTATTTCCATATGAAATGAAAAAATGAAAAACATTGTTCATTGGTGGGATCTTGAATATCTTCTCCCTAAGAGGGACTTTTAAATGCAGTGTTTGTAGCTCTGAATCATATCTGAATCAAAGCCTACTTAGTTTATATAGCAAAGAGTGAATCAAATACCGAGAAAAAGTTAGTTAATGCAATCATTGTGAATATGAAGAGAATGATTCACAAGAAATTAAATTCCATTTTTGATGACTTTTTCATTATTTTTCCAAAGAAACACACTGTTTCCCCCCTATAGATTTGGAGATCCTTAATAAGTCTTAGAAATATTCTGTTATTTTTATAAATAAGGCATTTATTTTTATAAATAAGGCATATGGAAAAAAAATTGCAAATAGAAGGTAGCACACTGAGGTAATTAAGAAAGTAGCTTAAAATAATACTTGCAAAAATTATTAAGACAGAGAGAGGGCACAGATATGTATATATGCTTATACAATATATGTACATAAATGTATGTATAGACATACATTCTGTGTGGATATATCACCATATACACATCCCTTCCCAAACTTTTCAAAGAGAAAAGCTATATTTAGAGGCAGGCAGTCCAATTTTTTTTCCAATTTCTTCTTCAAACCAGTACACAAAAAATTTAAATTAAAGATTTTAAGCTGACATTCACATTTTGAAATGAAAAACAATTGAGGACCTTGGGATTGAACATGTTTACGGCCATTTCTTCACAATTACTCTGACAATCCATAAAGAATTATCCAGGGATTAATTTAAGAACAATTTGTTAATAAGCTTATCTTCCCCATATTGGATTAAGAAAACACTCATTCAATTGCTTTAAGATATGTTGCTATGTTATTCAATCTGTCCACAAATTATATGATGCCAACCCAATGCAAATGTGCTTTTCCCAGAAAAAAATCTTTCTTATTTCATTTCTATCTTTTCTACACATACTTGACTGTAATGTTCTTCTTAGTTCGTTTCCCTGGATTCTCTGGGAGCAGCCTTCATTTCAGTTCAGTAATCACCACAAGTGCAGCCAGGTGTTAAAGTCAAAATCCTTTATTATCTCTTTCAAAGTCTTGTCTCCTTTCCTGGGCCCAGTTAGCTTTCTTAGAGACCTATCTCTCTCATTGGTTTCAAGAGCTTGAGCTCTTGCTGCCAATCCTTTCTCTTCTTTGCTTCTAGCTTCCTGAATCTCTCCTAATCCAAAGGTTTGTGCTTCAGCCTACAGCCACCACAAAGGTGGACAATGGAATGAATCTGTCTCAGCTTCCAAGAGCTTATAGTGCGCTTGTCTTCTCTGGCCCTGAGAGCTTCTTCCTTATATGCTCTACACTGAGTATAAATCAATCATTATATCACTAGGAAATCATTATTTATTGTAGGATTAAATCAATGCTAAACTAGATTTAACCATTGTCTCCTCAATTCCATTTAGTACCTTGTTTCAAGTTCTGGCCCATAACATCTCCCGCTTTCTTTTGTTTTTAGAACCTAGGAGGTCATGCTCTCCCTGATTTCAAGGAGATGAGAACCCCCAAAAAGGAGGTGATCACGCCTTCCCTGATTGCTCAAAAAAAGGGGTGAAAACCCCATAAAAGGAGGTGATCATGCCCTTCCTGACATCTCAGGGAGATGAAAATCAAAAGAAAATGGGGAATCAAATCAGATTAGCAGGTTTCTGAAGGGTCTCATTTGAAACAGGTATATATAATATCAACATGGGAAGTATTATACATAATTATACAAATTACATAATCACATAGTAACACAGGCTAGTAGTGATGTAACAAATAACATGAGGAATTATACATGTCTCTAAGTCCTAGAAATAGTCCAAAAGGAATCTATTGTCCATTACTTCATGTGTGTAGGGAATCCAATGATTCCTCCAAGTTTTGAAGTTCTGTAACCGTCTCATCAACAATTTTTTATCTCAGGAAATCCAATGATTCCTGCTGGTTTTAAAGTTCTTTAACAGTCTCATTATCAGCCATGCTCTTTCAGTGTCAGATGTTTTTTAGGTCTTCTTTGTTTTGAGGTTTTTCTCTTTTTATGTCTCCAGGTGCTTGTTGGCACCCATTTGATTCCTTCTGCATCTGTAGAAATAGAAGCAAACCCTCTCTCCCAAGCAGTTAACCTATCTAGTCTCTTCTATTTACCACTTTCTGGATCTCTTCACATTATCTGGCAATTATATTGGAGTTGCTTGAACTGGACACCGCCCTTCTATTGGGTTAAAAAACCTGTATTTTCCCCCCAATTTGTAATCCCTTTCTGCCATCTGATTGCTTTTTTGCTGATTGATCACTTCAGAGTCCTGAACTTCTAAAGGTGTAATCTCAGCTGCCATCATGCCTCACCTGTCTTTTGATATCTTGGAGCTGGGCCCTATCTCTCATTTCTCTGGGTCAATCTACATTTTGAGGCCCAGTGGAAACCTCGGTTGCATTTTAGACATAGGGTTTTAGGTCTTCTCTCACCCTGTCCTCTCACTCTCTCTATATATCTATATTGGATTTTCAGATGTCCAGTTTTTTTCACACTGAAAGCATTGACGAGTCTCTCTAGAAGTCTCTTGGCAAGAGGGACCCTGTCTTCCCATGTTCATCATAGTCTGGGTATAATAAGCACTTGTGCCTATTGTGGCACAGCGTCTTATGATCTCTTCTAAAGGAGCATCTTTGTGTAGTCCCCATATTATTCTTCTGCAAACCTCATTAACATTTTCCTTAACCAGTTGTCTTATTATTCTTGCAGCTGCATTTTCTCCAATGGTTCTTGTGACAGCTGACTGCAAACGTCCCCTCCATCTGTCCCTGGGAGGGAACCCCAAGCTTTTGTAGTAGCAACAGCAATTTGCTCATATGCTACTATGGGGTAATTAATCTGTGCTAAATTGTCTGTGTACTGACCTTCACCTGCTAGTTGGTCAAAAGTGATTTGTATGTTAACTCCAGTTTGCTTATTGCATTGGGCTTGTATCCTGCATAATTCAGCATACTCTGAAAGCCACAACAAGTTTTGTCCAGGTCCTAAATATGTCCTTGCTAGGGGTTTCCAGTCACTAGGGGTTAAAATTTCATAAGCTAAATTTTTCTAGTAACATCTTAACATAAGACAATGTAGCCATAAAGAGTGCAACTCTTTTTCAAATCCTTATTTTTTCCAAATAAAAGGAGTGTAATCAAAGGAGAAGCCCTTTGTTGACCTGAAGAGTCAAGCTCTTCAGTCACAGGGTATGCATTTATTAAATCAGATATATCCTGTCCTTTTTTTTTTTTTCTTTAGCCTTAAGCAGTACCTTTTGTAATCTTGTCATAGGTTGCTTCATAGGTGGTGCTGATTGTGTTACTGCCTGCCTCTCCCCCCCTCCTTCTCTCTCCACCCATGAAGGGTTAATTGAGGGAGGTAGGTCAGGGATTGGGGAATGTCCTAATTTCTCCTGCTGTGAAGCACCACACGCAAAATTGTACTTAACTCCATTCTTATCTGATTCTTTATCCTTTTCACCTAGTTTATCTGAATCCTTCCCCTCCTTGTTCTTCTTTTTTCTTATTCTAATACTTATATAATTTCTTAAAGCCAGTTGTATTAAATTATATGTATAAAGTGTTTCTTTGGAAATTGAGTCAGGTTCATTATCATTGCAGTATTCACATAGTTGCTACTAATTTCCACTCATCTGGATCCAATTCTTTTTCCTTAGAGAACAAAGGACATGTGTACTGTACTGTTTCTAAAAGTTCAATGATATGCTCCCAAGTTACAATTAAACCTTGATTTTTTATCAGTCTGACCAAGCTTTTGACACATTTTCCTTTCGGTGGAGAAATTTGCTTTCTAAACATTTGTCCCATTTTAACTGGAATACTACTTTAGCCCTTTACAAAGTTTCCTTCTTGTACTTACCCTAATTTCTGCGTCAGAATGAAGGTTCTTGGTCCCATATTCAGACACCAAAATGTAATGTTCTTCTTGGTTTGGTTTCCCTGGGGTCTCTGGGAGTGCCTTCCTTTCAGTCAGAGTAATCACCACAAGTACAAGCAGGTGTTAAAGTCCAACCCTTTATTATTTCTTTCAAAGTCTTGTCTCCTTTTCCTGGGGCCTGGTTAGCTTTCTTAGAGGCCTATCTCTCTCCTTGATTCTGAGAGCTTGAGTTCCTGCCACTAGTCCTTTGTCTTCTCTGCTTCTCTCTCTAGATTCCCGAATCCAAAGGTTTGTGCTTTAGCCTCCACCCTTCACAAAGGTGGACAATGGAATGAATCTGTCTCAGCCTCCGAAAGCTTCTAGTGCACTTGTCTTTTCTGGCCCTGAGAGTTTCTTCCTTTTATGCTCTACACTGAGTATAAATCAATCGTTATATCACTAGGAAACCATTATTTATTGTAGAATTAAATCAAGGCTAAACTAGATTTAACTATCGTCTCCTCAATTCCACTTAGTACCTTCTTTTAAGTTCTGTCCCATAACACTTCACTATATATTTTCTTCAATTAGTCTGCTGATGAAATTTTTACAAATACCCTAGGTTCAAATCTTTCATATAAGTTTGGGAAGAGAACTCAAAGAGTATGAGAAAACATGGAGAGGCAGTCATTTATTCCATAATGTGTCAATTTGTAAGACCATTTTCCCAATGTGGTAGAAACAAAACAAAACAAAAACGAAAACAAAAACAAAAAAACAAGAAAAAAAATTCAAGTATACAAAAAAAAAAGTTCCTGGATTTGCTAAGCTATTTAAGTCTATTGAATTAGGGGAAAAAAATTCTCCCTCCCTAACATGTACAAGAGTAAAATTTCACAAACCTATATGGGGTTGTTTGAGGACTCTCAGTAGCTTTGTTCTTTGAACATTTATGTGTTGCTATCATGTGCATTGTCCAAATAAAGTGCTATCCATAACATTCATTCAATACTTACAGCAAAAGAACCAGTTGAGTTTTGGTTATTGTCCTTCATTTTTGAAGAGGATTCAAAGGATCAAAGTATCAAGAGGATCATTATGATAGAATCTAGTTTTAGTGTGTTCAATTGTGACTAATCAGACCCATTTGAGCTCAAAATAATCAAATATGAAGTGATTATCTTTGACAATTTTTATAGGACCAGTGGTCCAGTGCAAGGTGATTAACTGTCTCCTAGCATAAAAATCAAATACTGATTTAGTTAATTAATATTCCTTTATTACTTATTACCTTAAATTACATTCTGTTATTGCCTGTCTTCATCAGGTAGGTCTATCTTACAAGTTCGAAGTGGTTATAAGTGCAGACTCATATTTTCTCAGATATGACTTCAAGATATTGAATCCTCGTATGGAAGGCAATCAAAAGCAGTGGTTATTGTAATAGTCTGATTTCTCAAAACCATTCAATGCTTCAAAAATAATCAAGCTGAGCTCATTATTAGCTAACACCTGGTACTCAGATTATTCATGATTCAGTTGAAAAGATAATCATATCACTAATTAATGCACTATCATGAACCTAAGGGTACTTCAGACTTAGATATACCTGAGCTGCAGTAGAATGTAATAATCTCCTTAAAGACAGAAAATGTTTTTTGACCTGTATTAGCAGTCTAAGGGTATTAGCATACCCTTAATAAATGTTTGTAGTCTTAGATTGGAGTGGATTGCTAGTTTGCAGGAAAATGTTTTATGATTCCTTAAGAATGTCTAATAAGAAAGGAAGCACTATTTCTCTGCATAACATAATGAAACTTTAGCTTTTATGCTTAATGTCCTTTAAAGGCCAGCATCTCAAGACCTATTTTCAAACAACAGAAAAAACTAAAAAGATCTTCCATATGATACAGGAACATGCTAGAAACAATCAATTATCACATAGCTCAGGAACAGCACTAGACTGGATGACATTTGAGAAAAAGACTTCCGCTAAAACAAAAACCTAATCAGCCAGTCCCCTTTTTCTAACTCAGCTGACACTGGCCACCTGGATAATCTTACACATCATAGCTTCACGTGCTCTGCTTTCATAACACCTCAATGCAGGGATCACAGATATTATTTTCAATTGTTAACTACAGAACTAGGAAAACTTTATCATGTCACTAAAATTTAGGGGAAAAGTCTGAATAATTCTTATATAGTTGCCTTATCTGATTTGATGGGGAGCTCCTTGAGAGGAGCAACTGTCTCACCTATTTGTATGTTCAGTACTTTGCACAGTACTTGGCAGATGGGAAGCTCTCAATAACTGCTTACTGGCACTTTTTATGAGCTCTGACTAATATATATGCTCTTCAAATTATTCTTTGCATCTGTAAGCACTTTCTCCCAAGGATTTCTAGATATGTAAGCAGTTCCATAGCTATAGATGTAAGTCATACATATTTCCTTTGAACTTCTCATTTTAAGTTTGGAAATGCTATTCTTTGCCCTCATCATGACCTCCTATACATTTAGTACTCTTCCCCTAACTTCACTTTTATTTCTAGCCACGCTACCCTCACTACCACAGAATCCCTTGTCCTCTTAGTCTATTTCCACTTGTCCTTTGCCAACCCAAATATTTGATTACTCCCTATCATCTGCTTCCTTCACTCCTGCTACTCACATGTTACTGATTGTAGCACAGGGGATCACACAGCGATCAAGTATAAAAACATGAATGTAAAGGTAATGGTATTGCTTCATAAAAAATAATAAAAGTTTTAGAGAGCTCTGAAAAGACTTGTATAAACAGAAACAAAGTGAAATGAATAGAATTAGGAAACTTTTTATATAAGAACACAAACTGAAAAGGAAAAGAACTTCAAACATTTAAGAACTCTAATCAATACAAAAATCAATAAGATCTCTGAAAGACTGATGAAGAAATTTTCCTATCAGTCTTTTGTGAATAGGGGATATAATATGCTTTGTCTAACCATACAAAATTACTAGTGGGGAAATTTTTATCTAGGGGTAGGGAGAATTTGAAGAGAATGGTGGGGGTAGTGATAATATTGTAAATAAAAGAAAAGAAAATAGCATCACTAAGTAATTTAAATAACAGATGAAGTTCTGAATAGAAAAGCCAGGGAAGGTTGGTGCGACCACTTTAAATTCACACAACTGTATATAATGGAGTCATGATTTTTTTCTGGCCATTGTGTGGAACTGTTCCTATTTGTTGAAGATTTTTGAAATAAATTTATGCTATGTAGCTTCAACTTTCCCTCATATTAGAGCAAGACAATTCTTTTATCTCCATCCTAAATCATTCATGCCCCGCCCTCCCAGATGCAGTTTGAAACTTCAAGTCATTCATTCTTTCTCCCACTACGGCTCTCAGTTGAAGACCAAATCTTTCACTTTAATGAAAAAATTGAGACCATTTGCCATTCTTTTAATCTTAAAATACTTGACATTCTCCTTCCTCTTTCTTCTCCTTTACTCCAATGTCTGATAATGAGGTGTCTTGTATCCTTGCCAAGGACAATATCTACCCCTTGATCACATCTCTGTGTCCAGGTTGATTATCCTTTCAATTATCCCTTCTTTCTCTCTAGACTTCAAATTCTTTCTACTGGTTTTTTCCTGATTGCCTTCAAGCATGTCCAATCTACTCCCCCTTTCCCCGCCCAATTCCTTAAAAAAACTTAAGCAAACAATCACCGCCAACAAAAGCTATCTCCCTGTCACTTGGCTCTATCATCCTCAAGCTTTTATCTTACCTTCCTTTCTTAGCCAAATTCAGCTGTTTACAATCTTTGCATCTATTTCCTCTATTCTCATTTAGTTCTCAACCCTTTGTTTTATACTTTCTGACCTCATCAATCACCTGAGAATTCTCTTTTCAAGATTACCAACAGTCTTTTAATTGCCAGATTTAAAGATTGTTTCTCAGTCCCTCATGCTTCTGGACCTCTTGCTGCTTTTGACATTAATGCCCACCATATCTCCTCAACTTATTTGGTTTTGATGTTCTCACCTGGCTCTATTCATACTTTTCAAATTCCTTTGTTGGATGATCAATCACTTTTATATATAAATATATCCTAAAGCTCTCTCCTGGGCTCTTATCTCTTCTCTGCCTTCATTCTCTTTCTTGCTAAAGTCAACAAACATAGGTTTAATTACTATTTCTATGCAGATGATTCACAAATACATACATATATTCCAAACCCAGTTAAGTCTCAGAACTTCCATCCCTCATCACCAGTTTCCCATTGGACATTTGAAACTTTATGTCCCAGAAATACCTCTCAACTTCAACATGTCTACAACACACTTATCTTTCCCTCCAATCTGACCTCTCTAAAAAATTTCTCTATTTCTGTCAAGAAATCTATCATTCCTCCAGTCTCCTGGATATTTATTTAACTTCTTACTCTGCTAACTATCTAATCAGTGGACAATCTTGTTCTTTTTATCTCTGTCATATCTCTCTCATCTTATTCTTTTCTACCCATATAGATAAAATCTTGGTTCAGGTCCTCATCATCTCTTCCCTGAATTATTGCAATGAATTCCTATTTGTTCTTCCTGCCTCCATTCCAAGTCATCCAAGTGATTTTTTCAAGCACAAATTTGTCCATGTCACTACTTTCCTCAATAAACTCAAGGTGGTTCTCCAGATGGTCTTTTAGGACAAAATATGAACTCTTTAGTACTGGTGTATATTTCCAACCTCATCTATTGCTTCCCTTTTACTCTGCAATCTAGTTAAAAGTTGTTTTCCCTTCTGAATACATGGCACTCCTTTCCCATTGTCATATCTTTACCTCATTGCCCATGCCTGAAATACATTTTTTTTTCACATTTCCTCCACTTCAAATCCTTCTTTCTTGTTCTTTAACATCTTAATATATAATCTTCTACAGAGCTTTTCTTGATCCATCAAGTGCCATTCTTCCCTATCAGGAATTTATTTTGCATGCATTGTGCATAATTTGTGCTGTAAATACTGCTGTGCCACAGTTCCCTTTTAATGTCCTGACCCAGTTTCCCTAATTGTCTTACCTCAGTTACTCTGCCCCAAGACCTCAGGCTATAATCATTCCCTCTTAAAGTTTGATGGGATAAAGGTCTTTAATCATTTTAGACATCATTAGAATATTAGGAGCCTCTCCTGTACCTCTCCCCTCCCCCCCATTAGGTCATCCCCATCCAGGTGTCTCCCCCTATTAGGTCATCCCCATCTCAGGTACCTCCCCCATTATGTTGTTGTGCCACAGTTCTCTTTTAATGTCCTGACCCCTTTTCCCTAATTGTCCTATTAAGTTATTCTGCCTCATGTTATAACCATTCCCTCTTAATGTTTGATAGGATAAAGGTCTTGTATCTTAGACCTCAAGCTATAATTATTCCCTCTTAATGTTTGATAGGATAAAGATCTTTATCCATTTTAGACATCATTAGAATATCAGGAGCCTCTCCAGTACCTCTCATTATGTCATCCTAGGTGCCTCCCCCCATTAAATCATCCCCATTTCAGGTACCTCCCCCATTATGTCATTGTTCTTATTACCCTATAAAAGAATCTTGTATCTGACATTTTGTTGCTGGATTCTTTGAGATGATAGTCTCCTTCAGCCCTGGGACCAAACCATGGATGCATTTGGTCCCAGTAAATCTCTCCTTTTAAATAAATTATTAAATTGTTCTCTAATCGCTATCTTGCTCAGTTTCTCCAGCATTACAATGTCATCCTTTTTGTTACCCTATAAAAGAATCTTGTATCCGACATTCATTGCTGGATTCTTGGAGACAATAGTCTCATTCAGCCCTTGGGACCAAATCATGGATGCATTTGGTCCCAATGAATCACTCCCTTTCAAGTAAAATATTAAAAACTCTCTAATCTCTATCTTGCCTCAGATTTTCCAGCATTACAATATTTATATATGTACATGTTGACTCCCCAGTAGAAAAGAATCTCCTTGTGCTATTTTTTTGTCTTTGAAATCACAGTGCTTAGCATATAATAAAAGCTTAATAAATAATTGTTGACTGGTTGATTCTCCTAAATGTCTGTGAAGAAAGTGATTGGTAAATGTTGATTGTTTGTATATGCTGCACAGAAGGCATATACCTATATCTTCAGAGCTATATATCATACTTAATATTTTTTACCAAAGACACTTAGTGATATGTTCATGTTCTTAAACAGATGTATACAGAAAAGTTTATAGGATACTTTGGATAAAAGAGGACCACAGAGGGAAAAAGAAAGCACCAATGCAACTAGATATTATGAACAATAGAAATAATTTTTTTTCCCTAAATTATCAACAGCTCCTTGATTAAAAGAATAAGGTAGCATACTATAGTACTATAGCATCTTTCTAACGCATATGTTCTGAAGAATGTGTATATCTGTCATGGTAGGCCCTATCATGCCTGCTATATACATAAGGCATGTGGTTAAGTCTGGAAGCCAATGATTAAAAAGATACATTAACCTCTCTTTCCTCTGGTTGCTGCTGCCTTGGCTGTAGGGGTTTATGCAGCCTTTGCAGAGAATACATGGACACATTTCAGAGTTCTTTAAGGATGGGATGGAAGCTTGTTGTCACTACTGAGACCTTGTGGGGCCTTCCTCTCTAACTAACTCTGCTCTCCTTTTAGACTTTTAACTATAAATAAAGTGAGGTAATCTCTTCAAGTGGGTTCTTATTTTTTCACTCACCTTTCATACCACTACCTTCTTCTTGGAATGTGTTACGAGCAGTAGTCTGATCTTCTAAGTGTTCACTCCCACCACTTCCTGAAGAGGCTACACTGCTTTGTGGAGACAGGGGGGCATGATCGGATGGGATGCACTGGGGTCCTCTAGCTCGTAAGTCCTCATGAGACATCCATCCATGTCCTAGAGGCTGGTTTGGCACATTCATGGGTGGGGTAAGGGATACAGATCGTTTCAAAGGGCTGTAATGTGCCTGGCCTGAGAGAACTGGAAAAAAGAAATAAAATGAAACAGGTTATTCCCCCCCCTTTAGTCCTGGGTTGCAGAAGAACCCCCATAACAATTAACCATGGTGGGCAAAACTAATTCTCTTAATTACAATGGTGTTGCTGCTGCCAAATAAGAAGACAAAATCCTAGTGTGGCTATTATTTTTTGGGGGAAAAGGATTGAGTGCGCCTGTCTAGTAGCCTTTGATTTTTTACTTTAATATAAACCTATACCCATATATGACATTCAATCTTAATCTTTTGATTTTTAAGCCATCAAAACAATATTCTTAGAATAGGGCCATAATAACTTGAAAAACAGCCATCTGCCCATAATGAGTTAGATGTGCCAGGAAATTCTAAAAGACAGTTGATATAATTTATAACATTAGTGTAATATATGTCTTAAAGGGAGGTCAGCTGTTAAATTGCCTTTTTTCCCCTCTAAATCTAGACAGTATTAAAAGAAAATTGAACATACTGCTCTCTGTTTTTAACTTTTTTTCAGATGAAGCCACAGAAACCTGTCAATGGGCAGTGCAGAACAAATAGGTGTCTATACTGCTGAATACTACAACTAATATGAGAAGAACAGATTAGAAACTGGTAGCTGTGAAAAAACATTCTTTCTTGTGTTCCAGCAAGTTAATGCCAAACTTAGACTGAAAACATTTCCAGATAACAAGAGTACTATTCAGAACCCAGGGGCAAATCTTTACTGAATCCTGAATGATCCTTACCACCATATATTATCCTAGGTGCACTGCATGGCACCTGTTTATTCCCTAATTTATTATTTTTTTTGAGAAAACTAGTAAAAAAGCAATTAAACTCATGCATTTTTAGCTACATTCTGTATATGGAAGAGATAGGTCACTAAAATCACTCTAAGAATTTGGTTCTTCTGGATATGCAGTTGAAGAGGCAAGGATACAGTTTTCAAAAGTAAGACTATTCATAAAATTCTTTTAACACTTTTCTTAAAGGCAAAGTTTATTTTAATTGCTATTATTATTTAATTGCTAATATGGGATTGAGCCACATGCATTTTTTTTCCACATGCATCTTAACACTTTTTTTTTTCAGTGCAACCATTCAAGTTCCATCTTAGACTTAACTCTTTTCCCATAAAGTCTGACTTAGCATCAAATTTATTTATTTATTTGTTTATTTATTTATGCTGAGGCAATTGGAGTTAAGTGACTTGCCCAGAGTCACACAGCTAAAGAAGTGTTAAGTGTCTGAGGTCACATTTCAACTCAGGTCTTCCTGACTTCAGGGCTGGTGCTCTATCCACTGTGCCACCTAGCTGCCCCTATTAAATTTATTTTTGACATTATTTCTTCTACATTTGGAAAACAAAAAAAGTGAAAATCTAAATTTATTTGACTCTGTTTTTATTAACCTGCTCTTATTAATATTGTAGCATTCATGTCCATCCATTTACTCAAAAAAATAAAACCTAACTCCCAAAACTGTTTGGATATTTCTAAATGTCCAAGAAAAATGTTTATAGGATGCATTGGCAGCAGTGAGGTGGTTAATATTGTTAAAAATCAGTTTGTATTAATTAGGCTTCGATTCTCAGAACATATTGCATTTGATAGCAGGAATTAATATACTTCTTGCTGTTATTGTTTCTATCCATACAGTTTCTGGCTGAAAGACAGCATTGTACAGTCTATTGGTTATATAGATACCTAAATGAACAGGGTTGTTGAACTATAAGTCAGGAACACATGAGGATTTTTCAAATCCTGCCTCAGATACTTTACATGCCTGAGTACATCACTGGCAAATCACTTAACTTTGTTCTCAGTCTCAGTTTCCTCATATGCAAAATGGAAATATGCATCTACATGGTGGGTTGTTGTGGGGATCAAATGTGAAAACGAAATGTAAATTAATTTGCAAACTTCAAAATGCTCTCTATGAGTCCCAGCTATAATCACTGGTATTATTATGTGTACTTCCAGAAAGATATACTTTCTTAAGGTGGAGAAAGTTAGGTGCCTTCTTTAGAATTTGAAACTGACAGAGAATTTCATGATTTCACACAATTTCTTCTTTTGGGCAAATATAATCAGAAACAAAAATTATATGGGTTTCAAGATACAAGATGTATACCTTAGTAGGTTGGAGATGGAAGTGGAGTGGGGATGAGGACCCAGGAATAGGGAACTATTTTACTAAAGCATACTCTTCAATTTCCACTAAATGTCCTAGTTACAAGACTATCAGGAATGACTCTCCTAGAAATGGCATTATTGCTTGGTTCAATCAGAATTACCAAGAGAAAAATGAAAAAAATAAATAGTAGCAGAGGAAAAAAGAAAAAAAAGGATAGCAAAGTTGTATGGTTGTATTGGGCATGTGCATGTATGTGTATGGTAGAATTGGGCAATAAGCATTAAAATCCCAGAAATCCAACTTTGTTTTTGTTTCTACGCTTTACCTATTTTTGTTATAAATATTTTGGAACATTTAAAAGATGTTCCCAATGGATATTAGTAGTATATGACAACCATAATGTAGAAGAGGTCAGTCTATCAGAGAAAGGTCCTTATGTAGCTTGTAAAAGCAGAACATCAAATAAACAGTAGTGAAGGCTCTGGGAAGAATGGCTGTGGCAGCTAACTAACCATCCAAGTCCATAATAACACATGGTGGTCATATTCTGCCATTTTTGAATGCCAAGGACATATTGAGTGTTTGACTGTTGTGCCAAAGTTCCCTTTTTTTATCATGACCCAGTTTCTCCAATTGTCCTATTTAGTTATTCTGCCTCAGGTTATAACCTTTCCCTCTTAATATTTGATAAGATAAAGGTCTACCCCAAAACCCCAGGCTATAAATCATTCCCTCTTAAATGGTTGATGAGATAAAGGTTTTATATCTTTAGGTTATAGACATTCCTTCTTAATGTTTGACAGGATAAAGGTTTATCCCTTTTAGATGTCATTAGAATATCAGTAACCTCCCTTCATTGTGTCATCCTAGGAGGGGGCCTCCCCCCCATTAGGTTATCCCCACCCAGATACCTCCTCCATTGTGTCAGCACACAAGCCTCAGGCTTGCCCTCTGAGTATTTCAGGGCTGGACTCTGAGATGATAGTCTCATTTCAGCCCTGGGACCAATCATGGATCCATTGGTCCCAGTATCTCTCTCCATTTAATAAACTATTGAATTGGTCTCTAATCTCTTGCTCAGTTTCTTCAGCATTACATTTTGGAACTCCCAGCGAAATAATTAGAAAATGAGCAGGATTAGAGATAAGAGACTTTCGGATCTTTGCCTTGGGCAGGGTGGCTGTGGATCTGAATTCTTGGCCTGGAAAGGGTGGGCCCTCCTGGGTTTTTTCCAGAGCCTCCGGGAAAGAGAGCAGTTTCCAGCCACAACTGCCTGATGGTAGACACTCCCATTCGGCCACAGGAGAGTAAGTCTGTCTGGGTACCTTTTTGGGTGCCATCTGGTTATGTCTTAAGACTTTTGTTTGGTATGCTAGCATCTGGATTCCCAGAATTAAAGATTCTGGGAGTAGGGTCTTCTGGACACAGGGGACCCTACCTGGGTTGTCTTTTAAAGACACATTGGCTTAGCCTTGTGTGTGAATAATCAGACGTGGTTGTCATTGTTGGGGTGTCCTTGAGACGCCATTGATTCTTGATTAGTGTCTAACTGGACACGGTTGTCACTATTGGGGTGTCCTTGAGAAATCGGGAACTCTGGGGAAGGTAAAAGACTTTTTTTTTCTTTCCTTATCTTGTGGTGGACACTTGAGTCATCAAGTGGATTGGGACTTGCAGTCGGCATTGGAGCTCTTGTGAGCTCTGACACAATTCTTTAGGAACTGCTGCCGATTGACAAAAGGCTTTCTTTTGTTTAGCTCTGTCTCTAAGAGATAAAAGGGAGGCTGCAAAGATTTAGAAAACTAAAAGTTTTTACCTGTCCACAATCTAGACACTCCTCTGCCTCTAAAATCTTTCCTGGAGCAGATGCTTTGCTTGAGGAGTTTCCCTCTGTCCAAATCCTTTTTCAGAGACAAAGGCTCTTCCTTTGCATTTCAATGCATTTCTATGAGAGGTCCTCCCCCACCCCCACTCCCACACTCCAGACCTCACTCTGGTCTTTCCTCTCACTTCTTCCATCAAGTGGGGAGTGTAGCAATGCCCCTCCTGTCACAGCCTGTCACTGTAGAAGCCTCAGGGGGCTGTCTACAAAGACTGGGGATTTTAAAACGCCATTTGACTTGGCTTTAATGTTGTAATTGTGCAGTCTAAGTGTGATCAGTGTTTTGTATATCTTGTATGTTATTAGACAGTCTAGTTGTGCTCTGTGTTCTGTGTGATTTTTGTCTGTGTTAAATTGTAATTTGTCCATTTTGTTAATTTAAGAGCTCTGTTAAATTTAAGAACAATGATCAAATTTGGGAATTGGTTATTTCCCAATTGGTATTACTTATTGGTTACTGAACTCCAGCTGGAGAAAACATTTGATTAGGAATTTAAAGATGATTCTAAATTTGGGAAATGAATTGGTTATCCTTAAGTATAAGATCTTAAAGGAACAATAGCTTGTTAAAGAAGTTCTGTTAACTTGCCTGAAAGGGGTCATGTGCCTCTAATTAGGTAAAATATGTAACAAAAGGGATCTGACTTTTCTGAAAGCTTCAACTCTGGCCAAGTTGGAGCTTAGGAGGAGTCCATTGGGAATAATGGCCACATGGGGCCAGAAGGAAAGAAACTATGCTGTTTCATTATTTGACATGAGATAGGAAGAGCAGTTTTATATTATTGGGAATTTAAAGATGTTTGTTACCTATATTATAACATTGTAAATTATGCTTTAAATCCAGCCCTGCTGGACATGTGGGTTTTATGGAATTCCCCCCCTCCACCTACTCACCCACTGATTTCTGCTACTTTAAATCTTGGGTGGGGTAGGGATCTTTTGTAAAGATTTAAACTCACCCCACCATTGCTGCTACTTCAGCTATTGGAGCATTTAGTTAGCCTGGAGTGAAGTTTAGTTCCACTTCCCCCCTCTCCCCCCTCCCTCTTTCTCCCTTCCCCCCCACCTCAGTCTCTTTGGAGGTGGAGTGGGGGGAAGGGCAGTCACACAGAATCCTCTCATCCCCCCCTCCCCTTAAACTGTTCCAGATTTTTTTTTTTTTTAAATCAAGTTGTAGCTATCTGGTTCTTGGCTAAAAGCAGCAAACTGATAAGGTTCTGGTAAATATCTGTTTAGAATTTGTTACTAGAGGTAAAATTTCTTGGGTTTATAGTTAATATGCACTGCATTTTTTCCTCTTGTTGATTGATTTCTATAATCAGAGCAATGGACAATAAGAAATTGTTAATTCAATTATGTCATACCTTGCTGCTGTTTCCCATCTGGTTATCTATAATCATTATATCCTAAATACTTGAGCAAATAAGTATTCTCGTCATCCATTGGATACTAGATATTGTGTCTGGATATTCAAGTTTTTTTTTTTTTTTAAGGTTTATAACTAATGAGAGGCCACATTTTGTAGCAGTCCTTGTGGACCAGTCTTTCTATCTCAGACTGTTCTAACTTTTCTTTGTTAGATTTGTTTTTATTTCTAGATTTGGTCAAATTACAGATATATTGACTTGCTTCTGGGACCTACATCAAGCTTTGATTGTCAGCACATCACTCTACATACACCCATCATCTTATGCCCATTTTCAGCAGGAAGCAGCTATTGAGAACCATCGCCCCTTTTCCTGATGTAATTTGGACTGATATGGGGGAGTGGGAAAGTGGTTGACTTGTTAGAATTTTAACTATTACTGTATGTTTAAGACTTGGGATGGAAATTGTTAAGCTTGTGTAACTATTGCTGTTATGTTTGAGGGACTTTTAGTCTGTTATGTATATGCATATGTATATGATTTATATGTGGGATGGTTATTTGATAATCCCTTTCCAAAAGAAAAAAAAGGGAAGAATAGGAAATTGGGGAAACTGGTATATTTTCTTAGGTACTTCTGCCCTACCCCCTATCTTGCTAGTTCAGATTTAATTGGAAGTCCTTTAAACAATCCTTTTCATTTTACTCCTTGCTTAAATTTACTAGACTATGATTTGCTGGTTGTGCTTTAACTTTGAAATCCCTTATTCTGTTGGAATTGCCCTGGCAGACTCAGTTTTTGGGATTATTTTTTAGAAAAAACCAAGAAATTGGATACCTGTCTTGGGACTGGCAGTCTCTCTGATCTATTTCTCCACTCCTGTTACCCCAGGTCCTTAATTAGTATTTCAGTATACTTAAAAGGACCTTGTAGGTTGATACCGGGCCTCTAAAAGTTTGGGGTTTGCCTGCCTTGGTGTAACCGTGCATAATGTGCTCAGAAATCTGAACTTTCTACAGTCCTGTCTGTTCCTCTGGGCAGGGACAGGTGGACCTACTCCAAGCCTCACCCTCCTCCCCTGGAGCAGGGCCCCTCTGAATGGGCAGCACAACTGCCTTGAGCCCTGCTGCTCTGTAAGCAGAGGCCGAGTCATGCACAAATGACCACAGCTGTCCATATGCTCCCCAACTGCAGAGGATCTGACAATTGATTATAAGAAATAATTGAAATAAGGAACTTTGTGTATTGCTGATTACCTCTGGGCTTATCAGGAAGAGACTTAACCTTGCCATAAGTCCTTACATTATTCTAGCTTTATTTTGATTTTTATTTGGTCTATTTACTTCACATAAGGTTGTTCAAAATTATGGTGCTAAGACCTTCTAGAGGAAGATTCAAAGATTTGAATAGTTACAAGAGAAAAAGTGGGGAATGTTGTGCCAAAGTTCCCTTTTGAATGTCGTGACCCAGTTTCTCCAATTGTCCTATTTAGTTATTCTGCCTCAAGTTATAACCTTTCCCTCTTAATGTTTGATGAGATAAAGGTCTACCCCAAAACCCCAGGCTATAATCATTCCCTCCCCTCTTAAATGGTTGATGAGATAAAGGTTTTATATCTTTAGGTTATAGACATTCCTTCTTAATGTTTGACAGGATAAAGGTTTATCCATTTTAGATGTCATTAGAATAACAGTAACCTCCCTCCATTGTGTCATCCTAGGAGGGGCCTCCTCCCCATTAGGTTATCCCCACCTAGGTACCTCCCCCCATTGTGTCGTTGTTCTTGTTATCCCATAAAAGGCTTGCCTTCTGAGTACTTCAGGGCTGGACTCTTTGAGATGATAGTCTTGTCCAGCCCTGGGACCAACCATGGATCCATTGATCCCAGTATCTCTCTACATTTAATAAACTATTGAATTGGTTTTCTAATCTCTGTCTTCCTCAGTTTCTTCGGCATTACATAACTACAAACCAGGACTAGAGAAAATTCAATTTTTCTTCTAGCTAAAACTGCCTCAATTTCCATTCTACCTGACCACATTAATGCATTTTATATACATATAACACTGTATGGGAAGGTTATCAAATTCCAATATTGACACAGGGAATTAGAGGCACTAAAGGTTTATTCACTTTGCAAAGCTTATAGGGATTTAAAAAAATAGAAACTTAATATTGTCTTTATTTGGAGAATAAATTTTAGGTTGAAAATGGGTTTCTGAAAAGTTTTTCAGAGGTGTTGTTGGGTACTAGAAACAGAACTTTTAAATGCTCTGTGTTGTACATCATGCCAAGGAACACGAAAATACTTCAAGCTATTTAAAAGTAATATTAGATACTCTAGAAGGAAGCATTCATTTAAAAAATCTTAGGATTCATTGGAAAGAAAAGCATAAATATGCAATTGCTATCATGGAATTTTATGTTTTATGTTTATTTTGTATGTTTGTGACCTTAAAGTAGGAAGGAGGAGAGAAAAGTATTTCTTAAGATGGGCACAGCAAATAAGAAATCATCCTACAAGTTTCCAAAAGAAACAAAATAGTGCCTTAAATTACTCTTGAAAACCAAACCTAATTTTAAATCATTTATTGATTTAGGTTGAAATAACTTTAGTTTCAAAAAGAGAATCCAAGTATATCTATAATTCACTGGGAGATGTCAGCTGGGAATGTTTATTCAAGTGAACTTTTTATAAAAATCGTAATATGGATAAGTTTGATTAAAAAAAAAAAGGAGAATATTAACATATGTTAAGTATACATATTTTATTTCAACAAGTATTATAGGTCCCAAGATAAGGGTTCAAAATAATTTTGGCAGTCAAGAAATGATAACTCACAATGAAGAGGGGACCCTCAACTCTGAAAATCCTTGAAGGAGAAAATCTCCTTTAACTGTACCTCCTTGAGGGACTTTGCCCCAGGGACAATTTCCTTGTTATCTGGGTGGGGTTGGCTCAGTACTGAAACTCATTGAATTCAATTCAAATTCTAGCTCCAAGCTGAAACCCAATTAGAAGCTAATTTGGGACTCCACCCCCGAGCCCCTTCAGCTTGTAGCCAAAGTCCCCTATTATAAAAGAGCCAAACTAAAATCCTCATTTTGCAGCGGTTCCAAACATGCCAACCCTATGCTTGGCACACCAAAGGCCTCTGTCCACTGGAATACTCTTCCCAGTGCTGTCCTCTCTTTACCCTCACCTATTTCCCTAATTAGACTTTAACCTTATTTCCAATTCCTATAATAAACCTCTTTTATCAATCTAGGTTTTTGGGCCTGTAAATTCCTTTACAGAGAACCTCTGCACCACCACCAGAAGGGAGTCCTCAAAACTCCCTACCATTGCACCGAATCTCAAGGGATTCTAGGGGGGCCAAATCTCTCCATTTGGTTCTCTGAAGCCCTATCCTGCCACTAGACCTATCATTTAACTCCCTGACCACCAGAAACTTAATTTCATTTTGGTTCCCTAAATCTAAATCTCATCTACACCACTTTAGAACTAGCAAGTTTCTCTGACCTTGGATAATTTCATAATTATAATAATTTATGCTGAAATATCTCTAACAAAGTAGACAAAAATGAATAACTTTTCAATAAATTTTAGAATACCTGCATTTGGATTTTGTTTTTTGAAATTCTCTAAACCCTCACATTTCTTTCCATTTTCTTGGTTTAGTCTAAATTTTAAATTTAAGGAAAAGGTTGGAAAGGACTTTCTAGGCTAGTTGGTGTCCTAGTAATGTAATATGATTTTGTGGTCCCCTGATTTTAATGGGGTTTCTGTTTTGACAATAAGTCAGTGATTTTAGATTTTCTGCCTCAGGAAACTCCCATACCCAATCTGTTTTGATTCTGAATCTTAGTCTGTAGTGGTCTTAGTCTGATAGCTTCTGGCCTCAGGAAACACCCACAGATGAAACTTCTGAGACAATAGTAAATAGACCACTTCTCAATTCACTGCTGACTAATAATCTTGTCAGTAACAATCTGGTCAAGAGAATCAAATTCTGGAGAACACTCTTTCCTACCTATGAGCCATATAATTAGCATATCTATGATTGAAAGCTGGATAAATGTATCTCCTTGCTTCTGTTTTTCTGCTTAGAACTTAGAACTTTAAGCCCACTTTGCATTACAAAACTTTTGAGACATCTTATGACACTGGTGTGGGACAAGCTTTTGGGGGCCCCCTTACCAACCTCAATACTAGCTATAAATAGCTAGGAATTCTTTATTCTTTCTACTTTCTAATTTGAGAAACAATATGGTTTCCTTTTCATTTATCTCTCTGTAATGCACCCCTACCTCTATATTAAGGAACTTATGCATCACCATTAGTTATTTTACATAAGTGAGTTTCCAGTTAATTGAAGTTCAGCCTTTTACACAGTTAAATGATGTAACATCATTTAAACTTTGTGTTGGATAACTATCATTAAGGGGTATTTATTACTATACCATGCCATAAACAATAAGTTGTTATGAGCATATTGAGGACTGGATGTGGCAAAATGTCTGAAGAGAAGCTACTAAATTTGTAGGGAGAAATTCTAGACTTTATTAATATCTTTCTTGGTAATTGCTAATTTAGATACTGTTTCATGCACACAAAATCTTTATGATAATTAGCTATATGTGAATTGAAGGCATTCTTGTTAAGTACATTAGTAAGAAAATTTGCAGGCTTTTACAAGGGATAATCAACAATGGATCACACATCCTAACTGTTGCACAATTTAGTGAAAGATGTGAAATTTATAATATTCTATTATGCTTATTTATTGGTTATTTAGAGAAAAAAATTCATTGTATAGAACAAAATTTATTTTAATCACAATCCCATTCATACATTAAGATCATTCAAGATTAGTTGGAAGGTATAATAATAAGAATAACCCAGACCCTTTGATAATAAATGTTAGGCAAAGCATAAAACAAGGAAGTGTATTCCTTTGAAAGATTTTCACCACTGTGACAGTATAGAGATCCTGTTCAGAGTTGAGATTAAAGAGGGATCCTTTGTGAATGGTGAGATTCTTAAGAAATTCCTATTTGCATATGACCTTGTGCTATTGATTTTACCCAACAACTCATCACTGAAGAGCCTCTTTGAAGAGATCTGTGACCAATCAAAAAACCTGTTTGTCCTTCCATAGAAGACAAAACAAATGGAAGAATATGCACTGATCAGATTTTAATACACATTTGGAAGGATGCTTAATAGACACTTGTCCAACAGTAATACACACATATGCATATGAATGTGTCCAGAATAGATGGGAAAGAGAGAGTGATTTGGTGCAATTACAAAGCTCCTTTATTGATTTCAACTTACTTTTTTCAATACTAACTTTCTCTTAGAGCTTCTACATGCCACTGAATCATGTAATGCAAGTGCCTTCAAAAGATTAAATGAATAGCACATTCCTTAAAGGGCAAGGCAGAAGTATATGCATGATAGCTGTGCGCAGACTGCAACATATATATCCAGTGAGGAGCTGTGAAGAACAGGTGTCATGTGGCCAAAAGTAGTAATGACAAGAATGTTCTACTTGGCACTCTTTATGAATGTCAACAACAAATGTGAAAGGTCACCAAAATGGTAGTGAGCTCTCTCTGGGAAGCTATTGGAAGGACATGAAGAAAAATGAGTAGGCATAAAGAGGTTGTGACTTGCATTGCAGAGTTCCCAAATTGATATGAAAACAATCATCTGAATATTTGAACTATAAAACAAAGTGGTACTTTCAGGAGTCCCTGAGGTGTATATATAGGGATGACCGTTTTATACAATTATGTCTTTAAAATTTTTGTCTCTTCTTGCCTGCTATTTTTCATTGCTGCTTCTGAGGTTTGACACAATTCTCTAACCTTAAGAATAGTTTTGTATTCCTAATGGAATAAATTAGATGGGTTTTAGGGGAAGGAAAGAAAAAGGGAATAAGCTTTATATAATAACAATTACATGGAATTCTTATGTCTTTTTAGATTGCTTTCAATACTTGTTAAGAACCTGCACATAAAAAAAAAAAAAACCAACAACATATCAAGCACTGTAGGGATACAAAGAGGAATAAAACAGATCTTGCTATCAAAAAATTTACAGTGAAGTAATTAAAATTTCTGGACTGTTTTCTGGAAGGCTGATATCTGACTTTTACTTATGTGAAGGAATTAGTTTTAATGTTTTTATTGTTATTGTTCAATCATATCTGAGTTTTTCTTGGCAAAGATATTAAAGGGGTTTTTCCATTTTCTTATCTAGAAAAAATTGGAACAAAAGGTTTGGCAATTGTCAATGCTGTAAAATTACCCATGCATAAAATTTGTAAACAAAAAGTTATAATAATTAAAAAAAAAAAAAGAAGTGATAGAAGTGACTATGGTCATGATCTTATAATTATAATATTACAAGTAGTTATTTGTGTCTTTATTTTATTGTAACTCTGTTAATGAGTTGTAAAGTCAGTAACTATGATACTTATTTAAATCTAGGAGATTAGGGTGTTTTGAAACTATAGAGAGGTAAATAACTGCTTATATGCAAAGACGTTTCTCCAAAGAAATTCATTTTTATAAAATGAAATTTAATAAGCTGGTATAGTGGATAATAGCTAACAATTAATGATCAATTAATGATCATTTTACATATGTAGAAACTGAGGCAAACAGGGTTAAGTTACTTGCTTAGGGGGTCATGTAACTAATAGCTATGTGGGCCCAAATTTGAATTTAGGAAAAGGTGTTTTCTTGACTCCATGCCCAGTACTATATCCAGCAATGTATCTTCTTTTAAATTACTTCTAACTCCCACCTTTTATATCAATCAAGTTACAAATTTATCTTAAAGGGTTTTTTCCCTTTGTTTTTCCTCGTCTTCATTAATCACCACTTCTTTTTTTACCAAAAATGATTAGCTTATTTAATATTTTTGTTGCTGTTGCCTTAAATGAGTCTTCTTTCCTAATTAAAATGTCATTTTATATATTTTATAATATTTCATCAGTTTATAAAATGTCTAGATCTTCAGGTGTTGGGAGTTGCTTAAAGTCCTTAATACAACTTAAGGGAAATCTAACAGTTTAACTGTCATTCTAGAGACTGTTAAGAGGTGATGGCTAAAGAGAGAAATAATGAGGGAAAGAGCATGAAAAGAACTTCCAAATAAAACTATTTTATCTCATCTTATGGAGAAGCATTCATTATAAAAAATATTCCTTAAGAAATCAATCAATAAACTTATATAATAATAATTACATGAAATTCTGATATCTTTTTATATTGTTTTCAACATTAAGGACCTGGACATAAAAGGAATCATATTAATCACTGTGGGAAATATAAAAAGAAATAAAACAAAAGATCTTGCCATTGATTTTCTTCACAGGGTAGTAGTACACTATTTCAAAGTCCATTTCTTTTAGTACAGCAAAACAACTGTGTGGACATGTATAGTTATATTGTATTTAATTTACACTTTAACATATTTAACATATATTGGTCAACCTGCCATATGGGGGAAGGGATGGGGGGAAAGGAGGGAAAAAATTGGAACAAAAGGTTTGGCAATTGTGAATGCTGTAAAATTACCCATGCATAAAACTTGTAAACAAAAAGTTATAATAATTAAAAAAAAAGTGATAGAAGTGACTATGGTCATGATCTTATAATTATAATATTACAAGTAGTTATTTGTGTCTTTATTTTATTGTAACTCTGTTAATGAGTTGTAAAGCCAGTAACTATGATACTTATTTAAATCTAGGAGATTAGGGTGTTTTGAAACTATGGAGAGGTAAATAACTGCTTATATGCAAAGACGTTTCTCCAAAGAAATTCATTTTTATTAAATGAAATTTAATAAGCTGGTATAGTGGATAATAGCTAACAATTAATGATCAAATAAGAGGACAAGGGATGATTATCCCTTGTAGGATATATGAAGGGTGATAGACACAAAACCCTGCTAGGCTATGGGACTCTACTGAGAGGGAGTACCGAGGCCACCTTGACCTTTGGTGCACAATAAGTTTTCTGCCCCATTTCTGCCCCAACACTCTTGTTGAGCAAGGAGCAATGATTTGTAATCATGAGAACGAGTGTGACCCTGAGGGTCACAGCCAGTGGCTCGTGAACAGGGATGTCTTGACAGAGCCTCTCGCCTGTGAGTGAATTGCTGAATTGCTGGATTGTTTCTCCTCCAAATGGCAGATACCGTGCATATACAAGCCCATGAGCTGCTTCTCTGAATGGTGATTAGGAATTGCCTACTGTTCACACACTGATCATGCTTGCAAAAATGTATATTAACAAGGCTGTATGGCATAATAAACTGGAGGTCTTTTCACACTTTATGAGTCTCCCACCTCATTCATCTCCCCTTTGAGATCAAAGGACTCCATATACTTTGAGCTCTTAAGATGGCCACAACTGGTGCCCAAAAGGGACTTGGAATGGTGCCAAAACACCACTTCACTGTCAACCACTATTAGGTGATCAAGATAACTACATCTCACTTCCACTCCACTCCACAAAACTCCACTTCACTTCCAAGAAATTCCTGGACATTGCTTACAAAGTTTCTTCATGGTTACCTGAGGAGGGCTGTTATAATTGTAAGTAATGGATTGTTTTTGGTGAGCAGCTCACTGCTTATGTTAAGCAATGCCCAGGAGAAATACAAAAAAGTCATTTTACTATATATATCTCATTAAAAAGAGTCTGAAAAAGTCTGAAAGAGGTCAGGAAATGTATATAGTTGGAGCACAGACAGGCCCATCTCTTAGCAGTAGCTGTCCCTCTTCTAAGCCTGTGGAGGATAATATTGAATGGCCTCCCCACTCCACCACTTTTGGGCCCATCTTATTTTTGTGTCTATCTAGACCTACAGCCTTTCAAAGACTCTACTAATATAAAATCCAAAAATGAAATAACAGAAAAAGCAGGATCAGAAATATAAAACAATGACCGCAGAGACACTTAGCAGACAAAAAACAAAAGGTAATTAATTATATTCTTTATCTTCATGTCAAAAAGTTTTGCAACAGGCTAGAGATAAAAGAGAAAACACAAGAGTGATGGGAAGAATTACATCCTATTATATAGGAGGATGACCCTTTTAACTCAGGGCAGAGAAGCCACAGACATGAACCACTTTCCTTTGAAGTTCTAACCCAGCTTAAAGACTCAGTTCATAAATATGGGTCCATAGCACCTTTTGTTATGTTACAATTTGAAACAAAGTCATGGGCAATTTTGTGCCCCAATGATTGGAAACTCACATGGGCAGTGTTGACTCCAGGTCAGGCAGTGTTCTGGATGACAGAATTTTTAGAACAGACTCAGTTGACTGCCACTCAGGTTGCTCCAGTAGCAAGCATGAAGTTATACTTTGAGCAACTTAGCCGCAGTGGGGCTCATGTAGACACTGAAGATCAAATTCATTTTAATGAAGAGACATATTTCCAAATATCTCAATGTTCCCAAACAGCATGGAGTAGGATTCCTGTAGAAAAGGAAAGCTTTACCCAAATAAGACAAAAAACCTGGGGAGCCCTTCACTGATTTTGTTGCTTGATTACAGGATGCTCTATGGCTCCTTAGCCATGGGATGTAGGAGGTGTAGATAGGATATTAAAGGCTTTGTTATGGGAAATCTGTAATGTAGATTGTCATAGAGCAATGATTGGACTGAGAAGAGATTGTACCATAGAAGAAATGATTCAGAGGTGTGACAGAGTAGATTTACAAGTATATCAAAAGCTGAGTTGATGTCAAAATACGTGATTGCTGCTAAGAAAGGGCCAAAAGGGAATTGTTATACTTGTGGTAAGGTAAACCAGGACACTTTAAGAAAGACTGTTATTCCTGAAGTAAGAAAGCAGGTAATAGGTTGACCTAAAACTTCATGTCCAAAATGCATAACAATGGGACATTGGGCTTCAGAATTCAGGAATCAGGGAAATGAGATCAGGGCCAGGGGGACCCCAAAAACAACATGGGGAACCTCAAGTCAAGGACAGATATAAATCAGGAATGGAGCAATTAGGTATGCAGCTTTAGATGCTAACGTACATTTACAATAATAAAACTCAGGAGCAATGATTATTACCACCTACCCCCTCATGCTGTTTGTGAAGTGGCTATTCAACAGTATCAAACACGAAAACAACTAAAAATCCTTGTTATAAATCCTCCACTACTACCCCAGTAGTTATCATTCATTAGCTATCCCGGTCATACAAATATGAGGAAGTGCCTGTATCTGCAACTATGATTAACAATGACAATATTGAAGCATATCTTAACAAGAGACAATGTGTTAGCTCAAGGAACTCCATCTGAATTTACAATTAAAATAGAAAATAATAATTGTGAATTCACCCCACAGATGGATCCAAATTCAGAGGCCGTTGTACAAACATTTTACAAAGGCTATCACACTTACTTGACCGATACTGACCCTTACTTTGAATAATCAACAGTTTGAAGGATTAATAGACACTGGAACTGACAGGACTGTGGTGACTGCTTCTCACTGGCCCCCTTGGTGGTCTATTAATTCAGGTAACAATAGAATAGCAGGGGTAGGAGGCAGTAAGGAGGCTTTGATGTCTGCTGAACCAGACAAAAGATGCAAAAAGATGGAGAGACAGGAACCATTTTTCCTTTAATAATAGATGACTTACATATTAACTTATGGGGTAGGGATATATTACATCAATTAGGGATGAAAATCACCACAGATTTTTAGGAGGGGTCATTACTGCCTGCAGCTTGCTTCCACCACTCCAAAAATGACTTGGACTACTGACACATCAGTATAGGTGGAGCACTGGACCTTGACCAAAGAAAAAATAGCTGCTCTACGTCAATTAGTACAAGAATAATTAGAATTAGAACACATTGAGGAAACAAACAGCCCATGGAATTCCCCTATATTTGTTATAAAGAAAAAATCTGAAAAATGGAGAATGTTAACAGATTTGAGACAAGTAAATTCAGTTCTGAAAGACATGGGTTCTTTACAGGCAGGTTTGCCATCCCCAAACATGATCTTTAGGGAATGGTCCTTATAGATAATAGATATTAAAGATTGCTTTTACTCTATCCCCCCCTTCACCCCGAGGACAGAGATAAATTTGCTTTCTCAGTATCAACATATAATTTTCAAGGACCTGTGAGGAGATTTCAAGGGAAGGTATTCAAGGTATGAAAAACAGTCCTACCATATGTCAATGTTATGTTGATAAAGCTATTAGCAAGATAAGGAAACATTACCCCAATGCAGTCATCCTCCATTATATGGATGATATTTTGGCTGGTCAACCACAACTTGAGAATTTGGAGATGTTGTAACAACAAATGACAGAAAGAGAATTTAAACACTTAGGTTTGATAATATCATCAGAAAAAATTCAAAGACACCCCTTTTTAGTTATTTGGGTTTCACTGTTCAGTCAGAGGGTGTATAACAAAAACCACCTGAATTCTGGACTGCTCAGATATACACATTAAATCAGGTCCAAAAATTGATTGGGGACATTTAATGGCTTAGGACCCAAGCTGGTATACCCAATACTCTATAATGTTTCCTTTATATAAAATACTATAGGGCAATCCTTGGTTAGATTCCAGCAGGACTTGGAACTCCTGAAGCCTTTGACAACATAAAGTAGGATAACTCAAATAACAGCAAAAGTACTTTAGCACTTAAGAGTACTTCAAAAAAAAAAAAAAAAAAAGAAAAAGGTTACAATGGCTCTGTTATTTTAGTGTCCATACAACCCATAGAAGTTATACATCTGAACAGTAACATTTCTGAATGGCTATATATCACCAAGAAAAAAATGTTATTAGAATCATACTTAGACATGACAGCTGAAATAGCAAGGAAAACACTGCTCAGAATTATCCAATTAACAGGAGAAACAGGAATTATATGGATTAATATAGACAAAGATAGGTTAGATTGCTTAATAGATACTTGGGAAACCTGGACCATTTTGTTAGGGGTAGGAGAAGTAAGAACAGGAAAAATCCTCACCCAGTTGCCATTCTATGAATAGTCATAATGGATATTTCCCACAAAAACAAAAACACATCTACTTAAAGATCCTAATGTGTTCACTGATGCCACCAAGCAAAATAAAGTGGCCATATATTCCTCACAATTGGGCATCTCTAATGTATTTATTATACCTTATGCCTCTACCTGGCAAAATGAGTTGTATGCCATTATACAAGCATTGAAAATAGACATACCCATCAATATCATTTCAGATAATCACTATGCAGTTGGGGTGATCCATAAAATAGAAACAGCATATATAAAGGCTCAAACAGGACCTATCTTCTCATTGTTTTCGGAGGTCCAAGAGGTGATTTTAATGAGATTTTAATTAATATCATCCTTTTTATATAATAATGCACAACTGCTCTCATATCGATGGGCTGGGACCTATATTCGAAGGGAACAAAATAGTGGATGGTCTGCTTACACAATGTATTCTTCTCTGCCCTCTAGAACAAGCAATAAAACTCATGAACATTTGCATGTCTGCCAGATCTCTCCAAAGATTGTATGGGGTGTCCCAGCAAGAAGCAGCAGGCAGAGTAAAAAGATATGTAGCTTGTGTATCATATTCTCAAAGAACTGTAGGGCTGGGGACTAACCCCAGGTGTGACAAATGATGTATGGCAAATGGATGTTATACATATGGGAAAAACATGCATTCATGTTACAGTTGACACTTATTCAGGCTTTGTATCTGCATCCTCTCAACAAAGGGAAGCTGCTTCACATGTAATAAATCACTTATTTCACTGTTTTGCCTCTATGGATACCCCACATATTACCAAAAATGGGCATATTAAAACAGTTCTTACACAAATTCTCTATACATCATATTTCTGGGATTCCTTATAACCCTACAAGACAGGCCATGGTAGAAAGGACTAATCAGACCTTCAAGAGATTTATCATAAAACAAAAAGAGGGAGATGGAGGTAGGGTCACCCAGAAAGATATAGATAAGGCCAAGTACACAATGAATTACTTAAAATTTGATTCAAATGATTTAAGTCCAGCTATGAAATATTCTTTGGTGAACATAGACAATCACTCAAAGATAACACCCTATCTTCATTAAGAAGGTCCCCAAGAATGAGATCATGGTAATGAAAAGGGGTCCTGAAGGATGGGAGGGACCCTATAGCGTTCTAATGTGGGTTGAGGATATGCTTGTTTCTTACAGAAGACCTTAAGCAGTGGATTCCCACCAGACATCTCAAAATTGTCAGAAGCAGAAGAGGAAAAGAAGGAAGAAGAGGTGACTATCCAAAAGGAGGAGCAGACATGCCCCCAAGAGCATATATATATATATATATATATATATATATACATATATATGGCTTTATGTTACATACAATCAGGATTGGCAACAGAGGCCAAAAGGTGGGCTATCATGATGGACCCACCATAGCCTAGAATTGTCTCATGGGGGGAATGTATATAGATATAGTGCTAACAGGAAATGCATCCCTTATAATTGGGGATGAATTTCTCCTTGAGAAATACAATGGAAATATGGCAAAAATAAAGTACCACTTTGCTGGACTTGCGAATAAGCTTTCTTTGTGCTAGTCATGAAGGAATAGTGCCTATTGTGCACAAGTGAAGAATGTGACTTTACAAATACTAATTTTGGGTATAGGGTATTATGCATGCAGGGGACGCCCTGTCATAGCAACATCCTCATCCATGCGGGAGAATTGAAGCAGTATTTCTACAGAAAGAGGTCATCAGATTGGCCCCTCGTTATCTTTGTGCCGTACCCATACTTGTTTTATGATTGCAAATTGTACATTACAATCATGGCATGAAATTAAAAGGATGACTTATGACAGTCTCCCAATACCTGTTTGGGTACCTTACAAAGGCAATGCTAGGAAAGCACAAACCTCCATGGGACACATTCTTGTCACTCAAGAATTGGGCCAGCAGTTTGGCACATAGAAAAACATCTTGCACCCTGGTTCTTGGACAAATGGCACGAGAATTGGATACCAGTTCTATACTAAACCCTGTCTGAGAGGGAAATAAGCCTTCATGTGAGGAGACTCTAACTGTTACCAAACATACATTAGATTTTTACAATGTTACTTGTTGGAATTGTACAATCAGTGATTGCTTGAATACTGAAATTGAAAATCAGACTGTATTTTTGGTCACTGAAGCTCACATATCAAAGTTTTCTGTTAAAAAGTGAGAAATGTTATCATACTAAGACTGATCATATGTTCAATACCATAATAGAAAAAGAGATGTATCAGCTGTGTCATATTAGGTATCACTATGTTGGTTTCACTTATAGTTTCATCAGTCTCTCTTGCAATGTCCATATCTGATGTACAAATTAGTATAGTACAAGTTAACTAGCTAGGAATGTCTCAGTGAGTTTTGCCCTACAAGTTAAGATAGATGAACAATTATATCAGATGATCTCACTTATAACGGGACTACAGATATACAAAGATTTGTGTAACCCTTTTGCTGTATAATCATACAGGACAAGATTATGATTAGGACAGTATTGAGAGGCATTTGAATGTTTTATTTCTCAATAATACAATTGAAGGTGACAGAAAGCTTATATAAATTAGCATCTGACATAGAGAAAGCTTCTCATGAAGATTTGAATCCAGATAAAACTGCTGGAAAAAATCATACATTGGTTTGTTAATACCTCTCCATGGTGGTTAAAATTAGAATCATGGATTGCCCTGTGTGTTGTTATGTTGTTATTGTTTTGTTGTTGTCCTGTAATATTCAGGATGCTTTTATAGATCTTTCTCCACCATTTAGAGGTTGCAGCTCAAGAAAGGACTTTTAATCTAAAAGATAAAAAGGGGACTATGGGACTGTACTGAGAAAGAGTACTGAGGCGACCTTGACAATAAATTTTCTGTCACATTGCAGAAATACCCTTGTTGAGCAAGGAGCAATGATTTGTGATCATGGGAATGGGTGTGAGCTAATATATCTACCACAAAATATGGGAACTATTATCTTGAAGGAAAACCTTGTGAATATAATAATAGGATAGTAACCTCTAGAACAGTCCCCAAAAGAAAATCAAGACAGAATGGCAATGGAAAATTGCTTTATTCTCCAATTTATTTTCATTTTGCTGAAAGAGATGGTTTGTAATTTGTCAAATGAGAAAGGGGAAAAGCCTGATCAACAATTTTACAAAGTATTTTTTACAGAAAAAAACCCATTTATTGCAAAGGAATCAGGGAATGTTTATAATTCACACTCTGTCTTAAGCTTTACTCTCATATATACTTCAGAAGTTCCATCCTGCTGGCTTATTTTGGATCTTTGGTTTAAGTTCATCTCTAGAAGGAATATTATAGGGAGGATGTTTTCAGGCTGATAATGCTACTTTTTAAAAATTATTGGCACTTACTCAAGATAAGAGCATAGATAAGAGGTGAAAAGCCATTTTATATATATCAGTGTCTTGAAAAACATCTTGCACATAGGCACTAAAAATATTTTGGCTATTTTCTGTTTTTTTTTTTTCCATTTTACAAATTTTGTTTTTAAGTGAATACTGGTGTCTTTTTCATATCTCTTTTGTAAGGCATTATATGCTTTTTCCATTCCTTCTTGCAATGATCTCATTTTATTTCCCCTTTTTTCTACTCTCTTTTTAAAAATTTTTAAACTTTTTTTCTGAGGCAATTAGGGTTAATTAACTTGCCCAGGGTCACACAGTTAGTTTTAAGTTAAGTGTTAAGTTAGTTAGTGTTAAGTGTCTGAAGCCGGTTTGAACTCAGATCCTCCTGGCTTCAGAACTGGTACTCTATCCACTACACCACCTAGCTGCCCCTTCTAACCTTAAGATCCTTTATGCAATCTTCGAAGAAAGCCTTGTGAAATGGGGACCAGCTCATGTCTCTCTTTGGGGCTTCATCTAGAGTTGCTTTGCCTTTAGGAACCTCAGGATTTGAGGTCTGTTCTCCATAAAAGCTGTCTATGGTAAGAGTTCTTTTTTTTTTTTTTTTTAAAGGCTTGAGATCTGTTCAATGCTAAGGAGAGAGACAGATGCTTTAACTTGCCCTGGGGCAGTGCTGCTGATTGATTCCCAGTGCTGGGTAAAGGTGGCTAGGGTCCAGTGTTTTTCCGGGGCTCAGTGGTTTATAATTTGCCTTTTAAAAAAATGCAAATCTGTGAAACCACCTGCTTGCAACCAGGACAGAGTGGCCTAATAGGCTCACAGAAAATTCCAAGATGGTGGAAGCTACAATGCTCCACCTCCCTGCCCCAGCTTCCTGCCCCAGGATCACTATGCTGAGGTCTGGGCTTGGCAGACTGTTCCCCTGCCCATTTGAAACAGACCTGTTCTGAAGTTCTTCCAAAGTATCTTCTTCTAGAAATGTGTTGTACTCCAAATATTTGTGGATTCTTTGACTCCAAAACCAGTTTCGAGGCTTACTCTGCTGTTGGTTTGAGAGAAGGTCAGAAGTAGTCACAGAGAGTTGTGTCTGTGCTCCACCATCTTGACTCCCCCCCTATCTATTTACTGTTGACAAACCATTAACTCCAAATTTATTTTGGTATGTGAGACTCTTTATAATTTGGCTCCAATCTTTCTTTTCAATCTTGTTTTAATGCTATTCTTGGTTTAGCAAAGTGGACTACTTACCATTCCCCATTCTTGTCCTGCCTTCTCCAAACTCTGAGCTTTGTTTATATGGTTTCCCATTCCTGGAAATGATCCACCTCATATATCTCTTTTATGAAGGCTTTCCTGAGGGGAGGGATCTCTCAACTGACATTTCTCATAGTACTTTGGGGATCTCTCCTGCATTTAACTTACCTTTTGCCTTGTGCAACAGTTATTTGTGTGTCAAAATCCCCCTAATTAGTCTTTAAACTTTTTGAAAGGATGTTTTATCTCATTTAAAAATATATATGTTTAGCTTTTAGAAGGCACTTAACAAATATTAAGCTGAAGTATCACAGATTCCTTTTCTTTCATGGATCCTGTTAGCCAACAATCAGAAATTCCTTACTAGTTATCAGTAAACTGAGTCATTGATAATATATTGGGAGAAATGCTCAATAATACTAGAAAACATATATATTTTTAAAAGAAACCAAAGCATTGCAGCAATGGCATCATAAAAGGAAAAATAATAGAAGCATTCATATGTGGAATTATGTAGAACTGTGGGAACAATAGAAAGGTATTAATAATGAAGAGTAAAATTAACTTGCTCTTTTTATTATTATTTCAGGAAAAATGTTAAGGACAAATCTGGAAGATCTAAGTAGTCCTGAAAGCTTAATGTCTTAATTCTAGATTTTTTGTCTCTATATCTTATCCAAAGACCTGGAAAACCATATTCATAACAGCTGGTTCCCAGAATATTATTATACAAGGCTGACAGATTCCTTTCCATTCTAGATAAGGAAAATAGAACATGTTCTTGTGTGATAATATAAATGTTGATAGAGGGATTCATGGCAAAACCATGGGATAAAATCACATGTCTATAAAGCTATAGATTAAATTTGAGAATATGGGGGAGGAGTGGAAGAACTAAGGCAGAAGAAAAGCAAAAAGATTTATGATATACCTTCATAAAAATTTCCCACATTAAATATTATTTCCACAATGTACTGAAATAAAATAAAATTTATTGATGCAGGAGGAACTAAAATCTCTTATATTTTGACTTTTTGCAACTAGAGTTAACTCCAACTATAGAACATGGCACATCAGCCTTTAGACCATACAAAATCTTATGACTTTCTTCACATTAACACTTAAAACATTTGAAATTTAAAAAATAAATTAGAATTGGTTTTGACAGACTTTTTCATTGCTGTATTAATCTTTGGCTATATCTCGTTTGTTTTCTCTTTTCAGTTTCATAATGCAAAACTGGGTGTTACATGGCAGGAAATTATTTTTATGTAACTAATTTTTTTATGGTCATTATTTATGTCATGTTAAACAAGATGCCAATATACAGATATCAATAAGACTTTACTCAAGTAAGAATCAAAGGGATTTACTAAATAAAAAATTGCTAAAAATTCTTTTCATTCCAACCCCTCAGATACAATGATGTCCAGTTCTATAGACATTTGATAATTAAATATATGTTTGTGCCAAATCAGTAGAACTTGTGGGTTACTCCCCACCCCCCCAATCCTATATGTTGGATCAATTCTACCTTTATCTTCTCAAATAATACATTTTTGTTTCCCGGGTAGAAAATGAATGGAAATTCTGCAAAACATGGAGTGAAGACAAGAAATGCTCACGTTTACATGAAAAAAGAGAATATGACTTATTGTTTTTTGACTGAATTAAAAAAAACAACTTAATCAAGAGTTTGGGAGTGGCATTAAACTTAAAAAAAAATCAAATTGTCTGTTTTCTCTGGTGCAGTTATTTTATTTGATTGCTATAGGATAAAAGCAGTAGAATTGCCTAGGGGGGAAAAAACCAAAAAGAACAACTTTGCATTGAGCTCCATTCTTCTATTGATTGAATCCCATCTCTGTCAACCCAGAACAGTATTTCAGGATGGCCCCCAACACTGTTTTATTTTACTTCCAACTTCACTATCTCTGTGTCTTTTCCTTCTTGCCAAGTATCCTTGACCTACTCCAACCAGACTTCTCTCATACAAATGTAAATTTCCAAGCAAATTCAGGTATTATTGGTGGAGCTGTGAACTGGTAAAGACATTCTGGAAAACAATTTGGAACTATGGTCCTCAAATTATTAAACATATCCTTTCACCCAGGAACACTATAAATAGGCTTACAGTAAAACAAGGTCAAAAAAAGAAAAAAAGGACCCATAAGTATAAAAATATTGATAGCAGCTTTTTTGTCACTGTACCAAAAAAGTGGAAATTTAGGGAGTTCCCTTCAACTGTGGAATGGCTTAACAAAACTATGAAACATGAATGAAATTGAATACTATTGTGTTATAAAAATGATGAAAAGAACAATTTCAGAGAAACTTAGAAGACTACTATGTACTAATGCAGAGTAAAGTAATCTGTACCCAAAGAACAACTCTGCAAAGACAAAAACTTTGAAAGAGTTGAAAAACTCTGATCACTGCAATGAAAAACAACAATTTTAGGGAACTAATAATGATGTATGCTAGCCATTCCTAATAGAAAGATGATAAGACTCAAAGTGCAGAAGGAGACATATATTTTTGGACATGACCATTGTGGGAATTTGTTTTGCTGGAATATTCTTATTTGGTATAAGGGTTTTGTTTACTTAGAGTTTTTCCCCCATTGGGAAAACTGGAACAGGAAAAAGATAAATACTTAACAAAATAAAAATAAAAATTAATTTCAAAAGAAATTGTTAAATTTGAATATGCAGTTCTTGGAAATAAAATCAAAAACTGTCTTGCTTGTTTGCATTTGTATCCCAGAACTTAACATAGTGGTTTGCACATAGCAAATATACATGTTGGTTGACTAACCATTATAGCATTCAAAAAGTCATATTTTTTAAAAAAGATTAAGAGAAAGGCTGCAATTAATTTTATTACATGGTTCTGATTATTCTATAACTTAGCTTCTTTTATAAGAATTTTTTTTATTAAAGCTTTTTATTTGCAAAACATATGCATGGGTAATTTTTCATACTGACCCTTGCAAAACTTTCTGTTCCAAATTTTTCCTTCCTTCCCTCCCATTCCCTCCTCTAAATGGCAGGTAGTTTAATACATGTTAAGTATGTTAAAATATATGTTAAATCCATTATCTGTATATACATATTTATAGTTATCTTGCTGCACAAGAAAAATCTAGAAAGAAAAAAAACCTGAGAAGGAAAACAAAAATGCAAACAAACAATAACAGAAAGAGTGAAAATGCTATGTTGTGGTCCACACTCAGTTCCCATAATCTTCTCTCTGGGTGTAGATGGCTCTCTTCATTACTGGAAAATTGGAACTGATTTGATTTAACTCATTGTTGAAGACAGCCCTGTCCATCAGAAATGATCATCATATAATCTTGTTGAAGTGTATAATGATCTTCTGGTTCTACTCATTTCACTAAGCATCAGTTCATATAAATCTCTCCAGATCTCTCTGAAATCATCCTGCTGGTCCTTTTTTTTTTTACAAAACAATAATATTCCATAACATTCATATGGCATAATTTATTCAGCCTTTCTCCAATTGATGGGCATTCATTCAGTTTCCAGTTTCTAGCCACTACAAAAAGGGCTGCCATAAACATTTTTACACATGTGCATCCCTTTCCCTCCTTTAAGATCTCTTTGGGATATAAGCCCAGTAGAAACACTGCTGGGTCAAAGGGTATGCACAATTTGATAATTTTTTGAGTATAGTTCCAAATTGCTCTACAGAATAGTTGGATCCATTCATAGTTCATCAACAATATATCAGTATTCCAATTTTCCTACATCCCCTCCAACATTTTTCATTATCTTTTCCTGTCATTTTAGCCAGTCTGACAAGTGTGTAGTGGTATTTCAGAGTGATCTTAATTTGCATTTATCTGATCAATAGTGATTTGGAGCACCTTTTCATATGACTAGAAATAGTTTCAATTTCTTCATCTGAAAATTGTCTGTTTTTGTCCTTAGTCCATTTGACCATTTTGTCAATTGGAGACATTCTTTTGTCCTTTGACCATTTATCAATTGGAGCATGGATTTAATTCTTATAAATTGAGTCAATTTTCTATATATTTTAGAAATGAGGCCTTTATCAGATCCTTGGATGTAAAAATGTTTTCCCAGTTTATTGCTTCCCTTCTAATCTTGTCTGCATTAGTTTTGTTTATACAAAAAGTTTTTAACTTAATACAATCAAAATCATCTATTTTGTGATCAATAATGATCTCTAGTTTTTCTTTGGTCACAAATTCCTTTCTCCTCCACAGATCTGAGAGGTAAACTATCCTATGTTCTTCTAATTTGTTTAAAATATTATTCTTTATATCTATATCATGAACCCATTTTGACCTTATCTTGGTATATGTGTTAGTTGTGGATTAATGCCTAGTTTCTGCCATACTAGTTTCCAATTTTCCCAGCAATTTTTGTCAAATAGTGAATTCTTATCCCAAAAGCTGCGGTGTTTGGGTTTGTCAAACAGCAGATTACTATAATCCTTGACTATTTTGTCCTGTGAACCTAATCTTTTCCACTGATCTATTTCTTAGTCTATTTAGTCTATTTCTTAGCCAGTACCAAATGGTCTTGATGACTGCTGGTTTATAATATAGTTTTAGATCTGGTACAGCTAGGCCACCTTCCTTTGCTTTTTTTTTTTTTTAATTAAAAAATTATGAATTCTCTTGAAATTCTTGACCTTTTGTTTTTCCAAATGAGTTTTGTTGTTATTTTTTCTAGGTCAGTAAAATAGCATAACTTAATTTCTTCATAAAAGAATAGATTCTTAGGATTATGGACTCAAAAGTAGTTTACTAATTAGATTTTTTTTTTCAGATTAATTAGAAGATTCAGATAAAAGATCAGATGCCGTAATTCACATAAGATAACCAAGATGACCATTTGAAGAAGACTCAATTTGAGCTCACACTGCTAATTAGAGTTCTTTTTCGGTTTAACTAAGAAAAACTAGATAACTCTCTAGTTTGTCTTGATAATTAATTTGATTAGTTCAAGAGGATCATTTATTATGGCTTTATATGAAAACAATTTCTACATCTTCTCTCTCTTCTAAAACACTTAAATTGCCATAACTTGGCATAGAGGATCATGTGCAATGTGCACTGCAGATATAAAATTGATAATAGATATTATTAGAATTTTTCACATTTTATTTTTCATTCAAACAATAGTGCATCATAATAGAATTAATGTATTGCTTGTCTTTTATTGATTATAGATTATAAATTCTATTTAAAAAAATTCCAAAACATATTGTAAGTAAATGTTCCCAGAATATGCTGTTTCCCAGAGCAACTCCAATATAAGAAATATTTATCAACTTAATTGATTCCTTTTTGATATTGCTTAAACATAGAAGCACCACAGTAGCAGTTCCTGGTCAGATAGAAAGTGTTAGATTTCTTTTTTTTCCCCCAGATTAATTAGAAAATTCAGCTAAAAGGTTTGAACAAGAAGAGATGAGGTCTCTCAAGATAGTTGTGAAAATCAAGTAAAGCTTCATCATTCAATATCAATGTACTCCCAAATATTGAGAGTACAACAAATTACCAGACAAAGATAATCTGTAAGATTGCCAGAAAAGGTTTGTCCTGACCAGCGGGAGCAAGCCAGCACAGTCAGGGAGGCAAAACACAAGAGGATATCACACTGAACAGACCAGGACAGGGGCTGTCTCCAGGGGTGGAGAATTTGCAGAGAACTCTACTACAGGTTGGCTGCTCTGCTTTACTTGCAAAGCAGTAGATCAGCAGAGAAGTTACACAAATACCAAAGTTAGAGTGCACTCCAAAAACCACCAGAATTAATAGGATCTGGCTATACCCACCCAGCACTGGAAGTGACTCAGTTTAGACTACAGCACAGCTGTGCAGCAGCATTCTGCAGCACAAAGCTTTTGCCTGGGGCAGCCACAAATCTGCATGGGGTGGGGGGTGAGGTAGGGTGGGATCTCTGCCCAGGACAGTATTGCGCAGTGGCCGCACTTCCCAGGGCAGAGACATTTCTGCTGCAGGGCTCTTCCCAGGGTATTTCTGCAGCTCAGCTGCTCTTTGCAGCCCGTTTGCAGGACAGCTACTGTCCATCTATCTATCTCTGTTGTGTAGAGGAAGCTGGCCTCCTTGCCCTGAAGGCAGACCCTAAGGGCTTTTAAAAAATGAGCAAAAAAAGCCAACCGAACTCTAACCATTGATAGCTTCTATACAGAAAGAGAGCAGGTTTTCAACCCCAAGGAGACTAATAGACAGTCTCCAGACAAAACACCAAAGGGGGATGTATCCTGATCACCATCACACAAGAACTCTCCTAGAAGAAATTATAAAAGATCTTAAAAGAGAACTAGAAGAAAAAATGGGAAAAGTAAAGAGAAGCTCTGCAAGAGAGTATGGAAAAAGCATATAACTCTAAAAGAAAAATTTGATAAAGTGGAAAAAGAAAACAACTTACTGAAATGTGAATTGGAAAAGGTAAAGAACTTGGAAAAGGTAAAGAACTCCCAGGGAAATGGAATTTGTGAATTGGAAAAGATAAAGAACTCCCAGAAAAGTAGGATTTGTGAATTGGAAAAAGAAAATAACTTAGTAAAAAAAAATAGTGAAATGAAAAAAAATCCCATAGAGCAAAACAACTCATTTAAAAACTCAATTGGACATATACAAAAAGTAAAAAAAGCTAATAAAGAAAATAACTCATTAAAAATCAGAACTGAACAAATAGAAATGAATGATTTTTCTAGACATCAAGAATCAGTCAAGCAAAACCAAAAAAAAAAAAAAAATGAAATGTTAAATATCTACTTGGAAAAACAACAGAACTGGAAAATAGATCTTGGAGAGATAATCTGAGTATTATTGGACTTCCTGAAAATTATGATATAAAAAAAGAGCCTACACACTATTTTACAGGAAATCATCAAAGAGAACTGCCCAGATGTAATAGAATCAGAAGGTAAAATAGGTATTGAAAGAATTCATCGAACACCTTCTGAAAGAGACCCTAAAATAAAAATTCCAAGGGATGTTATTTGTGGCTAAATTTCAGAACTATCAGACTAAGGAAAAAATATTACAAGCAGCCAGAAAAAAACAATTCAAATACTGAGGAGACACAATAAGGATCACTCAGGATCTAGCTGCTTCCGCATTAAAAGATCGAAGGGCCTGGAATCTGATATTCCAAAAGGCAAAAGAACTTGGAATGTAGCCAAGTATGAACTACCCAGATAAGCTGAGCATTTTCTTCCAGAGAAGAAGATGGGTATTTAATGAAACAGGTGAATTCCATTTGTTTCTAAGGAAAAAACCAAAGTTAAACAAAACAAACAAACAAAAAAAAATTGACTTCCAACTATAGAACTCAAGAGAAGCAGAAAAAGGTAAAAAGTATTCTTGAGAACTGTATTTCTGTTATGGACATACATTGTGTGAAACTCTCATCAGATTTGGCTCAAAGCAAAAATAATTGACATATTTGATTTACAGAGAAACTTACCTCACCCTCATTAAAAAGTAGGAGAGGAAAAGGGAAAAGGAAAAGAGTAAAAAGGGAAAGGAAAGAGACTCAAAGGGGGTGGGAGAGATTATTTTTTTTTAATAACTTTTTATTGACAGAACCCATGCCAGGGTAATTTTTTTTTACATTATCCCTTGCACTTACTTCTGTTCAGATTTTTCCCCTCCCTCTCTCCACTCCCTCGGGTGGGAGAGATTCTAAAGAGAGAGAGCTGCATGAGGCAAGTGGTGCCCACAAGTTTAATATTGGGGAGAGGGATAAGAGAGGGTAAGAAAATGGAAATCATAATCTCGGGATAATAAGATGGCAGGAAATACAGAATTAATAATTTTAACCATAAATGTGAATGGGATGAACTCTCCCATAAAGCAGAGGTGGATTGCAGACTGGCTCAAAAGCCAGAACTCTACAATATGTTGTTTACAGGAAACACTTTTAAAACAGGGAGATACATACAGAGTAAAGCTAAAAGACTGGAGCAGAATCTATTATGCTTCAGATGAAGTACAAAAAGCAGGGGTAGCCATCCTTATCTCTCAAGCAAAAGCAAAAATTGATCTAAGAGAGATAAAGAAGGAAACTATATCTTGCTAAAGGGTAACATAGAGAATGAAGCAATATCGATACTAAACATATGCACCAAGTGGTATAGAATCTAACTTACTAAAGGGGAAGTTAAGAGAATTGCAAGAAGAAATAGACAGCAAAACTATAATAATGGGAGACATCTCAACCTTGCACTCTCAGAATTAGATATAAGAAAGAAGTTAAAGAGGTAAATAGAATATTAAAAAAGTTAGGTATGATAGATCTTTGGAGAAAACTGAATGGAGACAGAAAGAGGAGTACACTTTCTTCTCAGCAGTTCATGGAACCTATACAAAAATTGACTATATATTAGGACACAAAAACCTCAAAATTAAATGCAGAAAGGCAGAAATAGTAAATATATTCTTTTCAAATCACGATGCAATAAAAACTACATTCATCAAAAACCTAGGGGTAAATAGACAAAAAAGTAACTGAAAACTAAATAATCTCATCCTAAAAAATGAATGGGTGAAACATCAGATCATAGACACAATTAATAATTTCACCCAAGAGAATGACAACAGTGAGACTACATACCAAAATTTGTGGGATGCAGCCAAAGCAGTAATAAGGGGAAATTTTATATCCTTACAGGCTTACTTGAATAAAACAAAGAAAGAGAATGAATTGGGCTTGCAACTTAAAAAGCTAGAAAAAGACCAAATTAAAAATCCCCAATCAAATACTAAACTTGAAATTCTAAAATTAAAAGGAGAAATTAATAAAATTGAAAGTAATAAAACTATTGAATTAATAAATAAAACTAAGAGTTGGTTTTATGAAAAAAACAATAAAATATTTTGAAAAACCTTTGGTAGATCTGATTAGAAAAAGTTAAGAGGAAAATAAAATTGTTACTCTTAAAAATGAAAAGGAAGAACCTTCCACCAATGAAGAGGAAATTAGAGCAATAATTAGGAGTTACTTTGCCCAACTTTATGCCAATAAATTTGATAACCTAAGTGAAATGAGTGACTACCTTCAAAAATATAGGCTTCCCAGATTAACAGAGGAGGAAGTAAATTGCTTAAATAGTCCCATTTTAGAAAAAAGAAATAGAACAAGCTATTAATCAACTCCCTAAGAAAAAAATACCCAGGACCAGATGGGATTACATGTGAATTCTACCAAACATTTAAAGAACAATTAACCTCAATGTTATATAAACTATTTGAAAAAATAGGGAATGAAGGATTCCTACTAAATTCCTTTTATGACACAGACATGGTACTGATACCTAAATCAGGTAGGTTGAAAACAAAGAAAGAAAATTATAGACCAATCTCCCTGATGAATATTGATGCTAAAATCTTAAATAAAATATCAGTAAAAAAAGATTACAGATAATCATCCCCAGGATAATACATCATGACTAACTGGGATTTATATTAAGAATGCAGGGCTGGTTCAATATTAGGAAAACTATTTGAGAGTATAGTAATAAATGGACTTTTCCTTAAAATAATCAGTAGCATCTATTTAAAACCATCAGTAAGCATCATATGTAATGGGGATAAACTGAAACCATTCCCAATAAGATCAAAAGTGCAACATGGTTGCCCACTATCACCATTACTATTCAATATTGCATTAGAAATGCTAGCTTCGGCCAAAAGAGTTGAGAAAGAGATTAAAGGAATTAGAATAGGTAATGAGGAAACCAAATTATCATTTTGCAGATGATATGATGATATTACTTAGAGAACCTCAGAGATTCTACTAAAAAGCTTTTAGATATAATCCACATCTTTAGCAAAGTTGCAGGATACAAAATAAACCCACATAAATCATCAGCTTTCCTATATATTACTAACAAAATCCAACAAAGTTACAAAGAGAAATTCCACTTCATCTTGGAGAGGTTATCTGAGCATTATTGGACTTCCTGAAAATTATGATATAAAAAAAGAGCCTAGACACTATTTTACAGGAAATAATCAAAGAAAACAGCCCAAATATAATAGAATCAGAAGTTAAATAGGTATTGAAAGAATTCATTGAACACCTTCTGAAAGAGGCCCTAAAATAAAAACTCTAAATTGTATAAAATAGTATAAAATATTTGGGAATCTATCTGCCAAGGGAAAGTCAGGAACTATATGAGCAAAACTACAAAACATTTTCCACACAAATAAAGTCAGATCTAAACGACTGGAAAAATATTAAGTGCTATTGGATAGGTGGAGCAAATATAATAAAGATGAAAATATTACTTAAAGTAATCTATGCATTTTGTGCTATACCAATCAGACTCCCCAAAACTACTTTAATGACCTAGAAAAAAATAACAATAGAATTCATCTGGAAGAACAAAAGGTCAAGACTTTCAAGGGAACTAATGAAAAAAAATCCAATGAAGGTGGCCTAACTGTACCAGATATCAAACTATATTATAAAGCAGTGGTCACCAAAACCATTTGGTATTAGCTAAGAAATAGACTAGTTAATCAGTGAAATAGATTAGGTTCACAGGACAAAATATTCAATAACTTTAATAATCTAGTGTTTGACAAACCCAAAGACTCCAGTTTTTGGCATAAGAATTCACTGTTTGACAAAAACTGCTGGGAAAATTGGAAATGAGTATGGCAGAAACTAGGCACTGACCCACACTTAATATTATACACCAAGATAAGGTAGAAATGGGTTCATGATCTAGACATAAAGAATGATATTATAAACAAATTAGAAGAACATAGGATAGTTTACCTCTCAGACCTGTGGAGGAGAAAGGAATTTGCGACTAAAGAAGACCTAGAGATCATTATTGATCACAAAATGAAAAATTTTGATTATATCAAATTGAAAAGCTTTTGTACAAACAGAACTAATGCAGACAAGATTAGAAAGGAAATAATAAACTGAGAAAACATTTTTACAGTCAAAGTTTCTGATAAAGGCCTCATTTCCAAAATATAGAGAATTGACTCTAATGTATAAGAAATCAAACCATTCTCCAATTGATAAGTGATCAAAGGATATGAACAGACAATTTTCAGATGAAGAAATTGAAATTATTTCTAACTATATGAGAAGATGCTCCAAGCTATTATTAATCAGAGAAATGCAAATTAAGACAACTCTGAGATACCATCACACACCTGTCAGATTGGCTAGGATGACAGTAAAAGATAATGCTGAATATTGGAGGGGATGTGGGAAAACTGGGACACTGATACATTGTTGGTGGAATTGTGAATGGATCCAACAATTCTAGAGAGCAATTTGGAATGATGCTCAAAAAAGTTATCCAACTGTGCATACCCTTTGATCCAGCAGTGTTAATACTGGGCTTATATTCCAAAGAGATCTTAAAAGGAAAGAGACCTATATGTGCACAAATGTTTGTGGCAGCCCTCTTTGTAGTGGCTAGAAACTGGAAATTGAATGGATACCCATCAATTGGAGAATGGCTGAATAAATTGTGGTATATGAATGTTATGGAATATTATTTTTCTGTAAGAAATGACCAGCAGGAGGATTTTAGAAAAGCCTGGAGAGACTTAGATGAACTGATGTTGAGTGAAATGAGCAAGACCAGGAGATAATTATATACTTCAACAACAATATTATATGATGATCAATTCTGATGGAAGTGGCTCTCTTCAACAATGAGATTAACCAAATCAGTTTCACCCAGTGAAGTAATTCTGGGAAATATGTTTGAACTACTATATAGCATTTCCAGTCCTTCTGTTTTCATCTGTTTGCATTTTTGATTTCCTTCACAGTCTAATTTTACATTATTTCAAAGTCCGTTTCTTCTTGTGCAGCAAAATAACTGTATGGTTATGTACACATATATTGTATTTAACATATTTAACATGTATTAGTGTACTGCCATTTGGGGTAGAGGGAAGAGGGAAGGAGGGAAAAAGCTGGAAAAGAAGGTTTTGCAAGGATCAGTGATGAAAAATCACCCATGCATATATCTTGTAAATAAAAAGCTATAATAATAATAATATAATAAAATGCAAAAAAAGTGTAAAACCTGTCCCAAAAGGACCTCCTTTCGATTGCAGGACACCGCTTCACATGAATGTACAATAAACTTTTTGTTTTGCTCCTGAAGATCTCTCCAGCTTTTTTTTTAAATTAATTTTTAAAAATTAAATGGTGACCACTCATCATTCTGAGCCACATAGGTTAAAGTTACATGCTCACCTAGTTGCCCCTCATTAGAAGAACTCTATTGTCAGTGAACAACCAGGTCCAGGATCTCACAGGTCCAGGACAACAACAACAACAACAACAAAGATCTTGGCAGTGGGGGTACAAAAGTCCTTACCCTCAAGGACTTTATAGTCTATCAAGGTAAACACAATATATCTGCATAGAAATAAATGCAAAGCAATATGGGGAAAGAGGAGATAAATGGTGAGGGAATATGAAATAGTACTGAGGAAAAATAGGATGGAAGTGAAAACAATTAGTAATCTAACGTGAATGTAAATGGTATGAACTCTGGCATAAAATAGAAGTGGATAGTAGATTAGATTAAAAGCCAGAATGCTACAAAAGATACACATTTGAAGTAGAGATGCACATTCAAATATAAAGATAAAAGGCTGGAGCAGAATCTATTATGTTTCAGCTGAAGTAAAAAACAAAACAAAACAAAACAAAAAACAAAACAGGGGTAGTGATCCTGATCGGAGATTAAGCAAAAACAAAAATAGTTCTTATTGAAAGAGAGAAGGAAAGAAACTTCATTTTGCTAAAGTGTACTATAGATGATGAAGAAATATCAATACTAAACATATATGCAACAAGTGGTATAACATCCAAATTCTTAGAGGAGAAGTTAAGCAAGTTACAAGAAGAAATAGACAGCAAAACCAAACTAGTGGGGGATATCTCAATCTCCCTCTCTCAGAACTTGATAAATCTAACCATAACATAAACAAGAAAGAAGTTAAGGAGGCAAATGGAACTGTAGAAAAGATAGGTGTGATAGACCTTTGGAGAAAATTGAATGGAGATAGAAAATGATAAGCCTTTTTCTCAGTGGTACATGGCACCTACTCCCATATATTATGTATGACATCAAAAACCTCACAATCATATGCAGAAAGACAGAAATAGGAAATATATTCTTTTCAGATCACGATGCAATAGAAATTACATGTAATAAAGGATCAGGGAAAAACAGACTAAAAATTAATTGGAAATTAAATAATCTAATTCTAAAGAATGAGTGAGTCAAATAACAAATTATAGAAACAATTGATAATTTTATCCAAGAAAATGATAATTATGAGATAACATACCAAAACTCATAGGATGCAGAGAAATCAATTCTTAGGGGAAATTTTATTTCATTAGGTGCTTATGAAATAAAATAAGGAAAAAATGTATTGTGCATGCAATTTAAAAAGCCAGAAAACGAACAAATCAACCCCCCCATTAATTCCCAAATTAGAAATTCTGAAAAACAGAGGAGACATTAGTAAAATTAAAGTAAGAAAACTATTTAACTAACAGCAAAACTAAGAGTTGGTTTTATGAAAAAACTAACAAAATAAACTAATTTGATTAGAAAAGGAAATTATCAGGTCACAAATGAAGAGTGAACTTACCACCAATAAAGACGAAATTAAACCAATAATTAGGAGCTATTTTGCACAATTGTATGCCAATAATAAAATGGATGAATAGTTACAGAAATGTAGATTGCCCAGATGAAGAAATAAATTACTTAAATAGTACCATTTTAGAAAAAGAAATTGAACAAGCCATTAATGAACTTTCTAAGAAAAAAATTTCCAGGGCCAGATGGGTTTACAAATGAATTCTACTAAGGTTACATCCAAAGTTTTTGATAAAGGTCTCATTTCTAAAATACATAGAGAATTGACTCAAATGTGTAAGAATATAAGCCATCCCCCCAATTGATGCATTTTTTAAAAAAGAAAAGAAAAAGAAAACCACCCAGACCTATTGGAATCAAAAGGCAAAAGAAACCTCAATAGAAAAAATTCCAAAGAATGCCATAGCCCAAATCCAGAGATTCCAAGTCAAAGGAAAAATACTGTCAGAAACCAGGAAGTAAGAATTTAAGTACCAAGGAACTACTGTCATGATCATAAAAGACAAGATCATAAAAGGCTGTTACTAATAAAAAAGGAGAGAGCTTGAATAGGATACTCCCAAATAAAAATAACATATCTGGCAAAGCTGAGTATAACCCTACAAAGTGGGTGTGGGAGGGAATGAAATTTTAATGAAATAGTATTTATGATGAAAGTGTGAAGAAAAGATCTGAACTTTAAGAGAGAAGTCAAATGCAGGAATCAAGAATTAACTGTCCTAAAAATCTTTTACAATGTTTGCTTGGATAAAATGTAACAATCACAAATTTCACAATAGCCAGTGAATGATGCATAATAGAGATCTATTAATAGGATAGCAAAGCATCTTAATTCATCTTTGGCTATATTTCAGAAATAATGATAGCCAACAGAGTCATTAAAACATAAGCTATTTCACAGAATAATTTTTCAAAAGCTTTAGATTTGAAAAAAGATATTAGAAAACTCATCTTGTCAATCCCAAATTTTACTGATGAAATAGCTGAAATGACTTGCTTGTAGTAGCAAATTACATCATAGAATCAATTAATTCTAGAATCAGGAAACCATGTTAAGACATGACGAAAAATCAGCTCTACAATATTTCCAATGAGAGATCATCCAGTCTAATCCCATAAGCATATCTCCTATTTTTTATAATCTTTCTTTTTAAATCACATTTATTTCTCTAACTTTCCAAATTAATCACAAGCCATGAAACATTTTTTCTTTTTAAAGCATCTGTTGATATAATTTGTTTTTAAATCATCTTCATTTCCAAATACATTTCTTTCTCCCTCCCTTACCCAATGAATTATCCTTAAAAATATGACAAAAAGAAAAAATTTAAAAGCCTATTAGCAAAAACCAATCAATGAATCATTCTAGTCTGATAGTATATTCAATAATTCATACTCATAGTTCTCTATGTCTACAAAGAAGGGAAATAAGAAATCAACTCATCAAATCTTACTTTCACCATTATAATTATATAACAGTTTTTTGTTATTATTTCAATTTTCTTTTAGTAATTTCATATAATTTCCTATAATTTTTCTTTCTTTACTGTTTCAGCTCAAAAAGTTTTCATAATGCTTCTCTGAATTCTTCATTTCTCATAGCCTAGTAATAATTCATTACATTCATATACATTATAGTTTAGTTTACATTAGGCATCTATTTTGTTTTCAATTCTGTCACCACAAAAAAATGCTTTAATAAATATTTTGATAGCTGATCTTTATTTCTTTCATTGTGACTTCCTTGGGATATATCCTGAGTTTTATGATTAAATAAAGATGATTAATTGGCTTAATAAAATGCCATCTCTTATAAATATTGTAGGTTCTTTGTATTTTCACTTCAGTTTGGTGATTTATATTCATCAAGGAAAGGGTTAATCTTTCCTTCCTATTATTAGAGATTTCTGTCCTGTTTTTTTCCAAGTGAAAGATCATTCTCCCTGATGAAGAATGAAAAAAGCAAAATGAGTAGACCAGCCTTTGCCTTCTTATTTGTTCTCAACAGTAATGCCTGATTGAGTCTTTGTATTACCCTTATCTTTCTTCACTGGCCTCAGATTATGCTCGTATTTCTGTCTTCTTAACTGCCCTCATTTTTCACCTTCTCACATGTTTTCAGTTGACAAATTTATTGTTCACTTATACTGATTTCTTTATACAATTCCCTATTTTTCTCCTTGGCTTAACTATTTCTCTTTGTCAGGCCAGAATTCAAGTTTTAGAGTTTACTAACTTACTTTTTTTTTTTTTCCCTGAGGCAATTGGGGTTAAGTGACTTGCCCAGGGTCACACAAGCTAGGAAGTGTTAAGTGTCTTGAGACTAGATTTGAACTGAGGTCCTCCTGACTTCAGGGGTGGTGCTCTATCTACTGTGCTTCCTAGCTGCCACTTAACTGCCCCCTAGCTAACTAACTCTCCTGGATTCTCTCTAATCTTCTGAATCCCTGAAATCCAGTCTCCCCAAAATGATGCAGCAATATGAGATTATGGGCAACTTTTGTCTCTTCCTCTACCTCAAAAATCTAAGAAGAACTTGTCCCTTTCTTCCTAAGATTCCCATCTACTTTAATTTGTAAGACTCAAATAGAATACTATCTTTTGAAGGATGAAATCATCATGAAGGAAAGGCAAGCAATTATGACCTGTTCTTTGGGTTAAAAGAGTTTCTGTAGGTGTCCATAAAATTGAAATCCTTTATCATTTTTTATTCCTTCATTCCAGGTTTGAGATTATAATAACCTGAGACTCCTGATCCATATCTTCTTTATGTCTAGATAGTATGTATTATGACAATATAATTTATTTCCCTGTCTTCAAAGATCTTTGTCCAAATGCTCCTCTTTATCATTTTTTCCCACTAATTCTTGGAATTCCTCAATCTTGAGTATAATTTATTAATATATAATGTTTATTATGATCTACATTTTTTTTACCTATTTGTTCATGTTCAATAAGGTACTTTTTTTAGAGCTATATTTCAGTCAAATGTCCTGTCCCAAAATGTCAGTGAGAGCTATGTTATAAACTTACCACATCTTGTGTATCAGGATCTCTAATTCAATCTATTGGTTTTCTGTACTTTGTCATGTATAGGCATCTGAGCTAGTCATGGTTAGTTTCTTTTTTGGATTTTGTCTTCTATAAATTTCTGGATATTTCTGGTACTCTTCGCTATTCTTCCTGCATTATAACTATAATCTATGGTAACTAGCTTGGAATGGACACAGGAAGTTTTCTACTTTTCCCCTTTCTTTTTTAGCTTAAATGATTTTGATTGTATTTTTAAACTTCATATAAACTTTATAACTATAATCTATGGTAACTAGCTTGGAATGGACACAGGAAGTTTTCTACTTTCCCCCTTTCTTTTTTAGCTTAAATGATTTTGATTGTATTTTTAAACTTCAAATAAATATATTCTCACCATCACATCATCATTCACTGTCACTCATGTATTTAAAACCATGAACCATAAATTTATAGCCTGTTCTTAGATACTATATTTTTAAATTAGCTATTCACTTGGTTAGCTTTACTTTTCTTTTAATGAAGCCCTTTCCTTTCAACAGCACACTGAATTAAAAAACACCATCTGTGCTCAATTCTTTAGGATATTATAACCCTTTACATAGGTATGAGTTTTATAGTACCAGACTAAGTTATTGCATATTAAGAACCCTTATTATAGTGTCTGCACCACTGTTTTGGAATACTCAGGAACAGAAGCAGATTTTCTTTAACGAATCATCTTCCATTTTGTTACCTCCTCTCCCCGCCACCCCAGTTTTGTCACTCTTGAACAGTAGTGCCCAATGATCACACTTTTGGTGTAGTTTTTCTGGATGATATTGTGTTCACCAGAAAGTTAGAAAACGTTGATCATCTTTCTTTTCTCCACTAAATTCAGATCTAAGACCTTTTTCTTCCTACATTATTTGTTATCTTTCTGGGAATAAACTTCTAATTTTAGTGGGATAACCAGGACACAAGAAATATATATTCAACCATATAGAATATTATTGGACATTCTGACTGTTAAATATAGGAAGACAAATTAAAAACCATGAAACAAATACCATTTATCTATTTTTCCTCTTTGTCCCCACTCTTCACTGTTCCCTTATTTTTGAGACTGTAATCTTTTTTCTCCCATATTTCTTCCCCACTGTTTTTTAAAAATTTACTTTAAAGCATAGAATTTGCTTTTTTTTTTTCTGGACAGAATAACAAATCAATAAATTGTCACCTATTTCTCATGGACTAATATTAAGGCAAAGAAAAACTAATAAACACTTATTATTTGCTCAGCTAGGTACTCTCTTTTCCCTTGTTTCTTTCTTCTATTGTCTCTCTCTCTTACCTCACTCTCCTCACCTGCACTGAAGGTATGATGTTTCATGTGACTATAAAGATTTTCAACTCTGTGGGGAGACACAGTCAGTGAGCCAGAATGATAGCAGCTGGCTGATCTTTCTTCCTCTATAATCAATGCTACTTATATTGTGCCACAGTTCTCTTTTATTGTCCTGACTCAGTTTCCCTAATTGTCTTGACTCAGTTTTCCTAAATAATTGTCTTGCCTTGGTTTCCCTGAATTGTTCTGCCTCAGTTCCTAATTGTTCTGGTCAATACACCACAACACCATCCCTCCCTCCTAATCATGATGATCCAGATAAGGAGAAAGACCTTCTATCTTAGGCATCAGAATGTTGGGTGCCTCTTCCCATTCCAACTTATCAATTGCCTCTCCCCATTCTATAATCCCAGTTTATCAGATGTCCCCCCCTCCCCACCCACCCTGTCAGAACCGGATCCATAGTCTTGTTCCCACTCTCAGTGTTCTGACTCTGTCCCTGCTTCTGTCTATCCCTGTATCTGAACTACATGGATATATTTCATTTGAGAACTCATATTGGCTGCTGGATTCTTGGAGATGATAGTCTCATTCAACCCTGGGACCAAACCATGGATTTATTTGGTCCCAGTAAATCTCTCCCTTTCAAATAAAATAGTAAAAACTCTAATCTCTATCTTGCCTCAGTTTCTCCAGCATTACACTTAAAACTAAAAAGCCTAAGAAAAAAGAAAACCCAAAATATAAATGCCACCTTTCAATCATTTGAAAAATCATCTCTCTCTATATATTTGTGATTCATGCAGGCAATCACATGAAGTTTGTTCATGAGTGTATGGATTTGCTACTGGAAATAAAAAGATTTTTGGTAATTGATATTCCAATTAACTTTGTCACTCTTATTTAACATCTTAAAGATGATTAGATTATTTAGTATAGTAATAATAGTATTTAAGGTTAACAAAGGTCTTTACATGTGTTAAATTCCTCTATTCTGAGGGAGGGGTAGGTCTTATTTATTATCACTAAAGATGAGAAAACAGATACATATATAGGTTTAGTCACTTGTTCAGTTTCACACAGCTAGTAATGTCCAAAGTAGTATATTTGAACTCAGATCTTCTTGACTCTAAGATTTGAATACACTCTTTCCACTTCATCAACAACTAAATACTTGTGAATTCCCTGTTCCTAATTTTGAGAAAATTAGACCAAAGGAAAAGAATGATAATCATCATCTTTTGCCTTTTATATTAATTTTATTTTCTTTCTTGGCTAAACTTCATATAGTCAAATCACCAGTACTCTTGAAAGGCAGAGTCATTGAAACAGTGTTAAGAGCTATAAATAACAATATAAGCTATAAATAACCAAATGGTATCATTTGGTCCAAAATTCCTTAGTTTTAGAGATGAGGAAAATGGAGGCCCACAGAAAGTAAGCAAGTTGCTTATTTATAGTCCTTATAAATGAAATTAGATGCCATAAATAAGAATAGTTCCATGAGAGCCTTTATATCCCAAGGAACTCAAACAAAGTATGCTCATATAAAAGGTGCTTAATAAGTGTTTATTAATAATGTTAAGTTAACATTTATATAGCACTTAGTATGTGCCACTGATACCCTAACACCAGAATTGTGGCCCAATTATAATTAAGCTAGGCTTGAAGAAAGCAAGGAACAACCAGGAAGCTAGGGAGTTACTGATGATGTAAGACTACTCTCCACATGGGCTTGATCCTCTTTGAGAGTAGAAACTATTTTCTTAGACTTCTCTGATTAGATGGTTAGTGTTAGTCATTAACACAGAACTCGGCACATAGTACTTAAATTTTTTGTTTCAGTTTCCTCATCTGTAAAGTGGTGATAATGATATTTGTATTGAATATCAATCAACAAATATTTTAAATGTCTGGGAAAATAGTCTCCACTCTCAAAGATTCTATTGGGGGAAGTAATATGCATACATACAAAAATACATACAAAATAAATTATGTCCTGTGCTAAGCACTTTACAAGTTATCTTATTTGATCCTCATGACAATCTTGGGAGGTAGGTGTTACTATTCACCCTATTTTACAGATGAGGAAACTGCTTAAATGACTTGCCACAGATCACATTGCTAGTAAGTGTCTAAAGCTGAATTTGAACTCAGGTATTCTCAATTCCAAAACCAGCGCTCTATTTAGTGTACTACCTAAAATGTCCCAGATTAGATCAAAAGGAAAATCTGGCTTTGTTTATTTATGTATTTCCCCTGCTAAAAATTTAAATATCAAGACTCTTACCCACCTCAAAAGTAACATTTGCAGTCACCAGTCTACCAGATGTTATAAGGAGAGAGCTGTTTATTTCAAGTCAAGCTTTCATCTGAATCTGTACTGAGTAAAAAAGCACCATCATTTTACTGAAAAATAAATGTTGATGTTGTACATGTGTCCAGAGGAAATGATGCTGGTTTTTCCATGAAAATGCCAGATTTTTGTCAGCTTCTTTTCAAAGAATGTTGTTTACTTTCTGAAGAATGGAATGCAAAGGTAGCTTGGTTATCATCTGCTGCTCTTTAGGATCACAAATTATTTGCTCATACATTCTCTCTATATTATTACTATATTTATATGTGTAACATATTGCTTCCCCCATTCGAATGCAAATTCCTGGAGGGTAAGAACTGTTTCACTTTTTCTGTTTAGTAGAAAGTTAAGTTCTTAAATTCTTGTTAATTGCTGGATGACATTCCTATAAGATAGATAGTATCAGTATTATTGTTCCTATTTAAAACAGGAGGAAATTAAAGTTCTGAGAGGATTAATGATTTCTAAATTCATTATATAAGACTTGTTTCCCTTCTTTATTGTCTCTCTCCTATATTAATATTTGCTTCATAAACCTACATTGTAATTTTGCTGATAAGCAGAGTAAGAAGATACATGGAATAATGAACTACCACTGAATTTAGAATCAGAAAATCTCTAGTCCTTAGTATGTTGACTATATGACTGTGGGGAGGTAACTTAAATGTCTTGAATCTTGGTTTCTTCATCTGTGAGGTGATGATAATATTTTAATATCAATCAATAAATATTTTAAGTATCTAAGAAAATAGTCCCTATTCTCAAAGAACTTACATTCTATTGGAGGAGATAATATGTACATATATACATACAAACACACACACGCACACATATATACACACACACGCACACATATATACACACATACACACAAAATAAATATAAGGCAATTTTTTAAGGGAGGTATTGGCAGCTGGTGGGATCAGGAAGTCCTTACTTGGGATATATTGCTTGAGCTGAGCTTTGAAGGAAGTAAAGAATTCAAAGAGAGTGAGATGAGGAGGGAAGGAATTTCAACTATGGGAACATGACAGAGAGGGAAGAAGGAATACCATGTATGAGGATTGCAAGAAAGCCAAATTGGCAACACTATAGAAGTTGAACAGGAGCGATGTATGTCAAGGTCAGAAATATAGGATGGAATCTGATTGAAGAGGACTTTAAATGTCGATCAAAAGTTTGTAGTTGATTCTGTATGTAATTGGAATAAACTAGGCCAGGCCTAAGGCTCTATTATAATGTAGACTTTTTAAAAAATATATATATATATTTTATTATAGTAACTTTTTATTGACAGAACCCATGCCAGGGTAATTTTTTTACAACATTATCCCTTGCACTCGTGTTCCAATTTTTCCCTCCCACCCTACACCCCCTCCCCTAGATGGCAAGCAGTCCTATATATGTTGAATATGTCGTAGTATATCCTAGATACAATGTATGTGTGCAGATTCAAACAGTTTTCTTATTGCACAGGGAGAATTGGATTCAGAAGGTAAAAATAACCCGGGAAGAAAAACAAAAATGCAAACAGTTTACATTCATTTCCCAGTGTTTTTTCTTTGGGTGTAGCTGCTTCTGTCCATCATACAATGTAGACTTAATGACCACTTAAATCCTATATTAAAGGACACAAGTGAAACATCTGGAAAGAATGTATAGTAATAGGGTACAGTTTCCCTTGGTGTACTTACTCTTCTAGCAAAGACACATTCTTTGCTTGGATATTAACAGCCTGAATGGAGCTAGGATTCCATCAAGTCATATCAAAAAGTATTTATCAAGCACCTATCATATGCCAGGTACTATGCTAATGGCTAATACTATCAAATCAGAGAGGTCATGCCTAAGGGAGATTAAGCCCATGTTTTTATACTTTAGTGTGGGGTGATCTCATATCATCAGTACCTTCCTAGCTTCCTCGTTGCTCCTTTTCTTCAAGCCCAGCTTAATTATAGCTGAGCCACAATTCTGGAAGGGTATCAGTGGATTTGTAGTGGTATTCCTCACAGGAAGTTGCTAGAGTTTATTGGATAGGAGAGTGACATAAATTTATGCTGTAGGTGTATCACTTTGGAAGACAGGAGTGGAAAAAGATTGGTGAGAAAGGGAGATCAATAATTAGGAGGATATTGCAATATTCTAGGTAAGAGATACTAGGAACTTGAACTAAGATAGTGGATATGAGAATCTTAAAAAAAGGACAGATTTGAGATATGGCATATGCTGTGAAAGTGTAATCAATAAGACAGCAATTGATTAGATCTCTAAGGTGAAGGAGGATGAAAACTAGGTGATTAGAAGAATGGTGGTACTTGTGCCAGAAATAGGAATCAATCTCATGTTTACCTTATATAATTGTTGTGAGATGTTTTCTTTTGCCATACAAAATGTGATGGTGATAGTTATTAATAACTCAAGGCTGAGGCTCTCCCTCTTCATGGATAGAATTACAAAAGATAAATTCCTAAATTTAGGATGTGCTATCCGGCTACAATAGAAACTAGGTCTCTGAGCTTAAATACATGAGTAAATGCCACAGGATATTTTTGAGGAACTAACACTGCACATGTGCATCCACACACAGGCAAGATTTTCCCAGATCTATTGTGCACCTGTCCAGCTCAAATTACACCCATGTCCATGTTTAGCCTTATTTTGCTGAAGGACTGGCCATGGGATCCTTTCACATTTGGCTTCCTAGTTTAACAGACTGCTGCTATAGCATCTAGGTCACTTCATTTGTATTTTCAAAAATTGAAATGCTTTCTCCTAATACTAAACTATGACAATGAAGACTTCCACAGTACTTTTAGGTGGAAGAGTTGTTTCTTGATTATCCTTGATCCCCTTTATCTAGTTTGGCATACATTTACTTCTGTAGCTGTAATGCTAAATTCTCTAAATCTTCAAAATAGGCCAAATTTCATTAACTAAATGAATAAAACAATATTTTACTTGAAAAGATTTGGCAAGTTTAAGTGTCAACCATAGTCTGAACTATATAGTTGGCCATTTTCTATTTAATGACATTTTAGAAAGCCATCAAAAAGTAATTAACCTTGGTAGTTTTTAAATCAACGATTCTGTAAGCATCCCTCTCTCTCCAGCCCAAACCTGGATTCTGAACCATTTCAAGATTCAAAAAAGCTACAATGAAGTGGCTTATATCCTAACCTCCCACCTGCTCCCCCCCAAATGAACTTAATGTTAACAAGCAGAGAGAAGTGACATCAAGTTAAAGTAACTATGGATGGCATTTACTATCATAGACTGTAACCTCTTTGTTTTGAAGTCCAGGTCTTAACCTCCTGAAGTCTTCTAAGCTTTAAGCTTCTACAGTTTCTCCTTGAATACTATTAGTAATCAAGTTCTACTTGATCGACAGTAGACTATTCAAAAGCTATTTAACAAGCTGTGCCTCTTGGCACTCTCTACTCACTGGCTCACAGTTCTGCACTCTGGGGTCAAGTGGAACAAAATCTAATTTTTTTTTCTACAAGAAAGTCCTTAAATCTGTAAAATGATGGTGTTAGATTAGATAATCTCTAAAGTTCCTTCTAGTTTTAAGTCTATGTATTTATGAATCATGTTTTATCTTGCTTATTGGGAAGTGGTAGCAGTTGAACTGATTTCAAAGAATTAGTGCTGACACAATGGTTAGAGTGCTAGGCATGGGAGACTCATCTTCCTGAGTTCAAATCTGACCTCAGACACTTACTGGATGTGTTACTTAACCCTGTTGGCCTCAGTTTCCTCATCTGTAAAATGAGCTGGAGAAGAAAATAGCAAACCTCTAGGAGCTTTGCCAAGAAAACCCCAAATGGGGTAACGAGGAGCCAGACACAAATAGAAAACTCACTGAACAATAATGAAATTTTTCTATAGGCAGAGAAACAGGGATGACATTCCATGGTTAATGAATAATATGAATAAGGGTATTAGAATGCACAGTTGATGTAGCACACATAGTATAAAATAAAGTTAAAAATACTTCTAACATGGCACTAGATTATGACAGACCTTACATTCCAGGCAATGAATTTGGGTAGGAATCCTACACTGATTAGGATGATATCTAAGGGACCTTCCAACTCTAAAATTGTAGAATTTTGCTTATTTTTAGACCCAGTATAGTTTAGACCTTCCTATACGAGACTATTTTTTTTCTTATGTTCTATTTTATAGCTATTTGTGTATATAATTCCTTTTTACTCTTATATTTTAAGTTTTTTAAGAGTAGAGGTGCCATCTCATTATATCAGTGTTATCTGCTTCCTCCTTCTATCCCATCCCCATCCATGTACATACTGACAACTATTTAATCTGCATTGATTTATTAAGTTCATGACAGATGATCATTAAGCCTCTGCTTGACTTTCTGGTGACTGGCAACATGTTAAACTCCCAAGCCTGTTGGAATCCTAGTGTCAACTCAACTTGAAACAAGGTGAAAACTCAAGGGTGATGTTAGAATCCTGGTGTTAACTCAGTAGAATTGATACAGTGCTTATTGGTCCACACCTTAGAGTGAATCCTTATAAGGTGATAAGTTGCTAATACTGATGGAAACAATGCTTGTGTTCAGACCTTTAGCGAGCTCATAAGTATCTAAGTACTCAATGGAGTTCACACGTTTGGGAGATTCAGGGTTTAGAAAGAGATATCTGAATTCACACCTCCCTTAGGGCCAGAGAGCATGGTGGGAGATATCCCACAATCCCACTCTTGGAGAAGTAGCATAAATAGAGCACTCTGGGAGATACAGAAGCCTACTCGCCTCAGTTGGAGATTGAGAAGCCACGAGTTGGAGTTGAGCTGGAGGCAATAAAGGACAAAGCTGCAAGAGCTCTTGGGAGAGATAGGTCTCTGAGCTAACCGGGCTATAATTGAAGGACACAATAAAAAGTTCAGATCTTTTATCAGCTGGTTATGATTTTGGAGTAATTATTTATTTTCACTGAGACTAAGACTGCTTCCAGAAAACCTCCACACAAGCCCTACCATTCCATTTGGGGAGGGTCTAATTATTTGAAAACTCTTCTCCCTATTTGAACTAGTCCTGCCCTCCAGAGCCACAAACCCTAAATCCCTCACTTCAACAGGACAGCACATTTCAAAAATTTTAAGATCTGTGCTCTCCCCACCCTAAAGATTTTTTATCCTACAAGTTAAACATGCATTAAAATATTTCTTATATGATCTAGTTTCAGTTCTTTTACTATTCTGGTCAGGGTATAGTTTGTCTCTATCCTCTGTCAAATTTAGAAATCACATCCTAGCATGATATAACTAGGGAAGACAGAACATATTATTACTTCTCTTTTTTCTTTTTTGGTGTGTAGCCTCAGTCTTAGACACTACTATCAATGTGTTGTTGTTGCTTGTATTTTGTTCTCAAAGATGACCATGACATTAGGGAGGTGATGCCATGATATCAAAGTGAATTGGATTTCAGCAAGGGAGAGCTGCACTATTGGCTCATTATAAACTTGTATCATTGGATCATGGATTTAAGGATAGGTGAAACCTCTTAAATCATCTATATTTTTTAAAAATTATTTTAAAATATTCCCCTTTAATAGTATAAATTACTATATTATTATAATTATATTCTACTGTGTATAATAATATTTTTAAACATTTAATTTTTATAACATTTTAATTTCCAATTTTTTCTCCCTCTCTCCTTCCTCTACTCACTCCCCAAATTGATGAGCAATCTGATATAGGTTTTACATGTGCAATCATATTGTGAAAGAGTCAGACCCAAAGGGAAAAACCATGAGAAAGACAAAACAAAAAATGAAAATAATATGCTTCAATCTGCATTCAGATACCATAGTTCTTTCTCTAGATGTGGATAGCATTTTCTATTAATGAGTCTCATGGCATTGTCTTAGATCATGAATTGCTGAGAACTAAGTCTACCAAATTTGGTAATTGCACAATGTTGCTGTTATCATGTACAGTGTTCTAGTTCTGCTCACTTTACTCAGCATCGGTTCATGTAAGTCTTCCCAGGTTTTTTTTTGTTGTTGTTGTTGTTTTGTTTTGTTTTTTAAATCTGCCTGCTCACCATTTCTTATAGAATTGTATTCCATTCACATAAAAAAAATTGTTTAGCCATTCTCTTATTGGTGAGTATCCCCTCAATTTCCAATTCTTTGTCACCACAAAAAGAATTGCTGTAAATTTTTGTACATGTGATAATTCTCTTATACACATAAGGGAACTGAGCCCAGAGGGTTAAGTGACTAAGCAGCAGAATCAAATGTGGTCTCATACATTTAGTGGCTATTTGACTTAGATTAAATCACTTAACAAAATCTAAAAATTAATCTAAAACTTAATCTAATTTTAACCTAAAAATTAGATTGTCAAGTTCCTCACTTTCCTCAGATATAAAATGGGAATAGCAGTGTCTATCTCTTAGGCTTATTTTAAGGATAAAATGAGAAAGATATTTGTAAAATATGGAGCATAGTGTCTGGTACTAATTAAGCCAGGATTCAGAGCCAAATATTCTACCAAATGCATCAGACAGAATCCACAGGTCTTTTTCATATAAACTTTAGTTAAGCTATTTCTAACCTATCCTGTGCTCTCTTCCACTGCCCCTCAAGATATTCTCATTTGAGCTTCACAAGAACTCTGAGATATATGGATAACATATTTATATCCTCATTTTATAAATAAAGAAATGGAATTACAGAGAAGTAACTTTGTTATTGTTTAGTCAATCCTGACTATGTGACAGACATCAGCCTCACTATCTCTTCCAGATTCATCTGAAGCCTTGACCCTCATAGAAGTCTGTGGAATTTTCTTGGCAAAGATACTGAAATACTATGCTATTTCCTTTTCCAGTGTGTCCCCTTTTTCATATGAGGAAATGAGACAAATAAGAGTTAAGTGACTTAGCTGGAACCCATGGCTTAAACTTAGACCTTTCTGATTTAAGGCATGGTGCTCTATCCACTTTACCACCTAGCTGCCCATCAAAGGTCAAATAGGTTAAAAGTGGCAGAAGCAAGGTCTACCTAGCTCCGTGTCCAGAATTATATCACAAACATTTGTGGAATTTAAACTTTGAGACCATTCAGTCCAAATCCTATCTGAACAGAAAACTCTTCTAGAACACAGCTGACAAATAGTCATCCTGCTTTTGCCAGAAGATCTGAAGGTAGGAAAGACACCCAATTACCACTCAAAACAATCCCTTTCAACTTTTGGATATCTCTGATGAGACTGATGATTATAATAGTTATAACTAACATTTATAAAACTACTTTAATGTCTACAAAAGCACTGAAGTACAGAGAGATTAATAAATAACTTTTCCAATGTTATACAGCTAAAAAAGAGCATATAATCTGTTGTTCTGATTTCAAGTTGAGTGAGTATGAAGTTAACATCCAGTTTTCATGAGGTCTATCTTAAATAAGAAGAGCAAAACTCCAGAAAATGGATTAGAGGACATAAGAAGTCAAGATGAAGTCTATCCTGAAGCTTTTCTGATCTAGAGAACCTATAGAAAAGCAAGCCTTCTTCAAGATATTTCAGTGCCCTCAGGATAAATGAGAGCCTGGAAAGACTACCTAGAGTCTTACTACTTACAAAAAGAAATCTTTTTCTTGTCTGTTCCAATCTGAGTTCATAACTTGAAAACTGGGCCAGAAATTGATTAACTTACCAAACTGAAAGGTAAAGGAAAAATTCTTTTTTTTTTTTTTTCAAAGTCAGGCTTTCATAAATTTGATTCAACAAATGAATTCTTTTGCATGTGACTTTTAAGATGAATGGCCTGAAATAGTTAATTTATCTACAGAAAATGAGATAGTTGTGATTTACTTACCAGCTTTATATGTCCTTTATGATTAAATCAGGGTCTTGGAAAGCAGGGGTAAATCTCTCTGAGAAAGTTGGCCCATAGACTAAGGCAAACTGCTACTAAACAAAATTCAGCATGCTATGAAATTAGTGCACTTTCCAATATCAATGTCACTTCTGTGTGTAAAATTCCTTGTTCCTAAATTGCTACAGAGACAAGTAGTGGGGGGAAGAGACTCAATATGGACCTGTTTCTCATGGGATCTGGTTGTTTCTATAGTTTTCTAGAAATAGACCAAACAAGTAATAATTAATGTGTGTCACACACATTCTCTTCAAGAAAAAATATTTCTTTTGGACTCTGACTTATTTCAGAATAGTGTTTTCATACAATGCAAAAAAAAAAAAAAATTCTCCATACTCAAATATGGGGAAGAGGTGGAGATAGGACCATAGAGTAGACAGAACCTTAGAAGCTATTGCATATGTTGCAATATTTTAACAACCTTTTCTGAAAATAACTTTTATGCTACATTTTAGAGTTAGTCTCTAAACTGGATGTAGATGAGCAGAAAGGGGAAAGAAAAATTCTAAACGAAAAAGAATACTAACAAATATCCCTATTTCAAAGATATATATATCCCTATTTGCAAAGATATATATACATATAAATATATGTATATACACACACACACACATATATATACATCAAATATTTGTTCATATTATAGATACATATATAATTTTATTTATTTCATTTTATCCTCACCACCCAAGGAAGTATCAACTTTATATAAGAGGAAACTGAGGCAGATATTAATTAAGTGACTCACCTAAGATCATGGAGCTAGTAAATGTGAGTCTGAATTTAATGGATTTAAACTTAGGTCTTCCTGACTATTGGTCCAGTGCTTTTTTTTTTTTTTAATTTAGCAAACATTTATTAAGTACATAATACCATGAGTTATGGTAATTATAGAGACACAAAAAACAAAAATAAAGAAAATAGCATCAATTAAACATTTAAAAATACTCCCCAAAATAGACAGTTTGTCAGGAAGCACAAACAGCAAGTTTGTTACTACCTTGCTAAATGTAATATATACTTTAGAAATATACTTAATAATATAACAGAAAGTTGCAGCTTCATACACAATCCTCTCTTTTGTTCCTTTATTGAATTTGTTAATGGCTATTAAATACATAATCAAAAATAATTTAAAATTTAAAAATATGAAGGGAAATAAAAAATGGGGAAAAATCCAGGGAAGACACACTCAACTGGGCTGGGGAACCCCAGTGAAAGAATTTTGATAGCCAGAGACAGTGTAACAGCATCCCAAAGGTGAGGCATTCTGGGAGGAGTTTATCAAGAGAAAAAGTTAGAAAGCATCAAAAGTTTGATTTGGCCCTTATAGTAAATACTTAACAAATGCTTGTTATGGTCCAGTGCTCTTACCCATTATATTACTTAACTATTGCTAGCTGCTTCTGTGTATAATGCTTTTCTGTTTCTGTAGCAGTACAGAACATTGAATTTGGAAATCCAGAAGTCCTTTGACTCATGGGGCTCATTTACTCATGTGTAAGAGGACTGAAACTCTGCAAAGATGTACTTGAATCTGAGAATGCAGAACACTTAAGGCTAATTGCCTATTCAATGTGAGACAATAGCTTTATTAGTGTATAGTTGGGTCATGGCTCTCCTCACCTTTGGTGCTTGCTGAATGTTTGGTAGGTAAGATAATCATAGGCAAGGATTGCAGGGTGGAGAGAAAGAAGGGAGAGTGACTTGGTGGCAAGAGGAGGAGGAGAGAGGCTGGTGACTCCAGACTCCAGATTCTAGGATACATCTTTGGCAAGCCTCATGGCAGCTTGCCTGCCTCTTTCACTTCTCCCCCTAAAGATCAAGGACCTTAATTTATCCTGACTCTGGTTGATCCTGAAGCCCTCCAGGGAGCTACCCTGTACTTTACATTTGGAGCCCAACAGGTGGATCAAGGACCCTAATTTCACTAAAGAGGTCCCTGTCACCAGAAAATAGGGTGAGTATTGAAATAGACAAACAGGGAACTTTGTTAAAGACTAAATTAGTAACTTTCCTTTTCTAGCTGAAATGGGGCAGATATTAGGAAAAGATTCTCCTTCACCCTCACTCCCACCCCCACCCCAAGGGAGCACTATAGAAAGCATACTTAGAGTAATAAAGAGGCAAGGGTTGCTTGTAAGTTGGGAGCAGATTGGTGGACTCTTTGAAACATCAGAATGCACGTCTCCTTGGTTCTTCAAGGAAGAAGAAATAGAGACAGATAATTGGAAGCTAGTAGGAGATCAACTATGTGAATATTACAATGATAAAGGTCCTGATTCAATTTCTAAGGAATCATTCTATATATACAACATAATACAATTGGACTTAAAGAATCCCACAAGTTTTAGAAAAAAGAAAAGTTTTGAGCAGAACAGTCAAACAAGGAAGCTTATGGAGAAAGAGGAAGAGGGGGAGAGTGTAATGGAAATATTGCCAGAGGGCATGAGGAGTTAAGTGAACTTGAAGGACTTGGTGATTCTCACTTACAACCCGGCTTCAACTCCGCCTACACCTGAGCAGGCTCTTGACCCTCCTCCCTCAACTTCACCTTCCTGGGTAGAGAAATGAGGAGGAGTGGGGAAGGAGCAGTAATATTAACAGCACTTCCTCCCCAGCAATCATGCCCTCCTATGACCTGATTACAAAAGGCACTACTTAAAGCCAAAGAGGAAGGACAGAATACAGCTGATTTGAGAATAGAAATGTATCCTGTGATTGAACAGTTTAACTCTTCAGGTCAAGAAAGGAGAAGATATATTCCTTTTAATCTAGAAATTATCAAAGATCTGAAAAAGACTTGCACTCTTTATGGGGCTACATCATCTTATGCTAGCATGTTATTACAGAATTTGGTTTTTGAAATTTTAACCCCTAATGACTAGAAATCTATAGGAAGGACATGCTTAGAACCTGGACAAAACTTGTGGCTTTCTGAATATAATGAACTCTGTAGGATACAAGCCCAATGAAATAGGCAAACTAGAGTTAATACACCAATCACCTGTGACCAACTAACAGGTGTAAGGTTCTTATGCAGACACAGCATATGAGCAAATTGCTTGTGTTGCTATCAAAGCATGGGGCTTTTTCCCAGGTAAACAAGACAGATGAGAAGCCTTCATGAAAATAGCACAAGGTCCAAATGAATCCTTTGCTGATTTTGTGGGATGTCTGCCTTCAGCTGTCATATGAACTATTGGTGAAAATGCAGCAACAGAAATTATAATAAGACAACTTGCTAAAGAAAATGCTAATGAGGTTTGTATAAGAATTATACTAAGACTATACAAAGATGCTCCTTTAGAGGAGCTCATAAGACTCTGTGCCACAGTGGGCACAAATACCTTTAATAGCCAGGCTATGATGCAGACTTCCCAAGATCCCAACATGGGAAGTCAGGGTCTCTTTTGGCAAGGGACTTCCAGAGAGACTTGTCAATGCTTTTAATGTGGTAAAGTAAATCTGAAAGCTCAATGTTGGCATAAAGACAGAGTGAGAAAACAGGGTGGGAAAACAAGACTCAAAGCCCATGTCCAAAATGCAACAGAGGTTTCCAATGGGCACCTTCTCTAATTCCTTGGAATTCCCCTGTACTTGTTGTAAGAAAGAAATCTGGAAAATGGAGGATGTTGATTGATTTAAGAAAAGTAAATGAACAGATGGAAACTATGGGAACTCTTTTTTTTTTTATTATAGCTTTTTATTTACAGGTTATATGCATGGGTAATTTTATAGCATTGACAATTATCAAACCTTTTCCTCCCTCCTTTCCCCCATCCCTTCCCCCAGATGGGAGGCTGACCAATACATGTTAAATATGTTAAAGTATAAATTAAATACAGTATTAGTATACATGTCCAAACAGTTATTTTGCTGTACAAAAAGAATTGGACTTTGAAATAGTGTACAATTAGCCTGTGAAGGAAATAAAAAAATGCAGGTGGACAAAAATAGAGGGACTGGGAATTCTATGTAGTGGTTCATAATCATCTTGAAACTATGGGAATTCTTCAGCCTGGACTTCCATCTCCTACTCAACTGCCTAAAGAATGACCTCTTTGGGTTATAGATATTAAGGATTGTTTCTATTCAATCCCTTTAGATAAGGAAGATATGAAAAGATTTGCCTTTTCAGTACCCAGCATTAACTTAGCTGAGCCTTATAAAAGATATGGATAGTTTTGCCACAGGCAATGAAAAATAGCCCTACTGTGTGTCAAATGTATGTTGCTACTGCTGCTCTTACTCCAGTAAGAAAAGCATTTCCAAAAGTAATGTCATTACATTACATGGATGATATATTGGGATGTGCACCTGAGGAGCAAATGTTAGAAGCATGTCTACAAAAGACGATAGAAACACTAAGGAACTACAAATTGCATATAACTCCAGAAAAAATTCAAAGACATGCTTTTCAATATTTAGGATATGAAGTATACCCTAAGGTGCTTACAGTACAAAAACTTTCCTTATGAATAGAGAAGTTAAACACCTAAAATAACTTTCAGAAATTGATAGGAGATATCCAATGGATGCATCCAGTGTCAGGCTTGACTACCTATCAATTGCAACCATGATATGACATTTTAAGGGGAGACAGTGCTTTAAACTCACCATGTCAGTTTACAAAAGAAGCTCAAGAGGCTTTGAGAAAAGTTGAACTGGCTTTATCCAATGTGCTTGAAAGAGTCACTCAAAAACCCTTGGAAATATCAGTTTTTGCTACACAAGAGGCACCCACAGCAGTCCTTCATCAAGGAGACAGTGTGATAGAGTGGGTGAACCTCCCAGTATAAACAGAACAAAGTCTTACTTTGAGTAATAAAGAGGCAAGAGCCTTACTCCTTAACCAGAGCTTATGGCTAGAATTTTATTAAAAGCCATTAAGCGAGCAGTACAATTATCTGGGATAAGACCTGACAAGATATACACCCCTTTTATACCAATGCACAAATTAATGCTGTAAAAACTCTCCCAGAGTGGCAAATTTTACTGTCCATGGCTCCAAATTTTACACATGGGTTTACATTAAAGATAACCAGACTATTACGTAATTGGCAATGCATTCTTAGAGAAAAGGTTTCTAAAATTCCTCTTAAAGTACCAACTATCTTTACAGATGCATCCAAACATAACATTTGTGCTGCAAACTCTCGTGACTTAACTATAGAGTAGTCAGAACTCCTTTTCAATCCACTCAGCAGAATGAATTGTATACAATCACTCTTACTTATTATCCAGGAGATATAAATATAATATCTGATTCAGCCTATTCAGTAGGTATGGTACAAAGAATTGCCACAGCCCAAATAAAATTTGTAGTTTGTAATATATATCATCTCTTTAAGGAATTTCAAGAGCAAATGAGAAAGCATCCAGGTAAGATTTATATCTTAAATATCCACTCACATAGTGGACCTTCCAGGTCCTATTTTTGCTGGTGAATTCAAAGGTAGATAGCCTTCTAACCATGTTGGCCATTACTCCTTTATTTCAGGCAACCTAAGAATCTCATTCTAAATATCACCAGGCTGCTTGAGCTTTACATTTGCAATTTGTGATAACAAAAGAGGAAGCTGCTAGGAGCATAATAAAAGCCTGTACAGCTTTCCTTTCTTGCCATGCTCCTATGCTCCCTCCAGGGAAGAACCCTCATGGTTTGAGACCCAGTGAAATTTGGTAAATGGATATGACCCATTATAAATCTTTTGGTTGGCTGTCTTTTGTACGGTACATGTTGTACTACACACCTTTTCAGGATTCACTTTTACAATACCAGCAGCAAAAGGGATAGCCCCAATGGTCCCTGAATTCCTTATATAAGCATTTGCAATTATGGGTGTGCTACAAGCAATAAAAACAGATAATGGATTTATATATCCTTCTAAACATTTTGCACACTTCTGTGCACAGTATAAGATTGTATACACCACTGGCATACCCTTTAATTCTCAAGGACAGGCAATAGTAGAGAGGAGAAACAGAGACATCAAGGCATTCCTCCAAAAACAAAAGTCTAAAGAACTTCTAAATTTAACTCTTTATACAATTAACTTCCTGATTTTTGACAAAGATGCACTGGCTCTGGCAGACAGGTTTTATAAACCACTGGAAGGGCAGTATCCAGTGCAAGCAGCTCCCCTATTTTTAGATAATCACTAGGTGATGTGGATGGAAGGGACCAGATAGGTTAACTGCTTGGGGAAGAGGGTTTGCTTGTATGTCTATAGATGGAGAAGGAATCAGATGAGTGCCAACAAGTTGTATTCTCCTTATCCATCAGAGAGAGATGGAGAAGACCCTTGAAATGAAGGAGAAGACCCAAGAAACATTGGGTGGTCCCATCACTGATTGTGCCCACCACTGAAAGAGCATGGCAGTTATGGCAATTGACTCATGGACATCAAAAATTGTTAATGAGACTAATGCAGAACTTCAAAACCCTCAGGAATCATTCGATTCTCTAACACATAATAAGACTGTTGCAGGACTTCAAAAGCTTGCAGGGATCATTGGATTCCCTGACACATGAAGTAATGGACAATAGATTGGTTTTGGACAATCTCTTGGTTGCTGAAGGAGGCGTATGTGTGATTGTTATTTACATACCCTCCTTCTAAGACTTCTGGAAATCTTTTACAATACCATGTTGATTCATTTTGTTATATCACTACTTACATGTACAATTCATGTTTGTAACACCACACTGTGCCTGCGCCAGCTGTGGGGAGAGTCATCACTACTAGTCTGTGCTATATTGCTATGTGCTTGTGTAATACCTCCCAAACTCATGGATCTGTGTATACCTGTTTCTATTAAGACCCTTCACAGCCCAGAAAATAACAATATCTGGCCTAACTCCCCACTTCCCTTTGGTGTTTTTCATCTCCCTTCCTGAGAAGTCGGGGAGGGTGTGATCATCTCCTTTTTAGTGTTTTCTGTAAGAGGGCCTGGCACTCCTCTCTCTCCCCTTTTCCTCCCCCACCCCACCAGCCTTGGATATTGCACAGGGCATGGCTCAGGTAATCTGAGGGTAGCCTTGTAAGAGTGAATAAGATGGAGCTGGGAGGAAGGGGTTCTCACCCATGGCGCTTGCCCCTCATTGCTCACAGTTTTTGCCATTTCAGGTGGACAGGCAGCATTGGTCAATTAAGACCTGTTCCACTCAGGAGTTGGGGCTGTGACCCTTAATAGTTTTCACCTCCCTTCCTGAGAATTCAGGGTGTGTGTGATCATCTCCTTTTTGGGGGTTTTCACCTCTCTGAGAATTAGGGAAGGCAAGACCACCTGTGTTCTAAAACAAAAGAAAGCAGGAGATGTAGAGGACTGAATTTCTGCCAAGGTGTAATTGAATCTGAGAATGCAGAACACTTAAGGCTAAGTACATATTCGATGTGAGACAATGACTTTATTAGCATATATTTGGATCATGGCTCTCCTCACCTTTGGTGCTTGCTGAACGTTTGGTAGTAAGGTAAGATCATAGTCAAGGATTGGGGGGTGGAGAGAGAGAAGAGAGAGTGACTTGGCAGCAGGACAAGCAGGCTGGTGACTATGAACTCCAGAATCCAAGCCTCATAGCAGCTTGCCTGCCTCCTTTACTTCTCCCCCTAAAGACCAAGGACTTTTTAAAAAATTTATCCTGATTCTGGCTGACCTTGAAGCCCTCCAGAAAGCTAGTCCATACTTTATACCCATGTATATTCAATTGTCTACATTAATCTGCATAACTTCTTCAATTTCCATTTATTGTTTGTTTGGATACATGTGTTTTTCCTCTATCAGAGGTTGTCTATTGTGTTACTATTATTTGGTGGAAAGGAACTAACCTTACTGATAATTATAAGTTAACTATTGTTTTCCTCCTGGGAGTGACCAAGGAAATTAGTTTCTATTTTGAATAACATAATATACCTAGACTACCAATATTTGATGTGTAGTAAACAGATTTAATTTAGTTTTGTAAATAAGAGTAATTGAACAAATTCTCAAGAGTAAAACCTAACTTTCTTACTTCCCGGAAAGGTGATTAACAGTCTCCTTTGGAGAATTGGTGGGCGAGTCACTCTTTATTAAATTATATACATGTATATGTATTTATATGTACATATACATATATATTTAAATAAATTAATGTAAATTAATTAAAATAAATTAAATTTTTAATTAAAATAAAAAAGCTAATGATAAATGTAAAAATTACTACTTTCTCAGAGGAAATGTGAGCTTGTATAGAAAATCCCAGGTCTCATCTTCAAAATTCTGTTGATGAGCCATCAACAGCATCCACCATTCATTTCCTTTCCTAAGTGGTATTACCTTGTGCTTTTAAAAGAATATTTCTATTTTATTCCTCTTTCAATGGCTCTAATCAGTTAATACTAATTCATACTCTACTTTTGCACTTATGTAAATAAAGTTTAATCTAGCTCACTGAAAGATATTCAAGAAGAAATAAAATCAGACTGTAAAAGAGATTTAGAATTGTCTTCATATGTTGTTGTTCAGTTATTCAGTCATGTCCAACTCTTCATGACCTCATTTGGAGTTTCATTTGCAAAAATACTAAAGGATTTCCTTCTCCAGCTCATTTTTCAGATAAGGATACTGAGGCTAACAGGGTTAAGTGACTTGCCCAGAGTCACATGACTTGTAAGTTGTCTGAGGCCAGATTTGAACCCAGGAAAATGAGTCTTTCTGATTCCAAGCCCAGTATTCTATCCACTATGCAACCTAGATATGCCTTTAAAAATTATCTTGTCCAACTCATAAATGAAGCCAAGAATTTTCCTTTATGTATAACATGCTGACAAATGGTCATCTCACCTTCACTTTGACACCTCTAAAGATAGGAAATTCACTACTTTGCAAGTAATTGCCCAAGACAATCCATTACACTCTGTAAATTACATTACAGAACTTCACCTAACAGTATTATAGCTAAGTTCCAATGGATGTCTTTAATATAGCTGCAAGTATTTATAGGAAAAAAAAACACATATTGTACATCTCTTTAAAATCTCGTTTTGTGTGTGGAACATTATTACATCTGCAATCCAACATTATACAAGTATAACTCATAATTTTAAAAAGCCCCCCAAAAAAGTCATAACTAAAAATAAATAAATAAAACTAACTAAAGAACAATTGTATTAGAATTCACCAGGATTACTGATTATATTACAGTTTTGCAAAATAATGTTTTGTTGACAATAGTACTTTTGAAGGGGTAGGAATTCCAATCTCATCCCAATCAATACAATCACAGAAGACTGATACTTCAGTTGAATCAATTAGCTAATCAGTGAAATAAATTAGATGTCAAGATATTTTCTTACCTCAATAAAATATGTGAAATGAGACTTATCAATTTGAAAAAGGATTATGGTACTTTGATCATTGAATAAAAGCAGATGATTTCCCATAGGAAACATCCTGTGATTGGCTGAAAGAACTGAGTATATCTCTGGGTTTACATATAAAAATAGCCATCATTTGTTGGGTAATCAATCACTGGATCAGTCCAGACATGGAGAATTCCAAATTTGAGAGTTGAAGATTTCAATGCCAGTTGGAGACAACCCCCTGAGAAGGAACTGCTGTTAGAAAAGAGTATAGAGCAGCTACATTATGTAGTGGATAGAGTATCAGTTCTAGTGTCAGTAAAACCTGAGTTCAAAGCAGCCCTCAGATACTTACTAGCTGTGTGACCCTGGACCAGTCACTTAACCTTGTTTGCTTAAGTTCCTCAGCTGAAAAATGAACAAAGAATGAGAAGGAAACAGCAAGTCATTCCAGTATCTTTGCCAAGAAAACTCTAAATAGGGTCACAGAGAGGCAGACATGACTGAAAACCGTAACAGAGGAGTGTTTAGTTTTTTCTCCCTCCTGTCCCACTCACCATGTTATAAAGAGACAAACCTAAGGAATAGTACATTCAGTTAGGGGTAGAGTGACACACTAAGATCAAATTGCTTTGGAAATGCAGTCACTGAAGGAAGAAAGCAGCTAAAAAGAACATGACCCCTTATATTTCAGAGAATAATTATGAATCTAAAAGAGGATTTCTAGGCTGTAAAGTATCAGAAGTTGTAAGTTGTAAGTTTGACACATATGCATATCCTACACACATTCCTATTACCATTATACTGCAAGTTTTATTCTATGAACCTGTATTTTGTTTTTATATATTTGTAGGAAAGTATGGCCCAGGTTTTTAGAAAGAATATTTTGTATCAAGTATTCAAACTATGTCATCTTTGTAAATATTCTTACTAAAATCTAATTGAGCTCTTGACTGTTAGTGGGAAGCACACCAGTGGGGGCTTATAAGCAATAGCACTAGAAATGCAACCTTCTAAAATTCTTGAAAGAACTCTCATCAACTGACTTCCTGGAGTCCCATAGAAGTGTTATAACTGACAGAAGGGATTTAAGTCAAAGAACATTATAATGCCTTAGTGATAGGAGTCCATCCGTCAATTGCCAAACATTTATTATGTGCCAGGAATTTCGTGAATACAAAGAAAACAAAAAGTTCCTGCCCTCTAGGAACGTACATTTTAATGGGAGATAAGGTATTCAAACAACTATGTACAAACAACATACATAGGATAAATTGCATAAGTCACTGAAAGTAGGAACATATGACTTACTTGACTAATCAAAAAATTCAGAAACACATGTATTGTGCAAAATGAGATATACTATTTCCCTCTCTTTGTCCTAGACATCTCGTTAGAAATATATTAATATTTTTCATATAATCTTTACTAACAATACAGAGAGAAAAACTGGCTTTTTTTCTTACTACTTATATTCAGTTAACTATTTCTATTCAAGACAGCCACCAATGCAGGTGATAAACTAAATATAACCTTATTATAAATCCATGACTGTACCTGTTAGAAAAGTGAAATTTTAATTCAGAGGTTCTTCATCTGGGATCTGCAAACTTAAAAAAAATGTTTGATAATTGTATTTTAATATAATTGCTTTCCTTTGTAATCTAATGTCTTTTATTTTATGCATTTAAAAAACATTAATCTGAGAAGGAGCCTACAAGCTTTACCAGACCACCAAAGGGATCATGGCTGAGATCTGACTTTGCTGGGTTTGCTGCATTAAATTTAGATAGTAAGATGAGCAATAGATAAAGTGCTTGACATGGACTCAGGAAGACCTGAATTCAAATCCTGTCTCAGATATACCTCAGTTGTATAACCCTGGACAAATTACTTAACCTCTATTTCCTAGTTTATTTTAAAATGGGGATAATGATAGCATCTACTTTATAGGATTTGTTGTGAGGACCAAATAAGATAATCTACATAGGGTCAGCTAGGTGGTGTAGTGGATAGAGTACCAGCCCTGAAGTCAGGAGGACCTGAGTTCAAATATGGGTCTCAGTCACTTAATACTTCCTAACTGTGTGAACCTGGCAAGTCACTTAATCCCAATTGTCTCAGCAAAAAAAAAAAAAAATCTACATAAAGTTCTTCACAAACCTTAAAGCATTAATATCAGTGTTAGTTTTTAGGTCAAAAATATTTGCTGTGGGAATGTTGAATTCACAAAGATAAGGAAGATGGATAATCCAAATGCAATGATCAGTCAACCTCATTCCATAGGGTTCTGTGGCATGAGTTTCTCTTGCTATTGTTAAACCCACTGTTAAGTACCAAAAGGTGAATACGTTTTGTTTTTCTGTTAAGTACCAAAAGGTGAATAAGTTTTGTTTTTCTAAAGAAAATTAAAAATATACTATCCAATTTTTCCTTAAAGACTTATTACCTAATAAAATTTCACAATTGTGCTAGAAGAAACCTGAAGAAGCAAACTGATGTAGGCTCCCTTTCTCCAGGCAGTAAAACCTAAAATGCCAAAGATAGGAAACTAAATGTTAAAGATCAACAGAGATGAAGAGTTTGATATAGTCTCTCATAGTCTGCCCCAGTATAATCACTATAAAACAAACCAAACTAAAAACAAACCAAACAAAACCTCAAGAAGTTTGTCCTAAAGTTTGAAAAATTCTCTTCAATTTATACTCTTTGTGTTAATCTTATTTCACAATCTGTAGAGATTTGCAAACAATTGGATCATGTCTTCAGTTTAATAAAACTTAATATTCCTACAGTAATAGTACTTAGAATTGGAAAAAATCCTTGGGTTTCAAGGGTTGTGAAACAAGGATGAATTTGGGCTCAAGATCAGCTATTGCACTAACACTATATTCTTCAATTTGAAAAGACTACAAATCAAGACCAAAGTAGAGGTATTAGTGCATTTTTTTTTGTTTGCAGATAATTGTGCACTCAACTCTGAAGCTGAGATACAACAAACTATGAATCGATTTTCTGTTGCTTGTGCTAATTTAATTTGGCCTATTAACACCAAGAAAACACAGGTACTCATCAGCTACCAGCACCATAACCTCCACTGGATGCATTGTCAAACAGAGATCAGAGTTTGGGAGGCTCCAAAGGAAAGTGTGGTAGAAAAGAGGTATTAGGTTGACTACCAAAGGGAAGGTCTACAGAGCTGCTGTGCTGACTTTAATATTGTATGCCTGTGTCTTATTGAGATCCTTTCTCAAACGAAACTGCCAAGCATTCAAACTCTACTGTACAGAGTCCAATTCTGATGAGTTGGCCACGTATTTGAATGCCAAACCTATGCTTGCCTAAACTATTTTATGGAGAACTCATATAGAACAAGAGCTCACATGGTGATGAGAAAGAATGATATAAAGGGCACTCTCAAAGTCTCAAGAACTTAAGAATTTATTATATGATATTGGAGATGTTAGCTAAGAACTTGCCAGCATGGCATACCCTCATTAGAGAAGATCCTGTATTCTTTGGACAAAGCAGAATTGAAGTAACTCAGAAGAAATGTGAGATGTACCAATTTAGAGAATTTACTGTAAATGTTCATATGGACTATTTATTTGTGCTTGACTTCTGGTAGGGCCTTCCAAGCTCGTATTGGTCTGATCAGCCACAATCAGATACACTGTAACTTGATTATTACATTGTGATGTCATTTTGGTCCTTTTTGAGAATGAAGGACAACTAATCACTAAACCACTCTGCCTTTCAAGTTAGCAAATAACCCTTTGTCTACTTTTCTCCAGGTTAAACAACTGCAACTTCAATAATCTTTCTGTCTGGTATTGTTTTTTTTCCTCTCCCTTTACTTATTTCAGTCATTATCCCCAATTCCTCTCACTTCTTTTAAAAAATGCAGATACTAAAATTACAAGATATTTATACAAATTATAATGCTGAATGTGACAGGATCATTTCTTCTTGACTTTTATAATGTCATATTTCTCTTAGTTACAGCTAACATTTTATGAGAGCTTTTACACTCTGCCCATCTTTATAGCATTTGCTGATGCCAACTTATTTTGTGATTCACAGTGACCTAAATCTTTTCATGTCATTGCAGAATCTATCCATTTATATTTTGTTCTAGTTGTAAAGTGTCTCTGGTTAAATTTTGTTTTTTATTAAACATCTAATATGTATATTGCACTTGCCAGGCAGCATTATCTGAGATGTGCCTTTAGAGGCAATAAGGGGAACAAGTGTTTATTTAGTACCTACTATGTGCCAGTCACTGTGTTCCAGTTGCTGTGCTAAAAAAAACACTTTATAAATATTATTTTAGTTGTTATTCACAACACTGCAAGGAAAATGTTATTATTCCCATGATAGGTAAGGAAATTGAGATAGTTAAGTTTATTGCCCAGGGCCACACTGGTAGTATGAGTATGTGAGGCTAGATTTGAATTCATCCTTCCTCATTCTAGTCCCAGAGCTCTATTTACTGTGCCACTTAAGACAGGGATATATAAATACAAATTTGTCATATACATGAGTTTTAGACTAATATGCTAATATAATAGATAAAGAAACTGAGAAGAAATGAAAATTCCTGAAGATCACATTAGTTTATTGGAAGCATACAAGTCTCCTGATTTTCAGTCCAGTATATACTATCACAAAAGGAAAATTATCCCTAAACAGCCTAACTTTGCACTGATTTAGAGAGTCTTCATGCTCCTAAGCTAGTAAATGAGGGGAATTTCATAGTATAATTGAAGGTATTAAATATTAAAATTATATACACACACATATACATATGTAGTTGGTGCCACAGTTCCCTTTTATTGTCCTGCCCTCAGTTTCCCTAAATTGTTCTGCCTCATTTCCTTGAATTGTTCTCTCCATCCCCCTAGCTGCAATCCCCCTTCCTGACTATTAGGACTGAGATAATTAGGGCTATAGCGATCTGGTTCCAAAAGATAAGACTCTAGATGTTCTATCTTAGATATCTAATTAACATCCTCTACCTCTATCTCTCTAGACTTCCTGGTTCTAGTTTGACTATCTCTTTTACTCCCAATTTGTAAGAATTTATGGTCCTCACTCCCCACCCTGTCAGAACTGGATTGATGGTCAGTTCTTGGAAATTCCTGCCATTTACCAATGCTCAGATACCACCCCCTGCCTTGCTACCTTGATCTTGGAGCCACATATATATATATATATATATATATATATTTCATTGGAAACTCACATTCCTTGCTGATGCTGAAGATGCTGCTATTGTTTAATGCCTTGAGACATCAGCTCTGGGACCAAAAATCTCTCCCTCTCAGAAATCCAAATAAAATATTAAAAACTCTCTAATCTCTATCTTGCCTCAGTTTCTCTGGCATTACAATATTGAAAATGGATAATACAACCACATTTAAAGTTTGAAATGCTGAATGACTGGGCCTAAAAGATTAATGAATATGAATTTGGAAAAAGCCTAAAGGATCTCTTTCCTTTGATACTAATCTGCTTTACATTTTTATCTATGTAACTGACATTTATATAGCATTTTAAAGTTAGCAAAGAGGTAGTTTTAAAATAGATCATTTTATCCTTATGTCAGCCCTAAGAAATAGGAGTTATTAACCCCATTCTATAGGTGAAAAAACCGAGGCAGAGGTTGTCTTGCCTAGGGTCATATAGCCAATAAATAAATGATGCTGGAATTGAACACAATTCTTTCTGACTTCAGGTCAGCACATTCTATATACTTTACCACCTAACTGTCTCTATAAGTAAAAAAGTAGATTTCAGATGACATAAAACTAGGATAGTTACTTATAATGACTTGATATATATGTAGACTCCAAGAAAGATCACAACAGGTTGCCACATGGTGTTGGAATCTTTACAAACTGTTAAGCCATTGGAGTTGATTTGATCTTAGAAAGAGATATTTTGGGCCAGAACTTGAAACAAGGTACTAAGTGGAACTGATAGAAACAATGCTTGTGTTCACACCTTTAGAGAGGCTCATAAGTATCTAAGTACTCAATGGAGTTCACAGGTTTGGGAGAATTCAGGGTTTAGAAAGAGATAACCGAATTCACACCTCCCTTAGGGCCAGAGAGCACTCTGGGAGATAACCCAGAATCCCTCTCCCTCCAGAAGGCAGAGTTAACCTTTGGGAGATCACATATATAGAGGGAGTTCTTGGAGCTTGGGGATTTATTTGAGGTAGTTACTTGAGGAGTTAATTGAAAGAGTTTTTCTTGGGAGCTTGAGAGAGTTTTACTTGGAGTTGGAGAGAGCTCCAAAAAAACCTTCACATTTTGGCCCCTGAACGTGGGGCTGACAGGCCCTTCAGTGATTTCATTGGAAAAGCTCCGATCCTGATTTCCTGATGAAGCTTACTTATTTCATGAAATTTAACAAGGGTAAAATACAAAATCTTGCATGGTGTTTGAAAAAATCATCTTCATAAATATATAATGGCAAATATATGGCTAGAAATCAGTGCATATGAAAATATAGCCAGGAATTCTACTGGATGGCAAGCTCAATATGAATTGATAGAAGATATAGTAGCCAAAACCATTAATGTAATCTTAAGACTGTTTTGCAAGAATTCATAGCCCTTTGCTATTCATATCACATCTAGAATATTGTATTCATTTTTTGATGACACATTGTATAAGAATCATTGTCAAACTAGAATGTCCATGACAGTGAGCATGTTAGAAAGTATGCTATCCAAAGGTCACTTGAAGGAAGTAAGGCTGTTTAGCCTAGAAAAAAGAACACTTGGTGGTTGTAGATAGTTACAAGGGTTATTCCCAGTAGCTAGCTTAAAGAATCTAAAGGGAATTTAGAAAGAATATTATATTTTCCTAACTAGAACTATAGGGTAAAACTCAAAGGCAGACAGATTTAGACCTAAAGGAAAAATTTTCTAATAATTAAAGTCAAATGAAAATGAAACAGGCTATATCTCAGAGGACATTGAGTATAAACTATCCCAATCAGTGATATCACAAGTATCATTTTGGTGGATGTAATAGGATTCATGATTACTATATAATGTTATGGGCCAGAACTTGAAACAAGGTACTTAGTGGAATCTAGTTTAGCATTGATTTAATCCTACAATAAATAATGGTTTCCTAGTGATATAATGATTGGTGTATACTCAGTGTGGAGCATATAACATATAAGCAGGGACTGAGAGTCACAGAGAGGAAGCTCTCGGGGCCAGAGAAGATAAGCATACTCTTGGAGGCTAAGACAGATTCATTCCATCATCCACCTTTGTGTGGTGGCTGGAGGCTGAAGCACAAACCTTTGGATTTGGAGAGATTCAGAGGGCAGAAAAGACAGGTAAGAGCTCAAGCTCACTGAACCAAAGAGAGAGATAAGCCTCTAAGAAAGCTAACCAGACCCTAGGAAAGGAGACAAGACTTTGAAGGAGACAATAAAGGATTTGGATTTCAACACCTGGCTCCACTCATGATGATTACAGAACTGAAAGGAAGGCTGTCTCCAGAGACCCCAAGGAAACTGAACCAAAGAGAACATTAAGAGCTAAGATGGATGATCTCTGAGGTCCTTTCCAGTTCTATGATTCTATAATTCTGATTCTAGAGGAAATATCAAATAATCAAGGAAAGCTGCACCAAGGAGATTGCTTGTGAACTAGACCATGGAGTTTGAATAAGATTTTCAACTGTCAGAAATGGGAACAGAAGAATATTCTAGAAATAAGGACAGACATTGGCAAAAATATACAGATGAAAAAGGCACAAGATTTATTTAAGGGATGACAAGAAGAGTCAATGTGATGTAGTAGAGATCTAGACCCTGAATCATGAAGCTCTGGGTCCATTTCCAACTTTGAGAGCTAGGGGAATGGACCCTTGCAAGTCTTTTCAAACCTCATCACCTTCAGGCAACTCTCTAATTTTATAAAGTTGCAAAGCAATTGCTAATCTGTATTCGTTGAGGGAGTTTTCTTCCTAGAAGAATTCTCTACATCAATGAAATTTTAGGTCTAAACCATAAAAAAAATAGCAATAAAATAAGCATTTTAGTCCATTTTAACTGGTACACATTAATTAACTCAGGAGGAAAAATTAGATAAAGCTGTAGAGGCTCATCTGATCATAAGACTTAGAACCAGAAGCAATTTTAGAGTTCCTCTATTCCAATATTTTTCATTTTTTAAATAGAAGTGAGAAGTGGTTAAATCACTTTATCCAAGGTCTTACAAGGAGTAAGTAACAGATCTAGGATTTAAAGTGAGGTATTCTCTATCCCAGATCTAATGTTCTTTGCATTTCTCTATTCCAAATTGGAATTAAATTGTGTAGGGTCATGAATACCAGGATAAGTAGTTTATATTTTAATTAGTGTAGTAGAACTATCAGAACAATTCAAGGACATTTAATGTTGCAGTGCTATCCATCCCCCTCTACCTCCCTAGTTAGAATAAGAAGGAAGAAGGAGAAAATTGAAATTTAGGGATATCAGGAAGCTATTGCAAAGACCAGGTAATGAAAGACCGGTAATGAGGTAGTGTTGTTCAGTCATTTTAGTCATGTTTGACTCTTTGTGATCCCATTTGGAGTTTCCTTGGAAAAGATTCTGGAGTGGTTTTGCCATTTCCTTCTCTAGCTCATTTTATAGAAGAGAAAATGGAGGTAAAAAGGATTAAGTGACTTTCCTGTGGTCCCACAATTTGAAAGTGTCTGGGACTAGATTTGAACTCAAATAGGTACTCACCTATTTCAGGTGCAGCTAGTTGGCGCAGTTGGATAGAGCACCAGCCTGAAGTCAGGAGGACTTGAGTTCAAATGTGACCTCTGACACTTAACACTTTCTGGCTATGTGACCCTGGACAAGTCACTTAACCCCAATTGCTTCAGCAAGGGGGGAAAAAAAGGTGATTTTCCTGACTCTAGGATCCAGAACTCTATTCATTGTGCCACCTAATTGCCCCCACGTAATAAGATAAGCACAGAGTATGAGTCTTTAATTAGGTCCATGGTAGGAGAAAGATTAAGAAAGATGACATAAATATATTGCCTAAATTGGGGACAATAAGCAAATGTGACATTTTCATTCTCTTATCTGTGCCATAATACAAAGTTTTTTGATAATATTGGCTCCATGATCACATCCATCTGGGGCAAATTAAGTTCAACTCCACATATCCTCTCACATGAATTCCTTGCCATCTTGTCCTATCATACACCTATGCCTTGTCATACTCCAAGATTGAATTATTCCCACTCTCTGCCTTCTTTGAAACAATTCATGTGCTTCTGAATGAAGCTAACAAAAGCATACAAACTATAAAATTATGTTTTAAAATCTAATTTCAACTAGATCCTCACTGCAGTAAGGCAATTCTTTTACATCTCCCAATTTGGCTTTCTATCTTCAGTCACCTTTTCATTCCACTTCAAGCCTCTCACATCACCTCTTTTCCCCATTCTTAGGTGAGGACCCTGATTTACACTCTTCCAAAAGTATCACCCTCAATAATGTTCCTAATACACAATTCCCAACTCCATATTTTCTCATTGCACCAAGCCTGAAATGCTTTCTCCTCCTCACCCCTATTTTCTACTGTATAGTGAAACAAACTAACATTTAACTCTAGCAATCTGGAGAAAAAGTATAATATTATTGTTTAGCTTTCCTAGCTTTTTTTCAACAGTCACCTCAAATGCCACCTTGTATCTCTCTCCATTCATCTCCACATGTAGTATTTTCCCTCTGAGATTAAATTCCATTTACACTATACGTAGCTTATATTAACAACTATTTGCATGGCTTGTTTTAAGTTTCAAATAAAATCCCATCTTCTACAGGTAGTCTTCTTCAACTCCTCTTAATTCCAATACCTTTCCTCTAATAATTATATTCTGTTTATCTGGATATGCTTTCTATATTTTTGCATTTGTCCTTCCATTAGAATGTGACCAGGGATCCCCCCAGTAGTTTGTGGGAGTAGGAGTTATCTATTGCCTCTTTTTGTATCCCCTGTGCATTGTATCCCCCTCTACATAGGAGTAGATTCTTAATAAATATTTTTTGATTGATTGCTATTGATTGGTTAATGTCATCTTTCCCATTAGAATGTCAGCTCCAAGAAAGAAGGAATCATATTTTTGCCTTTTATTGATACTCAGATGGTGCCTAGTATATAATCAAGCCAGTTACAAATGTTGATAGACTAATTTGAATTATGTCAAGTGGACATTTAGTATTTATAGAGCAAAATGATTATTTTGACCAAACAGTAAATTCTTTACCAAATGCACCTATTCCTTTCCACTTTACATCCTTATCCAAATTTTTATCCTAGGATCTGTGATGGTGGAAGGTACTGTAAATACCAACATAAATTATGGATAGAATCATCAAATAAGAAACTTACAAAATATGACATCAATAAGAAATAAAACACATCTATGATAAAACACTGAACAAGTTGATCAATAGCAGTGTGTAGTGAGACAAACTCCAATTTGAAATATAGACTATTTAGCTAGAGTGGAATGTTAAATAATTGAGAATGTGACCAGGGATCCCCCCAGTAGTTTGTGGGAGTAGGAGTTATCTATTGCCTCTTTTTGTATCCCCTGTGCATTGTATCCCCCTCTACATAGGAGTAGATTCTTAATAAATATTTTTTGATTGATTGCTATTGATTGGTTAATGTCATCTTTCCCATTAGAATGTCAGCTCCAAGAAAGAAGGAATCATATTTTTGCCTTTTATTGATACTCAGATGGTGCCTAGTATATAATCAAGCCAGTTACAAATGTTGATAGACTAATTTGAATTATGTCAAGTGGACATTTAGTATTTATAGAGCAAAATGATTATTTTGACCAAACAGTAAATTCTTTACCAAATGCACCTATTCCTTTCCACTTTACATCCTTATCCAAATTTTTATCCTAGGATCTGTGATGGTGGAAGGTACTGTAAATACCAACATAAATTATGGATAGAATCATCAAATAAGAAACTTACAAAATATGACATCAATAAGAAATAAAACACATCTATGATAAAACACTGAACAAGTTGATCAATAGCAGTGTGTAGTGAGACAAACTCCAATTTGAAATATAGACTATTTAGCTAGAGTGGAATGTTAAATAATTGAGGAATGCAAAAAAGAAAAAGAAAAATAGTACTTTTCTTTTGCAAGTTTTCCTCATCTTACTCCACCACAAAACTTCTTCTTACTGTTTAAAACATTTTATATAGGTCAAATCAATGAAAGTTTTAAAACTCAATCATAAGCTTCTTTATTTGGGAGAAGGGTAGGAGTATCATTTGTTATTTTTCAAAATAAGATTCTTACTGTCTAAAAAATATCAAAATAGCCAAATGGATCACTGTTTTTTTAGAATTCATCCAGGTATTTCTTGTATATACAGAATAGATGAATTTTTACTTTTTATGGATAATTGGTTCTTTATTTTTGCAAATGCCATCCCAGAGCTAAAGAGGTTTCAGCAGCAACAGAGGTGATGTAAACTCATTGTCTTGGAAATGAGGCCTGATAAAACAAAATGGGAACACAATAAGAATTAACACTGAAATGTGTTTACTTCACTCACCAATTTCTATAGGGAAATAGCATAGACAGAAAATACACCAGAAGATGAAAAATAGTTTCAAATAGTTTTAGTTGGATCTCTAGACAAGTTAAGTATCCAGGGAGATTAGGAGCTGAAGTGTTCAGTTTAGATTGCAAACTTCTTGAAGGTAGAGACTATTTTTGGACTCTTTTGGGATCCCCAGAGATTAGCACAGTGCCTTACACATAGTAGTCACTTAATGTTTACTGAATGGAATCAAACTAACCATTACAGAGATACCTGACATGATTGCCAGTTCACAATGGAGAAGAAAGAACAGCACTGTGAGGCTCATGCCTAATTTTTCATGGAAAACAGGAACACAAAATTCTTCTCTCAGTAACCTATCTTAGTATTGAATTAATCCCCATTGTCCTTAAAGCATTTTATTTTTAAAGTAAATTCTCCCTCTGTATCTGGAGACAGTATTGCACATTCAGGTAGTTGGGCTAATGAACTGGTGAAAAAGTTCCATGATTTTTAAGGGTCACTAAATGCAAAGAGAATGGAGAATTGGGTTTGTCATTTTTTTTTTCAGTATTGGTCCTAAAACACTGTCCGAAAACCAACTAGTTTTACAAAATTGTAGCTTCTGGGGAAAAGGGTAGATATGATTTCTGTGGAATTAAGTTGTCAGAGTTATTCTTTGCTATTTTAATTTTAAAGATGTGATATTAGGTAGGGCTGTAACAAACTTTTCTTTTGTTAAATGTTTCCCCAAAAGGAGGAAACCAAAGCTAAAAATAACATTATGCCAGCTGTTAGTAATATTCTTCAAAGGAAGCAAAATAACTATTTTGTATGCTATAACATTAAAGACTAAATTCAGGGTTAATGCAACAGAATTATTCAGTCACATGCAACTCTTGCTGGATATTTGGGATGGAACAATTTTCCATGCCACAAAAAGTCTGTTTGAGGAAACCAGAAAATAATTGTGCTTGAAAATTAGAAGGAATCCCCCAACTCATTCTTAAAATGTCTAAAATTGCCAGGAAACTCTGAGATACAGACTCACACACAACTTTTCTTTTTTTCTCATTGTTAAATGCTTCTCTATACGGGCCATTTCTTTCTCTCCACCTTGAAAATAAGGGGACTACTTACTGTAGGAGGAGGGCGTTTCTTGAAACCAGTTTCTATCCAATAAATCCAATCAATAGTGGTTTCCATCCTATTGACTAGAATGTGCCTAAGTAAGCTGTAATTTCACAAGGATTGAGGAAAAAGGGAAGCAGCATGTAAACTAAAATTATATCTATTTATATCTATGTTGGAGGCCAAGGCTAGCTATTATCACTATCACCACCACCACCACTCCATCATCATCATCTTATTCCTCTCTTTTTTGATGGAGTTCATATAGAAATAGTCCTGGTACAAGTCATTAACTTATTATTCTTGTGTACTGAATGTTCTATGGATTATTCTCTCTCCCCCTCTCTTCTCTTTCTTCCCCTCTTTCTCTCTCCATATAGTTGAATAAAAGCTTCTGTTTTTTAAATGATCCCAGTATAATAATAATAATAAATGATCCCAGTATAATAATATAGCAATTCCTAAACATCAACTCCACTGCTTTTTGAAGGCAGGTATACAAAGATGAAAACTTCCTCATCAAACAAAAAAAGTTCCTGACATACATTATTTTTGATATATGTGATTATATATCTTTGATATATTTGATCCTCACAAGCATAATTATTTTAATTTTACATATGAGGAAATTGAGGCATGGAAACGTCCTTTTCAAATAGAAAGGATTGCTCAAAGATACAAAGCTGAGATTTGAATTTAGGTCTTCTGATGACAACGCTACTGCTTTTTCAATCTCTCTGCAGATATTCTAATTTAAGTCATAGAAATTGTAGACTTTGCTGAAAATAAAATGAGCAATTTTCTGGCAGTTTATTTTTCATTTTAGAAATTGCTCAAGAACATTTTGTACTTGGGTATTGCTCAAACCTGAATTTTTTCATGCCTTAGTAATAATATTAACAGAATTGTATTTCTTAAAATGGTTTCAAGAGAGATATTTGAAGATATTATGAAAACTCTAAGATACTTTGTAAATACAGGGCATAATACTTTCATAAGGTATTACTTTTTTGTATTGTTTTATGCATATTTGCAAACATGTCAAAGAAAAATCTTTTATTAACTATTAATTTTTAAAGTAAGAATATATACATTAGCAAAAAAAATACTGGATTTAAACAGAATCTATAACTAATTTCTTTGAGACTGTTTCCTCAAAGATCAAGTGAGAAGTTGAATTAGACCTTATGGAGGTCTGGCTCAATCCTGTTCTAAACACTATGATTATTCTCAAGGAATCACTTATATCAGAGTTCCTTATTTATTGATTCAGAAACGTCACTTAAACTCCATTTGCTTCAGTTTTCTCATCTGTAAAATGAAGGTAAGAATTACTCCTACCTTGCAGGACTGTTTAAATGAGATAACTGCAAAGTACTTAGTACAATGACTGGAATACAGTAAACCATAGATAAATGTTAGTAGTTGTTAAAATGTTTTCAACCCCAGGATCCACATTATCAAATAAGAAACTAGAACCAAAAGGAAGAACTGAATCTCTAATTGAAGAAGATTGTGGTCCCTTTAAGAAACTATATTTCCTATTGACTGTGGTCCCTTTCAGAGTCTCAACCATTCCTAGGAAGGTATATCCTCCCCTAGATAAGTTACTTTTCCAGGATGCTAGGGCCTTTCATTCAATTAGAAATCCTGGTCAAAAAGCACCTCTTTGAAGTGTTGTTAATTCCAATACGAGATCTGGGCTGTTCTACAGCCCCCACTGGGTCTGACTTGCTTGGGCTGTCCCAAGCCCCTACTAAGACCTAATATAGTAACAGGCTTCCTTCAACGAAGATCTTTTGCAGATGGACTCTGATAGCTCACCCAGCTATCGGGACCTTCTGCCACTGAGAACTGCATTCTCTCAGTGCAAAACTCCATTTTCCAATAGATCTGCCGCTATAGAAGTTTTGGTAAACTGATTTCTATCCAACAATAAACTTTCATTTTGCAACTAATAATCTGAGAACGAGTGAATTTTTTCACTCCTAAAACCCACAGCCAATTTAAAGGGTATTCTTAGCAACTTTTGTATTGCCACTAACCTCTAGACCACCAGGAATCTAGACCATTCAAACCTCATTATAATCAACTGTAGTCTTTCCCTATTTGCATCAACTCATTTCCATCCTCCCCTTATTGCTACATTAAATCCTTTAAATCACTGGTACATGATTTTCTTGTAAAAGAAATTATGAAAATGGTCTTGGGAGAATGAAAGTAAATGAAAATTTAAGAGTTTGCTGAAGTTACTCTAAAAACTGACCAATAGGAATCACAAAAAAGAACAAAAAATGCAGGTTTGACAATTTTTTTACTTTGCAAAAAAAAAATGACGAGGGAACCCCAAAATTCTGAAAATCATTAAAGGAGAAAACCTCCTTCAACTCTGCCTCAGTGAGGGGACTCCACCCCAAGCACAAACAGTTTCCTCTTTGTTATCTGGGTGGGGTCTTGTTCAGTCCCCAAACCCATTGAATTCAATTCAAATTCTAGCCCTAGCTGAAACCCAGCTAGGAGCCAACCTGGGACTTCACCCAGGAGTTTCCTTCAGCTTGTAGCCAAAACCCCCTATTATAAAAGAGCCAAATCCTTTCTTTGCAGAGGTTCCAAACATGCCAGCCCTATACTTGATACACCAAGGGTCTCTGCCCACTGGAATACTGTTTCCAGTGCCCTCTTCTCTTTACCCTCACCTATTTCCTTAACCAGAACTTTACTTTACTTCCAATCCCTATAATAAACCTCTTATCAATCTAGGTTTTGGGGTTTGTAAATTCCTTTACAGAGGATCTCTGCACTGCCAGAAAGGGAATCCTCAGAACTCTCTACCCTTGCGTCACCCACCACTAGATCTTATTTAACAACTTGACCACCAAAAACCCTAATTTCATTTGGATACCCCAAATCTAAACCTCATCAAAAAAATAATTTGGTTTGGGTTGTTTTGTCTGATCCTTCTAAATGAATACTAATCAGCCAAAATAACCCTCTAGGCAAATCACTTTAATGTGAAAAGCAAAACAAAAGAAAGAAAGAAAAGAAAGGAAGGAAGGAAGGAAGGGAGAGAGGGAAGGAGAGAGAGGGAAAGAGAAAGAGGAGGAGAGGAACTGGAGGGGGGAAAAAGAGAGAGAGAGAGAGAGAGAGAGAGAGAGAGAGAGAATAATGCCGGAGAAACTGAGCAAGACAGAGATTAGAGACTAATTCAATAGTTTATTAAATGGAGAGATATACTGGGACCAATGGATCCATGTTGGTCCCAGGGCTGGAGTAGACTATCATCTCAAAGAGTCCAGCCCTAAGCATCAGAGGGCAAGCTTTTTTATAGGATGACAAGAATGGGGGAGGTACTTGGATAGGGATAACCTAATGGGGGGGAGGCACCTAGGATGACACAATGGAGAGAGGTTACTGATATTCTAATGACATCTAAAATGGATAAACCTTTATCCTGTCAAACATTAAGAAGGAATGATTATAGCCTAAAGATATAAAATCTTTATTTCATCAACCACTTAAGAGGGAATGATTATAGTCTGGGGGTTTGGAGGCAGAGCAACTGAGGTAGACCTTTATCTCATCAAACATTAAGAGGGAAAGGTTATAACCTGAGGCAGAATAACTAAATAGGACAATGGTGAAACTAGATCAGAACATCAAAAGGGAACTGTGGCACAACATTCCACACTCTCTCTTTTCTAACTATTCAAATCTTTGAATTACCTTCCTCTAGAAGGTCTTGGCACCATAATTTTGACCAACCCTATGTGAAGTAAATAGATCAAATAAAAATCAAAATAAAGCTAGAACAATGTAAGGACTTATGGCAAGGTCAAGCCTCTCCCTGATAACCCCAGAGTTAATCAGCAACACAAAGTTCCTTATTTCAATCATGTCAAATCCTCTGCATTTGGGGAGCATATGGACAATTCACTGTGAGTTAGGTCTGTGGTCATTTGTGCATGACTCGGCCTCTGCTTACAGAGCAGCAGGGCTCAAGACAGATGTGCTGCCCATTCAAAGAGGCAACCCGCTCCAGGGGAGAAGGGTGAGGCTTGGAGTAGCTCCACCTGTCCCTCCCCAAAGGAACAGACAGGGCTGAAGAAAAGATCAGATTTCTGAGCAGATTATGCACAGTTAGACCAAGGCAGGCAAACCCCAAACTTTTAGAGGCCCGATATCAACTACAAGGTCCTTTTAAATACACTGAAATACTAATTAAGGACCTGGGGTAACAGGAGTGGAGAAACAGATCAGAGAAATTGCCAGTTCCAAGACAGGTATCCAATTTCTGGTTGTTTCTAAAAAAAAATAATCCCAAAAATTGAGTCTGCCAGGGCAATAACAACAGAATAAGGGATTTCAAAGTTAAAGCACCACCAGCAAATCATAGTCTAGTAAATTTAAGCAAGGAGTAAAAAATGAAAAAGACTGTTTAAAGGACTTCCAATTAAATCTGAACTAGTAAGATAGGGGATAGGGCAGAAGTGCCTAAGAAAATACACCAGTTTCCCAAATTTCCTATTTCTTCCTCCCTTTTTTTTCTTTCAGAAAGGAATTATCAAATAACCACCCCACATATAAATCATATACATATGCATATACATAACAGACTAAAAGTCCCTCAAACATAACAGCAATAGTTACACAAGTTTAACAATTTCCATCCCAAGTCTTAAACACAGTAATACAGTTAAATTTCTAACAAGTCAATCACTTTCCCACTCCCCCATATCAGTCCAAATTACATCAGGAAAAGGGGCAATGGTTCTCAAAAGCTGCTTCCTGCTGAAAATAGGCGAAGATGCTCAGTCTAGGGAAGGGGATGGGAGTAGTGTGACATGCTGATAATCAAAGCTTGATGTAGGTCCCACAAGCAAGTCAATATATCTGTAATTTGACCAAATCTAGAAACAAAAACAAATCTAACAAGGAAAAGTTAGAACAATCTGAGATAGAAAGACTGGTCCACAAGGACTGCTACAAGATGTGGCCTCTCATTAGTTATAAACCTTAAAAAAAATCTTGAATATTCAGACATAATATCTAGTAACCAATAGATAACCAGACTAAATATTTAATTGCTCAAGTATTTAGGATATAATGATTACAGATAACCAGATGGAAACAGCAAGGTATGACATAATTGAATTACCAATTTCTCATTGACCATCGCTCTGGAGGAAAAAAAAAATGCAGTGACATATTAACTACAAATCCAAGAAATTTTACCTCCAACAACAAATCCTAAACAGATATTTATCATTACCTTATATTTATACAAATCAATTTGCTGCAGGATTCCATATGACTGCCTTTCCCTCCACTCCACCTCCTGGGGGGGGCAGAAGGGAAGTCGAACTCAACTTCACTCTAGACTAATTAAATCCTCCAATAGCTGAAGTAACAGCAGTGGGGGTAGAGTTTAAATCTTTACAAAAAATCCTTACCCCACCCAACATTTAAAGTAGCAGAAATCAGTGGGTGAGTAGGTGGTGGTGGTGGGGAAATTCCATAAAACCCACATGTTCAGCAGAGCTGGATTTAAAGCATAATTTACAATGTTATAATATAGGTAACAAACATCTTTAAATTCCCAATAATATAAAACTGCTTTTCCTATCTCATTTCAAATAATGAAACAGCATCATTTCTTTCTCTCCTTCTGGACCCATGTGGCCATTATCCCAATGGACTCCTCCTAAGCTCCAACTTGGCCAAAGTCAGATCCTTTTTGCTACTTATTTTACCTAAGTAGAGGCACATGACCCCTTTCAGGCAAGTTAATAGAACTTCTTTAACAAGCTATTCTTTTAAGATCTTATACTTAAAGATTCTAGCCTGCATAGGCAACAGTAAAATTTATTTCCCAAATTTAGAATCATCTTAAAATTCCTAATCAAATGTTTTCTCCAGCTGGAGTTCAGTATTGAAATAACCAATTCCCAAATTTGATCATTGTTCTTAAATTTAACAGAGCTCTTAAAATTAACAAAACAAACAAATTACACAGAACACAGAACACAACTAGACTGTCCAGCAGCCATTTAACACAGACAAAAAAAATCACACAAAAATGTTGTCCACCAGCCACTTAATAGACAAAAAAATCACATAGAACACAGAGCACACATACATAGAACACAGAACACACCTAGACTGTTTAGCAGCCATTTAACACAGACAAAAAAAAAAATCACACAGAAAGACTGTCCACCCGTCATTTAACATTTAAAACAGACCAGGGCTATTTGGAAAGAATAGCCCTGAGGGAAGTTGTCTGCTCCAGTCTTCCCTCCCATAATGCAAATGGAGCTTCCCCCCCCCCTTTTTAAAAGCCAGATGATGTCTTAAAAAAAAAAAAACCAACACCCCAATAGTGACAACCGTGTCCGGTTCAACACTAATCAAGAACCAAGTCAAATGGTGTCTCAAGGACACCCCAACAGTGACAACTGCATTTGGTTCAACACATAATCAAGGCTAAGTGTCTTTAAAAGACACCCAGATCTATACTCTGGAATGCCTAGAGTTGTGCCAACTGGCACACAGAACCAGATGTGTCTTAGGAGACACCCAGGTACAGAGTCCCCTGCATCCAGAAGACCCTACTCCCAGAATTTATGCCCATAAGCATTTCATAATTCTGGGACAAGTTTTAAGACATAACCAGATGGTACCCTAAAAGTTACCCAGACAGACTTACTCTCCTGTGGCTGAAATGGGGGTGTCTACCATCAGGCTGTTGTGGCTGAAAATTGCTCTCTTTCTCGGAGGCTCTGGAAAAAAATCCAGCAGGGCCCAGCCTCTCCAGGCCAAGAATTCAGATCCGCAACCACCCTGCCCAAGGGAGACTGGAAAGTCTCATCTCTAATCCTGCTCATTTTCTAATTATCTTGCTGGGGAGCCTCCAAAATGTAATGCTGGAGAAACTGAGCAAGACAGAGATTAGAAACCAATTCAATAGTTTATTAAATGGAGAGATATACAGGGACCAATGGATCCATGTTGGTCCCAGGGCTGGAGGAGACTATCATCTCAAAGACTCCATCCCTAAGCATCAGAGGGAAAGCTTTTTTATAGGATAACAAGAACAGTGACATAATGGGGGAAGTACTTGGGTGGGGATAACCTAATGGGGGGAGGCCCCTAGGATGACACAATGGAGGGAGGTTACTGATATTCTAATGACATCTAAAATGGATAAACCTTTATTCTGTCAAACATTAAGAAGGAATGATTATAGCCTAAAGATATAAAACCTTTATCTCATCAAACATTAAGAGGGAAAGGTTATAACCTGAGGCAGAGTAACTTATCTGAGGCAGAGGACAATGGGGAAACTTGTTCTGGACATCAAAAGGGAACTGTGGCACAACAGGAGGAGGGAGGAAGGAGGAGAGAGAGAGAGAGAGAGAGAGAGAGAGAGAGAGAGAGAGAGAGAGAATGGGGAGGGAGGAAGGGAGAGAGGAAGAGAGGAGAGAGAGAGATAGAGAGAGAGGAAGAGAAAGGGAAAGGGAGGGAAGAAGGAAGAGAAGAAGGAAAGGATGAAGGGAAGGAGAAGATAGAAGGACACACAGAGAGAGAGAGAAAGTATGAAGGGAAAGAGAAGATAGAAGGACAGAGAGAGAAAGAGAGAGAGAGAGAGAAAGAGGAGGAGGAGGAGGAGTGAAAGAGGGAAGGAAAAAAGAAGGAAAAGAGGCAGGGAGAGAAGACAGGAAGAAAGGAATGAAGGAAAGAAAAGAAAAAGCAACTTTCTTAGAGTCTCCTCCAGCCCTCAAAATGAATGGGTGTTATGTTTTTCCTGACTGTCTGTCTTACATATTTTGTTGTATACTTCAAGACAGAACAAAAAAACAACTCCTCCCCCCACCCCCAACAACAACAACAATAACAAAGTTGGGAATGGTTTGTAGATAACTATGAATGTAGCAGCATAGGGTCTGGGATTCCACTTTTCCTAAAAGAGTTCCTTTCTGGCACCAAGTGCTCAGATGTGCTCATATTAAGATGCATTTCTTTCAGAGAAGAAGTAGTATGAAAATTACGAAGAAAAAGAAGAGGAGGAGGAGGAAACAGAGAAAGAAGAGGAGGAGGAGAAGAAGAACAAGAAAAGCAAAAGGAAGAAGATGAAGTATTCACTGAAAAATAAAAATTTTCAATTCAGAAAAAAAAACTTAGCTGTCAAAAACAAGAGGTTTCAATTCTATTTTTTGGCCACTCTAGCCTAGAATTCAAGTTTCAACTTATTCTTTTCTTGTTCAAAGGGAAAAGAAATTTTCTAGGCCCCATAGCAGCAATCTGCTTTTTTCCTTTCAGAAAAGTCATCTATTCAAATTTTACCTCCTTTCAGGTGGTTGTTCTGATTCTTATCCCTAGCTTCTTTTCTGAGGAGGTACAGTTGCCTATTTCTAATGATTTAACTTAGTTTATTTCTATTTCACTACAATTTTAGTCATCTCAAAACTTCAAATTAACAAAACAAAATTCATCATTTCTTTCCCCTGCAGCCAGCTTTCTCTTTCAACACTTTTCTTCTTTGTGAATGACATCCTAGTCACCCAGGTTTGAAATGATCATTCATGATCTCTTGATGGGGAAAATATTTTTCACTTAGCCCCTCTACTTCATTCCCTATACCTAATTATCAACTTAAATAAACCTTCATTTGAACCTCTTATGTACTTGATGAGGTGTGTGAGTGAATGAATGAATGAATGAGATTTCTTCTGCTAGAGACGCAGAATCAGAAGTGAAAGAATTTGCTAACCTCCAAAGGCTGTGGCAAAAAAAGGAGGTTTTATTTTACACTAAGAGGGTTTCCCCTTAGCGGGCCTATTTCTTAATGAAGAAATATTTTTGCAAAGAATGACTGGAAAAGACCCACTTTAAGAGCAAGCTTACTTTAAGACCCACTAAAGCAAATTATGGTTATTTGAATTGATAACCAGACCAGGATTTCTCAACTGAATGAAAATTTAGAATTTCCTGAATGAGGATGTGACTTCCCAAAAAATAAATGGGAGTTGATTTGCCCTTGAATAATGTGGTTTGTCTTATGCTGGGAGGATGGCCTTCTCTCTAGACTCCTTGGAGCCTGGGAAACCTTGATCTCTCTTCCTTTGCAGATCTCAAAGGGGACATAGTTTCAGTGATTATTTTACACAGTTTTTCAGTGATTATTTTACACAATTTTTATAAAGTTCACTTGCATCATACTCATCATATATAATTTTGTAATCCAGATATATCAATATATGTCACATTACTCCACTACTAGATCAAAAAAACCTTCCCCAAACAAAACAAAACAAAAAAAACTAAAAAACAAAACAAAACAAAACAAAACAAAAAAACAGGGCAGCTAGGTGGTGCAGTGAATAGAGTGCTGCATCTGGAATAGAAGACTCATCTGCCTGAGTTCAAATCTGGCCTCCGACACTTCCTAGCTGTTGCCTCAGTTTACTCATCTATAAATGAGATGAGTTAGAAATGGAAATGACAAGATACTCTACTCTCTTTACAGAGAAAACTCCAAATAAGTTCATGAGAATTCTGACATGACTGAAAAAAAAAATAACTGAACAAGACCAAAAACTTTCAGCTCCATCTGAAATATTAGTAACTCTCCCAATGATTAGTACAGTGAAGAGGCACACACTAGGTACTTAAATAAAAGTTTGCTGAATTGAGTCGACTCATCGAGTTTATCCATTCTTAAGAGTTTCTTCTTGAATCTTCCTTCTCCTAGAGGTCTGAGAGCTGTGAATATAAGTGCTAGACAAAGACTCTGAACTCTAGTTTCTAAAACTGATTCTTCTGTCTGACCTTAGGCAAGACACCTGACTTTGATGATCCTCAGGCTTCTCATCTGCATCAGGAAGTGGTTGGATTAAGGTCTCTCATGCCTCACACTCTTAAGAGTCCAGCTGCCATTCTGGCCTGGATTATGCACAGTTTCCTAGCTGGCTTCCCTAAGTCTATTCTCTCTTGCAATTCATACTACTAATATCCCTTAGAAACAGCTTTCATCATGTCAGCTCTCAATTAAAAAAAAAAGTTAAATATTTTATTATTAACAATGGGATAATACCAAACTCTTTAGCTTGATATTCAAAGCCTTTTTGAATCAGGATTTAATCTATTTCCCATCCTTATTGCCTCTACTGTTCTATTATGGTTCCTCTTATATTTTGACCTTCTTATATGCCTTTCTCTAGAGGAAAATATTTAGAAACATCCTTGGGTATTATTTTAAAAATTTTAAGAGAGCCCTAAACCTTGAAAGGCTACAATCCACAATTTGTTTTTAGAAAGGAGAATGTGCAGAAAAGAATTTCCTTATTTAGAGGATCATATGAGATAATATTTGTAAAGCTCTTTTGTAAAACTTAAAGCTCTATATAAGTTCAAATTATTTAATGTTAACTAGCTATTATAATATGTTTGCATCTTTATATGTTTATGGTGCTTTAGGAAGTTTGACAAGTACTTTTCAAGCAAGAGTTTAGTGGTCTTAGAAATAAGTTTATAAAATGTGAAGTTTATAAAATGCTAGACATGTACTATCTCACATGTACACCTCACAACAACTGTTTAAATTCAGGGTGTGTGCAGGTATTATTCTCATCTACATGAAGTCTGTGCTTTGTTCAGGTTGTTATATACATTTCAGCCCCAATACATCATATGTGTTTTTAATGGCACTCCTACACTCTCTAAGGTGAATCTTAAATATCAGCTCTGCTTAAATCCAGCCTTCACCAGTCTTCAATGAATTACTTAAGCCCACAGGTCTTTCTCTTGCCTTTCTTCTTACAACATTTACTCTCTATAATTAATTTGGCACTTAACCATTACGATGTCTTTTGGTATCTTGCCTTGTATTATATAACCCATTCCTTTATTTATGTACTTTTTATCTCTGAACTATATTTAAATTCTTGGAGGGCAGGCAAAATGTGTTATACCACTTCTTTGTATCACCCCATATTAGGTGCTCAGTAAATATTCAACTAATGAATGAATGAATGGAGAGCCAACACAAGGTAAAAAGGAAATATGGTAGAGTCCCAATGTCAGAGCATAACAACTAGAAAAAGAAACTATAGTAGAAAGAATTAATTTAGAAAAATGAAAATATTTTCAACCTAGTGTCACTAGTGCACCTAACACTGAAAAAAATGGGATGATCATTTGGCCCTAAGCTTTTTACTACAGTCATTTTGCTTTTGTACTGAACAATATACTTTTTTACATTTGAAAAAAGATGAGGACCTAAAATGTAAATCTTCAATATCACATGAAAGATATTGAAGATTTACATTTTAGGTCCTCATCTTTTTTGGCATTAGGGGCATTAATACACTGTCTGGTGAAAATCAACTAAATTATTACATTACTATAACATCCCTGGAGAAGGTAATTTTATAAACATGTTGTAATCAATTTTGACCATCAGAAGAATATCTTCAGAGAATACACACACATAGATACACTTTGTGTCACATTGTCCTGAGAGTACTTGCACTTGACATACATAATAAATAACAAGATAACTAAAGATTAACTTCCTAACCTATCAATGTTCACAATGATTTAAAATTTTAACTATCATTTATGCCTCTTTTCCTGTTTTCAGCCAAGTCTGCATGTTTGGATTATATACATTTGTGCAATGTTTATAATTATTTTAAGATATAGATAGCTACTATAAACCTTTTAGCAGAAATACTATTTGCCCAAATCTAAATTCAGTTGTTACCCCTTCATCTGGGTCACAAATTCTTTCACCTGTGGCAAAAACAGTTTAGGAGAGCCATAGTGATGGATAAGTGGCAGTCTTGCCAGTAAAAGGGCCAGTCCATCAATCTCTGGAGAATCTAACCCTTGGTTCTGTTGGATTGGAAAGAAGGACACCATTGCAACAGAACTTTAGGAATGACTGTATGGGTATAATTGTATAGTACATTTTTAGAGGGCTGGGTGGCCCAGTATTAAAGGAGAACTGCTTGTTGGAAGGAAATTGGTCTTCCATAAGAAAAGTCTTCTCCTTCAGGGAGGAAACCTGCCTCACCCATCTTTAGCACCCATGTTACATATGCTATATAGTAAAACCCTGTTTGCTTTGCAGTTACTGCTTTAAGCTGAATTCTTGAAGGAAGTAGTGTCCAGAGCTCTGAAAAGTCTAATACCAATGGAAAGGCTAAACAAAATCCCAGCAATAGATTCTTTATCTGTCCTAAGAGAATCAATCTACTTATTTTTCTAAGAAACTCATAACTAGATGAGCCAGCTTGTGGTGATTTTTCTTCTCCACAAGTTATCTAAATTTTATTGAGAATGCAAACAGCTTTCTTCTGGAGCAACAAAATTAAAATTTCTGTATTATTATGTTGTGCCACAGTTCTCTTATTGTCCTGACTCAGTTTCCCTGAATTGTTCTGCCCCAGTTCCTAACTGTTCTGTTCAATCCTGCAACACCACCCCTCCCTCATAATCATGATGATCAAGATAAGGAGAAAGACCTTCTATCTTAGGCATCATCAGACTGTTGGGTGCCTCTCTGCATTCTGTAATCCAAACTTATCACAATGCTTCCCCCCGGCTCTGTTAGAACCTGATTGTTAGTCCTGTCATGTTCCTGCTCTCAGCATTCTGCCCCTGCCTCGGTCCACCCCTGTAGCTGAGTCACATGTATATATATGTCATTGAGAACTCACATTGCTTGCTGGATATTCTTAAAGATAATAGTCTCATTCAGCCCTGGGACCAAACCATGGATCCATTTGGTCCTAGTAAATCTCTCCTTTTCAAATAAAATATTAAAAAAACTCTAATCTCTATCTTACCTCAGTTTCTCTGGCATTACAATTATAGAGTCACTACTGTTGTCACAATGTCTATGAATGAAAGTCTTTGGAGAAGGTGATTATAGGAGGCTTTCTGGGGTATGTGGCTGCCCAAGCATAAGATGACAGGTTCTTGTAGTTCTACTGCTAGTCTTTTTATCTTCTGAAAAGGCATAATCATATTCTCTATTAAGGCTACTGAATACATATTAGCCCAATAATATACAAGGATCAAAAACAGCTGGGGAATAATGTGAATTATCTCTCATTTCATTCCCTCAATGTGGTTGGGTGGCCATGGCAAAACATCAATCTACTAAAAATCTGATAACCCTAACTAAATTGTGTTTATTCACCAAGGTTAAATTTCTCTTGTCAAATCCTTCCCAGATGTTTATTAATTGGAGACAGATATGTGGTGGTGATTGATCATCTTTTGTTTTCATGAGGTCCAGAGATGTAGTGACACAAGAAAACTTTTGGTTTTAGTATAACTTGTAATACCATCCCCTTGTCAAGAGAGGAAAAATTAGCATGAATACGCCCAGAGAAAGAACTCTGGGAGATGGCTAAAAACCATTACATTGAATTCCCAATCCCTATATTTATGCCCACCTGCATTTTTGATTTCCTTCACAAGCTAATTGTACAATATTTCAGAGTCTGATTCTTTCTGTACAGCAAAATAACGTTTTGGTCATGCATACTTATTGTGTATCTAATTTATATTTTAATATATTTAACATCTACTGGTCATCCTGCCATCTGGGGGAGGGGGTGGGGGGTAAGAGGTGAAAAATTGGAACAAGAGGTTTGGCAATTGTTAATGCTGTAAAGTTACCCATGCATATAACCTGTAAATAAAAGGCTATTAAATAAAAAAAAATTAGCATGAAACCCTAAATCTTTCACAGCTTTTGATAGTTTCTATAGGAATAACAAAATCCCATGATTTAATAAAGGAAGCTCTAATGGACTCTGTTCTCCACTTTGGATGTACCCTATCACATCCTGTTATGCCAGAGCCTCATGAAAAACAATGTATGGCTAGATTATTATTGAGTTTGTGAAGGAAAAAGAATTCAATAAAATCCCTTTAGTAAAAGGTGTTATAATTACCTATTTTTGACAGTATATAATTAAAAAAATTAAAAGAACCTACAAGAACTCCCAAATTGTAGTTATATTGATATAGGACCTGAAAAAGGCAACCTTGATTATTCTGCTAAATAGCTATGTCAATTTATACAGTAAAATTACTATTCTATTGAATGCCAGAGGATTTTTAAAAGGCATTTTTAGAAAACACAGTAAGTAGTTCAAGCAAACCTTTCAGAAGCCAAGAAGCCTTCAATAATAATTTTAATGCTTTTCTATCTTTTAATTGCAGGTTCTTGCATGTCAACAGGTACATATCATCTTATTACAAAAAGCTTTCCCTCTTTAAAAAGCTTGTTCTACACAGTCAGTGCTATACATTCACAGATATTTTGCAACATAGACTGCATAAGAAAGGATAGGAGTGGTTATGGTTGTACATTTGAACTCCATTGAGATAAATTTTATGCATGTCACTTTGGTCACCACCTTAAATAAAAAATACTAATGGTAGGCATTTACTAGTGTCAATGTCCTATACTAAGTATGACTCATGGAGTAGAAGATTATTTATTGTCTTCTTACCTTACCCTCCCTTCTCCTCCCACCAAGTGAAATATATCTCTTCCCTTTTGTAATACCCAACTCCTACTATTCATAAAATAGATTAAGAACAAGAAGGGTTTCCACAGCATTCATACCAAGCCACAATAAAGAAAAACATTTTGAGTTACCAAAACTTGTCTCTCCTCTCCAGTAAGGAGGGAAACAGTCTCAGTACCTGGAAATTAATGATGGGAAGTTCAGAGAAGGACACAATCCAGGTGTGAAATAAAACAAGAAATTTACAAGCCTGTAAGTCTGGCTGTGTTAATCCATAAGTTAGAAGTTAGGTTGAGATAATAACATGGGAACTCAGTGTCAAAGAAAGTCCAATATCAACAGGGTGAAAAGTACTCCTGTCTTTGAAACGGAGTTATTTGTTGGATTTTTTTTTCCTTTTTTCATTTTAAAGCTAATTCTCATCCATTAATCATTTCTAGCAGTCTGGTGTCTTCATACTACAAGAGAGTCAAAATAAGCAAGAGTTATGCAGGTCCCTGGGGCTATTTTTTACAACTAACTTAAAATCAATAGCCCTTTTCTTCCTAAGGTTACAGAACGCAACTAGTAGATATTTTCAAAGGGAACATGCCACAGCAAACTGCCTAAACTAGACCATGAGAACCATGATAACAGAATTAAGGGTACTACTCACTTGTGCTGCTGCTGCTAGTACCAATAGTATTGATTGTGGTGGGGACTGAAGATGAAGAGTAGAGGGGTAGGTGGCCATTCTCACAGCCTAGGTTTTTGTCCTGCCAGTTGGAGGCACTGATGCATATCCCAGAATCCCGAGAGTTCTGCCATCCATTGAGCTTGTCATCAGAGTTTTGTCTTTGGTGATAGTAGTATGTCTGCCCATAATCCACAGAATCAGACCGACCTCTGTTCTGACTGCTGAAGCTCCCTGATGTACGGTCCTCTAAATGATTCAACCACATGGCTAAAGCACTCCGGTCTTCCAGTGAAGTGGCTGGGTGGATCAAAGCATATGACAGGAGTTGCCTGCTTTCTTCTATGTGCTGGTTGTGTTCAATGGAGTGAGCCAGGATTTTAGGCAACAGTTTCATGTACTCCACTTTTGCTTCAATGTTTCCTGGCTTCAACAAAGGCAGGTGAGTTAATAAAAGGGAAATCACTTTATCCTTGGATTCCTGTTGCCATTGGTTAATGATTCCTGAAACAGAAAACACAGAAAAATTCTTGGAACAAATATACCTCCCCTGAAGTATATCAATACTGTAAACACAAAGTTGAAGAGATAATTCCTTTGATTTGGATTCTTAGTCTATAGAACTCACCTATTTCCCCCAAATGAATACATTACATTGAATTCCTAGTAATGGGCTATAAATAATACATTACATTGAATTCCTAGTAATGGGCTATCAGCTTGATTCTGTAGTGACTAATAGTAAAAATCAAAACACTGAAAAAACACCCTACCTATCCATAGAGCTATTTGATTCCCATCTTCCCACTCCCATAATCCACAGCTGCCAAAAAGAATACAGCCAGTACTTTAGGATAATGTAGAAAAAATTTTTGCCTTATTTTCTTTGGAAAGGAAGACTGGATGTTCATAAAAGGTAGAAAGATTTGTGAGTGACAGAGAAGACTAGGAGACTCAGGTAGTGCACAGAACAGAGTTACTATATAATCAAGTGTTTGCCTATAAGGGCACTACAGCCCAAATAAGTTTACTGTCCTCCACAACTCCCATTGCTACCCTCAGTTTTTGCCTATGAAACAAATGTGGTTTAAACCCTGACAAAGAAAGATTGAATTGTAAATGCTGATGGGACATTCATATATGGAGATGTCATGGGGGAAGGTGGGTGTTAAATGTTGTTTTGTTTAGCTAAGTTGTATTTTCTCTTTTTAAAAACATTCTTTGTTATAAAAAGATAATTTCACAGGATAAAAGGAAGGATACATTCAGAAATGAAAATGATGTAAAATCTCTCTATATAAAATTAATATTAGCAAAAGAGCTTGGCTTTTGTCTAAAATTTGTGTTTCACAGCTGGAGATGACTGTCAGAAAAAATAATTGTCCTTTCATATCATTATAATCTCTCCCCACCATTCCTGTGTATAACTAAATCAAAGAAGGAACTCTTAAGCCACTAATTCAAGATCAGATTGATTGATGGTACAGTTATTCCAAAGCTACAATAACAAAAACACTTTTGATCAGAGATTCTAAGTAAGCTATTTGTCTTCTATCCTAAATTGCAATTTTTTCCTTAAAGGAGATATTTTTTAGCAGAGAGGTAGAACCCAATAGAAGGACACTTACACAGGCTGTCAGCCCAGTAAATTTTAAATCTTTCTTGTTACTTGATCTTAGTGCCTTCCCTCTACTTCTACTCCCCCAAATTTATCATATATGTGTGTTTAAACACACACATATATCTTGTTGTATATTATTTCCCCCATTAGATGGTAAGCTCTTTGAAAGGACTATTTTCTTTGCCTTGCTTTGTATCCTTGTCATTTAGCATAATGCCTAGTATATACTAAGTGCTTGAGAAGGAAGGTAAAAAAAATGTCTGACATAAAAAGCAAAAGGCAACTCTAAATAAATATTAAAAACCATTTAAAAGTAGGGTGACTGCCTATCCACAGAAATAGTGGATAAAACTTGCCTTCTAAAAATACTCAGTAACTTTTGGCAAAGATTCAGTGGCACTACATCAGTCCCACATTTCAGGAAACTGATTCACAAGACAAGGAGGGTAATTTTGAAAGATGAAAGAAGCCCATTTTAAGAAGCTAGACATAAATATTTATTTATTTTAAAAGGGGCCTAAAGGTCATAGTAGGTCATAGGTGATCACAAGCTTAATGAGTTGGCAATTGTAAAAAAAAAAAAAGCTTACATGATATAGGAAAAAGTAGATCCTTTAACAATAATGAAGAGCTAAAAGATAAATGTTTTTAAATTCAGGAAGAAGGTTGCTGGGCAGAGTTTCTCTAAGGATATTAAAAACAGAAAACATTTGAGGTGATGTATTTATATGGCACTTTACTTTTTCAAAGTACTTGATAAAACTTCTTTATATTGGACTTAGGAAAGATCCAGTCTCTCTGGATTATAAATCATTGGGTTGAAATTCCAAGAGAGGTAACACAACCTTCTTCCCATGCAGGTCTCCAAAAAGAAAGTCATTAGTTATTTTATTATTGCATCCTCTTTGGCAATATGGATCACTTCTTAAAATATAATGTCTTTAAATTTATAAAATACATAGAATTATAAAGGAAATCAATTACATTGAAGTATATAGCCCTCTAGGATAAAAATTTCTGGTTTAAAATTTTATTTGTAGGAGAAAGACAAAGGAATGGATTATTTTTGAGATTTCCAAGTCTCTTTTAACTCTGTGCTTCAAATTTTATCTAGTTTTACTTTTCATTTTCTTGACACAAAATTATCTGACGCTAATTTCACTAGAGTACGAGTTTCTATTTGGTAACAAAAAGCAGACTACTTTTAATATAAAAGTGGAAACATACTATCTTGTATAATTATTTGATTTTTAGATCATACAATTTTTATCATTTTCAATGAGCATGCTGTGTGATAATTTTTTATTTTGAAATTTTATTATACCCTTGTTTTTCAGTTTAATACTTAGCATAAAATTTTTTTAATAAATTTAAAAAATTCCAACAACTTTTCTTTATTAAGTTCTGTAACAATCTGAAGAAGTACTAGAAAAGAAACTAAGGAGAGAAAAAAGTCTGAATAAAAACCAACTTCCTACCAAGTTGTTTATTTCCTCTCCAAAATATAAAATTAAAACAATGAAAATTGTAGTAAATAAAATTCAAGAGAATGGTTTCTATGAATAATTTTACTTTTATGTCATTTTTTCTGAAAAGTGATCATCCTGTACAAATTCAACATGACTTTTAAAGTTATCTGTATCTCATCTATAAATATCCTGTATTATGTTGTGCTTGTTTTTAATTATGAGCTAAAAATAAGCAAGAACAACAGATGCTACATACTAAATACATGCAATCTTTACACAAATATTCTCTACACAGGAATCAAACTGATAATCAGAAGAAGAGTAAGTACAATGAAGATGACAGGAAAACAAGAAGGTCCATGGCCTAGTCCCCTTATTTCCACAACTGATAGATGGGTATTGCTCTTTGCATAGAAGAATTCCAGAATGGGAAGGAGACATCTTTATTGCTACCCTCTTTTTAGGTAGATGCAAACCTATCAATAAATCCTTTCACTTTTTTCACTTCTCATCTCCCCTTCCTTCTCAAAATATATATGATTTTAATTAAATCTATAATCCTATAACCTATTATCTTAAGATCCTGTGATCCCAAAATATGACAAGGACACTTCACCCAAACCTATTCCGTGTTTTGTTCTCATCTTTTTCTACCTTAAACTCTGCCAAATAAGAGATAAATAACTTAAAATACTTCTACCATTCATATTAATAAAATTATTTCTAAAACAAAGAAAAACTTGAGAAAGCCATTGGTTCCCAGAGGATCTTAAATTGAGAAATCCATGATAATTGAGTCCGTAGCATCAGAATAAATGATACTTTCACTTTTACTATACTTACATACCCTTTCATCATAATTTAACACTTAATACATTCAATGTGCTGTGTCAAGTATGACTAACTATCACAGAATTTTATATTTGAGCATAGAAGTAATAACAAGGCAATAAAATTTAGTTACTGCGTGAGAAGGGTGGAATGATCATATCTGAATTGTAGAAAGATCACTTTGAAAGGTGACATAAGGACAGGCGGAATGAAGAGAGGCTTGAGGTAGAGAAACCAATAAGCAGGCTATTGCATTAGTCCAGGAGTGAGGTAATTAGGTTCTGGATCAAGGTTGCAGTTGCATGAATTGGAAAAAAAGGAGGCATGTTACGGACCATGCCTAAGTAAGGGGGCAGGTAAATTCTCCAAGAGCCTCCACAGTTGTGAATCCTAACATCTGAAGGAGTTGCAAAGCAGCCTTTGCTGATGCAGATGTTCCTTGTGGATTGGGAATGAAATAAATTGGAGGCAAGGGGAAGAGGAGCGAGGTCAGCAACAGCAACTGCCTCTAAGGGGAGAGGTCAGAGAATAGCAACTGCCTCTCAGTCTCCTTGTATCATCATCATCATCCTCTCACATGAAGAGATCCATTCTACAGGTCTGAGTTAGACCTCCAGCAGCCACTGACAGGTGGCTCCAGTATCACAACAGTGGTATACATGAGAGATGCCATAAAGGTAGACAAAACTAGATAATAGATTGGATATGAGAGACAGTGGTGCTAAAAGTGAGATGTTAAGGTTCCCAAGGCTATTAAACCTGAATAATTACTTGAGAGAATGATGATGCCTTAATACTAGAGGAGGTATTGAAGTGAGAGATAATGAGTTTTCATTTTGGACATGTTGAATTTGAGATGTCTATGGGACATCTAGTTTGATACTAAAGCCCGAGTTAAAGAGAAAAGTTAGGATTAGGGCTAGATAAAGAGATGAGATCATTAACTGACTTAGGAAGTATTGAGGGAGGAGAATAGTCTATGGAGTAATACGAGTAATACCCAAGGTTAGTGGGTGTGGCTTGGATAAAAAAAAATTCAGCAAAAGATATCTAGAACAAATAAATAGGAAGAGAATCAGCAAAGAGAAACATCAGGAAAACCTACAGAAGAAAGTATCCACAGAACATATGTAATGTTAATAGGATATCTGACATTGATACAGTAGAGTAGGTGCTAAAATTCTATACTAAATAGGACCCAGCACCAGATATGCTGCTGTTCAGTCATTCAGTTGTGTCCAATACTTTGTGACCTCATGGATAACAGCACACCAATTCTGTCCATGGAGTTTTTTTTCACAAAGGCACTGGAGTGGTTTGCCATTGCCTTTAAGGTAAACATGACCTGCTTAGGGTTCATATAAGTACTAAGTATATGTTTCTCTCTATGTGTGTAAATATATACACACATATATATACATATATTTATGTATGTATCTCTCCATTTCTCCATCTATCTATCTGTCTTATCTATTATGGGGTAAGAGAGATGGAGAGTATTATAGAGAGAGACACAGAGAGAAAGAGACACACAAAAAGAGACTGAGAAGCTTGTACCACTAGCCAGGTAGGGGAATGATTTGATTAAACAGAAGACCCTTCTAACAGTCAAGTAAGACGCTGGGCTATGTTTGTTGAATTTAGAAAGGACTTTAGATACCACATATATAGTCTAACTATTTAATACTTCATAGGCCCAGACAGATAAAGTAAATTGCCATGTAAATTAGTAAGGAGTAGAATACCAGATTCTCTGACTTTAAAAGCTCAAATGTTCTTCCCACCCTCTTACATTTACTCACGCCAAGATTCCACTCATGAAAAAAGACCTCATAGCCCTAATTATCCATTTCTGTGAAGCACTTTAACAATATTCACTCAGGTCATGATTTTGCAAAAAGAAAGTAAGCCCTAGAATAGAAGAGCAGTTGACTGCTAACCCACCTCCATAGCAGCACTAAAATTATACCATTCTTAACACTGTCAAATTCAGTGTGTAAAGAGCCCAGCTATGTCTGTTGGGGGGCTTTATCAAACTAAAAGCTAATGAATTCAATTTATAAAACAGAACACAAAGAAGCAGTAAGAAGAACTATAATTAAAGACTATGAGGATTTTAAAAACTACCCCAAGGATTCTTGGAGTAACAAGAGAGAGTATTTGAAAACAAAGTGTGGCATTATTACAGCACAATGGTGAGTGAGAGTTCAAAATGTGGCATTAATACAGCATAATGGTAAATGAGTGTTTAAGGGCTTCAATTGTTAGGAAATTACACTTAAATTGTTATTTTATTATACCCTTGTTTTTTCAGTTTAATAACATTTACCATAGAAGGTTTCTTACAACTGCATTTAGACAACTTGTTCATGCAAGAAATAACTTAGAAATAAATGCACACAACTAAAAGGTATTTGTTAAACAAGAACCAAGATTGTTGGAAGAGAGAAAAACCAAAGTTTCTAAGTTGTCAAAGGTGCTAAAGAAATTTATATGAAGAACTGAAAGAAAAAAAAATTTCCTAGAAAAAATATATTATGAAATTTTCTAAACAAGTACAATTCTTTATAACTACATGCCTCACAAACAACATGGCCAAGACTCTTATAGATTGGAAAAAGGCAGAAGGTGACAGCAAAGCAGCCACAAACAGTCCCCCCCCCCAAAAAAAAAAGCCTCTTAATGGATTCTGAGGCATTCTCAAATATTTTCAAGTTGGCAACTGGTGTTGGCCTCAGCAACCACGGTTTGGTGTCTGGATAACAAAGGAAAAATATCTAAAAGCATTGTAGTATCAAAACTGAAGTAGAAGCTGGGCCACTAAACCATCTATAACGATCCCTCTGGGCCATGTATTAACTTAGTTTTAAAATGAATTATCTTAGTTTTGGTGAACTTTTATTTTGTTAAATATTTCCCAATTAAATTTTTTTTTTCTGATTCAGGCTGCATTCAGAAGTGCTACAAGCTACATATTTGAGACCTCTGCTGTAGAGGACTCATGGGTTGGATGAGCATGAAATATTCATTTTACATGGGCATGTAAAACTGGAAATAGTCAATAATGATAATGGCAATTATTATTATTATAACTATACTATGTACAGTGCCCTTCTATGTGGAAGGTACTGTGTTAAATGCTTTACAAATATCTAATTTTCTCCCTCACAACTCTGGGAAATAGGTATTATCCCCATTTTACAGATGGAGAAAGTGAGGCAAATAGCAGTTCAGTCACTTGTCTGAGGTCACAAAACTAATAAGTATCTAAAGCCACATGACCTTAAGGCAGGTAGCTGGCTTAGTGGTGGATAGAGAGCTGGGACTGGAGTTCAGAAAGACCTGAATTCAAATTTGTCCTTAGACACCTACTATGTGCCTTACTTCATCTACTGGAGAAGGAAGGAAATGCCAAACCATTCCAGTTCCTTTGCCAAGAAAACCACATGGATGGCATTGGCATGCTATGGTTTCAGGGTCACGAAGAGTCAGGTGCAAATGAACAACAGTTTTCTGACTTTAGGCTCAGCATTGTATCCCACTTCATTGCCTAGATGCCCAGGTGGTACATTGGTCTCTACTGATCACATGCTGTAGTGCATGTATATAGAGAATACTAAGAGTTTTAAGGAGATGACAGAAAATAGAAGCCCCCTTTTAAATATAGGTTCTATTTCTGCTGCCATTCTTACTGTCCTCAAAGTTCATTAAAAAGAGACAGAAATCAGTGTTGTAGGAACCACAGTAAGATAGCAACTTATTCCATTTTTTTTTATTAACTTCTCATGAATGTTAACAGCTATCAATAATTACTGTTAAAAGTGTATGACAATCCCTTGTGTACCTACAGACCTAATAGAAAAGATGCAGGCTATCCCTGATCTCAATGGGGCCCTCTGTTCTTCTTGGTTACCTCTTAGACCTCAGAAAGTTCATCATTGGGGATTTCGCTTAAATGGTCATTGAAACAGAAGGGAATATTTGATTGAGTACTGGGTACGTACCTCATACTGCTATTACTGGGCATCCTTAGAAGACCCTTTTCACCACCACCACCATTCATTATTGTTTCTAGAGAACTTCTGTGAAGTAATCTAGAAGTTCACCTGTGAGCCTCTTCTGGTAGGCAGCATAGAAAGGTCAGAGAACAGAGTCCCCTTTCTTAGATCAGTGTTTACCACCCTTTATCGGTTCTGTTTAGCTAGGTGACTCTCAAACCTCCTGGAATTTTGGCTCTGCTTTGGATGCCTAAAATACCTTTTTGTTTTGTTTTGTTTTATCATAGCCAGACTTTTTGATTCCACCCCTTATTTTCCTACCCTTATGATACCTGTTAACCTTCTGCTTAGCTTGATTTCCAATACTAGATCCTTCCAGGTTGAGACCCAGTTCTACCTAGGTAGATAGACAGTTGAAGAGAAAATGTCCCTGGGTTCCAATGACCTACCTTCTTTTCCTGCTTATATTATTTTATTTACAGTTACCAAATGGAGTTTATGTCCCTAAGGTTTCACTTAACTCTTATGCTTGGCATATCCCTAAAGTAAGGTCCAGTAAATGGTAGCTCTCCCAGAGAGCAAGGAACATCCTCTACCAGAAGAAAAATGATTTCTAAGATGAAGGTAGAACTATTGTCTCAAAGATTATGATCATAGAACCTAAGTCTCATTGGCTTTACCTGGGAATCCATGCTGAATTTTTGAAGTCATTAATCTGAAGGAGATTGTGTATACATATTTCTCATGCATTTTCATTAAGTAGAGGCAGTAGGAGGGCATAGTGAAGATAGGCCTACAAACCTGGATTCAAATCCTGCCTCTTACACATATTGGCTCCATGTGACCTTGAGCATGCTACTGCCTCTTTTAGGATCTTTGGCAACTCTCTAAGATCTACATTACAGAAGTTGGTCAACCTTTAATGCAGTTCTCAACTAAGAATTCTCTATATCAATGAAATCACAAGCCCAGTCCCTACCCTCAATTGATAGCTAGTGTTTTTCACGGTCACAACTCTTATTTGTATTTATTATAGGTACCTTCTGCTTTCCAGACCAGAAATCTGTTTTACCATAACTCAGTCTAGTAAATGGACTGGATGGATTACCCAGAAATTTTATTCAGCTGCAAACTATTTGTTGTTAATTCCACCAAAAAAAAAGACACAGAGCAATAAGATATTTAGTATCACATCTCTGTTGAGCCTGCATTATGCTGGTATAAGATTCTTTAATTTAAGACCAAAACAGAAACATTTCAGAGCTAAGAATAAAAAGATTAGCTCAATTTAAAATTGTTTTTACTCTGGGCTAAATTTTCTCAATACCATTTAAAATGAAAAATTTTCCCATGTGCTTGAAAACACCACTGCATCAGTTAATGCACTTAATGAGTGCTTTCCTAATTGTAACTGATGCTTATTAAAATAACCTTCATAATAAAAATTTTAGGGATTCCCTAACATTCAGAAGCAGAATTAGATTATAGTTCATATGACTTTACAACTTTCAAGAACATCTATTGGAGAAGGAAAAAAAGCACATGAAAACTCAGGATAAAAATTCTGACTATAAAAAGATTCTGACTATAAATGACTATGTTCTTAATTGAATCTCCTAAGATTATCAACAAAAATCAGAGGTGAAAAGATGTATAATCATCCTTTTCTTTTGATTAATGGATTAATAAATCATTTTAAAAATGGATATCCAGTTAAGCCCTTTTAAGATGTAAAGGCCATCTAAATAGTAAGAAGATTAGATCCTATTGATTTTAAGGTTAATTTTCTTCTCTTTTTTGTTCCCAATGTTACCTCAAACTCAAAAAGAATCCACTTTACATTGCTATTTTATAGGAGTAAGTATACTGTCTTTATACAAACATGGGGGAGGAGAGGAGAAGAAACACCCTTTGTACAATTATGTCTTGAGTAAGTCAATGTATGTTTCAAGGAACACAGTCTGAAAACTCCAAGAATAAATATAGTTTTGTTCATCTAATTGAAATATTATTATTATATTCACCAACAGAATGTTTAAGTCTCAACCTCTATCAGATCTGTGAATCAATAGAGGCAGTGTCTTGGAAGGAATTGAGCAAATCAAGTCACGGCAGAAATGTAACTCTCATATCAAATATATTAGTTTCACAAATTACTCTCAAGAATGTGCTTTTAGGGGGCAGATAGGTGGTGCAGTGGATAGAACACCAGCCCTGAAGTCAGGAGGACCTGAGTTCAAATCTGATCTCAGACACTTAACATGTCCTACCCGTGTCTATCTGCTAAAGTCAACAAAACCTAATTGCCTCAGCATAAAATAAAATAAAATAAAAAGTGCTTTTAAAACTTTAAAAAAGATCCTTATTGAAGCTTCTCCCTATCCCATAAAAATATTCATGTTGAATTTTATGGACTTTATTTCTTGATACATTTCATAATGAAAAAGGTTTCAGTACACTATGCAAAGTCTAGAAATGAAAAGGGAATGTGTTTTAATTCTGAGTTATCCTTTGCATATATAATCTCAAACAAATTGCTTTAATTTCCCCATGTTTCTGCATCAATGAGGTTAAAATGAAATTTATGAACAATATCAAGATAACACTAAATGCTGTATCAATATTAAAAAGTGTCTAGAAATAAAAATTCCCTGAACTGAGCATTTTTTATCTCCTGTAAAAGAGAATGGCTTTCTCAAGTCATTAGCAAAATGTTAGGTCACCTATTTCTACACAATCAAAATGATTCAAAAAATTAACTTAGAAATTAATCTTCAAAAATTCCTCCAAAATTCAACAAGTATGTGAATGCTAAGATTACAAGTGGATTAATTTGAAATTGCTATTCTTTCATTGGACAAGCATTTATACTTTCAAAATATGAGATCAACAGAAAATTGATGATAAAATTAGTTTATAAATATCTTCTTCCTCTGTGATATGTGATTGCTGTAGAAATATTTTTTTAAAACTCAGCATGATTTATTGTGATGAAGGGTAAGTGACTTAATGTTTTTTCTTATTCTTCATTACAAATTAACAATGGTTTAATTTAGAATGAGAAAAGTTGGACAAGTGGACAAGTGCAATTCCTTAAAACAAAATTAGGCAATCTTGATTAAGTCTAGACCTGTAGAGGGAGTCAGAGACTCATTTTCCCTTTTGTATTAAGTTTAGAGGCTATTTAGTCAACACTAAGAGATCTCAAATAAATACAAATGTAATCCTTTTTAATAGTATACTTTGCTCCAAAGCAAAGCTTGGTGAGATTGGGCCTTTTCTCCTGATATTTGCACTTGAATGTTCTTGAATGTTCTGTCACCAGGTCCCAGTTTCCCAGTGTAACAATTATTGTTTCAGAGCAGGGATCCCCAGTCTCTATGAAGTATGACTTTTAATTTCCCTCAAGTCTCATAGAATGATGAGGTAGAGGGGAGGTAAAGTGAGGGAGGATTAATGGTAAAAGGTCTCTTAATTATTATGGGGATAGGCACTTTTATGAGTTTGGAGTGAGGACTAGAGATAGTTTTTAAGAAAACCCCATTTTTAAACTTCAAGTGAAATTGGGCTACAATGAACCAGGCATACCTTCAGTGTCATTTGACCAGCTAGAGACCCTTTCTGTATAGTGTAACAACTGATATTTATAGTATACACTAAAGTTGGAAATTTCATATATATTTGTGAACTTTATTCTTATTTGGCCTATTAAATGATTTGCTCAGAGGCAGGACTTATACTAACACTAAATTCCACATTCTATCTGCTATACAATGCAGTTTCTCCAGCAATAGCAAGATGACTCAGTCCAGAGTCCTACATTATTTCTAGGCACTAAAGGGACCTTCTTGAATGTCTAAAACTTAAAAGTTCAGAATTCTAAAATAATGAAGAGCACTTTCATATTGCCACCTTCTACTCTCTTTCTTGCAGGACTCAGAGAGAATAAATAGTCTTAAGGATGAGCACAAAGTTCTTTCACTAGCCACAGTGAAAGGCACTTAGCTCAGAGCCTGGTAAATAGTATTTAAAAATATTCATTGACTTGACTAGTATCTGCATCTAAGTGGCAATAGATAGCAGACTGGGATTGTCCAGCATCAGGATGATGTTCAAATAAATTCCTCAGATACTAAACTGTGTAACCTTGGGCAAATAACTTTTACCTGCCTCATTTTCCTCAACTGTAAAATGAGGATCATAATAGCATCTACCTCACAGAGTTGTTGTGAAGTTTGTGCTCCTCTTTTGTATAGAAACAGTTGTGCCCTCTGGCTTTGTCTCCATATTTTTTACCTCACTAAGAAAAAAAAATTGCCCCACAATCATTTATTCCCCACCTTGCCATGATAAATCGTGTTTTGCCAAAATAAAGTGTTTTAATAAGAATTTTCAATATTCACAAAAACGTTTCAGGAAAAATGTTTATAAATTAATTTTGTCATTATTTTCTAATGATCTCATACTTGGAAACAAATTACCAATATTTCTAAAATTTCATCCATCTTACATGGGAAAATTAGAAAGGTTTGAAGGCTCGAAAATGGGGAACCCCCAAATAAGCCCAAAGCAATTTGATAGTTGTTCAGCAAATAGCCCTTGGCAACACTGGTAGTCTTAAGAATTTAAAATCAGGTTTATGGAAATTCATTCATTATTAGAGTGAAATCTACTATACAGGTAAAAATAGAACTTCACTGTTTCAAAGGGACTAAGGAGAATCAGCTTAAAAAAGAGGAAAGAGTTCTATAGGAGTGAGAACTGGCTAGAGTCTGAGAGAAATTGCAGAAAGAAGATAGATCCATTTTCCACAGAGTTCTGAGATTAAATCTATGAAAGAGATTAGAACCCACTACCTCTGGGACCTGTCAAGAGGACTTAAATAACCTTTAGCAAAGGCATTTACTAAGAATAGTATTACAAAATATTCCCCAAATAAGTCATATAGCATCCATAGGAAGTGTGGGCTCAAATTACAGAGGACCTTTATTAATACTAGAAAAAACATGTGTGGCAAAAGATATATAATTCACAACTCCTAGTACCACATGATCTAATATCCATTCTCTCTTCGTAGAGTCCTAATGCAGCTCTCCCCTTAGATGCAGTATCTCTGTTGGGTGGGCTAAGTAGGTGGGCTCTCAGGCTCCTCAATTCTGGAGTCCATAGCTACCAATTCCTTTCTACCACAAGGGAAGCCCTCTCTCTTACCTTGAGTCCCTCCAGATCCCAAGTTTGTGTCTCTGCACCTATGTCTCTCTCTGATACAGGCTGGACATATTTTCTCCCACAGTTCAAACATGTCTCATGATGAGGTTAATGGAAGAGAAAAATGACCTTTTTTTCCCTCCTACAGGGCCTTCCTCCACAAAGGCTTTGTAGCATGGTCTCAGTTGCTTCCAACAACTGAACTTCTGAAACGCAGGTATTTAAATCTTCAAGATGCATGGCTAGTTTGTTTGCTCATCCAACAGAGTTATGCCCTTCTTCAGACCAAAGAATTGTCTACCTCATAAAGGATTTACCTGCTATAGATATATCTCTTTTACACATTAAAATCTCATCTTGAATGGCTTTATTTTGTGGCTATATCAGATGAACTGCAGAGAGAACCTCCTTCCCCCCAACCCAAATTTATAAAAGCAGTGGTGTAACTAAAAAAAAATCAACATTTAGCACTTTGTAATTTGCAGAGTACTTTCTTCACATCCACTTTATGAAGTATGACAGCAAGTATTATTATTCCCTATTCTACAAATGAGGAGACTGAGCTTAAGTGACTTTGCCATAATAACACTACTAGTACTAGAGCTCGGTTGTATATCTCAGATTCAAATCATTCAGACCATATCTGGAGTATGTTCTAGCTGCTACATTTTAGGAAATTTTTTGATAAACTAGAGAAAATCCAGAGAAGGGCAGACTTGCGAGGGCATTCCACAGAATTTTGTTTTGGACTCTTCTCTTCTCTCTCTATATTCTTTCACTTAGTGATCTCATCACCTGTCATGAATTCAATTATCTTCTCTATGTTGATTATTCTCAAATCTGTTAATTGGGCCCCAACTTCTGACTCTGTTGACTCCCAGTTGTGCATCTCCACCTCAGTATTGAGGTGTCCAATATTGGATATCTCAAGCTGGATTATCCCATAAGGGTATCTTAGAATAAGCATGTCCAAAACTAAACTCATTTAGCCCCAATCCTCCCTCTTCCTAACTTCCTTTACTATCCTTTTTTTTTTTTAACTTTACAATTTACTTTAGAGGATATCACCATTTTCCCAATTATTCCTCATTTGACTCTTCATTATTATCTCCCCATATATCCAATCTATTGTCAAGACAATGCTACCTTCATAACATTTTTCATATTTGCTCCATTTTCACCTCTTGTCCAAGACTCTTGCAAAACTATTACTAAATCTGCAGGTGACCCCAAATCTCCCTTCTATTCTACTTGAAGAGATTTTTTCTAAAGCACAGGTCTGATCCTACCATTCCCCTACTCCACAAACTCCAGTGGCTCTCTATCACCTCCAGGGTCAAATAAAAATCCTCTGTGTTCAAAGTTCAAAGTTATACATTACCTAACTCTCCCACCCCCAGCTCTAGTCTTCTCATATTTTACCACCCCTCACCATATATTCTTCAACCCAGTAAATAACTGGCTGCCTTGATGTTCCTCTAACAAAAGACACTCCATTCTCCTAACTCTGGGAATTAAATTAGCTATCCCTCATGCCTGCAATGTTTTCCTTTATCTCTGCCTCCTGGCTTCCTCAGGTCCCACCTAAAATCCCAAATTTTGCAAGAAGTCTTTCCCAGTCCCCATGAATTCTAACACATTCCCTCTGTTGATCATTCCAGTTTATCCTGCATGAATCTTGCTTATACATAGTTGTTTGCAAGACTGCCTCTCTTTGTATTTATCCCAAACACTTAGCACAATGCCTGGCCCATAATGCAGGGTGAATGGCATGTTGCAGGCCCTTAATATTTACTGACTGGTACAAATACCTCATCTTTTGAAAAAACCTGAAAAACAGTTTTCCCTGTTTTACACTTAAGGAAATAGCACTTAAAGTAGCAAAAAATGTCTTTTATGACCTAGTTTATATTTTTGCTTTATATAATCTTTCAACAAATAGAAAACAAATACAAAGCCCCACCTTTCCCTCCCAAAAAACAAAAACAAAATAAAATCCCTGGAAACAAAATTTCCTAAAAATCTCCAATCACACAGAAAGATAATGATAAAGTTCCTTTATCTTAAGGAAGTCCCTTTACTTTTTGAAGACCATATTCTTCATATGTAAAATTCCTCATGTGTAAAATTAAGTAGCTGAATCAGAATGATTTCTAAGATCACTTCCACCTCTAAGTCTCTATTTGGATAGCCAGAAAAATCTTGAGCTAAGCTGCCAGAATATTACCTCTGATTGAGTGTTCCTGATGGCAGTTTGGTGAAGAAGTAGCTTCCAGCATCAATTCAGAGGTCTGAAGACACAGTGCTGTGAGATATTCAGCAACAGTATTGAAATTCTCTTGGATTCTGGGACCATAATATTTTGCTGAATCTTTGAGGGAGGATACAGAAGCTGCACAGGTCATATGGAGCTGAACACATTACAGTTGAACCAGATGGTAAGTGAAAAATCGGTGGGTTGATGGAATTATAACATAAGGGATTACTCCATCTCCTCCCTCTCCACCTTGCCCTCCTCTTTTTCTTCCCTCCCCTGGTGTCCTCTGAGCATAGCTCCCCATTGTTGAGTGTGTGGGAAGGGGATTGTGATGTCAGAGGGTGGTGGGTGACTCATAGGAGAGCAATGACCAGCAGTGTTACAAAGACAGAGGCCTCAGCACTGGTTAATTATGATTTGAGTTTATATGCCACCTTTCTTCCTCATAGGTTGGAAACATCTTGCCTCTGATTCATTAAAAAGATAGCTATCTCTTGATTGATTTGTATTTTACTGTAATAGATTTCATAGATCAAAATCATCAACACCATCTTTCTGTCAGATAAGGAAAACTGATAAACACAGAGAAACTGAATGACTTGCCCAAGATCATCAAGCAATTTAGTAGTGGAGCCAGGAATTAAACCCAAGACTCTTGGCAGATAACTAACTAGTCCTGAAGAGTCCAGTGGACCTCACTGCCTTTTTTTAGAAAGTTTCCAAACGCCTTCTATTCCTAACTTTGATAACAAGCATTGCTTGTTCTCATGCCTTAGGCAACACCACATGAACTATCTATGTCACAGACCTACTAATTGTGACCCTTATAGAATTTGACCCCTCTCTCTAGGGCTGACCATGAGCACTAACTTGACTAGGACTTAATTGAATTTACAAAATTTAACTGTTTCCTCCCTCTATAGTCTCTTATTTAAGAAAATAGGGAAAGGGGGGAGTAAGGAAGGGAAAGAGAGAAAGGGAAAGAGAAAGGGCGGGGGAAGAGACATGCACACAGAGAGAGGAAGAGAAAGAGAGATAAACAGGAGATATCGGAGAGCAGGATAGAAAAAGAGCACAAACAAGAAAACAGATATAGAGACAAAAAGAGAGAGAAGAAAGGGATGGAGATAGAAGAAAGAGTAGATAGAAAGACAGAGAGAATAAGAGAAAAAGAGGGAGCTGGAGGAGGAAGAAGAAGAAGTAGAGCACTATTACTTGGGATTTCATATAAATCAGAAACCTGACTCTTAAAGGAAAAAGCAGCTGCTTGCCACTGCCCTTCATAGCCAATCCTTAACATAGACAAGAAAACCAGAAGTCTGCAGTGTTTTCAGTAGGAACATTTTGTTCACAGCCTTTTGTGGTATGGCAAGAAATGTTATTCTGTCTTGCTATTCTGCAGATAGAAATTTTTTTTTAAAATAAATGCTCAACAAATAATCTAAAAGAATTTGGAAGATAATATAATAAATAGAATCATTAGTTTATTTTTGTTTCTTTGTTTTTAAGGTATATGAATACCTGGACTAAATTGTCTACTATGGAAAAGTTCTTTGGGTGAAGAAATCCCTCTGAATGAGATAAGAAAAGGAATATGTGAGGTATTGATATATAGCATTTGGCACACAATTTAAACTACTTATCACTGAACAGATTCCAGCACCAAAATAAAGCTACTGGAGTTATACATATTGGGAAAACCAGTATATGCATTAACTAGCTGCAAGAAATCCTAATGGACAGGAGTGAGAAATAAGTTTCCAATAAGATGGTAAAGTATTTTCAATGTAAAACCAAATATATTTCAATTGTATAGTAAATAAAATAAGTCTTCATTCTACAAGATATCCTGGATTGACACCATGTGATCTGTCTTTGCTGCTTCTTCATGTGACTATGGCCTCCCAATTTAGCTAGCAACTAACTCCCAATGACCTGTAATAACACCATTCCTAAATTAGAGCTCTCAATTTGACTTGGCCTCAGTCCCTCCCTCAAAGCAAAATAAAGCATCTGTTTTCTTTTTTTCCCCTTCACATTCATAACATTCTCCTTTTTTAGTTGCCAATTCAAACCCTTCTCTAGTTAGATTGAACTTTTTCTCAAAAAAATCCTTTTTTTTTTTTTTTTTTTTTTTTAATCTTATTTCTGGGTTAGCCAAAGAACCCAATGGAAAAACCCAGGAGACAAAAATAAAAACAAAGTCAGACAAAAATTCCAAGTAAGTGACATTCATCTGGAAAAGCTATGATTCACATGCAAATAAAATCTGTCCAAATTCACTGTTGCATGATGCAAGCCCCTGGCTTCAACATAAAAGGGGCAGAATGAAATCACTCACAATTAAAGTCACTCTATAATATTGCAAAAGAGACTCTTATCTGACTAGACTATTCAAACTAATAAAACAGAAATCCAATGATACAGAATGAAATGGATTGTATTGCCATACCCATATTCAATGTTCACATAAATATACATGTACCCATGTATGTACCCACATATGTATATGTGTATATGTACACACATATACACAAAATTCCCAAGAAAAACCACCTGTATTTAACTGAACTCAGTCATCTACACCTGGTATTTGAATAAGAACCAGTGAATGTCACCCATTTGCATAGGAGAAGCTAGTATGTACATGAGAATTTGGTGAGTAGTCCCTGTGTGAAGGTTCTGGACCTCTCACTTCCCCAGAGAGCTACATTATAATGAGCTTTTTTGCAAGAGAGACAAGAGATTCTTCTTAAGACATACACAATATATTCATGAGTTTTATTCCCATTGTCTCAGTGAGTTCTACAGAATAAAGCAAATATGTGGCTAAAATGAAACTGGACAATATTAACAATAAAAACACAATAAAATGTGAATAATGTTAATAGATGTTTTAAATCAATACGCAGCATGCCCAGTTTCTATATGAGTTGATATCACTACACTATACCATCAGTGAAGTGTGGAATGCTAGAAAGAACACTGAGTTTGGAGTCAGGAGAGCTGGGTCCAGTTCTGGTTCTGACAATGTTGAGTCACCATAAAGTCTGAGCCTTAAATTCTTCATCAGCAAAATAAAGATAATCATGCTTTTATGATCTACCTCATAGTACTGCTTTGTTAAGCAAGTAGGAACATTTTGTTCACAGCCTTTTGTGGTATGGCAAGAAATGTTATTCTGTCTTGCTATTCTGCAGATAGAAATTTTTTTTAAATAAATGCTCAACAAATAATCTAAAAGAATTGGAAGATAATATAATAAATAGAATCATTAGTTTATTTTTGTTTCTTTGTTTTTAAGGCATATGAATACCGGACTAAATTGTCTACTATGGAAAAGTTCTTTGGGTGAAGAAATCCCTCTGAATGAGATAAGAAAAGGAATATGTGAGGTATTGATATATAGCATTTGGCACGCAAGAAAAATGCTTTGTTAATCCTAAAATAGTATGGAAATGTGAACTATTATTATTTGTCCATTTTCAAGCAAATTAGTAATCCCTGATTAGGAGATGTACAATTTTAACTCTTCTCTCACATTCTCTCCTTCCTTCTTTCATGTAAGTGAGGAAAATCCTAGATCCACCACTAAGCTATAGTAACTTGGCCAAGTCATTTAATTCCTCTGAGATTCACTTTTTTCAGCTGTTAAACATGGATTATAAGACTTCCTACCTCAAAAGGTTGTTGTGTGGATTAATAGTATATAGCATATATACTGTGCTAGTTTGGGGGACAAGGGAGTTGGCCTTGACTTAAAACTTCATCCTGTTACCTAATGCTTGATATGGAAAAACATTCCATTGATACAGATTAATAATTCATCAAAATTTATAGTTCTAAGGGGCAGCTAGGTGGTACAGTGGATAGAGCACCAGCCTGAAGTTAGGAGGTCCTGAGTTCAAATTTGGCCTCAGAATTTAACATTTCCCGGCTGTGTGATCTTGGGCAAGACACTTAATCCCAATTGCCTCAGCCAAAAAATAAAAATTGTACTTCTATGTAGGATAAGTGACTTATCGAGAGTCATACAGTTAGCATATACCAAAAGTAGTATTTTGAACACAGTTCAAGGGCCAATGTTTACCAACATAGGTATCATATACCTTACATCCTGCTGCCCCCCATCCATATCCCGAACACATACTTTGTAATCCAGTGAAATGGGCCTCTTCAAATAATATGCATCATCTACAACTCTGAGCATTTTCACTGTCAGGTATGGAATGCTCTCCCTTCTCATGACTATCTTCTGGTTTACTTGACTTCTTTCAAGAAGTCCCAGCTAAAATGTTATCATCTCTGGGAAGTCTTTCCCAATCCTCCTTAGCTCTGCTACCTTTCTTCTGTTGATTATTTCAAATTTCTAGCTTATTTGTACATATTTTTCATGAAGTATCCCCCACTAGACTGTGAGTTTATTCAGAGTAGGAATTCCTTTTGCCTTCTTTTGTATCCCTAACCCTTAGCCCAATCCCTGGCACACAGAAGCTGATTACTAAAGTTTACTAACTGACTACCAGTAAACTTTGCTTCTCATATAGTGCTCTTTAAAGCAAATATCTTTTTACTTTTGTTTTTGTTCCAATGGCCTATCGATATTGAAATTCTTTTTTTCAGCTTCTGATACATGTACATTCAGTTTCTACTTAATACAATTTTATAAAGGAATAGGGGAAGTAATAGAAAGAACACCAGATTGAATTAGAAGACTTGAGTTCTAGATTAATTTAACACTAAATACCTTTTGAACGTAGAAACTCCATTTTTTTCTTTTTTCCCACTTTTTTTTTTGAGTTGCAAATTTTTTTCTTCCTCTCTCTCCAAAATGGCAAGTGATTGTTTGCAATAATAATAATAATACAAGGTACAGGTACAGGTACAGATACAATCATATTAAACATATTTCCATATTGGGACTCCATTTTCTTATCCTGAACTTAATCTTCTCCAAGGCACCTTTCTAGGTCTAAAATTCCATGAGGGTCACTATTACAAAGTCCTTTCTTATCTCTTTGTTGGTCCCAGTCTCTGTGAAGAGTTGCAGAAAAAAAATCTAGTGCCTCTCCAACATGATAGTCCTTTAAATATTTGAAGATAATGACTGTGTATTCCCTATCCAGGTTCTTCTATTTTCCAAGTTATATGACTTTATTTCTTTCAACCATTCCTCTTATATCCTGGTTTTCAGATCCCTTCTCATTCTACCTGCCTATTCTGGATATACTCAATGGCACTACAAAAATGTGGACCTGAAATGAACTGAAGACTATTATTCTTGATGTAATCTGTATGTCTTCTCCAAAATTATACTTTAAAACCTCATAGGGAGAAGGGGAACTTGAGAGAGATGAAATCCTCCTTCACAAAGGCATTTTTCCTCAAATAGATTCAGGAAGTGAGACTATATATAACGATTAGTATAAGAGAAACAGGATAGTAAAGAATAATAAATGGCATTTTACCTAATTTCTAATTCCACCAGCCCCGATACTAGCTAAACAATGATTGCAATTGAGAACTGCTTGAACTAACAAAGGTGACATCTGTGAAGCATCTTAACTGAGATTTTCCCTCTTCTCCCCTTTCTTGTTTTCCGTGACAAGATGGTTAATTGCAATGAATGACTAACTGCATGACAGAGCATGGCAAGCAATCTCTCTTGGGGTATTTAGAATTATTTATAATCTGTAACACTCATGTAGCAATCAGCAAGGAGGTCAGGAAGTATTTTAATTTCTATAACAATGAAAGCTAAACCAAATCTATGTCGTTTGTTCAATTCTTCATTTTAAAGTTTAGGATAGGTGGTTTTGTTTTTTGTACTCCCCGTATGAATTTTGAATAAAACAAACACTTTGGATTAGATATGGCCTAATCCCACCAGTGAGAAATACAAGATTCAATTGCTTCCTTCTGAAGGTAAACTGACTTCTCCAAGGTATCATTTTAGAAAACATTAACCAAGTACATATTGACACATGAACTGAACTTTTCTATTTGTTTACTAAGTCAGTAGCCCTGTAGGGGTACCATGAAAAGAATTCATTCTTCTTTACTGAATAACTTATTCCCTAGGAAGTCTTAATTTTAGTACCTTCCCTCTTATCTTAAATTTGTTACATATATAGTTATACATAAATATAAATATGCAGTGTTATATGTGTGTGCATATAAAAATATATTCTATTTTGCATAACTATTTACATGCTATCTCTCCTACTATACTATGAACTCCTTGAGGCCTGTTTTAGCTTTGTTTTTAAAACAAGCATTTATTAAACACCTATTATGTGCCAGGCATGTGCTAAATGCTTTACAAACATTACTTCATTTGAATCTCACATCTGTGGAAGGTTGGACAGCTAGATGGCATAGTGGATAGAACATTGGAATCAGGAAGACCCATCTTTAACAAGAGTTCACCTTGGCACTCAGATATTTAGACAGTATTATGACCCTGGGCAAATCATTTAACATTATCTGCCTCAGTTCCTCATGTGAGAAATGGCAAAGTACTCCAGAATTTTTCCAAGAAAACTCCAAATGTGGTTACAGAGATGTTGAAAATGACTCAAAAGACAACAATAATTTATGAAAATAGGTGCCATAACCATTCCTATTTATGATTAAATAAACTGGGACAAACACTTTTGGCTCTAAGGTCAAAGGGCTAGTAAGTTTCTGAGATTGAATTTGAACCCCAGTTTTCCTAACTCCAGGCCCAGCAAGCTATCCACCTAACTTGTCTCTAGCTAGTTTTTTTTTTTTAACTTTCTTTGTATCTCAGCTCTTAACACAGTGCATGATACATAGCAGGCACTAAATACTTATAGACTGATTGATAAAAAATTCTTTACTTAGAAAGAATAGAAATAGGTAGAAAGAAAAGCTCCATTAAAAATAAAAACCAGGAAAATCTTTAAAAAAAAATAACCCAAATAACCTACTTTCTCCCTTTTTTTAGTCTCTCTGACTTTCTAATTTCTAATAGTATCTGAGACAATGTCTAATAGATTTTGGAAAATCCTTTTTTTCTATTTTAGTGTTCTGTTTGGAGTTGAAACGCTGAAAAAACTCTTTATTCTGTAAGTTACTATATTCTATGAGGTGAGGCAAAAAACATATAGGATATCTTAATATGCTTTACTTAATAAAATAATGGGTTCTTCAATATAACACTTCCCACTCACTTTTGTGTCAATCAGCAGGCTTGAAAAATTCTTTGGCCTGAAGCACAGAAAGCTAATTTCTTATAGACCCAATTTATTTATTGCAAAAGTCCTTTATAAAAACTCTCTTTCAGTCATGTATCCTTTCTTAGTCAAGCAAGCAAACATGAGGAAGTAGTCCAAATTATTTGACAGAAAAATGATATCTTTTTAAAAGTGTAAATAGATAAGAATAAGCTTTAAAAATGATTTTGAATTTGTGAACTCTATACTAGAAATGTGAAAACTATAAGTAGAGGATAGGTTGAGAGAAATCAAACTAGAAAGCGATATACATAACAAAATTATCATTTTTTAAAATAAAAATGAAGAGCTTTCTACCTTGCCTTTGAGCATAATATATTTCTGTTTGTTTGCTTTCTTCAGTTTCTCTCTGAAGCTTATTAGACTCTGGAAAGAATTTGGGACTTATTTGTGTTTGTGCAGCACTTAAAATATGGTTGCTGATTAGAATATCAGTGACCAGAAGGAGAATTTAAAGGTCTCTGTCTGAATTCTGGACAAATGAAGACAATGTTAACCTCAAAAAAGTACCTTCTCTTACTGGTCCTTATGCTGTATAAATCTCCAAGTAAAAGGTAGTATGGAGAGAACATCAGAAAGTGAAGCCAGAAAGCCCAAATTCTATCCCAGGCTTAGTCACTTACTAGCTGTGTATCTTTGAGGTTTTTTATATTACTGTAGGTCAAAGAATACAATGAGATGATGTAGTTCTTTTTTAATCTTCAAAGTAATATATAAATACTAGTTATTAGAATACATTTTCAAGACTCAAGACCAAGATGCAGAATTTGATTGATTCCAGGTCCCTGAGATATGCAAATGAGCTCACTAGGCCAATGTCCAATGATCCAAAGAATCATTGGTGATATTGATGAGGGAGAAAATAAAGCCACTCAATAAAAAGTGCTCAGTAGAATATGTTATATTAAGATGACTTTTTATTTCCTTGTTTGCATTTTCTTTTATTTGACATATATTTGCTGGATATCTACATTAGAAACAGGGAGGCAGCTAGCTGGTATAGTTAGATAGAGCACCAGGCCTAATTAAGGTAAGGAATTTTCTGGCTCCAAATCTGGTCTCAGACACTCACTAGGTGTATGACCCTGGGTAAGTCACTTAACCCTGTTTGCCTCAGTTTTCTCATCTGTAAAATGATCTGGAGAAGAAAATGGCAACCTACTCTAGTATTTTTGCCAAGAAAATGTCAAAATGGAGTTGCAAAGAATAGGACATGACTGGAAAAATGACTAAACAAACATACTTATAGAATCATCAATTGTAGATTTAGAACTGAAAAATCATTTAGATCTAATCTTTTCATACAGATAAGGAAACTGAGGCCCAAAGAAATCAAGGGACCCATATATTAACAGCCAGGAAGAGACTAACACAGACTTTGAACCTGGGTCCTGAAACTCCAAACTATTCCATCAGATAATATGTAAGGCTTATTTTTTAAATGTATTTTGTTGAGAACCTTTAAAACCTAACTGACCTATTTCCTTAGTAGAGCAGTAGCATATATTTAAGCTATTTATGTTTTAACAGCTGAGCACATGATTATTCTCCACTGAGAATAATCTTCTTGAATATTTCTCAGCTGTTCAGCTATGGCTGACCTTTAATTCTTTCATCCAGAACAAGTAATCTTGGATACCTGATGACAAGAAGAGTTAATATCAGCAAATATTCATATAATTTTTAGAATTTGGAGACTATCGAGTCTCCTTAAAGGAAAAGAGGAAATTGAGACAAAGTGACTTACCCAAAGTCATTGTGGTAAAAAGTGTCTTAAATCCAAATCTCTTGATTTCCAAATTTTTCTGATTTTCTGTCTTTCCATTTGACTATGCCATGATATAACTACCAATAAGAAGGAAATTTCAAATGGATTTTTTAGAGTGAATATTCAACTAAAGAATCTGGCAATGAAGTCATTATGCTTTATATAATGGGAATAATTGTGATTAACCCCCACCCTCATGTGCTCTGGCTATACCAAGTCCTATGGGAGTATATGAGATGAGATGACTGGACACTTCCAGCAGACCACATATATCCTGGCTCAGAAATTAAGGACTTGGCACTTTGGGGCAATGCTGTAATCTCTTGGAACTAATAGAGGGATGTATCAAATGAAGTTTGGTTCCTAAGCTAGAAAAAGCTTTATCAGAATACTTTAATAGGAGATAGAACTTCTGCTCTACCTCTTTTTCTTCCTGTTCATTTGACAGGTAAGTGGGGACTCTATGAAGAATTTCTATGAGGGAAATCCAACACCTATGGCAGCTGCTCCCATGTGTCAGCTAGAGTATGTGCTCATTCATGAGCCTATGTAGGAGTCTTAAGACTCTGGATGATGCTTCTGCTTTGTGTTCCTTTCTCTGAGTATCTGTGACTGAAAAGTGATGCTGAAGTGGACCTTTTAAGTCTTGAGGCAACCTCCTGAGTTTCAGAGGAATGTAGTTCAGAACTGGCTTAGGAGAAGTTTTTTTGTTTTGGTTTCGTTTCTTTGTAACTTCACTTTCCTTAGAGATGAAGGCATAAACCATGTCATCAGAAGACATAAATATTGAGGAAGTTTTTTGCATAATACAGAGCAAGAAGAAGGCAAAATGTTTAGTAGCCTTAAAAAATATTTCATGCTTTGATGTTTTAGGTATCAACCTCTTAAGAGAGTATAAGAAGGATTATGGGTTACTTTGTCATTTTTAATTAATCTTATACATATATTTTGCATTTTAAAGTTTAAAAAAAATTTAGATTGAATAAATAACTGTCATATAATGAATAGTGTTCATTGAGTACCTTTTTACTTCTTTCTGGAAAACTCCTAGATGTGAACAGCTTAAACTTTAGGTTATTTCCCCTGTGACGCTAAGGTAGGAATATAAAGAGTCAGACCAATGAGAAAAAGCTCAAATTCTCTCTTCAGGGGCCAGGTTCCCCCAAGCTGACCATAGTACCCACTTGAGCTACAGCTCTGGGTGTACTCAGTGGGAGATGACACTCAAGAGAACAAACCTATAAATAAATAGTGAATGATTTTCATCAAATGTTAATCATTTAAGTATGGAATGGAAAACTAAGAGAAAATAAAGCAAGAAAATCATTCTCAGTCTCCCACACATTAATTCCCATGGTTTATTGAGTTGATGAATGAAAAAGTATTTATTAAATACTTACTATGTGACAGGCAGTGTGCCAATTACAAGATATAAAAATAGAAAAAGGAATACAATTCTTGCAGTCAAGGAGCTTATATTCAAAGAGGTGAAAGCAATGATTTATATCAAATAGCTACTCATTTAAGTATAGAATGATAAAGTAAATAAGAGAAAATGAAGCAAGAAAATCATTTTCAGATCCCTGTACATGAATGGTTATTATCTCTCATGGACTAGAGAGCTGACAAGTGAATGAATGAAAAAACATTTATTAAGTGCTTCTCATGTGTCCAACATTTGCTAATTACTTGTATAAAAACAGAAAAAGAAAATCCCTGGGACAACTAGGTGGCTCAATGTATAGTGTTGGGTCTGGAGTCAGGAAGAGTTGAGTTCATCTTTAGCCTCCTAGACTTCAGTTTCCTGTTTGCCTCAGTTTCCTTATCTATAAAATGAGCTGGAAAAGGAAATGGCAAATGACTTTAGTATCTTTGTAAAACAAAAACAAAAACAAACAAACATCCAAATGGGGTTATATAAAGAGTCAGGAATCACTGAACAACAACAAAAATAATCCAGGCACTCAAGGAGTTTACATTCAGATTGGGGAAGGCAACACAATTAGGGGACTGTTCTGGTCTGGGAAATCACAAGGGTGTCAAAGTAGAGTCATAAAATAATTTATTGATATCCAGAAATGATAGTCTTGATCTGATTATAGTCTATCCAGAAATGATAGTATTAATCTGATTATTGTTCCCAGAACTGAGCATTGAGGAGAAAAAGAAGAGAAAGGGTCTGATAATAGTAGTATGCTGTGAAGATGATTGAGAACAATAGTTGGGGTGCTTAGATCATGTTAGAAATGCAAAATCTTACCAATCAACAGCAATTGGAATTCTGAGTTAGAGATGCTGGAGAATAGGAGGTTGGTGATTATGAGGAATAGAAAGAAGCTCAGGACTGGAGAAATTGTGAGGTCTCACCACTTAACACTGATGTGAAAGGGAACAAGTCTGACAAATTCATATTCAAAAGAGAAGAATTTGCATAGCAGTTGAAACACCTTTCCAAATAGTTCTCATACCTCTGTCTCTTGGCAATCACCAGAGAAATCTTGCTTCTGCTATCCTACTCTGCCTTCATTAGATTTCAACTACTGAATGATATACCAAAGGGTCACTCAGTTTAGACCTTGTTAAGTTAACCCCATCCTCTGTCTCAATTATCAAGGAAAGTCAACCTTCTCAATGCTGGAATTCACTGTAGTAAGGTGAATTCCATCTCCTCCTTTCCTCAAAGTACCGACTTTACACCCTCTACAAGACAGTACCTCCTGTAGTCTACTAGTCTTTCTGAAACTAGAAAGCCTGAAGCTGGGAAAAAATAAGCGCATACTTTCATCTGCCCTTGCACTTCTCACCTTGTCCTGATGAGCTAGTACTTGAGTCATGCAAACTATCTTAAAACTTATATCAGTTTAAAGGAGACACTTAAAAACACTAGAGAGGGAGGAGTAGCACCCAAGAACTTTGTTCTGCATTGTTGTTGGTATGGTAAAAGTCCCCTTTTCCATTGTAACCATCTGAACATTAATGAAGGCTACCGAGTAAGTCCTAGAATTTCTCCAAAACATATTCCAATTTTGAAATGGAAGTAAAATGAGATTTCTTTGCTCTGACTCTGTCTTTCTTAACTTGAATTTGTGAGTGAATTTAGACATGTTGGATGAGGCTTAAGAGAACCCAGAACATACCATTACCATTACATAACAAAAGTTCAGAACTTTTATTGGCAATTTCAATTTTAAAAATTAAAAACATGAGGTTTCTTTCTAGGCCAAAAAGCTACAAATTTTAAAAGAGAATGTTTCATTGCAGCCTCAAAATTGCAAGCTGATTAAAAAAATCAAAGTTTGTGGACCTTCAACAATCTAATGTTTTACTTTTGAGAAAAAATAATTTTGAAAATGTATTTGAATTCAAGTATGTTAAATAAATATCTGAATTTAAACTCTTGTAGGGGGTAGAATATATTCATATCAAAAAGAAATTTGACAATAATGAACTCTCTCAAATGCCCACCTCTACTTGGTGTTGAGATATGACTATATAGCTTTAATTAATGAGTTCTATAACAATCAAATCCAGTTGACAGACAAGTAGTGGTGCCATTAAAAAAAATGAGTGGCAATTATTATAATCAATTCACCAGGCATTACCTTATACATTTTTTATTGTATAATCATTTTTTTTCACCAAATGAAAAACTGGCAGATATATTGAGAACAATGTTTTCACTGCCCCAGCTCTTCCACCTGAAGAGAAATACTTTTGGTATATTAGACTATAGCTTTCGATTGCTCTCTGATTTCCTGAAGTATACTAAAAGACAATGAAAGCTGTATTAAGAATTAGGTATCTATGAACAAGATTGAAAACAAGGTGGTTTGATACCTTGATGTAATTCTCTACCTCACATTAGCCACAGAGAGATGATTACATTTTTGATCTTACATATCATCATCCACAAATTCACATATGGAAATTCATGTTTATGAACTCTGAAATTCCCTTATTTGAGCACAATCTGTTTTCATTCCACTTTTATTTTTATTTTGCAGCCTCAAATCTTGTATTTTGTCCTCACTGTGACCTATAATCCCTTGATCACTTCTTAGCTCTTAGCAGTTTTCAGTTTTCAGTTTTCAGTTAATCTCTGAACTGACTACACTCTCCTTTTTCTGTCTTATCCTTTAGTGAATCAGCTTAATTCTTTGTCATATTATGAAATGGCCCTTCTCACCATCAAGGCAAAACCATCTATGCACAGAAATGATCTCATTTCATTCCATCCTATTCAGCTGATTGCCTCTTCTATCATCCTCTTCTCTTATCTTCATGCTCTGTCTGTCTCTTGGCTACTTCCCTACTTTCTGCAAACACACTCTTATCTCCTCATCTTCAAAAAATCCTTAGCACTTCCCCATCCTCTAATCCCTTATCTTTTCTCACTTTCTTGACTAAACTCTTGAGAAGACTGTCAACAATAGAAACCTGAATTCACTTCTTTTTCTCTCACTTTTTATAGGTCTGGCTTCCAAATTCAAGTTAACAAAGATCAGTTAATTGCCAAATTCAGTGGGCTTTTCTCATTCTTCATGCTTCCTGACCTCTCTGCAGACTAACATTGTCAATGACCTTTTTCTTTCAGATATTTTCTTACTTCAAGGTTTTCATAATACGTCTCTGGGTTTTCTTCCAATACTGCTTCTTTTTGGTTTCCTTTGTTAAATCTTCATCTAGATCACTCACTCTAGCTGTGGGTATTCCAAGTCCTCTTGCCTTCTCCTGATATATTATTTCATTTGGTGATCTCATCAGTGGTCGTGAAATCAATCATCTCTATGTTGAGGATTCTCAAATCTGTTTCTCCAACCTTATCTTCTTCACTGACCTATAGTCTCACATGTTAAATTGCCTTTTAGACATCTCAAAATGTATGTCCCACAGACATCTTAAACTCACCAAGTCCAGATAACTTGGACTGCTTCCTAACTTCTCCATTAATTTTGAGGGTATCATCATCCCCCCAGGTTTGCAACCTGTCAAACTTGTTGACTTTTACATTATGTAATTTCTTTCATATATACTTCCTTCCCTCTTCTGGCATTGCTATGACTCTAGTGCAGGTCTCTCATCACCTCATGCCTGTAGTATTTTTCTTTTTGGCAAGTATGTAACTTACTTATTTGTTAATTGGCTTTTTATTTTCAAAATACATGCAAAAATAGTTTTCAACATTCATCTTTGCAAAACCTTATGTTCAAAATTTTTTCCCTCTCCCCTCACCCCTCCTCTAGAAACAATCCAATATATGTTAAACATATACGATTCTTCTATATATATTTCCACATTTATCACGCGGCACAAGAAAAATCAGATCAAAAAGGAAAAAAAATGAGAAAGAAAAAAATCAAGCAAACAACAACAAAAAGGTGAAAATACTATGTGGTGATCTACATTCAGTATCCAAGTCCTATTTCTGAATGTAAATGGCTCTTTCAATGACATTGGTCTGAATCATTTCATTGTTGAAAAGAGTCATGTCCATCAGAGTTTATTATATAATCTTGTTGTGGCTATGTACAATGTTCTCTTAGTTCTACTCACTTCACTCAGCATCAATCCATGTAAGTCTCTCCAGGCCTTTCTGAAATCATCCTGCTGATCATTTCTTATAGAACAATAATGTTCCATAATATTCATATACCATAACTTATTCAGCCATTCCCGCAGTGGGCATCCACTCAGTTACCTGTTCCTTGCTACAACATTCTTGTACATGTAGGTCCTTTTCCCTTTTTAATTAATGATCTCTTTGGAATATAAGCCCAGTACATTTGCTGCTGGATAAAAGGTATACAGTTTTATAGCCCTGTATTATTATACAGTAATAATGCCTGTAGTATTATAATACTACAGATGCCTGTAGTATTATAATAGTCTGGTGGTTAGTATGTTTACCTTAGACATACATATTATAATAGTCTGGTGGTTAGTATGTTTTCCTTAAATCCATCATTCACCCAAATGCCAAAGAAATCTTCCTGAAGTTCAGGTCTGACTATGCCATCCCCCTAAGTCTAGTTTGACATCCAAAATTCTTTATTATCCCCCTGTCTCCTACTTTTCCAGTTTTCTCACACCCTCTTCCACTACTCCATATACCTACATATTCTTCAAACCAAAGGCCATTTTGCTGACCTCCTTGCTGTTCTTCATACCAGACACTCTATCTCCAGACTCTGGGAATTTTCACTGACTATCCCCTATACCTGGAATGATCTCTATTTCATCTCCTCTTTTGGCTCTTTTCTTTTGATTATCTCCAATTTATCCTGTCTATAGCTTATTTATACATAATTGTATGCATGTTATCTCTCTTATTAAATTGTTAAAGTTCCTTAAGGGAAGCAACTATCTTTTCCCTTTCTTTCTACTTCTAGTCTTTAGCACAGTGCCTGGCACACAGTAGGTGCTTACTAAATCTATATTTACTGACTTATCAACCTATCCTTTTCTGTCTTATACCTTCTTTTATTAATGAAAGAATAAAGCTCCTTTCACATGTTTATCTTGCTTTTGGTATAGAAAAATGGCATGTAAGTATGGTGTTCTTTTTTTCTTTAAGACAAATATAAGGCAGGGTGCTACTGAAATGAACATCTATAAATTAAAAATTAAAAAGGAAGAAATTGAGGTTCTGAGGAATGAAGTGATGTTACCTCCCACAGCTAGTGCCATCTCTTTATCCCTCAATTAATTCTTTTTTTTTTTTTTTGAGTCAGATCTGACTCTTTATGATACTAGTTGGCTTTTTCTTTGCAAAGATATTGGAGTGGTTTATCATTTCCTTCTCTAGACGATAATTTTATATTTACTGAAACTGAAGCCAAAAAAGTTAAGTGACTTGCCTAGGGTCACATAGCTAGTAAGCATCAAAGCCAGATTTGAATTCAGCAAAGTGAGTCTTCTTGACTTCAGGTCAAGATGCAGTAGCATCACCAAACTTCCCTGTTCTTTAGTTACCTCATATCAAAACTGAAAATAAGATACTTCCCCTTCCAAAAAATGTAAGGGGATTATTGTTTTGAGAACCTGAAAAAAAGGACAACAGAAAGAAAAGATATTCACAGAAAGAGATTAATTTTTAATGTCTTATCTGAAGATTCTTAGCCTTATAAATGAAATTTGAGTTGAAGATCCTAATTTCTTGTGATTCTAAAATTAAAATCTCCATGACCATCTTATTATTTAGGAAGGAAATTGCAACAATTTTCTTTTTTGCAGGCTTGTATTTTATCACGCTTGGAAAAGATTAGGTTTACTTTAATTTAATTAATTTCTCATAATATTAGCTCTCATGTTTTAAGAGCACTTACAGGTTCTAATATATAGCCAATAACCAAATCAATTTGCCTCTTGGCATTCTGCCCATGGGCCACAATAGATGGCAATACAAAGGATTATTGCCCAAAGCAAATAAAATGCTTTATTTCCTATACTAGGCCTAGCAGGGAAATTGGAACATTGATTTATCTGAGTCCCTTTCAGACTGTGATAGTCATTGAAAACCAAGGTTCAAACTTGGTGTGTGTGTGTGTGTGTGTGTGTGTGTGTGTGTGTGTATTATATTCCCTAGCCTATGGTTGATGGCTTTCCTACAACATATACTTACTTGCCCAAATTTAAAAATATACTTGCAAACTATGATACTCTGCATTTTATTCTTAGGGTAAATGTTTACAACATTTGTGTTGTGAATTTTCTCATTTTAGGGGTTATCTAGATTTTGAATCATCCAGATTTCCTATTTTACTCTTCCTTCCTCCTTCCTGTTATCTATCTTTTATTCATTTCACTATTTTTTATCACTTCCCTCACAATGTATGCAGAGACTGAAAAAAAGGAAATGAAACAAATCAATACTTTTGATTAGAAGTTTAGGAATATGATGTAATCAAAGAGATTAAAATTAATAGTTTCAATGAAAGGTTGTTATTTTTCATATTTAAATTATTGATACTTTCTTTCTCCCTGTTTCCTATTTTCCATAGAAAAATGAGAACTGACTAGAAGTCATCAAGGACTGTTTAGAAAGCAGCCAGATACCACTAGGGGAACCTAGAAGAGAGGGTCCATTGAGAAATGCCCTTTTAACCAAACAGTTCCAACATATGCCAGGTTTTCCTCTTTTTACCAAAAGCTCAATATTTTGCTATGCTGAAAAAGACTAATTAAAACAATATTATGGTCTCCTGGCATGCAGAGATTAGAGAGATAAATAATCTACCCAACAAGAATGTTTACTTCATAAAGCAGACATTGCAACCACAGGAAGAGTTATGTAGCCTCTGAGACTTTCTTTTTGCAACATTAATGTTCATATATCCACTCAGTAAGAACTGTAGCTTGTGACTGTGATTTCCATTACAAAACCCTTGAAAATGCCATGAATGAGTCACAGCAATGTTCAGCCTGGGCACAAAACTAATTACCTCCATTTTGCCAGGCACTCATACACATTGACAACTTCAAGGGGAAAAGCTGAATGAGTCAGTCTCAGGAATAAACCATATTAGAGTACTATGTGTGTGTGGCTGGTAATAGGGATTGGTATTTTTGAGTTGTTTTCCTTAAATAGAAATATTCATGAAACTCATTTCTCCTCACGATAGTAAAATCCATTAATTCCTTCTAATTTTTCTAATAGGATTCTAGCAGCATATCTAAACTGGTTACCCAAACAATTGGTATCCTAGTAACTTTGTTGCAATAATAATGGATTCATGAGATTCTCCAAGAAATTCTCTGACATCACAAAACATTGTCATGAGAGGAAATATAATCCATCTTCAGATACTAAGCATTTTCACTCATATTAATTTTTATCTTTGAATGACAGCCATTAGCACACTTTAAACAAAACAAGGCAAAGTTTTGGTTAGAAAACAATGTCCAAAATGTTTCAAAAGATTACCAAAAATTATTGCAGAACATGTAAAATTTTAGCAGGTACAGCCAAGTTAAAACTGATCTCTGGCTTCAGAATTCTGTTGCTTTCCCTTTTCTTCTTGTATTATGGAATTTTCTGAACCCCAGAAGATTGATAGCACAAAAATAAAATAGCTTAGAATTAGTGTCATAAACTCAGATTCTGGTCTCTCAAAATGAAAGGGTCCTCTTTCCCCTAGGGACTAATCATAAGACATGTAATTCTCCATAGAAGATCCATCATTTTTCATGATCTCCCTGTCCCCATGATTCAGGTATAATATGAGTAATTGTTTTATTTGTGCTAAGTATCCTACCATGTAATCATAATGATAATAACAGAGAGGGACTGGGTCTGTAATTTCATTGATATAGATAACTACCAGAAAAGGAAACTCCCTCTATCAATGGATGTTGGCACAGTCTTTACAACTGATGGTCAAAGAGTTGCTTGGGGTAAAGATAAGTGCTTGTTCAGGTTACATAGTCATTATGTGTCAAAGGGGTAAGTAGAATCCATGTCTTTCTGTGACACAGGCTAGCTTTTCACTCAACTAGATCATGTTGCCTTTCATCACTGTAATAAGAATATAAAAGTAATTTCTTGTAAAGGATTTAACAATATATTCTTCAATTAATCATCTATGTCCAGTGTACTCCTGTCAAAAGGAGAGCTAGTAAACTTTATTATTAAGTAAACTTAATCAAAATACACAAAATTCTGGGGCAGTTAGGTGGTGCAGTGGATAGAGCATGAGCCCTAAAGTCAGAGGACCTGAGTTCAAATCTGGCCTCAGACACTGAACATTTCCTAGCTGTGTGATCCTGGGCAAGTCACTTTACCCCAATTACCTCAGAAAAAATCAACAAAATTTCAAATTAAAAACTTTAAAAATGTTGTTTCCAAAATTCTTGGTCATCCTAAAGAGCCCTTGCTCTTATATTGAGTATGACTACGGAGTTTAGAGGAGTCACTTTAGATATCAATTAGACTCACTCTCTCATTTTACAAATGAGGAAGATGACAGGATATACTCAAGAACACACAAGTAGTCAGAGAATCAAGATTTGAACCTAGGTTTTATGACTATTATTTATTATTTGAACCCCAGGTATTGTAACTTTTTCCCCATGCCATGTTACCTCCCCCTGGGAAAGCTGAAGATAACAAGGATAATCAAGTTTTATGGTACTCTCTGAAGGAACTTCTAGAGAAATTTATATTCTAAAGTAAATTTTAGGAAGCAGAAAAATCATTGCCTTCCTCTCTTTATAACAGACATAAATATACTTGGCAGTCCTTTTGTTATCTTGCATATATTTATAATTTAAATGTTTTCTCCATGATTCTGTAGGCATCATAATCCCTTGCTACTTGCTTCTTCCTGTGAAAAGAATGAGAATATTACACTTCGATTTCTTATATATGTTGTTGGATACAAATGCAAAGCTAAGATTGATCAAAGCAAGAGTACCTCTTAAGGACAATCTACAATGAAAACTGGTAGTGAAAAAAGAAAATGGATTAACATTCTCTTTTAAATCTGATTTGTAAAAGCTTTACTTTTACAAAGCATGACTTGAAAATAAGTTTTATGCTACAAAGCAGAAATCTTTGTTTAAAAATTCTGGAAAGGTGGAATTTAATAGCAGTGGCAACAACAACAAGTACTAGGATTTATATTAGGATTTTAAGCTTTTCAAAATACTTTATGAATATTATCTCTATATCTTCACAATGACCTTGGGAATTAGGTGATACTATTAATCTCCATTTTTACAGAGGAAACTTGGGCAGACAGGTAATAAGTCACTTGGCCAGTCATATGGCTAATGTCTGAGGCTAAATGCTCAGTGTTCTATCCACTATGCAACCTCAATCAATCAAACAACATCTATTAAGTCATGGATACACACCATGTATCCAAAGTCATATTATGTATATATAGTATTAAATATATTATGTATATATATTATATTATGAATATGTATGTATACAAAACATATATGTATATATATAATTTTGTCTAGATGTGGTTTCTCCTGATATATGTAAATACATAGTATTTTGTCTACATGTGGTTTCTTTTGATATATATATATATATATATATATATATATATACAGGCATCCATACATATATATAAATATTCACAAACTATTTTGGGGTAGGGAAGAAGCAGTTGAGGGAATTAGAAAAGATTTCTTGTAGAAGGTGGTATTTGAGTTGAGCTTTGAAGGATGCAGAAATTCTAAGAGATAAGGGCATACCAGAATGGAAGGACAACTTATACAAAAGCACAGAGATGGAAGATATGACATATGCAAAGAACAGTGGGAAGCAGATTGTGAAAATCTTTAAATGACAAACATAGGAGTTGATATTTTGTCATTATGGGGAAAGAGAACAGGGGCCGGAGTATTTTGGGAAGGGTGCCATGTTTAGTCTTAACTTTTAGGCAGCTGTGTGGAGCAGTGGTTCTTAAACTTTTTGGCCTCAGGACAATTTTGCACTCTTAAAACTACTGAAGAACTCTATTCTCTCTCCCCAAAGAGCTTTTATTGATGACGGTTTTATCTTGATAATTTCCATATTAGAAATTTAAATGTATTTATATTATTATTAAAATAGCTTTAATGTTACTGACTACCTGAAAGGGACTTCTCAGGTGTCCTTCACCCACATTTTGAGAACTGCTGTTGAAGTGGATGGCTTGGAGAGTGAAGAAACTTGAGGCAGGGAGCCCAACTAAGAAACTACTATAATAGTGCAGAAAAAGTAAGAAGAGTATGAACAAAGATGGTGGCCATTTAAATGGAGAGAGATAGATAAAAAATCCTATGGAGATCAAGCCAGCTTGGTAATTTTTATATTATTTTATATAAGAATGAAAGAGACTGCAGAATCAAAGAACTTCAGTGTTATGAACTTGAAAGAATAATGATGAATTTCACCAAAATAGAGGGACATGTTTCTAGATACCCAAGCTGAAGTTTAAAATTTTTTAAATTTTATAATGAATGATGCCAACTCTTTTTTTAGATAAAGGGTGTTTTCATTAGTTGGGTTTTCATGCTTTAGCTTAGATAATATGAAACTGTGGGACTTCTCTGGCAAAGGACAATATAATCCCAGGAGAAGTGTGACTTTTATGCCTGGTACTATTGTCTCTGAGGCCTGCACATTTTTATCACTTGTGCTTTATGTACTTGGTTTGGAATACTTTGGGAGAATAAGGGAGTGAGGATCTTGGCAACAGTCAATCATGGATCAAATAGACTTTCTGAATGTTTTTCTGAACTGAACCTTGGTGTACAGTATGTGGTTTTCTTTGTCAACACTTCTCATAAAATACAGTATGAAGTGCAAGCAATCGTTTACTTCTTCATAGTATCCAGGAAGAATATTATTGCCTATTATTTCTAACTTTGAATGGATCACTTTGGGTATAAGGACTATAACTATGTTATATAATCATTACTATATAATAATCACCAATACTATATAATACTATACTATATAATAAAATGCTATACTCTATAATGTTATCATAATCATTACTATTTTTACAGTCTTCTAGTTCCATATCTTAAAAACAGCCAAATGCTTCCTCTGGATAAATATAAGCAACTCCTGTTGAAGTTACTGAGACCTCTGCTCAGGCAGTGGAGGGCAAACCTGGTCCCTAAGAAAGTATGTAACAGCTTCATAAATAGCTCCTGAGTCCTTAATATAGTGTGCTAATAATAAACACCAGCATAGACATAGGCAATATGGAAAAGGTGCTGCTTTAAATCAAAGGGTGGGATCTGCAAAAAGTTGAAATCATTTGCATATGCCTTTTTCTATTTCTATCCTTCAGGAAATCCTTGAAAAGGGAAACTGAGACCTTGTCTTTGTTGATCTCTCAAAATCTGTGGGAGAATCTTTCAATATAGAATTGAAATGGAGCTGGCACCTCTTAGCCACTTTGTGAGGAGAGACATAGCTGTTCTTCTAGGACAACAAAGGCAAACTAAGACATCATCCTCATGATGTTATTGGTCCCCTTCCAGAATAGAGGACAAACAACAACAAATAAAGTATTTCATGGGCCTACTTTTTGTTTAATATTTTTTGTTATGAAATTGATCTGGGACTGGAGCATGTATAATCACATTCATTTGAAATTTTTTGAAAAATAAAAACATTGCCTCATTTTAACTTTAATATTTTCTTCTTGAAGAACATTGTAAATGGTATATAAATCATAGGAAGAGTATTATGTAGAACAGTGGAATTGTTGCCATTCAATTTTTCTTTCAAATATAAGGATTTTAAGATTTCTGTTACCTATTAATGGGGTGGCTAGATAGGTGGCACAATAGATAGAGCACAGGCCCTGAAGTCAGGAGAACTTTTAAAGTTTAAATCCAACCTCAGACTTACTAAACTGTAAATTAACCCCAATTGCCTTGCAAAAAAAAAAATTCTTTTTAAGTGTAAAAAAAGTTTCTATTACTCGATTAAAGCAAAAGACTTTTCTAAATTTAATTGACACCAAATAAGATTTTCCAAAAAGATTATTGTAAAGGATTATATATGAAATTCCGATCTCCATCTAAAAGCTTGCCTTTCCTTTCTAGTACATAATAAATTCAACATGTAACCTCCAAAGCTGTCCTGATTCCCTCTGGCCTTCTTTCTAATTTTAGGGGGGACAAGGTAAACTCCTATTCCTATCTTCCATCTTTCTCCCACTTCCCTCATATTGAAAGAAAAAAAGAAGGAAAAAGTTCTATAACAAACATCTATAGTCAATCAAAACAAAAATCCTACATTGGCTATATTAAAAAATTGTATCACTCTCATCCTGCATCCATCTCCTCTCTGTCAGTTAATAGATAGCACATGCTTTATCACTAGCACTCTTAAATCATGTTGATCATTACATTGATCAGAGTTCTTAAGTCTTTCAAGTTGTTTTTCTTTATGCTTTTATCTATGAATAAATTTTTCTACTTTTGATCAATTTACTGGTTTAGTTCATGTGAAATCTTCCCAGGCTTCTCCTTTGTCATTTCTTACAGTATAATAATATTCCATCACATTCATATATGATCATTTGTTTTGTCATTCCCCAATTGATGAATGCTTCCTTTGTTTCCAATTCTTTGCCACTACCATAAATATTTCTTCACATATTATCCCTTTTCCTTTTCTGTTGATCCCCTTGAAGCATCACTGGGTCAAAGGGCATACACAGTTATGTGATTTTGGGGGTGTTGTTCCAAATTGCTTTCAAATATATCTGAACTAATAATAATGTATCTTTAAAATGATTTATTGTAAATGATATTAAATATCAATACAACTAATAAAACTTAATTTACAATGAAGTAAAATACAACCTCTTATATGGAAATAATAATAATCTTTATATAGTGCTTTAAAGATTTTAAAGAACTTTTTCAGAGACAGAAAAATATTACCTCATTTTATCATCATACAATCCTGGGACGTAAGTGCAATTATTATCCTCATTTTATATACGTGGAAATTAAGGCAGACAAAGATGTACTTTTTAATCAAGTGTTTTTTTCTGTTTACCTGTTTCTGCTTTTTTCTAATTGAAATCTATTCAAAAAGCAACCATTAAGCTTTTACTTTATAAGAAACTCTGTGTTAGATGTTAAAAATGTAAAGACAAAAATGAAACAGTTCCTGTCACTTTGTTTTGCTATTTGTTTTCAAAAAGACCTATCTAAATTTCCCTGCATACTTCATTCTCATTGGTCTTAATTACATTATAGTTTTCCATCCCATTAACATGCATCAATTTAATAGATTTTGATTTGGAAGAGATCTAAGGGAATCATTTGGCTCAATCTGTATATGAGTAAGAATTCTCTCAATCTCAAAGCAGATAAATTGTCATTAGGCAATGGTATAAATGAAAAATCCTTTGGTTGGAAGTCAAAAGACTCACTTACTCTCCCCAGGTCTCAGTTTCCTCATATGTTAAATGGGGACCCCTATGGGATCCTTTTTGCCTATGGATCTAGAATCCTAAGAATGGATATACATGTAGAGATTGCTTATAAACCTCTATAAAGGGGAACCTGTTATTTCCCAAGAAAGTTAATTTCACATCTGGATACCTCTGTTTGCTAAGAAGTTTTTCATCATAATTTTCAGGAAGTTCAATAACACTCACATTATCTCTCCTAGATCTATTTTCCAGGTCTGTTGGTTTTTTCCAAGTACATATTTAACATTTTTTTTTAATTAAAAAAATTTTTTTTTTGGTTTTGCTTGATTGATTCTTGATGTCTCAACGAATCATTCATTTTTATTTGTTCAGTTCTGATTTTTAATAAGTTATTTTCTTCATTAGCTTTTTAAACTTCTTTTTGCATATGTCCAATTGAGATTTTAAATGAGTTGTTTTGCTCTATGGAATTTTTCCATTTCACTAATTTTTTGGTTTTACTTAGTTATTTTCTTTTTTCAATTCACAAATCCTACTTTCCTGGGAGTTCTTTATTTTTCCCAATTTACAAGTTCTGTTTCCCTGGGAGTTCTTTACCTTTTTCAATTCACATTTCAGGAAATTGTTTTCTTTTCCACTTTATCAAATTTTTCTTTTAGTGAGTTATATGCCTTTTCTGTACTCTCTTGCAGAGTTTCTCTTTCCTTTCCCCATTTTTCTTCTCGTTCTCTTTTAAGATCTTTTATAGTTTCTTCTAGGAGAGCCTTGTGTGATGGGGATCAGTTACATTCCCCCTTTGGGGTTTTATCTGGAGACTGTCTGCTATTAGTCTCCTTGGGATTGGAAATCTGCTCTCTTTCTGTATAGACGCTATCTATAGTTAGAGTTTGCTTGGCTTTTTTTACTCATTTTTAAAAAAGCCCTTAGGGTCTTGCCTTCAGAGTAAGGAAGTTACCAGCTTCCTCTACAGAACAGGGACAGATATATGGACAATACCTGTCCTGAAAACGGGCTGCAAAATAGCCAAGCTGTAGAAGTGCCCTGGGAGGAGCCCTGCAGAGGAAGTATCTGCCCTGGAAAGCGCTGCTGCGGAAGTTCCACTGCCCCAGGCAGAGTCCTCCTCTGTGCAGAACTGTGGCTGCCTCAGGCAAAGCCCCCTTGGTATGCATAAGTGTGCCTGTTGTGGGCAAAAGCTCCATGCTGCAGAATGGGGCTGCACAGCTGTGCTGTGGTCTGTGCTGAGTCATTTCTGGTGCTGGGTGTGTGTTGTAGCAGGTCCTGTTAATTCTGGTGTTTTTTTCACACTCTACCTTTGGCATTTAGTGTAATATCTCTGCTGATCTACTGCTTTCTAACCAAAGCAGAGCAGCCAACCTGTGGTACAGTCCTCCCTGCAAATTCTCCACCCACACAGACCACCCCCACCCTGGTCCGCTCAGTGTGCTAACCTCCATGCCCTGCCTCTTTTCCTGCACTAATCTGATCCCACCAATCAGGACAAACCTTTTCTGGCGATCTTCTAGATTATCTTCGGCTGGTAATTTGTTGTACTCCCAATATTTATGGATCCATGAGTCTATCTCCTCTATTATTCCTTTAGTTATGGAATCACTCACTAGTAACAGGAAGCACTTAATCTTTTGCTTTGGATAAATTAGTTCTTATGGCAAATGTTCTCAGAAATAGGGAATAGGAACAATAAGTTGAACTACAAATAGCACAAGGTAGCCATTCTGGGAAGTCACACAATTTTGGAGAAGCTATCTAGTTTTCACTGTCATCAAAACACTTACCAGCATTGATAAAACTATTATCAGACTATTATTTTCAGTCTTCTGTCACTGCAGTTGGCCTACTTTATAAACTTAGAAAAATATATACATATATGTGTATATGTATACATATATATATACTATGTATTATATATGAAACAATATTTTGCATTTATAAGAACTCTAGGGAAGAAAATCTTAAAGATTAATGCTACCTAAATTTCAAAAGTATCACAAGTCAGTTCAGTTAAGCTCCTTTTCCCTTCCAATACATACTAAGATAATATTTTCCAAATTGAATTCTATGCAAATGTGGTATTCTGTATGATGTGAATGGAAGTCACATAATAAAATTCTAAGACTTTAAAAATATTAAAAATGAAATATATATATGTATAAAATATGAAGGTAGTTTTAATTTTCACATAAAACTTTTTCAATCTCCTTTTTTTCTTAAGGGCATTACATATCTTTAGATTCCTACCTATGCCCCAGACTAGCTTTTACAATTTCTATCAATACATTTCAAGCCTTAAGTTCTTCTTGTCCAAAATAGCTGGAATCACTATTCTATGATTTTAGAAAAATGAACTGCTTACAAGATTTAAGGTTAAATCTTGTTAAATCACTTCAGTTCATTCATTTTTTGTTTCTCTGATTCTCTCTGGCAAGAGGGAGGCCCAGTAGTTAAAACTAGTTTGGTTATTTTTGTTGAAGGCATATCTGCATTTTCTTCTTCCAAGAAATCAAATGAAATACCAACCTTACTCCTATGGACTTGAGCACTTTAAATATTAGATAACTAATGGAGTAGCTTATACAAAAAAGTATTTGAAACCTAAATGTGATTTATGATCATGACTTAGAAGATGGGGAATTCAAAGGAAGGCTTACTAGAAAGGGTTATGTAACCAGGAATTTTGTTTAGTTGACAAAATTAAATGACTATTAATTTATCCTAGAAGTTGTGAGTGTCAAGTTTCAGGAAATACAAATACACCATTTTGACTAGAACCCTAATGATAATAATTTATCTATAAGATTTTAAAGTTTCCAAACACTTTACAAACTTTATCAGATATGATCCCCACAACAACCTTGTGAATATGGACATTAATTATTCCCATTTCAAAGCTTGTAGAAGACTTGTTTAGGGTCACCTAGCTAGTTTCAGAGGCATAATTTGAACTCAAGTATTCTTGATTCTATTTCTAGTGTTGCATAAAAGACAGTTGTATGAAAAAAGCTGGAATGGTATGTAGAAGCTAGGTTTTTGAAAACTTTGAATGGCATGTTGAGGAGGTTATATTTTATTTTAGAGGCAATAGCAATAGGGAGCTGCTGAAAGTTTTTGAGTTTTGAGTTTTTGAGTAGCATTTGTGCGTTGGGAAGATTATTTTGATAACTATGTGGAGGGTATATGGGAAAGGGATTAGACTGCAAGCAAAGAGATTTATTGTGATAGTCTAGAACAGTGCCATTAGATCCAACTAGGCTTCTCCACTGACTTAGAAAACCACAAACTAACATTATTTGTGTATTGTATGCTAATTAATTTATCAAATATTTTTCAATTTGTACATTTTTAACTGGTTTAGGTCACTTTTGCCTGGGGCCATAAATTTGATACTTCTGATCTAGACGATGTTTGACAGGTTTCAAGGAGATGTAATCGAGAATAGAGAGAAAGGAGAAGATAACAAGATATATTGAGGAGATGAAATGAACAACAATGTTCAACATGTTTCATTAATTAGAACTGATTGGAAATGATATGATGAAAGAGGAAAGAGTTGAGTTAAGGTTACAAACCTGGGCAACATGGAGGGATGGATGGTTAATGATCTCAACACACATATACAATTTTGGTTTATGGAGGAAGTCAATCAGCTTCATTTTGGCAATAGACAGTTGGCAATGTAAATCTAGAGTACTGAAGAGAGATTAGGGATAAACATAGATCATAGGATCATTCATATGGTTGTGAAGGGAACTTCTGCCTCAATGTCAATTTTATAGATAAGGAAGATGAAGTCCAGGGAAGTTAAATCAGTCAGTCAGTTAACAAGTATTTATGAAACATTTACTATATGCCAGATACTATGCAAAAATAGTGCCTGCCCTTCAAGAAGATCACATTCTATTATTGGAGACAATATACAAATAACTACCTACATACAAAATGTATGTGTATAAACTCGTTCATACACATACATACACATATGTCCATATATGAACATTTAATATTGTATGTATATATATAGACACACACACATGTGGACCAGATGAAATGTAACCTCAGAAGGAAGGTTCTGTCTTCTTAGTATTGCATCAATACTAAGGGGGATCGGAGAGACTTCTTCCAGAAGGTGAAAGACACTTTAGCTTTCACAGTAGCCTAGTAGTAGGCAGGAATGAAGAAGGTGAGGATTCCAAGAATCAGAGACAGCCATTGAAATTCCATCTTGAAATGGAATTTCATGTGCAGAAAATAGACAATCAGAGTCACTGGATCATAAAATATGTGTAAGAAAACTGGAAAGTTAGGAAAGGGGCAATTTATGAATGGTTTTAAAAAACAAACATTGTATGATCGTGGAGGTAACTGAAAGTCATTCTAAAAAATTATTGAGTGGATGGGTGGGGGAGCAAGGTAATATGATCAGACCTGTCCTTTAGATAGATCACTTTGGTAGCTGAATGGAGAATAAACTGGAAAAAGAGTTAATGCAAGGGAGATCAAAAAGCAGGCTATTGAAATAGTGTAACTATGAGGTGATAAAGGTTTGAATTAGAATAGTGACAATGTCAGAGGAAAGAAGGAGAAGTATATGAAAGATATGAAGGTAGACATCAGGACTTGGGGTGTGGATAATGAGAAACTATGGAATTGAGAATGACACCTAGTCATTCACCTAGAAGAATCATGGTACCCTCCACAATAAAAGTATGGAAAAAGGGAAGGTTTAGGGGAAATGATGATGAGTTCAGTTTTGGAGTTTAATGTGTCTACAAGACATCTAGTTAGAGAAGGACAATAGACAGAAGGTTAAATGTCTTGTCCAAATCTGCAGGAGAAAAACTAAGTAATCTGTCCAAGGTTGCACAGATAATAAGTATCAAAAGTAGAATGTGAACCCAGATCCTCTTACTCCAGAGACAGATATTTACTTATCTCTTCACTGGGACAAAAATTTAGGAATTTAGAATTCAGCTTCTTTTTAGCAATTATTTCATCAATACTTGTAATGGGCTGAAGCTCGAATTGATGCACTGAGGTCCTAAGCACATGAGGCTAAATAGTAATTGGACCATACTCTATTAATATATGCTTGGAGAAAGAATGGCTCCCGCCCACTCTTTGTGCAAGTCCTGATGTGTTGTATAAGAAATGACGTAGGGACAATTTTGGTGTGTGGAGGCAGAGGGATTCACATTTGCTAATCCCCCTTCCCCTCCACAGAGAATAAAAATTGAAGATTTTCCCTTAACCTGAATTCCTGACTCCAGCTGATTTAAAAATACATGGTCATCACAATTCGTGCCCAAGTGTAGGAACCAAGGACCCTACTTTCACTGAAGAAGTCTCCAGTGACCAGGAACTTAGGTGAGTATTGTAATAGACAAACAGGGAACTTATTTTCTTAAAAACTAAACTAGTAACCTTTTTTGGCTGAAATGGGACAAATGCTAGCTAAAGATTCTCCATCCCCACCCCCACCCCAGGAGTGGCATGCTTAAGCTGATAGAAGGACAAGGGCTACTTATAACTTGGGAACAGATAGCTAGACTTCTGGGTACATTAAAAAGCACCTCCCCTTGGTTCTTAGAGGAAGAACAATTCTCTTCAGATAATTGAACATTAATTGGGCAACAGATCTCCACATATTGCAACGAAAAAGGCCCTCATTCAGTTTCCATAGAGGCATTCTATGTATACAATATAATACAGTTGGCCTTAAAGAATCCTATGATTTATAGAAGAAAGAAAAAAAAGCTCTAGGAATAGCCAAATGGGGAAGCCTGAAATAAAGGAGGAAGACAATGAACAGATTAATGACCATATCCCCACAGGACATGGAGACTTAAGAGAGGCTCAAGGGTGTGGTGAATCTGAGGCAACTTCAGCCCCACCTAAGGAGCAGGTAATTGACTCTCCTCCATCAACTCCACCCTCTGGGATGGAGAGAGGAGGGGTAGTGGGGGGGGGGGCAGTGACAGCACCAGCACCTCCCCACCCCCAGCATCCAACTACTCCTATGACTAGATTGCAAAAGGGACTAATTAAGGCCAAGGCAGAAGGGAGAGATGTAACTGAACTCCAAGCTCACATTTTCCCCGTGATTCAACAGTTTAACTCTCTTCAGGTCAAGAAAGTAGAAAATATGTTCCTTTTGATATAGAAATCCTCAAAGACCTGAAAAAGGCTTGCACTCTTTATGGGACTATATCAGCTTATGTTAAGATGTTATTACAGAATTTGGCTTTTGAAATCTTAACCCCTAATGACTGGAAATCTATAGTAAGGGTATGTCTAGAACATGGACAAAAGTACTTGTGGGTTTCTGAATATAGTGAGCTCTGTAGAATACAAGCCCAACAAAATAGTCAAAGTGGAGTTCATGCTGCAATCTCTTGTGACTCATGAACAGGTGTAGGTTCCTATGCAGATGTCGCAGTATAGATTAATTATTCCATATGAGCAAATTGCTGCTAATGCTATCAAAGTGTGGGTTTCTCTCCACAATGAAGACGACAAGGGTGAGGCCTTCACAAAAATAACACAAGGACCAAATGAACCCTTTGCTGACTTTGTGGGATGTTTGCAAACAGCTATCACAAGAACTAATGGTGAAAATATAGTAACAGACATTTCGATAAGGCAACTTGCTAAAGAAAATGCTAATGAGATTTGCAGAAGAATTATACTAGGGCTGCACAAGGATGCTCCTTTAGAGGAGCTCATAAGATGCTGTGCCACAGTGGGCACAAATGCCTTTTATAGCCAGGCTATGATGCAGACTTCCCAAGATTCCAACCTGGGAAGACAGGGTCCCTTTTGGCAAGGGACTTCCAGAGAGACTCGTCAATGCTTTCAGTGTGGTAAAGTAGGGCATTTGAAAGCTCAATGTTGGTATAGAGACAGAATGAGAAAAGAAGGTGGGAGAACAAGACCCAATACCCCATGTCCAAAATGCAACAAAGGCTTCCATTGGGCCTCAGAATAGAGACAGATTCAGGGAAACGGGATGAGGGACCCAGCCCCAGGGCCCCAGGCAAAAAAATACTTGGGGATGCTACACCCAGAGAGTGCCTAGAAGTCCAGTACCCAAACATGACCAATCATCCAGGACACCATATGATGGGAAAAAGGGATTACACAACCAATCAGCCAGGAAGCAACCTGATGGGAGAAAGGGATTACAATTGGGAAGAATAGAATTGTATGCAGCTGGGACAACTGAGATACACCCTGGAGAGGTGAAATCTGTTTCTTACTGATGTGGGAAACTGGGGAATGTGTAGATAATATCCCAGTCACTAATACAGGTAGACAATGTTGACTTATTACTCAGGAGAAGTAGTAGCATCAGGTCTACTCATACAGAATCCTAATAAGCAAACTGGTGATAGTCACCCAGATTCTGACTCCAGACCACAAAATCCAGGAATATACTAGACAGCAGCTGTAACAGCTGACCAACCTATGGTCACGATCTATATAAATGGCCAAACATTAGAAAGATTGGTAGACACAGGTGCAGATTGTACAGTCATTAGAAGTGCCAACTGGCCCAGTCACTGGCCAAAGATTAAAGCAGACACCTACATGTCGGGCACAGGAGGATCAATAGCAGCTGAAGTTAGTGCTGCCCTTATGAGATGGACTTTTGAAGGCAAAACAGGAGTTTTACTCCTTTTATAGTTGAAAAAATCTCCATCAATCTGTAGGGAAGAGACGTTTTACAGCAATTAGAGTTAAAAATGAGTACTTCGGTTTTTTAGGCAGGGGTGCTGTTGAAGGCCTATCAACACTTTCACCTGTTTCTATCCAATGGAAAACTGATACACCAGTGTGGATAGAACAGTGGCCTTTAGGTAGCAATAAAATTCAGGCCTTATTAGATATAATACAGGAGCAACTTGACCAAGGACATTTACAACCTTCTCTAAGTCCTTGGAATTCCCCAGTGTTTGTTGTAAAAAAGATATCTGGAAAATGGAGGATGTTGACTAATTTAAGAAAGGTAAATGAATAGATGGAAACTATGGGAACTCTTTAGCCTGGACTTCCATCTCCTACTCACTTGCCTAGAGAATGGTCTCTTTGGGTCATAGATATTAAGGATTGTTTCTATTCTATCCCTCTGAATAAGGAGGATATGAAAAGATTTGCTTTTTCAGTGCCCAGCGTTAACTTAGCTGTGCCCTATAAAAGATATGAATGGACAGTTTTGCAACTGGGAATGAAAATTAAATGAAAAATGCCACTATATGTCAAATGTATGTTGCTGCTGCTCTTGTCCCGGTAAAAAAAGCATTTCCAAAAGTTATGCTATTACATTATATGGATGATATATTGGCATGTGCACCTGAAGAACAAATGTTAGAAGCATGTCTACAAAAAACCATAGAAACACTAAAGAATTACAAATTGTACATAGTTTCAGAAAAAATTCAAAGACATGCTCCTTTTCAATATTTAGGATATTGAAGTATACCCTAAAGTGCTTATAGTACAAAAACTGTTCTTAAGAACAGAGAAGCTAAACACCTTAAATGATTTTCAGAAATTGATAGGATGCAACCATTGACTGACTACCTATCAATTGCAACTATTATATGATATTTTAAGGGGAGACAGTGCTTTAAATTCACCACGCCAGCTTACAAAATAAGCTCAAAAGGCTTTGAGAAAAGTTGAACTGGCTTTATCCAATGTGGTTGAAAGAGTCACTCAAAAACCCTTGGAAATATCAGTTTTTGCCACACAAGAGGCACCCATAGCAGCCCTTCATCAAAGAGACAGTATGTTAGAGTGGGTGAACCTCCCAGCACAACCAGAACAATGCCTTACTCTCTACCCAGTGCTTGTGGCTAGAATTTTATTAAAGGCCATTAAGTGAGCAGTAAAATTATCCGGGACAAGACCTGACAAGATATACACCTTTTATACTAATACACAAATTAATGTGTGCTGTGAGACCATCCCAGAGTGGCAAATTTTATTAGCCATGGCTCCAAATTTTACACATGGGTCTCCATTAAAGATAACCAGACTATTACATAATTGGTGATGGATTCTTGAAGAAAAGGTTTCTAAAGTTCCTCTTAAAGGACCAACTATCTTTACAGATGCATCCAAACATATTTGTGCTGAATACTCTCATGACAACTATAAAGAGAGTAGTCAGAACTCCTTTTTAGTCCACTCAGCAGAATGAATTGTACGCAATCCATTCTAGCTCTTACTCATTAACCGGGAGACATAAATATAATATCTGATTCGGCCTGTTCAGTAGGTGTGGTACAAAGAATTGCCACAGCCCAAATAAAATTTGCAGCCTCTAATATATATCAGCTCTTTAAGAAACTTCAAGAGCAAGTGAGAAAGCATCCAGGTAAGCTTTATATCTTGCATGTCCACTTTCATAGTGGACTTCCAGGTCCCATTTTTGATGGTAATTCAAAGACAGATAGCCTTCTAACTATGTTGGTCAATTCTCCTTTATTCCAAGAAGCCCAGGCATCTCATTCTAAATATCATCAGGCTGCTCGAGCTTTATGTTTACAATTTGGAATCACAAGAGAGGAAGCTAGGAGCATAGTAAAAGCCTGTACGGTTTGCCTTCCTTTCCACGCTCCTACACTGCCTCCAGGGAAGAACCCTCGTGGTTTGAGACCCAATGAAATCTGGCAAATGGATGTGACCCATTATAAATCTTTTGGTCGTCTGTCTTTCATCCATGTTGTGGTAGACACCTTTTCAGGATTCACTTTTGCAATACCAGCAGCAAAAGAGACAGTCCGAGTGGTCACTGAATTCCTCACACAAGCATTTGCCATTATGGGTGTGCCACAAGCAATAAAAACAGACAATGGTCCTGCATATACTTCCAAACATTTTGCACCCTTTTGTGTACTGGCATACCTTTTAATCCTCAAGGACAGGCAATAGTAGAGAGGAGAAACAGAGACATTAAGACACTCCTCCAAAAACAAAAGAAAGGGGGAGCCACAGATAACCCTAGAGAACTTCTGAATCTAACTCTTTATACTATTAACTTCTTGATTTTTCACAAAGATGCACTGGCTCCGGCAGATAGGTTTTATAACCCACCGGAAGGGCAGTGTCCAGTGCGAGCGGCTCCACTATCTTTAGATAATTGCCAGGTGATGTGGAGAGACCCAGAAAGTGGTAAATGGAAGGGACCAGATAGGCTAACTGCTTGGGGGAGAGGGTTTGCTTATATCTCTACAGGTGGAGAAGGAATCAGATGGGTGCCAACGAGGTGTATTTGCCTTGTCCATTGCAGAGAGATGGAGCAGACTCTTGAAATGAAGGAGAAGACCCAAGAAATAGTGGGTGGTTCTGTTGCTGATTGTGCTCACCATTGAAAGAGCATGGCAGTTACGGTGTTTGACTCATGGACATTGAAAATTGTTGGACTTCAAAACCCTCAGGAATCATTGGATTCTCTGAGACATAAGATTGTTGTAGGACTTGAAAACCCTCAGGAATCATTGGAATTGCTGAGACATAAGACTTGAAAGCCCTCAGTAATCAATGGATTTTCTGAGAAATGATAAGACTGTTATAGGACTTCAAAATCTGCTGGAATCATTGGATTCCCTAACACATAAAAAGACTTTTTCAGGACTTCAAACATGGGAGGGATCATTGGATTCCCTGACATGTGAAGCAATGGACAATAGATTGGTTTTGGCTGCTGAAGAAGGCGTATGTGTGACTGCTGTTTACATACCCTCCTTCTAGGACTTCTGGCAATCTTTTACAACACCATGTTGATTTATGTTGTTTGTTATACTGATACTTGCATGTACAATTCATGTTTGTTACACCACATCGAGCCTGCACAGACTGTGGGGAGAGTCACCACTAATAGCCTCTGTGTTATTGCTATGTACTTGTGTAATACCTCCCATGCTGATGGGTTTGTGCATACTTGTTTCTAATAAGACCCTTCAGCCCAGAAACTGGCTAGCAACCCTCACTTCCTTTGGTGCTTTCACCTCCCTTCCTGAGAAGTCGGGGGGGGGGGGGGGGGGGGGGGAAGTCAGGGAGGCTGTGATCACCTCCTTTTCGGTGCTTTCACCTTCTTTCTTGAGAAGTCAGGGAGGGTGTGATCACCTCCCCTTGGGGGCTCTGACCTCCCTGAGGAGTCAGGGATGGCATGACTACCTGTGTTCTAAAACAAAAGAAAGCGGGAGATGTAATGGCTGAAGTTTGAGTTGATGCACTGAGGTCCTAAGCACATGAGGCTAAATAGTAAATGGACTATACTCTATTAATATATTGGAGAAAGAATGGCCCCGCCCACTCTTTGTGCAAGTCCTGATGTGTTGTATAGGAAATGATGTAGGGACGATTTTGGTGGGTGGAGGCAGAGGGGCAGGAAGAGAGGTGGGGAGAGACTGCTGGCTGAGTTCCTGTTGCAGGTGCTCACATTTGCTAATCCCCCTTCGCTTCTACAGAGAATAAAGATGGAAGATTTTCCCTTAACTTGAATTCCTGACTTGGGCTGATTTTAAAACGTGGTCATCACAAATACTGTTGCAAAAGCAGCTGCGTAATTTTATGCAATATTCTCACAGTTCTCATATCACTCTGCATCAGTTCAAACAATCTTCCTATATTTCTCTAAGTTTGTCATATTCATCATTTATTACTGCCCAATCTCATTATGGATCTATGTATATACATGCATACACATATATTATAGGTTTTTAAATAAATCATTTACCCATTGATGATTCTGTAGCTTGTCATTAGCATTAAAACATATCATCTATGGGAGGAGATAGGAATTCAAGGGGGAGATTCCTAGGCTTCAGTGTGGATAGAATTTCAAAGGGGAAGTCCCCAGCCTGCAGAGCAGATTGGATTGCAAGCCAGTCGGATGCTGACCAAACCCTGCCATGTGGACAGCTAAAGTAAAGAGATTTCTTTGTTGCATCAAAACTTTGCACTGGTGATTCAGGCAATTCTCCCTTACTTTCTGAGAGTTCAGAATTAAAGAGGAGGAAATACCTGCCTGAGCTATTTGTAGTGCAAAACCCAACATTTTAACACAATTTTCTTTTAATTATTAGGAGAACTATTGTTCTCCAGAGGATGTTAATTCCACCTCAGCCTCTCATAGGGATGATGCCCTTGATCTCATTATAGCCCACAAATGATCCATCTTTATGATCCAGAACTTTAAAATTTCTTCTTCTAACCAAAATCATCTATACTTTATTTATTTTCTTGTACCTTACCTCTCCTCTAAAATCTATTCTTTATCTCACTGTAATTTCTAGTTACTCCAACCATTCCAGCATTTAACCCTTGCTATAGTGTAACTTTGAAATTAAAAGTTATTACTCCCTGTTCTTTTGTCCTTAACTCTATCTCTGAAGAAGTAGATCTTCTCTTTATTTAGACCAATCCTTGTGCCTTTGAATTCCCACATCTTGCTCTTTTCTTATACAAACTCTCTCTGTCTGTCTGTCTGTCTGTCTCTCTCTCCTTCTCGCTCTCTCTTTCTCTTCCGCTCTTTCTCTCTCCCTCTCTTTATTATGCCCCCCTCTCCTCTCTCTTCCCTTTTCTCTGTCTCTCTTTCTTCCTCTCCTTTCTCTCTTTCTCTTTTCTTATCTAGTAATATGTGACCTATTCTTTTCACCTATTCTTTAAAAAGATGAGATTTAACAAAAACAACTTTTCATGATATCCTTTTATCTCTTCAAGCTTTTGTCCTATAATTCTTCTCCCTTTCTAAGCAAATGTCTTTGAAAAATTCTAGAAAAATCATTATTTTCATAGTTCAACCTTCAGCAACATGGCTTCTGTTTTCAGTTCTCAACTCAATTTTCCCTCTTTTCATTCCCCATATCAATGGCTTTTCTCAAGCTTCATCCTTTTGACCTGTTATATCTGACTTCCAAAGAGTAGAACATGACTGAATAACTGAACACACTGCCAACAATGACAAATATGACTGCTTTCAGTACTACCACTAACAATTGTAAATATGTCTGTTTTCAATATCCCCTATTAAACTGATTGAAGCATATGGCTCATGTTCTAAAACTAGCTTCCTTTTCTTCTGTGATTAACTCTTCTATTATAAACTTGGTGAAATGAAGGAAAGATCTCTTTGCTGTTAATAGTATGTAAATTCATACTTTCTCATAAATTTACATTCTGGTATTCCTATCTTGGGCATCTGCCCATGCTAGATCAATATGAATTTAAGATTAATAACTGTTATTGGATTTTAAAACAGTTTGTGCTATGAATGTGTATGATCCTGCATACTCATTGATGGAACATACTATTGATTACAGCAACCACCTCATTCTAAAATATTCTTCTTCTTGTAGGCAAAGAAATGCTTCTGTTTGCATATTGCAATATTCCCAGATTTGTAAGAATTAAATCCTTGTGCACTTGAATCTCATGTGAGTCTAGACATAGTATAGGAATAGAGGTATAACTTAAAAATGTCTTAAGATCAAAGAGAACTGAGCTACTCCAAATACCCAGACATGTATACCAACTTTAAAATCCTTATAATTATTTTTATTTTTCATTCATTAGACAAATTTTTTAAAAATAAGAGATTAACTTAAGGGTTTGCTATTTAAAGAAAATTTTAGGAAACCATTTGTTACATAGTCACCATGTAAAGAAAATAATTCTGCACCACATACAATATATCTTTTTTTTAATCTAGATTTATATACTGTTATTTTGCTTGAATAAAACTCTGTGAGGAATACATTACAATACAAAAAACATTTCTCTACAGGACAAACATTTTTTACTTACTCTGCTTCTGCATCTAAATGTGTTTAATTTTGTTTTTCTCTTCCTTCATTTTATTTTTATACCAATTTTGGAAGGATATTTCTTTTTAAGTATATATGAACTATTGTTCATATTCCAATCTCAGCTTTCTCCTTCTCTCCTGACATACACACAAAGAAGATGTCAAGGTTAGGATGTACCTCATAGTCTAAGTATCTTACAAACAAATACCTATTCATGTCTGATCCTTAGCATGTTTAAATCTCTAACCAATGCAATTGTAGATGAGTGGAAAGGTAAGAAATTCACTCACTTTCTTCATCTCTTTATTTATCATTATATTTACAACTGATTTTAAGTAATTCAATGAAAATATTTTGATGAAAAGCTTTATAGGCTGAATCAAGTTTCAATGTTGAAACTAATTCCTATGCTTTGGTGATTTTCTCTCTGAAAGAGTTACAACAGCAGAAAAAAAAATCAACTTGTATATAGTTGCAAAGATGCCAGACTAAATGAGAAAACCTAGATTTTAATCCCAGGTTTGTCACTTATGTGACTTGAAGAAAATCACTTCTAGGATTCTGAGGGAAAATCTAGGCATCAATTTCATTAGATCATAGAAATTAAAAATGAAAAAGATCTTAGGAATCATCTAATTTGAAAATATTAACCATTTTGTATGTGTGTGTATGTGTGTTATGGACCCTTTGGTACCCAGTTAAAAACTATGGATCTCTTCTCAGAATATTTTTTTAAATTCATAATTACAGGAAATGATAATTTTCAGTTAGTGATTAGTGGGGGGGGGGATAAAATATAATCCCCCTCCATCTAAGTCACTGAAATGTATCCATAAACTCCTTTTTATGAACCCCTAATATGGTCCAATTTTTCGTCTTACCAGAAGAAACCAGAGAAGCCCACAAAAATGTAATCACTGAGATAGTAAATGGTAGAGTCAAAATCTGACCTTGTTCCTCTGATTTTGAAGCCAGTCTTCATTTCAGTATACCACAATGAGTTTGACCACACTCTCCTTCAAATATTTTCCCATGAGGCTAGACAATGGCAACAACCATGTTGTACAAGATCACTAACTAAATTAAATCCATGGATGCAGCTTGTGGAAAGGAGTAAAACTAGCTAGCCAAACTGAACAAACAACTCATGTGGCTAAGTTCATGAAGAATTCAGATAAACTTATAGAAAGTAGATGCAAATGTTTCATTAAGAGAAGTTAGGAATATATAGAAAATAAATAAACTACTATTTGAACTTGACTTCATGGAGAAAAACCAGATCTCCCTCTCAAAAAAAATCCCTTGGTCCTTCTTCCTGTCAAAGATAGAATATTAGGTAAAAAGAACCAGGGTCCAATTTAATATCATATATTTAATATTCATATGACTTCTGTTTCATCAGAATTTGTCCTAAACAACTGGATATCCAGAAACAGATAAAAAATGAATATCTAGTCTCCTTGACTGAGATGAGGAACAGGTAGAATTTTATAAGAAATACAGCTCAGATTTCTAAAATAATAATTGATTAAAGTTAGCAGATAAGTACAAGTAATTCTAGTCTATGCAACTAAATATTCTGACTCTAGATGTAAGGAGGCCAAAAGAAAAATAGGCAGTCCACTAGAAACAAGAGTTTGATGACATAATCAGTAGAAAAAATGTTATTTCAAAAATTAAAAGAAACAGCAGGCAATTAACCAATTAGCCTATATTATCTTATTGTAAGCAATAACCAAAAAAAGGTCTGATTATAGAAATTCAAAAACAAAAACCTTTTATTGGAAGGAATAGAAGTGTTACCTTGTATTTTAAGTCCAATATGAGGCATTTAATTCTGCTTCTGAAAAAGTGTGCACGAGTCTTCTTTTAAAAGGCACTAATAAATAGGTAATTTAAAGGTGTTTCCATTGAAAAGATATAAATAAATTGGGAGATTTTTCTATTTCTTAACCAAATGATTTGTTCTTATCTGTCTATTCAGAGTGTTCAAAATATCTAAAGCAGCTATTTGGAAAAACGAGTTCTTCCCTTGTGATCAAGGTGTCATATCCACAACTGATAGCATTCTATAGATTTATCCAGCTTTTTATTTGTTTTTTCTATATATGTCCTCTCGAATGGTCATTTGACAGTTTTCTGGAGATTTTACCACCAAAGTAGAGAAATTGATCTGGCTTGGCTCAGGAAACTACTTTAATAACTTAGTTTCCTTAACGGGCTTTGAAAAGAGGGAACTCCATCCCCCTTCCCCCACTACAAACTTTTCTGATTGAAAAAGAGACTACCAGCCATGCCAGAGAGAGCTCGGTAACAACAGTAACTAATGAGAAGAGTTTGAATGAAAATATCAGAAAAACTAGCGAAAGAATAGGCTGATGGAAGTTCTTAAGTCATTCTCTTATCTCCTAGCTTATTTTGATGGCACAAATGAATTTTATAGGGGCTTTACCATTTATCATACTTGTAGCTCCTGCCCCTTTGTGGCATGTGCTTGCTCTGTTCAGAAGGATTTGGTGCTTTGGTATAATGGTATCAAACCCTGGGAGGTTTGATCCTTAACATCTCCTCCCCCCTTTCCCTACCATGGCTCTTATGACAAATGGGGAGAAAAAGGGTAGAAAGGAAGGGAGCTGAATCCATTAAAAAGGAAAGAATTTTTTACCTGTTCTCCTCTCCTTCTATTCTCCCATGTATCAAGTTATTATCTATCATTAGATTTCCCATGGAGGAATAGGTGAGGAATTGTATACTCTCTCCCATTTTTTTCAGAATTGTACCAAACTATCCATGGGATTTTCTTGGCAAAGAAAAATTACAAGAGTGGCTTGCCATTTCCTTCCAATGGATGAAGGCAAACAGGTTAAGTGACTTGCTCAGGATCACTTAGCTAAGTATCTTAGGCTGAATTTGAACTTAGATCTTCCTGACTCCATGCCCAGCACTCTATCCACTGTGCCACCTAACTGCCTCAATATATATAATGGAAAAAACAAACAACAAAAAAGCCCAAGAGTAAATAAGCATAGCTCAAAAGAAGAAACATAGCTTAAAAGAAGAAATATGAGATATTCCTACTCCTCACAAGTGTCATACATAGCATAAATTTTTTTTCAAGGTATTGATCAATTATGCTGAGTTCTTCTTTTTTCTTTAAAAATAAGCTGAACCAAGAAAATGTTGTATATAGTAACAAAAATATTTTAAGAACAACTTTGAGTGATTGAATCCTTTTGACTATTATAAATACCTAAATTCACTATAAAGGACATATGAAGGAAGATGCTATCTGAATCTAGAGAAAGAACTCCTAAATAGAAGTATATATAGAATGATTTTACACAGACACATACATACTTTATTATATATTCAAAAGAAATAGTGAATAGTATATAATTGATTTGCAGTTTCATGTACAATCATCTTTTTTTTCCCTTTTCTATTATATTATAGAAATGCCTGCTTTATTTCTTAAGTTCAGAATAAAATAAATTCAACTAAAAATAAATAAATATCATGACTTTGTGATACAAGATGGCTCTCTGGGATGGGGAGGAAAAGGAATACTAAGGGAAACTATGGTGATATAAAAATAAAACCCAAAAAGCATCAATAAAAACTTTTAAAAAAGTAAACAAAAGATATGATAGATTTTATACATACATATGTAATTGTGTATATATGCATATACACCACATATATGTTTAAAAGTATGTATTTTATTCTGCAGACAAGAGGAAAATAATAAAAATATTTGAGGAAAGTAGTGATAGGCCAGACTTATACAATGGGAAGATTATTTTGGCAGCTAAATGAAGGATAAACTGGAAAAAAAAAAAGATTTAGAAATACAGATACCAATTAGAGGGGTATTCTAAAAGTATTAAGCTCAAGAACCTGAGCTGAGTGGTGACAATATAAGTGGAGAAAAAAAGGACAGATGACAAAAATATTAGGAAGGCAAGATGTTGATTAATGGGATTTGGCAATGTATCTGCTGAAGGTAAGGGAGAAACCTTGGAGATGGAGTAACTAGGGGGGAAAAAGGAGAGAAGTTAGGATATGAAACAGGTTTAGGGAGAAAGATGATAATTAGTATTTATGTAGAACTTTTAAGGTTTGGTTTGCAAAGTGCTTTATAAATATTAACTAATTTTTTCCTTATGACAACCCTGGACTATTAGATCTCAATTATATAATGAACAGCTAGGTGGCCCAGTGGCTAGAGTACTGGGCTTGAGTCACAGAGACCTGACTCAAATCTGGCCTCAGATATTTACTATGTGATTCAAGACAAGTCACTTAACCCTGTTTCCTTCAATTTCCTCATCTATAAAATGAATTTTAGAAGGAAAAAGCAAATTATTTCAATATCTTTGACAAGAAACCCCCAAAATGAGGTCACAAAGATCCAGATATAACTGAAATGACTAAATAACCACAAATAGATGTGTGACTCGACAGGGTCACACAACTAGTCTGACTAGATTTTAACTGAAGCTTTCTAGGTGTCCAGCCTTGTATCCATTGGGCATTATAAGACAAAAATATTGGTCCAAAAACAAAAGACTAGAGCTCAAGGGAGAGTCTGGGGCTGCATATATACACACATGGATATGTGGACACATAGTATTTGTATGTTTATATATATGTGGACATGTACATTCTATAATACTTTATAATTTATTTCTATTTCATAATAGTCATCTGTTATGTCATATTTATAAGCAATCTCTTATTGGTCATAGTAAAGAAAGGATTAAAGAAAGGCCAGTAATAATAATAGGATTCCATAAGAATAGTAATCTCAGAGGCAAGACGATAGATCTTTAGCTGTGAAGGAATAAGGATAAAGCTATACATGATTGCAACCTTAAAAATATGCTTTCTATTTTACAGGGACAGAAATAAATTTGTCTTTTTGGTGACTGTTTCCTTTGGTTTCCATAAGCACTAGTAATTCAGAAATGAAAAACCTGGCTCATTTGGAAGACTCAAATTCTGCTTTTACTTCTGACCAAAAGGGAAAAAAAAAGTTACAAAATGAGCCTTAGTTCTAATCTATTGTTTTAGGTTAAGATGTTTTACTTAACTGAACAGCACAGATTTTGTTTGAAAACAATTTGCTTTTATAAATGTGGGGAACTGCACTTTGAAATTATCTTCAGAAATCTAGTAAGTTCCAGAATGTAGACTGGAATAAGAATAAACAGCCAGTTTGGAATTTTATCAGCATGTAATCAAAACCATGACTGGTTAAGAAAAAAAGTCAGAATCAATGCCAAATTAGAAAAAAAAAAGAAGATAAACAATGTCATGCAAATATGTCAGTGTACTTAAACAAGCTATCAATGAAAATTAGGAAACAGATATAAATAAAGAGAAGTTTAATTGACATAAAGAGGTCAGTGGAGTAGGGAGGTCAAAAGAGACGAGAAATTTATCTTGTCCAGTGGATATTTGATTTCCTCACACATATTAGTCAAGGACAACACTGGTTTAGAACATAAACTCAAGTTTACAATATAATAGGAGAGGATGACAATGCAGTAGGAAGCAAGAGATGGACAATCTAAATAGGAATTTACTATGGCCAATGTTCAGAGATTTGTGGGTCCAACCACAGCTTCATGCCTATTGTACTAGAAATATCAACCCTAAAATATTTTGAAAACTGGTAGCATATAATGCAAACATTTTTGAGAAACCAACATAATACTTAAGTATTAGCAGAGCTTAATATCTCCTCAAAGCTATGCCTCAATTAGAAACATCAGTTTGATTTCATGTTGCCGGCCAAGCTCTTATCAACATCTTCTGCTTATTTCAACTCCAAATCATCAGTATTGAAATAATTTATTTATATTTATCCCCCAGAAGAAATCCTCAAACTTTCAGAAATTCCATTCCCTTGAGAGAAGCATTGATACCCACCAAGTACTTAAAAAACAAAAAACAAAACAAAAAAAAAACTAGAGAAAAATCTTCAGCATGATGAAAAGATTGTTTCTGAAGAACTTATGAGAGAAGATGGACATGAATGCCACCAGATAAGAAGCTCTGAATGAATGGGTTTATCTGAATGGGTGCATATCAGCATGAGGAACACTCATGATGGGAACACTGATCAGTCAGTTAATTAACAAACATCTATGAGGGGCCAACTGCATGCACAGTACTATGCTAGACTTCGGGAATATGACAAAAATTAAAGTCTCTACTCTTAAGGAGTTAACATTCTACTAGGGAAGACCAGATAAATGAGTACATACAGAACAAATACAAGATAATTTAGGGAGGGAAGGCACTAGGAGTTAGAGGGATCCTTAAGTTATGAAGGAAAAAAGGATTCTAAGAGTTGGGTATTTAGGAGGGGCTAATTCAGGCATCAGGGACAGCCAGGAAAAAGGCACTAAGATGGTGATGAGGTCTTCAATGTTGGGTGTAGTTAGCAAAGAGAAACTGAAGAACTGATAAAAATTAATCCTTAGGCTGGCAGGGAGAAAGAAGACTTTCCCCATACTTTCTCCTTATCCCTCTCCCATGCCACAATCCTGTCATGATTTGTGGTGTCTTTCTAAACCCTACCATGACTTGTTGTGTCCCTCTTAACCCCACTCCTCCTAGTCACTAACCTCTTTCTGAGTTTAAATCTTGCCTCAGATATATGCTAACTTGTGTGATGCTAGACAATCACTTAATTCTGTTGGCCTCAGTTTCTTTATCTGTAAAATGAGCAGGAGAAGAAAAAAAATACTCCCGTTGCCAAGAAAACTGGATCATGAAGAGTTGAACATGAGTAAAAAAATGACTGAATAACAAAAATAGTGGAAAGAACACAGGCTCTGGTGCCAAAAAACCTGTATTCAAATTTTTCCTATGATATTTTGTGACTTTGGGCCTCAGTTCCTTCATTTGACTATATGGCCTTATATCTGCCCTATGATAGCGTTTATAATCTCCTGCTATCCTTCTTTGTAATATTTTACCAATTTACAAAATTGTAGTATTTTACAAATGAGCTTACATTCTAAAACAATCCTTGAATACTATTGTGCTATAAGAAATGACAAACAGGACAATTTCAGAAAAAAAAAACAATGAATTGATGCAGAATGAAGTGAACAGAACCAGGATAATTCTATATATAGTAACAGTAATATTATACAATGATCAGCTGTGAATGATTTAGCTATTCTCAGCAATTCAGTATTTCAAGATAATCCCAAAGAACTCATGATGAAAAATACTATCTGCCTCCAGAGAAAGAATTGATCGAGTCTGACTAAAGACTAAAACATAGTATTTTTCACTTCTCTCTCCCTTTTTTCTTGCTTTCTACAAAATGTCTAATATGGAAATATGTTTTACATGATTGCACATGTATAACCAGATTGCTTACTGTCCAAAGGAGAAAGAAGGAAAAGGAGGAAGAGTAGAATTTAAAATTTTTTAAAAATGAATATTAAAATTGTTTTTCATGTAATTAGGGAAAAATAAAATATTATTTAAAAAAACAAAACAGTACTTGACTCTCTTATATCCTCTAATTGTTAAGATCAAATACATTATGCTAGATGTTGTTTCTGGATTTTTTTCAATTGAATGAAAAAGCATTTATTAAGTGCCTATTGTATAAAATGCACTGTATAATAATAATTAAAAAAAAGCAAGACAATACATTATTTTCAAAGAGTTCACAGTCCAATAGGGATAGCTGTCCTTATTGTAGAAACCATTTTGTATTAAACTTCTTTTTAACCTTTAACCATTTCCTATTTTCCAATCAACAGTTTAAGTTGGTTGAGTTACAGATGGTTCTCAGTATAATAAAGTAAACATTTTTTAACATAACCACTTATATAAAATGTTGTTGAAAAATCCATCAACTATAGATTGCAAGGAGTCATTTTATTTCTCTCCCAGGAACAAATGAAGAGACATGTAATAAAGAGACGATTAGACTTATAGTCAGGAAGATCTAGATTCAAGTTTCATCACTGACATACTAGCCGGGTGCCCCTGAGCAGATCACCCAACATACTGGATATACATCCAGGCAACAAGAAGCTGATCTACATTAGTCAAGAGAGTTCTTCACTAAGAACTCCCCTATGAAATCATAAGTACTGTAAATAAACAAAGAAAATGGTTATATTGGAGAGGAAAAGACTAAAAGTCAAGAGAATTGGATTACTATATTAAACTGTGAGATCCGAAAACAAGGCTTATTTTTTTTTCTTAAATCTTTAAATCCCCAGAGTTTAGCATTGAAATGGATAAAGGATGGGCCTCCCCTCCCCTCCCTCAATTTTAGGTCAAAAGGTCTCTGGCTTGCAGAGAAATGTTTGCTTAAACTAGATTAAAGGAGATGTTTTGCCCTTCAAAGTGCTTGATCAGCAATGAGGGGTATCTATGATGTTCGATAACCCTGATCTCTCTCAAAATAATCTATGTCAAACATCTGCCATTGTAAGCCCCCTATTAAGTCACTGTTTAATGTCCAATATAATCACAAGGCTGAACAAGAATGCTTATAAGGCTGTCCCTACTTCGGTTCGACATGGAACTCTACTGGAACTCTGCTGGAGGTCCCCCACATCTTGGCTGTCTTGAATTTTATTGCCTGGGCTATTTCAAGCACAGTACCTGGAATATAGTGGGCACTCAATAAAGGTTGACTTGACTTCAATATAGTTCCAATTTTACTACTATCTTACCTCACTTTCTGTGGGTTTGTGGGATAGAACAGGGTTTGAGCCTGGGTCTCTCTTACACACAGAAACAGTGGCCACTCAGATATAAACTCACTACTGATCAGCACAAGAGTTTTGACTTCCTGTTTTTTTCCAATTTAGGCTTAGATTTACACCTTCCACGGTAGTTTAGTGGCCACTTACCCCAAAATGAATCATCATATTGGTAGCTGACTTAGTTCTGATCTAAGCAGTTTAGCTTACAGATTTGCATGATCTTTTCCACCTAACTGAAATCCAATCCAACAAATCTTTATTCAGGCTCTTCACTAAAGTGGAGATAATAAAAAGAATGACAATCCCTGCCCTCAAGGATTTTATAATCTAAAGGAATTATATCCCATAGTACAAACCAACTACTCTCTTAGTCCCCAATTCAAAACAGGTCTACTATGCTTATTCTAAGAAAAAGAGATGTTTTTATTTTCTGCTTTAAACAAAAACCATTAAATATTCATTAAATTAAAAACACTTTAAAACAAACCCATTCACCTTTGTCCTTAATCTTATTCCTATCCCTTGAAATTACCACAATATTTATTCCATTCCTTGCTGACAGCTTTAAACTCTTTATTTCTTCACCTATGCTTTCAACCGTTTTCCTCCTTTCCCTCTTTCCAATAGGGAATCATACCTTTACTTACGAGTACCCTGCCCAAAAGAATGTAAATTTTGATTGTTGAAATCTTTCAAGATATCTTGTGGTTTACAGGCTAGATCTCTTTTTTAAGGACTATACCTTAACCTAAATCACTATCAATGAGAGCACTGATAGACCAATAATAATAGGCCCAGCTCAAGCCACACTTGATCATAGTTTGAGTTGAGAAACTCTAAGGGTCTTCCCCTACCAGATTGATGTATTATTATTATTATTGTTTGTTTTTGTTTCTGACTAGGTAAAAGAAGGCATTTTTTGCCTCTTTTTTTTTTTTTTAACCTAACTTTAATCACTGAATGGGCATTGCCTCAGTTAAACTGAGACCTGGCCATGACTTTAGCTTAAAAAGGCCAACGTCCCCCACTGAATCTGAGGCCATCTTTAATCAAACCGATCTCTTATCTTCCCACTGGATTCAGATGACTCTGGGGAGAGAGGCATTAGCTGAACTTGAGGGAGTCACATCCCTCTGACATATATAAAATTCTAATTTCACTTAGTGATTGAGTTGAACACAACTTTTCACTGTTGTTGTTCAGTCATTTTAATAGCATCTGAGGCTTTGTGACCCTATTGGGATTTTCTTACAAAGGATACTGGAGTGGTGTGCCATTTCCTTTTTCAGCTCATATAACAAATGAGACAACTGAAGCAAACAGGGTTAAATGACATGTCCAGAGTCATGCATTCAGTATATGTCTGAGGCTGGATTTGAACTAGCAAATCCTGCTTCCTGCTTAGCACCACTGTGCTTCAGAGAATTCTGAAACTGGAAAAGATTATTAGAATTTAGGTAGTCCAATTCACTTTATATTTATTCTCATAACTTAAACTTGTAGTTTTTCATGGTAACTTCTTATGTGATCTTTAGAAAGTCTCTTAACTTTTCAGAACCTCGGTTTTTTTATTTGTAAAGTGAGGGGTTATATTAGATCATCTCCAAAGTCTAATATCTCCAAGATTTAAAATCCTACTATTTTAGATAGTGATTCTTAGAGAGATGAGAAGGCTTCCTTGGAATGTCATCCATCAGATTTAAAGGATGCATGGTGAGAAAAGGAATGAAAATTCTTTCAGGGAAATATTTACAGCTTCCTAATGACCAGACACTGGTGAAAGAAAACCTTTTAAGAGTTGGTATGTAATCACTAGTGGGTAAATGTAAAAACTGCCAGTCAAGAGTAGAGGAAGAAAGAATAAAAATTCATTTTTAACATTGAAAAAAGAGAAAGAAGAAAAACGTAGAAATGAATGGTAGACAGGAAATGAGAAAGGAGAAGAGAAGGAAAACCAGGATCTCTTTTCCAGCACAGACTTAAAATTGGAAAGAACCTTGGAGTCATCTGGCCACCACATTTCTATAGCTATGGAAACTAAGGCCCAGAAAAGTTAAATAGCATGCTCAAGGTCACATAGATACTAAATGGCAAACATAGGATTAGGATAGGTCTCATGATTCTAAATTTGGCATACCTTCCACTACAACATGCTGGCTCTCACAGAGAGGTAATTCCTTTTTAAAAAAATTATAGTTTTTTATTTTCAAAATATATAAACAGATAATTTTTGACATTCACCCCTACAAAACCCTGTGTTCTAATTTTTCCCCCTCTCTTCTTCTCCCCTACCCCCACTGGCAAGTGATCCAATACATAAACATGTGCAATTCCTCTATACATATTTGCACAAATATCATGCTGTACAAGTGAAATCAGATTCAAAAGGAAAAAATGAGAAAGAAAACAAAATGCAAGCAAACAACAACAAAAAGAGTAAAAATACTATGTTGAGGTTCACATTCAATTCCCACTGTCCAGAGAAGTAATTCCTTAACCCTTTTACCATTCATTCGTGAAAAAGTCACCAAATCTAATGTGTTTATTATTCAGTCATTTCAGCTGTTTTTGACTCTTCTTGACTCCATTTTGGGGTTTTCTTGGTAAAGATATTGAAGTGCTTCACCATCTTCAGCTCATTTTCCAGATGAGAAAATGGAGAAAAGCAGAATTAAGTGACTGCTAGGCTCATACTACTAGTAAATTTCTAAAGTTAGATGAACCCAGGTCTCCTGACTTCAAGCCCTGTACTCTACCCATTTGCACCACTTGGCTGTTCCTATGATACTTCAATTTGAACTCAAATGAAAATGTTAAGATTGACAAGAAAGCATCAATCTTTAATATATAATGTATAATTAAAATTACATAATTTATCAAAAACTTTCCACATTGAATATGAGTCCAAATGTATTTCTTCCATAAATGGATACTTAAGAAAAATTCAGCAAAAAGTCTATAACCTTTCAAATCTATCTACAAATAGTACATTTTGATTCTAAAACAAAAACTAGGTCAATAAGATAATGGGTCTGATTTAAATGAAAATCACAGTATTTGTAACTAGCTGAAAATGAAATCAATGTTACTGCAGAGAAGGAATATAATTAAGATGTATTTTTAAACAGCAGCTCCCCACCCCAGTCACAGAAATCACAGCACACTCTCCCAGTATTCCTTATACTTCATCATTTTGGAATGCGCTGGCAGGCCACAAGTTGGTCTGAAGAATGTAGAGTTTCCGTAGTACTTTAGAAGATCCCAAATAACACTGGTTAGTCACATTCCTTCACTTTGAGATCATTGTTATCCACTTATAAAGCAGAGAAATGAAAAGAGGTTAGGTGTCTGACTTTTCAATTTCTTTACCACTTGATAAAATTGATAAATGACTACAAATGCAGGTACAGCATACTGTTCTCTATTCATTTGAAATCAGTCTCTAGATAATTTGGATACATTATGCAAGGGACAGCACAGTTTGGCAACTAGGGCAAAGAATAAGAAGTCAAGAATTTTCATTTTCTTTCATTTGTGTATATTAAGAGCTCAATTGTTTGTGTTTCATTCAATAACCTTTAATCACCCTCTAATCTCTAAACTATATTAGGATCCTATGTGTGTAGATAATGTATATGTATAAAAATGTGTGTATATATATGTGTTTATACACACATACACATAAACACACACAAACATATATCTGTGTGTATATATAGCAAATAATACCCTTAATTTTGAGGATGCAGTTTACATTTAAGTAAAAACTTCCAATAAGGTATGTATTGTACAATACATTTTGAGTAACTGAGATGTGCTACAGAACTTCAATTCTTAAATGAAATAGGCATCCCTTCAAAACAATTTGAGATAGCTTTAGAAGGCAAAATATTGAGCTTTTCTAAATATGGTCAGATTTTACAATTTCCCTAAATCAGTCAGTCAGCAAGTATTATTATGTGGCAAGCATTATAGTAAATTCTGGGAATAAAGAGAAACAAAATAAAGTTCCTGCCCCCTCAATAAGTTTACAATCCAATAGAGGAGACAACATGCAAATAACAATGTACAAACAAGATAAATACAGGGTAAATTGGAGATAATCAATAGCAGAAAGATAAAAGTATTAAGGGGATCAGGAAAAATAGAAGGTGAGACTAAAGTCCGACTTGAAAAAAACCAGGAAAATTAGAAGGCAGAGATGGAGAAATAAGGAGTTACAGGCATGAGGGACAGCAAGTGAAAATTCTGGGAGTCAAGGGATGGAGTTCTTGTTTGAGCAACAGCAATAAGGCCAATGAACTAAATTATAGAGTAGTTAGGTGGGGGAATGAAAGAGGTGTATTTTTTTTAATCAGGTTATACTACACATATACACACATGTGTGCACATGTATGCATATGTACATTTACACATACTTGTTTCTTATATCTCACAGCTCTAACAATCTATTTGCTAGCCTTACTATCTTTGTCCTTGACAGCATGATGATGCCCTGCTGTCAAAATATGATAAGTGGAAATTCCAATTTACAAAACAAATTATGGAGTAATTTTTCTATACTAATATTATCTAGCATATGTGGAATTTTGAGATTTGCAAAGTGCTTTACAAATATTATCTAATTTTATCCTCACAACAATCTAAGTGGTAGCTGTTTTTATTATCATCCCCATTTATAAGTGAGGAAGCTGTGCTAAAATCTTAAGTGCCTTGTTACCAGGATCCAACAGCTAGGAAGTATTTAAAATCATATTTGAACTCAGATCTTTCTCACTCTAGATAGACCTTTCTAACTAATGGTTATTGCCTCAAAGAGACAAAAGACATTTCATTAAGTCTCATTTGAGAAGTGATTAAATGACATTTCTTTAAGTAGTGACCTTTCCCACATTCAGTATTTACTTGTAAAGTATGATCTATTTGATACACATCTTTAAAAAATAAAGATAAAATATAAGTAGTCAGTTCAATTACAGAGATAAAGATAAAGTTTTCCTGAAATTATAATATGTCTATGTTTAGACTCAGGCAATGTAAGAATTTCCTTGGCTTGACTATATTTATTGGTTACAATGGTAGGCTTCTATTTGGGGGTGGGAAGGAAAGTCAATAGAGATTGATAATGATTTAGAAAAATTAAAGAAAGAAATGAACATTAATAGAACATAAAATATGCAAAACTGGAATAGGAGACACGGACAAGCATTAGATTTAATACATGTTTTTTTTTTTTCTTTTGCAAAGCAATTGGGGGTAAGTGACTTGCCCAAGGTCACACAATTAATAAATGTAAAGTTTCTGAATCTAGATTTGAATTCAGTCTTCCTGACTGTAGGACTAATGCTCTATCCACTGTACCACTGCATTGTCTAATATATACTTTTTAAAAATAAAACTCCAAAGTAATACAAGTTCGTAGCTTCATTATAAAATCTGCTTTTTCCATTGATTGTATGTTGAAAAGCTCATATTAAGTTCATAATAACAGAATTTTTAGAAAATCTGTCCATAGGAAAACATAATTCTATTTACACATATCTCTATAAAGGCTGTTCCAAAAAGTCTTAGTGCAGTTTAAAACTATTAAAGTTTGTATGCTTTGCATATAACTTTTTAGATATTATATATTCTACATAATCCCATATAAGAGATATCCCTTTATTGGGTTATTTCCCTTATCTTTCTCCTTATTTTCCCCACTCTCAATCTAGTAATTTTGTGATCTTAATAAAATGAGACATTTATATTATTCTTAACCAACAGCTTAATCTGCTTTAAATGGTTAGGCAAACTGCACTTGTCACCAGTGATTAATGATTTTTAGACAATAAATGCGTTAAGAAAGCTGCCCAATTAGATGAAAACTGCAGTTAACTTTTTTATAAAGAGAAGAATTTTTTTTTTATCATATTCACTTCCAAGTTTCCACCATTGTTTTTCTTTCCTCTTCCTCCTTTGCTCTGAGCATTATAATAAAAGATAATTCTTAAAAAGCAAATTACCTGCATAACATAAGCTGTTGTTACTGTACATTGCTCCCTTTTCTAGCTATAAAAAATACTAGGAGAACCTGAACTCCTGGTATTCTAGAAGGAGATGAAAAGAGTAAGAAAAGTAGATACTATTTAAAGTTGTAGTTCAGGTTCAAGACCAAAAGGGATAATTTAATTTATCCTGAGATGCTCAAATTTAGAAATTTGCTATTCTTTAGCACTTGACAAAGATCCCTACACTCAAAATAATACGAGCTGACATTTAGGTGGCATTTTAAAGATTTATAAAACGTTTTAAATCCCAAGTGTCCCAAATGTATAAGTGTAGTGTCATGTTTGCGTTAAGGAACATCCCTGTAGTTTATCTTAATTAAGTATCACATGATGCTGTGAAATTGGTTCTGAAGATATTGCTCTTCATTTATTTAGTTGTGTCCAATTCTTTGTGACCCTATGGACATGCCAAGCATGCCACAGTTTTTTATTATTCTTCACTGTCTTCCAAAGTCTGTCCAAGCTCATGTTCATTGCTTTCGTGACACTATTAATGCATCTCATTCTTTGCCATCCTCTTTTCCTTTTGCCTTCAATATTTATTAATATCAAAGTCTTTCCCAATGATTCTGGCTTCTTTTGTGACCAAAGTGTTAAACTTCAGTTTCAGTATTTGTTTTTCCATTGAGTTCTTAAGTATTGGATTTACTGGATATCTCCTTCCTGTCCAAGGGAAGTCCCATGGTACAAATAAGGAAACTGAGACCCAGAGAAGCTGAGTAGACAGACTTAGTGACAGTGACTTGATTAAAATCCTTGTGTCTTTTGACACCAACTCTATCAATATTTTCATTATATTACTCTGCCCTCATAGATTATAACCACTAACTGGTTTTTCTCTGAGGAAGAGTATGTAGTCATTTTCTTTCACCTCTGACCTTCTATTAGGTCAGTTCAAGGAGTGTAAGCAAACAATATAAAACAAACCAGGAAGAAAAAATAGCAAGCAATTGTCAAATACTGGGAAAAAAGACTCAGAGCAAGTACATAGATATCACTTACTTTCTTCTGCAAGTTTGGTGACTAGTGAAAAAATATTCTTTGCAGGAGAAAACAAGAAGACAAAAATAAGCTTTTGACAAAGTGGATAAAAGCTAATGTTAGAATATGGCATCAAAGCCATTTGCTCTGTTACATGACGAATCTAGTCTGCAAATGACATAGTAGCAATGTTTTGCCTTTTTAGCCACCAGAATCCAACAGAATAAATCCAACAGATTTTTCTCTTTAGAGAAAGAGAAAAATCCCTTTGAATCATAAACATTAGAAACCCACCCCCCACTAATGTTAACTCACTCACATAATTATAATTTGCTATACTAGCTATCTCAGTGCTGAATTTTCTGTCAGAGTATTTGAGTTTCTCTTCTGAGTGTTAATTATTGCTTCAGGTATCCTGTCTTCAAAATTAGGAAGATGAGTAGATGACTATAATTTCTCATTCAGTTCTAAATACATGATACGAAAATCCAATTCAACAAGTGGATAGAGCTGAACCATTATTTAAAAAAGTCCTGAAGGTATCTATATTATATCCACTTAACCATTAAAAAAGATATATATATATATATATATATATATATAAATACACACATATACATATACATATATGTATCTTGTAGTCACCATGTGAGCATCAAAACCGAGTCAGATCAAATATTATATGGCTACCTTGCTTTCAATGAGCTTATAATCAGTAGATTATACTGAAGACAATATGAAAAAACTGTGAACAAATAATATATGTTTATTTTTTTAGGATTAATTGGAAATCATGACAAAAGAAAGACAGTGGCATAAATGAACCAGAGGAAAGTTTCTTGCATAAAGTGGGGTTTTAGATAATACTTAAAGAAAGCAAGGAAAACCAGGAGATATACACAAGAAAAGACTGATTTTGAAGGATGGGGACAGAAGCAAAAGATGCTCGTGAGATAGCAGTGTCATTGGATCACAGAGTATGTGAAGGGCAGAAAAGCAGAAAACTACAAAGGAAGAAAGGGGTAAAGTTGTATAGGGCTTTGAAAGTCAAACAGAGAATTTTATATATAATATAAATATTATATTCCAAATAATAAGAAATCAATAGAGTTTATTGAATGGGAGGAAAGATAATCACAGAGATGTTATGGATTTGTTGGGTTAAGTTGGTTTTAAAAGAGGAAAAAAAAGGAAATGGAAAAAGAAACCACTGGAAGAAATGGTAAAGATCTCAAAAAATCTTGACTAATGCATTTAAATCAGGAATGCAAGTATGGTTCAACAATATAAATATAATTAACATAATTATAACAAAAACAAAAACATCAAAACCCACCTTTCTCTTACTAGATATAGAAAGTCTTTAACAAAGCAAAACTCTCATTTATGCTAAAAAAAATAAAACAAAACAATACCAAAACCTATAAAGTGTAAACATATAAACTTTTTTAATGTAATGTAAAAACATCTATCTAAAATCAAAAGTAAGCCCCATATGCAATGAATAAACACTAACAACTAATTAATTACTCAAATAATTAAAAAGAAGTAAACTTAAAGAACTGGAAATACACTCACTGATCATGAATGAGTCATGTCAACATAAAGAAAATGTTAATACTATCTAAAGTTAATTTACCTATCAATCAAATTTAACCTCTACCAATCAGTCTATCAAAGGACTAAACAAAATAATAACAAAATTCATTTAAAGATAAAAATATATAAGCTATCACAGAAAATAATGAAAAAAATAATAATGAAAGGCCAATAGCTTTTTCCAGACCTCAAATTATAATATAAAGCAGTAATCATCAAATACTTTTGGTATTCATTAAAATTTAAGTAAATAGAACATTAAAAGAACTAGATAAGAAAGAATCAGAAATAATTGTATTCAATAAACCAATATTGAATAAACCTAAGGAAAAACTCACTATTTGTTCAAAACTGCAATAAAAATTAGAAATCAGTCTAGAAGAAATCAAATTTTTAGCCAGCATCTTACTCCATATTCCACAATAAAATGAAAATGGGTATATGAGCTATCATATACAATACCATAAAAAATACTAAAAGTAGATAGTGTACCTTTCAGAGATGAGTAAGAAATTCTGAGATGAATTGAAATTTTTAACCAAAGTACCCTTTGTTTGATAAAGACAATTACAAAAGATAAAATAGATGATTTTGATTAAATGAAATTGAAAAATTTTTACATAAACAAAATGAATTAATTTATTTCAGATATGAAGGAAAGTAAGCAATACTGGGAAAAACTTTCTATCATGTATGTCTGATAAATATTTACTATCCAAGATATATAATCAAGTAATAGAAATATAAAACTATAATCCATTTCCCAAGTCAACAAGAATTTTTAAGTGCTTACTGTAAGATAAGACCAGTGCTAAGTGCTGAAAATAAAAAGACAAATCAGATTTCCACTCTCAAGATTTGTCTCAAAGACAAATCAATTGCCACTCCACTTTCTATCATTCTGTTGGGAGAGACAACACATAGACAATTAGATAGAAAGAAAAGGTGTACAGAGTAGACAGAATCAGGCAATCAACCCATTGTCAAATAAACTTTCATTAAGTACTTGCTATGTAGCCAAAACTGTTTGAAGGACCGGGAAAACAAGGAAAGATAAAAGATAGTCCAAGATCTCAAAGAGATCACAGTCTATTAGAGGACATATAAAGAATAAATTGGAAATAATCAGCAAAGAGAGGTCATTGGAAATAAAGAGGGATCAGGAAAGATTTTCTATAGAAGGTAGGAATTTGGTGGATTCTGGAAAGAAGTTAAGTAGAGTAGGAGGTGGAGCTGAAGAGTGAGGGCATTATAGGTATGGAGAAGAGGAAATAAAAATTCTCAAAGTCAGAGATGGAAGGCACTCTAAGAATAGAAGGCATTAACAATTTGGCAGAGAAGTCTTGGGGGAAGAGATGGGGAGAGGTCTCTTACTACTGCTGAATGTGAGATTCTGAGCTAAATCTTGAAGGAAGTCACGGAAACTTAAAAGTGGAAGTGAGGGAATAGAAGCTTTCCGGGTTAGGCTATAGTTAGTTTAAAAGACACAGAAATAGGAAGTGGAATTATATATTTGAGGAACTATAAGTACGAGTGTTGTTGGAATGTAGAGGATACTGAGGCAAATAAATCATAAGAATGAGAAGATAGGAAGGGGTTAGGTTATAAAATGCTTTAAATGTCAAATAAAGGAGTCAACAAAGTGTTATAATGGCTAAAGTGATAAACTTGGAGTTAAGGATGTCTGAATTAAAATATTATCTCAGACATCAGTTGTATGCACCTGGACAAATTCCTTAAGAATTAGTATTTAGGATTTACAAAGGATTTACATGCTTTTATTTGATTCTTAGATACTCTGTAGTTATATATTATCCTCATTTTACAGATGAAAAAACTGAAGCATAGAGAGACTGACTTGTCATATAGCTGGAAACTAAAGCAGAATTCAAACTCAAGTCTTCTTGAGTCCTGCAATTTATCCATTGCACCACTTAGCTGCCTCAAACTTAAACTTTTTCATTCTCAGTTTCCATATCTGTAAAACAGGAATAATAAAAATACCTATCTCACAGGATTGTTGTGACGATTAGTCAAGTCAGTAAATAAGCATTTATTAAGTGCATTCTATGTCTCAAGGACTGTGATAAGCGCTAAGGATAAAAGAAATTCGTCAATCAATAAACATTTATTAATTGCCTACTATGTGCTAGGCATTCTGCTAAACTCAAGGGAAAGACTCTCAAGGGATTCACATTCTAATGGGAGAGACAATATGCAAACAATTTGACATAAACAAGTTCTATACAAGATAAGTTTGACATTATAAATAGAGGGAATTAAGAATTAAGGAGGATATAGAAAAGCTTCCTGTAGAAGGCTGGGACTGTAGCTGTAACTTAAAAGGAACTAGTGAAGCCAGGTGGAGGAGCATTTCAGACATGAGAGACAGTTGATGAATACACCTGGAATCAGGATATGGAGTGGTCCCATTAGAGGAATAATAAAGAGGCCTTTTATCAATCCTACTTCAGTCAAGAGAGGGAAAGAGAGAGGAAGTATAAGATGTAAGAAGAGTAGAAAGATAGGGGAAGGGAGGCAGTTTATGAAAGGCTGTGAATGCCAAACAGTAGATTTTCTATTTGATCCTGGAGACAATAGGAAGCTATTGAAGTTTATTGAGTAGGGAGTATGACATGATCAGACCAGTGCTTTAGAAAGATCACTTTGGCAGCTGATAGATAGGAGTCTAGAGGTAGGAGGCACGTAAACCCATCAGCATGCTATTGATTCCCTCAGGATCATGTTTGTTCAGGAACCAGCAGTCCTAAGGACCCTCAGGAATATCCAGTTTAGCGTGCTGGTACACTGCTACATCCTGGTCTGAGCACTGGTGGTACCAAACACTCTTATATCCGCAGTCAGAGCAGCTATAATACTGTGGGTTTCCAACTACCTAGAAGCATTCCTCATTTGAGCACTCTGGTCTTTCTGTTCCTAAGGACAGAATGCTCTAGGCTTCTGGCTTTGTTTAACTAAGTTCGAATTAGCTTTTCTGGTAGTACCTCTGGCTACTACTGGTGTAGTCTTATGCTGGATGAATACATTTACTGTATTTCTCTTTGTTCTTCTTGATAATAATTCAGTCTGCTCCTATTTTTAGATTGTTGCTAAAGTATGTATGAGACCTGAGCTTCTCTTCTACTATTCATGCAGTTATCTTAACCAGATCCATTCATTTCCCTCAAACATATCTTTCTCCGTCCAAAATTCTCTTATTTCTGTCAAGGAAAATACTTATATTCTAATGACTCAGTTTTGTAAAATTAGTGTCACATTTGGATCCTCTTGCTCTCCTCCTCCTCACCCCCTACAGATCAAATCAGTTATTAAGTAAAATCTCTTGCTTTGAACCTTTACAACATCCCTAACATCCAAGTCCATTATGTCTACTACACAGCCACCAATTTAGTTCAGACCTGTTATCATCTCTCATGTTGTCTATTGCAAGATTTTGAATTAGTCTTTCAGTCTTGAGTCTCTTGCATCTCCAAATCATCCACTTATCTGCCAAGTGATCCTCCTAAAACTGACCATATCACATCCCTGTCTAAGAATAATAATAACACAAGGCAGCTAGATGGTACAGTGGATAGAGAACCAGCCCCGAAGTCAGGAGGACCTGAGTTCAAATCTTGTCTCAAACACTTAACACTTTCTAGCTGTGTGACCCTGGACAAGTCACTTAACCCAATTGTCTCAGCAATAAAACAAGACAACAACAAAATAGAATAATAATAGTACTTGTATAATGCTTAAATGTTTGTAAAATGCTTTATAAATATCTCATGTTATCAGCACAGCGATCCTGGGAGGTAGATGTTATTATCTCCATTTTATAGATGAGTAAACTGAGGCTGAGAGAGGCTTAGTGGCTTTCCCAGAGTCACAGAACTAGGAAGTATCTGAGGCTAGATTTTTTTAAAGCATTTCCCTATTTGTCATATTGTGAAAAAAATCAGAACAAAAGGGAAGAATGAGAAAGAAAAAACAAAACAAGCAAAAAAAGGTGAAAATAGTATACTTGGATTTGCATTCAGTATCCATAACAGATGGCATTTTACTTCCCAAGTTATTGGATCACTACATTGATGAAAAGTGCTGAGACTATCATCATTGATTATCACATAATTTTGTTGTTACTATGTACACTGTACTCCTCACTTCACTCAGTATTAGTTCATGTAAATTTCCTCAGGCTTTTCTGCAATCAGCCTGCTCATTATTTCTTGTAGAATCATAATATTCCATTATATTCATATACCATAACTTATTCAGTCATTTCCCAATTGATGGACATCTATTCAATTTCTAATTCCACCTTTCCCATTTCTACCTTTCTCTCCAAGCCTGTCCTTCTTTCTGAGATTGATGTTAGGTGACGTGTCTAGTAGGAAAAGATTTTCTAAGACAATGCTAATGGAACTTTGAAAAAATTTTGCAACTTCAGTACATTGGGTCTCTTCTCTGTCCTCTCATTCTTGCTGACTGCCTATCAGTGCAATTTTAAAGTTCAATTCTACTAGTATGATACTAAACAGTATAACCTTAATTGAACTTTGTCTCTCCATTAAGTTTTTCTCCCAGACCTCAAATTCCTCCAAACCCCATCCCTCCCCCCCCCCTTTTTTTTTTTTTGCTAGAGACCTAAGGCTGGTCTACTTCACAGGCCTTATACTATTCTGGGAGCAAAGATTCCCTCTTCAGATACTGACAAAGTTGGTTAACTTTAAAAGATTATACCTAAGTGCAGTCATTCACAAGGAAAAATGTAGAATGTACAACTCATGAATGAAAGGCCATGAGAAACAGGGGATAATGAAAGGAAGCAGAAGCTGGGGGCAAGAGAAAATGATTAGGTACTGAGCAATAAGATACCCAACTGAGTTGACTTTGAAGGGAGAGACAATTTTCATTCTCACTTTCTTCTTTTTTTCTTCTGAAATGTGGCTTGCTTGTTTAACAGCTGTTTCTTGGGCTCCCATATATTTCTTCTTATGTCTCTCTGAATATAGGTGACGAAAATCCAGTCCTGAAATGGGTGTTTCTAGGTTTACAGATCACTATGAAATTGGGAGCTTTGAGTCTGAGGGATAATTTTCTATGAGGAGGTAACCTCCAAAACAACTTATTGGAAGACATAACTACTTCCAAGAGTAATAGAACCTTAAGGAATGAGTGCAAAGCTGAAGTGAAGATGAAGTTACCATTCAGTAGTTTGAAAAAGTCTTTCATTTTTTAATCTTTTTAAGGATCAAGCTCTCAGAAGAGTATAATAGGAGCTGTAGGTTACTGGATTTTATATTTTAAGTATTTGTCAACGAAGGCTTATGAATCATTTGTGTTTTAATAACATTTTATGCTGGAGAAAATAAATGTCTTATGCCTTACTTACTTTGAACATTGATTACTTTTCTAGAAATGCTCTTGCTAATCCCTTTTAGGGATATCCTAGATATGAGTCATTTCTGAACTTTGTTTGACTGTCTCAGAAATTCCTGGGGTTGGGGCAACATGAGTCAGAAAAGTTAAAATCCTGACTTCTTTCTTTGGGTTCAAGCTCTCTCAGACAATGAATCTGGTATGCTTGGGCTCAGAGCCAAGGCCTCTTAGTGGTATAAAGCTGACCATTCTGCCTGAGTACACACTACTTAATGCTATTTCCTCTTGTATATTTTTTCTGAACTTGGCCTCTAGCTTATGGAGTTTGTTTCACACCTTGCAAACTCTTCCCATGACTAACAATTCACTTCTTCCTACCTATAAAAATAATCTACTAGGGCATCTGGGTGGCATAGAGGATAGAGTACCAGGGCTTGGCGTCAGGGTATCTTATTGCTCAGTACCTAATCATTTTCTCTTGCCCCCAGCTTCTGCTTCCTTTCATTATCCCCTGTTTCTCATGGCCTTTCATTCATGAGTTGTACATTCTACATTTTTCCTTGTGAATGACTTGGCGTCCTCTTCTTGAGATCAAAACTGGCCTCAGCCACTTATCTGTGTGACCCTGGACAAGTCATTTAATCCTGAGACAAACGTCTCAGTTTTCTCATCTGTAAAATGAGTTAGAGAAGGAAATGGCAAAATACTCTAATATCTTTGCCAAGAAAACTTCAAAAAGGGTCCATGAAGAGTCAGACTTAGTCTGAAAAACAACTAAATTTTTTTCCATAATTCAAAAATGACCCCTTGGCACAAAACCACTCAAATGGCTGATCATTGTCTAGTAAATAAGGTTGGAAACCTTTTGTTTGGTATTTGAGGCCCTACACAATCCAGTACCAGTCTACTTTGGCTTTACTTCACTCTTCACACCGCTCAAAAGGCCAAACCAACCAGATCATTCAGAATCTTCTTTGTACATTCTACATGAACTCATCTTTGTACTTTTCTTTCAGGTTTTTCCAAGTTGAAAAAAGCTGATCAAAAGTCAGTACAGTGCTTTATACACAATAATGGAATAAATACTGCTTGAAGTTGAAGCCGAAACTAAAGAAACAAAAATCAAACAAAAACCCCAAAGACATATTTACATTTTAAAGTTTTTAAGATCTTAACATCTTTTGATTTTTATCTTGACCAAATTTAGAACAGGCATTTCTAGAAAAGTAATCAATGTACAAAATAGGTAAGGCATAAGACAGTTATTTATTTATATTCTAAATTCATAGTCCATGTATTATGTATATATATAATATAGGTACATGCAGGTATATCTGCAATATATATGTGTGTGTGTGAGCATACGTATAAACATGTACCTTGACTTGTAATGAGAATCTCTGACTATATATATATATATATATATATATATATATAGTCATCTACATTATGACCTTGAAATCTCTGTATTTCTCCTATTCAAAGTTACCAGCTTACAACAGGGGAGCCATTATAAATTACAAAAATTTGGCATCACCCACCATATGGATCAGATCATTCAGGAATCAATTCTTCCAAAAGAGTAAAGCAGGGGCAGCTGGGTGGCTCAGTGGATGGAGCAATAGCCCTGAAATCAGAGGGATCTGAGTTCAAATTCCTAGCTGTGTGACCTGTAGAAATATTGCTGGATCAAAGGGTATGCATGGTTTGATAACTTTTTGAGTATAGTTCCAAATTGCTCTCCAGAATGGCTGGATCCATTCATAATTCCACCAACAATGTATTAGTGTCCCAGTTTTCCCACATCCCCTCCAATCGCACATTTGTCATTATCTTTTCCTGCCACGTTAGCCAATCTGACAGGTGTGTATTGGTGTCTCTGTAATTTAGAGCACCTTCTCATATGATTAGAAATGGTTTTAATTTCTTAATTTGAAAATTGTTCATATCCTTTGATCATTTATCAATTGAATAATGGCTTGAATTCTTATAAATTTAAGTCAATTCTCTATATTTTTTAGAAATGAGGCCTTTATCAGAACCCTTAAATGTAAAAATGTTTTCCCAATTTATTGCTTCCTGAAGCATTATTATTCTTAGAAAACCACAGTTGATTAAAAATCTGTAAAAGACCTAGTGAGCTATAAGAAAACTGATTTTTTTTTTGGCTGTTTCATATATAGGCCATAACATTGTCAACACTATCACATCATCATTTAGCTTTGTCACTAGATAGTGGGTCATTTGAAGGTTAAGGCATGACAAACCCCAGTGTATAAATACTTGCTTTGGTAAAGTATTAAAATAATACTACTTCTGTTTTTAGCTATATTATATAGCAATGTTGCCATGTAATAATATACTATTGTGTATAATATGTAAAGTCTAATTGTATTTATCACATATTTCTCCATTTCCCTGTTGGGTCACATATATCTTTGATTTAAAAAAAAAAAAGATTATGTTTCAAGATTGGCACAGATACAGCATCACAAGGAGAATATCTTTGTTTAAAAAGTAGGATCTTTGGGCCAGAGAGAAGTCTGTAATTGTTAAAAGCAGTACAGTTTCCCAAATGTAATTCTATATTTGTTTGTATGTGTATACCTATATATGTGCACACACAAATACATATATGTGTGTATATATATATATATATATATATATATATATATATATATATATAAATGTGTGTGGTGTTACATGCATGTATTATGTATACATATAACATAGGTATATACCAGGTGTGTATATTTGCTATGTGTGTGCATATGTATACATACATATAAACATGTATCTGTTTTATGTATATGCATGTGTATGTATGTGTGTATACATGTGCACCAGAAATTTACTCTATTTTTACTGCTGGCTTGTTTTCCTGCAGCTTCCAATATGGCACAGATACTCTTTACTACTCCAGTGCTACTCCATTCTTGGTCACCAACACAACGTGATTCCCTGGAGCACATAATTCCTTGATGCAATAATTCTCTGGAGGGATTGCAGATTAATCTGGCTATACAAGCTGTCTTCAGATTACCAGAATCCATATTTATGCAGTTGGTTTCTCACTTTGGTTCTCTTCCAGAGACTGAGTTCAAGGGTATAGTTCAGGTATGTGAACCGTTTCTGAATCAACAAATATGTATGTGTATACACACACACACACACACACACGCACACACACATATACATGTATATCTATGCTATGTTGGAAACTGCAGGAATACAAGCCAGCAGGAGAGACAGAGTAAGTTCCTGGATCAATCCTAAACTTTCAAGAGCTTAAGAATGCCTGTAGTTAGTTGGTAGAGGAAAGCCTCCATTTGGTTCAGGAACTCAGTGTCATTCAGAAATTCAGATCTTTCTGCATCTGGAAGATCTGGTCCAAGGATATACACATGTATACAAATATACACACACATATATGCACACATGCATATATTTATATATGAAGAAAGAGAGAGAAATGGAGGGAGCATTGAATGAGAAGAATAAAAAAGTAAAAATGTAATAAATGGGATTTGCCTATGAATAAATTTTTAGGCAATGAGGAGTACAAGAATTTTTGTCTTAGGGACAAATTATTTCATATGACAAAATGGCACGTATTTGCAAGGAAAAGGCAGGTAGAAGGCAGCAAGAACCAAAAAATAAATCAACAGTGAGTACCAACATTTTGTATATGAAGAATCCAATATATATGTGAATGTACAAAATAATAAGACTAATTTAAAAAGGTGAAATGGCCAAGAAAAGAACAAAAGATTTGGCATATTTATAATAATATTAACAATAGCTAGGATTTATATAGTTTTTTAAACACTTGTAAATGCTTCTTTAAATAATCTCATCTGATTCTCACAAAAACTCTAGGAGTTAGGGCACTATTATTATAGCCATTTTAGACAAAGAGAAAATAGAGTTTAGAGAAGTTATTGACCACAAGTTCAGTAATTATCTGAGGCAGGCTTTAAATCTAGATCTTCTTATTCCAAGTCCAGTGTTCTATGTACTGTACTACCTAGCTATCTTTAGATATGCAGTATAACTTAATGGTATTTCAGAGGGAATGTACTGGTGAGGGGGAACCAAGCAAAGGCTTCCTATAGAAAGTGGGATTTGACCAGAGTATTGAAGGAAGATAGAGGTGCCAAGAGGCATCATTAAGGATATAGAATACTTAGGCATAAGGAATAACCTATGAAAAGGTATTGAGTTAAGAGAGAGGCATGTCCAAGGTCAAGGACATATACTTACACACAAACAAAACTCCAAACCATGCTATGCATACTCCTATATATCAGTTTTTTCTCTGAAGATAGATGGCATCTTCTTTCATAAGTCCTTTGTAATTGATTTGAATATTTGTAACACTCAAAAGAACTTAGTCATTCAGAGTTATTCTTTAAGCACTGCTTGATTCTGTTCATTTCACTTTTCATTATTTCATACAAGTCTTTCTTTGTTTTTCTGAAATCAATCTTCTAGTTCACTTTTACAGAGGAATAACTAAGGGAAACAGGATTAAATCCATTGTCCAGAGTCACAAGAAGGTACAAAGGGCTCAAGTTGTGAGGGAAGTTAAGTAACAAACATAACATATTATATTTGGTCCTGAAGATAGTAAGGAGCTACTAGAGTTTCTTGATATGCTGTAGGAAATTTTCTTTGGCAGATGAATTTGAGGATAGATTAAAAAGGGGAGAGATTTGAAGCAGAGATGCCAATCAGCAGCATATTTTAATAATCCAGGTGTCAGGTAATGATGGTCTGTGCCAGGGTTGTAGTTGTGTACAAGGAGAGAAGGGGACCTATGTGGGAGATGGTATGAAGATAGAAATGAAAAATAACAAGATTTCCAACAGAAGGGATAATGGAATGTGTACAAATGAGATTATAAGACTGGGTGACTGTAAGGATGATAGTGTCCTTGACAAGAAAATTATATATTTTTAAATATTTAAAATATCTATTAATCTCTAATATTAATATTAATATATAATTAATTATAAATTAATATATAATATTAATCTCTAATAATATATGCTAGGCATTGTGCTAGGTGCCTGGAATATAAATACAGGGAATTAAACAAGCCCTATTCTCAAAAAGCTTATATTTTAATGGAGAAGACAAATCTATAAATCAGTGTACATAGAACAAGTATAAAGTGAATAAATACAAAGTGATTAACATCATTTGAGAGGGGAAACAAAAATTTGTAGAAATCTGAAAAGGCTTGATCTAAAGGGTGATGTTTGAGCTACACCTTGAAGGAGAAGAAAAGTGCCTTTCAGACATGGGAAACTGTAATATTCTCTTTAAAATGTAATATTTTCTTGGGGTTTTCTTCGGGTTCCCTGGGAACAGCCTTCATTTCAGTTCAGTAATCACCACAAGTGCAGCCAGGGATTAAGGTCCAAATCCTTTATCGTCTCTTTCCAAGTCTTGTCTCCTTTCCTGCAGTCCGGTTAGCTTTCTCAGAGGCCTATCTCTCTCCTTGGTTTCAAGAGCTTAAGCTCCCACCTGCCTTCCCTGGCTTCTGAATCTCCCTGACTGAATCCTGGTTGAGGCTCCTAGCTTATATATGCTCTCTTATCAAAGGTGAATCTTGTAGAACTATGGTAAGTACTAAGCACATGTACTGAACTAGAGAACTGTTAAGCACCATGTCAATAATCATTGTCTATCAATTCCATTGATTTAGCACCTTGTTTCAAGTTCTAGCCCATAACAGGAGACAGACAGTACAAACTAATGCTCATATTTTATGGATTTTCACCATTCTGGTCACCATCAACTGCGTATGTTCCTGCTTATCAATGTCTTTCTCAAATTGTGGTTCCCAGAACTGGACAAAACGGTTTATATAAGGCCTGACAAAGTCAAGAGTACAGTGGAACTGTTAGCTCCCTATTCCTGGAAGCTGTACCTCTCTTCATTTAACCCAAGATCACATTAGTTTTTTTAACTGCTATACCACACTGCTAATTCGTATTTTGTTTGTAGCCCACTAAAACCCTCTAGATTTTTTCCCCCCAGAACAACTGCTGTCCCTAAAAAGCATGTTGGGAAAACAAGTATTTATTAAATCTTGCTACTAGCTTGTACTTATTAAATTTAGCTAGCTCAATGCTCTAGACAATGAAGAACTATCACCTGTATGTAGATACCTGATACATCTCTTGATACACCTCTATTCTCTTGTCTAAACTCTAGCCCCACATTTCTTATTATTGTTCAGTTGTGCCTGACTCTTCATCTCCCCATTTGTGTTTTCTTGGCAAAGATATTGGAGTGGTTTGCCATTTACTTTTCAATTCATTTTTTAAAAAAATAATTTTTGTTTACATTTTAAGTTTCAAATGATCTCCTTCCCTCCCTCCCCACCTCATCACTAGATAAAACTACCATTTAACACACATATACACACACACAAACCCCCAAACCATGCTGTGTATATTCCTATTTATCAGTTTTTTCTCTGCAAGGCAATGGCATCTTCATATTTTTGTATTGTATTTTCATTATAAGTTCTTTGTAATTGATTTGAATATTTGTAATATTCAGAAAAACATGATTGTTCAAAGTTATTCTTCAAGCAATATATTGCTCTTACTGTATACAATGTTCTTTGATTTCTGCTCATTTCAACTTTTCATTATTTAATACAAGTCTTTCCTTATTTTTCTGAAATCAACCTTCCAGTTCATTTTACAAATGAGGAATTAAGATAAACAAGATTAAGTGAATTGTACAGGGTCACAAACTTAATAAGGCTATATTTGAATTCATGAAGGTAAGTCTTTCCTTCTTTAGGTTCTATCCACTGTGTCACCTAGAAGCCCACATTAACAATTACCTATTGGATATTTCCAACTAGATGTCCCAAGAGCATCTCAAACTCATCATGTCTAAAACAAAATCCCTCTCGCAAACCTACATCTTTCAAACGTCTAAGTTTCATTTGAGAACACCAACCTTTTCAGTCACTTGGATTACAAATTGAGTCACCTTTAATTTTTTTTAAGCACATCTGAAAAAGTGACTCTTCCTATTCAATTAGTTAAATTGATTTCTTAGTGATAAAAAATAAAATTACTATGTTTAGCCTTTAAAACTCTATAAAAACTGGCCCTTACCTATATTTTCAGCCTCCTTGGACATTAATCACCCTTCACAGGCTCTATGATTCAGTCAAACTGACCTTGTTTGTATTTTTTACATAAGATAAATCTAACTTCAGTCTAACTAGATATTTCTCATGCACATTTCTGATGGCACTTATTCATGGCCCTTAAATTGAAATCACCCATTTGGAGATGAATTTGCTCTTTTAATGCAGAAATTGAGACCTAGGATAACTTTTTCAAATCTTCTATTCAGGATGAAAAACAATCCTTCAAATTTAGAGAAGTGGCACTAGTGCAGAGGGTGAGGAGAGTCAACTTTCTAGTTACTCTGAATAATTTCCCTATAATAAAGAGAAATCCTTGATTTTAGGGTAACATATGTTGAAGATGGTATCTATCAGAACAAAAAAAAATTTGCTTAGCAATCTGGACACCTACAAAGTTATCTCACTTGGGAGAGAATTTTTATAATTCAAAAGAGACTTTATATGTTCCTGAAGGAGGTGAGGGCCCATTGGACATTTGGTAGAGTGTCTTTGGCTATCTATGGATCTCAGACACAGCTACTTTCTGTATTTTTTATCATGACAAATAAGGCCAAAACCAAGTTTAATGCATTTGTTAGCTTCAGTGTTTATGGAATCAATGAGGGATCTTTGTGGGGAATAAAATGAAACAATTACAAATATTTCAGGGTATCCCTTAGATGCAAGAACCATGAAACATTTTGTGAAAGTATCCCCAGTTGAAAGAAGGCCCTTGAAGTCAAGAAAGATTCTCTAATATGTCTATAATTTTCCTTATATCCAAGGCCAATCCTTTTTAACACCAGAGTTTTAATAAGATTCCCGTGGGGAGCCAAAAGAATGAAAAAGTAAAGCTAATTTCACCACCAGAGTTCAAATGAAAACCAGAAAGGGTAGTAACAAATTATACAACTAAACTATTATTAAATAGCATTAAAAATAATGCAAAGCCATGTTATTTATAAACATTAGTCCATTTGATCCTTACAGCTGCCACATGAGGTATTTAATTCAACAAATCTTTATTAAATACCCATAATGTAAATAGAGCTTTGTGCTATATTCTAGAGGTCAATATCCAGTAATAACGTATAATAATAAGATATGGTTCCTGCCTCCAGAACTGACAATCTAGTAAGGGACTATGACATTTGCAAATTACTATAAAATAAGATAGCACAATGAAAGCTTAAGGGAGATGGAAGCAAAGTATGAAACCCAAAGGAAAAAAAGGCTAATACACACTGGATAAAAAGACTGCTTCATATCATAAGATATTATTTAAGTTGGACAATAAGCATAAGCACAGGGGAAAAGGCATTCCAGGACCAAAGAGCAGAATAAGAAATGTACTTCCATGGGTTATTGTAGTATATGTTCAAGGAACTGAGAGTCTAACTTGGATTGAGTTTTGGCAGGGGATGGTATAAAGAACAAAGGACCTGGGCTCAGCAAACTAAGGCTCATGTACTGATTTGGCAACTTACTGACTGTATGATCCAAAGTAAATTATTTTGTCTTTCTGGGCCTTTCATTTCGATTGTAAAAATAAGAGAATTAGACCAGATGATATGTAACATCCCTTTCAAGAACAACATTTCATGATTTTGAGGAGAAGGTATATGAATGAGAGTAGTATGAGTCAAGATTAGAAAGAAAGAGTGGTGTTAGGAGGCAAAAGATGTTGAAAGCTATGCCAAAAAGTTTGAACTTGACTGCATCTGTAACAAGGAGTCTCTGTGGAGCTGCAGTGAACATTATTAACCACTTTATAGATATAAAATAGAGAGGTAAATTTACTTGTCTAAATGACAAAGCTAAGATTTGAACTGACACCCAGCTCCAAGTTCTTTGCTATTTTCATTTCATACTTAAATAGCACTTTGTAAATCTTAAAGCACTATAAAGATGTGAGTTGTTAAGTTATTATTTAAAAGTGCCTGTCCTGGAAAATGATTCTATCAGGAATGCTTTTTCTTGGGATTAAATAATTTTTAACATGTGTGAAAACAAAAAGCTTACCAGATAAGATATATTCATTTTGATAATCATTTTTTTTCTCCTTCCATATCATTTGACAATCAATTCTAAAGATTAATTAAACAAAAAGATTTAACAGATTACTCAAGGAAGCTTTTTGTGATCATGAAACAAATATAATAATACCAAAGTGAATCTCATTGAAAATCTATGGTATAAAAATTCAAATTGATTATGACAAAAACTAGGAAAGAAAGGGGAAAAAAAAGAAAGAAAAGGAAACACCGAGTATCTCAAGATACCGAAGACAATGTCTATAAATCATTTTTATCAGTGTAAGTCCAAAAGAAGTCATTTGTTTCCTTGAATTTCTGGAAGTAACAGGACCCATTTGACAATGATTTGCAGATACCTTGTAAACAAATGTCAAGGTTATTCAATATCAAACAAAAATATTGTGCTAAAAATAGTAATGTTATTCAAACTTCCTGACCAAAAAGAATTCCCTTCCAAAACTACAAAGATATAATGTTAAAAAGGGGATTTACTTTTAATGTAAAATAGTAGAATTTTTTGCTATAATATCATCAATGAACCAAGCCTCCTCAAGACAGTGATATTTTGAAAACATTTTTACCAATATAGAATTGACCTTCAAAACTATAACATAGAGAAGATAAGAGACTTTCCCTCAGGCCATAAATCAAAATAATAAGTCTCAGTTAAAATTCTGGTCCAGTTTTTAGTTATAAATTTCCTGGGTGATTCTACCAGGCCAGATAGGTACGTCTTTGTTGTCTCAGTTTCCTCATTTATTCAGTTAATTAAAATGTTTGTCATAATGCTTAATAGGCAACTTTGAGTTTCACTGTCTTATGTGATTCCTCTAGAGACATTACTGAATGTTACTTGCTCATGTCATCATCTTTCCTCTCTTAAGCCCTTATTGAAAGGAGAAAGAAAAAGGACAGTAGCTCAGAAGTTGGAAACGTGTAGCCATTTCTTTCATGAAATTCTGACTAAGGAGGACTAAAGCAAACCAACAAGAAACAGAGGAACTCATTTACATCCCTCTTGGTTCCTTTATGAGGAACAAAAAACACCCTTCAATGTTATGACAAAGGCAGGCTAACTCTTATCCTTGCTGAGCTTGGAAGATGTGAGATTAAAGACATCCTGTTTCCAGAATGCCAGGTGAAGATATCTGGTAATTTTTGTCTGTGTTTTGCTTGTGGCCTGTGGGTCACAATAGGTCAGAGTCATCTGAAACTTTCAAAAATAGGGAAGGGGGAAAATAACTATATTTCTTTTATACACACACACACACACACACACACACACACAAATCCTCTTGCTACAATAAAAGCAAGACTAAAATTTCTAAATGCTTACGCATTCTCATCATTGACCAGTAGGTAGGCAATGAATCCAAATGGAAAAATTAAATTTTCCAATTCAGCATGAAATTATTGTAAATAACTGTTCATAAGACTAGAAGTTAAATGAAGGAGATTCTACTACAACAAAAAGAAACCTATACTGAAATTTAAAAAACCAACAACTTTAAGTTAATATTTAATGAATATGTTTGAGTAAAACCTCATAGAAATCTCTTTGTTTTAAGTACAGTTAATGTGATGGCTTTTTATAGAGATTAATATTTAGATAGATATGTTCTCATGTATGTTAAGGATACTTGATACCTAGATTTTAATATAAAAGGATTCAAAAAGGCATCTTGATATTTTATAACTAATCTTTCAAAAAGTTTCACTCTAAGTAGAATATTGGTACAAGTTTTGTTTTGTTTTTGCTGAAACAATTGGGGTTAAGTGACTTGCCCAGTGTCATACAGAAAGTGTTAAGTGTCTGAGATCACATTTGAACTCAGGTCCTCCTGACTTTAAAGCTGGTGCTCTATCTACTGCACCACCTAGCTGCCCCAAAATACTGCTACAATGTTAAAAAAAAGTATTCAATAAGAATTCTCATTAAAATAAATGCTCCCCCAAATTCCCAAATGAACTATTTTAGAATTCCAGTGAACTGTATAGAAGGAGAACATTGATGGACACAACTTTTTGTGTAGCATTAGCTTAGCTAAGCCAAGAAACAAATGGGGAGGGGGACAATGACAAGTAAAACATTTATAGGGAATGTCATTTTAAGTGCTCAGATGAAACCAGTTGGCTCATAGAAATATTCTTTCTTATACAACCCACAAGTTATAGCCCACAACTGCACTAATACTGTGGCACTGGCTAAACAGCTTGATTAAGTGAAGATGGGAATTTCTTCTGCTCATGGAGAGTCATGGAGAGCTAATATTCCTTAAACTGGAATAATAGCTCTTTGTGGAAAAGAAACTTTGGAGCTCTATAATGATCTCTCTCCAGGAAGGGAGGTACAAATCACACACTGTCTGGAAAGAAATGACAAGGAGAGAGTTTGGAGGGATTGTAAAAACTGACCTATTTTAACATGAGATCTTAAAAAGAGACAAGAGATCAAAAAAAATATTAGCAGAAGTCATGATGGCTGGAAATTAATTATTAGGGTATGTGGAATTCTGAGAAAAAAAAATCCTGGAATCTATATAATTCCTTGGGGGGAGGGGGAGAAGTGTGTGTGTGTGTGTGTGTGTGTGTGTGTGTGTGTGTGTGTGTTACATGGGGAATAAGGAACTATGGGAACTGACTCCCTATAACAAGTTGTCAGAAAGTTAAGCAGTTGTTGTTCACACCCTACTTTTTCCTATTCTAATTTTACTCCTTTTCAGGTACTAGAACTGTTTGGGTAAAGAAGGAAGATTATTGTGCAGAGTTTCACCTTCCACTCAACCTCTTTTGGATTCTGTCCATATTTTGCACCCATACAAATTATGTGATCCCTGTCTTCCTATTTTATCATTTAGGTAGTAACTGGGATGAGAGCTATAGTTTATTGGATTGTTGATGCTTCCAAACCCTAAAATTTGTATAGCTAAAATTACCTTTTGTTGGATAGTTCTTCAGACTGTTTTTGATCTTGTATATATACTGTTCTTACTCGTTTTTTAAATTAGGCTTCCTTTTTCAATTTTGTCCAGCAAATTTTAGCCTGGATCACTTCTGTTTGGATAGTAAGCTACCTGATTCTGCTAACTTGAAAGCAGACTCCTGATTCTCAGCTGAATGAAGACTCCCAACATAATTTCCTACCTAAAGAGCCAAAATACAGACAAGCAGTAATGTTAACTATGATAACAACAATGGTAGCAATAGTGACACAGTCACACACTTACAGGGTCAGTAGGTCTTACCAACACCAAATATTTTTACTATAGTAAACTGAATGGGAGGATTGTTAGTCCCTACCTTCCTCTTGGCCAAAAGTGAAATGAATGACCTAAAATAACATTAGTTTAATCTGACTGTGCAGACTAACATCATGGGCATAGAAATCTCAAGTAAGTAGTTGTTAAATATATCAATTATCAAGTTGGGTGATATATGAATTCTAAATAAATGAATAAAAAAATTACCTGGAAAATTATACCATAGCCACTTCATCTACTTTCCCATAATCAGTTGAAGCAAAAGTTCCATATACAATTTTACATTTAAAATAATATATATTAAGAAATGATACCTCCAAAAACATTCTATCTTTTGGGACAATGCTGCCAACATTCTATGACTACCAAGCATTGCAAGTGTTAGTCTTACCATGCCCCATTTAGATAATAATAAAATAGTTAACTTTTGCATAGCACTTTGAATTTTGCAAACACTTTATATATACACTCTCATATATTATCTCATTTGATGCTCACAACAGCCTTATGAAATGTGCTATTATTTCCTCCATTTTACACATGATAAAATTGAAAGAAAGAGGTTAAGTTACTTAAACTAAGAGAGCTTCCATTCAACTGTGAACTCTGTGAAGGCAGTGGCTGGCTTTTTGCCTTTCTAGTACTTCACAGTGCCTGGCCCATGGCTGTTGCTTAATAATGCTAATTATCTGACGGGGCTTGGCCTGCCCTGGATGATACAGCTAATAAGTGTCTGAGGCATGATTCAACTCTAGTCTTCCTGACTCAAAATGAAAGAGTCAATTATCAGAAGAAGATTTGAAGTCATGATGGTCCTTTAAAGCTTATAAATAAATACTAAGAGTGGGAGGAACATCCTGATACCAGTTATGCTGAGTAGAATATGCTTTCTTAGAATTGAGGCCAATTTCAGGCCTGATTAATACTTTTGTTTACTCATGCATAAACCTAATCTAACATGATTTTCCATGCAACAGTGAATAAGTTGGAGAGACAGATAGACTATGAAAGAGAGAGAGAGAGAGAGAGAGAGAGAGAGAGATAGACAGACAGACAGAGAGAGAGACAGAGACAGAGACAGAAAAAGAGACAGACAGAGACAGAGAGACAAAGAGACAGACAAAGAAATTCTTAGAAATGCTTAAAAAAACATGAGTAAGATTATTTTGTTCAGTATTCTATTGAAATTTAGGAATGCTCTTTCCTTGGCAAGTTGTTTATTACTTTCATACAATTTAAATCCTATTCGCTCTCAGAAAGGTCAGCTATTCAAATTTTTTCATGAGTGAAGGGGACTATTTTCAGCATGCTAGATATAGTCTGGGGTAACTGGTGGAGTTTCACAGAACTGTTATAATTAGACAGGTACAAACAGAGCAGCTGAGCCAAGGGTAAATTGAAAGCAGGAAAAAGCTAACTTCAGCTCAGTTCAGTCCATCTGTTAGGGATAGTCTCCTCACGTGAGTAACAATATCATGTCCCTTGTTTGTCTAATAAATTTTTATTTATTTTTTGAGTAGGGACCTGCTTTACTCTCTGGTTTCCTAAATCTTGTTGTGGTGAAGGTTAAATAAAAGTAACCATAACTTCTAGAATTCCCAAAGGACACTGAAATTACTACTTGTGTCTCTGTTGATCTCCTTGTGCCTCAGTTTCCTCATTTATAAAAAGAGAAATTTTGATTAGATGGTCCCTGAGATCTTTTCCAGTTCTGGATCTATGATCCTACACTTTGGTAAGTTGAACTCAATAAATCTCACTTTTATAATTTTGGATAATTTCAATAAAATTATTTTGTCCTGTACTCATAATAACACATAACATTTAGTGCTTTAAATATTACAAAATGTTTTACACACATTTTCTCATCTGATCCACATAACAATCCTATGATTATGCTCAGAAGATATAGTCATATAGTCAACAGTGAAAATAAAAGTGGGCATAAATATTATTTATTATTACTGTTTTTGTTGTTATTATCAGCAGCAAATTATTTTAAAGCAGACATACAGAAGACATAACACCTTTGTCAAATGTTAAAAACAAACCTTGCCTAAAAAAAATTTCTCCTTTAAGTTTTATTTGTTTGGGATAAAACATAATATTTTCATTAGTGAAAAAGAGGAGACTAAAAAAAATTGGGGTCAGGGAGGTATTTGAAGAACAGACTGACAACACAAAAAGAACTATAAAATGAATGAAAGCAAAGGTCAGATTAAAAAAAAGGGAAGACAGAACAAGTACTCTCCAAATGAGCAAAGGTAGACAGAAGAATAAATAGTATTAATAACTTTATTAAATAATTTCTTAAATCCCATCATTTTGGAATTTTTCTATGTGATTATTTTACAAATTAAGCTTCTAGGCAGTTGCTCTATTGACACTTTAAAGAGGCTTAGGTTTTTTAGTGCTAGAAAGGACTTTAAAGATCATCTTCCCCATATACTGTAACATAAAAATAGGGAGAAAATGATCAAGGGGCACATTTTTAAACAAGTGTAAAATAAATTTATTCTCAAAGAAGTTCTTTGTGTTAAGATTATTGAAAGTCAGAAGACTTTGGGTGTAGTCAAGGCTATAACCAAGAATTGTTTATACCCAGAACAAGCAATATAAAGTATAGTTGAAAAGATAGAACATAAATTTATCAGAGGAGGGAAAAGTTTATTCCAATCTGTCAAATAGTTGTTCTCCTATTTTTGCTAACTAGGTGCTAAAAATCCATTGTGTCTAAGTTGCTGAAAACTTCAAGTGTTGTCAAGTACCATCTAGATTTGATAGTTTGGGCAAAGTCCCTGACTCTAGTAATAACTAGTAATAGTAATAACTCTAGTAAAAACTAGTAATAACTCTAGTAATAACTTTGGGTCTCATAGCAGATCTGACACTAATTATCTTTGTGACCCTGAGAAAATCAATTAATTTCTCTGTCTGCTTTTGGAGATAAAATCAGAAAGTACTTAAAATCATTTTGTCCTCTAAAAATTCACTGATACAAAGAAAAGAGCATTGAGTTCAAATGTTGTCTTTGATCACTAGTTACATGGTCTAGGTAATAATTTAGCCTCCCTGAACCTTACCTATAAAATAAGTAAATTGTAACATATTGTCTTTCAGGTTCTTGATTTATGATCCTAATACTGACTCTGATTTCTAAGACTTCAAACAGACTGCTAACCAAACAATGAATCTATTAAGTAACCACCTACTTGGGTTCACAAGTAAATCAAAAAGCTTTGGTAGATTCAAGAAGGAAACATTTGTCCAGGTAAAAGAAAGATGCCAGGTTCCTTATCATGTTCACTACTAAACTTGTTAGTGAGGATTTCTGTGGCGTTTCAGAAATGCAGTATTTTTGTACAGTTCATTACATTCTTACACCCTAGTATAAAGAAGAGGAGAGCTGAGAAAAAAAACCTGTAGAAGTAATTATTAGGCATGACAGAGTACATACAATCTGTATGAATGCAACAGCAGGCAAGCCCATTTCTCAAATTGCTGAAATTATTTCTAGTTTGAGTCAAGTTTACAAAAAATATTTACAGAATTAGCAATTTCTTTGAGTTGCTTAATTTCATGAAAGTTTGATTCATCTTTTTTTTTTCTTGAGGGAGGAGAAATCACTTCTACAAATATTGAGAAAAGGTGATTCCTTCATTAGAAAAATCTTCATTAAAACAGATCGTATTCAAGAAATTCATGAGGGAGAACAAACAACAGGGGGAAAAAAGCAATGCTGTCTAGATGAAGAATGTCAAAGATTCTGTTTGCCTCTTCAAGGATTTAGGGAAGTTTTAAAAGATTGACTCTTTTTTCAACTTCCCCTTCTCATGACTGTACAGTAACAAACACTATTAATCATTTCTCATTTCTTTTTATATAAACTGATTCCTACATCCTGACTTTGCTCCATATAAGCTTTTTAATGCTTGGTCAAAAAAATTTGTATTGCATGTCTATATACTTCATCTATTTTGCAAAAAGGGAAATAGAGGAAGCTAGGGTTTAGCTGAAAATACACACTATTTAACTTAGGACAGAGGTAATATTCTCTATGAAAGTTAGGAATTTTCCTAATTGGTAGCTCTGAGCTATTGTATTATTAATAACTTTCTATCTGATATAAATTCCATAAAATAGCAACTAAAGGGCACCGAGTGGAGCTGGAAGTCCTTATATTGCCTTTAGGCTAAAAGCAAACTAACTGTAATTGAACAAGGCAGATTAAATATCTATTCTCTCTCCTTCAAAGAGAACTGGGACATGGAGAAAAGGTCACTGACCAAAGAAAAAGTCACACCTGAACCAACACTGTGGAGGAAATAGGCACTTATTCATATCTATCCCTTCCAGAAAGGAGGAGACAATAAAAAGGACATACCAAACAGCCTCCATAGTGGCTCCTCCACTCCTCCATAGTAAAGCCCACCTAAAATGTCCTTGAATTTGAAAGGAATCCTATTACAACATGTGTTCTTTTTGATGTGTCTTAGTATAAGCTGTTCAATCATTTATGGTCACTTCCCACTCCTACCATGTTGTCCCTTTATGGTGCATACTACTTATTGTGTTTATCAGCTGAATTTGGCCCCTGAAAGCAACTGTAAACTAATAAGAATATAACCACTTGCTTTCTTGTTGGTAATATCTATTCTCTTCACTAAGTTAATGTACCTTGTGAGGAAGATAGCTTATTTTTTTTTCCTGACCCTCATTCCTTAGTAAACCTTAAAGTTTCTTGCCAACATTAAAAGATATATTTTTTCCAATGGATCAACTATTTCACTGTCTACTACAGTTTTAGATCAGTGATACTTGGGTTCCTTTGCTTGCTAAGTTCAGTGCAAAACAAAAGTGTTTAGGTATAACAATGTCATGCAATTTTTGTGGCTTTTCTGCATTCTGACTTGCATGTTTTTATTATAAAGTAACACTATACTAAGAACACTTTAGAGTCCTCAGTCAAAACAGTTCCTATCTTCTACAAGAAATCTTTCCTAATTCCTCTTGACTTTAGTGCCTTTCCTCTTCTGATTATTTATTATTTGTCCTGTATGTAGTTTATTTGAACATATTTGTTTGCTTGTCTCTCCCATTAGATTATGAGTTCTTTGAAGGCATGAGTTGTAATTTGCCTCTTTTTCTATCTTTCTGCTTCTAGTTACTCAGTACATTACCTGGCACATAGTAAAGGTTTAATAAATACTTACTGATCAACTGCTTTTAGTATGTGATCACTTCTATTTATTTTATACACTGATGGCAAATTATTTCCTCCTATACTCTAATCTCCTTTCTGCTCAAGAAAAATTCAATGACTCCCTGCTACCCATAGGATAAAATTCAAACTCTTAGGAATAAGAATATCTGCATGATAATCATCATTTTTGTAAGTGTTGAAAGGTATATCTGGTGTTCTAAAGAAAATAGTTTTCCATTCATCCTCACTCTTATCCTATTTAGAAGAGATTCATGGAATTTGAGAACATATGAGTGAATGAAAGCATAAGATAAGGAACATTCTAGAATCTAGTAATACAATTTTACATTAAAAAAACAGTTTTGGAAAAATACTTAGTAAACATAAAAGGCTGGCTAGCTTTTTAAAATTGATATTCTCATACTCTCTGTGGTCACTTCTGTGGAACAAAGACTAACTTAAACTACTCTTAAAACTCAAACAGGAAATCTGGCCTTTGGAAAGTTTCAAATCTTTTCCTGGAGATTATACTTCAAAATAATTCTCAAATATCAAACAAGAGGCAAAGAAGAGAAAAATTATTTTAGATAAGTAATCTTTATAGTATTAGCTTTTCTGTATTAAAATTTTAAATTATAAATGAATATCCTCAAAAAACTCAGAATTTAACATTTATGTATAGAAGGATAATTGATGACCTTGGTCAATTTGATCTTGCCATCAAACAAGAAATCTTCCAGTGTCAAGTTTGTGAACTCTGAAATTCTTTTATCTAATTGTAATCTTTTATCATTCCATCTTTTTTCCAATTTTTGCTCTTCATTGTCAATGAGACTTCTAATCCCCTTACTCCTCATTACATTACCAGCCTACTATCCCTACACTGGATATTCCTTCCCTCCTAAATCTTGACCAGTTCAACTTTCAATTCTCTTTTTTCTTTGTCTTATTGCCCATATCTAACTCACAATTATTTGAACCATCTTACCATTTTCATCCTATTCAGATGTAATCTTAAATGGATCCTAACTACAATAAAGCAATTCTTGGTCTCCTCTCTAATTAATATTCTGTTCCCCTTAACAGAGTGGCTGTCTTGAATCTTTTCATCTTTCTTTGTGCTTTCCATGGCTAGCCCTACTATACCCCAGTCCAATTCTACTACAGATTTTGCCTCAAACATCACTGAAAAAAATAGAAGCCATTTGCCATTCTTCTTCCTGTCTTCACATCTCATTTCCCTCTAATATCATTCCCTACTCTCTCCTCCCAGTTTTCTGTTTTCTGATGAAAAGTGGTCCTTCTCCTAGCCAAAGCCAACCCATCAACATATAACCTTGATCCTATACCATCCGATCTTCCCCATCAGATTTAATTCACTATCATTCCCATTCTGTCTGTAATCTTCAACCTATCCCTATATACTGGCTCCTTTCCTGATATGTAGATCATCATCCCACTCATTCTTAAAAAAAGAATCCTACTTGATCCAACCATCCATGCTAGCTATCCCTCCTACACTTTTCAGCTAAATTTCTTGAAAATGCGATTCTATATTCATAGCTTTCACTTTCTCTCCTTTCTTCTTATTTTTTATATACTTAGCACTTAACAGTGCATGGAAATTAGTTGGCATTTAATAAATGCTAATTTACTGACTTGTTACCATGTATTTTAAAAGGCACACTCTAAAAAGTCTCTTCCCATTTCCCTTCAGAAGTGATTTCTTAGTTGACAAAGTGGAGAGCACTAACTAAATGTGCTCCATGTTATTCTTTTCCATGTTACATGGTAATTTTTAGGGCTTCTATTATTTGTCCTCAGAAGTTCTATACACAGATGCCCTAGGACCAAGTAAGTGTTTACTATCTCTGAGGTAAAAACTGACCCTTGCCACAGCCTATTTTGAACTAGGTGGCAGTCATGAGATCATAATGTAATTTAGGTTTCTAGCCAAGGTTGGAATATTTTGCGAGAGGCTCTTCTAATTGTTGGGGAGAATGCTGACACAACTGTGTGTAACTATACAAGAGGAGTAGCTGGTATAGGAGCTTTGGAAAATTGAAATTTTTTTAGGAGAACAGATTTGGTAGAAGAGTCTCTTCAGAGAGAGACACATGGAGGGGAAAAGACTTTGGGAAATGACACACGTGTAGAGGAATCCAATTCCTCAACATGTTCCTGATTTATATCTTTTCTCTCTAGAAATCTTGGAATCTAGGAATCTAGGGATTTTCTCTCAGGTGAGATCAGAACCTTTTTTTTTTTTTTTTTTTGAGGTGAGAGATTTCATTTCCCATGAGAGAGCTTGTTCACTCTGTGTATTTTTTAGTGTATTCTAATCTCTTTTTTTATTCTAATTCCAATTTTTGTTTGCAATTTGCAGAATAAATAGTGTGTGTGTGTGTGTGTGTGTGTGTGTGTGTGTGTGTGTATGTTTGTGGTCAACTCTTAAATAAGCTAAGATCTATTCTCCATCCTTTAAAGGCCAGACTTTGTTCTAAAGTTATTGTGCCGTCTAAACTAGTAATATTTTGTTGTTCTGTCATTCAGTTGTGAACAACTCTTTGTGACCCCATGGACCATAGCATACCTTTCTATCTTCCACTATCTCTTGATGTCTGTCCAAGTTCATGTTCATTGTTTCCATGATATTTTTTTAATCCATCTCATCTTCTGTCATCTCAGTTTTCTTTTGCCATCAATCTTTCCACACATCAGGGGTTTTTCCCCCTCCGATACATCTGGTCTTCTTTTTATGTGAAGTATTTAAGCTTCAGTTTTAGTATTTGACCTTCCAGTGAATAGCATGAATTAATTTCTTTTAAGTATTGACTTATTTGACCTCTGTGCAAGTCCCTGTGCAAGGGACTTTTAAATAGTAGTCTCCAACATCACAATTCAAAAGCATTAATTCTTCAATGCTCATAAATAATATAATTCTAGATTGGTATTCCACTTCAAGTACTCACAATTACCTGACTTCAAACTGAAGGAAGGTCTCTTCTTCCTTGCAAAAGTAAAGTGTAACTCTTTTTTATTTCTGGTTTAATGAGAAATTGTTTAGGTGGAATTGGAGTAGATACATTAATAGTTTATCAAAGGGTATATGATTTATTTTGGTATTTTTGTTTCCAGTACACATTGTTTCATACTTTCAAACTATGTTGTAAACTCTGTATCTATTTCAGATCTCAAACATGCTAACTGTAGAGCTATAGATATCTCCTTCATTTGTCCTCAAAAGATGCTGAAGCCAAACCTGAATTCAATTGCCAGTTATGTAGTTAGTGGTAGGAATTCTTGTTCAGGTTGTATAAGAAGGCAATGGAGGTTCTGTCTGACTTTGAAAGTCTGCATTTCTCTGATAAGGGGAAAAGTTGGATTCTTCACTCTTGAAGGATTCACTATGCTATCAATTTATTTTAAATCAGAAATTTATAATACTTATGATATAATTAATTGCAAATATCTTAGAGGAGATAGGAAAAAGGTGGTTCATAATGAATAAATTCTTTGGTAGCCTGGTGGAAATGACAGATCACTTCTCAGAATATTGACTTTTCAAGGCATGAATTCATCATATTTCAAAGGAATACAATTATATTGAAATATGGTCTAGAAAATAATAATGGTAGGTATACACCTGGACATAGAGCTTATATTCAATAAATAGTTTTCAACAACAAATTTAAGAACGAGCTTGGAAGAACAAGAATTATCATTCCTTCATCCTGTAGTATTTAAAATTTTTATCAATAATATGCAATAATAGAATAACTTTGTGAGTTCCTACTCATTAAATTTGTAGATGATATCAACAAAGGAATGGAAGAAGCAAGGACTCTGGCAAAGGCATTGACTCAATGGTATCTTCCCATCTTTAAATCCAATGACTTCATAACAAATTTATAGAGCACCAAATAATGAGTTGGACTTTCTTACATTCATTGACCTTCTACTTCAAGAAGAAAAAATGCAAAGTCATTAAGGAGTAGGCTACTTTGGTATAAAGGTTTGAAAATCTAAATCACTTTCTTACAGGTTTTCACGTTTCCTTGAGTACTTTTAATAAACTAAATATAAATTTCACTTTTTAATTAAAGCTTTTAATTAGGAAAATTGCTTTGTTATTTTATTGGCTAATGCTACAATACAGCTCAAGGTATCCTTGTAAGGCCACCATTTAGTGATTTTGGTACTTTAATACAGGACACCATTTCTTTCAGTGTCTGGAAAGCATTCATCATTTTCAAATGCAGCACTTCATTCTTTAGCTAGGCAAACAATTCTGACAAATTTACATGGGGAAATAAACAAAAAAAAAGGGAAGAGAGAGATAAAAAGGAAAGGGGAAAGAAAGGGAAATAGAGGCAGAGAGGGAAGAAGTGAGAATGACCTTTTCCCCACTTCTCATTACCCTCAGAATTAACAGCAGTGGGTAATATTACATTAAAAATCTCAACATAATCATTAACTAATTAATTCTTTAAAAGAATCATAGCTTTTAAATTTATTTTATCTTTGTCATCAGTTTTAGAGTAAATAAATTCTTTGATAAGAAAGACAAAATATAATTTTTCTAAAATTTCTATTTGAGCAGATTTCTCCATGAGTACCTTATTCCAATGCTTTGTGAATACTTCAGTTTCTTGAAGACTGAAAAGACAGAAGGGAGTAGTTTATAAAGGTCTTTGAATTCCAAATTGAGTGTTTTGTACTTGATCATCAAAGTCCCTGGGAGCTTTTGAAGTTTACTGGATGGGTGTGTGATGACATGGTTACATGGTTATAGAGATAAAATTTCTGTTACCTACTTTACTAGATTATTGGGTCAAAAGTGTTTTTGTCAACTTTAAAGCACTATTTAAATGTAAGTTATTATCATCATTATAACTGGAAGTTATTTGTCCTTTTCCAAATTGTTTTGTTCTGTAAAATCTATATAATTCATTGTTATCTCTGAGAAAGAAGCTAAAGAAATATAATCTTTGTTTATCATTGGAAACTCATCTAACCAACTGATGTCTAGCAGCAACCAGCAAATCAGTAGATTATTTCTTTGTTAACTATTCAGATCTCAGCGTACTGATTTATTTAATGATGACTAGGTTCCTCCCCAGAAGCTATTAATACAACTGTGTGTTGAATCTTGTCATTCAACACATTCACCATTCAACAGCTGCTAGAATACTCTGTGAGCACTTAGTCTCTCCAGGCCTTTCTGAAATCATCCTGTTGGTCATTTCTTACAGAACAATAATATTCCATAATATTCATATACCACAATTTATTGAGCCATTCTCCAACTGATGGGCATCCACTCAGTTTCCAGTTTCTAGCCACTACAAAGAGGGCTGCCACAAACATCTGTGCACATACAGGTCCCTTTCCCTTCTTTATGATCTGTGAGTACTTAGAAAGGGAAGTGTGAACCAATAGGACTTCAATAAGAACACTTCACATCAAAAATTTTAATGAAGTCATGAGAGGGATAGATTAGCAAGATTCAGTTGCAATAAGGTACCTAGATTTAAACAAGACATCCAAAAGTTCTTTCGTGATATATTTTTGTACAAAATTCATAAATGTGAATGAAATGATAATATAATAGGTATTTGTGCCTGGCTGAAAAAAGTGGATTAGTGGCCAATTTCAACTTCCTGGCGGGAATACTCTATTCATGTGTTGAAGTACTCTTTTTCAACATGAAATTATTGAGTTGGATAGGAGCAAGAAGGAAAAATTTATCAAGTTTCTGCTAAAGTCCTAGTCCAGTGCTCTACTGTAACATGCAAGTGATCTTGGGGTGAGAGGTATTCTAGAAGATAGAAAGCTCTATAACATTAGCAATCTATAGGGGGAAAAAGAAATACTATTGTGCTTGTATATTAGAGCTCTCATTGTATACATATACTTAAGATTAAAGAGAAAATCTTTGTGTTATAATGGTTCAAAGTTTATACAATGACATCAAATTGGCCAACATTGAGATATAATTGCTTAAGTAACATGTTAGGAAAGTATAGGAGCAAATAGTTAGCAAAGACTCCAAGAAACAGCACATCAAATTGACTTCAGTGTTACAGTTGATGTTCCTTTGAATTTCCTCTCTGTGTTCTATGATGCCTAATCTCTGAAAGAAATAGTCCTTACCTCAAATGGCATTTCATTGGTCACCAGTTACATTTGTGTGTAGTTGGGTGCTATGATCCCTAAGGTTTGGACACAAAGTACATTATGAAGAGGTATTCAAATGATTTTGGCAATATACTTCATAGATCCAGTCTAGAGAGAATACCTGACCCTCAGTTCTTAAGCTCCTTCAGCTTTTAAGTCCTTAAACTCTTAAGCATCCTATTAGTATGTATCATTGCATGACACGTAAGCTATACCACACAGAAAAAGCTTCAAGTATGAGCCCAAAACAAGATTCTATATCCTTTTTGTCCAAGGACCAGTCAAGCTAAGTAAAGAAAAGTCCACCACCTGTAGGTTGGTCATAGAAGTTCATAAAATGGATAATTTCTTATTATTGCTATCCTTGAAATAAAGTAATTTTATTTGACTATTAAATAACTTTAAATGAAGAACTTCTGCATTATCCAAAGCAAATATCTCCCTCAAAGACACTAAATTATCTCATTGTTTGTAAATGGAAGAAAAAGGAAGACCCTGTGTAAAGTACAATTGAAATCATTTTGTAAAAGAGATCTTGGTACTTCTACATCAGTCATATCAGCCATAGTACTTCTACATGTCTAATTATAATTTGCTGAAGTATTGAAATATCAAGATATTACAAATATCTCTTGTTGTGATAGCTATCATTAATATATTACATTTTTGTATGTATAACATATATATAAATGATAAGTATATATGTAGTAAATATAATAAATTATATATCAATATATATGTATAATTATGACATATTTATATAGTTATTATGGTATCATGATGGCCAGGGCCTCTTCTTTCCATTTGCAATTTGGGGAGCAATAAGAAAGAAGTGACAACAAAAAGAGAGTTAGAAGGATAGTACCATATTTATGAGCATAACATGGAATGATTGTGGTGATGCTTCAATAAAAGAATTGCATCTTGAACCAAAAATGGTTGGGAAACGTGATATAGAATAAAAATTACTTTCGTTAACTTGCCAAATTAGTAGTTGAAATAGTAGACTATTTACTAATAAAATTATATCATTGAGTTAACTGACTGCATATTTTTCAGTCTTCTCATATTAGTTTTCCTTTTCACTTGTCACTTTGAATAACATAAAGAACACAGAAATAACTAATAACACAGAAATAACGAATCTTCAGTACAAAAGCTTAAATTATGTGCTAAAGCCAGCCGGACAGCACCATAAATAAAATGTTAGACCTGTAGTCAGAAAGACCTGAGTCCAAATCCTGCATCAGATACTTACTAGTTGTATCATTGAAAGGTCAGTTTAATCAATTTCTGCCTCAGTTTCCACATCTGTAAAATAGGACTTACCTTTCCTAGTTGTTTTGAGGATCAGAAATGAGAGAACATTTATAAAGTATTTTGTAAGCCTTAAAATGCTAACTATTATTACTATCATATTCAGGTATACACAGTAACTATATCTAATAAAGATGAATCTATCAAAGAAATAGGAATTAAGATCAACAGGTGTTCAGTCATTTTTTGATGATGTATAACTCTTGATGAACACATTTGGGGTTTTCTTGGAAAAGATGCTGGGGTGATTTGCCATTTCTTTCTCTAGGTCATTTTTGGCTGAGGAAACTGAGGCAACCAGATTTAAGTGTCTTAGCCAAAATTACAAAATGTTTCAGGCTATATTGGAATTCAGTAAGACGAGCTTTATAGTAAACTATCCACTGCATCACATAATTATCCTAAGATCAATAAGACTAGCTGTTAAAGAAAGACATCATATTGCAAGGAAAAAGAGATTTTAATAGATACATTAAATTTTGTAAAAATACATCTAAGGAAGACTCAGAGAAATTAAGATTCTCATAGTGTGTTCAAGTGGTAAGGAGAAAGGGGAATAATCCTTACAGAAAAATATACCCAATAATAAAGTCAGACAAAAATAAGAAAAATTAGAATTGGTTGACTAAGAACTTATTTTTTCAAATATCTGGGCTACTGTTGTTGCTGCTGCCACTATTATTCTTATTGGAACTTTTGCAGAACACAAATAATCCAGATTTCTAAGTGAAAAGTAAAATGCTAGAATTAGATCTTTACAGACTCTTTGTATCATGGCTATTCACTTTAACCAATACAAAGTTGCAATTATCCTTCTCCATTTCACTTGCCTAACAATCATCACCCAAGTTATGCTATCATTCAGAGGCAAAACAGCATATTTGTGCCTCTATTTCCTAGAAATAGTGACAATAAGACTATATCAGATGATTTATTTCTCATCAACATGAATGTGTCAAAAGAATCAAGTATAGTAGGGTTTTGTTTTATAAATAGAGGACACAGAGAGGCAAAACTGGAGAAAAATCAACTTTGTAAAAAATATTTTCTTAAAAAGTTTTTTAGATTGTGATTATTTTCTCCCTAAAGACTACTGAGCAACTGGCTTACCACTAGTAATTAATAACACAAAGGGAATTCACCAGTAGTAGGAGACAATCAACATTTTGAAAACTACTTACTCACTACCAAAGAGGATTTGTGAAGCCACTTGACTAAAAAAGAATACACCTATTATTACTGATGCTGTTACTAATGTAATTCTAGTTTCAATTGTCCCTCCCACAGAGACTATGAATAGTAACTGTAATTTTTTCAGTGGAAAGATCTGGGGAAGAGGAAATTTACCTATCACTTAGAAAATTAATTGTCATGAGTGAGAGAATGTGAGAGGCACAGAGGTTCTATTAGTACTTTTTACTGAAAAAAACTGAATGTACTAATTGTCAAGGAGAAAGAATCTGAGGGGGCTGAAGAGAACGGAAATTAACTCTTTTCTGCAGAAGATAACTTACGAAGAGACTTTTAATTACCATCCTGATGGAGCTAAAGGGAAGAACTGGTTGTATATTGATATGTGACCAGGTATTTACATTTAGCTCAGCTTTCTCTGTGGTGAAATTAATTTATCTTATGTGTTTATTTTTTATTTTGGGATAAAGTTACAAGGAAAATTAAAATAATATAGCCTTGTTTCCAAGATCAGTTTATTCTTATTGTTGTTCTTTTTATTTTTGAATTAACTAATCTTCAGTACAAAAGCTTAAATTTGGAAGCCTCTGATGATACTTTAGGTGTAATACACTGGGGAATGGGAAGGATGGAAGAGAACTTGACTGAACAGAACAATATATGAAAAGTACTTGTGAACACAGAAAAGTCTAGTTTCCTGTTATTTATCATTAAGCTATTCCATACTTTTCCTTAATACTTTGACATTTTAATGGACCCATGAGCTTGCTAATGAGGGTACTTCTTCCAGTTTATAACCTATCCATGCTTAGTTATTCTGTTGGCTCTTTGTCTATATACTTTAATATGTCCCATGCAGAGGAGTGTACCATTATGTTTTGGGGTCTATTATCTGGGTACCAATATGGCCTATACTAAAATAGTCATACTAAAAGGAGGGGAGCTGATATGTAGAAAAAGTGAGAATAATAGATGGCTAGTCTGCATGCTGCCTTGATCCTTTTTGCAGTTATTTCATAGTTAACCATATCTTATACACCAACCTTATGTCTCTCAATTGCTCTTTTGGTAATCTATAATTTTGATTTCTCAAAGATTTCATGGTCCTTAGCTATAAATCATAACTGGAAGAGTATTATCATTGAAAAGATAGTATTTTGTTTCAGGAAGAAGCTCAGAGTTGTTGAAAATGCTTCATAAGTTTTTTTAAAGGAAACTCAACCTGCTCTTTTTGAGTCCACTTCATCATCCACTTGAAGTCTATATCCAAGATATAACTATTAATGGACCAAATGGGATGGGGGGGGGGGAATGGGAGGTGAGTGGGAGAGGAAAGAGGAGCTATCTATCCAAATGCACCAGCGGTCTAAACAATGTATATATTTTAATCTATTTTATCAAATGATATCTTGTAAACATTAAATTTTATATTATATATCTGTAATTCAATTGTGTTTATAATAATATATATCAAAATAACTATATAAAATCTCTAATTGTTCTGTTGTAGAAATCCCTTTTCATAGTTTCATTAAAGATAGCCTCAATATAAGTGTTAGTTGTAAGTAGACATATAGCTTAGTAGTTATTGAACTCTTTTTTCAATTGTGTTAAAATCTACATTTTATCCTACTCTTTTGTAATATTGCAAATTCATCCCTAATAACCTCAAAATAATATCAATTCTATCATAGAACTAATGTATTTACTTGGGCTGGTTCAGGTGATATCTGGATCTTTGTTTTCTTTATTGTCTTTTGTATTTCTTCATGCAGCACATTGGGGATTGTGATGTTAAAATTTAGAAATGGTGACTCTGCTGAAATATATATATATATATATATATATATATATACACATACATACATATATATATATGTATGTGTATATTAGTAGATGTAGCTACTGCTATATATAGTAATTAAAGCAAGAAGCAGAATTTGATGTTTTAAATTACTTCTAAAACCATTGTAAGGCTTTTGTTATGAAGCAATACTCATTAATATAAGTAGGATTTATCTTACTTGAAACTTGCAAATCAAAATTTATATGAATTATTGTTAGAATCCTTACAAAGTGATGTCAGTTGCCTAATTTAGCATGGTATTTAGCAAATTCTCTAGCTCACTAATGTATTTAAGTATTCATTGGAGTTCACACTTTTGGGAGATTCACAAGTCAGTATTCAGTATGAGATTCACAAGTCAGAAACTCACAATCTCACTCTCTCAGAGGAGGAGTCAACCTTTGAGTTCACACCTCTAAAAGAGCATAAAAAGATGCTGAGTTAGTGAAGTGAGTCAGTTCAGAAGAAGTCCACTCTCGAAGGAGGAATCAGATTCATTCATCCCTCTCACACCACCGTGGTGGCAGGCTCTCCCCCTTCGCTTCTCCACTGAAAGATAGGCCTCTAAGAAAACTACCTGGGCCCAAGGAAAGAGACAAGACTTGGAAGGAGAAATAAACATTTGGATTTTATTAGCTGGCTGTATTTGAGGTGATTATTACTTTGAACTGAAACTAAGTCTGCCTCCAGGAAACCTCCCCAAGAAACCTGCTCTCACAGAGAACTATCATATATTACATAAAAGAAGAGAACACTACATTTAAAATGTGGTGTTCTTCTTCTTTTCCTATAATATAATAGTTCTCTCTTCTCCAATAGGATATAGGATTTTTGAAGGCAGGTCTTGTCTTGCCTTATTTGTATGATTAGTGCCTGGCACAGTGCCTAGAATATAGCACATATTTAATAATATTTTTGGTTAGTTGGTAGGGTAATATAACCTCTATAGAAAGAATTATAACATATAAGTGCATTAGAAAGGTGTAAACAAAAATGCTGTAAGAGATTCAAAAAAAAACATCAGCTGCTGATGGAATCAGAGATACTTCCATGGATGGAGTATAATTTGAATTTGTCTTCTATGGAATTTAATGGTTGAAGAAGAGAATAGAGGTCATCTAAGAAATAAGGAACAAAGTAAATAAAGATTACAGGCAAGAAAGATTATCATATCTCTGTCTAGGTAGGCTGGAAAAGAGTGTATATAGCAGAAAACTATATGACAGAAAGTTCGAAAGGCTATAAGAAATGATGAGCTTAATGATCTTAGAAAACCATAAATAGACTTCACAAAATAACGAAGAACAAAATGAGCAGAACTAAGAGAATGCTTTATACAGTTATTGCAATATTGTTTTAAGAAAAACTCTGAGCAAGTAAGTCATTTTGGTTATAATAAATACTCAAATTAATTACAAAGGGCATATAGAATGGTTTTACATGTCTATCTATCTATCTATATATGAACACAAAGATATTTGTGTCTAATGGTAGCCATCATTAGGGCTGGGAGTGGGGAAGTGGAAAAAAAAGGAAAAACCCAAAAAAGGAAATGTACATGAGAATTTATTATATATTTAAAAGGAATAGCATGTTGTTCATATAGACTTTCAGTTTCATATATAATCTTTTTTATTTTGTGAAAATGAAAATGCTTGTTTTATTCCATAAATTAAAATAAAATAAATATAAATAAAATGAATAAATTAAAATTTTAAAAGAAAAGAAAAGCAAAATAGATTGGAGAGGAAGAGTGGTTGTAACAAAACTTGCTAGTTGTTTGTTACAACAGGTTCTAAGAGGAGGTGCAAAAGGAGTTCCTGTAGGTAATATCAACAGAATTCAGTAACTGATTAGATGAGAGAATATTAGCTATTAACTACTAGTGTGATCTGGACAACTTGTTTCATTTTTCTGGACCTCAATTATCTCATTTTTTTTACCTTATTTTTTTCATAATTATAACTTTTAATTGACAGAACCCATGCCTGGGTAATTTTTTACAACATTACCCCGTGCACTCACTTCTGTTCTGACTTTTCCCCTCAGATGGCAAGCAGTCCTATACATGTTAAATATTTCACAGTATCTCCTAGATACATTATATGTGTGCAGAACCGAACAGTTCTCTTGTTGCACAGGAAGAATTGGATTTAGAAGGTAAAAATAACCCTGGAAGAAAAACAAAAATGCAAACAGTTTACATTCCTTTCCCAGTGTTCTTTCTTTGGGTGTAGCTGCTTCTGTCCATCATTGATCAATTGAAACTGAGTTAGATCTCTTTGTTGAAAAAATCCACTTCCATCAAAATACATCCTCATACAATATCATTGTTGAAATATATAATGATCTCCTGGTTCTGCTCATTTTATTTATTATCAGTTCATATAAGACTCTCCAGGCCTCTCTGTATTCGTCCTGCTGGTCATTTCTTATAGAACAATAATATTCCATAACATTCATATACCACAATTTACCCAATCATTCTCCAATTGATGGGCATCCATTCATTTTCCAGTGTCTAGCCACTACAAAGAGGACTGCCACAAACATGTTGGCACAGGTGTATGTACCAAAATGTTTGTGCCAGCCCTGTTTGTGGTGGAGCATCTTTTCATATGGCTAGAAAGTTTCAATTTCATCTAAGAATTGTCTATTCATATCCTTTGACCATTTATCAACTGGAGAATGGCTTGATTTCTTGTAAATTAGAGTCAATTCTCTATATATTTTGGAAAAGAGACTTTTATCATAACCTTTAACTGTAAAAATGTTTTCTCAGTTTATTGCTTCCCTTCTAATCTTGTCTGCATTAGTTTTGTTTGTATAAAAACTTTTCAATTTGATATAATCAAAATTTTCTATTTTATAATCAATAACGATCTCTAGTTCTTCTTTGGTCAAAAATTCCTTCCTCTTCCACAGATCTGAGAGATAAACTATCCTATGCTCTTCTAATTTATTTATAATTTCTTTCTTTATGCCTAGGTCATGAACCCATTTTGACCTTATCTTCATGTACGGTGTTAAGTGTGGATCAATACCTAGTTTCTGCCATACTAATTTTCAATTTTCCCAGCAATTTTTGTTAAATAATGCATTCTTATCCCCAAAACTGGAGTCTTTGGGTTTGTCAAACACTAGATTATTAAAGTTATTGGCTGTTTTGTCCTTTGGACCTAACCTATTTCATTGATCAATTAGTCTATTTCTTAGCCAATACCAGATGGTTTTAGTAACCGCTGCTTTATAATATAATTTTAGATCTGGTACAGCTAGGCCACCTTCACTTGATTTTTTTTCATTAATTCCCTTAAAATTCTTGACCTTTTGTTTTTCCATATGAACTTTGTTGTTATTTTTTTCTAGGTCATCAAAGTAGTTTTTTGGGAGTCTGATTGGTATAGCGCTAAATAAATAGATGAGTTTAAGTAGTATTGTCATCTTTATTATATTTGCTCGCCCAATCCACAAGCATTTAATATTTTTCCAGTTGGTTAGAACAGATTTAATTTGTGTGGAAAGTGTTTTGTAGTTCTGCTCATAAAGTTTCTGATTTGCCCTTGGCAGATAGATTCCTAAATATTTTATACTATCAGTAGTTACTTTAAATGGAAGTTCTCTTTGTAACTCTAGCTGTTGGATTTTGTTAGTGATATATAAGAATGCTGATGACTAATGTGGGTTTATTTTGTATCCTGCAACTTTGCTAACGGTGTGGATTATTTCTAATAACTTTTTAGTAAGAATCTGGGGGTTCTTGGTAACACAAATATAGAAAGGTGTAATTTTTTTTATTCTCTAATTCCCACTTTTAATTTTTTCCAAAGTTGTTTTAAACAATTTAATGTAATTTGTAGTGGGCAAATTTTTTCCTTCTGATCTTATTAAAATGTTCTTTGTCCCCAAATTATTTGATGGTTTTAAATAAAAATGCTTAACTATTTTGGGTATTTTTTCCTAACTTCAAGTGTTTTTAATAAATTTTTAAATCTTTTTCTGATCTATTGAGATGATCCTTGTTTTTGTTAATTTTTTTATTTTTCCAATTATTGATAGTTTCCTAATATTAAAATGATTTGGTTATATCCATTTGTTTTTATTATTGGGGATGATTTTCTTACTTTTGCTTAATTTTTAAATTTTAGCTAATATTTTAAGGAAGGTCATTTTTCTTTCTCGTTTTAATAGGTTTGGGTTTATTACCATGCTTTCTGGATCCCTTTTATTCTATTTTTTTTTGGTTTATATGCAATTATAATTGTTCTTTAATTTTGTGAATTCCTGAAACCTCTGGTTCTGGGGTTTTCTTGGGGTTGATTTGGCTTGTTCTTTTTTTTTGAAATAATATTTGGAAATTTTTTGTTTTCCCAATCTGGGAAGCCTATTTTTTAGGATCTCCATTTCCTTATTTTTCAAAATTTATTGGCATAAAGGTTGGGCAAGTAACCCCTTATTTTTCTTTAATTTCCTCTTTTTGGGGAAAGTTCTCCTTTTCTTTTAAATCTAATTTATTTTTCTCTCTCCTTTTCAACAAACCAAAAGTTTATCAATTTTATTGGGGTTTTTCATAAAACCAACCTTATTTTTTAAATTTAGTTCAAAGTTTATTTTAAAATTATTATTTATTAATTTCCCTTTTAATTTTAAACAAAGTTTAGAATTGATTGGGGGTTTTTAATTTGGTCTTTTTGTAGCTTTTTAAGTTGCAAGCCCAATTCATTGATCTTCTCTTTCTCTATTTTATTCAAGTAAGCCTCTAAGGATATAAAATTTCCCCTTATTACCGCTTTGGTTGCATCCTATAAATTTTAGTATGATGTCTCATCTGTCATTATCTTGAGTGAAATTATTAATTGTGTCTATAATTTGCTGTTTCACCCAATCATTCTTTAAGATATTATTTAGTTTCCAATTACTTTTTGGTCTATTTACCCCTGATTTTTTGTTGAATGTAGTTTTGATTGCATCATGATCTGAAAAGAAAGCATTTACTATTTCTGCCTTCTTGCATTTAATTTTGAGGTTTTTGTGTCCTAATATATGGTCATTTTTTGTGTAGGTTCCATGAACTGCTGAGAAGAAAGTATACTTTCTGTCACCATTCAGTTTTCTCCAAAGATCTATCATACCTAATTTTTCTAATATTCTATTTACCTCTTTAATTTATTTCTTATTTGTTTTCTGGTTTGATTTATCTAATTCTGAGAGTGCAATATTGAGATCTCCCACTATTATAGTTTTGCTGTCTATTTCTTCTTGCAACTCTCTTAACTTCTTCTTTAGGAAGTTAGATGCTATACCACATGGTGCATATATGTTTAATATCAATATTGCTTCATTGTCTATAGTACCCTTTAGCAAGATATAGTTTCCTTCCTTATCTCTTTTAATTAGATCAATTTTTGCTTTTTCTGGATCTGAGATAAGGATGGCTACCCCTGCTTTTTTGACTTTGCCTGAAGCATAATAGATTCTGGTCCAGCCTTTTACCTTTACTCTGTATGTATCTCCCTGTTTTAAGTGTTTCCTGTAAAGAACATATTGTAAGGTTCTGATTTTTGATCCAGTCTGCTATCTGCCTCTGCTTTATGGGAGACTTCATCCCATTCACATTTATGGTTAAAATTACTAATTCTCTATTTCCTGCCATCCTAATATCCCCAGATTATGCTTTTCTTTTTCTTGCCCTCCTTCCCCCCTTCCCTAGTATTAAACTTATGGGTCCCACTTGTATCACCCAGCTCTCCCTCTTTAGGATCCCTCCCTCCTCCCTTTGAATCCCTTTCCCTTTCTTGTACCCTTCCCTTATTACTCTTTTTCCTTTTCCCTTTTCCTCTCCCACTTTTTAATGAGGTGAGAGAAGGTTCTCTGTAAAACAAATATGTCAATTATTTCCTCTTTGAGCCAACTCTGATGAGAGTAAGATTCACGCATTGTTCCTCCTCCTCTCTAAGTTCCCTCAGATATGATAGGTTTCCTTTGCCTCATTGTGGGATCTCCCCTTTTCCCTTTTTCTGACACTATCCCCTTTTCATTTCTACTTCCCTTTTTAAATGTTATATCAGTAAAATCAAATTATACATGTGGTTTTTATGTATATCCACAACAGAAATACAGTTCTCAAGAATTCCTTTTACCTTTTTCTACTTCTCTTGAGTCCTATGGTTGGAGATCAAATTTTTTGTTTAAATCTGTTTTTTTCCTTAGAAACAAATGGAATTCCTCTGTTTCATTAAATATCCATCTTCTTCCATGGAAAAAAATGCTCAGCTTAGCTGGGTAGTTTATTCTTGGCTGCATTCCAAGTTCTTTTGCCTTTTAGAATATCAGATTCCAGGTCCTTCGATCCTTTAATGTTGAGGCAGCCAGATCTTGAGTGACCCTTATTATGGCACGTTGGTATTTGAATTATTTTTTCTTGGCTGCTTGTAACATTTTTTCTTTAGTCTGAAAGTTCTGAAATTTGGTCACAATATTCCTTGGAGTTTTTAATTTTAGTGTCTTTTTCAGAAGGTGTTTGATGAATTCTTTCAACGCCTATTTTACCTTCTGGTTCTATTACTTCTGGGCAATTCTCTTTGATGATTTCCTGTAAAATAGTATCTAGGCTCTTTTTTTCATTCATAGTTTTCAGGTAGTCCAATGATCCTCAGGTTATCTCTCCTAGATCTGTTTTCCAGGTCTGTTTTTCTTCCATGTAAATGTTTGACATTTTTTTCCAATCTTTCATTTTTTTTTGGTTTTGCTTGACTGATTCTGTCTCAATGAATCAGTCATTTCTTTTTGTTCAGTTCTAATTTTTAATGAATTATTTTCTTCATTAGCTGTTTTTACTTCTTTTTGTATATGTCCAAGTGAGTTTTTAATTGAGTTGTTTTGCTCTATGGAATTTTTTTCGATTTCACTAATTCTTTTTTTAGTGAGTTATTTTCTTTTTCCAATTCACAAATTCTGTTTCCCTGTACTTCTTGGGAGTTTTTTTAGCTTTTCCAATTCACATTTCAGGAAGTTGTTGCTCTCTTGCATAGCTTCTCTTTCCTTTTCCCATTTTTCTTCTAGTTCTCTTTTAAGATTTTTAGTAGTCTCTTCTAGGAGAGCCTTTTGTGTTGTGTTGTCTGGAGACTGTCTGCTATTAGTCTCCTTGGGGTTGAAAAGCTGCTCTCTTTCTGTATAGAAGCTATCAATCTTCCTTTAGATTTTTTTTTTACTCATTTTTAAAAGTCTGTAGGGTCTGCCTTCAGGGCCAGGAGGTTACCAGCTTGCTCTGCAGAACAGTGATAGGTGTATGGACGGGAAGCTGTCCTGCCAACGGGCTACAAAGAGCAGCGACTTACTGGAGTGCTCTGGGAAAGAGTTCCCCACCTGGAAGTAACTTAGGCCTGCAGGGCCAACCTGGGAAAATACCTTGCAAAGAACTGTGCTGTGCAGGTTAACGACTGCCTTGGGGCTAGATGCTGAGCAGTGAAAGTTTCACCACCCCAAGCCAAATCCCTCCCTGGGGCTGTGGGTATTTGAGGCTGAGCAGTGAATAGCCCTACAGGGATGGGAAGTGTCTCTGCCCTGAAGCACAGTCTGCTGGGGAAGTTTTATTGCCCCAGGCTGAGCCCCACATTGTGCAGATTAGAGGCTGCCCGGGGCTGTGCCCCCTTGCAGTGCACATTTGTAACTTCCCCGCCCACCCCCAAAAACCCTGAACTGTAGGATGTGGCTGCAAGGCTGCATTTCAGTCTGTCTGAGTCACTTCCGGGTTTGAGTAACAGCCAGATCTTGTTAGGTTCTGGCGTTTTTTTAGAGAATACCCTCTGTTTTAGGCTTTAATTTCTCTGCCAGTTTACTGTTTTGTAATCAAGGCAGAGCAGTTAACCTATAGCAGAGTTATCTCTATAACTTCTCTAGCCACAGAGAGCACCCCTGCCCCTAGTCTGCTCAGGACGCTAGTCTCTCCCTTCCTGTGCTGGTCTGTTCCTCACCCCTCAGGACAAACCTTTCCTGGTGATCTTCTAGATTATCTTTGACTGATAAATTGTGTGCTTCTAATCTTCATGAATTTTAGCAGTCAAGTGATATTTTTGAGGCTGAATTTAATAGTTGGTTGTGAGGGGATGAGAGGAGCTTAGAAAGTCACATGTGCCTTCTCCACCATCTTCAATTATCTCATTTTTAAAAAGAGGGTGTTGGGCTAATTAATCTCTAAAGTCTCTTCCAACTCTAAATCATTTCTCTAATGGTAGATGAGAATAAAGTGGCACATAAAATAGGGTTTTCCTACTACTCATTTTCTATGATCTCTCTGTGATATTTGATAGTGCTGATCACCCCCTTCTCAAAATTTTCTTATCTTGATTTCCATAGAACTACACTAACCTGTTTCTTCTGACCTTCATGTTTTATATTACTCTTCTTTTTCTGAAGATGCATTTTTTACCCCTGTTCTTGACTTCAAAATCTCCCTTAACATTTGAGATACTTTTAAAAATTTTTTTGGAGATTATTAGTGATAACTTCAGAGAAGCATCATTCATGGTCACTCTATGTATCTGACATAAACAGAAGTTTAAATTTCCTGAAAGATATCAAATAACCTTCCCCATAAAAGAAAAATTACATGCCAGTATTAAATAAGTTAGGTTCAGTCAAATGCTCCCTGATTAAACACTAAGCAACATTTCACAAACAGGTATAAACATTGTCATATGAACTTGTGTTGGTAAATCACAATAGCATCCACCTATGCAGAAAATTTAATATAAAAGAATAATAGCGGGGGCAGCTAGTTGTTGCAGTGGATAGAGAACCAGCCCTGAAGTCAGAACCTGGTTCAAATCTGATCTGAGACCATCTAACACTTACTGGCTGTGTGATCCCGGGCAAGTCGTTTAACCCCAATTGTCTCAGAAAAAAAAGAATAATTGCAATAGAATTGATCTCCATCAAGAAAGAATAATAATAATTATAAACTACTACTAATAAAATTCCTTCCTCAATGTTGAGTCTATTATATATGTCATAATGGGATAGAAAGAAATAATAGAAAAGTAAAGGAACACTAGGGACTCTGTGTGTCTAGAGACTGCTAAAGTAGCTTTTGAAGCTGATAACTAGTAGGAACCTGGACAGCTTAGGCCTTGATGCTACTACTGATTGGTTTGGAATACTAATCAGTGTGATAAAAATGTCTCTTTGAATCTAAGAATTGAATGTGGCAGCCAACAATTGCAAACTGGAATTATTAAAAACCATCATCAAGTTTAACATGATATGTGGAGGTCAGTGGAACAAGCGGTATTCTTTTGTGCTTCAATAACACAAATAGTACTTTGAAGGAGAAAAAAAAAGTCAGAAATAGCATAGTCCCACCTGTAAGAAACAATTAAATTCAGATTGTATTGATCACTAAAGCAGGCAAACCATGAGAGTCTATGAAATTAATCGAATACATGAATACTTTCAGGGTTCAGGGTTCCCATTTCACTTTCCAAAGGTACCATACTGACCTCAGGGCACACCAAGCCTGCTTGATGTATATCACTCTGGCTATCATTTTCTTACCTTCTTATTGTTCTGTTCTACCCCATTTTGAGATACACACACACACACTCACACACACACTCACACACACACATATACATATATATATATATATATATATATCTTGCACTAGTACTATATCATATCAAAATTGGAAATAGAACTTGCCAATTAAAGACAAGAATGTCAGAATGCTTTTTGTTGATGGCATGTAAATTTGTGCTGTATACTCTCATGATCTAACTATAAAGAGAGTAGTCAAAACTCCTTTTCAGTCCACTCAGCAGAATGAACTGTATGCGATCATTCTAGCTCTTACTTATTATCCAGGAAACATAAATATAATTGATTGTAGCCCCAGGAAGGTGATCATAAAACATAACAAATAAATATATATTTAAAATTCCGCCCTTAAGTCTAGACTAGATGTTAAAGATGAAATTGAATAAAATCTGAAGGAGAAAAAAATTGGAGGCCCTGAGGTCACTGAAGATCTTCACTTCATGCAAACTCTAGAAATTTTTATAATTAATATAAATATATAGATGATAAAAACAGACTTGGTATTCCAAAAACAATTGAAAAAGAAATGAGCACACTCAGACTAGAATTCTGAAAACCCTTTTTGAGCTTGACAGAATGAACCCAAGTAGAGGATTCTACTAAAATGAAGACAAACCCATTTTCCCACAGTATGTAACAGAAAATGTATAAACATTTCAGGATCTCCATACAGCAGTAAAAATGGTAACCACTGTCATGGTAAGAATCACTGGAAGAAATGTGGCACTATAAATAAATACCACTAACAACAGGTATCAAAAATGATCATGGTAAGAGCAATTAGAAAGCTACTAAAAAGTCTTTGGAAAGACATTGAAGAATTGCATTGAAGAAGTATGTAACTAGCACATACAACAGCAAACTTAACTCCATATTTCCCAGTTAGAGGCAACCAAAAATATATGCAGAAAAGTATCCAGAAAACAAAGCCTATCAGGGATTTTAGATTCTCTTAACCAGCAACTGAAATAAAAAAATCAAAAGGTTAAAGTAATATAAGAGATAAAAGGAGGGCAAATAACAAAATAAAAAATTCAATCAACAATTTACTATAGAGAAGGAGAGAGAGAGAAGAGAGAGAGACAGAGAGACAGAGAGACAGAGACAGAGACTGAGAGAGAGAGAGAAGAATGCAAACATTTCTGGTTTTGTGGACGAAATGCAATTTGGATCAAATAAGAAATAGTAAGCTAACATTGTTATTATAATGACTAATAGAAGCCTCGTGGCTTTCCTTGTTTGCATCATCTCAGCTAAAATTCTATCTTCTACAAGAGAAGCCTTTCCTGATAACACTTAATGCTAGTGTCTTCTTTCTGAGAAAATCTCCCACTTACACTCTATATATCTTATTTGTATATCATTGTTTTCCTATTATCTTTCCCATTAGGATGAGAGCTCCATGAGAGCAGTGACTCTCATTTTTTGGTTTTCTTTATATTTCCAGAGTTTAGAGCAGTACCTGGCACATGACACTGTAGGTACTTAATAAATACTTACTAACTGACAAAAACAATGGAAGTAGCTGGAGTAGTGAATCCAAAATAAGATCTGTAATCCCTAACTCAAACACTATATAGCAGAGTATGAATTTTTAGTAAAGCACTTTACCAGCTTCCTTTGAGATGCAAGACAAAATTTACAGACCTCTTTTATTTTTAAAGAAAGCGTCACAGATCTGTTACCAAAAGATGAGAACACCAGGCCCCACTCAAAATACAGGCCAATTTATATATTGCAGATGAAAAGGCTTACATTCCTTTTTAACAAATCCATCAATGAAATTCATACAGGACAATTCTAGTAGATCTCATCCTGCTTCCACATAGATTAAATATACTTTTGCTAAGTATTTCAATATTTTAAAAGATTTTCATTCTATGTGGTTTGGAGATTATGAGTACTATATATGAACATATCTATTAGCAATGATGCTTTTAAATTTTTATGGATCAATGTTATGTCTAGGTGGTTATGAGTTACATCTCTGTTGCTAATAATGATCTCCTTCCAGTACACCCTTTTTTCTTTGTAATTGTCAATAACATTTTGGGTTTTGTGTTGAAAAATGAGAATGTGTCCCACCCTAATGTTAGTCAATAAATATTTATTAAGCACATAACACTATGTTCCTGGAACTGTGCTAAACGCTAGGAATACAAATATAAAATAAGAAGTGCTCTTCTGCAACGAGCTTGCAATATAATGGGGGAAGACAACACACAAAATAAAACTGAAAAGTGAGGAAAGGAGATATGATAGACATGGTAGAGAAGGCAAAGAAGTCCAAAAATGAGTGCATCCAGGTAGGAAATGAGATTTCTTATTGCTTATTTAATTCCTTTTGATTCTACTGTTAGATTTTAGCTGTTTCATAGGCTCTATCTGTAACTAAACTATTTTCAGTGATTTTCAGGAAATCCAGTATTGATCAAAATAGTTATATCTATACATAAACATACAAATATATCTCTTGCCCATCTATATTTTTTCTAAAGGGATTTCTGTTTGTTTAAAAAATATTTCCATTTTTAACTTATTTTAACCTATTTATTGTATGTTCTGAGGCTATCTTATTTTTGCCAGAGGAAGTATTATGTTTTCCATAGCTGCCTTCAGGCTAAAGAAAAATGAGATGCCTTTAGTTAAAAAAACAAAAAAAAATCATTGAGCTATTTGTATCCTTTGACCCAGAAATACTACTACTTGGCATATACTCATAAAAGTCAAAAATAGAGGTAAATATATTTATTATATATACAAACATCTGTAATATTTTTGCCAGTAGCAAAGAATTTGAAAAAAGTGAATATTCATTGATTAGGGTGTTGCTGAACAAATTACATGAAGTGATAACATCATTATACCGCAATTGTGAAAAATTCAAAGAGACTTGAAAGGATCATTAATGCATCAATGGATGCAAAATGAAGTAAGCAGAACCAGGAGAGCAAATTATACAATGACCACAATCATGTAAATTGAAATGATGCTGAAAAACTTGAGAACATTGATTAATGGAATGAACCAACAGGGAATTCTAAGCAACAGGTAACAGGTGTAAAATAAGTAATATATTTTTGACGTAATCAACATACCAATATATTTTGTTTGCTATAATTATTTGTTAAGGGAAAATTTTATTGAAGGAAGTCATTTTGAAATGACTAATGTAAAAATAGAGAAAAGAACTTCAATAAAATACTTGAAAAGAAAGAAAATTCTGGATTTATAGTCAAAGGACCTATGTTAAAATTCTGACTGTAACATTTCCTATCTTTGTGATAAAGTCATCTCCCTTCTCTAGACCCCAGTTTTCTCATCTGTAAATCATCTTTAAATTACTTCAGAGAATTATGACCCTCAATATGCTAACCATCATGGATCCAAAGACAGAAATGAAGTAATTCCTTTCCTCAAGAAAATTTCATATCAGCAGAAGAGACAATATGTTCATACATTTCCTCTGGATTTTCCCCTTCAACTCTGAGCTCTCAGATTGCTGAGAAATGGGAAAAGCATGTTCCAGGTTTAAAGTGCCCAGTGAATCCACATTCTGAAAATGTATCTCAGAAGCACCCACTAATCATCCATTAGGCACGGATAGCTCAAAGTAAAAGCCTTTTCTGAGATGAAATTGTACACTCGCACCAACAGAACTCAAAAGAACATCTAGTCCAAAATCATCATTTTACTAATAAGGAAACTGAAGCAAAGAGGAAAAAAAGTAACATAGCTAGCTAGAAGCAGAATTGGAACTAGAAACTACATCTCTTGTCCAATCTGAGTATATTGTCATAATGATAAATATTTGGGGGGGAGGGGGTAAAACTTTGGAGCCTCTTAACCTTAATAGTACTTAAAATCCTGACTGAGCATATCTTAATTTGACACATCAATATCTACTAAAAGTATGAGAGATTTTTTTCAGTGAGGGAATTCTCTCTATTAATACAGATGTCAATCACCTTTGACTTAGAAAATAAATTCTAGGGAGTTGTCTCAGGCACATAAAGGTAAAGTGAATTGCTTAGGGTCACCAAATTCTGTGTGACAGAAAGGAAAAGAGGTAGGATTTGAACCCAGTATTACTCCTTCTTTGTACTCTTTCTCTCTAACAACCATGATGCTCCTCTCTTCCCCATGTCTTGTCATTAAAAACATTTTTTTAAACATATGTTAACAGAATTTTAACAGAATTGGTAAACGTTGCACATTGGTTTGGCACATTGCTCTTACAGTTCTCAAAAATCAATGACATCCCTACTTTAAAAACAAACAAACTCCGTTCTGTTATTTTTTATTCTGAACTTAAACACAAAGTAGAATGAATATTTCCAGATGCATAGCAAAACATAGTAAGATAGTAGAGATTTTACATTTTCTCTATTTTTCAATTATTTGACTATGTTCTAATATTTCTTGTTTCATGAAATCATTGATTTCTATTTGCTCCCTTTTGTCTTTCAAGGAATTCACTATTTAGATTGAATTTTATAACTTATAATTGAACGGATGCCCATCAGTTGGAGAATGGCTGAATAAATTATGGTATATGAATGTTATAGAATATTATTGTTCTGTAAGAAATGACCAGCAGGATGATTTCAGAAAAGCTTGGAAAGACTTACATGAATTGATGCTAAATGAAATAAGCAGAACCAGGACATCTTATACACTTTAACAACAGTACTGTATGATGATCAATTCTGATGGACAAGGCTTTCTTCAACAATGAGATGATCCAAACCAGTTCTAATTGTTCAGTAATGAAGAGAATCAGCTATACCCAGAGAGAGAACTATGGAAAATGAGTGTGGACCACAACACAGCATTTCTACTCTTTCTGTTATTGTTTGCTTGCAGTTTCATTTTCCTTATAAAGTTTTTTTAACCTTCTTTCTAGATCCGATCTTTTTTGAGCAGCAAGATAACTGTATAAATATGTATACATATATTGTATTTAACATATACTTTAACATATTTAACATGTATTGGACTACCTGCCATCTAGGAGAGGGGGTGGGGGAAAGGAGGGGAAAAGTTGGAGCAGAAGGTTTTGCAAGGGTCATTGTTGAAAAACTGCCCATGCATATGTTTTGTAAATAAAAAGCTATAATTAAAAAAAAGAATTTTACAACTTTTATTTATTATATTTTCCTTCTCTGATTCTAATTTCATTTATAATTTTTTAAAAAGGTCTTCATTTAATTGCACATGTTTAACCTATATTGAATTGCTTGTTATCTTCAGGAGAGGGGAAGAAGGGAGAAAAGGAGAAAAATTTGGAACAGAAGGTTTTTTAAAGGTGAATATTGAAAACCATCTTTGCATGTATTTGGAAAAATAAAATAATATAAAAAATGTCTTTATTTCTTCTAGATATTTTCATCATCCTTATGGTCAAGTTTCTTGGTGTTTTTTTTTTTTTTTTAATTTCTGAACTTTTACTTTATAGTTGTTATGGACTTGTTTTGTTTTGATTTGGTCCCTTGATCTTCTCTTAAACCATAGTATTTCTTGTGTTTATTTATATTTTCATCTTTGACTTGTGGTTTGGAATTTTGTATGTAGGCAGCTCAGTTAACCTCTCATACTTCTAAAACTCTTGACTTGGTTGGGTAGATCTTGTTTCTTCATGTCTCCTCTTCATGTTTCTTTCAGTGCTGATCTGGACAGGGTAAAACATTAGTCAATGTTTCAACATGGATTTTGAACATGGTTGAAATCTGTGCTTTTTTCAGCAAATATCTGCATAATGTCCTGTTGTGGTTCTGATGGGTCTTTGTTGGAAATAGAAGTTAGTAGGCCTTCTGAAAAATCTCCTAGAGTAAATTCTCAGACACTGAGTTGTTCATATCTCTTCGTGTGGCCTTCATTTCCCAAGAAGTATTTAGCTAGACCCTGTCTCTGTTGCTTCTGTTTTGGTACTCCTTTCCCCGGTCCTTTTAACTTCAGGGCTCATTAAAAGAGTTTACACTTGCTTCCTTGGTACAATCCTTCTGTCTTCCTTTACTAACTTCTATCCATCTTTAAGTGTAGTTCTGGACTACTAAAGGCACTTACTACATTGAATTGTGATCTGATCAGAACAATGGAGAGAACTATTGTTTTCCTAGGGCATATATCCAAGACATAATAGGGAACCTTCCAAAATAAATGATTATTATTCACTATTTGTGATTCATATAGGCACAAATGATACCATCAGAAGGAACCTAAAATATGGTGCCAAGAATTATGAGTTTGGAGCAAGAAACTGAAGACTATAGGGGAAAAAGTTGTCTTTTTCTGACCACTGAGGGCAAACAAAAAAGAGGTGACATAGGAGTACAATTCTGGACTAGATGAAAGTGAAATGAGAGTGCATTCCATTTATGGAAGAACAGCTGGTGCAAAAGTGGAGGAATGAGAAATGATGAATAATTGGGAAATGTGGATTAAGAGTAAAGGAGGAAACTTTGGCTGAAGTATAGTGTGAAAAGTAGTGAAAATTTTAAAAAGGTAAATTGGATTAAAAGTTAAACAGGGTGAGGCAGCTAGGTGGCACAGTGGAAGCACCAGCCCTGAATTCAGAAGGACCTGAGTTATAATCTGACCTCAGATACTTAACACTTCCTAGCTGTGTGACCCTGGGCAACCAATTACCTCAGAAAAAAAAGTTAAACAAGGTTATATGTGATCCTAGAAATCACTGAAATTTGTTCTGAAGGGAGTGATGTAGTCAGGGTTGCACAGTGGAAAGATTATTTGGTAGTTTAATGGAAAATGAATTGGAGAAGGGAAAGATTTTAGACAAGAAAACTAATTAGGAGACTAAACAGGAGTAGTTCAATGTTAGACAAAGAGAGGCAATGAGTGCCTAATTAGGTTGGTGGTAAAGTGAATAGAAAAAGGGACTGATTTGAGAGATATTTTAGTGGTAGAAATAAGAGTTAGCAACTGATAGGCTATGTAGGATGAGGTAAATAGACAAATTTCTTTGGGAATCTAGATTTAAAACCCCATGGATAGAAAATATGCTGTATGTTAGTCCCAGAATTTCAGAATAAATATAAAGGCAAAAATCACACAACTTCCTAAATTTAATGGAACAAAAAAAGTATTTATTAACACTTACAATGTGCCAAATATTATGCTAAAAGCTGAGGAGACAAAGGAAGAAGCAGGATAATCTCTACTCTCAGTGAATTCACATCTTAATTGGGTGAGACAACACATAAAAAGGAGGGCTCCAGTGAATGTCAAACAGAAGGGTCAAACTTTAGGTTCTATTTTTAAAAAATTTTTAATAGCTTTTTATTTACAAGTTACATGCATGGGTAATTTTACAACATTGACAATTGCCAACCTTTTGTTCCAATCCCCCCCTTCCCTTCACCCCCTTCCCTAGATGGCAGAATGACCAATACATGTTAAATATATTAAAGTATAAATTAAATACAAAATAAGTATACATGTCCAAACCGTTATTTTGCTGTACAAAAAGAATCGGACTCTGAAATATTGTACAATTAGCCTGTGAAGGAAATCAAAAAATGCAGGCAGGCAAAAATATAGGTATTGGGAATTCAATGTAATGGCTCTTATTATTATGGTCATCTCCCAGAGTTCTTTCACTGGGTGTAGCTGGTTGAGTTCATTACTGCTCCATTGTAACTGATTTGGTTCATCTCATTGCTGAAAATGGCTATGTCCATCAGAATTCATCATCATATAGTATTGTTGTTGAAGTATATAATACTTTCCTGGTCCTGCTCATTTCACTCAGCATCAGTTCGTGTAAGTCTCTCCAGGCCTTTTTGAAATCATCCTGTTGGTCATTTCTTACCGAACAATAATATTCCATAATATTCATATACCACAATTTATTCAGCATTCTCCAATTGATGGACATCCACTCAGTTTCCAGTTTCTGGCCACTACAAAGAGGGCTGCCACAAACATTCTTGAACATACAGGTCCCTTTCCCTTCTTTAAAACTTTAGGTTCTATTAAGTGAAATGGAAGGGCAGATGGGCAAGGCCTCAGGATCTTGAAATGCAACAGCAAATCATGTGATTCCCAACTAGTAGCTATTGGGAAGAGAGTAGTGTTTCTAAGAATCAAAAGAGAATATGGTTCTGGAATATCTCTAGCAGAGGTTGAGATTGACAAGGAAGGAGAATCCTTATCTCTCTCTGTCCTTCTCTTTGTCTCTGTCTCTCCTTCTCTGTCTCTCTGTCTCTCTCAAAAATACACACACAAACATACACACACACACACACACACACATACACACATACACACAAACTGCTTATCTAATTGATCTGTGATGAAAAGAATTCCATATAAGCCAGTTACTGGAAGAAACAGAAGCAAAACTATTCTAGTGGGGGACCTCAACTTTGCCTTCTCAGAATCAGACAAATCTAACCACAAAATAAACAAAAAAGAAACTAGGGAGGTTAATAGGATCCTAGAAAACCTAGATCTGATAGACTCTGGAGAAAATTGAATAGGGACAGAAAGAATACATCTTTTTCTCAGAAGTACATGACACCTACACAAAAATAGACTATGTATTAGGAAACAAAAACCTCACAATCAAATGCAATAAGGCAGGAATAGTAAATGCTTCCTTTTCAGACCACAATGCAATAAAAATTATATTCAATAAAGGACCAGGGAAAGATAGACTAAAAACCAATTGGGAATTAAATAATCTAATTCTAAAGAATGAGTGGGTCAAACAACAAATCACAAAACAATAATTTCATCCAAGAAAATGACAATAATGAGACAACATATCAAAACTTTTGGGATACAACCAAAGCAGTTCTTAGGGGAAATTTTATAGCTCTAAATAGCTACATATATAAAATAGAGAAAGAAGAGATCAATGAATTAGGTATGCAAATTAAAAAGCTAGAAAAAGAACAAATTAAAACCCCCCAATTAAATACTAAATTAGAAATTTTGAAACCCAAAGGAGAGATTAATAAAATAGAAACTAAGAAAATTATTGAATATACAAAACTAAGAGTTGGTTTTATAAAAAAAAATTAACAAAATAAGTAAAGCTTTGCTTAATTTGATTAGAAAAAGGAAAGAAAAAACCAAATCAACAGCATCAAAAATTAAAGGGGTGAACTCACTGCCAATGAAAAAGAAATTAAAAATAATTAGAGGCTATTTTGCCCAACTATGGCAGCAAGTCTGACAATCTAACAGAAATAGATTAATTTTATTTCCTCTTCAGTTAACCTGGGCAATTTACATTGTAAATTGCCCAGGTTAACTGAAGAGGAAATAAAATTCTCAAATAGTCCCATTTCAGAAAAAGAAATTAAACAAGTCATTAATGAACTCCCTAAGAAAAAATCTCCAGATCTATATGGATTCACAAGTGAATTCTACCAAACAATTAATTCCAATACTATATAAACTAATTGCCAAAATAAGCAAAGAAGGAGTACTGCCAAATTCCTTCTATTACTCAAATATAGCACTGATACACTAAATCAGGAAGGGCCAAAACAGAGAAAGAAAATTACAATCACCCTAATGAATATGGATGCAAAAAATTTAAATAAAATATTAGCAAAGATATTATGGCAATTTATCAGCAGGATAAGGTACTATGACCTAGTAGATATTTATACCAGGAATGCAGGGCTGGCTCAATATCAGGAAACCTGTTACCATAATCGACCATATCAATAATAAAACTAACAGAAATCATATGATATTCTCAATAGATACAGAAAAGGCTTTTGACAAAATATAGCATGCATTCCTATCAAATATACTAATGAGCATAGGGATAAAGGGAGCTTTCCTTAAAATTATAAGCAGTATCTATCTAAAACCTACAGCAAGCATTTTTTGTAGTGGAGAGAAACTGGATGCATTCCCAGTAAGATCAGGGGTGCAACAAAGATGCCCATTATCACCAATATTATTCAGTATTGTATTAGAAATATTAGCTTTAGCAATAAGAAAAGAAAAATAAATCAAAGGAATTAGAATAAGTAATGAGGAAATAAAAGTATCACTCTTTGCAGATGATATGATGATATACTTAGAGAATCCTAGAAAATCATCCAAAAAACTACTGGAAACAATTCACAGCTTTAGCTTAGTTTCAGGATATAAAATAAACCCACACAAATCATCAGCATTTCTACATATTACTGACAAAGCCCATCAGCAAGAGATAGAAAGAGAAATTTCATTTAAAATTGCTGTAGGCAAAATAAAGTACTACCTGCCAAGACAAACTCAAGAACTATATGAACACAATTATAAAACACTTCTTACACAAATAGAATCAGATCTCAACAATTGGGAAAATATCAATTATTCATGGCTAAGCCGAGATAATTTAACAAAAATGACGATTCTGCCTAAATTGGTCTACTTGTTCAGTGCCATATCAATCAAACTACCAAAACATTATTTTATAGAACTAGAAAAGATAACAACAAAATTCATCTGGAAGAGCAAAAGGTCAAGACTATCAAGGGAATTAATGAAAAAAAATACAAAGGATGGTGGCTTAGCAGTACCAAACCTAAAACTATATTATATAGCTGCAGTAATCAAGACTAAGAAATAGAGGATCACTGGAATAGATTAGATACACACAACACAATAATCAAGGCCTATAAGCAATCTAGTATTTGATACATCCCTGAATAGACAATTTTCAGATGATGAAATTAAAGCTATTTATAGTTATATGAAAAAATGCTCTAAATCACTATTGATTAGAGAAATGCAAATTAAAACAACTCTGAGGTACCACCTCACACCTCTCAGATTGGTTAAGATAATAGGAAAAGATAATGATAAATGTTGAAGGGAATGTGGGAAAACTGGTACACTAATGCATTGTTGGTGGAGTTGTGAAATGATCTAACCATTCTGGAGAGCAATTTGGAACTATGCCCAAAGATCTAAAAAATTGTGCATACCTTTTGACACAGCAGTGCCAATTACTGGGTCTGTATCCTAAGGAAATCATAAAAAGAGGGGAAAGGACTCACATGTGCAAAAATGTTTGTAGCAGCTCTTTCTGTGGTAACAAAGAATTGGAAAAGGAATGGATGTCCATCAATTGGGGAATGGCTGAACAAGCTGTGGTATGTGAAGGTAATGGAATATTATTGTTCTATAAAAAATGATGAACAAGCTGATTATAGAAAAGTCTGGAAAGATTTACATGAACAGATGTTGAGTAAAACAAGCAGAACTAGGAATATACCGTACACAATAATAACAAGAATGTGTGATGATCAACTATGAAAGGCTTGGTTCTTCTCAGTGGTTACATGATCTGAAGCAATCCCAATAGACTTTAGACAGAAAATGCATCCAGAAAAAGATCTAAGGAGACCGAATGTAAAACACAGCCATGTTAACTTCTTTTTTTCTGGGTTTTTTTTCTCTCTCTCATGGTTTTTCCCTTTTACTCTGATTTTTCTTTGCCAACATAATTCATAAAGCAATGTGTATTAAAAATAAATAAACTTACAACAACAAAAAAGAATTCCATAGCCTATATCCAGTAGGGGACTTGCTCTGTTCCTTGATAAAGCAAACACATATGCTTTATCTGATAAATGAATGTGCAATATATAGCTATTCATTCCTTCTCCATTCTAAGGAATATATAGTTCAAAAAAATTAGTTCCCACTTTTTCCTTTTCCAGGAAATACACACTAGATCTTTCAAAAACAAGTTATATGAGGAGATCTTGTTTCCTGAATGCCTGAGGTCTAAGTATTTATGTACTATACATACACCCAAGCTGTGCCTCCAATTACTCATGAGTCAAATTTAATCTTACTGTTCATTATTGCAGTACTCTAACCATGATCATGTAATCTCCAAAACTAGGAAAATTCCCCAAATATGCTGAATTAATTTGTTATACAAGAAAAGACAAATAATGGCGAAAGAATTTTTGTAATGACCACCTCCTTTTCCAAGTAGCACTTAGTCAATGAAAGATAAGAGTAAAGAAGAAAATGAAGAATAATTTATTTCTTAATTATTAGGAAGTTAAAAAAATTAAGAAATACTCAAAATTTCCATTGAATGGATTTAAGTTAATGATTTCCCTATCTTCATGGGTTGCATTTCTTAAAAACCTAAGTTATCTTGCATATTTCAAATGTCACAATCTTGAAACATCATTTTTAAGAACCATATGTCATACCTGAAATGATTGTATGAAGATTCAGATAGGATTAGGAGCATGATCAATTTAATAGGATCCTGCATTTAAAACATAGTGACTCTGTGACCTCTCCACAAGTTATTTAATCATACAGGGCTCCAAGCAACTCAAAGATTATAAGTTCCAAGGGTATATTGGTCATTTTCTCATTTAGAAGTCCCCAAATCAGTGAAATCATAGGTTCAGTCCTTGTTCTAATCCTCATTCTTCCAGAGGAAATAAATTCCTTACACCTAGAGGCTAAAATTTATCTACTTGGCTACAGAATCCCCTTGGATATAAGCAGGTTAAGGAATAAAAGTAATCAAAACAAAAGCCTTCCTCAAAAAAATGGCAACCTAATCAGTAGGTTTGCTTACTAGGCCTTTCATCCAAAGAGAGTGTTGTGAATTATCACACTAAAGGTTCATTATTCTGAGTCAGGTAGAAGTTAGGTCTCTTCCACCTTTTTTTACATGGACCAATATAGCCTCTTACAGAGGTTACACATAATTACCCTTCTCCTACATCCTTAAAAAAAGGTAATGAAGAAAAAAAAATATTTTGCCCCTAATGTCCTAGGTGGACTCTTTGGGAACAAAAAGATGTTCATTCCCAGATAAGAACAGCAATCAATAAAATGTAGTCTTTTCTCCTGGAATTGGTCTATTTAAGCCTAAGGTAATGCCCCCCTTTCTCCTGACTTCAAAGTGATGGGATGAACCCTGAAACTGTCCCCCTTGACTTTTGGGGGGAAGTAACAGAGGTGAATTCTGAAACTATGTCTCCTTTGATCTGTAAAAGAAAGGAGATTTGAGTCTGAAAAGTCTGGGAAAGCATATGTTCTCAGACAAGTTAAGTGGCTTCATTCAATTGGAGATCTTGGTCAAATCACCTTCTAATGATCTTTTAGGGATAGCTCAATCCGCTTCAGATCCAGGCTCTGGAAAAATGTCTTCAAAACGATTTTATTCAGTTGGAGATCTGGGCCTATTGAGTGGCTTGAAACCCCAAGATAAGTATCTAGCTCTAGGGGCATTGACTCTCTTTTCAACTGGAAACAAGCCTCAGTGCCAATAAAAAGACAATTTTGAACTCAAAATCTCTGCAGAAATTGGAAGTAGGATTATGCTTTACTGAGGGATTTTTCTTCTTGGCACAGCTGCCTATTAGGCCTCTTACCTGCTGGGAAGACATTCTCTTCTCACTGATAACCTTTGTTATTTCTCTGACAGGACCTCTTACCACTGAGGAGTCTGTCTTCCTAGCAAAGCTGATTTCTCAGTGCCAATAAAAATCCCTTTTGCCATTAGATTTTTCACGTTAGTGGATTCTTTCACGTTGGACCTGCATCTCGGACCAGAGGGGAGTCTCATATCAATTTTCTACTATTAGACCCACATCAAAAGGACAGGATTATATATATTGGGTTTGTAATACATTCTCAGTAGACAAAAAACAGGAGCCAACTTGTTAGGAGTAAGTAGCATCTCATCTTTTCCACTCTTCAATCTAATTTCTGTTTTATCACTTCTGATTCACTGGGTTCCTACAGAATGCTAAATGCTGTATAGAACAAGAAAAGCAACTTGTCACTGCTCTATACAATCTTTTTTTTTTTTTTTGAATTTTTATTTTTTAATTATTATAGCTTTTTATTTACAAGATATATGAATAGGTAATTTTTCAGTATTGACAGTTGCAAATCCTTTTGTTCCAACTTTTTCCCTCCTTTCCCCCACCCTTTCTCCTAGATGGCAGGTTGACCAATAAGTTGAATACAATATATGTATACATGTCCAAACAGTTATTTTGCTGTCTATATAATCTTAATCTCTAGTTCATACCAGTAAATCTTATAGTTTAGGCATGAATACAGAAGGAGACTGAAAAAAGGACTTATCCCATGCACAATGCTATAAACAAAAATACTAGGAAGAGTTGTGTTCTATGATGTACCCTAAACAATAACTTAAGACAGATTACTTTGTAACATACTATGGAAATTAGGAAGTACAGAGTTAAAAGGAATTACAGTTATTATAGTATTATCTAAAAACTTTCTAGGTTTTCCCATACCTCATTGTAACATTCTGTTTCTCCATTCTTATTTTTTCCCCTTTCTGTAACAAATAATGATAAAAAGTCTTTTCTTGAAATTCTTTCTACCTCACACACTCTGACACCATAATTTTTTGAGTCTCCTACTTCTTTGACTACTCCTTCAAGATTCAATTCAAATGTCACTTCTTTCATGAGCTTTTCCTTAACCCTCCTGGTCACAAATACTTTCTCCATCCTTCAACATCATAGATCACACTTTCATGCATTTCACATTCAATTCTATATTATCTGTGGATATATATCAACTAAATTGTAAGATCCACGAGCACAGAAAGTATGTTTTATTCTCCCCCAAAGTTTAATACAATACTCAGCCCATGGGGATAAAAATAGGGACCAGAACTGTGATTCCATTGGTTTAAGGAAGCGATAGGTGAGGAAATTTCCTCTATTAATGCAAGTCTGCATGTTTAGAGAGATTCCAAGAGCACTGAGCAGTTTTGACGTTCCCAGGGTCACATAGCCAATATTCTTTATCCTCTTCTTGCTCAGCATATCACTTTTTTTTTTTTTACTAAATATTTTTAAATCTGTGTGAAAATAAATTTGAACTTGACTTATTATCCTACCAACAAATAGGCTTCTATTAATTCCACTTCATCATCCGCACACAAAGATAATAACAAAATTTTGTCAATTTTCCTTTCACAAAGTCTTGCTTCTGTTTTTTTCCCCTTTCTCTTCCCACTGTTAAACCTCTAGTCAACACTCACATTACTTCATACTTGGTTTATGGCAGTTGGTTCCTAAATGATTGCCTTGCTTCCAGGCTCTTTCTCCTTCAATTTTATTCTGCCCACTGCTACCATATTAATCCTTTCCATTGAACAGTGTGAAGTCCAAATACTTCTTTGACATTCAAGGCCCTCCATAACTTTGTTGGTTTCAACCACTTCCCTTCATAAATTTTCTGTGCTCTCATAACATTTTCTATTCTTTACTCTGCTCATAGGGAAAATACTACTTGCTTCATTTGACCTATTGAAGTTTTACACTTTGCTCAGAGCCTGTCTTAGATTGCTTCTTCTTCTACTTTGACCATGTATTAAGTCCATTGTAAAATTCTTATTCCTCTGAATTGACAAAACTTAGTGCCCTTCTCACTCATCTAATCTCCTTGTGGCATCTCTATTATTTCCATAAGTTATCTCTTTATATTTCTCTCTACATACTCATGTTTATATCTTATTTTTTACAAATTACATTATGAGTTCCTTAAGGTGGGGACTACATATTATTAAAGGTCTTAGAAATTATTTAGTTGAATTTCTCATTTTACAGATGTAGAAAGTGAGGCCCAGAGGGAGAAAGGGACTAACACAAAGTCTAAAAATTGCTTTTCTCTTTCCCCTCTAGTCCTATTCACATGGAGCTATGCACATAGTAAGTGCTCAATAAAATTTTTTTGGACAAAAAGAGTGAACTATACTGTTGCTTAGCTAGTGTCTAAGATAGTCTTCCCTTACATTATTATGTGTCACAGAGAACATGTTATAGTGAGGCTTCTGTGTAGAAATGTCAAGTTCAAGAAAGAAAATGTAATCTTTATTATTGTGAAATCAAAATTAAACATCTTAAAGGCAACCCTGCTAGTCTATTACTTAAGTCTATTATTTTAAATATGTATTTATTTTAAAACCACCTTCTAGCAGAAAGAAACCCATGAATTAAATGGACAGTATGAAGTTAAAAAGAAAATCCAGAAATGGTAGGAAGATTGAAAGCAATTAAGGCATGTCTTTGAGATACTTGAGTCAGTAAAACACACACATTCATAATATAATATCTGTTTAGTGACTAACACGCCTAGTTTGCCTGTAGGCATCTAGTGAATTGAATTCAAGTTCCATCATTCTTTTACTAAAGCTAGTGTTCAGTCATTTACAAGCACACAAATCAAGAACTTGTTTTAATTTATGGTGACTTAGGGTGGCTCTTTCCTAACTTAATTCTGAGGAGTTCCTAACCCATTCCATCAATTTGTAGTCTGTCAAAGTTAAGAATGTCACAGGCTATTAAGTAACACATTTTATAGCTCTCTTATCTACATCTTAAAGAATTTATTTCCCAGTTATTCATGCAGAGAAGGCAAAAGATTTCATTTCAAGAATCTTCATAAGAGTAAGAAAACTAATAGACAAAGTCTTTTACTTCCTTTCAAAGTAAAAGGCAAACTTTTCAAAAAAAAAAAAAAAAAAAGCCCATCCAATTGAAAAAGCCAAGTTGAAGCATATGTATAATATTTGGAGTATCCTACCTTCTTCACACTTGGCTACTTCCCAAATTGGTTATCTCTGGTTTAAAATATTCTATGTATCCCTATCAAGTCAAAATTTGTTCAGATGTTTTACTTTAAAAAAAAATTAGCCAGAGGACAAAATTAGTTTGAAACAAAAGCATTTCAAGAAGAATTTAAGTTGTACTAAAAGGTTCACTCAATAAGTCTGGGGCAATCCTCTCACAAGTACTAGGATCATTAATGGGGGGAGCAAAGAAGTTTATGTAAGAGACAAACATAGAGGGAATATACATGGAAAGGCAATTTATGCCTATAACAAAGCAAGATCATCAGTGTCATCTAGTGATGCCATTGAGTTGTTCCACTGGTCTTTGTATGGTCTCAGTTGAGTATTGCTTTGCCAGTTTCATTCTCATATCATAGTGACTATTGGGAATGTTGTCTCAGTTTAGGATTACTTTACTAAATTCTTGATGATTTGTGCTATAGTCTTTGTTGTGGGCTCATCTTTGCAGGAATGATGTCTCATTCTGCTAAATTCCTTTCCGAAATATATGCTCAAATCTCCATTGCCACAATATCCAGTTAGCAAATGCTAGGTAGCCTTACCCCAGGCTAAAATTAAATCTTTTCTTTTCAAACTCCTATGTGTAGAAGGGAGTAAGAGCCTGTAGCTATAAATAACTACTTAATATATGATTAGATCTTTCTAAGTTTTTTGGATGAATTAAAACCCTCATATAGGAAAAGTTGTAAAATGGTGGGACTGCTGCTTTAATTCATCAAGGTTTCTTTTAAGAGAACATTTAATCCTGGAGGAATGGTTTATCAGTAAAAATAATTTGTAATTATTTTCTAAGACTGAGGTTTCACTATTTCTGTGTGCCTCTCTGAGTGAATACAATGATGCTAAGATTCTGTGACCACTTCTTTGAACTGCAAATAAATTTAAGTCAGAACAAAGGAATCAAATGGAAAAGCAAACAATGATAAGAGGTACAAAAATGATAAGAGATAAGTGAGAATCTCTCCTCACCAAGGACATTACATTCTAATAAAAAAAAAAGACATCACAGTTGGGGAAGTAGTGGCCAGGGGAAAATTGTTTGGGTAGTGATGATTTGATTATTGTCTCAAAGCTCAAGTAAGAAAGGTGGGGAGGGAATGGCATGAAGATGATCATAGAATAGTAATAAATTGAGTCTGGATCCAGATTACTTGTGATGAATACTAATTAGTAAGAAGCTCAGAGCCCCAAAGCAGTACTTCAAAGGGCAGGTCAGAAGTTCCGACTGCAACACAAGGAGGAATACAACAGCATAAAGATTAGGGGAGAGGAGGGAGGGGAGTTTGTGGGTAGTGGGGGAACAGAACACCTAACCAATATTCTTACTTTATTATTCAAATCTGTTAGCATGAAAGTCAGGTCAATTTGACCATTGAAAGACCAAAATATTAAAACATGATGCCTTAGTCCAGTGGTTCTCAAACTTTTGTTTTCAGTATCTTTATCCTATTAAAAATTATTGAGGATCTCTCCAAAGAGTTTTTGTTTATCTGGATTATATTTCTAGACATTTACCATATTGGAAATAAAAACTATTTTTGAATATTTAGACCCTCAAAAGGGTTTCAGAGATCCCCAGGATTCTCTAGACCAGTGGTCCTCAAACTTTTGTTCTCAATATCTTTATCCTATTAAAAATGATTGAGGATCTGTCCAAAGAGTTTTTGTTTATGTGGTTTGTAGTTATAGATATTGATCACATTAAAAATAAAAATAAATTTGAATTTGTAGACTCTCTGAAAGGATTTCAGAGATTCCCAGGATGCTCTGGACCATACGTTGAGAACCACTGCCTTAGTCATTTAAAAAAATAAGCTTAGGAAGCTTGTCTTCTTAATCCAAAATCCTAAAATATTGGAGAAACATACATTCACTTTTCTGATTACTTTACAAATTAAACTCCTATACTTCATTTAATATAGCTTTAGAGTTAGAGTTAGATATGACCTCAAAATGACACCTCTATCTTCAGGAAATTAGGATATTATTATCCTCATATTAAAGATGAAGCAACTAAGAGATCAAAAACTACTTCAGTCAAGTTTTCAGCTTCTTAGCAGTAGAAAAGACCTAGAATTTTAGCCTCCTAGTTTCTATAAATCTAAATTGTCAGAATATCAAATACAAACACTATCTACTTCAGAATTTACAAGTACTTTTCTAATCCTATTAAGACCAGGTTTTATTCTAATAAAAGAGAAAAAAGATATTACTATATAAGAAGGATTTTGTTCACCTCTAGAATTGCACTACTTCTATTAAAAAATGGCAATAGCTTATAACATACTATAAAAATTTACATGATAATCCTAGTAGGAGAATAAGCTATTAATTCATATGTGTGTTTTATGCACAAATACATATTTTGTACATATATGTTTATATAGACATATACATGTCTATATATGTATGTTTGTATGTATGTATCCCTCAAAAGATCCAGAGAAAGGGCAAAGATTCATACATTTAGAAAACAATTACAGATTATCTGTGTTGATAAACCATTCCTCAAGGTTTGATAGATCTTCCTTTTTTCCCTCTCAATATATTTTTCCAAATACATGCAAAATGGTTTTCAATATTCATTTTTGTAAGACTTGGTGTTCCAAATTTTTCTCCCTCCTTCCCTTAACTCTCTGCTCTCTTCAAGATGACAAACAATCTGATATAAATTAAACATGTATGGTCCTTAACAGGTCTCTTGAAGGAAACATCAAATAGCTCAAAGTGACAGGCTCTTCATTTTATGTGTTTCCTTAAATATAGAGGTTGTAATTCAACAAGGTAATCTAAACCTATATCAGTCAGCTACCTCACTATTTACTGACTTTGGAACTTCTGGTTTCAAATGTGAAGGACACGATACAGTATAAAGTACTAGTAACAACTTTAAGATTATTATCACTAACACTATTTCACAATAGCTTAGCAGATCCTATCTTTATATCTTCTGATATTAACAGTATTGTTTTCTGGATTTCCTCATTTAATCAGAGACCCTCTTGGGGGGGTCTCTTGTCTATTACAAAGAATCTAGTTATTGGGATAAGGATTCACACTATTTGACAAAAATTTTTGAGAAAACTGAAAACTTACAAGTGGTATAGATTGAGAGGAATATATCTTATACCACAATATATACCCAATATCCAATAGATACAAGACTTAAAACAAATTAAAGAAACAAGGAAGAAATTACCTTTCAGGTGTGTAGATAGGAAAAGAGTACATAACCAAACAAGCTATGACATTAAGATAAAGTGAACAATCTTGATTCCATAAAATTTGAAAAGTTCTATACAAATAATGTCAATCCAAATGAGAAGGGAAATAACTGTGGGAGAAAAATTTGCAGCAAGTTCTTCTGATAAAAGTCTCATTTCCAAGACATGTAAAGAAGTGATTCATATGTGATATGATAAAACAACTTTTAAGGACTTAATTCTGATCAATATAATAGATCTTAGAATTAGAGTTGGAAGGGACCTTGGAAGCCATCATTTATATAGATAAAGAAAATGATATACAAAAAGATGAAATTATTTGTTCAGGGTTACACAAGCAATAAATAGCAGGGTTAGGATTTTAACTCACATCATTTGGTTTTCAAATTCATCCCTTTTCCCATTGTGGCACATTGCTTCATTTCAGATAACTGATGATGAACTATACTACCCACCTCTTGACCTCTGACAGGCAAAAATTCGAATGAGACATATATCTTCAGACCTGGCCAAAGAGGGAATTTGTTTTGCTTGATAATATTTATTTATTTCAAAGACTTTGTTTTTCCATTTCCTCCCTCAGTTTGTTAGGAAAAGGCTAGAGGGAAGAAGTGATAAAGTTGTTGAAAAGAAAGAGGAAAAGAAAGAAAAAAAGATGATTGTATTATTTTTAAATAAATAGAAGAAGACATTTTTAAAAATCAGAAGAAATAACAGACAAGTAGGATAGCTTTTAAAGTTAAATATTAAATTTATTTTATACTTTAAAGGAAAATGTAGCTTTTGGATCACAGATTTGGGGTTTTGTAACACCCTCTTTTCTATCCTACTTTGTATATAAAATTATTCATGTTATTTGGTGCTTGAGTTAAGAATAAAAATAATTTTAAAGAGAGAGGAAAAAATCTCAACAGATATTTTTTAAATTTTCTTAGGATATTTAATTTACTATCATTTAAAATAGAACTTTTCTCTACTTGGCAGTCCTTTGGTTAAAAAAAAAATAACCCCCCAAAATGGGAATTTTGCTATTTCCACAGATCTATGCTCTCACTGATGTGTATACCATCTCCAACCATTGCAAATTACAAACATTCCATGTCCTTTCATGCTGTGTCAATAACTTGTTCTTGTCCTCTCAAAATCTTCTCATAAACTCTCTCATTAAGGGTCTACCCAACATGACAGATTGGGCTCTGGATCTCTTGGGCATTGTTGTATATCAATGGAACATATGAGTTAGTCATCAACAGTACCTACTCTTACCATATGCCTGGCCAATAGAATGAATATAAATATGAATAAAAAGAATTTAAAGAAATTTGAGGGGATCTGTAGGACATAATACAGGAGGAAGCAAGAAGCACCAAGAGAACGGTTTTACACAATCACCATAAAATCTCATATTGTATGTGTGTGTATGTGTGTGTGTGTGTGTGTGTGTGAGTGTGTGTGCTGTATATGGGACAGCTGAATGGTACAATGGATAGAATGCCAAATTTGGAATCAGGAAGAATTAAATTCAAATCTAGCCTCAGATATTTACTAGTTGTATGTCCATAGACTAATCAGTCTACTGAAAACAAACCCTGTCTGTTTTTTCATCTGTAAAATGAGATGGAAAAGGAAATGGCAAACTACTCCAGAATCTTTGCCAAGAAAATCCTAAATAGGGATTCATACATGACTGAAAAACAATTGAACTGAATATTGTATATGTTTATAATATATATACACATGTATGTATTGTTAAAAGACATTAGCACTGAGAACAAAGCAGTGACCATTCTTAATTTCAGAAGACTAACAACAGAATCTCTTTCCCGTAAGCAGTTGTAAAATAAGGCGTACATCAAACATGCCAAAGTATAAGTTTGTTTTTTTATCTATATTTATGTGTTAAAAGAAAAAGGCTCATTTGGAAAAGATGAAAGTGAATCATTCGGAAATAAGAAAAAAACTTCAATAAAACATTTTCTAAAGGCATTTAAACTCTTTGGAGCTCCTCTAAACTTTCTCCCTCATCTTGAAATTCTGATTAATTAAGTCTATTTTTTCCTATAAATAGTCAGTTCAATCAGTCAACAAGCATCCAAAGGAAAGCCTCAAGCATGTTGGGTAGATACTCAACTAAAAGAATTGTGGGAAGATAGATAAATATGTCCATCAGATAAGAGAATATTAATTGTTATGATCTATGTGGTTGAAGGTAGTAGTACCCATATTGATAGTATCATAGATCTATTAAAGTATCTAAATTCAAATGTTTTGTTTTGTTTTTTATTAAACCAAATGAGTGTCAGATAGAGGAAACAACTATTGTATGTGATAGTTTGAGAGATTATATTTTTTCATTACTTAAAAAAAAAACCTTTTTGTTTTGAATTTAAACACCAAAATTTGATATAATTATTACTTGCAGTTTCATGTAATAATAATGATACTGCCTTTCTAAAGAAAAGGAAAACCAGGGAGCACCTAGATGGTGCAGTGAATAAAACACCAGTCCTGAAGTCAGGAGGACCTGAGTTCAAATGTGACCTCAGTTATTTACTACTTCCTAGCTGTGTGACCCTAGCCAAATCATTTAACCCCTATTGCCTCAGCAAAGGAAAAAAAGAAAAGGAAGACTATTTTGAAGGCAAATGAGACATAGAATTTAGACCCTCAAAATTTAGAGCTGCAAGGGAACTTACAGACCACTGAGTCTAATTTTACTGTTGAAAAAACCGAGACAAAGAGAGGTTAAGCTCAAAGTCACATGAAGTCTCATAAAGAGTCTTCCTGACAAGGCCCAGCACATTATCAACTATCACCTAGCTGTCCCATTTACATCTTTTTTTTTATGTATACAATAGATAGTAATTTTCTATATTCCATTTGCTAATTTAGTCTTTTTCATAAATAAAATTTACATAAAGATTTTAACAATTAGTTTAAAATTTGGCTGAAATACCTAATTTGGGTATTCTCAATCTCAAGAGTATCATTAAAATTCCATTAGACTGTGAGCTTTTCCAGAGTAAGGACTGTCTTTTGCCTTTCTTATCACAACTTATTAACAAGAATATAGTCAGGGGGCAGCTAGGTGGCGAAGTGGATAGAGCACCAGCCCTGAAGTCAGGATGACCTGAGTTCAAATCTGGTCTCACACACTTACCACTTGCCTGACTGTGTGACCTTGGGCAAGTCACTTAAACCCAATTGCCTCAGCCAAAAAAAAAAAAAAAAAAAAAGAGTATAGTCCGAGATCACCAAATCAATCCCTGTAGACAAAAAACAATGATAATTATGGGCTAAAATTTCAGCTTGATAATTGCTAAGGAAGATAAAAATGAGTACTATAATGAGTGTGCTATCCAGTGGCTGCCTGATACTTATTAATCCAGCAACAATAGAAGGAAGGCATCCAAAAATAATTTATTTTCCATTGGGTCTCAATTAATTTCTATTTCTACTGTGTGTAGTGACTCCAGTCTGTTTTAGAATAGTCATTTTGGAAAAATCAAGGATAATTTTGTACCATTGTTGACATTCATCATACTTTAGCAGTGAGAGTCATAAAAAAAAAATCCTATCACAAAAATAAAATAAATAGTGCTTTACAGCTACAGTTGTAATAACTACATAGAGGAAAATGTATGAGGAAATCTCTACTATTCAAAAATCTTAGGGAAGTAATCATTATAGGTCTGTACATTAATAGATCTGTACATTAAGCACTAAAACTATTGTCTTTTCTATTTTAACCATTTAGAAGAATAATCTTTCAAAAATGTATCTCATACTTCCTTGATTTTTAAATATTGCATATGGAACTTGATTCTTGAAAATTGGCCGAATCAGAGCCAATCTGATTCTAGGGGAATTGATTCACACTAAGAGAAAAAGATTTAGGAACCATAATGTCAGTGTTATAATAATTGTGAACCATAATTCAGGAGAATTACATACACTTAGCAAAGTTGTGGTTTTGTGCACGAAGTACTTTTCTCCAGGTGGCTCAGTCAAACAGAATCAGAAAGTTGCTTCTTAGAGAGAGAATCTGAACGAAGATAGACTAGAAAGCTCTTAAGGGAAATTTTCTTTGTTCTGATTTGTCTTTTCCAACATGATTCATGAAGAAATGTGTATTTAAAAAGTTAATATACATGTAAAACCAAAAAACCCCACACAATTAATTTAAAAAAAAAAACAGAAAAGGGAAACATTCACCAAACTAGAAAGTTTTAATTAATTGTTCTTCACTTCTTTATGAATATTTCCTTCTAAATAATGAGTATTGATCCTCTAGATCAAAACTTCTTAAGCTGTGGTTAGTACATCCCAATGGGGTCATGTAAAAATTTCTTAGGCAAGAAGATGGCACAAGTGGAAAAAATTTAAGAAGCCCTGCTTCAAAACAGTATATGAGTTGATTTTTTCCAATTCTTAAAATCTGTGATTTAGTTGAAGATAAACTTATTCAAAGTACCTTGGCTTGTAGACAGTAGAACATTTCTATATAATGCAAATTAGCATTTGACAGAGATATTATCTAAGGTCCTCAAACTTTTAAAATAGGGGTACAGTTCACTGTCCCTTATTGTTAGAGAGCCAGACTATAGTAAAAACAAAAACTTTGTTTTGTGGGCCTTTAAATAAAGAAACTTCATAGTCCTGGGTAAGGGGGATAATCGTTCTCAGCTGCCGCATCTGGCCCGCGGGCTATAGTTTGAGGACCCCTGATCTAAGGCAACAGTTATGAAACTTTTTGATCTCAGGAGTCTCTTTGAACTCAGAAATTACTTTAGATCCCAAAGAGCTCTGGATGATGTGTGTTGTATCTATTGATATTTCCCATATTAGAAATTTTAGCATCTTATTATTATTATGAAAAGAATTTTGACCTCATGGATACCCTAAAAAGAATCCCTAGAACTTCTAGAGATTCCTGGACTGCAATTTGAAAACTACTTAAATTTTAAGCAATTGCAATAGGTGTTTATTTGTACCTATATTTATTTGATACCCATGTACTGAGGATATAGAAATGAAAAGTGGTGCACATATTTGACCTCAAGGATTTGCTAAATGTAACTGTTAAATGATCAGGGTACCCCTGGATCTATTAAGGTGTGTTAATTAAGCAAAATGGCAATAATTTGAATTGCTTTTTGAATTTTTGTTACTTCATATGTTTTTTCCATTTCTTGCTTTTTCATCAGGCTATTATTTATTGGTTTACATGTGTATAGATGTGAGTGGTAGCTTTTCACTTTTCTAATAATCTTTTTGCTTCTATTCAGTGATGGGTTTGGAGATCAGCTAAAGAAATTTGTTTAAACTAAGTGTTAAACAAGACTGAAAATGTTTTTATAAGGGCCGAAGGCGCTCTCCTATGAATAAAATGCATAAATTTACAAAGGAGCTTGGTGTCTGCTACTCAAAAGCCTTGTTTTCTCTGCATCCTGGTTCTAGGTTATGATCTATAACATAAATACAAATAAGTTTTATATGGATTGTGTTGTTGGATAGCTGAGTACCATATAGCTGAAATATTACTCTAAATTATTAACCTCAAGATTCCCAAAAGGAAATTAAATATCACCTATGTAAGTAAAAAGATTCATTCAGCTAGAACTTTCTTAATGGAAAAAAATATAATAGAGGAATAGGTCAAACATGCTTATTTATGCCACTAACATATAAATCCAGAAACAGAAAAATGTTAAATTTATTAACTTATAACTGGAAATTTAACAACAAAAGGTGTATTTTTACTTAACTGGTTTTCTATTATCACTAGCCATTTTTAATTTTTAATGTTAGTAGCTTTATGACTAGGTGTTAAACTTGAATTATTGTTTAACTTTGAGTAACAAAAGAGAAAAAAACAGCTGTGTCATTCTGAAAAATGAGGTGCTTCGACTTTTTAGTTACTACTTTATAATACTTCTGAATTTTTTTTCAAAATGAGAAATTCCTATCCCAAATTTAAGTAATTGAGTTCTTAATCTGATATGGAAGTTTAGTCCCTATACTAAAATTCCTTTAATTAAGAATTTTTTAAAATTACCTTGGGTGCCATATTTTCTTATCATTTAAAAGCTGTTCTCCAATTACTGAAAAGTCTAATAATATTACATAAGAATCACTATACTTTCAGCTTTTATTAACAATAAAACCTAAATGTTTTATATAATAGTATTTATTAAACCTAGAGAAGCAAAAGCAAATTTGCATGCCAGGCAACTAGAATTATTGCTCTGTTCTGTTAGAGAACGATTTAAAGATAATAATTATTTTAGTTTTAATTAATACACTTATAAATGAGGTAGAATCATTTTCTTGGTTATAAATGTCATTGAACTGAAATACACAATACAACATTTTTCATGAGCATTTATAAGCAATACTGAGTGTTATTAAACTATGGGTTTCTCAAGGGGGAAGCTGTGGAATCTCCTTTTATATAGTTACCTTAAAAAGGGATATATTCTAGAGTCATCATAGAGACAATTAAAAATCTCTTCTACATGGATGACTCTACATAAGGATATTTCCCATTCTAAATTTTTCATCATTCTGATTACAGAACTGTAAAACAGGAAAACTCTTTCTTTCTTTTTTTTAAATTTTTTTTTATTATAGCTTTTTATTTACAAGTATATGCATAGGTAATTTTACAGCATTGACAATTGCCAAACCTTTTGTTCCAATTTTTCCCCTCCTTTCCCCCATTTCCTTCCCCCATGGTAGGTTGACCAATACATGTTATGTATGTTAAAGCATATATGTCCTAACAGTTATTTTGCTGTACAAAAAGAATCGGAGTTTGAAATAGTGTACTATTAGCCTGTCTTCTTTCTTTTCTAAAGACATACTTAAATAAATCCTAGGTTTAACTTTATTGTACTGGATAATATCATTAAATGGCAGCATAGACATCTGCCAAATCTTACAAGCTCAGTGCTCTAATATGGAACAGCTGGAGAAGGACCCTGCATTCTTTTCTCTTGAGTAAACACTGGAGACTCTGTTCAGTATCCTGCCGCAATAAGGCCTAAAGAATTTCACCTATTCAAAAACTCATTCTTAAGACTTTTTTCCTCTACCCGAACACAACTTATTTTAAAATCTCTCTCCACAAAGCTAGCAAAAAAAGGCATTGAATTTTCCAACTGTGTTAGCAATCTACAATACTTGAATAAGTACAGAAACAAAAAAATCTGAAAATGTAGTTTTCAATAATTTCTTTATTAAAAACACAAATATAAATAAATTGTATATCTACATAAATTCCAGATAGGTTACTTAAAGGTAAATCTGTTGCTTGTATCAGGTGAGTCTATGTAACAAAAGGCTCATTTACAGGAGTGGGGCTAATAAGGCTCCAGAAATAGTTATGAAATGCTTAAAAATGTAAGTGGGGTGGAGGAGGTAAGAGATGAGACTTCCAACTGCTCTGAACATCCCCAAGTGAGGGAATATCTCCAGGTACCTCATTGTGGTTAAGGCCACTTATAACACTATAAAGTGCATTCACTATCTTTTTAATGGTATGTTGTATCAGGTCCAGAGAACAAATTACTCTAGAACAAAATTCTGAGAAAGAACTGGGGGGAGGAAAGAGGGAGGAAATAAGTGAAGGAATGAAAATATGAATTTTATTTTTATTATCTGTTCTTTACACATCATACTGAAGCAACGTAATGAGTTCCTAGGGGCCATACTGGGCTTATTTCTACGTTGCTTAAATCAAGCAAGCCACATTATCCAAAAGAAACCCAGAAAACCCAGACTCTACGTGATCTGACTTACTTATTTCATAGGAAACTGCATGAAAGAAAAAAAAAGCAATCATTCATTCTACCAATTAGCATATAGTACCCCAGTTACAACACCAAATAGACTGAAGTAGTTCACTTGTGCAAAAAAAAAAAAAAAAAAAATCAAGTTGAGGTAAGTCCCCCTGAATTTAGGGGAAAAGGGTGGGGATGGGAAAACTTATATATTAAGAAATTATCAGCTAGTACATTCTAGTCCCCTTGCTTCTGCTGTCACAAGGGCGGGAACAGAGGCTAGAAGGAGGAGAAGTCTAAGAGCACAAGTTAGTAGTCAAAAATGGATTGGTTGCATCAAACTTACCCGGGTTATTGGCTTCTCCTTCAAGAATGTGAAGCTCAGTGCAGTCCGCCAGGGAATGCTCCAGGCAGAGCTGAAGAAATCGAGCCTGTGTCCTGCTCACCCGCTTTAAAAGGGACAGCAAAGCAACAGTCTGTTCACATTCATTCCAGCTTTTAAACCAACCTGCCAGCACTCCGACTTGATCTCGAAACATCATGATTAGAGGGGAAGCTTCAGTGGGAGAGAGGGGGGAAACAAATATAAATCCCCCTCCCACCCTGCCCCCACCCCAAAGTTTACTGGAGTTGCAACTTCAACGATCACCAGAATAACGTCCTTTTAGGGAAAAAAAAAGGCCTTTGGTGCATGGATATGGCAGATTATGTTCACTTCTTTCTTCAGTTATGCGTCAATAATTCTTGCTGATTTCTTCAACGAAGATGACGGTAGCACGGGAATTTTTTTTTTTTAGTATGAAAAAAAAATCTCCATAAGGCACACAACTGTACAGCTCTTCCCTCCCCTTCCCCACCCCCCCACCCCCCTCTCTCACAGCCTGGGATTTCAGACGTTTTCAGCTCTCTTTTCCCCTGGGCAACAGGTCAGACCCTCTTCACACTCAAATTCCCAAGGTTCACAACTGGAAAGAAAGAAATTGGCTGCGCTTAGACTCCCGCGGAGATAAGGAGAACTGCATGATTCAGTAGGGTAGTCTCCCGCTTCACAATGTATTTTAGAGAATTTCAGATCAATAATTTGAGGGGGGGGGGAGGGGACGGGGGAAGATGTGTAGAGCAGTAAAAATTAAAAATAATAACCCTCTTTTCCCCCCCTCCCCCCGCATGCAACTCTGACAGGGAGATAACGAGATTTCCAGGGGAGAGATTTAAAGAAACCTCCCTACTAAGGTACAGGAGGACACCCCAACAGCTTCCTGTTGCTGCTGCTGCTACTGCGGCTACTGCCTCTTCCTGCTGCATACGGGTTTCTCCTCCCTGAGGACTTTAAGAATTATACCTAACACTGCTAACTGCAACAGATCATTCGAGCAATGAAAACTTACAGTACTCCGGAGGGAGGAGACCCCCCTCAAAAGAATCCATGTTCCTTTCCTCCTTCTTTTCCCTCTTCCTCCCGGAGAAACAGCCTAGTGGCTGCCACTCCATCTACACCAACCAGCATCTCCAATCACCACACTCCCCTTTGAATCTAGGCCTTTAGCAGCAGCAGCAAAAGACAAAAATAAACTCTTCCCACCCAAGCCTTAAGACACAACCTGCAGGAGCAGTGAGCTTACAGACTTCCCTCCTTCCTTCGACTCCCCTCCCTCTTCCATCGTCCTTTTAGAAAAAAGCCTGACATGATACTAAAATAAAAATAAAAGCATTTTAACACCCCTTTTTTCTCCTCCTCCCGGCAGGGTGGGTCGGTCTGGCACAGAGCCTCTCCACATTTCCCTCCCCACTGGCATCTCCAAAATGACTTTCCGGCGAAACACCCTGGCGGCTTCTGGGCCGCCCGAGCCGGGAATGGTTTCTTTAAGCAGAATAGGGAGCTTCGGGGAGAAGGCGGCTCCGCGCTGCCAACACACGCCCCCAAACGCTGATCGCAGAGAAAAAAAAGTTAGGTTCCTATGGCTTTCCCGTGCTACCCTCCTCTTCTCTCCCTCTCCTTCCTCATCTTCTTAAGGTCTTAAGGGTTGGATCTGGAAGTGGGAAGAGAGGTGCTCAGACTCTAGATCAACTCTCAGAGCAAGTCGGACTTCAAGCATCCCCTACCTCACCCACACTGCCCTCCTGGTTTTCCAAACTTCACAAGCAGAAGAGGAAGCCCTGGGCTGGGTCGAGGCCCAGTGGATCTCGCCATAGTTCCCCAGAAGTGTGTGGGGTGAAAGGGAAGGGTCACTCACCTCGGCCGAGTTCATAGCTGCTGTCTAGCGCCCCCGCACTGCTGGTTCCAGGGCAGGCATCAGTTCTCAGAGGAGTAGGGAACTCAGAGGCTCGCGGATGTGGGTCATCCCGGAGGCCAGTTCCCCGAAGGCTGGGAGACTGGTGACGGGGGTCGGGGGTCGGTGGTGGTTGCCGCAGTGTCTCGGCTACCGCCGCTGCAGCCACTGATGCCGCCTCTTGTGTCAGCTCAGTGAGGACTGGGGCCGACCGAGACCGAGTCGAGCTCCCCACATGCTACTGATTAACATACACCATTACATCATGGCTTTGGCAGCAAGAGCCAAAGTGCGGGGAGAGCAACCCCGCGGGGAGAAGAGAGGAGGAGGTGAGGGGTCGGGGGGGAGTCCCAGCTAAAGGAGGGGGTAGTGGAAGAGGAGGATCCCTAAATGTGACCAGGGGAGGAGCTCAATGGAAAAGAGGGGGTCAGATTGAAGGCGCTGAGGAGCAAAGGAAAAGAAGTTTGGAGTAGAGGGGAGAGGAGGTGGGGCTCAGCGAATTCCTCTCTCCGGTCTCCGAAAGGGATTTGCACCAGGGATTGCAGAGACCCCGGAGCCAAGGAAAGCGGCTAGAGAGGCAAAAACGGAGAGAAACTATGTGTATGTGAGTGATGTGTCTGGGTGATGGGCGGTGTGCTGTGTGTGATGCGTGCGTGTATGTGTGGGAGAGAAGCAGACAGAGAAACAAAATGAGAATCGGGGGTCTCACTTCTGCCCCATTATACATTGCATCACACCCACAAGATCAGAATTTCATTCTCAAAGGTGTGGTTTTTAAAAACGTGTAGCCAAGAGGGTGCTTTTTCTTAAACTCTAAAGTCTGAGAAAAGAGAGGAGAGGAGGGAAAGAAAATGGGGGAGAGGAAGAAAAGGGTGTATGTGAGAAAGACACTTGTGGGAGAAAGAGGAAGCACCTGAGGTTGGAGAGGTGCTGAGAGCGGAGAGAAAAGTAAACTTGGGGTTGTGTTGTATAGAGAATACATGTCCTCCCTGCGGGATATAAGCTGTGAGGTTTAATTAGACGTGAACACACTGAACAGGTTATGTTTATACTTATCCAGTATGTGTACTTATTCAACAAAAGGTGAGAGCAAGGACTGGTTTTTCTCCAGGTCTTGCTGTATAAACAGACAGGGAATTGGGGCTTTTCAAAAGTCCTTTACACTTAAGGGAGAAACTTTTCTGCTGCGGTTGCAGAGACTTATTCCTGGCCATTGCCAGAACGTAGTTTGTATTTTTAGACAAAGTAATCGCCTTCTACTGTCAGAGTCCCATAGTTGCCGAGTTCAACACAGGCTATCTGAGAAGTTTGTCCAGGGGTTAAACTTCACCTATTTCTACTGCCCCTCCTCATTAGTGAGGTTGGTCGTGGAGGGTAAACGTTCATGCATATGGAGAGAAATAGTGAGGATGACACAGAGATAAGGGCATGAAACCGTAGCCTATCTTCCCCACCTCTCACTTTACTCCCTAGATACCTTCACTTCTTTCACTCTCGGATTGGGCCTGGCTTGAACAATAGAAAGCGTTGTTTTGTTGTTGTTGTTGTTGTTGTTGTTTGTTTGTTTGTTTTTGCTGGTTTGTTTTGTTTTGTTTTGTTTTGTTTTGTTTTGGTTTGTTGTGACCTATTGGGGAGAAAGAACTCTGGCAAAGTAAGTACTGGACAACGGCCTCAAGTGGATACAGAATGTAGTGGTGCAAAATTCTTGTTTTGCTTGGGTCTCCTCTACTAAGGATTTTGCACTAAAGTGTGGGGGGGGCAAGGAGGGAGAAAATGTATAACAGAGAATTGGTTCCCAAAGAGAATGCTTACTCACTGTTCATAAATTCAAGTGACTTAACCCAAATGAACTACTGTACACTGAACTATATACTATTAGTAATATGAGAAAGATCACAAAAAATGAGAAAGGAGAAAATGTATGGGTTGAACTGCTGATCAGCAGAGATTGATTTGGGAAAGACTCTAGAATTAAAGGATCATTAAAGAGATAGCGAATATCTCCCCAAATTAGTAGGTACACAACACAACACAACAAAAATAGAGCTTCTTAAGAGCAGTCAAATCGGGCAACCTTATTTCCTTTTATGAGAAAGTTAATAGGATAGAGTTTACCTGGACTTCAATAAAACATAATCAGACTTTGAAACCATTAGATGAATTTAGGACAGGTTAACAGTCAGATCCAAAAAAGTCATTGGTGGCTAAATGTCAATGTGATAGGAAGTCTCCACTGAAGCTTTTCATGGATCTGTACTTAGTTCTCCTTGACTTTTTTTTTTTTTATCAGTGATTTAAAGAGATAAATGTCATGCTCATTAAATTGATCAATGACACCAAACTAGAAAGGGATAACTAATGATGACAGGATCACAAAAGTTCTTGACAGGAACAGCATTGAGTGAATCTAAGAATACGAAATTCATTGGAGATAAACTTAACTCAAAAAAATCAGTTTCACAAGTACAAGATAGGAACTGTAATTTTGAGAATGCAATTTATCTGAAAAAAAAATTTGATGCATAAAAGGAAACAATCTTATTCATTAAGAGACATTTACTTCCAGGAATAAGGAAATGATAGTCCCATTATACTCTTTCTTGGTCAGACATTAAAGTTAAAGGATGTTCATAAGTGTTCATTCAAGAGGCGAATCCAAGAATAATAGAGGGTCTCCCTTAGTGAATTTTGGTCAAAGGAACTGAAGATGTTTAATTTGTTTCTTAAAGAAATATGTGTTTCAATCAAAGGAACTGCAGGTATTTAATTTGGAGAAGAAAAGACTTGGGAAGGATATGATAATTTTGTCAAATAAGTATTGGAAAGTATTAGATTTGTTCTGTTTGGCCCCATAGGGTGGAAATTAGATATAACAAATAGAAGGTGAAAAAAAATTAATTCAGGCTTGGTGTCATGAAAACTTTTCTAATCATTAGAACCATTCCAAAGTGGAATGGGATACCTTGTGGGTGATGGGTTTTTCTGATTGGAGAAACAGGCCTACACTACGGCAGAGAAACCTGATGGGGAGGGGTGGGTAGGTGGAGGAGATAGAAAGAAAGAGTGAGACATGAGACAAAAATACATACAAGAGACAGACTAGAAACTGACCTTGATTCCCAGAAAGCCTCTACATATAGACAGCAGGTGGTTCTAATAAGACATGTAGGAGATAATAGGGGTTATGGGTTAATGGTGACAGGTGTCTCCTTTTCAGGACAGGTTAGGAGAAGCTAGACTTCCTATGGCTTTCCTTTTAAACACAGTTTAGTAAGGACTACAGTCAGTAGTTTGAAAATGAAAATGAAAATGAGGTTATTCATGTTTTGTTCCTCTTAGCAATCAGTCTCACTGGTCATGATTTGTTTCTAGGAGTAGTTTAATTCTAAATTTATGTGCCAGGTCTGTATAGTCTCATCTCACTCTTCTATCTTGATCCCGTTAATCAAGCCTTTCCCTGCTCTGGAATAAAAAATACTCTCTCCCTTGTCGTTTCTATTTGTAAACTTAAACAACATCAACATGCAGTTTTGCATTTGTGCTGGCCAACAAGATTTTATAGTGGATAAATTAGATAAAATTGAAGACAACAGATAAAGAATATTTAAGTTAAAGTACCTGGATAAATAGAAGAGGATCATATAACTTTGCTAGGAAGTAGCAGAGAGATACCTTATCTGCAGATCTCTGGTTTGGTTGCTCCTGTTGTGTCCTGACAGAATTAGTCTAGATCTTCTGATAAGTTATCAGTGCTTCTTTCTTTCTTTTTTTTTAAATAAAGCTTTTTATTTTCAAAATATATACATGGATAATTTGACAACATTGATTCTTGCATAGCCTTGTGCTTCAGATTTTCTCCTCCTCCCCCCCTCCCCTAGATGGCCAACAATATAATATATGTTAAACATGTTAAAATATAAGTTAAATCCAATATTTATGAACATATTTATATAATTCTCTTGCTGCACAAGAAAAATCAGATCAAAAAAAAAAAAGAAAGTAAATGAGTAAGAAAACAAAATGCAAGTGAACAACAACAAAAAGAGTGAGAATATTATGTTATAATCCCCATTCAGTTCCTACAGTCCTCTTTCTGGGAGCAGAGGGCTTTCTTCATGACAAGATCATTGGAACTGGAATCAATCATCTCATTGTTGGAGTCATGCTCATCAGAATTGATTATCATATAATATTGATGTTGCTATGTGCAATGATCTGGTTCTGCTCATTTCACTAGCATCAGTTCATCCAGCTTCTCTAAAATCATCTTCCTGATCATTTCTTATAGAACAATAATATTCTATAACATTCATATACCATAACTTATTCACCCATTCTCCTACTGATAGGCAACCACTCAGTTTCCAGTTTCTTGCCATTACAAAAAGGGCTGCCACAAACATTTTTGCACATGTGAGTCCCTTCCTTCCTTTAAGATCTCTTTGGGATATAGGCCCAATAGAAACACTATCAGTGCTTATTTCTCAGCATATTGGTCACTTCTATGCTTAGCTCCTTCTACTATTCCTTTTCAAAAGCAAGCATGGAACAATCCTAAGAATTAAGGTCAGTCTCTTATTCAATCTCTCTATCCTAAAGACCCTGAGTCTATCCTAAAGGCAAAGTGCAGTAGAAGTCTTCAAGAAGAAAGTGGATGACCATTTTGCTTGGTTATAGTGGGGATTCCTTTTGGATTTGGGTTGTATGGCATGACATGTGAGACCCCTTCCAACTTTGTAATTCTAAAGTCATCTATAATAGATGAAGAGCCTATCTGTAACAGTTTTAGTACAAAGAGTACTAATACTAAAGTACAAAAGTATTAGTACATAATTAATATAAAGAATAAAGAAATGAAAAATAAAGCTTTTTTTGTTTGGTATTTTAGTGGAAATAAAAGGAGGTGAAATGGAAGGGTCGTCTGAGAGGAACTAATCCTATCTTAACCCTACATTTAAGACATTCAAAATTATTAATCTTGTTAGTAATGAAAAATTGGGATTTTCATTCAATAAACCAAAGTTCATGTATATAACTAGTCAAAAGTTTACTTAATCTAGTCACTTCAGCACCAAAATGCTAAACTCTATGGAAACTCTATGAGAAAAATCATTGATCGCTCTTCCCACTTCTTCTAGGAGCTTCTTAGTTTATCAAAGCGGGGGAAAAACTAAAATAATCATTCTTTTTTTCTATCTAACCTAGTGAAATTCATTTTTCCAAGATATTTTTCCATAAGTTCATGTTCTACCTTCAAGGAATTAGGACTTACACTATTATTTTCTAATCTGGAATATTTCCCTGTATTATTGCTTATAAAAGATTTCAAGGCTTGAGATTGCCATTTATAATTACTGAAGGAACCAACATATCTATGTGATAATTCAAATAATAATATTTTACCCTTGTGTGTTAGTTTTTAATTTTTTAAATTTCTTTCATATTTATTATTTCATATTTATTTAATAATGCCTACTTTAATCAGTAACTGTAACTGCAGTATTAAATTGGCAATGTTTTGGGAGATTACTGAATGGCAAAGAAGCAGTCAAAGATTTCCTTGTTCATTTTAAGATGTCAGAAGTTTCCAAAAGAAGAAAATATGTTAATAATAGAAACAGCTATTTTAATAAATGTATAATCTCCTGAAACTTATTTAAAGGGGAAAACCCCCTCACCCCAAAACATTATAATTATGAAAGCAATTGTTCTAAGTTCTAACATTATAATTATGAAAGCAATTGTTCTAAGTTCTAAATAATAGTTAGAAAAAGTCACCATCTACTGGACAAAATTAGTAATCACAATGATTTTTAACCAAATGATTTTGAAAATTCAGGAGGGGTGTTAATTTTCCATCATTCTGAGATTGGTTAATTATTTTCTAGACTGATCATAACTTTTGTTTTACATTTCAGTTCTCAATTAATAGAAGTGTAATGTATAGACCAAGAAAAAAATGAAATATTCCCTGACTTCATGAAGTTCACATTTTATTGGAAATGAGAGGGGAGAAGTATTTTATATATATATTTAAAAAAACAACTACAACAAAATAATTGAAGGGGAAGTACAATTATTGGGGAGGGTGGAGGATAAAAGAAAGCAAAAAATAAGAGATGATGATACTTCATCTAAACCTTAATAGAAAATAAGGATTCCAAGAGACAATGACAAGGAGTTTGTTAGAGGCTTAGGGATTTGCCAGATTGCAAAAAAAGATCTTATAATATTTATATATTTGAAATATTCTTTGCTTCTAGGAATAGATATTAAATTAGAAAGGTAAGGGCTATTTGATAAACATTTTTTCTGCCATTTTAATTTTTTTATATATTTATGTGGCCTTGGAACAACATTAGGCTCAGTTTACAGTTACTCCTTCTCCTGTACTCAGCAACCATTTCATTTGGCCCAACTGGATTCAGTACTAGGCAGCCTGGCTCAAGTAAGAGAGATTTCTTTTTTCTTATATTCAATGACTTACAAATCACTCCAGATTATGCTAATTATAGTATATGCGATTATATAGTTAACTAGTCTCAGATTCCCCCAAAGAGGGAGAGTAACAAAGGTACTCAATGAATAAGGCACTTTATTCCTTTGTATGCATAGAATAAATAAGAACAAAAATTATAACAAACTTTATTTATAGAATGATAAAAACAAAATTCAGTACTTAACCTATATAAGGTTCAATTGCCTTTAAGCCAGAGTTCTAATACTCATTGCTAACATAAAATCATTTTTACAGGACTAGTAATTGGGCACCTCACATTTCACTTCATCAATGTACTATCAAATCAGTTAAATTTGGGTCAGTCTTCATTTCAGTGGTCCCCCTTTGCTATGCAGAAGGTTCCTTTAGTACTAGTATATTGTCATAAATAACCTCAATCAATTACTCTTGTGGTATTGTTGATGTTGCTGCTGCCACTGCATTCTTTGACATCTAGACCTTCTCAAAGAAGGCAATTGACTGTCAAGGACCTGTCAGGGACCTTGAGCTGCATACTGAGGAGGTATATAGCTCCTTGAACCCAGGTATTGGCTACCAAGTGGACAAATCACTAAGATACCAAGTAGAATAGAGAAAAAAAAACCTTTCGTTTCTTGCCCATCACTAAAGTTCATCTTGCCAATTGGAAAATTATAGTCAAAGAGGCCCAAGCTGGAAGCCGTTTTTTTTCTTTTAACAGAAATAGCACCTTACCCACCTGCAGCTGTACTTGAATGACAGGAGGTTCAAGGGACCATTCAAAGTTCTTCATATCTAAAACACCAAGTCTTTTCAGCAATAGGTCACCATATGGGCAGAAGCAGATCCAGAGTTTTCATGTGATCTGTTGGAAATAGGCAGAGAATATCCATGCATGTTCAGTATAAACCACATTATATTTATTTAATATGATTTTGGAAAATTATCAAAATCACAGAATTACAGAATCTTAGTTGGAAAGATACCAGAGGCCATCTAGTTCAACCTATATCTGTCAGGAATCCCTTCTACAACAAAGAGTTTTTGACTGAAGATGTCAGGTGAGAAAGAACATTCTACTTCCTGACGTTGCCCACTCCACTTTGGGACACTTCTAATCATTAGAAAGTTTTTCTCACATCAAGTCCAAATTAGCAATTTACTGTTATCATTTCTTGGGTCAAGTGGAAAAAGTCTAATCTCTCTTCTGTATGAGAGGCCTTCATATATTTAAAAACAGATATTATATAGTCTGGCAGCTAGGTGGTACAGTGAATAGAAAATTAGACCTGGAGTCAAAAAGACCTGAGTTCAAATCTAACTTCATTTACTAGTTGTGTGACACTGGACACATCATCTAATTCTGTTTGCTTCTGTTTTCTTATCTGTAAAATAAGCTAGAGAAGGAACTGACACACCACTCTATATCTTTACCAATAAAAACCCAAATAAGGTCATAAAGAGTTGGATATAACTGAAAATGACTGAAAAACAACAAAACATTACATTGTCCCTGAATCTTTTGTTTTTCAGGAAAAACATTGTCAACCAATCTTCAGATCATGTGATTTTGAGATCATTCACCATTCCCGGTTGCTCTTCTCTGGGTAATCTCCAGTTTAGCAATGTTTTCTAAAATGTGTCAACTAAAACTGAACTATATATTCCAGATCTGATCAAGGTCAGAATGCAATGAAACTTTCTAATCCTGTACTTCTTGAATATAGCCTAGAATCCTATTATCCATTTTGGCTTCCATTAACACACTATTGACTCATGTAAAGCCTGGAGTCCACTACAACCCCCAGATCTTTTTCAGATAAGCTCTCTAGACATACTTCCCTGTCTTTGTGGAGCTTTTTTTTTTTTTTTTTTTAACCTATGTGTAAGACTATATTTATCCCAATTAAATTTCATCTTACTAGATATTATCCATTATTCTAATATTTTCATATCCTTTTTGGAATCTGAAGAACATAAATACTCAAGGGCAAAAGACTTTTGTATACCTGAATCATAGTAGAAGAGAGAACAAGGGCAAATATTTATTCCAGACTTAGTGTGAGCCTCCAATTGGCTTTGTCACCTCTTCCTCAAAACACCAAAACTCAACATATATTCCAGGTTTAGCTGCCCTAGTAGCTGGAATTACACCATCCTCATTTGCAATTTTGACAGTCATGCTTTTATCCAAATCATTTTAGGTATTTTTGGATAATTTTGACAGTCATGCCCTCATTCAAAGCTATGCCTTTTTCCAAATCATTGATAAAAATGTTTAAGAAAAGGTCAAGTAGAGATCCCTTACATACTTCACTTCACATACTTTACTTCTTCTAAATTGACATTGAATCATATATGCTCTTTGGGTGTGGCCACTAAACCAGTTTCAAATCCACTGAACTAGACTACTCTTATATCCCTATCTCTCATTTGTCCACAGGAAAGATTTTAGATTAACACTTTGAAAATTTAACATGATCTTAAAATGAGCTAACTCTCCACAAGGAAAAAGAGAATCCAGGGATTTTCTATGTACTTTGGAGTTTGTTATCCAACTCACAGGGAGGATTCAATGCAGATGCTAAATGACAATATAAGAGATTTTTTAAAAAAATGGAGATGTACTGGAGATGATAGAAGAGGGAAGACAGTCATAGAAGGAGAGATCTTTGATCTCTTTGGAATACAGAGGAAATGTATAGTTTCCTAGTATTTGGGGCATAATTCCAAATTGTTCTGCAAAATGGTTGACCAAATCATAACTCCATCAAAAACGTATTAGTATTCCTATTTTTCTATATACCTTTCTGCATTCATCATTTTTCTTTTCTGTCAGATAAGCTAATCTGAAAGGTATGAGGCAATCTCAAAATTGTTTGAATTTGCATTTCTCTAGGCAGCAGTGAGTTTGAACTTTCTTTAAGCAACTATTGATAGTTTTAATTTTTTTTGAATACTTACTGAATATGAATATATTCATATCCTTTAACCATTTATCAATTGGGAAATGGATTTTTTTTTTTTACTTTATAAATTTGGCTCCATGCTAGAAAAGTCTGTATGCTAGAAATCAAAAACACTTAGGCATAAGATTTTAAAATGTAGAAATTGATCAAAAAAAATTTCTCTCCATTACTTTGTTCCCCTCCCTTAATATGGATATATTTGACAGCCACTTCTACCTTTTTTTTTTTTTTTTTTGCTATTTTAAATTTGTTTCCTATTCTTATAGCTTTTCTTCACATAAAAATTTGATTGATGATGAAATGTTGTTTATAACTGTTTATATGTGGGTGGAATACTTGGGTGGAATGAGATAAACTATAATGGCTACTACAGAATATAAGAATAGGACAGAGAGGAGAGTTTCTACACAATGGTCAGAGAAAAAAAATTCTTATCTATCATGGAAGATCACTATGTTTGTTTAATAAACTTCACTAAGAATTTGTACTATTTTAAATGTTTTAAGTTACTAGAAAAAGTGTTACTGTGGATTTAAGACCTTGTCCTTGATAAAACAAAACAAAACAAAACAAAACAAAAATGCCTAAAAGTTTATCTCTGAAATCTCTAATGACACTTAGGGGTATCATTGAAATCTATGTAAACTGTTCCACTTATCTGCTGAGTTATGGGACCCTGCCAAGTGGGAGTACTGAGGTCACCTTGACCTTTGGTGCACAATGAGTTTCCTGCCATATTGCAGAAATGCCCTTGTTGAGCAAGAAGCAATGATTTATGGTCATGGGAACAAGAAAGCCAAGGGTCACAGCTAGTTGCTCATGAGCAGAGATGCCTTCACAGGGCCTCTTGCCTGTGAGTGAGGTGCTGAATTGCTGGATTGACTCTCCTCCCATTGGTAGATACCATGTATACGCAAAGCCCATGAGCTGCTTCTTTGAATGGTGATTGGGGATTTCTATTGTTCAATTGCTGATCATGCTTGCAAAAATGTATATCAGCAAGGCTGTAGAGCATAATAAATTGGAGGTCTTTTCACATTCTATGAGTCTCCCACCTCATACATCTTGCCTCTGAGATCATAGAGCTAATATGTTATGAGCATATTATATATGCTATAAACATATTATATTATAGCTAATATGCTATGAACATATTATATATATATGTGACAGCTGCAACACTTATTTAACCCAGAAATATATGTAAAAAAGAAAATTAATCTAATCTTGCATGATCTGTTGTTCATGGAGTCATACTGGTTCTTTGTGATCACCACTTCTTTTGCTAGATATATTTAAAAGTTCATTTTAGAATTTTGCTAAAAACTGAAATTAAACTCATTGACCAATAGTTTTCAGTTTTGAAAACTAGGACATTTGCTTTTATTCACTACCATAGCACTTCTGTTCTCCATGATCTTGCAAAGATTTCAAGTAGTGACTCAGAAATTATATCCACTAGTTCTTTCAAGAAATAATACTTTGCAGGTTGTACCTTTAATCTCATAATCCAAAATCATACATTATGCCCATTTGGATATATTGTCTATGTATATACAAATGTATAAAACTGGACAAACAGTGATTTAATATACTATCTGTCAGTATTTCATAAATTACTTATTGTGGCACAAAAGTTATATTACATTTTTTTCTCTTTGTCCAGAGAACATCAGAGAAGATTCAAAATATATAACAATATATTTCCATTTCAAGAAAGCATATTCATAAATGTATACACACACACACACACACACATATTCACACCTACCCACATATTCACACATATACATATATCTATATACATACATACACCTACATGCATACATACCCACACATATTCAGGCATACATATACACATGCATTTATCCATATGTAAACATTCATCTAAAACAATATTAATATGACTGACATATAAGTACATTTCTCTGTTGATTGAATCTTTAAGTTTGACTTTGTCTAAAATATATGATTACTAGCTTTACTTTTTTCCTAATAAATTATATTCCTGATTCTTGTTAAATTTATTAAGAATTAATAAATTTATTAATAAATAAAATTAATAAATCAATAATCTACTTGTTATAGTGTTTGTGTATATCTCTTATTTCCTATCTCAAGTAACTCTTCTTTTTAAATTTTCTCCTTAACTTACCTTGCTATTAATTAATCTCCTCCCTTATCTTTCCCTCCCACCCTTTCCTTCTCTCTTTATCCCATTCCCATTAATCTACACACCTTGTCCCATTGTCATAAATCTACACATCCTTCTATACCTCATCTTATGCTAACCCACACACACCTTATTTCTTTATAGGTTTTGGAAAGTGCTTTAGGTATATATATATATATAATGTTCTTTGATGTGAGTAGGTTTTCAAAACTATAAGCCCTCTTTCCCCTCTGTGTCTGCCTCTATGTTCCCCTCTTTGTTAGTTCTTCCTCTGCACTTCATTTTTATAAAATAATTAGCATTTTCAAATCATACTCAACTCTGTCCCAAATCTTTTTTTTGAACTACACAATTACTGATGTCCATCCATGTTGAGTTCCTTGAAATTAGACTTGATATTGATTCTTACATGTTAAAATTTCTTTCTATTCTATTCTATTTAGTTCAGGTTTAGTTGAAACAAAATTTTAGAATCTCCAAGATTGTTGAATGTCTATTTTTTTTCATTCAATATTATTATAATTTTGCTAGATATATATTTTGAGCCAAAGGCCTAGTTTATTTTGATTGCTGATCTGTGGTCTTTTACTATGGCTCCTACTGTGGCTCCTGATAAGTCCTGTACAATTTTAATTGTTGCTCCAGAATATTTGAATTGATTTTTGCTTGTTAATTTGTTTCTTGCAAAATTTTCTCTTTGATCTGAGGTTTTTGAAATTTGGCAATAATATTCCTGTGTTTTCTACAAAGGATCTCTTTGAGATCAGTAGATTTTTTTTTTCCTGTTTCTACTTTCCTTTCATGTTCAATTCAGAACCTTTTTTTAATAATAGCTTTTTATTTTTCCAAAAATATGCAAAAATAGTTTTCAACCTTCATCTTTGTAAAATCTTGTGTTTCAAATTTTTCTCCCTCCCTCCCCTCTGTACCATCCTCTAGACAGCAAGTAATCAAATATAGGTTAAACATGTGCAATTCTAAACATATTTCCATAGTCACAGGAAAATTTTCTTTAATTATTTCTTGCATTATTGTGTGAAGGTTCTTCTTCTTCTTCTTTTTGGTGATAGCTTTCAGATAGTTTCAATTATTCTTATATTTTCTCTTTTTGATGTCTTCTCCAGATCCAGTTGTTTATCTTATGTTTCACATTCTGTTCTTTCTTTATTTTTTTTTTCATTTTGTTTTGTTATTTCTTGGTCTCTTCACTGGCTTCCCCTTGTCCAGTTCCAATTTTCAAAGAATTATTTTCTTTTTTAAGACTCTGTATCCTCTTTTGTAGTTGGTTAACTATTTTTTTTTCATAATCTTTATTGTTCTTGGATGGTTCTTATTTATTTATTTGTTTGTTTAGTTTTTCCTCAGTATCACTTCATTTTAAAAATATTTTGTGAGTTCTATAAATTCTTTCTGGGCAAGTAACCATTTAAAGTTACTCTTTGAAGCAGAAGAAGCTTTTTAAATTTCCATTATTCTCTAAAGATGAACCCTGGTCTTCCCTATTCCCATAATAAGTTTTTATGGTTGGGTTATATCTTCTTTGCCTGTTGATAGATAAATAGATAGATAGATATATGTATTTATGAGAACTATTCTAATCCTTGGTTTGAGGGGATAGTGCCTGCCTCTAGCTTCACTTCAGCTCTCTAGTCTGACCTGGAATCCCAAACCAAAAACTTTCCCTCCTGCAACTTCCCCCAGTCAGCACTATCCCTGCCCCACTGCTCCTGCATTCAATGGGTGTGTGGGTTCCTTCTTGCCTAAGGCCTAGTGTTCCTAATCAGCAGAGGTTCTCTCAGTCTACTTGGACTCAGAATCCCATTCCTCACACTTTCTAGGAGGTGAAACTTCCTTTGGTTCTGCCTGAGATTCCAGCCCAATTCAGCTAGCCTTAGCATTCTCTACTTGTTCCTGTGGAGCTATCTTGTAGGTGTTCATACTTCACAATGGTTAAGCCCCATCCTGGGGTCTTTTTTCAGGTCCTCTTGGGTTTTCCCAGGAGAACCCCTGTTCTGCCTTTGTATTTTACCTGTTCACCCTGAGGTGCAATTTTTTTCTGTTTGTGGGAGAAATTTGGAGAGCTTGCAGTTTTCTGACTTACTCTACCACTTTACTGGAATGCTCATTTATTACATTTTCAAGGACTATATGAATAGAATATGAACTCTAATAGGTTCACCCAAGATAGAACATTCTCAAAGACTGGTCCAGTAACAAATTATCATCTGAGAATGATACTTAATTATATATTGAAAGCAATCATTTGATTAATTTATAATAAAGATTTATCAGAGCTGAATGAAAAAATCTAACTTTCAAGTTCAGGATTCAAGAGAAGCATAAAAGGGTAATCAAGAAAAAATAAAATTAAGGGGTGATAGAGGAATGTATTGGGAAAAAGGGAAAGGGAGAGGTGGAATGGTGTAAATTATCTGCTATAAAGAGGCAAGAAATAGTTTTTACAATTGGGGGGAGAAGAGGAGGAAGTGAAGGAACTTAGTGAATTGACTCATCAGAATTGGCTCAAAGAAGGAGTAACAAGCACACTCAATTGGTATAGAAATCTATCTTATCCTACTGGAAAATATGAGGGGAAGGGGATTCAAGAATGGGGGAGGGAGAAAGGGAAGGCAAACCAGGGGAAGGGGTAGTCAGAAGCACAATATTTTCTTGGAGAGACAGGATGAAAGGAGAGAGAGAATAGAAAAAATGGGGGAAAATACAATTATCAATAGTAATTTTTAAAAAAATAATAACCTTTTATATCAAACTGTACCTATGCTTTGATCCAGCAGTATTTCTACTGGGCTTATATCCTAAAGAGATCAAAAAGTAGGCAAAGGGACCCACGTGTGTAAAAATGTTTGTGGCAATCCTTTTTGTAGTGACAAGAAACTGGAAATTGAGTGAACACCCATCAGTTGGAGAATGGCTGAATCAGTTATGTTATGGAATATTTATCGTTCTATAAGAAATAATCAGCAGTAGCTTGGCTTTCAGATTGTTTAGAGTAATTCAAATTATCTCAGTCAACACCTCTCTCTACAGCTCATCTAGATGATGGGTTACTAGCAGGGGTATAGCTTTTTGCTGGGGTCTTATTCACTCTCATCATAGTCTGTAATTCCCTAAACTGTATTAAAGCCTGTGATTCCTATCTCAGCATTTTTGGTCATTGAGAATTATCATTGATCCAATAACCAATAAATTGATCATGTTCAGACCATTGTCTCAAAGTTTACGTTAATTTTCAAATGTGACAGTTGGTTACATGGTTAAAAGGATGAAATGAGACAGAAGAATCCCTGAAATAGCCCTCCAAAAAACCTTTTGGAACTTATTGGTGTACTTTGCCAACTGAGGGCTTTTCCATAAAGGATCCTTGCAGCCCCAAATTTCTTTTGAGCTTTAAGGAAAAAGTTATATTTATTTCTACATTTCTACATTTATTTATTTATTTATTTTATATTTGTTTATTTATGTTTGTATTGGGGTGCTGTTTTGTGTTTAATAAAGATATTTGGAAATAATTAGCAATATAAAGCCTGGGCAATTACCTTAAGGAATTTACAACCTTGAATAAATTCCTTTTTCAAGGAGGTCTTGCTACCTTGAGAGAGATAGCACTTAAAACTTTAGGAGAAATCTTTCTTCAAAAGGTGAGTTCTTGGCTAAAGTTAATATCCTTTTCTGGGAGCCTTATACCTTAGAGAATTTACTTTCTTTGGGGAGTGGAGAGAGTACTTTTTTCCCCGTCTTGGTAATGTAGGTGGTTCTTAAACCTTAGAAGATGTATTTTCTTTGGGAGTAGCTCTTGGTTTTAGGCTTTACAGAGTATGGTACTCTCAGTGTTAAAATTGAGAGAGCTGCATGCCATCAAAGTGGTAAGGAAGTTTGTGTTCCCAATTGTGCAAAAAGAGGGCAATCAAAAACATAGTGCAATTTCCCCCCTTCTCCCCTTTGGAGTTTCATGTTTTTGTGTCTGTGCTTTCCCTCCCCCACTGATTTAAAGGGGGAAAAAATTGTTGGGATTTTGAATAGCTCCTATTTTGTTGACAAGGTACTTATCAATAAAATAGCTTAACAGATATTAAATAACTTACCAAACCTACTTTGAAAGAAATTTGTTTAACTTTGGGAAAATACAAGTGTAATGTGTAGGATGGGTGCTAGACCCCCTAACCCAAATTGATTATGCAGACATAGAGCCTTTCAGCTCCCATTCTGGCCTGTCGAGCTAGAAATAGTGAATTGGTTAAATAGAAAAAGACTTGGAGTCATTGGATGGACTGAAAAGGAACTAACCATTGGCAATGGTAAGCAATGTTGTCTACCACCTGTGGGACACATCACTTCCTGAAGCTTAGACCTAGGGTCTGATCCACTCCATCTCATAGACTTTTTGAGAAATCTTAACCTGGTCCTATTCACTCCTGCCTCTTTATTTCATATGTTTAAAGATTTCTCATGCCAATCTTGCTACTTTTCTTTCATTAGATATTTTTTGTTATCTAGGCCTTCAGACCTGTCTTTCTTTTCAGTATCAACTCTAACCCCCCTTCTCCCATTTAGAACCAACGACCAGTGAAAGCTTTCAGGAACCATTTTAGGTAATAAATTTTGAACCATTCTAGGGATTAAATGCATAAGCAAGTGGGTGATAGGATATTGTTGCTTAAAGCAATGAGTAGGAATCAAAGACCCTGCTTCTATAAACTCCTACTATCTGTCTTGCAAACCCTGTCATCACGGACCAACAGACTTCCATCTGGCAGCCAGTTATCTGTAGAACTACAGCATTGTTGAAGCCCAGTGGCCTCAGGATCATTGTTACATCATTCCCACTTCAAACAGTTCAGACGCAGATACATTTGGGACAAAGGGATGAAAGTCTCATTTTCTGGAATTGCTTCAGGCTGATAAGGGGTGTAGAGCTGGGCTTACTCAGTGGGTCCAAACTGGGGAGGGAGACACAAGATTTGTAGGTAGTGTCAGCAGCATCTGGAGCTGAATGTCAGAATCAGGTATCAGGTGATTTCAGGTTGACCAAGTGGTTGGAATTTCATGACTTGGAGTCTGGAAGAAACAACTCTCACAAGCAGATTAAAAATTCAAGGACTAAATATGAGCAAAAGAAAAAGAATAAACAAAAATGGAATTAGTATGGACAGTAAACCAGGGACCCCACCAAGAGGAAGACTTGCGGGGGGAGAGGAGGGAGAGATAAAATTATCATGAATGTCTCTCATCCAGACAGCTTTTCCTAGTATAACAAAGAATGTTATCCCCAAATTCTTGCTTTTGTTTCCTCAAAGGAGTAGACGCAATGGATGGAACATTGTGGCCTTAAGTGAGTATGATCTCCTTTAGCAAAAACTTTAGTCATTTAACAATCCTTTCAGAATTTACTTGCCTGGGAGTTATATGAGGGAATGAAGGAGTCAGGAGCTGGGGAATTAAAGGTGCCACAGTCAGGGGCAAACAAGCATCAGCATGGGCAACTGAATCTGCAAGCCTGTTTCCCTTGGCCTGAAGTGAATCCCCCTTCCTTTATGGAACATAACAGAAACCCCTCCAGGCCCATGAACAGCTTGTAGTAATTATTCTTCTGCATACTTAAATGGGGAATGTTTGGCTGTCACAAATCCCCTTTCTTTCCATAAAGCCCCCATGAATATAAAAAATGTATTTGAAGTTGGTATAGATATTTACTCTCATTCCTTCCCTCAATTCTAAAGTTCTGATATAGCAAAAACGCTCTGAATCTAGGGGGGGGGGGGGCAGAATCTCCAAAGACTGGCTCAAGATGACCTTAGGGGCTTCCCCAATTAGAAGGGTTGTGGCAGCTAGTTCTAAGGCAAGAGGTTCACTCCGAAGACACTGAGTTTCTTTGAGAAGTAGGCAACGGGTCTAGGATAGGGTTCCAGAGACTGAGTTAAGAGCCCTGGAACCTAGTCCCACCTTTCATCAATATAGTCTAAAAGGTAGGGCTAAGGCAGGAGAGAGGTCAGTTTAGTTTTCAATGTCTTAAAAACCTTGGCCTGATGAGGGTGTGATAAGATTATCTGCTTCCTCTCCCACTAAACATAAAGGAGGTGAGATATGGCCCAAATACTTAAGCAAAGTGGGCCTTCAGACAAAGAAACAAACTCTCACCTCAGGAACCAAGAAAATTAAGGGTTTTATGGCAGCAGCCAGAGAAGCCTCCAAGGCTAAGCTGCAGATCAAGCTATTATCTATCTACTTGTATCTCATGTCTTTTACTGACTACTTGCTCTGATTACAGATTTGCACAGAGATTAAAGAGGTAAAAGCAGGGACATGATTATAATATAATATAATCAGTCAAAACTGATTCTTCAGGGTCTCAATCTGAGCAGACATACATGACAGGATAAAACATGCTTAGCTCTGACAACCAACCATGTGGTAACAATTCCACCTAATAGCCAAACTCAGGAATAATCAAGTGGGAAGCAAAGAAACAACTGGGAAACTGAGTCAGAAGGATCCCACCTTAGGCAGAGACTAAATTGTCCTCTCAGTTCTTGCCCAGATAAGACATCCATTTGTGACAGTTCAGGAAGGCATCCCTCTGAGAAATTTATGACATTTCTCTGGAATGGTGGGTTACTGACTTAATGATCCATCAGGCAATTATGTCCAAATTTGAAACTCAAAACAACATTAGTTACAATCCCAAGAGATTTCATCTCAATAATAAGTTTCACCAATCAGGGGTATCAGGTCTATATAAAAACAAACAAACAAAAATCTTGCAAACCATTGTGCATAATCTATCAAATGCACCTGCAAAACACAGTCAAAACTAGTGCAGGAATATCAGATTAAAATTCTGCTCTAGGTACTTCAAGAAAGCTATAGATTTTATTTTATTTTACATATATATAATTTTATTTATTTGTTATATTCATTAAACAAGGAGGCTATTATGCACTTAAATAAATAACATATAATTTACTGAAGACATATGGAGACCTTGGTAGAAATAATCATTTTCAGAGAACTAGAAATCAAATAAATATCTCTTAGAAGTTCCTTGCATTGCTAAGTGATAGAACCTTTGACATAGTATCACAGATGATTTTGCCTTAAAACAAGCACAGACTTGAAAAATAAAAACATTCAGTTATCAATACCATGTAAATGTAAGCTATTCCTTTAAACAATAAAAGCAATTAATGTTAAAAACAAACATTTGTTGTACCTACTTGTCTATGACAAGTCAAGCCTCTACAATTCTGTATTTTGACAAACATCAAACTTAATTGTTTGTGGGGTATCTTTCTCAATAATATTAACCCAAATCTTAACTTGATGTCCCTATCCTAAATCCCAGGAAATTTAGCAGAGGAGTAGCATTCATTCATTAATGCTATATAATCTCCCCCCTTCACAGGATTAATGTACTTCTTACATGGACCCCACTCAGATGCTGGGTAATTTTGGGGATCCATTCACCAACAAGTTCTAGTTCATACCCAAATCAAAAGGGCCCCAAATCCTTTGGATTATGGGGAGATAATTTCATCTTCTGAAACTACTTCCTGCTAAGAATGGATGTTGAGCTGGGTCATGTTCTCATTTGGAGGAGTTTGAGCTGATTGAAGATTTATTGGATTGAATTAGATACCTGAAGATTGTCAGTGTAGTTGTCTAGTGCTGATCATTTGAAGGTGAATTTATCAAAGCCTAGAGGAAAAGAAATGAAAAAGAGAGAGAGAGAGAGAGAGCACAGAGCACTCAATTTTTGGAGGTGTGCTTATATTTTCCTTGAAGATTCTGGAAATAGTTAGGCATCATCTTTTTTTTTTTTTTTTTTTTTTTTTTTTTTAAACAGAGACTACATTATAATCTAAAAGCAATTTTCAGAAAGGGGGAATCTCATCAGAATAACAAAGGTGTTTACAAAATCCTTTCTTAACAAAGTCTCATTTACTTGTCCAAAGCAGGATATTGAGATAAAGAGATTAACCCAAACATGATATATATATATATATATATTTTTTTTTTTCCCCTGAGGCAATTGGGGTTAAGTGACTTGCCCAGGATCACACAGCTAGGAAGTGTGAGACCAGGTCCTCTTGACTCTGAAATCAGTCTGGTGCTCTATCTACTGTGTCACTTAACTGCTCTTATAAAATATGTTTAAAACCTCTCTGCCAGCATTTTTTCTTAGATAAATATCCCTATTCTGACTTTTCTCTGACTTGGCTGGCCTGAGGGTGTTTAAAAACCACTCAGAGCAGGATAAGAGTATAAACCCTCTTTTGCCAGAGTCTGCTGTAGGATGGACTTGGAGAGACCAATATAGATTGGCCAGTAGCTTTGCATATCAAATAACTTATTTACAAAATAAAAACATTTATGCCAAGGACACACACAAGATGCTTTTTTCACGTTAGTAACAAACTTAAGTAAAATTGATTTTCCCATTGATATAGCAAAATATTTCACGTTACATCTCTCTGAGAAAACTCAAATACATTAAAATCCTCTTCTCTAAAACATACTTAAGATTGCTTGATTTTCCAAAACACAGCCAGGTGATAAAAGTTCAGATCTTTTATTGTGTCCTTCAATATAGCTCGGTTAGTTCAGGCCTATCTCTCTGCTTGGTTCCAAGAGCTCCCTCCGAATGTCTCCAAATCCAAAGGTTTGTCCTTCCGACTCCAGCCAGCACCAAGTTGAAAGATGCAATGAAATCTCTCTTGCCTCGAAGATAGGGCTTGTGGGCTTCCTCCCAGAGTGCTGCTCTCCGACCCCAGTCAATGTTCTGGAGAAATTCCTTCCAGAGTGCTCCTCTCTGACCCCAGTTAATGTTCCCAAGAAAACTCCCTCAAGCTCTAAGAGCTTCCTGTATATATATGATCTCCCAAAGGTTAACTCCTCCTTCTGGAAAGAGAGGGATTCTGGATTATCTCCCAGAGTGTTCTCTGCCCCTAAGGGAGGTGTGAATTCAGATATCTCATACTAAGCCATACTAAGCCCTGAAATCTCCCAAACGTGTGAACTCCATTGAGTACTTAGATACTTATGAGCTCTCTAAAGGTGTGAACACAAGCATCGGTTCTATCAGTTGTACTTAGTACCTTGTTTCAAGTTCTGGCCCAAAATATCTCCTTCTAAGATCAAATCAATCATATTGAACCATGCTAAATTAGATAATTATTGTCTCTATTAACTCCAATGGCTTAACAGTTTGTAAAAATTCCAACATAAGATGTTTTAGCTTTAATTTCAATAATAAATAAAATAAATAATAGGTCCCATAAACAGTTGTATCAATTGTTCTTACATTATTATTATTATTTTTTTTTTTTGCTGAAGCAATTGGGGTTAAGTGACTTGCTCAGGGTCACACAGCTAGGAAGTGTTAAGTGTCTGAGGTCAGATTTGAACTCAGGTCCTCCTGACTTCAGGGCTGGTACTCTGTCCACTGCACCACCTAGCTGCCCTTCTTACATTATTTTGAAATCTTTAAGGACCTTATTTAATATAGACATACATAGATGTAACAGATAGATGATTAGGCCAAACACTCATTTACCTAATTATGAGATATAAGGACTACATATTTTCAAATTGAAAACTGCAAGATATTACATACTTGAATTATGCTTATGGCTTTTGTTGACCATTTAGTCTTATTATAGAAATTAGCTATAAAAGGCAAAATTAATTCCAAGAGATTTCATCTTGATAGCATGTTTCACTAATCAGAGGTTTTAGATCTTAAACTATTGCATGTACCTGCAGAGCACAATTAAAACCAGATGCAGGATTGTCAGGGTGAAATCCTACTCTGGATATTTCAAGAAAGCTATAAATCATATTTGTTATCATATTCATTAAACAATAAGCCAAGATGCACTTAAATAATTTTTCTGAAGCCACATGGAAACCTGGCAAGTTTACAAATTAGGGGAAAGGACCCCAAAGCAAGGGCTGAGTTTGCTTCCCTTGCCTGTTCAACCCCAGCTTTTCTATCCTTAGTAGTAATTATCACATATAGTAATTATCAATTTTAGGTTTCAATATTATAACAATAACCCAAATTACTTAAAAATCTCACAATTATCATAAGTGATAGCCAAATAAATATAACATCACAAAAAATGGAGAGGAATCTCAGGTAATTTCTAATTTTAAATGCACACCAATTTTGTATGATACCAATTGAAAAAGTTATTTTAAAAATCATCACTTTAGTCTGTGAGATTCCAACTGGATGTTCCATTCAAACTCAATTAACTCTTAGTTGTTTCCAAGTTCACACAAGCCAGGAAAGGATTAAGTGTCCATTTCTACCTGAAGAATGCAGGCCTTTTCACCTTGAGGTTGTTTCCAGCACAGCTCCACACTCTTGACTTTTTTAATGCCAGTACAAATTTCTTATTGTCTTTCTAATCTTATCAATTGCTTTTACAATCAACCTCTCTTGTCCCTTGTCTTTAAAATCACTCTTTTTAAAGAAAAACTTTCTATAAAATTTTAGAAACTCTATAATTTCAGTATATTTCTTTGTTAAAGGGAGAAAGGAAGACAAACCTTAAGATTCACAATAAATTTGTACCATATGTCCAGCAGAGCTGAGAAAGTTTTAAAGCTTAGCTCATACAGTTTTTACAAATTGCCTAATATACAATTTTAAAAGCAACATAGTACCTTAAATATATTTCATCTAATTAGGAGATATAAACATACACCTTTTTATGTAAGTTACCAGAGAATTCTGTTAATATCCATTTAAAAAAAAAATCAAATCAAATACAGATTTAAATTTCTAGTAGCAATACTTCAATATTAATGCACACATATTTATAAAATCTTATTCCCAAATGCAGTTGAACTGAAAGTTGAAATTAATTTTATTATATGCAATTTAAATTTAAATATATTCAGAAATTCAGGCTACATTTTTGGGAGAAAACTCTTTCTCTCAAAAACACTCCTTTAGACTCCTCTAAATCTCTTAAATGGCAGTAAACTATTTAAGACCTGAGATGGAAACACAGGCTCCTGGGAGCAAAATGGCAATCTACCCCCTCCCCCCAATTTTGTACTCTTCCCTAAATCCATGGGTTTACTAAGAAGGAAGCTTTCTTAGTGGACAAAATTCCTCATTAGGAATTTGGCAAAGGTTAACACCAAGAAGACAATATCCCCACAGAGGCAAAAGTCCTGGTAGGCAACTTGCAAGAAGAGAGCTTCTTTGGCAAAGCATAATCCTATTTAGAAATTCTGCAAATATTCGAGGTTCAGAGTTGTCTTTTATTTATTTACCTAATTATAAGATATAAGGACTACATATTTTCATGAAAACTGCAAGATATTACATATTTGAATTGTGCTTATGGTTTTTGTTGACCAAATAGTCTGATATAGAAATTAGCCATAAAAGGCAAAATTAATCCCAAGAGATTTCATGTCGATAGATTACTGAGATTTGGGCTGAGATGCCTCAGGCCTAGATTTCCAATTGAAAAGAGATTAGTTAACTTGAGTTTCCAGCCACACAACAGGACTAGCAGGCTGAGATCTCCAACTGAATGAGACCACTTAACCTGGGGAGGGCATTGTCTGAGAAAGGTGTGCTTTTCCCAGGGAAGAGCTGAGACCCCCATTTTTTTTTGTAAAATAAGACTCCCCCTTCTTTTACAGATTAAAGGGGATACAGTTTCAGGGTTCACCCCTTTCACATGTGAATTGTTCATACTGGGTAGGGGGAAAATTTTTAAAGCATAAAGTGGATTTCCCCTAGATTTCCCCAAACCATGTAGAGATAGATACTGAGTCCAGACTCCCCTGAGAAGAGTTTTGGGACTCTTGAGAATTTGGGGTCATAGGGACTTATCTAGAGAAAAATTGAAACTATCTCCAGGGCATGGGGTGGAGGTTTTTAGAGTGCTTACTATTCTTTGGAGAGGCTGGACTGGACATAAATCCACACACATCAGTCCTGGCTGTTCAGTTCCCCAGTCCTCTTTAGGAAGAGAAGCTTGAAAACTTAAGAAAAATTAGATTAGTTTGACTCAAGGTGCCTGACAGGCAAGCAGAGACTTAAAACAGACAGCAAAGAAAGCACTTTTAAATCCTAAATCTTTTTCTTTGTGATCAAGCTGACTGAAACATAAAAGACAAAACACACTCACACACATGCAAACAGCTTTTCTTTATGTCTAATTCAGAATTGTTCCTTCCTGACTTCCTGGATAAGAACCTCTTCTCTTTTGGAGCCCCACTTCTTTACTTCCTAGATTTTTTGTAAATATCTCTTGTGCAGAACCTTCCTGCACTCCAGCATGGAAATCATATTCCACTGGTCCTAGATCATTATTATTTACTCAACTCTAGATTTCCTGATATCCCCTCTCTTCTAGACTATATGAGAGGTATGTCCCAGGGACTCCCACACCTTGGCCCTATTAAATTTCTCATTTTACTAATCTGTCTGATACCTCAAACCCTGTAAGATGGCTTCAGTCAACAAAGGCAATCCTAGATAGTCTGTGTTCTTAGCCTCAGTCTGTACAGAGTTGCCTGACTGCTGCAGAATGTACTGTTTTTCTCTTCCTGATTGCCTGGATTCATCAGATCTTGGACAGTTTATGAGTGAGGGACATCAGAACCAAACCATGAGACCATTGAAATCAATTCTCAAGAGGATGCATCTCCTTGTGCTTCTACAGGGGCCACTTTTAACACATAATATCTGGATCCTGGATGAGGCTCCATTTGTAAGAAATAAAATATCTTACCAAGAACTTCACTGATTCACTGATACAGAAAAGATTTATTTTACTTTTTTGTAAGAATGGGTGCCAAGGTTAGTACACACACCTTTGAAATTCCAAAAGCAGCATTTTATTTCCTATCCTGATGTCCATGTTCTTCCCCTAATTTCCCATTTATTGGATGTTACAGAAGTTATAAGACCTGAATCTCCATTCCTCATTACATAGTTAGTCCCTGCCCCAAAAGAGCTTATATTCCAGAAGGGGAAAGATAAATTAACCTCCACCCTTGATTATTCTTTGATATCCTTGTGGATTTCAAATTTCTAATTTAAGCTTCATTTCTCCCATTTTCATAACTGTGGAACTAGATAAATGTCCCCATTTCTCACACCTGAAAGATAAGTAAGGCTTAATTCTGGGATTGATGTTTTTCCCCATGCTTTGAAGTAATTTGCCTTTAAGTAACTATATTTTTCTAATAACTTTAATCAAGAATTGATATTGAATATTATAAATTGTGAATCCAGTTTTGACTGGGTACCCAAACTAAAATTTGTAGATTTTGTTCATTTATACTGTCTAACCCCCAAATTCTGGGGCCTTTATTTTTTTCCAGAAGAATCTCCCATTCTCTTTTATAGTAGACTGTAATTGATGAGATAAAAGTACAGTTAAAGATATAGTTAAGTGTGTTATGAGAGAAAAGAGAAGAAGAAAGAAAAATCTGAGCCTAGGGCCCAGGCTAGCTGTTTCTATTGTCTGAAAGAAGGTTATGTTGTAAAAATAGTAGAAGTGGATAATAAAGATTGACCTTAATATAAAACTTATTTTTGTCCTTTGTATGTTTGTGATGATCACTTTCACCTTATCTTGACCAGGTTAGCAGTATTAACTTTTCAGCATGAATGAGACAAACAGACACACAGAGCTTATACCAAAGATGGACAATTATGCCATGACTCTAAAAATATCTGTAACGTCTTTTTAAAAGTAATGTTATAGTATTCCTGTGATGTGAACACTAGACCAGCTTTTGAACTCTAAAGCAAATTATTCTCAGTAACTTCTAAAAGATGCTCATCCTGGAGCTTCTCAGGTTTCCTATTATTTGAAATTCTGATCCATTCATCCTGTTCTCAATCTTTGAGACTGTCTTGATTTATACTAATCAATCTTTAGATAACCAAATTTCTTCCTGGTTTCTCCCCTCATTCCTTAGAAGGATCTAAGTATCCCTTCTTCCCTTCTAAGACAATTTTAAAAGACTCATGATGGAAAATGCTATTTACATCCAGACAAAGAATTATGGAGTCTGAATGCAAAACAAAGCATAGTATTTCCATTTTTCTAGTTTTATTCTTTTTTTCCTTTTGTTTTTTCCTTTTTTTCCCTTTTGTTCTGATTCTTTTTTCACAACATGATTAATGTAGAAATAAGTAAAATATGATTGTACATTTATAACATTCCAGATTGCTTGCCATTTTGCAAGTCCCTGCTCCCTTCATCAGCTCCCCAGAGATTTTAAAAGTCCTTCCCCCCAAAAAGCAATTTGCTTAATCACCTGACTCTCTCTTGCTTGGTGAAGGTTGATTACATCTGTAAGCTATTTCGTGTAATAAATGACAAGCTTTTATAACCTGTGATATTTGTCTGACTTGATTGTTTTGTGGCTCAAACTCAATCTCTATTATACTATTCTTTAAAAAATTATGCTTTCCCAATTCTACTTCATATTTCTACGCCATATAATTTAAAATCATTCAGTCCCTCTTGATCAGTCCTTTAAGGTCTAATCTTTTCAAGCTGGTCAAAGGTGATCTCAACATATATTTCCATTAAATGAAATAATTAAAGACTTTTTTCTTTTTTTTAGTCTTGTCATTATTTTAATCCCTTCCGAGGATGAGGATAGGCCTTAATTAAAGTATGACTTTAACTAAATTGAGGTTTTCCTCAATTTAAATCTGGCCTTAACTTTGTCTGTTATTCAGGCAGTTTTCAGAAAAAGAAATCAAAGCTATCAATGGTCATGGAAAAAAAAGCTATTTGGCCACAATTCTTAATTCTATTTTACATTTTACAATTATGTGTAAAAATAGTTTTCAGTTTCACTTTTATAAGATTTTAATCTCCAATTTTTTTCCCATCTCCCCTTTCCTTCTCCCTCTTGCAAAATGGCAAGTAATCTGGTATGTTATAAATGTACAATCATATTTTACTTATTTCTACATTAATCATGTTGTGAAAAAAGAATCAGAACAAAAGGGAAAAAAAGGAAAAAACAAAAGCAAAAAAACACAAAAAGATTAAAACTAGAAAAATGGAAATACTATGCTTTGTTTTGCATTCAGACTCCTTAATTCTTTTTCTGAATGTAAATAGCATTTTCCATCATGAGTCTTTTAAAATTGTCTTAGATCATTATGAGAAGAGATAAGTATATAAAAGTTGCTCATTGTCCAATATTGTTGTTGCTATGTACAATGTTCTCCAGGTTCTGCTCACTTTACTAAAGCATTTTAGTTAATGCTTTTTTCTGAAGCATTTTTTTCTGAAATGCTCCAGTTTTTTCTGAAATCTGTCTGCTTATAGTATTCCATTATATTCATCTACTACAGTATGTTCAGCCATTCCCCAATAGATAAGGACCCCTGCAATTCCTAATTCTTTGCCACCACAAAAAGAGTGATTGTAAATATTTTTGAACATGTGGGTCCTTTTTCCTTTTTTAATTATCTCTTTACAATACAAACCTCATATTGTTATTACTGGATCAAAGGATATGCACAGTTTTATGGACCTTTGGACATAGCTCCAAATTACTCTCCAGAACTTCATCAATGCTTTGGTATTTTAATATTCCCAAGTCTCTAGGTCACTACTGATTAGGGAATTAAAACAATTCTGAGGTATCGCCTCATACCTATTAGATTGGCTAATATGACAGAAAAGGAAAATGACAAATGTTGGATAAGATGTGGGAAAATTGGGATACTAAACCTCTGTTGATAATGTTGTGAGTTGATCTAACCAGTCTGGAGAGCAATTTGGAACTATGCCCATAGAGCTGCATACCTTTTGACCCAGCAATTCTACATTTGTATCCCAGAGATTAAAAAAATGAAAAGAATTTCTATGTACAAAATTATTTACAGTGGATCCTTTTTTGTGATAGCAAAGAATTGGAAAATGAGGAGATACTTCTCAATTGGGAAATGGTTGCATAAGTTTTGGTATGTGATTGTGATGGAATATGGGATGCTTTCAGAAAAAAAATCTTACATGATTTATATGGACTTATGTAAAGTAAAATGAACAGAACTAGGAGAACAGTGTAAATAGTAAGAACAATATTGTACCATTATCAGCAATGAATTGATTTAGCTATCCTCAGCATTACAATGATTTAAGATAGTTCCAGACAACTTATGATGAAAAATGCCATTAACTTCCAGAGAAAGAGCTGATAGATTCTGGATAGAAACTGAAGCATACTTGGAAAAAAAATCCAAGCTTTTTCTTGTTTTTTTTTTTTTTTTTTTTTTTTTTTGAAAACATGATTGATTTGGAATTTGTTTTACATAACTACATATATTTAACCTATGTCAAATTGTTTACCTTCTCAAGGAAAGGGAAAGGGAGGGAAAGAGAATTTGGAACTCAAAGCTTTGAAAAAAGTAATTATTTTTACATGCAATTGGAAAAAAAATATTTTTAAAAGGTTAAAAAAAAAAACCAAACCCTTGATTTTAAGTATGGGTTTTACCTTGAAGATGACTTTAACTAGATTGAGACATGTTCTCTCATTTTTTTTTTAAGACAAGATCTCCTTTTCTTTCCCAGGATGGAAAGGCAATGACTATTGATAGACCTGATTCCATTCCTAATTGGTATGGAAACTGACTTGGTTCCTTACTGACCTGGATTGGTTCCTCCTTAGACAACCTTATGCTTCATTCTTTCCCAGGAGTTTACCAAGTTAATGAAGAAGTGAGTACAGATACCAGATCACTATTGCTCACTGCAACCTAGAACCCTTGAACTCAAGAGATATACCAACTTCAGCCTCCATGGTAACTAGGGTGACAGGGATGTACCAGCACACCCAATGTCATATTAGTTTTCAAACCTAACCTTTTGGGTACTTTCCTAAAAGAAAGTTAATTTTTTAGAGTAGGATGATTTAAAAAATATTTTCCTAATGTTTTAAAAGGGGAACTGAAGGATGGGGCAAGAGGGAAATAAATTGTGCCTGTTAATAACCTAGAAGTTTTATAACTGCTCACGCAGTAGCAATATTACAAAATAAATTCTAGAAATGTGCATAAAAGCATTAGGCATGTGGAACCAAAAAGGAATCTAGTGTAGTCTGGACACTATGGATAGCATGGGTTTTATTTGGCAAAAAAGTGTTTATTTTTGAAAGATACAAATTCAATAAAAGAAAAAGAAACTAGAACTAATGACTCATTTGGAACATCTGAAAACAAAATGATCTAGAGCCCAGACCAGTGGCTTAATTTTTTAATTAATTTTTTATTCTCTTCCAGCAAGAAGATAGAAATAAGAATAGAGACTAATTTCAGGTCCCCACTTTGGCATCAATTATCAGAATCTTCAGAAAAGAATAACTAAAAAGAAAGCGAAAAAAGATACAATTTCTTGCTAAGAAATGGCATTCTATTTAAGGAAATTTTTAGACCTTATTGAGATAAGAGGAAAATTTTGAGATGTTACTTGCTCAGGAGAATGGAATTGCTATACTTATGGAATAATGAGCTCCGTTTGGAAATATTTATTTTAAATTTGGGTATTTTATTTACCAAGGAAAGACTATCACTATCCCTAGTAAAAGGCTTAGTTTAAATGCACAAAGAATTCATATAGAATTCCAGAACCAAAAAAACTATGGGCAAAATCTAGGGCAGATTTAAACAGAACAGATCAGCAACAGAAAGAAATTTGTCATAGGAAACATCTTTTAGAAATTATCTGGGACAGGAGATTGGCTCTAAAGACACGGTTCTCCCCCTGGGGAATTAGAGCTGAGATTTCTAATGATTTTTCAAGTTTAATTTCACCGATATTGGTATTTTCATGGATTTGGGAAGTAAAACCTTTAGAAATTTGGTTTTATATTGGTTTGATAATAGGGGACAATTATTATTCATGATATGGTTGATCTGTGTGGTGGATAGTAATTGCTAGGAGATGGTATTAATTAAAAGTAGTAACTATTCTATGCTAGTTTTTTAATGTAACAAACTCCCAAGGCCAAAATTAGGAGATACATTCTTTGAGCTTTTTTCAATGAACACAATTTGCACATGTATTCAACTAAATTACTTCTATTTGATTGATAACAATAAATTTTATTTTAGGGTCTACATTTTAGCTGCTCACAAAATTGTCTTTTAGTGGTACTATATTTATAAGGGGGCAGGAAAGTGAAACGAATAGAATGCTAGGACTGGGGTCAGAAAGTTCAAAACAATTTTTGAGTTCAAAAACAATATCAGATACTAGCTGTATGACCTTGGGAAAGTAACTTACCCCCGTTTGCCTCAGCTTTCTCATTTGTAAAATGAGCTGGAGAAGGAAATGACTCCAGTGTCTTTGCCAAGAAAACCTCAAAAAGGGCCACAGAAAGTCAGACTATTCCTGAAATGACTCAATAACATGTTTAAAAGATTCTTGCAATATTATTTTTAGAAAATATTAGAAGAGTACTATTAAAATTTGGGAATGATATCCAGAATGTGATGCATAAGACATTGGATTGTCAATGATGTGATTTATTTAGATGATTTGTGAATTAATGCTATTACACAGTCAAGATATTTTTATGAGAGACAGTATTTTTCCTCAGGTTAATGATTGTCTTAAGTATCAGCTAGTTAATTTAATTATAAATATCTAAATATTTATAGGTAGTATGCTAAAAGCTCATTTGGATTCAGTAGATATACTGAATCAGCATATACTGGAAGCTGCAAATTCTATTAAAGAACATAGTTTAAAAACAGAAAAGTTCATAAGGACTAGAAATATTTAGAATGTAAACAAAACTTGAAATAGGAAATCATCATATTTCATTGGTATATTTGTTGATTCTTGCCTAGAAATCTGAACCATACTATCATAAGCTATTCAAATTATTTCTGTATTATGATTTTAATCTTTTCATCTTCAGATTTTCTTGGGAAAGATACTAGAACAGTTTGCTATTTCCTTCTCCAGCTTATTTTACAGATGAGTAACAGAGGCAAACAGGGTTTATAGATGTTTTGTAATAGAGCTATATCTAGTGTACTTCAGGCTTATTGGCCCTTCTCATGAATATTCCATATCCTAGTATATAAAGATCCTGCCCCTATAACCTATTTATAGGCAAATGGTTCTGGAGATTTAAGAGTTAGTGTAAAAATTAGATCATGAGGACATTTTAGCATTATCTTCCTGTAAATGGGCAATTTAGAAAAAGGAGGGAGAAAAACAAGGGAGAAAAGAAAGGGGACCTGGGAGTATTATGAAGCAGGAATAATCAGAATGAAATAATCAAAATAGAGAAGCTGATCAGTAAAACAGAATAAGTATACAATATAAGGAAGCAAAGGAACCTAGGAACCTAACAATCACAGCTACAGAACAGAACAGCACATCCTCTAGAACCCTGGTTGGTCATTCATGGATCAAATTTCTAGTCTTTCAGAGCTGTCTTTACAATATTGATGCTATTTTAGGAGAAAGAGGGAAAGGGAACAAGCTTTTAAAAGCACCTACTATGTGTCAGACACTAATCTTATCATCTTTGTATCTCATATCTCTTAGACTGTCAAAGTTTACAAATAAGAGAAAACTTCAATCATTGGAAAAGCTGTAGGAAAACATTTTTGGTGAAACATGAATTACTCCAGCCATTCCAAAAACAATTTTAAACTATGTCCAAAAAGTCACAAACTATGCATACCCTTTGCCTCAGTGATACCACTAATAGGTCTATGTTCCTGAAAAGATGAAAGGAAAAAGAAAAAAGATCCATGTGGACAAAATATTTATAACGATTCTTTGTATAATGGCAAAGAAGTATTCCTTAATTAGGAAATGACTGAATAAATTATGGGACATGAATGTAATGTGCCATAAAAAATGATGAAGGGGATAATTTATGAGAAACCTGGGAAGATTTACGTAAACTGATGCAGAGTTGAAGTAAACAGGGCCAGAAAAATAATTTATACATTCACAGTAGTAGCATTATAAAGACAAACACTTTCAAAAGACTTAAGAATTCTGATAAATGCAATGACTGTCCACCATTCCAGAAGACTCATGATTAAACATGATATACATTAGTCATAGAAAGCTAATAAATTCAAAGTACAGAAAGCGTGAGGGGCATTGTAAGTTTGTTTTGTTTGATAGTGTATATTTGTTACAAGAACTTTCTTTTTCTTTTAATTTGGGAGAATTAGGAGGATGAGAAAACAAATGCTTGTTTATTGAAAGATAAGAGTAAAAGAGAGTAGCCCTAAGTCTTAGATCCAGGGCAGATAGCAGAAAGGATCTGTTGCCCAAGGAATGATTTTAAGCCGAAGTTGTGCACCTAGAAAGAAGCAAAGTCAGAAGTAAACTGCCTCAGTGCAGTCCATATCCTCTCTGGAGGAGCAGAGTAAGGTCTTTTCATTTCAAGTCCAGTTGAAAGCCTGCAGAGGAATAGCTGGGGCAAGAATCCTAGGCAAAAAGAAGGACTGTTACTATGAAGCAATCATTGTTGCTTTCCATCTGATGTATTTGAGACCAGCAGATCCAAACCCAGATCAAGAATTTGCAGAGTTCAAATCAGGGTGCTAGCAATCATGTACCAGTGAATCAAAACACTTTGGAAGAACTCAAACCTGAGTTGTCCCTGAGATCCTGGAATAATGCAACAAACAATACCACTCAAAAGCAGCAACAGGATCTGACTAGACCTTCCCACAAAAAAAAAGTTCAGTCTAGTCCTAACATAAAGTTTATAATCAGGAAGTAGGCTCTAAGAAAGAACAAACAAACAAACAAAAAGAATCTTTCAATAGAAGGATATAAAGATATCAATGCAAAATAAGAGAATGACTCCAAAATATGCATAAAGAAAATTTCAAAAAAAACCCAAACCCAAACCCAACTCATTTTGGGTAAAAATTCAATTAGATTCGGGGGCTTGATCAGAATGATTTGACTTGCCTCCATTTTTCCCCTCTCCTTGCCTATCTCTTTTCCCCAGGGTCCCACCTCTGCCTGGGCCAAAATTAATGGACCGGAAGATTTTGGAAAAGGAGAATTGCTAGTCAACCTCTCAATAAGAAAATAGATCCCGGAGTTTAGAAATAATGCCAGGTCCCTGCCCAGGAACAGAGACCTGGTTTGTGGAAAATTTTGATACCAAGAGAAAAGAAATTAGTGTATGATAGATTTTTGGGTTTCAAGATTTATTAAGGGTGGGTAAAGGTTTAAAAAAATGAATTTGTAAAATTTTTTAAGTTTTAGAAGATTTGCCCATGGTTCCCAGGAAGGAACCATTGATGAAAAAAGGAAAAAAGATTGGAATTGCTTTAATGATTTTTTTAATTCAGGACAATCCTCTTTCTTTCTTTTTTTTTTTTTAATTTAAACCTTTTTATTTACAGGATATATGCATGGGTAGCTTTGCAGGATTGGGTTTAAACCTCTTTTCCAATTTTTCACCCCCCCCCCCCTGGATGGCGGATGACCGTGGATTTAGATATTTGAAATATAGCTTGTCAATGGTACATACCAAAACATTGTTTTCTGTGCAGGGGAATCGGACTTGATTATTGTGCAATTTTGTGGGAAATGGGATGCATGTGTGCATGGGTGTGGGGATTGGGAATTCAATGTAATGGTTTTGGTTCTCCCAAAGTTCTTTTTCGGGAGCTGGTTAGTTCATTTTGCCCATTGGGTGATTTGGTTATCGTTGGGGGATGGCCTGATCCATGGAGGGTTCATCTGTATTTTGAGGGTGTGATATCTCCTGGTCCTGCTCATTTCCTCAGCATCTTGTTTGGGTCTCTCCGCCTTTCTGAAATCATCCTGTTGGTGTTTTTTACAGAACAGTAATACCATGATTTTATATACCACAATTTATTCAGCCATTCTCAACTGTGGACATCCATTAGTTTCCAGTTTCTAACCCTGCAAAGGGGCTGCCACAAACATTGTGCACATACAGGTCCCTTTCCCTTCTTTATAATCTCTTTGGGATATAATCCCGTATAAATGCTGGTCAAAGGGTATCGTTTGAGGCTTTTAGCATGGTTCCAGGCTATTCCAAAATGGTTGGATTCGTTACACCTCCACCAACAATGCATCGATGTCCCAGTTTTCCCACATCCCCCTCCAAAATCATCATTGTTTTCCCTTCATCTTGGAATACAGGTGTGTGGTGGTATCTTGATTTGTCTTAATTTGCATTTCTCGATTGATAATGACTTGGAGCATCTTTTCATATGACTTATTTCAATTTCTTCATCAGAAATTTCTTTCATATCCTTTGACCATTTTTCAATTGGAGAATGGCTTACAATGCCTCTTTCTTTAAAAATTGCCTTTTGGACACCAATTTTAAGGCTCAAATTAGGCTCCCAAAAACAATGAAAAGATTCTGTTGACCTTCCTCCCAAAGCTTCAATGGCTTTTCTTCAGCTTCCCCAAGTGAGAGGTTTTAGCTTACCTTGACTTGAAGGAAGTTTTCCTTCAATCAGGCCTCAAGGGACAAATGATATTGATTGGGCATTTGGGAGAAGTAAGTCTGTCTGAGTGCCTTTTGGCGTACCCCATCTGGTTCTTGGTTCTGGTTATTCTGGTTCTGTTCTGGGTAAAGTTCTGAAACGGGTATTTTCTGGGACCTTGGAAAATATCCTTTGGGTATATTTATATGTTTAAATTAACTTGTTCTATTTCTTGTGATTTTCTGTTTGTTGGTTTGAAAAATTTTTTACAAATCTTGCAACTTCTTAGTAAAATGGAGCCCATGTGTTTGTGTGTCTGTGTTAAAAGTTAACAAGTTTGTAAAAATAAGAATTCAGCCTCTGTGTTTCAGGCTTAGAAAATAACAAGAAGTTTGAAAAATTCTCTCTCTCTCTCTCTCCCCCCCGTTGGTGTGTGTGTGTGTGTGTGTTGTGTGTGGCTGTTTGCAGTAGCCTGGAAAAAAGGAGAAAGGAAGAAATTAAAAATAAAATAAATTAAATTAAATAAATAAAATAAATAAAAGAAATAAAAAAAATAAATAAAATTTAAAAAAGGGTTTGAAAGTTTGGAAAGTTAAAAAAAAAATCTAGAAAAGAGCAGGGCAACATTTAAAGAAAAGAAGTTTTAAATGGAATATCTAGGCCTTCTTGAAAGGCACAAAATGGCTTGGTTCATAAGAAGATCTTTGGATTCTGGAAGGGAAAAAGGAATTCAAGGTGAAACAAACTTTCCCCAGGGCAGAAGGGTCTTGGAACCTAGTCTGTTTGCTGATTAAAAGCTTTTAAAGTTTTTAAGAACAATGATTAAAATTTGGGAAATTGGTTATTTGAAAATCTCTTTGATTTTTAAACTTTCAACCTGATGTACTAATTTGTAATAAATGGAATTTAGATATTTTTTAAACAGACAAAAGTCTTTTTTGAAACAGAGCCCGGCCCAAAGGAGCATCTGGTGTTCAGGTATATAGCTAGGGAAAAGAAAAACTGGAAATGGGTTGGATTTGGGAAGAAAGTAAATAAAATGGGCTAAATCTTGAAAAAGGGATCCCTATTAGGACACTGGAGGAAGTTTTTCCTTAGGGGACGGAGGGGGGTAAAGTCCTTCTCCCCAAATCGTTTTCTGCACTGTGGGGAAAACTATTTAAAGGAACTGCTTACTTTTTAGGTTACTTGATTGAATATTTTTCTTGATACATAAGTTTTCTTTGGTTTGAGGAATATTTGGCAAAATGTGATCCATACTTTGGTAAGGAATATTTCTTAAAAGTTAATTAATATTTTAAGAAACTTCTTGAATTTTATAATGGAATTGGGTAAGCTTGTATAAGTTTAAATTGAATGTATTTTGGGTCATCCTGAGGGGTTATTTAAAGGGCCTCTGAAAATTTTTTTTGTCCTTTTTGGGAAATGTTTCTGTTATGGACAATATGAAATTTGGGATATTCTATGTATTGGGCATTTTAAAGGCCAAAATATTTGTATTATAAATGCACTTTTCTCTATAAATGGTTTGTTTTAAGTTGTGAACCCTTGAAAATTCTTCCTTTATTACTATAAGGTTATAAGTCTTTTAAGATTTATCAGAAATTTGATTAATAAATTTTTATTGGAAGTAAAATTTCTTGGACTTAAAATTTTTTTAATTAGTCAATGTATTTTGGGAGTTTTAAAGCTCCAATTTCTGACAGTTACTGGGACAATTGATTGGAATAAAACTGGGTTAAGACTATTTTATCCTATATGTCTAAAGGTTGAGTTTTAACTGCTTATGTTATGTTATACTTTTCCTCCCAACTGATCTCATAATTCAGAGCAATGGTCAATTAAGAAACTGTTAATTATGTCATAATTGCTATTTTTCAGTCTGGTTTATATAAATCATTGTTATTCCTAAAATGCTTGGGCAACCAAGTATTTTGCCTGGTCATCCTCTGTTACTTGGATATTTGTGTTTTGTTTCCTTTTTAAGTTTCTAAGGATAAGAGGACAATTAACAGGGTCTATAAGACAGCCCGTTTGCCTGGCAAACTCATCTCCTTTCACATAGGAAACAATTTTTTTGGCCTCCTATTTTGCAGCAGTCTGGTGAACTGAGTCCTTTCCATCTGAGACTGATCTAAATCGGTCCAAATTACATATATTGGCTTGCTTTTTGGAACCTTGATCAGCTTTGATTGTCAGCATGGCATACCCAGTCTGATGGAATGAGGCCCCTATCACTTCACAGCCCAAAGCAGTAGTTTTAATTGAAGGTGGACTGGACCCTGCATTCTACTGTACTTTGGACTGAATGAGGGACTTTGGGAATGTTTGATGACTGACTGTTGAATCTTGCCTGGATCATCTATCCTCTGTGTTTAAGATTTGGGATGGGATTTAAAAACTGTGTAATTATTGCTGTTATGTTTGAGGGATTTTTAGGAAAATGCCACTGTACTAGTCTTTTATGTATAGGGATTTTAATTCCTCTTGGGATTTATATAGAAGGAAAGTCAATTTGATAATTCCTTTTCCATGAGGGAAAAAGGAAGGATGAATATTTGGAAAATTGGAAGATTTTTTTCAAAATACCTGAAATAGTGGGGAACCCCTTATTCAATTTGCCTTAGTTCAGATTGAATTTGGAATCTTTAGCTTTAGAATCCCTTATTTTTTAAATTGCCCGGCAGACTCAGTTTTGGGGATTATTTTTTTAAGCTTTAGAAATTCATTAATTGATTAAGAACCTCAAAGGGCCTTTTAATTGGCCTTCTTTTTTTTTCCCCAAGTAGATGGTGCCCCCAAACCTATTCCATTACACTATCACCGCCTTTGAGACTGGTGATGATCCCTTGATGCCCTTATAGGCAATAGAAATTTTGACCTGGTTAGTCAATGACAGGTAAGATTCCTCAAGGACTAGCCGACCCTGCCAGGAAGGGGCCTGCACATCCTTCCTAAAGGGGAAAACTTTTCCCCATAAGGAACAACCTAAGCCCAGGCACAGGTTGAGAAATGAAAAATTTAAATTTGATTCTTTTTTAATATAAAATGAAAAAAGGGGGACCTGGGGGGCCGGCACAACCCAAGCCCATAAGGCCAACCTTGAATAGGTTGGAATCTCCTTTTCCGATCATAACCAAAGACTTCCTGAATAGGAATCTCCTAATCCACATTCTAACTTTGAATAGGCGGGTATCTAGGCATCCCCTAATCACATCATAAAGCTTTCTGCCACCAGAAACATCTGAATCTCATCCCGGGATACCAACCCTTTGTCATGGACCCCACCCTGTACTGTGTTTGTTTAAACCCTGCCTTCTTTTCTCTATTATATATTCCCCAACCTATTGCACCCATTAAAAATGGGGGAATCCAAAAATTTGACTTCCTCCATTTTGTCGCCCCTCTCTTGCCCTTATTCTTTTCTTCCAGGGTCCAAAATTTGCCATTGGCCAAGGCAAATTACAACAATTTAAATTGATGAAGGTAGTATTTTCCTCTAGGAAGAACTATGGTGATTAGTGCATATTAAACATCTATCCTTCTCCCTTTTTTTTTTGTTTGTTTCTCTATTTTTTCCTTTGTTCTGATTTTTCTCTTACAATAAGGATTAATTATGGAAATGTTTAAAATGACTGTAAATATTGCTTTGTCTTTAGAAGACAGGGAAGGGAAGAAGGAGAAAAAATCTGTAACTCAAAATGTTACAAAACTGATTGTTACATGAAAAAAACAAGACAATATGTTTTTTTTAAAAAAAAAAAAAAAAAATTCAATTAGATTCAACAATGTGGAATAGAAATAAGAATTTTTTAAAAGAACTAAAAATATTTTTGTAAATGACATGAGAACATTAAAAGAAAAAATGACAGTGTATATGAAATGAGAACTATAAAGGAGACAATGGAAAGGAAATTAATAGCTTGGCACAAGACATACAAACTTTACACAAGCAATAAACTCCATAAAAATTAGAATGAACTTCACAAGACAAAAGGAAATATAAAGGCAAAAAACTGAAAAGATTATGTAGGATAATGGAAGGAAAATATAAGGTAGCTTATGGCAATTTTCATACATTTGGTGAGAAAAGAATTGCCTGTTCACATATTTTAACCATTTATCAATTGAAGAATGTTCTTATTATTATAAATATTAATTCCTCATATATTTTGGGAATGAGATTTTTGTCATTTTGCAAAATATTTTTCCCAATTAGATGTTTTCCTTTTCATTTTAGTTTTATCAGTTTATTTGTACACACAATTTTTGAAATATATTTAATCAAATAGTCTTTATTATCTTCTATGATTCTTTCTACTCCTTGTTTTTTCATGGTCTTCTATCCATATATCTATGAGATAATTTTTTTTTCTTGCTCCTCTAGTTTGTATGTAATGTGACATTTTATATCTAAATCATATATTGATTTGGAACTTATCTTGGCATATGGTATAAGATATACATACATCTAAAACTAAATTTCTGCCAGGATGTTTCCCAGTTTTCCCAGAAGATTTTATGAAATAATAACTCTTACTTCAGTTGTAGTCCTTGGATTAACTGAATGCTAGGACCCTACGTTCATTTGTTTGAGCACTAAGTTCTTAAGTTTTTATGATGCATACTTAATTTGTTGTACTGAGAGACCTTTTCATTTTGTTTTATTTGTATCAAAATATTTTGATTATTAATGCTTTGTATTATAGTTCAAATTATGGTATTGCTAAACTCCCTTCTTTCTCACTAATTTTCCTTGTGATTTTTGACCTTTTGTTCCTTCAGATGAATTTTATTATTATTTTTCCTATTTAGCAATTCTTTGGTATTTTTATTGGCATTGCACTGAATTAGTAAATAGCTTTAGGTAGTATTGTTAATTTGATTATACTCATTCTATCTAGCCATGAATAATTAATATTCTTAATCTTATTTAGGTCTATCTTTTGTGTTGAATGTTTTGTAATTCTATTTATGTAGCTTCTTTGTATGTATTAAAAAGTAGATTATGAAGAATTTTATATATCCTGTAGACCTCTTGTTACTGGATTTTGGTGATAAAATATGCAAAAGTTGGGAATTTATGTGGATTTATTTTATATCCTACAATTTTACTGAAGTTATTATTTTAAGTAAAATTTTAGTTTACACCTGTTGAGTTTTTGTTCAGGTCAATTCTCCGAGAGCCTCCATAGTTGTGGATCATAACATCTGAGGAGTTGCAAGGCAGCCTTTGCTGAAACAGGTGTTGGGAATGAGATAAATTGGAGGCAGAGGGCAGAGGGCAGAGGGCAGAGGAGAGAGGTCAGACAATGCAATGGCCTCTCAGTCAGAGAGGTCAGAGAACAGCAACTGCCTCTCAGTCTAATTTTATCATCCTCTCCCAAAAGGATGATCCATTCTGGGTTGGATCTCCAGCAGCCACTGTCAGGGGGCTCCCTTGTATTCCAACAGCTCCCATGTATTCCAACATATGGCACCTGAATGTGGGGCAAGAATTACAAGAAGAATCAGAGCTGTTCGTGAGAAGGTCCTTCCAGATTTAAGGAAGAAGAGCCCCAGTAAGACTTTTTTAGTCAGGGTAATTAAATGGGTCAACACATCAAAGGTACGAGCCAGGAGACTGATGAGAGATTTAACTGCCTGTTCTGACTACAGGCCTCTTCTCCATTTGAAAGTTTGCCTCCATGATAAGATCAACACCTGCTACAACCATGCAGAGGTGATAGTGCTGCTTGCATTCCTCAGTGTGCAGACCATGCTGTGGGGAGAAATAACAGCAAAAACAAAAAATGGGGAATTGTTCAGGTCAATTCTCTGAGAGCCTCCAAAGCTGTGGATCATAACATTTGAAGGAGTTGCAAGGCAGCCTTGGCTGACACAGGTATTGCCACCTGGGAACGAAATAAATTGGAGGTAGAGGGAAGAAGAAAGAGGTCAGAAAATGCAACGGCCTCTCAGTCAGAGAGGTCAGAGAACAGCAACTGCCTCTCAATCTCATTATATCATCATCTCACATGAGGATGATCCATTCTGGGTTGGATCTCCAGCAGCTACTGTCAGGTGGCTCCCGTGTGTTCCAACAGCTCCCATGTATTCCAACAGGTTTTCTAAATAGATCATGATATTATCTGCAAAAAGTGATCATTTTGTTTCTTGTTTGTCTCTGAGTATTCCTTGGTTTTGTCACCATACTTCAGCTTCGTTCTCCTTCCATTTCTGAAGCCATTTCTCCTAATGTTAAGTTCTTCCCAGAACCTCTACTTTGAGGAAGGACCTAGACCAGTCATTCTTCATTCTTGTGACTTTGCCATCATGCTATTGTGTAAGTACTTTTCTCCATTTTTTGATCTTGGCTTTCAGATAGTCGATAATCAATCCTTAAATCTATTTTCCAGATCAGTTTTTCAAAAATATAAAATGTTACATTTCCTTCTACTTAGAGATCTTTTGAGTTTGATTTAATATTTCTTTTTGTCTCATGGAATTATTTATTTGTTTAGTCCATTTTAATTTTGAGAATCTATTGCTTGGGTAAAGTTTTGTATTTCTTGTATTTTTTTTTAATTAATACTCATCAAAATTTTCTTTAGTGCTTTCATTTTATTTAAAACACAAGTTCTTAAGTTGAGGTTTTTAATTTTTTAATTTTAATAAATGTTTGTATTTCAATGTTATTAGTTTCTTTTCTAATCCTGTATATTTTATTTTCTGCCCTTTAAATCAACATTTTCAAAAGGGGTTCAAAGATTTGACTAGCTTGCTAAGAAGGTCAATGAAACAAACAAATTCACAAGAATCTTTGATTTATAATATCATTTTAATTCTTTCTTTAAAGAAATAAAACAGGGGCAGCTAGATGGCACAGCAGATAGAGCCCTGAAGTCAGGAGGACCTTAGTTCAAATCTGGCTTCAGACACTGAATATTTCCTAGCTGTGTGACCTGGGGCAAGTCACTTAATTTCAATTACCTCAGCAAAAAAAAAAAAAATTAAATAAAACAAAACAACTCTTGCTCTATTTGTCCTAGTGAAGGGGGAGGAAAACTGTTCCCTTTACTGAAATTGTGTTCCCTTTAAGATTATTATTCTAAAACTGTGTTCCCTTTTGATCTGTGATCCTTTTGGAGTCTCAGCCCCTCTGAAAAAGGCATATCCCCCCAGATAAGTTATCTTTTGGGGATATCAGAGCCTTTGATTCAATTAGAAATCCTAGTCAAAAATCACCCCTTTGACTTAAGTGTTGTTAATTCCAATAGGAGATCTGGGCTGGATATTAATAAGCATCTAGGCCTGGGAACTTTGGCTTCCTGAAGCCTCAAGACTCCTTTTAAAGGGCAGTTTCTAAACTCACTCCTTGCAGAGGTCTATAGTAGGAACATGCTATGCCAACGAACCTCTCTTTCTCCTTGGCATAGCTGCCTATGAGAACCCTGCCTACTGAGAAGGCATTCTCTTCTCAATGCCAGACTCCATTTCCCTAATAGGACTTTGCCACTATAGAAGTAAGTCTCTTACCAAAAGTGGCTTCCTGTCAACAATAAACTTTCATTTTTGCCAATTAATAATTCGGAGTTTCATGAATTCTTTCATGAAAAACCTGTGCCAACCAAAAGGGAATTTTAACAACTCTCTGACTGCCATTAACCTCATTACTAGAAATTCTAGTTGACTTTGTGGCAAGTTTTGAAGTTATACTTTTTTTTTGCATTTGTGTCTTGGATACTTCTGACCAGAATAGCTCCTCATTGTTGGAGTCTTTTGCTTACTCATTCTGCCAGTATTACTTCTTAAATTTAAATTTTTTATAAAAGTCAAATCATGCATTTCTGCAGAAAATGTTAGTGTCTTATTAGACCCTAATTTGGTTTATCTATGGTCCTTGTTTTGGCTTTCTCAGGGCATTAAATTCTTTGTTCTTAGGGATAGATCAGACTACAGACATGAAAACTTTTAGTGTGTCCTAAGTGGTATTATCTAGGGCAAAGTTTAATCATTGCCTTCCTGGTCTGAGCTCTGCAAACTCTAATCCCAATGTAAATCTGGATAACATATCTGTAGGCCTTCCCCTAGCTTCTGCTGGTTTCAATATCTGTCATCTAGATGATAGAGCCTTCTAAGGCTCTGTAGGTTCAGAGCAACAGAACCGAATGTTCCCCTTTGAGTCCCAAACCTCAACTTCAGGTACCAACCCAGGCCTGGAGACTTAATTTTCAAGTCTTCTCTTTATTTTCACTTCACTCCTCTTTAGTGCCATATCTTTGTTGCTCACTTTTGTTCTTGTACCTTGCCCAATACAGAGGCTCAGGCCAGGCTAGATCCATGCACGACCTCTCCTTGTCATAGAATACCATAATATAGCAACAGGCCAGTCTTTCCACTCTAGCCTAGCCATAGATCCCCTGCTTTATCCTTCCTAGATCTACATCCAATTCTGAAGTCAGAAAGACTCAACTGCTGGCCGCTCCCTGCAAGGTACATGAGGTCAGATTCAGTCCCCCCTAAAACTGTGACCATTTTCTGTTTTGTTACATAGCCACTTCTCAGCCCTACCTCTAGCCATACATTCTGTCCTTAGTCCATGATGGCTGTAATCCAATTCTGATGTCAGAGTGGCTCACTTGCCTAGAAAAATGAACCACTGTCTTTTTAAATTGGATTTCACAATCTTTACTCTGGGCACTTCCCAGATCTTTTTTGGATGAGGAATAGCTGAGTAGTACTGTTTCCTCATCTTAGCCATGCTGGCCAGTTATAGATTCTTGTTTTGTCAATAGATTCATAAGCAACAATCTTTTTTTTTTTTTTTTTTTTTTTTTATTTAATAGCCTTTAATTTACAGGATATATACATGGGTAACTTTACAGCATTAACAATTGCCAAACCTCTTGTTCCAATTTTTCACCTCTTACCCCCCCACCCCCTCCCCTAGATGGCAGGATGACCAGTAGATGTTAAATATATTAAAATATAAATTAGATACACAATAAGTATACATGACCAAAACGTTATTTTGCTGTACAAAAAGAATCAGACTCTGAAATATTGTACAATTAGCTTGTGAAGGAAATCAAAAATGCAGGTGTGCATAAATATAGGGATTGGGAATTCAATGTAATGGTTTTTAGTCATCTCCCAGAGTTCTTTTTCTGGGTATAGCTAGTTCAGTTCATTACTGCTCCATTAGAAATGATTTGGTTGATCTCGTTGCTGAGGATGGCCTGGTCCATCAGAACTGGTCATCATATAGTATTGTTGTTGAAGTATATAATGATCTCCTGGTCCTGCTCATTTCACTCAGCATCAGTTCGTGTAAGTCTCTCCAGGCCTTTCTGAAATCATCCTGTTGGTCATTTCTTACAGAACAGTAATATTCCATAATTTTCATATACCACAATTTATTCAGCCATTCTCCAACTGATGGACATCCATTCAGTTTCCAGTTTCTAGCCACTACAAAAAGGGCTGCCACAAACATTCGTGCACATACAGGTCCCTTTCCCTTCTTTATAATCTCTTTGGGATATAATCCCAGTAGTAACACTTATAAGCAACAATCTTGAAAGAAAAAGGAAAGCCAAAGGAACATAGCATCTCTCAAGAAACAGAAAGAGGTTAGAGAGATTATCTGCTATTTGGGTTTTTTTTGGGGGGGGAGGACTATAAGGTTTGAACTAAATTGCAAGAGGTTGAGTGGGAGAAGATAGTGAGAAAGGATAGACATAGGTTGTAGACAAGTTGTTTTCTGAAACTGTAGCAGGTAAGAAGAGTAGAAAAATGAGAAAATGGATATGACAGAAGAATTAAAAGGCAAGCCACTTTTTTTTAGAATAGGGAAGATATGAACATCTTTTAGGGTGGGAGACTGAGGATAAATAATAGTTGGAGCAACTGCAAGTATAAGTTACTAGTGAAAATGGGAACAAGCACACAAGTAAAAAGTCTAATCATATGTAGATGGTGCTCCCTCCTCAGGGGCTTCTTCAATTTCATGAGGTATCCATCTAAAGGGTTATTCCTGTGGAAAGAGCTACCCTCAAGGTGATACAAAGAGCCATTATGGATTCATCAACAACAAATCATTTCAGAAAAACCCGATTTCCTTTTTGGGGAACATGATTTCTAAATTTGTAATTGAGGGAAATATTTTAAATAGTTTGCCTAGATTTTCACAAAGCTGTTAATTAAGTAGTTCATAATATTCTTGTGAAAAAAATGGAAAGATATGAATTAGATGATTATTAAATCAAGTAGATTAAGAATTGGCTTTTTTGACTGGATGGAAAGAATAGCTGTAAATGATTCAATGTCAGCATAGCAGGTCTTCAATATAGTACCCCACTGATCTGGGTTTAGCCTGTATTGTTTAATATTTTTATCAATGACTTAGAACCATAGATAACATGTTTATCAGATTCATAGATAAGACAAAGATGGGAGGAATAGTTAACACAGTGAATGATCATGAGCATCCAAATTGATCTTAACAGCATAAAATATAGATCTTAATTTAATAAGATTTAATTACATTGAGATAAATATAAAATGTTACACTTGGGTACATAAAAACAACTTTACAAATATAAGCTAAGAGAGATATGAATAGACAGCAGTTCTTTAAAAAAATCAAGTTGGGGTTTGAATGGACTGTAATTTTTTTCTCAGTAATATTTTATTTTTCCAATTACATGTAAAGATAATTTTTTAACATTCCTTTTTGTAAGATTTTGAGTTCTAAACTTTTTTTTCCTCTCGCTCCTCCCTCTCCAAGAATCAGACAATAGGATATAGGTTATCTATGTACAATCATTTTAAACATATTTCCATATTTGTCATGGGGAAGAAAAATCAGAACAAAAAGGAAAAACCATAAAAAAGAAAAAGCTAACTATAAAAAAAGTGAAAATGGTATTTTTTGATCCACATTCAGTCTCTATAGTTCTCTCTCTGGATATGTCTAGATGACATTTTTCATCCCAAGTTATTGGAATTGTTATTGGATTGGATCCAAGTTATTGGATCATTGCATTGCTGAAAAGAGCCATGTCCATCAGAACTGATCATCATATAATCTAGTTGTTACTGTGTACAATATTCTCCTGGTTCTGCTCACTTCACTAAGTATCAGTTCATGTAAGTCTTTCCAGGCTGTTCTGAAATTAGCCAGCTCATCATTTCTTATAGAACAATAACATTCTATTACATTGATATACCATCATTTTTTCAGACATTACCCAATAGATGAACTCAATTTCCAGTTCTTGAACTGCTACAAATATTTTTACACATAGGAGTTCTTTTCTCTCTTTAATGATTTCTCTGGGATACAAATCCAGTAGTGAGACTGATAGATCAAAGGGTATGTACAGTTTTATAGCCATTTAGCCATAATGGGTGGATAATAATATTAATATGAGTTAGTATAGGAAGTGGGAAAGGGAAAAACATTTATATGTGCCTACTATGTGCCAGGAAACTTTGCTAAATACTTTACAAATATTACCTCATATGATCCTCATGACAATTCTATGAGATAGATACTTTTATAATCTTCATTTTATAATTGAGAAAACCGAGGCATAGAGAGATTAAGTGGTTTGGCTATATAGCTACTAAGTTTCACATTTGAATTCAGGTCTTTCTGAGTCCAGGCAAAAAAACTAATGTGGTATCGGGCCCCATTAAAAGGAGTATAGTTTCTAGGATTGGGAACATAATAGTCTCATTGTACCCTGCCCTCTTCAGATTTCAAATGAAATATCATGTTCAGTTATTGGCACCATAGTTTAAGAAGGACGCTGATGAATTAGAGAGTCTACAAAAGAAACATACTATGCTCAAAAGAAAGGAGAGCAGCCAATAGGTCAGAATGTTGTATTCAATCTAAGATATGATAACTGTTTTTTCCCCCTTAAATTTTTTCCCATAGGTTTTCATTTGAATAGAGGGTAGAGATTTTTTTCCTGTAGAAATGGCTAGGATACAAAAATAAATATAATCAATAAAATGTATTTTGATTTTGGGAGCGGAGCCAAGATGGCGGAGAAGGCACACACAACTTTCTAAGTTCCTCTCATTACCCTCATAACCAACTATTTAATTCAGCCTCAAAAATAGCTCTTCACTGCTTAAATTAATTAAAAAAATTTTTTTTTATTTAATAGCCTTTTATTTACAGGTTATATGTATGGGTAACTTTACAGCATTAACAATTGCCAAACCTCTTGTTCCAATTTTTCACCTCTTACCCCCCCCCCCATCCCCTCCCCGAGATGGCAGGATGACCAGTAGATGTTAAATATATTAAAATATAACTTAGATACACAATAAGTATACATGACCAAACCGTTATTTTGCTGTACAAAAAGAATCAGACTCTGAAATACTGTACAATTAGCTTGTGAAGGAAATAAAAAATGCAGGTGGGCATAAATATAGGGATTGGGAATTCATTGTAATGGTTTTTAGTCATCTCCCAGAGTTCTTTTTCTGGGAATAGCTAGTTCAGTTCATTACTGCTCCATTAGAAATGATTTGGTTGATCTCGTTGCTGAGGATGGCCAGGTCCATCAGAACTGGTCATCATATAGTATTGTTGTTGAAGTATATAATGATCTCCTGGTCCTGCTCATTTCACTCAGCATCAGTTCATGTAAGTCTCTCCAGGCCTTTCTGAAATCATCCTGTTGGTCACTTCTTACAGAACAATAATATTCCATAATATTCATATACCACAATTTATTCAGCCATTCTCCAACTGATGGGCATCCACTTAGTTTCCAGTTTCTAGCCACTACAAAGAGGACTGCTACAAACATTCGTGCACACACAGGTCCCTTTCCCTTCTTTATGATCTCTTTGGGATATAAGCCCAGTCGCTGCTTAAATTTGTGAAGATCAGAAACACTACAATTTACCCAGCTGAAGTCAATCTGGAAGACCACCAGGAAAGGTTTGTCCTGAGGGGCAAGGAATAGACTAGCACAGGCAGTGAGAGACTAGCGTCCTGGGCAGACCAGGGGCAGGGTGATCTCTTTGGCTAGAGAAGTTATAGAGCCGACTCTGCTATGGGCTAACTGCTCTGCCTTGATTACAAAGCAGTAAACTGGCAGAGAAATTAAAGCCTAAAACAGAGGGTACTCTAAAAAACGCCAGAACCTAACAAGATCTGGCTGTAACTACTCAAACCTGGAAGTGACTCAAGCAGACTGTAAGGCAGCCCTGCAGCCACATCCTGCAGCTTGGGGCTTTTGTGGGGGCAGTTACAAACCCGCTTGGAAGGGGGGCACAGCCTGGGCAGCCTCTAATCAGCACAGTGGGGGGCTCGGCCTGGGGCAATAGAACTTCCCCAGCAGGACTGTGCTTCCCAGGGCAGAGACACTTCCTGTCCCTGCTAGTCCATTCACTGCTCAACTGCTAATACCCACAGCCCCAGGGTGGGATTTGGCTTGGGTTAGTGAAACTCTCACTGCTCAGTGTCTAGGCCCAGGGCAGTCGTTATCTCACACAGCAGGGGTTCTTTGCAGGGCATTTTCCCAGCTCTGCCCTGCAGGCCTGAGTTATTTCCAGGTGGGAAATTCTTTCCCAGAACACTCCAATATCTCCCTGCTTTTTGTAGCCGGCTGGCAGGACAGATACCCGTCCATACACCTTTCATTGCTCTGCAGAGGAAGCTGGTAACCTCCTGGCCCTGAAGGCAGACCCTACAGGCTTTAACAAAATGAGTAAAAAAATCAAAAGGATGATTGATAGTTTCTATTCAGAAAGAGAACAGCTTTTCAACCCTGAAGAGACTAATAACAGACAGGCTCCAGACATTTGTTAGTCCCCAATACAAAAGGCTCTCCTAGAAGAGACTATTAAAAACCTTAAAAGAGAACGAGAAGAAAAATGGAGAAAGGAAAGAGAAGCTATGCAAGAGAGTACAGAAAAGACATATAACTCACTAAAAGAAAAATTTGATAAAGTGGAAAAAGAAAACAACTTCCTGAAATGTGAATTGGAAAAGGCAAAAAACTCCCAAGAAATGCAGGGAAACAGAATTTGTGAATTGGAAAAAGAAAATAAGTCACTAAAAAAAAATTAGTGAAATGGAAAAAATTCCATAGAGCAAAACAAGTCATTTAAAAACTCAATTGGACATACACAAAAAGAAATTAAAAAAGCTAATGAAGAAAAAAACTCACTAAAAATCAGAACTGAACAAAGAAATGACTGATTCATTGAGACAGGAAGAATCAGTCAAGCAAAACCAAAAAAAAAAAAAAAAAAAGATAGGAAAAAAATGTCAAATACTTACTTGGAAAAACAATAGACCTGGAAAATAGATCTAGGAGAGATAACCTGAGGATCATTGCACTACCCGAAAATTATGATGAAAAAAAAGAGCCTAGATACTATTTTACAGGAAATCATCAAAGAGAATTGCCCAGAAGTAATAGAACCAGAAGGTAAAATAGGCGTTGAAAGAATCCATCGAACACCTTATGAAAAAGACCCTAAAGTAAAGACTCTGAGGAATATTGTGGCCAAACTTCAGAATTTTCAGACTAAAGAAAAAATTTTACAAGCAGCCAGGAAAAAACAGTTCAAATACTGAGGTGTCATAATAAGGGTCACACAAGATCTGGCTGCCTCAACATTAAAGGATCGAAGGGCCTGGAATTTGATATTCCAAAAGGCAAAAGAACTTGGAATGCAGCCAAGATTAAACTACCCAGCTAAGCTGAGCATTTTTTTTCCATGGAAGAAGATGGACATTTAATGAAACAGAGGAATTCCATTTGTTTCTAAGGAAAATACCAGACAAACAAAAAATTTGATCTCCAACCACAGGACTCAAGAGAAGTAGAAAAAGGTAAAAGGAATTCTTGAGAACTGTATTTCTGTTGCGGATATACATAAAAACCTCATGCGTAATTTGATTTTACTGATATAACATAAAAAAGGGAAGTAGAAATGGAAAGGGGATAATGTCAGAAAAAAGGAAAAGGGGAGATAAAAAAGAGGGAAACTATATGCAATGATGAAGCAAAGGAAACCTATCATATCTGAGGGAACTTAGAGGGAGGAACATTGTGCGAATCTTACTCTCATCAGAGTTGGCTCAAAGAGGAAATAATTGACACATTTGTTTTACAGAGAATCTTCTCTCACCTCATTAAAAAGTGGGAGAGGAAAAGGGAAAAGGAAAAAGAGTAATAAGGGAAGGGTACAAGAAAGGGAAAGGGATTCAAAGGGAGGACGGAGGGATACTAAAGAGGGAGAGCTGGGTGATGCAAGTGGGACGAATAAGTTTAATACTAAGGAAGGGGGGAAGGAGGGCAAGAAAAAGAAAAGCATAATCTGGGGATATTAGGATGGCAGGAAATACAGAATTAGTAATTTTAACCGTAAATGTGAATGGGATGAACTCCCCCATAAAGAGGAGGTGGATAACAGACTGGATCAAAAGTCAGAACCTTACACTATGTTCTTTACAGGGAACACTTTTAAAACAAGGAGATACATACAGAGTAAAGATAAAAGACTGGAGCAGAATCTATTATGCTTCAGGTGAAGTAAAAAAAGCAGGGGTAGCCAGCCTTATCTCAGATCAAGCAAAAGCAAAAATTGATCTAATTAAAAGATATAAGGAAGGAAACTATATCTTGCTAAAAGGTACTATAGACAATGAAGCAATATCAGTATTAAATATATATGCACCAGGTGGTATAGGATGTAACTTCCTAAAGGAGAAGTTAAGAGAGTTACAAGAAGAAACAGATAGCAAAACTGTAACAGCGGGAAATCTCAATCTTGCACTCTCAGATTTAGGTAAATCAACTCACAAAACAAATAAGAAAGAAATTAAAGAGATAAATAGAATATTAGAAAAATTAGGTATGATAGATCTCTGGAGAAAACTGAATGGTGACAGAAAGTATACTTTCTTCTCAGCAGTACATGGAACCTACACAAAAATTGACCATATATTAGGGCATAAAACCCTCAAAATTAAATGCAGGAAGGCAGAAATAGTAAATGCTTTCTTTTCAGATCACAATGCAATAAAAACTACATTCAACAAAAAGTTAGATGTAAATAGACCAAAAAGTAATTGGAAACTAAATAATCTCATCTTATGAATGATTGGGTGAAACAGCAAATTATAGACATAATTAATAATTTCAGTCAAGATAATGACAATGGTGAGATGTCATATCAAAATTTGTGGGATGCAGCCAAAGTGGTAATAAGGGGAAATTTTATATCCTTAGAGGCTTACTTGAATAAAATAGAGAAAGATAAGATCAATGAATTGGGCTTGCAACTTAAAAAGCTAGAAAAAGACCAAATTTAAAACCCCCAATCAATTACTAAACTTGAAATTCTAAAATTAAAAGAAATTAATAATATTGAAAATAAAAAACTATTGAACTAATAAATAAAACTAAGAGTTGGTTTTATGAAAAAATCCAATATTTTATTGGGATAAACCTTTGGTAATCTGATTAGAAAAAGGAGAGAGGAAAATCAAATTAGTAGTCTTAAAAAATGAAAAGGGAGAACTTTCCAGCAATGAAGAGGAAATTAAAGAAATAATAAGGGGTTACTTTGCCCAACTTTATGCCAATAAATTTGATAACCTAAGTGAAATGGATGACTACCTCCAAAAATATAGGCTTCCCAGATTATCAGAGGAGGAAGTAAATTGCTTAAATAGTCCCATTTCAGAAAAAGAAATAGAACAAGCTATTAATCAGCTCCCTAAAAAAAATCCCCAGGACCAGATGCATTGATATGTGAATTCTATCAAACATTCAAAGAACAATTAGTCCCAATGCTTTATAAACTGTTGAAAAAATAGGGAATGAAGGAGTCCTACCAAATTCTTTTTATGACACAGATATGGTACCAATACCTAAACCAGGTAGGTTGAAAACAGAGAAAGAAAATTATAGACCAATCTCCCTAATGAATATTGACGCTAAAATCTTAAATAAAATTTTAGCATAAAGACTACAGAAAATCATCCCCAGGATAATACACCATGATCAAGTAGGATTTATACCAGGAATGCAGGGCTGGTTCAATATTAGGAAAACTATCAGTATAATTGGCCATATTAATAACCAAAGTAACAAAAACCATATGATTATCTCAATAGATGCAGAAAAAGCATTTGATAAAATCCAACATCAATTCCTATTAAAAACACCTGAGAATATAGGAATAAATGGACTTTTCCTTAAAATAATCAGTAGCATCTATTTAAAACCAGCAGTAGTCATCATATGTAATGGGAACAAACTGCAACCATTCCCAATAAGATCAGGAGTGAAACAAGGTTGCCCACTATCACCGTCACTATTTAATATTGTATTAGAAATGCTAGCTTTGGCAATAAGAGTTGAGAAAGAGATTAAAGGAATTAGAGTAGGCAATGAGGAAACCAAATTATCACTCTTTGCTGATGATATGATGGTATACTTAGAGAACCCCAGAAATTCTACTAAAAAGTTATTAGAAACAATCCACACCTTTAGCAAAGTTGCTGGGTACAAAATAAACCCACATAAGTCATCAGCATTCTTATATACCACTAACAAAACCCAACAGTTAGAGTTACAAAGAGAAATTACAATTAAAGTAACTACTGATTGTATAAAATATTTAGGAATCTATCTGCCAAGGGAAAATCAGAAACTTTATGAGCAAAACTACAGACCACTTTCCACACAAATTAAGTCTGATCTAACCAACTGGAAAAATATTAAATGCTCTTGGATTGGGTGAGCAAATATAATAAAGATGACAATACTACTTAAACTAATCTATTTATTTAGTGCTATACCAATCAGACTCCCAAAAAACTATTTTGATGACCTAGAAAAAATAACAACAAAGTTCATATGGAAAAACAAAAGGTCAAGAATTTCAAGGGAATTAATGAAAAAAAAATCAAATGAAGGTGGCCTAGCTGTACCAGATCTAAAATTATGTTATAAACAGCGGTTACTAAAACCATCTGCTATTGGCTAAGAAATAGACTAGTTGATCAATGAAATAGGTTAGGTTCAAAGGACAAAACAGCCAATAACTTTAATTATCTAGTGTTTGACATACCCAAAGACCCCAGTTTTTGGGATAAGAATGCATTATTTGACAAAAATTGCTGGGAAAATTGGAAATTAGTATGGCAGAAACTAGGCATTGACCCACACTTAACACCATACATAAAGATAAGGTCAAAATGGGTTCATGACCTAGGCATAAAGAATGAGATTATAAATAAATTGGAAGAGCATAGGATAGTTTATCTCTCAGACTTGTGGAAGAGCAAGGAATTTCTGACCAAAGAAGAACTAGAGATCACTATTGACTACAAAATAGAAAATTTTTATTATATCAAATTGAAAAGTTTTTGTACAAACAAAATTAATGCAAGCAAGATTAGAAGGGAAACAATAAACTGGGAAAACATTTTTACAATCAAAGGTTCTGATAAAGGCCTCATTTCCAAAATATATAGAGAATTTACTAATTTATAAGAAATCAAGCCATTCTCCAATTGATAAATGGTCAAAGGATATGGACAGACAATTTTCAGATGATGAAATTGAAACTATTACCACTCATATGAAAGAGTATTCCAAATCACTATTGATCAGAACAATGCAAATTAAGACAACTCTGAGATACCACTACACACCTGTCAGATTGGCTAGAATGACAGGGAAAGCTAATGCGGAATGTTGGAGGGGATGTGGGAAAACAGGGATGCTGATACATTGTTGATGGAACTGTGAACATATCCAACCATTCTGGAGAGCAATTTGGAACTATGCTCAAAAAGTTATCAAACTGTGCATACCCTTTGATCCAGCAGTGTTTCTACTAGGCTTATACCCCAAAGAGATACTAAAGAAGGGAAAGGGATCTTATGTGCCAAAATGTTTATGGCAGACCCGTTTGTAGTGGCTAGAAGCTGGAAAATGAATGGATGCCCATCAATTGGAGAATGGTTGAGTAAATTGTGGTATATGAATGTTATGGAATATTATTGTTCTGTAAGAAACGACCAGCAGGATGAATAGAGAGAGGATTGGCGAGATTTACATGAACTGATGCTGAGTGAAATGAGCAGAACCAGGAGATCATTATATACCTCAAAAACGATACTGTATGAGGATATATTCTGATGGAAGTGGATTTCTTCGACAAAGAGAAGATCTAACTAGTTTCAATTGGTCAAGGATGAACAGAAGCAGCTACATCCAAAGAAAGAACACTAGGAAATGAATGTAAACTGTTTGCATTTTTGTTTTTCTTCCCAGATTATTTATACCTTCTAAATCCAATTCTCCCTGAGCACCAAGAGAACTGTTTGGTTCTGCACACATATATTGTATCTAAGATCTACTGTAACCTATTTAACATGTATAGGACTCCTTGCCATCTGGGGGAGGGGGTAGAGGGAGGGAGAGGAAAAATCGGAACAGAAGTGAATACAAGGGATAATGTTGTATAAAATTACCCTGGCATGGGTTCTGTCAATAAAAGTTATTTTAAAAAATGTATTTTGATTTTAATGGAAAGAAAAGAGATTTAATTTGTCTTCTTGAATATGTGTCTTTTAAAGTCATACAGAATATGTATATTATGGAATATTACTGTTCTGTAAGAAATGACCAACAGGATGATTTCAGAAAGGCCTGGAGAGACTTACACGAACTGATGCTGAGTGAAATGAGCAGGACCAGGAGATCATTATATACTTCAACAACAATACTATATGATGACCTCTGATGGACCAGGCCATCCTCAGCAACGAGATCAACCAAATCATTTCTAATGGAGCAGTAAATGAACTGAACTAGCTATGCCCAGAAAAGAACTCTGGGAGATGACTAAAACCATTACATTGAATTCCCAATCCCTATATTTATGCCCACCTGCATTTTTGATTTCCTTCACAAGCTAATTGTACAATATTTCAGAGTCTGATTCTTTTGTACAGCAAAATAACGTTTTGGTCATGTATACTTATTATTTATCTAAGTTATATTTTAATATATTTAACATCTACTGGTCATCCCTGCCATCTAGGGAGGGGGGGGGGTAAGAGGTGAAAAATGGAACAAGAGGTTTGGCAATTGTTAATGCTGTAAAGTTACCCATGTATATATCCTGTAAATAAAAGGCTATTAAATTAAAAAAAAATAAAGTCATACAGAAATACAAATATATAGCCATCCACAGATTCCTTTAAGAAAGCAGCTACCTTTGTAAGGGCTTGAAGAAAGTTTATATAACCTTTAGAAACAAGATAGGCTAATCTACATTTCCAGAAATAAGTCTAACAGCCTAGAAATAAAGAAGGATAGTAGTTAGAAGTATTTAGAAATCTAAAATATTCTTCTTATTTTAATTGGAATGGAGTCTAATGTCTAAAATAGAGGTATACAAATCAAAAGAAAGAACCAAGGTAGTTCTCTCTTTGCCTCCACATCTCATAGTTCCTATAAAGCCCTGGTAACGTCATTTAATATCATCTATCTTCAGTACTTCCACAAATATACAGTTAACACTCAGAGACCTCTAAACAGGAGCTACAGGGGACCACTGGATATCATCATGAACCTTGAGGTGACAGAATTCTGACAAGTTACTGGGAGCTCCATCAGACTAAGGAAAAACTAAAACATAAAAGTTGTAGAGATTGACTCTTCTAGTAGATTGAGAACTCTTGAGTGAAAAATCTAACTCAAGGAATCCTAGGCATCAGGGTCCAGCTTTAATCTGGGATCATCATGTGGTACAGAGGATAAGACATCTTGGATTCAATGGAAATAGACTAGTATGTCCATTTTAGGGGTTCTTTAGAAGGTCCTGTTAGGGTTAAACAGACCAGCATATAAAAAAGTGTCCATTTCCAATGGTAGGTAGTTTTGCTGATATGCAGTGGGATGAGTGATCCATGTTTGATGATCATAACAGTAATCTGTAATCTTAGTGGTTAGTTAGACTACTAGTGCTGAATTTTTTCTTATTAATGAGATCAGACTTCCAAATTGAGCTTGTGGTAAGGGGTGTCAGGCTATCAGGGTAGGGTCTCTGGTAACCTATTGGTGAAGAAACTTCCAGCACAGTCTTATGTAGATATTTGGTATAGGATGTTATTAGAGTGTGATAAGATAGGCCATGCTTTCTGCTCAAAGAATTCCCAATAAAAATGAAGCAATGGATAGAGGACTGGGCCTGGAATCAAAAAGACTGAATTCAAATCCAGCCTTAGACACTTACTAGCTGAGTGGTGCACTAGATAAGTCATTTAACTTCTCCTTTCTTCCTTTCTCAGCTGTGAAATGAGGATGATAACAACACCCATCTTACAAGGTTGTTGTTAGGATTAAGTGACATCTTTATTAAGAGTTTAGCACAGTGCCTAGCACATAGTAAGAGCCAATAAATAAATAAATATTCATTCTCTTTCTCCTTATCAGTGAGTGTGACAGCAGAAGGAAGATCATTAAGGAGTATTTTAGTTTACACAAATCTGGAGTCTTAGCTATCATATTCTAAAAGATTCTTAATTATCATTTCACAATCTCTAAAAATCACTGGTAAAGCTGCATATGAGAATGCTGTTGAAATGCAAAATTGTAATTTCCTTTAAAATTCAATTTATAAAATGTATGCCTCAGGCACTCATAGTTGACAGAAGATGACAAATGATATAGACCTCCTATGTGGAAAGAGGAAATAGATGAGTGTTGTGTTCTTTTTCCAGAACATAGCCAGGTGATAAAAGTTCTGATCTTTTATAGTGTTCTTCAATATAGCTCGGCTAGCTCAGGCCTATCTCTGTGCTTGGTTCCAAGAGCTCCCTCGGAATGTCTCCAAATCCAAAGGTTTGTCCTTCCGATTCCAGCCAGCACCAAGGTAGAAGATTGAATAAAATCTCTCTTGCCTCGGAGATAGGGCTTGTAGGCTTCCTCCCAGAGTACTCCTCTATGTCTCCTGGGAATGTTCCCAAGAAAAAACTCTCTCAAGCTCTAAGAGCTTCCTGTATATATATGATCTCCCAAAGGTTAACTCCTCCTTCTGGAGAAAGAGGGATTCTGGGTTATCTCCCAGAGTGCTCTCTGGCCCTAAGGGAGGTGTGAATTCAGATATCTCTTTCTAAATCCTAAACTCTCCCAAACGTGTGAACTCCATTGAGTACTTAGATACTTATGAGCTCTCTAAAGGTGTGAACATAAGCATCGTTTCTATCAGTTGTACTTAGTACCTTGTTACAAGTTCTGGCCCAAAATATCTCCTTCTAAGATCAAATCAATCATATTGAATCATGCCAAATTAAATAATTATTGTCTCTATCAACTCCAATGGCTTAACAGTTTGTAAAGATTCCAACAGATGAGGAATTTGGTAAACATCACAAGGCAAGATATAATAGTGAAGGGAGCTTCAATTATCTTCTCTGTCAAAAGCAGAATAGTTAATAGATTCTTGGCTTGTCTTAGTGATAATTTCATCCTTAAAAAGAGAAAAACAATCAAGGTAAAATTCAATTTTAGATCTTATTCTCAACAACAAAGAAATTGATTCCTGGATTGGGAATAATAAGAATCTTAAGGGCATATGCCTCTTCCATCCTAGAAATTTAATATAGAAATAGAAAAAAAGATTAAGTAAGTTTAAGTTGACATGGATTTTGAGGAAGCAGTCAACAGCACTCATTAAGCACTTATATTCTAGATATTGTACTTAATGCTGGAGATAAAAAGTAAGACAAAAATTTGGTTCTTTTTCTCAAGGAGCTCATTATAATGGGAGAGACAATAGGCAAGTAATTACGTACATGTGAGCTACACATATTATAAATGATCAAAATGAAGGCATTTGGAGTAGAACAAGGGTAGGAAAGGCCTGTTGCAGAAAGTAGAAATTTAAGCCAAGTCATGAAGAAGGCTGGGAAAACTAGAAGGTGGAGATAGGGAGAGAGAGCATTCTAGAAATGGAGAACAGCCAGTGAAAAGAAGTGGAACTGGAAGATAGAGTGTCATGTTTGAAATCTAAATATTGGCCAGTGTAATTTTATCATTGAATATGCAAAGGAGAGTAAAGTGTAAGGAGACTGGAAAGGTCTAAAAAAACCAAAGCCATGAGAGCTTTAAATATAAAATTGAGGTAATATGATGCCAGTAGAATTTATTGAGTTTAGGTCATTAAACATGTGATATGAAGAGATTGAAGCTTTAGGAAAATCAGTTTAATAGGAGATGAATTAGAGTAAGGAAACAAAAAAAAATAACTTGAACAATCAGAAGGCTATTGGAATAGACTAGATATTAAGATAAGAAAGTTTTGCATTGACTGGAGAGAAGAGGGCATACACAAGAAATATTTTATAGATGGGTTGAAAGTGGACAGAAAGAAGCTCTGATTTAGTGAATGAAAAGATCATCTGTTTGTTGCATAGATTTCATATTCTGTCAGTATTCTTGAGCATAGGGAATGACTTTAACTTTGGTACATTCTGGGATACAGTTTTTGCATCTTATCATAGAATTTTCATTAGAGGGATTTACAGTAAAAAGAAAAGTGAATATTTATTGTTATTGTTGTTATTGCTATTATTATTGTTTTCAGTCATGTTCAACTCTTTATGACTCCCATTTGGGGTTTTCTTGACTGAGATACTGAAGTGGCTTACTATTTTCTTCTCTAGCTCATTTTACAGATAAGGAAACCAAGGCAAAAAAGGTTAAATGACTTGTCTAAGATCACACAGTAAATATCTGAGATTAGATATGAACTCAAATCTTTTTGATTCCAAGGCCAGCACTCGACTCACTGGGTCACTTAGTTGAATAGAGCTGTAACAATATTAAACTAATTTGTAAGGCATATCTGTATCAGAAAATTATAGTGTAACATGAATTTGACACATGTCTAGATCACCTTAGATGTCATCTCTCCATGTGAAGGATGTGAAGCAGATTTGTTACTTCCAAGAAAAAAAAAGTTCTATAGAGAAAGTAGAAAGCAGACATGAACATTCTGTAACTGGTTAATCTTCTAACTACATATAAAAAAGGAGTCTCTTTTATTTTCTGTAGAGTTACTCAAATAGGTTTGTCAACATGAAATATCTCTTTTTGCTTCATTTGCTTCTATAAGACCTTGGTGTCCATGAATGGCATCCAATGAAAGAAACATAATCTCCCATCTTTAGAGTTTCAAAGGCTTATATCAGCAGACAGACATCCCACTCAGGTCATGACACTAAAAAATGTACAAACCTTCTGAAAAACTAATTCCTCTCATCATTGGCAGATGGAATTATAGACAACATAAAACTAGTAGACCTGAAAGAAGAACAGCTCTTGTGAGAGAACTCAACAGGTATCACATCCAAATAGCAGCCCTGAGTGAAAAAAAGGCTGGTGAATGAAAGCCAACTTACTGAAATAGGAACTGGATATATGTTTTTCTGGAGTGGTCATAATGAAAAGGAATGCTGGGTAGCTGATGTAGGTTTTGCAATCAAAATTAATCTCATTAAGCTCATTTACCTTCCAAATTACCTATTATTACAAGTCACAGGAAGCAAAGACTCAGAGCCATTGACCATATTTCTCTTCCAGCCAGCATTATTACCCTGGAAAGTAGAAAACAATATTGAAAAGTGGCCTTTTGGACTTTGATCCAATAGGATTCATCTGACATTTTGTGCTATGTCTGGACATGAAAATGGTAGGACCAATGCTATATAGTAGATGAACTATCCTGCTGGTACAGCCTGTGGTGTTTCTGTTTTTCATTTCTGAATTTCCTCATCATTTTCATCAAATCGGTCTTGATGTTTTTGAGTGTTCTGAACTAGATAAGTAAATGCTTCTATAAGACCTTCTTGCCCCCTTCTTTTTTGTTTCATTGTTGCCAGATTGTGTTGGTTTAATGTACTCTCCAATTTGGCAACAAACTGTTCCCTTTCAGAGAAACACTTTAATCTGTTGACATTAATTCTTCTAGTATTCTTTTTGCCTTGGGGCCACCACTTTTGTTGACTGTGAATATTCAGCTTTGAGAGGATAATTCTATGATCAGTCCAGCACCTGCACCACATATTGCCTTGGTCACTCTCACATCCTGTCTGTCTCTTATAATCTCATAATCTATTAAATGCGAAAGTTTGCTGAGAGGGAGCATCCACAAAGTTTTAGTGCATTTAGGTAGAGACAGAATACAATGTTAGTGATGAGAAGATCATAAGATGCACAAGCCTTCAATAGTAAGTGACCATTGCTGTTGCTGTTTCCAACTCCATTCCTCTCAAGGACTCCCTACCCTAGCATTTCAGTCACCCAGAATTACAAAATTGCCCCTTTTTGGCATTGATGATCATAATCTCCAAGCTTTTATAAAATTTTTCTTTGACCTCATAAAGATTTGTCATGATGCCATGTCATAGGCACTGATGATGGTGGCATAGCGTTTTCCTTCAAGTAATAATTGCATTATCATGAGCATGTCACTGACTCCTTTTGGAAGGTAAATGAGCTTAATGAGATTAATTTTGATTGCAAAACCTACATCAGCTACCCAGCATTCCTTTTCATTATGACCACTCCAGAAAAACATATATCCAGTTCCTATTTCAGTAAGTTGGCTTTCATTCACCAGCCTTTTTTTCACTCAGGGCTGCTATTTGGATGTGATACCTGTTGAGTTCTCTCACAAGAGCTGTTCTTCTTTCAGGTCTACTAGTTTTATGTTGTCTATAATTCCATCTGCCAATGGTGAGAGGAATTAGCTTTTCAGAAGGTTTGTACATTTTTTAGTGTCATGACCTGAGTGGGATGTCTGTCTGCTGCTATAATCAGTCCAGAATTGGGTAAGCAGACAATTTTCGGGCAAGTTTTCTAGCCCCTTCCTCACATATGGAGGTGAGCAGTACCATTCTTAAAAGAGTGCTCAGATACCCAGGGGACTATTGAATCCCATAGCTGCTTCCAGTAAGAAGACAATCCTGTGGTCTGGCTCATCTGTGTGGAGAGTTGTGACTATAGCTCCCATTGTATCCACATCTGCTACTTTGTAACTCATCTATCACCATAGGGATTTGAGATAGGTAGAAATTGTAAAAATGGTATGGTGATGTCTTTTTATTCATGCATAAACTGAATTTAAGTGAGGTGGAGTTGCATAAAGTCATCAGCCTGACCTTCTCTTCTAAAGCCATCATTGTCCACTGGCAGGACAGAGTCAAGACAATTGGAGATGACTCAAGATGCAGTGGATGACCTTGGTGTGTACTATGTCAAACCAAGCTCTAAGTGCTCCATAACACCTGCTTCATTTGCCTTCATGTCCATTGAAACAAATTATTCTCTTTTGCCCATCCCACCATGGGAAGTCTTTACATGCCTGAGGTAGACCCTTTCTCCAACACAACTTAAGGTTTGAGGTCCTTTGGTTATCCTCAACCTGGATTAGCCCATCTGTCAAAAGGTTTACTGGGGTATGGCTGTGGTGCATGCTACAGCTTCTTGGAGGCACAGGTGAGAGTTAGGTGGATCAGGTGGACACCAAAGGTGGAAGCAGCCCTTTAAAGTGGCTCAGCAGCCTTCACACTAGAGGAACTAATCTTCCCTGCACACTCCTTACACCACATCAAAAGTAAAATACAAATGAAAGTTAGAGAGATGCAGGGTTCTTGACTCAGTAAAAAGATTGATGCAATTCAGTTTTATGCTGATAGTAACAATTTGAAGTGTTTTTATGATACACTGAAGACTATTTATGAGTCAAAGACTTATGGTGCACCTCAACTATTCAATGCTGATGGTGCCACATTGATTAGTGATAAGCACATGGTCCTGGAGAGATAAGCTGAATACTTTCTTTCTTTCTTTTTTTTTTTTTTAAACTTTTTATTGACAGAGCCCATGCCTGGATAGTTTTTTTTTTTTTTTTACAACATTATCTTTTGCACTCACTTCTGTTCCGACTTCTCCCCTTCCTCTCTTCACCCCCTCCCCCAGATGGCAAGCAGTCTTATACAAGTTAAATATGTCACAGTGTATCCTAGATACAATATATGTGTGCAGAACCGAACAGTTCACTTGTTGCACAGGAAGAATTGGATTCAAAAGGTAAAAATAACCTGGGAAGAAAGACAAAAATGCATGCAGTTCACATTCATTTCCCAGTGTTCTTTCTTTGGGTGTAGCTGCTTCTGTCCATCCTTCCTCAATTGAAACTGAGTTAGATCTCTTTGTCGAAGAAATCCACTTCCATCAGAATACATCCTCATACAGTATCGTTGTTGAGGTCATTTCACTTAGCATCAGTTCATGTAAGTCTCACCAATCCTCTCTGTATTCATCCTGCTGGTCATTTCTTACAGAACAATAATATTCCATAACATTCATATACTACAATTTACTCAACCATTCTCCAATTGATGGGCATCCATTCATTTTCCAGCTTCTAGCCAATACAAACAGGGCTGCCACAAACATTTTGGCACATAAATAACCTCTTTCCCTTTTTTAGTATCTCTTTGGGGGTACAAGCCCAGTAGAAAACTGCTGGATCAAAGGGTATGCACAGTTTGATAACTTTTTGGGCATAGTTCCAAATTGCTCTCCAGAATGGTTGGATGTGTTCACAATTCCACCAACAATGTATCAATGTCCCTGTTTTCCCACATCCCCTCCAACATTCCGCATTATCTTTCCCTGTCATTCTAGCCAATCTGACAGGTGTGTAGTGGTATCTCAGAGTTGTCTTATTTTGCATTTCTCTGATTAATAATGATTTGGATCATATTTTCATATGGCTAGAAATAGTTTCAATTTCTTCGTCTGAGAATTGTCTGTTCATATCCTTTGACCATTTATCAATTGGAGAATGGCTTGATTTCTTATAAATTAGAGTCAATTCTCTATATATTTTGGAAATGAGGCCTTTATCAGAACCTTTGACTGTAAAAATGTTTTCCCAGTTTATTGTTTCCCTTCTAATCTTGCCTGCATTAGTTTTGTTTGTACAAAAACTTTTCAATTTGATATAATAAAAATTTTCTATTTTGTAGTCAATAGTGATCTCTAGTTCTTCTTTGGTCAGAAATTCCTTCCTCTTCCACAAGTCTGAGAGGTACACTATCCTATGCTCTTCCAATTTATTTATAATCTCATTCTTTATGCCTAGGTCATGAACCCATTTTGACCTTATCTTGGTGTACGATGTTAAATGTAGGTCAATTAGGCTGAATACTTTCATAGTATTCTCAACCAACCATCATCAATCAGTGCTGAAGTTTGTTAAGGACCATGCCTGTGAAGGGGCAGGTCAATTCTCAAAGAGCCTCCACAGCTATGGATCATAACATCTTAAGGAGTTGCAAAGCAGCCCTTACTGACTTGTTGCTTGCGGACTGGGATTGAAATAAATTGGAGGCAGAAGGGAGAGGAGAGGTCAGAGAACAGCAACTGCCTCTCAGTCTCTTTGTATCACCATTATCCTCTCACATGAAGAGATCCATTTTACAAGTCTGAGTTAGACTTCCAGCAGCCATTGGCAGGTGGCTCCTGTATCACAACAGAAGTTATTTCTATTTATCTCAAGTTGAAATCAATCAACTAATTGAATCCCTAACTGAAATTCAAATTAAAGAAGAGGTTTTGAATGCCATTAGGCTATTTTCATGTGGTAAAGCATTGGGTGCTGATTCTATTCCCTCTGAGATTTACAAGGTTGGAGGGGGTCCATAGCTCATATAGAAGTTGACTGAAATAGACTAGACCAAACTGAAATCAATAGTTTCTTGAATCAAAAAGAAATATTAGAACAAAATTAAAAGACTGAAAACAATAGTTTTAAAAAGTGAACTGGGGCAGCTAGATGGTGCAGTAGATAGAGACTTGCCCTGAAGTCAGGAGGGCTTGAGTTCAAATCCAGCTTCAAACTGTCAGGGTCATGCAGAACAAGTGTTAAGTCTGTATATGACCTTGGGCAAGTCATTTAGCCTCAATTGCCTCACCAAAAAAAATAAAAATAAAAAAAAATAAACTAGAACACAGGCCAAGAGGTTAAGAATTATTGTTATTGTTCAGTCATTTAGTCATATCTGACTTTTCAGGATTTCATGGAACACAGCATGCCAGGCCATTTTTATTTTCCATTATATTTTAAAGTCTAAGTTCATGTTTATTGTTTCCATGGAATACTCTGTCCATCTCATCTTCTGCCATCCCTTTTTCCTTTTGCCTTCAATCTTTCCCAACATCTGTGTTTTTTGCAATGAAGCCTATCTTCTCATTAAGTGACCAAAGTATTTAAGCTTCAGCTTCAATATTTATGACTTTGAAGTGAATTGCCTGAATTAATTTCAAAATATTGACTCATTTGATCTCCTTGATGTCCAATGGACTCTCAAAGGCTTCTCTAGGAAAAAAAATAAAGAGCATCTACATGGTCTAGTGGATAAAGCAATGGCTCTGGAGCCAGAAGACTTGAATTCAAATGTGATTTTAAGACATTTATTAGCTGCATGATCTTGGGCAAGTCACTCAAACCCTACATGTTTCCAAAAAACAATGTTCTCCAGCACAACAGTTCAAAAGTATTCCCTTCCTTATATTCTAACTCTCAAACCCATACATTGCTACTGAAAAAATTATAATTTTTATTATAGACTTTTGTTGACAAAGTGATGTGTCTGTTTTTGCCATAGTTTTCTGCCCAAGCAGCAAGCATATTTTAATTTCATTGCTACAATTGCCATCTGCAATGATATTTGAGCCCAATAATATTAAATATGATATTGCTTTCATTTATTTCCCCTCTATTTGCCAGGAAATTATGCGACCAGTTGCCAAGGTCATAGTTTTTTTTTTTTTTTATGTTCAGCTTCAAGGCACTTTTATACTCTCCTCTTTCACTCTTATCAAAAAACTTCTTGATTATTCTTCACTCTCTTCCATCAGTGGTATCATCCATCTCCCTGAAATTATTAATATTTCTCTTAAAAAGCTTGCTTCTTGCTTTTGGTTCATTAAGCTTAATATTTTGCATGATGTGCTCTGTATATAAATTAAATAAAGTGACAATATACAGTTATGTCATACTATTTTTCCAATCTTAAACCAATCAGTTGTTCCATGTTTAGTTATAACCCTTGCTTGTTCACTTGCAAAAAGTTTCCTCAAGAAGCAAGCAAGTTGGCAGACAACCCCCTCCCTTTGAGAGCTTGCCATATTTTGTTGTGTTTCACATAGTCAAAGGCTTTAATGTAGTTGATGAAGCAGAAGTAGATGATTTTCTGGAACTTCTTTACTTTCTCCATAATTCCAATATTGGCAATTTGGTCTCTAGTTCCTCTGCCTCTTCAAAAACCAGGCAATTCTTTTGGTAATTCTTGGTTCATATATTGTTGAAGTCTAGCTTGCAGAAATGAGCACAATTTTTCAGTAATTTGAATGTTCCTCGATATTCCTTTTTTTAGGACTGGGATATAAACTCATTTTTTCCAGTTTAGTGGCTCTTTGGTTTTCAAAATTTACTGGCATATTGATTTTAACAGTATCATCTTTTAGGATTTTAAATAGCTCAGCTGAAGTTCTATCACTTCCACTAGCTATATTGTGAGCAATGCTTTCTAAGTCTCATTTGATTTCATTCTCCAATATATCTGGCTCTAGGTCAGCAATCACATCATTATAGTATCCATGTAATGATCTTTCTTGTGTATATTCTTGCTACCTCTTTTTAATCTTTTCTGTTTCTGTTAAATCCCTATTCTTTTTGTCTTTTATCATGTCTCTTTTTGTATGACGTATTCCCTTGATAATCTTTAATTTTCTTGAATAGATACATTATTTTTCCTATTTTATTGTTTTCTTCTATTTCTTTGCATAAGAAAACCTTCATATCTCTCCTCTTTATTCTCTGGGATATTTTATTCAGTTGATTTTATCTTTCCTTTTCTTCTTTCCCTTTTTCTTTCCTGAGCTATTTGCAAAGCCTCATCATATAACCATTTTGCTTTCTTGCTCTTCTTTTTTTGGGGGATTTTTTTTGTTGTTGCTGCATTCTTCATGATATTGTGAACCTTTATACATTGTTCTTCTACCACTACTAGACTTCCCAATAACCATAACTTTAAAAAATCTGGACATACAAAATCTGAATATCAGTTATGTTGCTGAGACAGGGCCTGGATGAGACAGAACCCATTACACCTGTGAGTGCAGAATCAGTGGGGCAAGGGCACTACTGGCTATGGGTACTTGCAGGAGGATAAGGTTCTTAGTTTGAGGTTTCTGGTCAGAGGGAAGAGCTGAAGGGAATCTCCCAACCCTACAGTTAAAGGTGCTTGCACTAATAACTCATTAAAAATAAATGAATTGGTAAAGAAGAAAGAACCCCATCATTGAAATATATGGCAACAGGAAAGACCAGGGTTCATCTCTAGAGGAGGACACTCTAGTTAAAAAAAAAAAAAAGCTTCTAACCCAAAGAGTAATGTGAACTGGCTCCCTGCCCAAAGAGAATTCAAAAAATAATTTAAAAATCAAATGAGAGACATTGAAGAAAAACCAACCAAGAAAAACAAGATTATGAAAAAACTGTTAATTAGAAAAGGAGGCACAGAGTCCAAAGATGAAAAAACTCTTTGAAAATTAGAATTGGGCAAGGGAGAGGCAGTTAGATGGCACAGTGGATAAAGTGCTGTCCCTGAAATCAGAAGGACCTGAGTTCAAATTCAGCCTCAGAGATTTAATACTTTCTGACTGTGTGATCCCAGGCAAATCATTTAACCCCAAATCTTCTGGAGGAAAAAAAAAGGATTGGGTAAAGAGAAGCCAGTGAAGCTATGAGAGACCAAGAAATAACAAAACAGATGAGAAAATAAAACAGAATGTGAAACATCTTATTAGAAAAATGACAAATCTGGAGAACAAATCAAGAAGAGAAAATATAAGAATAATTGTTCTGCCAGAGTTATGACCAAAAAAGATAACTTTGACACAATAATGTAAGAAATAATCCAAGAAAATTGTCCTGGAATGAGAGAATATGAGGGGAAAATAAAAATAGAAAAAATTCACTGATCACCATCTCAGAGAGATCCTTTGTGGAAAATGCACAGGAATATTATTTCAGAATTTCAAAATCCCCCAAATCAAAGAAAAATTTTTGCAAGAAACAAGGAAAAAAAAACAAATATGCTGGAGCTACAATTAGAATTGAACAAGGATTATCAGCAGTTATAATAAAAGACTGCAGGTCCTGGAATTATATCTAGTGACAATTCAAAGGGGTAGGCCTATGGCCAAAAATATCATATCCAGCAAGATCATGTATTATTTTAAATAGGAAAAAATGGAAATTCATTGAACTTGAAGATTTTCAGCACTTTCTATCAATGAAACCTGAACTTAAAAGAAAATTCAACGTATAAGAGACAATATGAAAGATAAATATTTAAGGAATTTAACATGGACAAACTGTTTAAATGTGGGCAAATTATTTATGTATTTATTTTTTATGTTTATTATGTTTAAGATTCACATCAAAAATAGTGTCACTCAAAAGAAAGATTGGCAGAGTTAAGGTAAAAATAGTAATTATGTTATACAAATGAGGTGCAGAGGAAGAATAGACACAGAGGCATTAGAAAGAGAAGGACTCATAATTTTGAAAACCTATGCACATTGGGAATCGGTTTAATAGGCAACATTACATGAAGATATACATTACATGAACATTAATTTAATTTAATTAATTTAATAGGCAACATTACATGAAGGATATAGCACTCTCCAAAATCTATAAAGAAATAATGGGAGAACAGATGGGAAGATAGGGAAGCAAAGAGTAAGAGTAGAAGACAATGGACGGGGTGGGGGGGTTAAGTAATAGCAAGGGAAGTTATGGAACAGAATTTAATTACAAAGGCAGCAAGGATAAGAAAAACGTGTGTAAGTGGGGGGGTGTATGGGTGTGAGTGCATGTATTTATGTATATATCTACATATATATACATAAATATATCTTTTCTTAAATGTAACTTGCTTGGGGATGGTGAAGTGGATGGATAAAAGGGGGAAAAAAGAATAAAGTACATAAAAGTGTGTAGCAGAGAACCAGAGAACAATTTATAAGGAAATAAAGGAAAAAATTGACATTCATGAATATAATTTCTTCTACTAATATATATATACTTTCTTGATATGGTAATTTGTTATATATTTTGAATTTTCCCTGAAGTTCTGCTGGGCATATGACAATATTCTCTTTTGTTTTGCTTTATTGTGTTTTGTATTTCTTTTCTCTTTTTATTTTTTCTTAGTTTTTTTCAAATAAAATAAAATTTTTAAAAAAGGAAAAAAAAGAGTCTTTCATAAGCCCACACAAAGTGAAATGTATTTGTACAAAGTAATAGCAATATTGTAGGGCCATCAGCTGTTTGACTTTGATATTCTCAGTAATACAATAATCCAAGACTACTGTGAAGGAGTTATGATGAAAAATGTGATCAATTTCCAATCTGAATACAGATTGAAACACATTTTTTTTTAAACTTTATTTTGATTGAGGGCTTTTTCTTTTTTGGGGGGGGGGGAATCTAGCTTTTCTTTTGCAACATGACTTTTATGGAAATGTTTTATATGGTTTTACATGAGCCTTCTCAATTAGAAAGGGCTTGAGGAGGGAGGGAGAGAATCTGGGACTCAAGATTTAAAAAAAAATGTTTAAAAATATGTTACAAAAAAGAAATTGTGCACGTCTATCAGAACCAGGAAGTAAACTAATAGAAGACTTGATAGGTTGATAGAAAGATATCCATACACAGATCACTTCCTGAAAGAAGACCTAAAATAGAAGACCCAGGAATGTCTTGTGCTCCCAAATAAAAAGAATACTCCTAACATCTAAAAAGAATACAAGTATCAAAGAAACAAAGGATTACACAAGATCTAATAAGTATTATTACAAATGAGAGACCTTGAAATTACAAAAGGCAAAAACCAGGAATAAATTACTTGTCCTACATTTGTCCCTGGGACAACAACGTGAGTGTTTAATGAGACCAAGAATATGTGAATGAGCCTATCCCCTTATCATTAAAGGTCATCTTAAGACTGAATATATTCCAACTGCAGGCAGTTGGGTAAAGAACAAGAAGTAGGAGCAATATCTCAGACACTAGAAATTGGTGTAATGTTCTCAGTTTGGTTTTCTGAAGCTCTTGGGGGCAACCTTCTTTTCAGTTCAGTAATCACCCCAAAAATAGCCAGATGTTAAAGTCCAAAAGTCTTTATTGTCTCCTTTGCCTGGTGCTCAGCTAGCTTTGTGGCCTTCAGTCGGGGAAGTGCAGGAGGCCAGGCCAGCCACCAGGAGCCTGACTGAAGATGGAATTGAATCTCTCTTTCCTTGGCTCTAGAGCTTGAGATCCTTCCCCGGTTCTTTGTCTTCTCTGCCCTAAATCTATCTGGCTGAGGCTCCTACTTTATACTACACTGAGTATAAACCAATCATTATGCCACTAGGAAACCATTATTTGTTGTAAGATTAAATCAATCATGCTGAATTTAGAGAACTATTAATCACCATGCTAAACTAGATAACCATTGTCTCATCAATTCTACTGACTTAACATCTTGTAAGAATCTTTGCTTCAGAGTTCTGGCCCATAACATCTCCTGCTTTCTTTTGTTTTAGAACATAAGGTGGTCATGATCTCCCTGATTCTCAAGGAGATGAGAACCCCCAAAAGAAGGTGATCACACTTTCCCTGACTCCTCAAAAAAAGGGTGAAAACACCAAAAAAGGTGATCACGCCCTCCCTGACATCTCAGAAAGGGAAATGAAAACACCAAAGGAAATGGGGAATCAAACCAGATTAGCAGGTTTCTGAAGGGTCTCACTTGAAACAGGTATACATAAATCCATCAACACAAGAGTTATTACATAGGCACATAGCAATATAACACAGGCTAGTAGTGATGTAACAAATAATATGAGTCAACATGAGGAATTATGCATGTCCTAGAAAACCTAGAAAACCAATCTATTGTCCATTACTTCTTGTGTCAGGAATGCAATAATTCCTGTAAATTTTGAAGTCCTGTAATAGTCGCATCTTGTGTTAGGAAATCCAATGATTTCTACAGATTTTGAAGTTCTGCAACAGTCTTAACAATTTTTCATCTCAAGTAATCCAATGATTCCTGCTGGTTCTGAAGTTCTCTGACAGTCTCATTATCAGCCATGCTCTTTCAATGTCAGATTTTTTTAGGTCTTCTCCTTTGTTTCAAGGCATTTCTCTTTTTTTGTCTCTCTCCAGGTGCTCATTGGCACCCATCTGATTCCTTCTCCATCTGTAGAAATACAAACAAACCCTTTCTCCCAAGCAGTTAACCTGTCTAGTCCCTTCTATTTACCACTTTCTAAATCTCTCCTCATCACCTGTCAATACATTGGAGCTGCTTGCTCTGGACACTGCCCTTCTGTTGGGTTAAAAAGCCTATATCCTCCTCAATTGTAATCCTTCTCTCTCATCTGATTGCTTCTCTGCAGATTGATCATGTAATCCCCTTTTTTCCATCTGATTGGTTTTTGGCTGATTGATCATATCAGAGTCCTGAACTTCTAAAGACTCTCTAGGTAATAAACTCTGCTGCCATCATGCCCCACCTGCTTTTTGTTTGAAGTCTTGGACCTGGCCCCACCTCTCATTTCCCTGGGTCAATCTACATTCTGAGGCCCAGTGGAAGCTCTTATTGCATTTTGTACATAGGGTTTGGAGTTTTATTCTCTCACCCTGTCTTGTCATTCTATTTCTTTGCCCACATTGAGCTTTCAGATGCCCTACTTTACCACACTGAAAGCATCAATGAGTCTCTCTGGAAGTCCCTTGTCAAGAGGGACCCCATCTTCCTATGTTCTGCATCATAGCCTAAGTATAAAAAGCATTTGTGCCCACTGTGGCACAGCATCTTATGATCTCCTCTAAAGGAGCATCTTTGTGTAGTCCCCATATAATTCTTCTGCAAACCTCATTAACATTTTCCTTAGCCAGTTGCTTGATCATTATTCCTGTAGCTGCATTTTCTCCAATCGTTCATGTGATAGCTATTTGTAGACATACCACAAAATCGGCAAAGGGTTCATTTGGACCTTGCTCTATTTTTGTGCAGGTTTCCCCTCCATCTTTTCGGCCTGGGAGGGAACTCCATGCTTTTATAACAGCAGCAGCAATTTCCTCATATGCTGCTATGGGGTAATTAATCTCTGCAGAAGTGTCTGCATTCTGACCTTTACCTGCTAGTTGGTCAAAGGTGATTTGTATATTAACTCCAGTTTGCCTATTTCACTGGGCTTGCACCCTAGAGAGTTCATTAGATTCTGAAAGCCACAAGAAGTTTTGTCCAGGTTCTAAACATGTCCTTGCTATAGATTTCCAATCACTAATTGGGGTCAAAATTTCATAAGCCAAATTCTGTAATAACATCTTAAAATAAGATGTGTAACTCTTTTTAAAATCTTTTATTTTTTCTAGATTAAAAGGAGTGTATCTTCTCTTTTGTTGACCTGAAGAGTCAAACTCTTGAATAACAGGGTATGCATTATCAAATCAGATATATCCTGTCCTTCTGTTTTAGCTTTAACTAGTGCATTTTGTAATTGTCATAGTCTGCAACATAGGTGGTGCTGATTATGTCACTGCCCCTTCCCCTCCTCCTTCTCCCTCCATCCATGAGGGGTTGAGGGGGGTAAGTCAGGGATTAGGGAATGCCCTAATGACTCCTATGAAACACCACACTCCTTAATTTCATCAGAATTGTACTTAACTCCATTCTTATCTAATTCTTCATCTTTTTCACCTAGTTTGTCAGTAAACTCCACCTCCTGCACTTTCTTCTTTTTCCTTATTCTAATATTTATATAATTTCTTAAAGCCGGTTATATTAAGTTGTATGTATAAAATGTTTCTTTAAGAATCGAATTGGTATCATTATCATTATAATATTCACTTAATTGCTCTCCTACTAATTTCCACTCCTCTGGATCCAATTTTTTTTCCTTTGAGAATCAAGATGTGTATTGTACTGTTTCTAAAAGTTCAATGATCTGCTCCCAAGTTACAATCAAACCTTGGCTTTTAATCAGTCTAACCAAGCTTTCCACACATTTTCCTTGAAGTGGAAAAGGCTCCTTTCTAAACATCTGTCCCATTTCAGCTGAAGCACTAGTTTAGCCCTTTACAAAGTTTCCTTCTTGTCTGTTTTTGTACTTATCCTAATTTCTGGGTCACAGATGTAGGTTCTTAGCCTCACGTTGGGTGCCAAAATGTAATGTTCTTGGTTTGGTTTTCTGGAGGTCTTGGGGGCAGCTTTCTTTTCAATTCAGTAATCACCACAAGAATAGCCAGGTGTTAAAGTCCAAAAGTCTTTATTGTCTCCTTTGCCTGGTACTCAGCTATCTTTCTCTTGGCCTTCAGAGGGGACTTGGTCTCAGTGGGGGAAGTTCAGGAGGCCAGGACAGCCACCAGCAGCCTGACTGAAGATGGAATTGAATCTCTCTCTCCTTGGCTGCAGAGCTTGAGCTCCTGCCTCCAGTCCTTTGTCTTCTCTCTCCTGAATCTATCTGGTTGAGGCTCCTAGCTTATATGCTCTACACTGAGTATAAACCAATCATTATATCACTAGGAAACCATTATTTGTTATAAGATTAAATCAATCATTCTGAATTTAGAGAACTATTAATCACCATGCTAAACTAGATAACCATTGTATTATCAATTCCACTGACTTAACATCTTGTAAGAATCCTTGTTTCACAGTTCTGGACCATAATAACATGGTTCTTCAATGTTAGAAACAGACAAGGAAGATCACTGTTTTTTATTTGATACTGACCCACAAGTCTGAACTGATTCCTGAAGTAAAAAGCACTGTCAGGAAAAGTTATAAGAACTTTAGGAGAAAATTAATAGATTTAATAATAGCTAAAAGAGGGGAAGTTCGGTATTGTCTGAATTTAGGAACTATTGACTTTAGGAGATTTTTAAAATTTAATATTTTTTAGTTTTTCCAACACCTTCATTTTTATTTTTTCTTTTCTTTTCTTTAAATTTTTAATAGTTTTTTATTTACAAGTTATATGCATGGGTAATTTTACAACATTGACAATTGCCAGTCTTTTGTTTCAATTTTTCCCCTCCTTCCCCCCATCCTCTCCCCTAGATGGCAGGATGACCAATACATGTTAAATATATTAAAGTATAAATTAAATACAAAATAAGTATACATGTCCAAACCGTTATTTTGCTGAACAAAAAGAATCGGACTCTGAAATATTGTACAATTAGCCTGTGAAGGAAATCAAAAAATGCAGGCAGGCAAAAATATAGGAACTGAGAATTCAATGTAATGGTTCTTAGTCATCTCCCAGAGTTCTTTCCCTTGGTGTAGCTGGTTCAGTTCATTACTGCTCCATTGGAACTGATTTGGTTCATCTCATTGCTAAAGATGGCTAGGTCCATCAGAATTTATCATCATATAGTGTTGTTGAAGTATATAATGATCTCCTGGTCCTGCACATTTCACTCAGCATCATTTCATGTACGTCTCTCCAGGACTTTCTGAAATCCTCAGTCATTCTTCAATTGATGGGCATCTACTCAGTTTCCAGTTTCTGGGCACTACAAAGAGGGCTGCCACAAACTTCTTGCACATACAGGTCCCTTTCCCTTCTTTAAGATCTCTTTAGAATATAAGCCCAGTAGTAACATTGCTGGATCAAAGGGTATGCACAGTTTGATAACTTTTTGAGCATAGTTCCAAATTGCTCTCCAGAATGGTTGGATGTATTCACAATCCACCAACAATGTATTAGTATTCCTGTTTTCCGACGTCCCCTCCAACATTCTGCATTATCTTTCCCTGTCATTCTAGCCAGTCTGACAGGTGTGTAGTGGTATTGCAGAGTTGTCTTAATTTGCATTTCTCTAATTAATAATGACTTGGAGAATCTTTTCATATGGCTAGAAATATTTCAATTTCTTTGTCTGAGAATTGTCTGTTCATATCCTTTGACCAATTATCAATTGGAGAATGTCTTGATTTCTTATAAATTAGAGTCAATTCTCTGTATATTTTGGAAATGAGGGCTTTATCAGAACCTTTGACTGCAAAAATGTTTTCCCAGTTTATTGCTTCCCTTTTAATCTTGTCTGCATTGGTTTTATTTGTACAAAAACTTTTCAATTTTATATAATCAAAATTTTCTATTTTGTGATCAGTAAAGCTCTCTAGTTCTTCTTTGGTCATAAATTCCTTCCTCTTCCACAGGTCTGAAAGGTAAACTATCCTGTGTTCCTCTAATTTATTTATAATCTCATTCTTTATGCCTAAATCATGAACCCATTTGGACCTTATCTTGGTGTACAGTGTTAAGTGTGGGTCAATGCCTAGTTTCTGCCATACTAGTTTCCAATTTTCCCAGCAATTTTTGTCAAACAGTGAGTTCTTATCCAAAAATCTGGGGTCTTTGGGTTTGTCAAACAATAGAGTATTAAAGTTATTGACTGTTTTGTCCTTTGAACCTAACCTATTCTAACTAATCTATTTCTTAGCCAATACCAAATGGTTTTGGTAACTGCTACTTTATAATATAATTTTAGATCTGGTACAACTAGGCCACCTTCATTTGATTTTTTTTTTCATTAATTCTCTTGAAATTCTTGACCTTTTGTTTTTCCATATGAACTCTGTTGTTATTTTTTCTAGGTCATTAAAATAGTTTTTTTGGGGGAGTCTGATTGGTATAGAGCTAAACGAATAGATTAGTTTAGGCAGTATTGTCATCTTTATTATATTTGCTCGCCCAATCCAAGAGCATTTAATATTTTTCCAATTGGTTAGATCAGACTTAATTTGTGTGGAAAGTGTTTTGTAGTTTTGCTCATAAAGTTTCTGATTTTCCCTTGGCAGTTAGATTCCTAAGTATTTTATACTATCAGTAGTTACTTTAAATGGAATTTCTCTTTGTAACTCTGACTGTTGGATTTTGTTAATGATATATAAGAATGCTAATGACTTATGTGGGTTTATTTTGTGTCCTGCAACTTTGCTAAAGTTGTGGATTATTTCTAATAACTTTTTAGTAGAATCTGGGGTTCCCTAAGTATACCACCATATCATCAGCAAAGAATGATAATTTGATTTCCTCATTAGTTTAATTCCTTTAATCTCTTTCTCAACTCTTATTGCCAAAGCTAGCATTTCTACTACAATATTGAATAGTAATGGTGATAGTGGGCAACCTTGTTTTACTCCTTATCTTATTGGGAATAGTTGCAGTTTGTCCCCATTACATATGATGCTTACTGATGGTTTTAAATAGATGCTACTGATTTTTTAAGGAAAAATTCATTTATTTCTATATTCTCAAGTGTTTTAAATAGGAATGGATGTTGGATTTTATCAAATACTTTTTCTCCATCTATTGAGATGATCATATGGTTTTTGTTAATTTGATTATTAATATGGCCAATTATACTGATAGTTTTCCTAATACTGAACCAGCCCTGCATTCCTGGTGTAAATCCTATTTGATTATGGTATATTATCCTGCTGATGATTTTCCGTAGTCTTTTTGCTAATATCTTATTTAAGATTTTAGCATCAATATTTATTAGGGAGATTGGTCTATAATTTTCTTTCTCTGTTTTCAACCTACCTGGTTAGGTATCAGTACCATGTCTGTGTCATAAAAGGAATTTGGTAGGGCTCCTTCATTGCCTGTTTTATCAAATAGCTTATATAGTATTGGGGCTAATTATTCTTTAAATGTTTGGTAGAATTCACATGTAAATCCATCTGGTCCTGGGGATTTTTTCTTAGGGAGTTGATTAATAGCTTGTTCTATTTCCTTTTCTGAAATGGGACTATTCAAGCAATTTACTTCCTCCTCTGTTAATCTGGGAAGCCTATATTTTTGGAGGTAGTCATCCATTTCACTTAGGTTATCAAATTTATTGGCTAAAGTTAGGCAAAGTAGCTCATTATTTCTCTAATTTCCTCTTCATTGGTGGAAAGTTCTCCCTTCTCATTTTTAAGACTACTAATTTGGTTTTCCTCTCTCCTTTTTCTAATGAGATTTACCTAAGGTTTATCAATTTTATTGATTTTTTTCATAAAACCAACTCGAGTTTTATTTATTAATTCAATAGTTTTTTTTTTACTTTCAATAATATTAATTTCTCCTTTTAATTTTAGAATTTCAAATTTAGTATTTGATTGGGGGTTTTAAATTTGATCTTTTTCTAGCTTTTTTAAGTTGCAAGCCCCATTCATTGATCTTTTCTTTCTCTATTTTATTCAAGTAAGCCTCTAAGGATATAAAATTTCCTCTTATTACCACTTTGGCTGTATCCCCCAAATTTTGGTATGATGTCTCATCATTGTCATTATCTTGAGTGAAATTATTAATTCTGTCTACAATTTGCTGTTTCACCCAATCATTCTTTAAGATGAGATTATTTAGTTTCCAATTACTTTTTGATTTATTTACCCCTAACTTTTTGTTGGATGTAGTTTTTATTGCATCATGATCTGAAAAGAAAGCATTTACTATTTCTGCCTCCCTGCATTTAATTTTGAGATCTTTATGTCCTAATATATGGTCAATTTTTGTAGAGGTTCCATGGACTGCTGAAAAGAAAGTATATTCCTTTCTGTCTCCATTCAGTTTTCTCCAAGGATCTATCATACCTAATTTTTCTAATATTCTAATCACCTCTTTAATTTCTTTCTTATTTGTTTTGTGGTTTGATTTATCTAATGCTGAGAGTGCAAGGTTGAGATCTCCCACTATTACAATTTTGCTGTCTTATTTCTTCTTGCAACTCTCTTAATTACTCTTTTAGGAAGTTAGATGCTATACCACTTGGTGCATATATGTTTAGTATTGATATTGCTTCATTGTCTATGCTTTAGCAAGACATCCTTTAGCAAGATATAGTTTCCTTCCTTATCTCTTTTAATTAGATCAATTTTTGCTTTTGCTTGATCTGAGATAAGGATGGCTACCCCTGCTTTTTTTGATTTCACTGAAGCATAATAGATTCTGCTCGAGTCTTTTACCTTTACTCTATCTCCCTGCTTTAAATGTGTTTCTTGTAAACAACATATTGTAGGGTTCTGCATTTTGATCCAGTCTGCTACCACCTCCACTTAATGGGAGAGTTCCTTCCATTCACATTTATGGTTAAAATGACTAATTCTGTATTTCCTGCCATCTTATTATCCCCAGATTATGCATTTCTTTTACTCCCCCCCCCCGAACCCTCTTTTCCAGTTTTGTATCACATTGCTCACCCTCTTTAGGATTCTTCCCTCCCCCCTTTGAATCTCTTCCCCTTTCTTGTACTCTTCCCTTATTACTCTTTTCCTTTTCCCTTTTTTTCTCCCCCTTTTTAATGAGGTGAGAGATTTTCTGCAAAACAAATATGTCAATTATTTTCTCTTTGAGCCGACTCCGAGGAGAGTAAGATTCACACAATGTTCCTCCCCCTCTCTAAATTCCCTCGGATATGATGTCTCCTTTGCCTATTCGTGGGATGTAGTTTCCCTCTTTTCTGACATTATCCCTTTTCCATTTCCACTTCCCTTTTTTATGTTATATCAGAAAAATCAAGTTATATATGTAGTCTTTTTGTATATCCACAACAGAAATAACACTTCTCAAGAGTTCCTTTTACCTTTTCTGCTTCTCTTGAGTATCAAATTTTGGAGATCAAATTTTTTGTTTAGTTCTGATTTTTTCCTTAGAAACAAATGGAATTCATCTGTTTCATTAAATGTCCATCTTCTTCCCTGAAAGAAAATGCTCAGTTTGACTGGGTAGTTTATTCTTGGCTGCATTTCACATTCTTTTGCCTCTTGGAATATCAGATTCCAGGCCCTTCGATCCTTTAATGTGGAGGCAACCAGATCTTGGGTGATCCTTATTGTGGCACCTCAGTGTTGGAATCTTTACAAAATGTTAAGATATTGGAGTTGATAGACAATAATTATCTAATTTGGCATGGTTCAATATGATTGATTTGATCTTAGAAGGAGATATTTTGGGCCAGAACTTGAAACAAGGTACTAAGTACAACTGATAGAAACGATGCTTGTGTTCACACCTTTAGAGAGCTCATAAGTATCTAAGTACTCAATGGAATTCACACGTTTGGGAGATTTCAGGGCTTGGTATGGCTTAGTATGAGATATATGAATTCACACCTCCCTTAGGGCCAGAGAGCACTCTGGGAGATAACCCAGAATCCCTCTCTCTTCAGAAGGAGGAGTTAACCTTTGGGAGATCATATATATACAGGAAGCTCTTAGAGCTTGGGGGAGTTTACTTGGAAGCATTCCCAGGGGTCGGAGAGTCGGAGAGGAGCACTCTGGAAGAAAGCCTACAAGCCCTATCTTTGAGGCAAGAAAGATTCATTGTATCTTCTACCTTGGTGCTGGCTGGAGTCAGAAGGACAAACCTTTGGATTTGGAGACATTCAGGCGGAGCTTTTGGAACCAAGCAGAGAGATAGGCCTGAGCTAACCGGGCTATATTGAAGAATACAATAAAAGATCTGAACTCTTTTATCACCTGGCTGTGTTTTGGAAAAAACACCACACCTCGGTATTTGAATTGTTTTTTTTCTTGCTGCTTGTAATATTTTTTCCTTAATCTGATAGTTCTGAAATTTGGCCACAATATTCCTTGGAGTTTTTATTTTATTTATTTTTATTTTAGGGTCTTTTTCAGAAGGTGTTTGATCAATTCTTTTAATGTCTATTTTACCTTCTGATTCTATTACCTCTTTCATGATTTCCTGTAAAATAGTATCTAGGCTCTTTTTTTCATCAGAGTTTTTGGGTAGTCCAATGATCCTCAGGTTATCTCTTCTAGATCTATATTCCAGGTTTGTCATATTTCCAAGTAGATATTTAATGTTTTTTTTTGAATTTATCATTTTTTTGGGAGTTTTGCTTGACTGATTCTTGCTGTCTCAATGAATCATTAGTTTCTATTTGTTCAGTTCTAATTTTTAATGAATTTTCTTCATTAGCTTTTTTTTTTTTTTTTTTTTTTTTTAGTGAGTTATTTTCTTTTTCTGATTCACAAGTCCTGCTTTCCTGAGATTTTTTTTACTTTTTCCAATTCACAAATTCTGTTTCTCTGCACTTCCTTGGAATTTTTTACCTTTTCCAATTCATATTTCAGGAAGTTACCTTCTTGCAAAGCTTCTTTTTCCTTTCCCCATTTTCCTTCTTTCTTTTGAGACTATTAATTTTTCTTTTTAATATTTTATTAATATTTCTTTTGAGACTTCTAGGAGAGTGTTTTGTAGAGAGGGGCAGGTAACTTTGGGGTATCGTCTAGAGACTGTTTGCTATTAGTCTCCTCAGGGTTGCAAACCTGCTCTTTTTCTGTATAGAAGCTATCGATTATCCTTTTGATTTTTTTTACTCATTTTTTAAAAGCCTTTGGGTCTGCCTTCAGGGCAAGGGGGTTACCAGCTTCCTCTGCAAAGCAGGGAAAGGTGTAAACAGGCTTCAGGCACCAAGATATGCGACTGCTCTGGGCAAAAGTTCCCCTCCCCCCTAGTGCCCCCCAGTCGGAAGTGATTCAGCATGGATGAGCTATGGAAGTACCCAGTGGAGCTACCCACTGTGTGGTTTAGCAGCTGCCCTAAGTCTAGAGACTAAGGAGTGAAAGTGTCACTACCCGAGGCCAAAGCCCCCAGTGGAGCTAGAGCTGTGGGTATTTAGTGGCTGACAAGCGAATAGCCCTGCTCAGACCGGAAGTATCTCTACCCTGAAGCAAATTGCCTTGGGAAAGTTCTATTGCCCCAGGCCAAGCCCCCCCTGGGCAGATTAGAGGCTGCCCTAGGCTGTGACCCCCTGCCATTCAGATTTGCAACTGCCCCAAGGAAAACCCCTGTACTGTGGGTTGGGGCTGCAAGGTTGTGTTGTGATCTGTGCTGTCATTTCTGGTTGGTTTTGGGTGGGTACACCCAGATCCTTGTTAGGCTCTGGCATTTTTTTTTTTTTTAAGAGTGGCTTTGATTTCTCTGCTGTTCTACTGTTCTACAGAGCAATCAGTCTATGCCAGTGTCATCTCTGTAATTTTCTAAACATAGAAACCACTCCTGCCTGGTCTGCACAATATGCTAGCCTCTAGTTCTCTCCCTGCTTGCACTGATCTTCTCCCTGGCCCCTCGGGACAAACCTTTTCTGATGAAATTCCAGATTATCTTTGGCTGGCCAGTTGTTGTATTTCTAGTCTTCATGGGTTTTACCACTCAATTGCTATTTTTGAGGCTGAATTTAATGTTGGTCATCAGGGTATCAGAGAGTTTAGAAAATCGGGTGTGTCTTCTCTGCCATCTTGGCTCCATCCCCACCTTTATTTTTCAATATATTTCTCCCATTTCTTTTTTTTTTTTTAATTTATTTCCTAGTTACATGTAAAACAAAAATTATTTTTTGGTTATACATGTGTATTTTATTTTATTTTTTTGTTTTTCTTTTATTTTATTATAGCTTTTTATTTACAAAATATATGCATGGGTAACTTTTCAACATTGATGCATGCAAAACCTTCTGTTCCAAATTTTTCCCTCCTTCCCCTTAGCCCCTCCCCTAGATGGCAAGCAGTCCAATCAATACATGTTAAATATGTTAAAAATAATATATATATATACACACACATACATGTACATTTTTAACATGTTTTAATATGAATCATTTTCACAAGGGAAAAAGCACCAAAAAAAGAAGAAAAAAAAAAGTGAACATAGCATGTGTTGATTAACATTTCAATTTCCATAGTTCTCTCTCTAGATGCAAATAGCATTTTCCATTCAGTTTACAGGAATTTCCTTGGATCACTGAACCACTGAGCAGAACCAAGACTATCATAGTTGATCATTTATAGTCCTTTGGGCATAGTTCCAAATTGCTCTCCAGAATGGAATGCTTGGATCATTTCACAACTTCACCAACAATGCATTAGTGTTCCAGCTTTCACACATTCCCTCCAACATTTGTCATATTTTCCTGTCATTTTAGCCAATCTGAGAGATGCGAGATTGTACCTAAGAGTTGTTTTGATTTAGAGCATTTTTTCATATGATTATAGATGGCTTTAATTTCTTCATTTGAAAACTGTCTGCTCATATTCTTTGATCATTTATGACCATTATGGGGAATAACTCATATTCTTATAAATTTGACTCAGTTTTCTCTATATTTTAGAAATGAGGTCTTTATCAGAAATACTCCAGCTTTTTGCTTCCCTTCTAATCTTGGCTGCATTGGTTTCGTTTGTGCAAAACTTTTTTTTTTTTAATTTAATGTAATCAAAGTTCATAATGTTCTGTTTCTTCTTTGGTCATAAATTCATTCCTTCTCCAAAGATCTGATAGGTAAACTATTCCTTGTTCTCTTAATTTAATAGTATCACCCTTTATGCCTACATTATGTATCCATTTTGACCTTATTTTGCTATGAGGTATGAGATGTAGGTATGCCAAGTTTTTGACATAAATTTTCCACTGTTCCCTGAAATTTTTGACAAATGGTGAGTTCTCATCCCAAAAGCTGGAATTTTTGGATTTATCAAACAGTAGCTTACTATAGTCATTGATTGTTGTGTCATGTGTATCTAACCTACTGATCCACCATTTTATTTATAGTCAGTAGACAGTTTTGATGATTTCTTCTATAAAATTCTATAAAATTATAGAATTTTAGGCCTGGTACTGCTAGGCCACCATATTTTGCACTTTTTTCATTAATTCCCCTCATATTCTTGACCTTTTCTTTTTCCAGATGAATTTTGTCATTTTTTCTAACTCTGCAAAGTAATTTCTTGGCAGTTTGATAGGAATGGTATTGACTAAATGGATTAATTTAGGTAGAATTGTCATTTTTATTATATTCATATATATTATATTCAGGGTACCCATGAGCAATTGATGTTTTCACTTGTTTAGATCTGACTTTATTTGTATGAAAAGTGTTTTGTAATTGTGTTGATATAGTTCTCTCCCATTTTTTTTACCCAGAACACCACCAGTTAGATAATCTATTAAACACTTTATTATGTATTAAAGATTGTGTTAAACATTAGGGAAACAAATACGAACAAGATAATTTTTGGGCTCAAGAAGCTTAGGTTCTAATGATATAAGACAACACATTCAAAAGGGACTTGAAGAAAAGGAGAAGAGGAGTATTCATAGAACAATATGGGTTGGAAATGACTTCAAATGTGGTTGAAGTCTGAATATAGTGAGATAAGCCCAAAGTTGTTCTCTTTTGTGAAGATACAAACCACAAAAAATTTTAAATACCACTAATAAGCTTATAGTATCATAGTAGCTAGATACAGCTGTAGAAAGGACAAATATCAAAAGAGAACTATAACTATCCTACCTATAGATTATATCGTGTTAGTTCTTTCAGCTATATTTATTAAAGCATATATTCCTATTTATTATATTCCTATATATTATATATAAATTATTATATAATACATAAATGCATCTATTATATATAATATATATTTATGATACATAATATATAACACATATTATATATATATTTATATAACATTAAATATATTTATATAATAGTATATATTATAAATCATATATATTAAATAGCACATATTTACATTACATATAATTTATATATAATCATATATTTACATATAATTATATTTTATATATTATTATATTATTATATCATATTATATATTTATATTAATTTTAACACATTAATGTTATATATATATTATGCATAATATATTATATATTTATATATAAATTATATTTATTATATATACTTATATATATTCCTATATATTTATTATATATAAAGCATATATTCCTTTTTTGTTGCAATTTTTAATCTTATACATGTGTTATTCTATTTTATTATTGCTAACAATAATGTTATTTCCCCCCTTATTTAAAAACTATTTGTCAACTGGGGCTTTGAATTATATTATTTTTAATAATAACAATAGCATTTAACTTTTAAGTTTTGTAAAGCACTTTATATATTTATATATGTTAACTCATTTATTTGATCAACAAAACAACTCTTAAGAGGTAGGTGCTATTATTATTCCTGTTTTAGAGACGAGGAAATTGAGGAACACAAAAGTTAAGTGTCTTATCCAGACTCACCCAGTAAAATATCCAATGCAATTTTTAAAATATCCAATGCATTTTACCTCTTGTCTTTACAGAGTGATCTTTTCTATTATTTCCCTAGAAACTTAAGAAGATCAGATTTGAGGAAATATATATAAAATTCCATGGCCAAAAATTCTACAGAAGAACAAAAGGAATTAGGGAGCTTTCAAGAATAAAATCCTGAAAACACAAAACAGATAAAATTTTAATAAGAGAAACAGGGCTGTTTACACAGAATGATATAAGAACCTAATCACATTTAAAATAAAAGACTTTTTAGTTTCCAGGGGACAAGAGGAAGATCACAGAATAACTAGGAACACTGCTCAGCATAAACAGGACAATCATATGGACAGGGAGAAAAGACAAAACGACTTAATATGTTTTTTCTTCCATGGAAGACTGAGAAGAACAAAATAAAATCCATGACTAGGAGTTGTAAAAGAGGTCAACCTCATTTCATTTTCTCTTTGATAATTATTTGTTAAAATTGTCAAAAAGAAATGCTGTAGGAATAGTATATTCATGTCAACAAAACACTAATGCTATACTTATAGAAAAGATGGAGATACAGGGGTAATATGATTATATATTCAGGAATATTTGCATGTACCTGAATAACCACTTCTAATAGTATTCACTAATAATTATGTCAATGAGAAGTGGTTCCAACTTAGGGCTCTGGACTTTGTTTCTGGTGCTTTGACATTTTTACCAATGACTTAGTAGAAGACATGCTTATCAAGTGTTCATATATAGAAAGCTGAAATGGTTAGCTAACATATCAGATGACAATTAAGATTCAAAAATATCTTGACAAGCTGAAATAAGGACCTATGAAGTCAAAATTTAATAGAAATAAATATAAAGCCGTATAGCTGGGTTGCAAAATCAACTTTAAGTATACAATAAGGGTAACATTACTAGACAACAGTTCATATAAAAAAAGTCCTGGGTGTTTTAGTTAGCTACAGACTCAAAATAAGTCAAAAAGAAGCCAAAAAATGCTAATAAAATCATAGGCTAAGTGAGTTTAGAACAAGGGAAAGAGAAGAATTGATACTCTTTATCTTAGTTAGAATCCATATTGTGCTTAGTTTAGAGAAACACATGATAAAAGGACCAGAAATTATGTTATATGAGGATTGGATGAAGGAACTGGGAATATTTATCTGGAAGAGAATGCATAGGATACACATAATAGCTGTTTTTATGTATCTGAAGACTTATAAACCCTTCCACTGCAGTTCTGTAAGGCAGGGTACTAGGTCTCTCTTAGAGAGGAGACAATGATAAAAGATATAATCCTTATATTTAAGATTCTTAAATTCTAGTAATAGACAAGACCATACACAAATAATTATAATATACATATACTTGACTATACTTGACTCACATTAAGGCTCATTGTTCTTCAATCACGTAAAGGAACTAAAATCCAATGAAATAAAACAGTGTTTTCTATGTACAATACCCTATGCTGAGTAAAGAGGATGCAAAGTTAAGATTTTCCCTGAGGAGTTTACTATAGGAATAAACCATTTATAAATACTGTTTTATTTATATTTATCCTGTACTTGTTTTTCTCATTAAAATTTAAGGGCCATTTCAAAAGGAATTGCAGTGAGGAGTTGTTATTAAAGACTTAGGAAGTTCTGCTTTATCTTTATCTCTTTAATAATAATGAAACTAACCCACTTGATTTCATTACCTTTAGAAAAGTCAATAAATAAATCAAGATACTCGTCTTTCATAAGGGTTTGGGATTTATTAATGAATCAAAAACCACACAATATTTTTATTTCTTCTTTAGGTGCATTTTGGTGGCTCCAAAATCTATTCTGTGGTAGACAGACAATAAAGGAAAAACAGTGAAGTAATGCATCTCAACTCTTACAGGAAAAAAAAAAAGGCTTACATTAATCACACTGTTATTTTATAAAATGTGTCATTTTGATGCTCTGATTTTTTCTTATAGGAATTATTTCATTGCTCAAATTTCTTATCTGGTTCAAAAATGTTAATAGCTGATACAATGAAAACATTTTAAATGCAGAATACTATATTTCTTATATGGAACCTGCATCTAAAAACTGATTTATGTATATAATTAAACTTGTATGAATATCAGTTATATTATCAGTACAAACATAATGGTATATTTAAAAGCTAACCAACTTTTAGGAAAAGGATTTGGCAAGATTTAGAACACTCTATTCCTCTTTCATATAATATAAGTATACAATTATTTTGTAACTAAATTTTCTCCTAATTACACATTAAAGAGAAAAAACTGTGTTAATGAGAGAAAATTTAATGTTCCCTATTGTCCCTCTAAGTTTTAGTTGTTTCTTTAAAGAATGATTTAACACTACATGAAGTTATCAAATATATTTTTCAAAAAGGCTGTATTTTTTACGTAATAACTGTGAGTGACTACTATTCTGGTAGATTACTGAGCAGAACGCAATTTATATTGCAAACATACTGTGCAAATACGAAGTTAGAAGGATTCTTATCACTTACCAGCAACACTGCACAGACTTTAAATTATGATTGATTTAAAGCAAAAAAAAAAATAATGTCTCCATCTTCAGTAGACAAAATCTTTAAGAAGTAACACTCCCTTCACTTTTTGGTGATTCTTTATCTTGTTCTTTTTGACTGCAAAGTGCAAAATACTCATGGACAAATTGTCTACACATAGGGCACTGCTGAAAATACTTAATACAGCCATCACATAAGCATGTATGTCTACATGGTAAGAGTACCCAATTCACCTTTCCGTTCTGGCAAACAACACAGTCTTTGCTATTTTCTTCATAGTGCTCCACTTCAATTTCAGCCAATCCAGCTTTTTCGAACAAATGTCTGTCAGTACTTTGTTCTCCTGGAGAAGATTTACTCAAGGATGGTGTATTATTATTTGCAGACATGAAAAGTTGCTGAAAAGCAAATAAATAAATTTAAATATGATTTAACAATTTAATTCAGTATTTATAATCAAAGATTATAAAAGACAGCCAAAACCAACCATGACCTAGGAAATGGATGATTCTTCAAGGCAGGAAGAAATGAAATGTGAGAAATTATTTCTTCTTCAGAGTAAATCTCAATAGTTTAATCCCTTTTCCCTTTAAAATTTCAATTTATTATTTTAATCTAGGAACACAGGTAATAGTGCTGATAAGATTAACATTGGGCACGTGTCATATGAAAATAAACTTTATATTAAAATTTTGACTCACAAAATCTACCAAGCAATTTTTACTAAAATCATATAATTACTGTAAAACCCAATTATTTCAAATCATTATTCTGCTATTCTTGAAGAAAAAAAAATTATATATAAGACACAGCTTACCTTAAGGTCATGGAATTGACCTTGAGCCAGTAGTACATACTGATATAATATTCTGCAGGAAAGTTTGTATTTGTTATCAGGAATATGAATCACAGTCACCATTGAAATCTAAAAGCAAAATTAGTATTTTACTTTCTACTTGTATTATTCTACATATGCAGGGAAACAAATGGGTCAAAAATAAAATTAAAATGAAGATATATCAGAAATACTCTGTTACTTAATTGTTTCTTTGGAAATTAATTGACTCTTGACTATATTTTTAACTGTATTTAAACATTTTTAATAAATATTTTATTATAAATTAATTTAAAGGGTCTGGCTAATGTTAGAGTATTTGGTACAGTGCATAGATTGATGGATTTAAAATAAATAAATCTGAAATTTGGCTTCAGACAATTTACTAGCTATGTGACCCTGGGCTAGTTACTTAATCTCTTTCCAAGTTTCCTCATTCTGTAAAATGGGGATAATAGTACCTACTTCCCAGGGTTGTTGGGGCACAAAATGACAAGGATTGAAAAGCACTGTGTAAGCCTTCAAGTATTATACAAATGCTAACTGTTATTAATATTTTACAAATATTTAAAAAAGTTATAATCCTTAAAATTAAACATAAAATGTATGAACTGAAAACATGATCTTTTCGAACACAAATAATATTTTAAAAGAAAAAAAAAGGAATAGATTTCATAGATAAGGAATCAAATCACAAAATTCCAGAGAATATGATTCTTCTTATGGCAAGTAAGTCATCACAACCACATACACATTAGAGAATTTATAATCAATCCTAATGATAAAAATTTCTCTGTATCACTACAATAACTTTTGTGTTTTGTTCTCACAAGAATAGTCAACAAAAATTAAGGAAATTATATAGTAAAATATGTAAATAGAGTTGGCTTCTGTATTTAAGAAAACAGATTGATACCCCTGAAAAATAAACCATTAAAATTTTAGTGTTTTGCATTTCTGTTTTATAACAGTTTTTTAAGGAATTCACCAATTTGGCCAACTTTTATTATACTGTGCAGTTATGTCAAGATATATTTCAATGCCTCAATGTTTCAAGGAATCTGTGATTTCAGTGGCATCAATAATCCTTTCCAGCAGTGCATATCACAAGTCTTTCATGTGTTCTCATTCTAGATGAATCTTGTTCATGTCTTTCGATAAAGTCTTCATGAGGGATTTGTCCAATGTGTTAGGGGCTTTTCTTCTACTTGTTTAGTATTTTGAATCTTACATGAATGGAAGCAATTAGTAATATAATTTGGAAGTGAAAACTGTCTGTTATGTTGCTCTTTTAATAACTCCTAATAACATATAAGAGACTTCACTTTTTATTTCTGAACTGTGATAGATTTGTAAATAATTATACTGGTCACTATAATTATTTAAGGCAATTTATGATGAGACAAAATAGTCAAGTCAACAACAAATCAACATTTATTAAACACTATGTGTTACACACTTTGCTGAGCACTGGGAATACAAAGAAAAACAACAAAACAAAAATAGTCCTTGTCTTCAAGGAGCTTACAGTATTGTAAGAAGACAACCACAAACATAAAAGGTAAATTGGAAATAATCTTAGAAAATTATTTTCCCCCCATTTGTTCTCTCTCTTTGTCTCTCAAAAGTGTTATGGTACTAGCCACTGTCTCCCTCAACATGCCCTCTCTTTTATCACCTTCCCCACCTTCTCCATTTTCCTCCTATTTTCCTGCAAAGTAAGATTTCTATACCCATATTGAATGTAATTTCCTCTTTCAGCCAATTCTGATGAGAGTAAGGTTCACTCAGTCCCCTTCTCTTCCCCTCTACCATAAAAGCTTTTTTTTTTTTTTTGCCTCTTTTTTATGGCAGATAATTTGTACCATTCTGTTTCTCCCTTTCCCTTTCTCCTAGTACATTCCTCTCTCACTCCTTAATTTCATCTTTAAAAAAAGGTATTAACCCTTCGTATTTTACTCATATCTGTGCTCTCTATCTATCTATCTGTCTATCCATCTATCTATATACACTTCTAGCTGCCATAATAATGAGAAAGTTCTATTGAGTCACAAGTATTATCCTCCCATGTAGGATTGTAAACAGATAAACTTTATTAAATCCCTTATGATATCCCTTTGTTGATTACCTCCTTATGCTTCTCAGAGTCCTGTATTTGAAAATCAAATCTTTCTCTGATCTTTTCATCATGAATGCTTGAAAATCATCTATTTCATTGAGTGACCACTTTTTCCTTTGCAGGATTATACTGTTTCACTGGGCAGGTGATTCTTGGCTGTAATCCTACCTCCATTACTCTCTGAAATATCAGATTCCAAGTCCTCAGGTCCTTTAATGTAGAAGCTGCTAAATCTTGTATCATCCTGACTGGCTCATTATACTTGTTTCTTTCTGGATGCTTAAATATTTTCTCCTTGACCTGGGAGTTCCAGAATTTAGTTCCAGAATTCCAGTAATATTTCTGGGAGTTTTCATTTTGGGATCTTTTTCAGGAGGTAATTGGTAGATTTTTTCAATTTCTATTTTACCCTCTGGCTCTAGAATATTGGGACAGTTTTCCTTGATAATTTCTGGAAAGATGATTTTTTTTTTGATCATGACTTTCAGGTAGAGTAGTAATTTTAAAATTATCTGTTGTGAATCTATTTTCCAACTCAGTTCTTTTTCCAATGAGATATTTCACATTTTTTTCTGCCCTGTTTTTTCATTTATTTGGTTTTGCTTTATTGTATCTTGATTTCTCATAAAGTCATTAGCTTCCATTTGTTAAATTCTATTTTTTAAGAAATTATTTTCCTCAGAGACCTTTTGTATCTCCTTTTCCAACTGGCTGATTTTGCTTTTTTTTTTTTTTTTTTTTTTTTTTTTTTTTTTTTTTTTTAAGGCATTCTTCTCATTGACTTTTTTTATTTTCATCTGTACCATTTTCAATTCTTTCCCCAATTTTTCCTTTACTTCTCTTCCTTTTCAGAATCCCTTTTGAATTCTTCCATAGCCTGAGACCAATTATTAGTTTTGCCAGAGGCTTTGGATATAAGAGCTTTGACTTTGTTACCATCTTTTGATCTTCCTTTTTACCATAATAACTTTCAATGGTCAGAAACTTTTTCTGCTTGTTTACCTACCCTATTACTCAGCTTTTAACTATTTGTTAAAGTAGGGCTCTATTTCCAGGGTAAGAAGGTGCACTGTCCCAAGCTTCAGGGGTTTTATGCAGCTCTTTTCAGAGATACCTCTAGGAACCTGACCACAAGCACTCTTTTTTTCCCTGGAGCTGTTGGAAGTGTCCCTGCCTCATTGTAGTTGTGAGATTTAATGTTCCAAAGCAACAGAGTTCTGCTTTCCTGAAGCTGGGCTGAGTCTGGGGTTGGGGCTGGAGCTGGAGCTGGAGCTGCATTTGTATGGCCTGAGCTGGGACTATACCCTGGACTCTCAGCCCAGTGCCACAGACTTTTTTTTCTGATCATCCAAGTCCTTTCTGGTGTCTCCAGGCCAAGAGGTCCAGAAGCCTCCGGCATTGCTGCTGATTCAGAGGTCCTGCCTTGTTAATGCTGTGGCCTGGGCCAAACTGGGGCCTGATCTGGGGCCAGTGTTTTGCTGTTGTGGCCTTTGCTAGGATTACGCTGGTTCCACAAACCTTTTCTGCTATCCTCCTTGGTATTTCTGGACTGAGGGGTCTGGGAGACGCCAGTACTACCACTCATTCAGAAGTCGGGGCTGGGGCTGCACTGGCTTGGCTTGCACCAGGACTGCATGCCAGACTTCCACCCTGATGCCACAGATCTTTTCTGCTGACCTTCTAAGTTGCCTTCAGCTGGAAAATGTTCTACTCCATCTTTTTGGGTTTTCTGACGCTCTAAAATTTGTTTACAGTTTTAAAAGATATTTGGAGTGTTTTGGGGGAGAGGCTGGATGAATTCTTGCCTTTATTCTACCATTTTGGTTCCACCTCTTAGGAAAATATTTTGAAGGCAAATTCTTTTTTGCCTTCATTTCCAAGTTAAATTTCCAACATGTAACATACACAGAGCTGACATGCATAACTATGTAGTACATGTGCTGTAATTACTGAAAATGTTGATTAGGGTAAATCAACTATGTCACATGAGAAATATTTAAAATCATTTATAGTTCTCAATCTTCAAAGAGTTACTGGGTTCAGACAGTTGTGAAGGATGAGATACTGTCTTCTTTGAAAATAAGGCAAGACTAAGGAAACAAGATACTGAAGAAATTTCTGTATATGTCCTATATTAATCCTATTAAATCTTTTCAGGAAGTTCATACTGAGCAGGTATGATTAAAATGTATATGCCTTGTGAAATATGCCTCTCAAAAACAATGAATATGAATTTATTGAGTACCTCTGAAGAACAATTTGTTAAAAAGCAATATGTGTTAAATACTGGGCACGGTATGATGGGGGGTAAGAGATATACGTGGAAGGAGGTTACAAAAAAAAAAATTGGCCCTCAAAGAACTTATGATCTTTCAGACATTTAAGATCTTTCAGATAGAAGACAAGTACATAAATATCATAAAAAGCTCCATAAGGGTAATACAAAGAGTGTTACACATATTCCCATTATTCTGAATTACTTGTGTGTATGAAGACATGCATGTTTGTTTTTTTTTCCTGATACAATGCTTTAATTTTTATCTTTAAATGTCTTAGGATTAGCAGTGCCTGGAATATAGTAAACAATAAATGCTTGTTAATTGAGATATCATATACAGTTTTGATTTGGCTAGTAGGCATAGAGAAGTTATCAAGGTTTGCTGACTTTATGAGTCAGAATATGATAACCATGGAAGGATAATTTGATTTCTAATTTTTTTTCCCTGAGACAATTGGGGTTTAAGTGACTTGCCCAGGATCACACAGCTAAGAAGTGTTCAGTATCTGAGGCCAGATTTGAACTCAGGTCCTCCTGACTTCAGGGATGGTGCTCTATCCACTACACCACCTAGCTGCCCCGATTTCTAATATATTTTACAACTCAATTCTCAAAATGTCTTGACAGACACCATCTAATTAATACTGATAATACCTCTTGAGACGTAGGCAGGCATAATTAACTCAAAGATATCCAATAGTATCTGAATTAAAATCTTAGGTCTCTTGACTAGTTCAGTATTTTAGAACAGTAGTTTTATCAAATGGGGACATAACTAGGAACTGTGTGATCAACCAAACAGAAAGCAGAAAGATGGGTCATAGTCTTCATTCCTCTCAATAATCAATCACATTATGCATACCCCAACTTCATCTACCCTCATCTTTCACAATATTCTTCCACTCTAATCATTTCCTATTTGCCCCTAATTTGAGCCTTGCCTTAGCCCTTAAAGAAGTTATATCTGCAGCAGCTGTGCAGCTACCATTGTGCTCTTCCCTTTTCATTAATGTAAAGATAGCATTACCTTAGCCTCCATTACTTAATCACCTTGTGGCTGTGGAAAGTCCTAGGACATAACTAGGAAGAACCTGCTTCCTCTCTCTTGTTTTTTTGGGGGGTGGGGTGGGGAGGTGGGGAGTGGGAGTGGAACAGAGAGTGGCACAGGATAAGTAGGCATGGATGAGTTATCATCAATCTCATTAAGTTCTATTTTTCTTCAAACCTATCTATCTTCCAAACCTCCCAATTACTGAGGAGCATCATGCCTGCAAGTCACCTTGACTCACAACCACTATCAACCTTCCTTCCTCTTCCTGACCCTATATATATCTAATTAGTTGCTAAATCTTTGTAGAGAGGTTTCCATTGAATGATCAGGTTAAAGGCCAGATTGCCAAAGGTTTAGAAGAGGCAAAGTGGAGGACTGATTATGTATTATTTTCTCAACAAGTTTAGCTAAGGAAGAGGGGAGATATAGGACAATAGTTAGCAGGAACTGTAGGAATAAGTGAAGGAATTTTTAGGAATAGAAGAACATGGACATGTTTATAGACAACAGAGAAGAAATCAGTAGATGAAGAGAAATGAAAGATTGGAGGGTGGGGATTATAATAGGGACAATGTGCTGGAGACAATGAGAATGGATTTGAGAAAGGACATATGTAAAGAGTTGACCTTGGCAAGGAGAACTTCTTCATTAGATACTTTGTTGTTTGCCCCAGTTATTAGAATTGCTAGTTACACAATTCACCAGGATCTTTTGGGGTCCCTGATTTTAAATAGCAATTATAGAAGAGAAGGTTTAGACTGATGAGTAAGTTCAAGCTAGTCTGATCCAAAGCAGGGACTAAGAGTAAGAAATCTGACTTAACATATCAAAGTCTCCTGATGGGCTGCAAGTGGGTCATAGCTAATTGGATTCATTGGAAGCGCATTCTATAGTTTTTATTATTTATAAAATTTTTGTTGGTGCTAACCAGAAGTTACCATCAGAGGCATACTTATATAGAGAGATAATATATACAACCCAAAACTATATATTAATGCAATGTAAATAATGATAAAATTATAGAAATTATTGATACACAGTGAAACTATGCTTATCTTAGATTAAAAATAATAGCTATGAAGAAGGATACAACTTGATACAGAAGAAAAAAATGTAGAAATGGAGAGTATTTTAATAAGGGGTTTTAAGTTTTAAACACCTAAATTTTAATAGTAATGCTAAAATTTCATTTAAAGTTTACTTTCAAGTAAAGTAAGAGAAAAAGCAAGCTACATCAAGAATAGTTGCAAACATATATATCACAAAGATATTCTAAAAGTGATTTTAACAAATCCAAACTCAAAAAAGTTCAAGTTTCAAAAGGGAATGGAACTAGCCAAATCTAAGGGTGAAAAGAAGGGTTTCTTTATTTAACAAAATAAAAATTAAAAACTATCACTGTAACATTAATACTCCATGGGAATTTTAAAAATTACTTACAATATCATATAGTCCTTGGGAATCTTCATCAGCTAAAGTTAATAGTGCCACCAGTGGATATTGAGATCTAGGAACAACGCCAAAATCTTCAATTTTAGCATTATCTGGTAATTGACAGTATTTTTCTTCTTTGCTATTCTTTTTAACACTTTTTTTTTTGGGTACATGTAAAGGGAAATTAACTACTGCCATTGCAAATAAAGACATGTGATATTTTAAAAATAAAAAAAATTCATTTAGCAAAGCCTCATCTTACCCACAAATTTCAAAGTCCAAAATATTCACAGTATTTATTAAATATAAAGTCAAAAGGATACAAATGTTGTTCTCTAAAGATATATTTGTTATAAATAGCATCTTCTAGTGCTTGTGGAGTATTTATTCTGGAAATATAAACATGTTTCTGCAGTGCTTCATACAATTCTTGAACATCACAACCCCAGTAGCAAGTAAGGATGCTTTCTTCTATACAATCAGGTGTTAATGCTATGCCATCTATTTAAAAAAAAAAATACAACAAGAAAAAAAAAATCCCATTTCCTAATACATCCTTAGGTGGAATTATACATTGTGAATAAGAATAATGCTTGACTTTTCTTGGTTAGACTAATACCAGCTCTCCCAGCAATACAGAGGTTTGTGTTTCCCGAGTTGAATGAAAAAGGGTAAAGGCTACGAATTCTTGTTTCTGTCCTAGTTTGTTCCCCACAGATAAAACATTGTCACAGAGACCTAAAGAAGAATTCCATTAACTTCATTTTAGGTAACAATCTCTACCTGTAAACTCTAGTTGATAATATGCATGTAATGAGCCTGAAAAATTACCATTTTTTCCCTCCAGTGGAAAGTCCCACTCATAATCACAATTGTTTTTCAAAAGGCTTGATTTTTTTTTAAAAGTACTGCAATATTAACAACTGTTGTTTGTGTATACCAATGGTATGTATTATCCAAAACAGTGTATGATATAAAAAATCATTTATACTTGTTTTTAAAATAATTTTTCCTTATATTTGAATATGTATTCCTGGCTCTGAATACCTAGAGGCTAGTTGTAACCATGGATAACTTACTTAATTTCTGAGCTTCAGTTTAGTCGTATGTCAAAAAAATAGAGAATAATATTTAAACTACCTATCTCATGGAGTTGTTTTAAAGAAAAGACCTTTAAGTATATAAGTGAGAACTATAACACAAGTGTGCATTATGATCATTTAACTTTGCATTTAATTCATATTAAAGAAAACAGTGACATAACACATACATTCAAGCAATATTTACAGAGGGCCTATACTATGCTTTGAGAGCCATTAAAAAAACTAGACAAGACTGTACCTTCTTACAGTTTGCAGTATTTTGAAGAGAAAGATGTGTATTATGTGTCTTATAGAGTTATAAACCTGAAGTCCTATATAAGGCTTGAAGGAGAAGGGAGGAAGGAATAGATCAGAAGCTTTATGGAGGAGGTGGCATCTGAATTCTGCTTTAAAAAAAAAAAAAGCAGGAATTGGAAGGTTAAAAAAAAAAAAAGGAGAGGGAATTCCAGGCATAGAGAACAGCATAAAAGGAAAAAGAGGGATAGTTTAACAAGTGTTGTGAGGTAGGAAGGGCAGAAAGATTGGCTGAAATATCGAGTGCATGAATGTTAGTAACATGACAATGTAAAGGTTGGATGTAACCAGAAGTGATCTTGAATTTAAAGAATAAAGGAGATCCTGGAGTTTTTAAGTAGAGGAATTATAGGATTTGACATATAAAGAATATTCTGGTAAGAGGATATGATATATGTAATGCACAGGGAAAAGAATGGAGGTCAAAAGACATGTTAGGAGATTGTAGAAAAAAATCAAGTCAAGTGACAATGGAGGGCTCTCTGAGGGTGGTAACATTAGAAACAGTGGAAAAGTTAACAAATATAAGAGATTCAGAAGTGAAACAGATAGGACTTGGTAACTAAATGATAGGCTATGAGAAGCTAAGGAAAGGGATTCAAAGACTTACAAAATGGTTACAAAAATAGGAGACATAACAAACAAAGATACCACAAACAATTATGAGAAATCAGAAGTAGATTAACTGGAAGAAAAGTTGGCCTTCAGAATGTTGATTTAGAGATATCAGGGGGTATCTTGGATAGAGATCTGCTGTAAGCAAGTTGAGGTATGTGTCAGGAGGTCAAAAAAGGTCCGGCTTGGGATTTGAGCCTCAGTTGCATACAGATAGATTTGAAATAAATGAGATTGCTAAATGAAGGAGTTAGAGAAGAAAAAGATCAAGGTCAGAATACTGAAAAATATCCACATAAAAGAGTTCTGAAAAAGGAGAAACATAAATTAGTAAAAAATAGATAAGACTTAGAAAAAGTTCAGAATCTGTTCATTTTTCCCTTCTTGAAAACTTTCTATGATGAGAACTTTTAAAACACCAAAATTTCCCTACAAGAGAAATACTGGTTAGTGGAAAGAATGTTCTTGTGGAAAAGCAAAGAATGCAATTAACTAAGTCACATTAATAGAGATTTATCTGTCTGTCTGGATATCTATCTATCTCCATTCAAGAAAATATGTAATTAAGCAGAGCAAAAATTATCTTTGCTTAAGATTTTAATTTTTTTAGTACATGGTTAAAGGATACAATACTTTTCAATACTTTGTGAAATTTCTGGTTTATCAATAGTTAATTGCTCAACCAATGCTATCTATCCAGCCACAATTTATCCATCTATTGTTATGCTATATAATTCCTCCACAGAAGATACAACAAATATACTTGGGACCCTTCCTCTTATCTTCAAATTTTATGGATTTTATGGTTTTTCTAAAGACATGATTAGCCTTTTCTGTTCACATATGTATGTTTTTTATGCCACTTTGGCCATGAAAGCATGGTAAATCAAAATAGAAACTTTTGTACTTTTTCTTGTTTTTGTTTTTTTTTTTCCCCTGAAGCAATTGGGGTTAAGTAACTTGCCCAGGGTCATACAGGTAGGAACTGTTAAGTGTCTGAGGCCAGATTTGAACTCAAATCCTCCTGATTTCAGGACTGGTGCTCTATCCACTACACCACCTAGCTGCCCCTGTACTTTTTCTTAAAAAATACACTGAAAACTGTAGAGGGAAAAAAGATGAATGACAAAAATAATGACTAGGATAAATAGACGAATGAAAAAAAAAAGTATTAAGTGCTTACTTTAGATTAAGCACTACAAATAGTGAATTAAAACAGCATTTACTTTCAAGGAGTTCACAGTTGGAATAACTGGGAAAAGCATTACATAAAGGAGAGTTCAATTGCATTAGGGATGGGAAAGCCCAGTGATGCAGCTGAAATCCTACTAGAAGGTTCTTAAAGTACATTGCAAGTTCAGGTGGTAATACCCAAGAGTCTAGAGGGTATAGGGCCAAGGAGGATTTGTACAAGGCGTTCAGATTCTTACTGAAGACCTGCTGAAAGAATGAAAGACACAACAAAGGTAGCATTAGTACCTTTTTTTTGGGCCAAAATCCCTTTTTTTTTTTTTTTTTTTTAAATTAAAGCTTTTTATTTACAAAGCATATGCATGGGACATTTTTCCAATATTGACCCTTGCAAAACTTTTTGTTCCAAATTTTCTTCTCCTTCCCCCTACCCCCACCCCTAGCTGGCAGGTAGTCCAATACATGTTAAATGTTGAAATATATGTTAAATCCAATATATGTATACATATTTATACAGTTATCTTGCTGCACAAGAAAAATCAGATTAAGGAAGAAAAAAAAGAAAAACTGAGAAAGAAAATAAAATGTAAGCAAATAACAACAGAAGGAGTGAAAATGTTATGTTGTGTACCATACTCTGTTCCCATGGTTCTCTCTCTGGGTGTAGATAACTCTCTTCATCACTGAACAAGTGGAACTGGTTTGAATCATCTCAATATTGAAGAGAGCCACATCCATCAGAATTGACTGGTGTATAGTCTTGTTGTTGCCATGTATAATGATCTCCTGGTTCTGCTCATTTCACTTAGGGTGTAAATCTCTCCAAGCCTCTCTGAAATCATCCTGTTGGTCGTTTCTTACAGAACAATAGTATTCCATAGCATTCATAAACTATAACTTATTCAGTCATTCTCCAATTGATGGGCATCCACTCAGTTTCCAGTTTCTTGCTACTACAAAAAGGGCTGCCACAAACATTTTTGCACATGTGGGTCCCTTTCTCTCCTTTAAGATTTCTTTGGGATATAATCTTACTAGAAACACTTCTGGGTCAAAAAGTATACACAGTTTGATAACTTTTTGAGCATAGTTCCACCAACAATGTATCAGTATCCCAGTTTCCCCACATCCCCTCCAACATTTGTCATTTTTTCTGTCATCTCAGCCAATCTGACAGGTTGTGTAGTGATATCTCAGAGATGTCTTAATTTGCATTTCTCTGATTATTAGTGATTTGGAGCAACTTTTCATGTGGCTACAAATAGTTCCAATTTCTTCATCTGAAAATTGACTGTTCACATCCTTTGACCATTTATCAATTGGAGAATGGCTTGAACTACTACAAATTTGAGTCAATTCTCTATATATTTTATAAATGAGGCGTTTATCAGATCCTTTGGATGTAAAAATGTTTTCCCAGTTTATTGCTTCCCTTCTAATCTTGTCTGCATTGGTTTTGTTTATACAAAAACTTTTTAATATAATCAAAATTTTCTATTTTGTGACCCATAATGATTTCTAGTTCTTCTTTGGTCACAAATTCCTTCCTCCCCCACAAATCTCAGAAGTAAACTATCCTATATTCTTCTAATTTGTTTATTATATCATTCTTTATGTCTAGATAGATCATGAACCCATTTCAACCTTATCTTGATATGTAGTATTATGTATGAGTCTATGCCTACTTTCTGCCATACTAATTTCCAGGCATTAGTACTTTTTTTAAGTGTATACTTTATAAAGCCTATTTTAGATTCTATAAACCTTAATGTCATTTTGGCTATTCTGAAATTTTAAAAAGATTAAAATTAAATTTTTTTTTTTAAAATTGCCAAGAATCTGTGTTTATCTATTTGGTTTAGAGTTATGAATGCCAATTAAAACGTTTTTTGTCAGCTTGCAGTGAAATGGTGGGGATTTTTATTTGTGACTTTTTTTTTCACATTTGACCTATGTAACAGCACTTACAAAATAGATAAATTAAGTACTATTATTTGTTTTACACGTCTTCTTAAAGGTTAGCAGGTGAAAGGAAAGAAGAAAGTTAAGATCTTAGGAAATAAAATAATTTGTGAAAATATCACAATGAAAGAGTTGAGCCTATAAAATTCTATTCCCAATCAAGTATCCAAGAATATGTATATAAACAAGCGAAAGGTTTGTAATGGAAAGTGGAACTTCTTGCTTTGTCTCACACTGATTTCTTCAGTAGGAAGGGATTTCAGAGCTCAATGATTACCATAATTTATGTAGCAATAACTCCTCCCTTTTAACAACAGCAACAACAACAAACTTATGACCTTTCCTTCAATGTTTCATAAAACAACCTATGCAAACAATTTTCTTAACTAACAGTTTATGCAAATGAAGTTAACAGTTTATTACAAATTTATGTCACATAAATCTTAAATACATAATAAAATAACAAAATCATTACTGATAAAATCCCTTATAATTTTTACAGTCATAGCTTATAAAACAATAACCATAGCATGATTGTGATAAATAGGATGTTTTTGGTTTAAGGTTTCTAAAAATTCAAGTTCAGTGCTGATATTGTTATTCATAATTCTTTTCAACCATTAATCAAGGAAGTTATTTTGCCTTTATAACAGCTATAGCAGAAAACCATGTTTCACACAAATAAGGTGCTATGAAGTAGTAAAATTTGTACTGCTTTGTTTGATGAATCAGAAAACTGCTTATTCGTGTATAGCCAAAGCTAATAAGAAGGTTCAAACATTTGTTTCAATGTAATATCAAGATAAGCCTAATGTTCTTATTTAGACTATAGTGTAAGACCAAATGTTCTATATATCTGAGATAAATATAGTTCCTTATCCATCCATGTTGAGAAAATATCTGTTTTTTAAATAAAATGAAAATTAATTTTGCCAACTGGATAAGTGACCAATAAACTGGCCATGCATGACTTTTACAATTTTGCTTGCAGAGCAAATATTTTGTAAATTGGTAAACATAAAAAAAAAAAATTTGTTTGATAAATCCCACAATTCTATTTTTTTCATAAATGCATCATTTTATCTCTGGATGATAATATGAATTTGAAGACTGTGCAATGATTTGTGTACTAATTTATTTTCAAAAATACCAAATATGTAGATTTTAGGAAGAAAACTTTATCAATAAATGAATTTACTTTAATTATTTTCATCAAGAAAAAGTGGCATTTCTTTTTAAATTCAAACATGTTCCCCAAAGTAGAAAAAATCAGCATGCTTCACAATAATCCCCTTGGTACCTAAATGCTCCCACAATTTTGCAGAGTCTACCTTTTAAAAATATATCCATTTGCTATTTTTAAAAAAATAAAATTGACTTTCTTGAATTTGAAAAACAATATTGTTTAATTAATATATCTCTGACCTTTTAGACATTTCCAAATGATCCTTCTGTAGTTATCTAAAATTCAATAAATTCAAATAGAATGTTATCTTTTCTTCTAAATCAGACTCTTTTCTTATTTCTTTTGAGGGTACCAGCTACTAGTTGTCTAGGTCTACCAGTTTGGGATCATATTTAACTCTCCATTTTCTTTAACTCACTTATTTAAGTAACTAACAAGTCTTACCAGTTCTATTATGATAATGTCTTTTATTCCTATTCTTGGGAATTCTTCACTGATCTTATGCTGCAACTTGATCACCCCTAATGAGCTTTTCCACTCTATGTAGGATTAATTTTTAATTCATTAGAAGCCACTTTATTTTATATATTATCTCCATAAAGCAATATCTATAGAATTTTGCATATTACATATTACATGCAAAGTAATTTTCAAGATGAACTGGCAGCAATAGAAAGAATATAATGAAAGGCCTCATCTAGGAGATGATGTACAGGATGAGCTTTGAAGAAAATTTGGAATTCTAAGAGGCAGAGGTGTGAAGGAATTTTAAGGCATGAGGGAAAGCAGAAAAAAAAAGAATATCATATTGAAGAATAGCAAAAAAGCCAATTTAACAGGACTATGGACTGTGTGAAGGGGAGTATATAAGGACTGGAAAAGTGCATCGGAACCAAGGTTATAAAGGGCTTTAAACGTAAACAGAGGAGCTTGTATTTAATCTTAGCAATAATAAGAGCAATTTTTATTAAGAAGGAAAGTGACATAGTCAGAACTATTTTATGAAAATCAACTTAGCATCTGTGTGTTGGATGGAAAGGAGAGGAGCAGATATGTAAAGAAATGATCCAGTATTTAGTTTCTGCTATATACTAATAATATCCTAACTTCTCAGCTTCCTTTGCTGGATTCTCATCCGCCATTAACTTCAGGGTTGTGAAGATTTTTTCAAGCTAGAATGAAACCTTGGTATATTTGTAGGCACCAGGGAATGAGCCAGAAGATAGAAAAACAGAAGATTAAAGAAAGGGAATTAATGTAGACTAAGGCTGCATTAGCCTTTTTGGAGGCTCTTCTTATAAGATCCATATTGAGCTTTTTCAATGGTATCTAAGACAAACCTTGATTCATACTCAGCTTACCTCCTTAAGGACCTAAGTGTTAAATGACTATAGTCTAGTGGTAATACTTACCCTCTTCCCTTCATCTGCCTTTGATGTTTCATCCAATATGACAGAAATTTCATAACCAAAAGAGAGATATCTTTGGATAGGTATAATAAAAAAAGACAGTTGGTTTTCTGTTCTGAAAGTATGTTTATTTTTAAAATCACATTTTCTTAAAGGGATAGAATTATGTAGGCTTCCAGTAGATATTTCAGAAACAGCCCACTTACCCTTTATTATTCACAAAACAAATAGATCTCCAGTCTTTTGTAATGAAAAAGATAACTATATTGAATTACCTGGTAGAGAGGAAAGGGATTATTACTAAATAAAATTACTTGTGAGAAAAATACTAAGGTCTCCATGCAAAGTATAGCCTAAAGGAGTCACTAACATTTAAAAGTTGAGCAAATTCAATTCAGGAAGCAGTTATCTCCCTTGGATTTAGAAGATTCTGCTAAAGTGACATTTTATGTAAATATGGTACCATAAATCTCATCCTATATGACAAAAATCTTTTTCACTTTTTCCTGATGTTGCCAAGATACCAGTGGAGAAATCTAGCTGTCCATGCATACTATTGCTAGCCTTCAATATGTGACTAGCTTATCTTCTTTTTCAATGTTATATTTTTCTTATCTCTTATTCATTTTCTTAGAGAGTCCTTTTTTATTACATGATATAATCTGATAAACCTGTTATAGTCCTCTCTATTCTCCCTTATTTGATGCTAATATTCGGTTCTTGAGAAACTGGGGTAAAATATTGTTATTAAAAAATATGGGCTTTTGTTTCTGAGAGAAGGTTTAAATTTCCTGAAAGTAATCTAGCCTTTCTTTAAGACTGGGTAAAACACACTGCTTACTTGTACTGTTTGCGAATGAATGAATGAAAAAGCATGTATCAAGTGATTACTATATGTAAAGTGCTAAAGAATGGAGATATAAATATAAAAGGAAAGATACTTTATGCCTTCAAGAAGCTTACCTTCTGAAAAGGGAAACAACATCCACAAGAGAGTAGTGGGTAGGGAATTTTTGGTCACAGAAGTGACCACAGGGGTGTAATTTGACATACTCCATGAAAACAATGGAGAAGTTGATTTTATATTGGTTTGTAATTTTAGAACCAGAGGAATAGGAGGTGAGTAGGCAAGGAAAGGGTATATTCTATGGCAAAGTAGCCATCAAAGCTGTTTTTTTAATGACAGAAAAGAAGAGAGGAAAGTCAAAGTATGGTTACAGTAGCCTTTCCTGAAATGAATGTTCTGGGAGAAGGAAAGTTTGGGACAGAAATTTTTCCAGCACATTGTATCCAGGGTAGGGACTTAATGAAGAGATGTGGGAGTAGATGACCCTAGGAGAGAGTTTGTCAGAGACAGATACATAATAAATAGAAAGAAAGGGGAAAAAAACCCAAAGAAAATGAAAGGGAAAGAAAAGAAGGAAGGAAGACATAAAGAGCTGTCTATCTTAGTCTATCTTAGTACACATCATAAACTGAGCAACAGCTAAAATCTAGGTTTTTTTCTTCCTGATAACAGTTTAAAAAAAATTAAACAACCTTCCAGAATTGGTGGGAATTTCCAATTTGTAGAAAGTAAAACTAAGGATGGAATCAGCTATAAACTCCAAATAAATCTCCAGAATGTCCCCTTGGGACTTGTTAACTAGTTGAGCTCATTTTTAAGGAGTTTCTTGGAAAGTAGTTAAAAAAAAAATCTCATCCATATTAGTCTAATAAAAAATATTAAGATCAAGTTTTTGATGTTAAATGTAGGTCATGTGTAGAGAATTCTAATTTAGAAGACTACTTCACTTGTTTAAATGTTTTAATGAAGAAAGAGTAAATGTCTTCTTTTATTTTATATACATGATTGTTTTAATGATATCTATAGCCTGTTGAATTGAAAGAGCCTTTCCCCAAATAGTGGAAATATTTTTTTAACACCATCTTCCAAAGCTATTATATCCTTAAGAATGGCTGAATAAAATAAGAAAAATATGACTCATATTTCCTGTCATAAACAGATAATACAACAAAAATTTCACAAGTTAACATAACAGATTATTTCAAGAGTGTAAAGATAGTTGCATTTCTATGAAAAATGAAGCCTACGGTGCCACACTGTAGTCTAAAACCAACCTGGACTTCTAGAAGTACAACTGTCATGGAGCCAAAAGTTCAAAATTCCAGATAAGATCTTTTTGACCTTGAAGAATAATTGTCACAGCTAAGATTTCTTGTTAATTCGGCTTTAGCACAACGATGATGGAAGCATCCACAAAGTTTCATAACCCTTTCTCTATGCCAATAATTTCTTTTTAAAAAAATTAATATTTTTGTATTTGAAAAAATATATTTTCTATCCCTCCCACCTCTTCTTGGCTTGAAAAAAAGGGAAAAAAATCTTTGTAATAAATATGCAGTCAAGCAAAACAAATTGTGATAGATTTATACAAAATAAAATATGTCTCAATCTCTGTCAGGAGTTGTACCAAGGATTAATTGCCAAAGTGATGGTCTCTTCTCAGTCCTCAGCCCTTTTCTGACTGCTCTCTCTTCCAAATGCTCCCTTCTCTTTTTTCATGATATGGTTTCCCTATTAGCAGATCACTCCTCAGTCTCTTTTGTAGGCTCATCATTCATATCATTAACCCTAAAAACTGTTATTCCTCATAGCGTTTCTAGACTCTTTTCTCTGTTTTCTCTATACTCTCAGGAACCTTATTAATCCACCTGGATTTAATTATTATATGTGCATACCCATCCCTACTCTCTCCCCTGAGTTGCATAGATCCCACATGAAATACTGAACATTTCAAATTAGATGTCCTAGAGATATATCAAACTGAATACTTTCAAAACTAAACTTATTTTTCTCCTTAACCTCACCTCTTTTAAACTTTTTTATTTATTTTAAATACATGACATCTTTTCAAGATTCCAGATTATCCTTAGTGCCTCACTCTCCCTCAATTCATGTATTAACAAGTCTTGCTTATTTCTACTCCATATATCTCTTGAATCCAAACTCCATAATCCCTTCTTTCCACTCAAATTTGGATAAGGGGCTTGTTTCCTCTCACCTAAATAATTAACAACTTCCAAATTGTCTCCCTACTTCACGTCTCTCACCACTTCATTTCACTGTTGCCAAAATAACTTTCCTTAAGCATAGATCTCATTATATAAGTCCTCTATTCACCCAACTCCAGGGCTTTCTCTGGCCTTCAGTACAGAAGTTCTTAATCTTTTCAGCAGAATAATGTTTTAAATGCATAAAATACATTGGATTCTAAAGAAAGTCAATTACAGTTATCAAAATATTTTTAAAAAGCAAGTTCATCAACCTTAGGTTAAACTTGTTCCCTCATCACTGCTTTAGAATTAAATGTAAACTCTGTCCTCAACTAATTTTTTCAGCTTCAATGGACATTTCTTCCCTCCCATAGGGCATTCTACCTTCCATATCTGTGGGAGATTGTACTGGTCACTTCTTCACCTTTGCCTTAAACTACTTTTCTTTATTTAAGATGCAGTTCAAGTATCATCATCTCTATGAAGATTTTCTTGATTCCCTCAATTACTAATGTTTTTCCTCTCAAAATTCTCTGTATATTTAAGTTTATATATGTTCTTGTAATTCTCTTCTTCACATGACAACTTTATGTTAATTGTATCAAGCCCTATAATACTATAGAACTTCCTCAATGAGATCTATAATCCCTGAAAATGGATTTGTTTTGCCAATACATGTTGGAAAAATTTAAATGAATACCTGTTGTACAGAATGACATGCATGCAGTAAATGGGTAGACCACCCTTGAAGTAAGCAGACTAGATTGGATTTGGGAAATCATTTGGTACTTTCAACAATCCTAAGCAGTTGCTCCTTGACACATATACACAATTTTTTAAACGAAATATTAATTCTATACTAGATAACTGCAGATCATAGAACACCATGATTTCCAAACTCACATCACTAAGAACATGGTTCCATTGAAGTGCTAAAATGTGCTATCAGTTAATGCTAGAGCTCTTTCTTCAGGACTTTGTCAAAAGGTTGCTTTCTTAATAGATAGCATGAAGACCATATTTCAACCTTGGTAAATATTTGAATTTTGCAGTTTCAATTATAAATGAATAGTATCAGGAGCAAGAAGGTTAGGTCATCAAAATGTAATTATGATTTCAAGATTTTCTCCCTATAAGCACTCATATCTATATCACTCAGTTAACAATTACCCACTACATGTAAATATGAATTTTATATATATGTTGTATGACCTCAACTAGGCTATGTAAGATACATAAGAACAAAGGCCAAATATGGGGCATGTTTCTCTCCCCCCTCCCCGCCCAATACATTATGTGCAATAGGCATTCAAAAACATTTGCTAATCATTATATTAAAATGACATAAAAATGATATTACATTGTGCTTTGCCACTACACCCTACTGACCATGGAGCTTTTCCATCTAGTTTGCAGTTAAAGCTTCTTAAATGTATTATCTTGATGATTAAAATGTAATTTCTGTGAGCACTGCAGTGGCTACCTCCATTTTCTAAATGAATTCCCAGCATTTGGCTCAGTGTTTTGCATATATACTAAGAGCTTAATAAATGCTTTCTTATTCATTCATTCATAAAGTCATATTTATTTTTGATGGTACAGTGATTGTGACTAAGATCTGAAATAACTATTGCAGGAAATCAAATGAGATAGTGTGAACAAAAAGATTGAAAACTGTTAAACATGATATAAATTTAAATTGGTTTAAATGTTTATTGTTTTTTACTGTATTTGTATTTGGAAATATCCATTATAATAAACTTTTCATGTTGGTACTTCTTCAATATTTATTAATTTCTCCGGAATAAACTGCATTCTTGATTTTCTTCTTTAAGCCAGGCAAGAGAATATCAGAAAGTTCTTGACATGTGAGGAAATTTGCTAATTTTAATGCTATATGGTCCCAATATTCATTTCACGTTGTCCCCTTTGCTTTAGCATACTTGATACTGCCCTGAGTCATACCTGTTCACTCTCATATCACAGTCATATCATCTTAAGAGTTAGACATGATCTCTGAGATTATCTAAGTAAATAAGTAAAGAAGAAAATAGACTCACCATTCTCAATTATATGGATTCTCAAACAAATTTTCACAAAAGTTTTAAACTGTCTTATAAATGTTTTAGGAAAGTTGTTTTTAAAAAATTTATAAGACAATTTATAATAGTACATTATAAAATCAGAGCTGGAAAAGACCTTAAAGATCACCTAGTTTCGAATCTTCATTTTACAATGACTTGACCAAGATCACAAAAACATAAGTAGACTCTAAAACTCAAGTCCTCTGATTCCCTATTTAGCACACATTATACTGTACCACACTATCAATTTAGTCACTGAAATAATTAATTTAATTATGTTGACTTTTACGAATAATCGCAATAATATAAGAAGTACTGCTAGTGAAAACCTTTCTACCTCTTGAATGAAATATTCCTTTCCTGCTATGCGAAGTTTCTAGTCTTTTCTTCATCTGAAGACAACAATATCCCCTACCCACCCATTTACAGAGAATAAAACTGATAGGTAAGGATTTCCCAAATGACTCAAGAGACAGAATCCAAATAGAAACTATCTTCATGTCCTCCATTTATAAAAAAAATCACAATTCAAAATGGGGGGACGGGGATGAACCTCTGCTCTGTTTAGAGTTTTTTTAAAAAAACTTTTTTATGATGATATTCAGGAACTTGAAATAAAATTAATTTTGACTAGCCCTCATTCTCAGAATAACCAATAAATACATCTAATTGAAAGTAAACTACTGTTTAATTAAATCTTTGTATTTAGCACAACTCTATATTAAACAAGTACCTTTGGCATATTAACGTTATTAATGAGACCATCTCCTTCTTAAATTATCCTGATTCCTCACTGCCTCTAATCTAAATTTATCAGGATATACGATTTCAACCATGTGAATACTACTTCCACTGAGTCAAAATGCAATCATTCTATGATTCAGTAAAAACTTTCCTAAGTTATTCTGACAGGAAAATAAAAATCAATCACTATGAAAGCCAACCTTTTCTGAATATCACTTATTTGGTTTTCTACTGACAAACACAATCTGTGTGGCCATACCTGAAGAAGCCTTTTCTTTTTGTTGTTGTTGAGTTGTTTCAGTCATGTCCTTGTGACACCATTTTGAGTTTTTCTTGGCAAAGAGCTGGAGTGGTGTGCCATTTCCTTCTGCAGTTCATTTTACAGATGAGGAAACTGAGGCAAACAGTTTTAAGCCTTTTCAGTTTTGTTAAAATTGCTAGAGCTTGTACTCCATTAATATAGCCTTTGAGAACCTAGAGTCATATCTATTCCATGATGATGCAGAAGAATAGGACATTATTGAAGGGCTTCCTATTTATTTATTTATTCTATCATGTTTATTCAAACACTACCACATCTCACACCTCTCACTTTTAAAGAGATATTTTTAGGATGAGATATATGATATATGATATATATATTAGATATATCTAATTCTTCCCTCTCAATAGCAAGATTATCTTTGATGTTATGTTATCATGTTACCATTTTATCTTCTTTTCATTTTTAGTTAAAAGTTAATGAACTATTCTTACCTAACATCCAGATCTAGTATTTTATAATATCTAATACAATATTCGATACATGCTCAATCAGTATCTGTTGATTTGATTTTGCTCATTTCTAAGAAGAATAACAATTTACAATGGAAGAAATAATACATGGGGAAGCTATTCCTCTCAGCTTCATGCCATCTCTAAATTCATAATTTGATTTTATCCAAGTCATTGATATGTTGATTGACAGAGGATCTACAGAGGGAAGAGCTAGTAGGCCAATTTGACAGCTGTGTAGAAAATGGACTAAAGAAGAGAAAGAATATATGCAGAGAAAACAATTAAACCACTGAAAAGTGATGAGGTTCTGAGTTGGTGTGATGGCTGTGGGAATGGAGAGAAAGGGAATGAAGAAATGTCATGGAAGTAGAATCTACAAGATTTTTCAACTAATGGGAAGGAAGAGTCAAGGATAGTTATAAGATTATAAACTTGGGAGGATAGAGTTGTTTGGAGGACAAGCAAGCCTAACTCAGAAGATAATTGGTTTTAGATATATTGAGATTGAGGTGCCTGTGAGGCAATAAAGCAGCAGAGATGTCCAAAAAGCAGCTGACAATGTAATACTGTAGTTTAAAAAAAGAGATTAATTTTATTAATATATTGGGAATCATCAAGGGAAAGAGAGAAAACAATACCTGGAGGATACCTCACACTCAGGAGAGAAAATGGATGATATAGCAAAGCTGACTAAAAAAGAGCAGGCAGGCAAAAGAGGAAACAAGATAAAGCAGTCACAGAAATAAAAGGAGGTATGTCCAGAAGGTAAAAGTGATTAACAATATTAAAAATATTAGAAAGGTCAAAAAACAAAAAAAAGATAGGAACTGAGAAAGATACCATGGACTTGGGAGTCAATGAATTTGAAAACTGACCTTGTCACTTTTGTGTGTGACTTCTAGGTCTCAATTTCCTGACCTATAATATGATTGGTTTGAACTGGATAATTTCCCTAAGGTCTCTAAATTCCCAAGTCTTCTGATTATTCTAGATCTACATTCAATTAATTTTGGAAAAGACAACCAGACTTAATACATTCTGACAGTAGCACAATGAATAAATAAATACATTAAAATTTTACTTCATTGATATTGGAACTTGTTCATCAATATAGATCATAGTGTTCTATAATTAGTTGATCAGAGTTGACTAAAGCTCAAAAAGTCAAGTGGCTTGTCCATGGATGCATAGTTAATAAGTATCAATGGCAGGAATAAGCTCAATCTTACCACTTTCATTTCTAGTAGTCTATTCACTGTCATACTTCTTTAATCAATTAAAAGCACCAAGAACCTTAAATATGAATTAAAATTTAGGAATACTATATAATATATGAGAGTAAAAAGGGCTAAGGGAAAGGGATTGGAGACAAAGGAAGCTATGAGAAATAAACACTAACTTGTGATTGAGGCTGAAGTTGGATTAGTGATCACTAAACCAAAAGGATTCTTGACTTGTTTCATCTCCTTTTTGGATACTCTTGTGTTGAATTCTATCTCTTCTGAATTTCTCAGGATTACTGGAACCTCCAAACCAAACCTAAAGAAAAATAAGGAAAATTAAAGTAAAAACAGTTTAAATTCTAAAAGGAGTCTTATGCTAAATTTTCAAAGTATTTTACAATACTTTTTATTAAATTCTGCATTTAACACTGCAGAAAACCAGCAATTTGCACTGTTAGACTACATATTCATGTGTTTAGGTGGATCTATTCTCTAATCAATGTGGGTATTTATTCCAAAAATGCAGATCACAATTAATATATGCTTACTCATTTTGTGTATTCTTGTCCATGTCCTTCTACAAGTTTACTACAGTGAGTCTATTTATCATTCTGGGGTACCTTCTCCCAAGAATACTTGTAGTCTGTTCATTATTTATGTCTCATTTTTGTCATATGATCACCGCCTCTCCTTTTTTCAATCTCATATTTCTTTTATGAAATTCTTTACATAGACTCCTTTGTAATTCCTTCTTTTTAACATGTTTTAGCTCACTCATGCTCAATATACAACTTTACAATATCTTTAGCTCTAATTCTTATGAGAATGTGGCATCTTATGACTCATGGCACATATCACATGGAAGTACCTTAGTATTTTTTTTAAAATAGTCCTTTAGTTCAGGGAGAAGCTTGAGAATCATTAAAAGAACCTAAAGGCAATATACCCTACATTTCTACGTTTATTCATCTTTAGACTTAACTCACTGTCTCTCTGCAGTATTCATTAAAAAAAAAATACTGCAAGATAAATAGTCTGTTTTTACTTACCATTTTTTTACTTTTACTTATTATGTTCTTAACTTTAGGCATTCATAATGTTGTTTTTGTAACAGACTCTTTAAATGATTATGATCTAACTGAAAAAGCTTTGCAAGGTTTCAGGGTTTGACACAATTGGATCAATGCCAACCACAAACCAAAGTTTTATGAGGATTTTACCATTCGTGGGAATTCCTTTTTCTTTTTACTTGGAACTTGCATTGGTAATGCTTCCATGATAGTGGTGAGCAAGCACATATCTTCCTAGATATTAATGGTAAGAGAATAGAAAATGGTTATCTGTGTTGTATCTTTCAAGGAATCTTGAACAATTTTTACCTGTATGTGGGAAATATTTTGTTAGAAAACAATCTTTTAAGGCAGTATTTTGCTCTACCAAGAAAGAAGATTTTCATAATCAAAAACCAGTTCTGTGGCATAGTGTATTCTTTATGATTGTCAGTTAATGATGTGATAGTATAGATTTGGACTAGTATGTAATATTGCTTGCTAAAGCTTTTTTTTTTCTTTCTAATGTTCTCATGTCAAGGATACCCTCAGTATATATGTATTGGAATCTTTACAAACTGTTAAGCCATTAGAGTTGATAGAGACAATAATTATCTAATTTAGCATGGTTCAATATGATTGATTTGATCTTAGAAGGAGATATTTTGGGCCAGAACTTGAAACAAGGTACTAAGTACAACTGATAGAAACGATGCTTGTGTTCACACCTTTAGAGAGCTCATAGAAGCAAGAAATATTTAAGTACTCATTGGAGTTCACATGTTTGGAAGATTTTCAGGGTTTAGAAAGAGATATCTGAATTCACACCTCCCTTGAAGCTATTAGGGCCAGAGAGCATGCTGGGAGATATCTCACAATCCTACTCTCGGAGAAGCAGCATAAATACAGCTCCAGTGAGCCACTCGAAAGAGTTACTTGGGAACATTCCCAGGGGTCAGAGAGGAGTACTCTGGGAGGAAGCCTACAAGCCTTCTCTCAAAGGCAAGAGAGAGGAGTACTCTGGGAGGAAGCCTACAAGCCTTCTCTCAAAGGCAAGAGAGAGATTCATTGCATCTTCCACCTTGGTGCTGGCTGGAGTCTGAAGGACAAACCTTTGGATTTGGAGACATTCGGAGGGAGCTCTTGGAACCAAGCAGAGAGATAGGCCTCTGAGCTAACTGGGCTATATTGAAGGACACAATAAAAGATCTGAACTTTTACCAGCTGGCTGCAATTTTGGAGTAATTATTTATTTCAACTGAGACTAAGGCTGCCTTCAGAAAACCTCCCCGAGAAACCTGGTCTCCCAGAGAGAACCATCTTATATTATTATTTTAAAGAACAAAAACACCAACATATATGTAAATTATTTTAATAAAAAATTTGTATATATGAAACATTACATAAAATTTTAAGTTATGTTTTCTCAGTAGCCCTTAGGGAAAGGGAGAGTTAGTGAAAGGACTTATATTTTCCCCATCTTTTTCATATTTTTTCTTTTAGATATTCTTGAGAATTAAACCACTATAAAGCCCTAATAATTGTGTCATCTCATGCACAGATTCTTCTATGCACACTTGGCCTAATGTACCTACTTTTATCACATTAGTTTTCTTCTTTATCATATATGCTTCCTCTAAAAGCACACCCAGAATTCTAATGTTAAAGTCCAAATGTAATAGCTCCATTATACCTTCAAAGAAATTGTTCTAAAAATTGCTGCTTAGGGAGGATTCTGGGAAGATGTAGAAGTAAGTCAGTAAATTTCCAGATTTTTCCCACAAACAGAACAAATTTGTGCTTCAGGGCAAACATAGACTGGTAAAAAAATTAAGGAGACTTGAAGGCAAAACAGGGCTCCTCCAGGAACAATCCAAAAAGATCCAAAGAAGGACTCCAGGCTAGGATTAACCCATGTGAAGTGCAAACACCTCTAGACTAGCTCCACAGAAACACTGAATGGGAAGCCCTGGGAATAGCTGGGTTTGGCTGAAGCCTCAGCAGGAATCATAGAAACTTTCACCTCCTGGGTTATATGTAGAGTCTAGGGTCAGAGTCCAGGAAGACAAAGGGAACCTTGGCTGATTAGAAATGGCAGGTCCAGCTAGGTTGAAGAGACAGGATTCTGGACACTTATCACCATACCAGTAAGTACAAAAGCAGTGGGGCAAGGATGTTGCTGGCTGGTGGCACTTGTAGGAGGGTGGAACTTTAGGTTTAGGGTTCCAGTCAGAGGAGAAAGTTCAAGTGAGGCTAGAAGCACTATACCCCTACTCCACCATTAGAGGTGCTTAAACTAATATTTATCACTTAAAAAAAAAAAAAGAACCAGCATATAAGAATTCAACCATAGAAACTTTCTATGGGAACAGGGAAAACCAGGGTTCATCTTTAGAGGAGGATAATGAAGTAAAAAAGTCTTTCTCTAACCCCAAAAGTAATGTTAAATGGCTGCCTGCCCAGAGAGAATTTATAGAAGAATTCAAAAAAGAATTTTAAAATCAAATGAGAGACATTGAGGAAAAACTAGCATTCATCCAAGAAAAATAAGATTATGAAAAAAAAAAAGTTATCTAATAGAAAAGGAGATAGTGTCTTAAAGATGAAAATAACTCACTGAAAGTTAGAATTGGGCAAGGGGAAGCCTGTCAAGCTATGACACCAAGAAATAACAAAACAATATAAAGAATGAAAAAATAGAATAGAATATGAAACATCTGATAAGAAAAACAAGAGATCTAGAAAACAGATTGAAAAAAGAAATTATAATAATAATTGGACTAAGTGAAAGCTGTAACCAAAAAGTAGTTCTTGACAAAATAATACAAAAAATAATTCAACAAAATTGTCCTGGACTGATAGAACAAATGGAGAAAACAGAAATATAAAAAAATGCGCTGATTACCACTTCAAAGAGCGTGTTTGTGAAAAAGATATAGGATTATTATTGAAAAATTTCAAACCCCTCAGATCAGAGAAAAATTTTTGCTAGAAACAAGAAAAGAACAATTCAAATATCCAGGAGCTATAATTAGAATTGTATAAGACTTATCAGTACCCACAGTAAAAAACTTCAGGTTCTGGAATCATGTCTACCAAAAATCAAAAGAAATAGGCTTGTGGCCAAAAATATTATATCCAGCAAAATTATCTATGATAATAAATAAGAAAAAAATGGACATTTAATGAACTTGCAGATTTTCAGGGCCTTCTATCAACCAAACTCTAAATAGAAAAGAGGAGCCAATATCAAAGATCAATTTCAAGGAACTCACCACAGATAAATTATTTATGTTTTTTACATGGAAATATTTACCACATATTTAAGACTGACATCAGTAATATGGCAACTCAAAAGAACTATTTATATGAATGAGGTGAAGAGGAAGAATAGAGACAGAAGTCTTAGAGGGGAAGGAGGGCTCATAGTTTTGAAAACCTATTCAAGTCGGGAATGAGTTAAATAGGCAACACTACATATATCATATGTATATGATACATATAGGGTATATGCACATATAGCACCCTTCAAAATTTATAAAGAACTAATGGGGGAGGGAAACAAAGGATGGGAGAAGAAGACAAGGGAGGGATCCATGGAGGTTAAGTAATAGCAAGACAAGTTAAGGAGCAGAATTAAAGTACATGAGTTAGTAGGGATAGGAAAGAGATATACACAAACCCTGCAACAGGGAGCAGGAGTGAATATAGATACATATTTCATATATATATATATATATATATATATATATATATATATATACATACATGTATGTCTATGGATGGATATCAATGTATGTGTGTATATGTATATGTATGGGTGTGTATGTGTACATGTGTGTATATATTTATTAAATATATGTGCTCAACCATAGCCTGCTTGGGGGGAGTAAGGGGGATGAAAGGGGAAAAAAACAATAAAGTAAAAAAAATAAAAGCACAGCACAGAACAAAAGAACAACCTACAAGGAAGCAAAGATGGACATCCATGAATAATATTTCTTTTACTATTATATATCCTTGAATTGGAAATTTATTGTTATATATTTTGAATCCTCCTTGATGTTCTGCTTGCCACATGACTGTTCTGTTTTGCTTTGTTTTCCCTTTCTCCCTTTCTTTTTTCTATTCTTTTTTTTTAAATAAAAGGAAAAAAAAACTGATGCTGTTCTTTTCCATCTTTTGTTTTTCTTTCTTCCAGTGTTATATTTAGCTGTCATCAATGATTTTTTTTAATTGGATCTCTCACAAAGCCTTCCTGAAAACTAGTTTTTCTATCCACTGTTTCATGTTATTATATGAGATAACTAAGACTGATTTCAAAATTATTGCTATAGATGTGAGTAGGATTCCAGAACTATCAGCCCTCCTCCTCCATCTAATTCCTGTGTCAGTTCCTGCTCTCACACCTTATTCATTTAAGGGATTCTGTCTATTAATTAAATTCTTTGTGTAATGGGCCAGAACTCTGAAACAAAGATTCTTACAAGGTGTTAAGTCAGTGGAATTGATAATACAATGGTTATCTAGTTTAGCATGGTGATTAATAGTTCTCTAGTTCAGTACATGTACTTAGTACTTAACATAGTTCTACAAGATTGACACCTATTCTACAAGATTCACAGTTATGATGATGTAATTATAATAAGCTGGGACAAACTCAGCCAGATTCATTCATTCTATCCACACCACCATGGTGGCAGGCCTGTCCTTCTTCATTTCTCCAATAAGATCAAGGCCTGTCTAAGCCAGAGACAGATTCAGAAGGGCTCGGGGACAGACTCGGAGAGGGCTTGGAGACAGAGCCAGAGAAGACAGTGGCTGGAAGCTGGAGCACAAGCCTTCGGGCTGAGATAGACTTCAAAACAGAGACCATCGTGGTGGTCCTCCTGCCTCCCCCACAGAAACCAAGACACCTTCTGGAGGACCTCAAGAAAGCTAGCCTAGGCCCCAGGCAAGGAAATTAGACTGTTAAAGAGATAATTAAGAATTTGGACTTTAACACCTGGCTATTCTCATGGTGATTATTCTGCTGAAATGAAGGCTGCCCTAGAGACCTTCATAAAACCAACCAGAACACTACATTTTGGCGATGACACGTGGGGCTAAGGACTTACATCTGTGACCCAGAAATTAGGGTGAGTACAAAAACAGACAAGAAGGAAATTTTGTGAAGAGCTTAACTAGTGTTTCAGCTGAAGTGGGACAAATGTTTAGAAAGGAGTCTTCACCACTGCAAGGAATATGTGTAGAGTGCATAGTTAGACTGATAAAAAAAACAAGTTTGATTATAACTTGGAAGCGGATCATTGAACTCTTCAAAACATTAAAATACATATCTCCTTGGTTCTCAAGGAAGAAGAACTGGATCCAGACAAATGGAAACTAGTGGGAAAGGAACTAATAGAACATTACAATGATAATGGTCCTAATTCAATTCCTAAAGAAACATTCTATACATACAACTTAATACATTTGGCTTTAGGAAATTACATAAGTTATAAATAAGGAAAAAGAAAAAAGTGCAGGAGGCAGAGGATACAAACTAGGTGAAAAGCATAAAGAATTATACAAGAATGGAATTAAGTACAAGGCTGATGAAATTAAAGAATGTGGTGCTTCACAACAGGAGCCATTAGGGCATTCCCCATCCCCTGATTTACTCCCCTCAATTAATCCTTCATGGGTGGAGAGAGAAGGGGGAGAGGAGCAGTGACACAATCAGCACCACCTATGAAGCAGCCTATGATACGATTACAAAAAGCACTAGTTAAAGCTAAAAAAAAAAAGGACAGGATATATCTGATTTAAAAATAAATGCATACTCTGTTATTCAAGAGTTTGACTCTTCAGGTCAACAAAGCAGAAGATACACTCCTTTTGATCTGGAAAAAAATCAAGGATTTGAAAAAGGGTTGCACTCTTTATGGGGCTACATCGTCTTATGTTAAGATGGTACTAGAGAATTTGGCTTATGAAATTTTAACCCTTAGTGATTGGAAATATATAGCAAGGACATGTTTAGAACCTGGACAAAACTTGTTGTGGATTTCAGAGCACAATGAAATAGGCAAATTGGAGTTAATATACAAATCACATTTGACCAACTAACAGGTAAAGGTCAGTATGCAGACACTTTAGCACAGATTAATTACTCTTTGATAGCATATGAACAAATTGCTGCTGCTATCAAAGCATGGGGCTTCCTCCCAGGACGAAAAGATGGAGGGGAAGCCTTCATGAAAACAGAGCAAGGCCTTAATGAACCCTTTACTGATTTTGTGGTACATCTTCAGACAACTGTCATACAAATGATTGGTGAAAATTCAGCAACAGGAATAATAAACAACTTGTTAGAGAAAATGCTAATGAGGATTGTTGAAGAATTATACTGGGACTACACAAAGATGCTCCTTTAGAGGAGATCTTAAGATGCTGTGCCACAGTGAGCACAAATGCCTTTTATACTCAGGGTTTATGTAGAACATGGGAAGACAAGGTCCCTCTTGGCAAGAGACTTCCAGAGACTCGTTGATGCTTTCAGTGTGGTAAAGTAGGGCATCTGAAAGCTCAATGTTGGCATAGAGATAGAGTGAGAAGACAGGTGAGAGAATAAGACCCAAAACCCTATATCCAAAATACAAGGGCTTCCACTGGGTCTCAGAATATAGATTGACCCGGGGAAATGAGAGGTGGGGCCCAGGTCCAAGACCTCAAAGAAAAAACATGTGGGGCCTGATAGCAGCCAAGGTTACACCCAGAGAGTCTTTAGAAGTTCAATACTCTAATATGATCAATCAGTCAAAAAGCAATCAGATGGGAGAAAGGGATTATAATTGGTAGAATACAGGATTTTTAACCCAACAAAAGAACAGTGTCCAGTGCAAGCAGCTCCAATATAATCTCCAGGTGATGTGGAGAAATTCTGAAAGTGGTGAATGGAAAGGACCAGATAGGTTAACTGCTTAGGAGAGAGGGTTTGCTTGTCTCTCTACACATGGAGAAGGAATCAGATGAGTGCCAACGAGCACCTTGAGAGAGACAGATAAAGAGAAAAAAATCTCGAAATAAAGGAGATCTAAGATAAGACTGTTGCAAAACTTCAAAACCAGCAAGAATTATTGGATTCCCTGAGACATAAGACTGATATAGGACTTCAAAATCTGCAGAAATCATTGGATTCCCTAACACAAGATGAAACTATTGCAGGACTTCAAAACTTGTAGGAATTCTTGGATTCCCTGACACATGTGAAGTAATGGACAATAGATTGGTTTTAGACTATTTCTAGGACTTATGGACATGTAAATTCCTCATGTTGATTCATTGTTTGTTACATCACTACTAGCCTGTGCTATATTGCTATGTGATTGAGTAATACTTCCCATGTTGATGGATTTATGTATATCTGACTCAAGTGAGACCCTTCAGAAACCCGCTAATCTGGTTTGATTCCCCATTTCCCTTTGGTGTTTTCATTTCCCTTCCTGCGATGTCAGGGAGGGTGTGATCACCTCCTTTTTTGGTGTTTTCATCCCCCTTTTTTGAGAAGTCAGGAGGGGTGTGATCACCTCCTTTTGGGGGTTCTCAACCTCCTTGAGAAGTCAAGGGAAGGTGTGACCATCTGTTATAAAACAAAAGAAAGGAGGAGATGTAGAGAGCCAGAACTCTGGAGAAGCATACTTGAACCAAGTTGACTCAGAGAACTTGATAAAACAATGGTTGGTTTACCTCCAGGTCTCTGGGGCAGGCTTCCTTTCAGCAGAATAATCACCCCCAGAATAGCCAGATGCTAAAGTCCACATTCTGTATTATCTTCATAATAGTCTAGTTTCCTTGCCTGGGGCCCGGGCTAGCTTTCTTGAGGTCCTCCAGAATGTGGCTTGATTTCTTTAGGGAAGTCAGGAGGACCACCACGATGGTCTCTGTCTGAAGTCTATCTCAGTCCCAGGGCTTGTGCTCCAGCCTACAGCCATTGTATTCTCTGGCTCTGTCTCCAAGCCTTCTCCAAGTCTGTCCCTGAGCTCTCTCCGAGTCTGTCCCTGAGCCCTCTCCAAGTCTGTCCCTGAGCTCTCTCCAAGTCTGTCCCTGAGCACTTCTGAGTCTGTCTCTGGTTCAGATAGACCTTGGTCTCAGTGGAGAAATGAAGGACAGGCCTGCCACCATGATGGTGTGGATGGAATGAATGAATCTGGCTGGCCAAGCTTGTGTATACTATTATAATTACATCATTATAACTGTGAATCTTGTAGAATAGGTGTTAATCTTATAGAACTATATTAAGTACTAAGTACATGTACTGAACTAGAGAACTATATTAATCACCATGCTAAACTAGATAACCATTGTATTATCAATTCCACTGACTTAATACCTTGTAAGAATCCTTGCCTCAGGGTTCTGGCCCATTACACTTTGCAAAATTCACACTGGAGACTTTGCCAGAAGAGGCCAGAATGATTCTTTGAAGAACAGCTCTCTTTCTACCCTCTGATCTGTTTGACTGGAAAACATTAAATTAAGCCCCTAAAATGGTTTTGGATTGACACAACCCACAAATATTTGGCGTACAACACAGTTTCAGAAGAAGATACTTTGGAAGAACTTCAGAACAGGTCTGTTTCAAACCAGTATGGGACATTCTGTTGAGCCCAGGGCAAGGAGGTGGAATAGAGTGCCAGAGCACTGCAGTGTCCAAGCACCAGGGAATTTTCTATGAGGCTCTTAAGCTACTCTGTCCTGGTTACAAGTGGCTGGTTAGCAGATTTGCTGTGAAACACTCCAAAACAAATACAAAAGGCAAATTGTAAGCCACTAAACCCTGAGATTATCCAGCTCCAGAAGTTAGAAACACTGGCCCCAGGGCAAACTTAAAGCTGTCACTCCTTTGCCTTAAGAGCAGACCTTAACCCTTAAAAAATGAGCAAAAAAGCAAAGAGAACTCTGATCATAAACAACTTTTATGGAAAGAGAGAATAGATCTCAAACCCTGAGGTTTCTAAAGGCCAATCAACTCCAGATGAAGCCCCAAAAGCTGGTACCCATTTCACAAAGTTTTCTTGGATCTTTCAAAAGGATCTTAAAAGGATCATAAAAGAGTTATGAAAACTCCTTAAAAATAGATTTGATGAAATGGGAAAAGCATATAATTCCTTATAAAACAGATATGTAAAAGATACCAATTCACTGAAAAACAGAATTTGTGAAATGGAAAAAAATGCAACAAAATTGTAGCTACCTTATTCTTAATTATCTAAATCAGAGGGAGCAGAAACTTAAATAACAAAGATTTGAACCAAGAAAATGTTGAACTTTCTTACATAACCAGTAACTGCACTTCCAGTGCCAAGACAGAAGAATGAGGTTTTAATAAACCCTTTGAATACCTCTCAAATCCTGCTCCAAACAACAAGAAAACTGTCTCAGAGTTGATCTAAGAGCAAGAAAGCAGCTTACCAACCCCAGAGAAAAGATTTCTCTCATTGAGGTAGAGGGAAAAGGGTTGAAAAGGAGCAGCGGCAGCAGCAGCATTGAGCCTCACAACAGGAGCTCCAAGACAACAGACCCTACTGCAAACCTGCAGCTACCTAGGCAAGTGAGCAGTTAGTTCAGGGCAGCAAGACTCCACCCCAGTAACCTCATTGTAGAGAAGCTCTGCCTTGGAGCTGGCCAACAGCAAAAAACTTGTCCTTGGGGTCTAACAGCAGAGAGTTTTTCAAGTAATCTTGCAGGATATGAAGTCACTATCTGACAGAAACTGCTGGAAAAATTGGAAATTAGTATGGCAGAAACTAGGCATTAACTTTTACTTAACATCATATACCAAGATAAGGTTGAATTGGGTTCATAATTTAAACATAAAGAGTGATATTATAATTATAAGGATAATTTATCTCTGAGATCTGTGGAGAAGAAATGAATTTGTGGCCAAAGAATTTGATTCATTATTGAATGCAAGATGGATAATTTTTATTATATTAAGTTAAAAAGTTTTTATACAAACAAAAACCACGTAGACAGGATTAGAAGGGAAACAATAAACTGGGGGAAAAATTACATTCAAGGGTTCTGATAAAAGCCTCATTTCTGAAATATATAGAGAATTTACTCAAATTTATAAGAATTCAAGCTATTGTCCATTTGATAAATGGTCAAAGGATATGAAAAGGCAATTTTCAGATGATAAAATTAAAACCATTTCTAGTCATATAAAAAGGTGCTCTAAATCACTATTGATCAGAGAAATGCAAATTAAGACAACTTTGAGGTACCACTATACATATCTCAGATTGGCTAAGATGACAGGAAAAGATAATCACAAATGTTGGAGGGGATGTGGGAAAACTGGGACACTAATACATTGTTGGTGGAGTTGTGAACTGACTCAATCATCCTGGACAGAAATTTGGAACTATGACCAAAGGACTATCAAATTGCACATACCCTTTGATCTATCAGTGTTTCTACTGAACTTGTATCTTAAAGAGATCACGAAGGAGGAAAAGGGATCCATATGTATGAAAATATTTGTGGCAACCCTTTTTGTGGTGGCAAGAAACTGGAAACTGAATGAATGCCCATCAATTGGAGAATGGCTAAATAAGTTATTGTATATGAATGTTATGGAATATTATTGTTCTGTAAGAAATGATCAGCAGGAATAAATTGTGGTATATGAATATTATGGAATATTACTGTTCTTAAGAAATGACCAACAGGATGATTTCAGAAAGGCCTGGAGAGACTTACACGAACTGATGCTGAGTGAAATGAGCAGGACCAGGAGATCATTATATACTTCAACAACAATACTATATGATGACCAGTTCTGATGGACCTGGCCATCCTCGGCAGCGAGATCAACCAAATCATTTCCAATGGAGCAGTAATGAACTGAACCAGCTACGCCCAGAGAAAGAACTCATGAATTCCCAATCCCTATATTTATGCCCACCTGCATTTTTGATTTCCTTCACAAGCTAATTGTACAATATTTCAGAGTCTGATTCTTTTTATACAGCAAAATAATGTTTTGGTCATGTATACTTATTGTGTATCTAATTTATATTTTAATGTATTTAACATCTACTGGTCATCCTGCCATCTAGGGGAGGGGTTGGGGGGGGTAAGAGGTGAAAAACTGGAACAAGAGGTTTGGCAATTGTTAACGCTGTAAAGTTACCCATGCATATAACCTGTAAATAAAAGGCTATTAAATAAAATTAAAAAAAAAAAAAAAAAAGAAAAGAAATGATCAGCAGGATGAATTCAGAGAAGCCTGGAGAGACTTATGTGAATTGATGCTAAGTGAAACAAACAGAACCAGGAGGATGTCATACACAGCAACAGCAAGATTATACGATGATCAATTCTGATGGACATGGTTCTTTTCAACATTGAGATAATTCAGGCCAGTTCCAATGGCCTTGTCATGAAGAAAGCCATCTGCACCCAGAGAGAGAGGACAGTGGAACTGATTGTGGAACAAAACCACTTTTTTGGTTGTTGTTTGCTTGCATTTTGTTTTCTTATTTTTTTTTTCCCTTTCTGATCTGATTTTTCTTGTGCAGCATGATATTTGTGGGAAAATGTATAGAAGAATTGTACATGTTTAACATATATTGGATCATCTGTCATCTAGGGAAGAGGGTGCAGAGAAGGAAGGGAAAAAATTAGAGCACCAGGTTTTGCAAGGGTGAATGCTGAAAACTGTCCATTTATATAGTTTGAAAATAAAAAGTTCTAATTAAAAAAAATAAAGTAACCCAACAGTAGGGCCCCATCCCTTGGGCAGATCAGCAATAAATTTATTCCTCTAGGGTCTGCTAACAGAGAGACCCTATTTCTATAGCCATTGAGCAGCAAGGCCCCATCTCTAGAACAGGCCAGTAGCTAAACCCCACAGGTAGAAGACACTAACAAGTAGGTCCCACCCCTTAGTACAATTCAGAAAGGAAGTCTATCCCCCAGAAAGCCCTGAAGTCCAATGAAAGGAAGCAGTAAGATCCAGAGCCCTACCACAAAAGTTGGGACTCCAGAGTCCAACTATCACATAAAAACTCCAAGTCACAAAAAAGGCAGAAAATGAACAAGAAAGAACAAAAAAATTAAAAAGAGATCAATTATAGAAAATCACTATGGAAGATCAAGACATAAACCTAGAAAAGTACAACAAAATGATTACATGTGGAACCTTAAAGAAAAACCTAACTTGGGCTCAGGCTCAAAAAGAATTCCTAGAAAAGTTTAAGAAGGATTTCAAAAAGAAAATTAGAGCAACAGAAAAAAAATTTGGACAAGAAATGAGAGCAACACAAATGAATCATGAGAAAAGAGTTGATAAGTTGGGAAAAGATATATAAAAATTTGCCAAGGAAAATAACTCCCTAAAAACTAGAATTGGCAAAATGGAAAAAGAAATACAAAAGGTTATTAAAGGAAATAATTCCTTAAAAATCAGAATTAAATAAGTGGAAATTAATAACTCTATGAAACATCAAGATACAATAAAATTTTAAAAGTAAAAGAAAAATGGAAGTGTAAAATTTCTCATTGGAAATACAAATGACCTAAAAAAGAGATGTAGGAGAGATAATATAACAATTAATATACTAAAAGAAAGCCTAGACAATATCTTTCAAGAAATTATCAATAAAAAAACCCTTTTTTGGTATATTCGAACCAAAGGACAAACTAGAAATGGAGAGCACCCACCTGAAAGACATCCCAAAATGAAAACTCCATAGCCAAATTCCAGAGCTCACAAATCAAAGATCAAGTACTGCAAGCAATGAAAAAGAAACAATTCAAATAATGTGACTGTGGATCTAGCAACTTCCACATTAAAGAATTGTAGGGATTGGAATATGATAAAGGTAAGGGGCAAGAGCAGAATCTAGTATGTTTCAGCTGAAGTAAAAAAATCAAGGGTAACAATCATGATCTCAGACAAAGCAAAACAAAAATAGATTTAATCCACAGAAATATAAAAGGAAACTATCTTGTTGAAAGGTACCATAGACAATGTAATTATAGCAATATTAAAATATATGTACCAACTGGTATAGAATTTAAATTTCTGAAGGAGTAGTTGAAAAAGTTACAGGAAGAAATAAATAATCAAACTATACCAGGGAGAGAAATCTCAACTTTCCCCTCTTAGAACTAGATAAATCTAACCAAAAAAATAAACAAGGAAAAAGTTAAAGAGGCAAATAAAATTCTGGAAAAGTTAGATATGAACAGATTCTTGGAGAAAACTGAATAAGAAAAGAAAGGAATATAACTTTTTTCTCAGCAGTCCATGGTACCTACACAAAAACTGACTATGTATTGAGACATAAAATCTTCACAACCAAATGCAAAAAAAAAAGCAGAATTGGTAAACACAAATCATAATGCAACAAAAATTACATTCAATAATGGACAGTGGAAAGAGAGACTAAAAATTAATTAAAAATTAAATAGCCTAATCCTAAAAAACAAGTGGGTCAAAGAACAAATCATAGAAACAATTGATAATTTCATTAAAGAAAATGACAATAATGAGACAATATACCAAAATATATGGAATGTAGCCAAAGTAATATTTAGGGGAAAATTTATATAAGTCATTTCCCCAGTGGGCAAAGAATAAAACAGGCAATTTTAAAAGAAATCAAAGTTATCTGTAATCACATGAAAAAATGTTCTAAATCGCTATTTTGGGGTATGTGTGAGAGGCAATCAGGGTTAAATGACTTGCCCTGCATCACATAGTAAATATCAAACATCAGGTCATCCTGACTTCAGGGCTAGTACTCCACTACATCACCTTGCTACTCCTCTAAATCACTGTTGATCAGAGAAATGCAAATTAAAAGAACTCTGAAGTATCACATCATATTTATCAGAATGGCTAATATGACAAAAAAAGGAAAATGTTGGATGTTGGAAGGGATATGGGAAAACTGAGATATCAATGCATTGTTTGTGGAAAAGTGAACTGATCTAATTATTCTGGAAAGCAGAATAATTTGAAACTATGTCCAAAAGGCAAAGAAAGCTATGCATACTCTTTGATACAGCAATACCACTGTTAGATTTGTATCCCAAAGACATCTGAAAAAAGGGAAAAGAACTTTTTTTTTTTTAAATAAAGCTTGTTAACTTCAAAACATATGAATGGATAATTTTTCAACATTAACCCTTGCAAAATTTGTGTTCCAATTTTCCTTCCCTTCCTCTACCTCCTCCCCTAGTTAGCAAGTAATCCAAAAAAGTTAAACATGGTAAAAATATATATTAAATCCAATATATGCACAAGAAAAATCAAATCAAAAAGGAAAAAATGAGGAAGAAAACAGAATGTCAGCAAACAGCAACAAAGAGTAAAAAAGCTATTGTCATCCACACTCAGTTCCCACAGTGTTGTCATAACTATATTTCAAAACAAATTTGAAAGCTAAGAAAAAAAATGCATTATTGAAATGACCATTTATAATATTAAAGGACCATACACAAAACATACTACCCACCATCTTGTGATAGATTCAAGATGCAGAATGAAATGTATTTTTTGAAGATGGCCAAATAAGGAACTTATTTTGTTTGATTATATATATATATGTTACAAAGAATTTTTCTTTTACCTTTTTTTCCCCCAATGGGTAAGGGTAGGAGTTAAAGACAATGGATTTTTATTTTAAAAGTTAATTTTAAAAAGAAATAACGACACTCAGATCACATATACATCCAATTATCAAAGTAAAACAATTTTTAAAAGGCTCAACTAGACTTTAATAAAAACAAAGTGTGTCATTTTATTTTGAAATAAGATAACATTTTCCCATTTAAGTATATTATCTAATATTAAATAATAAAATGCCAACTTCTAATCATCAATTTCTTGGGAACTTCAGATAATTAAAACCACAAAAATATATACCAGAGAATCACTAAACAAGTTGTAGTACATAAATGTAATTGAGAATTACTAAGTGGAAAGAAACAATGAATACGATAAATGTAGAGAAGCAGAGAGATTTCTATGAAATGCTACAAAGTGAAGCAAAAAAAAAAAAATCAGGGAAACAATATGCACAGTGACTATAACAATGTAAAGCAAAAGATCAAGAAAACAATAAAAATTAAATATTATAAAATTGTAGTCAAAGTTTTCCTTTAAAACAAAGACATGGGAAAGTACTTCTCCAACTGATTTGTAGAGATGGGATTCCAGAAATGTGGAACATTGTCTATAAGATCAATCTATTTTAATACACTGGTTAATTTTACTGAGCTGTTGGGTTTTTTCCTGTTTTACTATTTGATAGAAAGGAGTACTCTCTAAGAAGAAGAAAGAAGAATATATTTAGGAAACTTAGGTGATATAAAACACAAAAGATCTAAAAGAATTTCTTAATATCCACTTAAAAAAAACTTCAGCTAGATATATATTAGGTAAAAATTAAAATAAATCTTGAGTATCATCTTTTCCATCAATAAAACTTCTCATGTCACTCCTATATTTGTATTTTTCTCATTGGTATTATCATTCTTCTTTTTAAAGTCTGCATTAAGGCCCTAAAGCTAAATCATTTTAATTCTCTTCTCCTTTTACCCCTAACACACACACACACACACACACACACACACACACACACACACATACACACACACACACACTCACCCACCTCAAGTCTTTCTCTCATCAATTATTAGTTGCGTTTATTTAGTATGTGCATCTTCCTTTTCTTACTGAGAAACAGTGTAGTTTAGAGAAAAGAACAGCAGATTTAGAGTGAAGATTTGAGTTCAAAAAGTTGTTGCTGTTCTATCACTTATTAACATATGGCATAGACTTCAACTCCCTGAGATTTAGTTTCTTATGTATAAAAAGTTTCTAATTTTTAGAACTATTTATAATACTTATGATTACTGCAATAACAAGTAATTTATGAGACACTATATGTTTGGTATTATTATTACCACTAGTTAAGGCTACATCAGGCCTAGACCATCACAATTGCCTTCCAGAATATCCTCTTATATATGAAAGCATACAAACTCAAATTCTAAAATATTAAGAAATAATTGTTCTAGTCTTCAAATGATTGGTGATAGGTGAACTGTGACTATAACAGTCACAAAAAATAAGTTTTTTATGCATTCACAGGCATTACAGAGAGAATTAATCTAAATGATCTAGTAGATTGCAGTTGCCTAGTAAAGTAAAATTAGCTTAAAAGAATTAAGTAGGAGGATAATTTTAGAATAGACCATTCAGCTGCAGGTTAAGTAAGAAAACAAATTTGAAAATAGTTTGTGTGACAGAGAATCTGTGTCTATACAAGTAGAAGTTTTCCCTTTGATTACCCAGTTATGCAAGGAATTTGAGAAAATCTGCAAAATAGGACCCATGTTAAAAAAAAGGCTGGCATGTTTGTATACAAATAAGTTAATAGAATGATACATAAAACATTTTACTAATTTGGAAAAAGATATAGATCCATTAGGGCTTGGGAGAGAAGGAACTAGTGCTGACAATATAACTGGAAATTGTGACACATTATTTGCAAGCAGAGAAGTGTAAAGTTAAGAAAGTAACTAGTATACCAGAATGAAAGTGAAACATTGACTCAAACAAAGAGAAATGACCGCAATTCTAACTTGTGCTAGGATTAGTTAGGGGTCGGAAGAATCAGCAGAATGAAGATTAAAATATAATTAAAAATGCTTGTGATGCTGGAAGAAAAAATTTAATAAAAGAAGAAGCAGAAACAATTAAAAGCATGGCTAATCATTTAGCAGGTATTAATTAGACTAGTGGCTCTTAATTTTTAATTTCTCAAAAGCAAGAAGACAGACAAGGATCCTTGGCAAGGACTAATCTAAAGGTTCTTATTGTGGTGGCTCTAAGATTATCCAGTAAGTGCCAACTGAAAAGCAGAAAGAAAAATCAGGCCACAAACAAACTTTGGCATCAATGTTTTCTAGAATTTATAAAAACCTCTGCCAGAAGAACTCCTCAGAAATACAATCCAAAGCCAGTCTCCAAGGAATGGCCAAACAGTTTAGGAACACATGAAGCAGACTGACTCCTCAGACAAGGATGTAACACAAGTCAAGAAATTACTACTTTGTCTTCTTCCCAGCAAAAACTACCTTACTCTTATATAAGACCAAGCCCAGTTTCTGCCCAATGAGATCTTTCCCTGCATGCTTGAGGAAATAATGGCTCAAAAGGGTCAAATTGGTGTTGCTGAAATCCAGCACTGGTTAGTAAGCTATTCTCCTTTAACATTCTAATATAGCCATACTAGAACTTGTTGATCTCAGATTTCCTTCATACTCTTATTGAAGAATCAAAGAGCTTTATGTTTATGTGGGTTATATCTATCTATATTTACCATATTAGAAATTAAAATATTTAAATATTATTAAGAAAATAATTTTGTCCTCACAGACCCTGTTAAAAGGACCAAAGAGGTCTCAAAGTCTGGTCTCTTAAGAATACTACCACCAAACTAACAAAAACCATATGATCATCTCAATAGATGCAGAAAAAGCATTTGATAAAATCCAACATCCATTCCTAATAAAAACACTCGAGAGGATAGGAATAAATGGACTTTTCCTTAAAATAGTCAGGAGCATATATTTAAAACCATCATTAAGCATCATATGCAATGGGGAAAAACTGGAACCTTTCCCAGTAAGATCTGGAGTGAAGAAAGGGTGCCCATTATCACCATTATTATTCAATATTGTATTAAAAAAGCTAGCCTCAGCAATAAGAGTCAAGAAAGAAATTAAAGGAATTCGAGTAGGTAATGAGGAAACCAAACTGTCATTCTTTGCAGATGATATGATGGTATACTTAGAGAACCCCAGAGATTCTACTAAAAAGCTATTAGAAATAATTCATAATTTTAGCAAAGTTGCAGGATACAAAATAAATCCACATAAATCCTCAGCATTTTTATATATCACTAACAAAATCCAACAGCAAGAGATACAAAGAGAAATTCCATTCAAAATAACTGTCGATAGCATTAAATATTTGGGAATCTATCTACCAAAGGAAAGTCAGGAATTATATGAGTAAAATTACAAAACACTTTCTGCACAAATAAAGTCAGATTTAAATAATTGGAAAAATATTAAGTGCTCTTGGATAGGTCGAGCGAATATAATAAAGATGACAATACTCCCTAAAATAATCTGTTTATTTTAGTGCTATACCAATCAGACTTCCAAGAAAATATTTTAATGACCTAGAAAAAATAACAACAAAATTCATATGGAAGAGCAAAAGGTCGAGAATCTTAAGGGAATTAATGAAAAAAAAAATCAAATGAAGGTATTGGCTAAGAAATCGATTAGTTGATCAGTGGAATAGGTTAGGTTCACAAAACAAAATAGTCAACTATAACAATCTAGTGTTTGACAAACCCAAAGATCCTAACTTTTGGGATAAGAATTCATTATTTGACAAAAACTGCTGAGATAACTGGAAATTAGTATGGCAGAAATTAGGCATGGACCCACACTTAACACCATATCTAGGGGTCCTCAAACTTCTTAAATAGGAGGCTAGTTCACTGTCCCTCAGACTGTTGGAGGGCTGGACTATAGTAAAAACAAAAACTTTGTTTTGTGGGCCTTTAAATAAAGAAACTTCATACCCCTGGGTGAGAGGGATAAACATCCCGTAGTTTTGAGGACCCCTGTCATATACCAAGATAAGATCAAAATGGGTCCATGATTTAGGCATAAAGAATGAGATTATAAATAAATTAGAGGAACATAGGATAGTTTATCTCTCAGACTTGTGGAGGAGAAAGAAATTTGTGACCAAAGATGAACTAGAGATCATCATTGATCACAAAATAGAAAATTTTGATTATATCAAATTAAAAAGCCTTTGTACAAACAAAACTAATGCAAACAAGATTAGAAGGGAAGCAACAAAATGGGAAAACAGTTTTACAGTTAAAGGTTCTGATAAAGGCCTCATTTCCAAAATATATAGAGAATTGACTTTAATGTATAAGAAATCAAGCCATTCTCCAATTGATAAATGGTCAAAGGATATGAACAGACAATTTTCACATGATGAAAATTGAAACTATTTCTAGCCATATGAAAAGATGCTCCAAGTCATTATTAATCAGAGAAATGCAAATTAAGACAACTCTAAGATACCACTACACACCTGTCAGATTGGCCAAGATGACAGGAAAAAATAATGACGAATGTTGGAGGGGATGTGGGAAAATTGGGACACATGCATTGTTGGTGGAGTTGTGAATCCAACCATTCTGTAGAGCAATCTAGAATTATGTCCAAAAAGTTATCAAACTGTGCATACCCTTTGATCCAGCAGTGCTACTACTGGGCTTATATCCCAAAGCGATACTAAAGAAGGGAAAGGGACATGTATGTGCCAAAATGTTTGTGGCAGCCCTGTTTGTAGTGGCTGGAAACTGGAAAATGAATGGATGCCCATCAATTGGAGAATGGTTGGGTAAATTGTGGTATATGAATGAATATTATTGTTTTGTAAGAAATGACCAGCAGGATGAATACAGAGAAGCTTGGGGAGACTTACATGAACTGATGCTAAGTGAAATACTGTATGAGGACATATTCTGATGGAAGTGGATTTCTTTGACAAAGAGAAGATCTAACTCAGCTTCAATTGATCAACGAGCGACAGAAGCATCTACACCCAAAAAACCCAAAAGAAAGAACACTAGGAAATGAATGTAAATTGTTTGCATTTTTGTGTTTCTTCCCGGGTTATTTTTACCCTCTGAATCAAATTCTTCCTGTGCAATAAGAGAACTATTCAGTTCTGCACACATATATTATACCTAGGATATACTGTGATATATTTAACATGCCATCTGGCAGAGAGAGTGGAGGGAGGGGAAAAGTTGGAACAGAAGTGAGTGCAAGGGATAATGTTGTAAAAAATTACCCAGGCATGGGTTCTGTCAATAAAAAGTTATAATTATTTAAAAAAAATAAAAAGAATACTACCTAAAAGTAATATTACTGCATTTGCCTCAGCTGCCAGGTACCTAAAATTGGTAAGCAAGACCAAGAAATCAACCTATACAACAATTCCTTCTATTAACATTCAAGTACATTTTACTTAAATAGCTAAGTATTATAAATGTAAATATATTCTCATTTTTATATTTATGTTTTCAGAATGGGTTAAAGTAGACTCTATGACAGTTATAAAAAGACAGCTGAAAGGTTTTATACTGTTTGGTATATCACATTTATTAACAGTGACCAAGAGCCTCATTTTGGAGGCAAAATAACAAAAGAAACCTATAAAGTTCTTAAAATGCATGATTACTTTCTTCCTATCAGTTTGTGTCTGACTCTATAACTTCATTTGGGGTTTTCTTGGCAAAGATATTGGAATGATTTGCCTTTTCCTCATTTTCACAGATATGGGGTTAAGTCACTAATCATCAGAAACAGCTGAAACCCCTTCTCCCAACATAATTGTATGCTGAAAATTAAGGTGGACTGGCTTTATGGTTTCTGATCTTTTCATCTTCTGTAAGCTTCCTCTAGTGGAGAGATTTTGGATTTCTTCAATTTATCCTTCAGGTCCAGGTGCTTACTCCAACTTCATCTTAAACGCCACCACAGCTCCCTCACATTATATATAAAGTATCAAAATTGCCCTCTCCAAAATTACCAACAATTTCATCACCAAATCCAACATCCTTTTCTTAATGTTCTTTTGTCTTAATTTCCTTGTAGCCTCTGTCAGTATCTATAATTCTTTTTTCTTTAATGTTCTTCTAAGATAATGCACTCCTCCCACCTGGCTGAACACTTCTCTGTTTCCTTTGTAGGGTCTTGAGATAGGTAATGCCCACTAATGGTGAGCATCCCAATATGCTTTGTCCTAGGCCTTCTTTCTCTTCTTCATTATTTTGGTTGATGAACTAATCAACTGTGATGGATTGAATTATTACTTCTATGTGAATAACTCTCAGATCTACTTGTTCATCTCTAACCTCTCTCCCAATCTTCAAATTTTGCATCTCCAGTTTTTATATTTAACAACTTGAACTGAAGGTCTCATAGACAACTTAAATTCAACATACCCCAAGCAGAATATTAGTTTTTTTCCTCGAAAACCCCTCCTCCCCCTTTTTTTATTGTCAGGAATAAAACCACCCTATCAGTGACTTTTAAGCATGCAACCTAGGAGTCATTCTGTGTGGCTAAGTCCCACTATTTTTACCTTCTTAGTATCTCTCATATGTATCCCTTTTTCTCCTGATACTGCCAACATGTTGTTATAGATCCTTATCAACTCATACTTTACTACAAAAGTCTGCTGGTTGGTCTTCTTGTTCCAATTTATTTTCCAATCAGTTGTCAAATGACCTTCCTAGAAGTCTGTGACCTAGAGATCATATACCCTTCTCCCTTTTCCTTTCAACAAACTGTAGTGGCATCCTATTAACTCTAGAATTAAATATAAAATTCTCTACCATTCAAAGCCCTTTGTAATATGGACCTATCCTATCTTTCTAGTCTTTTTATATAGTACTCACCTATACCTACAGATTTGGTAACACTACAATGTCTATGTCCCTATACTCTATGAATATTCACTAGCTGTACCCCATGCCTGGAACTTTTTCTATTCTTCCTCCTAACTTCCCTGGCTTCCTTCAAGACTCGGGTAAAATCCTACCTTCTACAAAGAACCATTCTCTATCCCCCCCTAATAATAAATCCTTAATGTCAGGGTCTTCCCTTTGTCCATTATCTCTCATTTACCCTAGCTATATCTTATTTGTATCCAATGTCATTTTCATGACAAATTCTTTTGTCTAGTTTTGTATCTTCAGGATTTAACAGAGTGCCTGACACATAATAGTTGTTTAATAAATGTTTATTGGATTGACTGATTAGTATTTATGTAACCAATTAGAATACATTACTAAAGAAATGTCAGCCAGGAACCTGTTCCACTTCATATCTATGTTGTTCTTTAACATAAAATATTCCTCATGTGCTCTTAATTTCCTAGAACTCTTAGCAAGCCCCTTTTCTATTTTAGTACTTTAAACTTTTTGTTTCTTGTATTGTTCAAAGAATTTCAGTAAAGCTTATTTAGGAAGGAAAAAAAAAAGAACCTTGCAAATATACATGGCGCAAAAATAAAATTCAATATTCAGCCTAAAAGGTAGCTTATGAAGCACTCAATTTTTGCTTTACATTCCTGGGAATTTTACGTTCCTATGGCTCATGACACTTGTGAGGTGTTTAGCGCTCCTTTAGCGTAAATCCCTCGCCCTGGTGACCACGGTGTCCCGGGCACCCTTTCTTGTCTCGCCTAGATGCCGCCGTCTCCCCCCTTCTCCGCCCTGCCGTCGATCCTAGACTACCCTTACCATCCCAACACCAGACCTGCAGTCACGACAAAGCAAGTGAAGACCAAGGCGATATAGAAGAATGGTGAATACTCGTAGAGCATCACCAGAAACACTGCAGCCATCAGGTGAGCGAAGCGAGAATCCCAGCCCTGCCAGGCCCTGTCCAACCCCGATCTGACTGAAATCCACTCGGAGATACCCTGACTATGGTAAGCCAGTGTGGACAAACCTGTTGCCTTCGCGCTCGCACGGTGTCTGTGCACTATACACCGAAATTAGCTAACTCGAGCACCTGAAGCTGTGAAACCAATCAAGATCATGTACTACCCTCGCCCCCCAATATGGATACACAGAGTTTTTAACATGGCTGCGGTGTGGATTCATTTTGTTTGGAAACAATACTAATTTTTATAAGGTTATTCTTTCACTCCCTTCCCTTCTCCTCCTTCTGGCTTTTGAGGATGAGAGGAGTTGTTAGTTAGGGGGAAAAAGGTTGCTGAAAGTTTTTTTTTTTTTTTAATTCACATATAAGAGAATAGGAAATTCAGAAAGAAGTACAATCAGGACAGTATTTCATTTAAATTCAAGAAAAAAATTATTATATGCTTTTTGTTTTGAAAGCAAGCAGAATGGAGATTCACAGTATCAGACTGTATTCTGCTGCGTGTACAAGAACTTTTTTTTAAGCATTTAAGTTAAAAATTTAAAAGAATATATCCCTTTAAAAGATTATGGTTGTATTAAAGGGCAGGGTGACAGTGCTGGTGACTTTAACTATGTCCAAAAAGAAAATCTGCCATTTTAGACAGCTATTTAACCTATAACCTAACAGATAAAATAAATGATGGCATAGGGAGCCATTTTGGTAAACATAACTAATGTCTTTCTGCTTTGGGCCCAACATTCCTGTCTCTTGTAGAAATAAAATTATCAGTATTAACTCTTCTCTTTTCTCCCTGAACCCTCTCCCCACCATTACCACCACACATCCCACCTCCTCCATGCAGAAAATTTGAGACAAAGAGAGAAACCTAGACAGAGATGAAGAGAAAAGAAAAAGTATAGGGTAAGATCTGTAGAGTTAAAAGAGGGGAAAAAAGGAAACATACTCTCCATATGAATTATATTAAAACAATCAGTATAGATTCAGAATATCAGTTTTTAATAACTGGCTGAGGGAATCAGACTGACCAACTAGCCAAAGAATATTTTAAAATTCCAATTGTTCTTTTACCTAAGACCATCTTGATTCTGGAGAGCTTTCTTAATTTTAATAAGCTTCTGGCTATTGTTCAAAAAATTGAAAACCTAAAGAATCAAAATATGTTTGAACACTAGGTTTTTTATCTCCATCTACTGCATATTTCCAGATTTGCTGGAAGGAGTTAGATACTGTTGAAAACAAAGATGCGAGGCAACATAATGAGAGGTTGGAATTAGGATGAATTTCTTTTTTGCTTCTGTTTTCTCTACTATTGAAAACAATCTTCAGATTAAGAGAGAAAAAAGTGGTTAATAAGGAATTGAAACTCAAAATAAATGATAGGATAAGCTATCTGTCTTCTATCATCTCATGTTACAAGACTGGAATGAATTGCATATCAGGATTTCAAATAGTCCTTATTGTTCTCTGAAAAATCAAGAATTAAAAATACTTTAGTATGGTAGATAGTGAATATAGGTTTTGATGTTCAAATAAGGAAGACTGATTCTTCTAACTCTACACTATTGAATTTAACTTTGATTATTATTCAAATTTTAAAACATATTGTTAAAGCTATAGTTTGTGAGCCCTTGGAAAGTCAAATGATAAAAACTAAGCCAGCATAGGTTTGTTAAGAATAGGAAACATGAAAACAAATAGGTCACATCAAAGCACTTTCACTCCTTTTTTCTTTATGATTACTAGACTGGTATTTTGGTGGAATTCAGTAGCTAGGATTCAACTGGATTTGAGAAATCTTTATGCGCAACAGGTAGACATATGATACAATCAGGCAATTTTAGAATATATTAAATAGAAAGACTCAAGAGTAATCATTAATGGGTCAATGACTATATAGGAAAAGGTTTCATTATAGTTTTCTCAGTATGTCTCTTTAGCATTTTTGTTCAACATTTTTGTCAGTAACTTGAAGGCAGTGATTGAAAGAATACCTGTCAAGATTCTTCACCATGTGAGTTAGGCTACTTTTCCCCCTAAAAGCAAAGAAAACTGTCCTTGAATCTTGGTTGGTCTAGGGGCTAAGACTGCAACCTAACAGCATAAGAAAGCAGCTCATAAAGAGTTAAGCACACCTCAGGCTTGACTTGATGAACATTCTATATATTCCTGGAAGGTCACTATATCCTGCCTTACTGGTCTGTATGGAGTTGAGGGCCAAGTTTAGCTAAATTAATGCTATATCTTTGTTAAATATCCTCTTCATTTCAGAACTATCCTTTTGTTATCTATTAAATGTGCTGCCAGTACCTCATTTCATTCCAATCTTGAATCTAAAGTACCAGACCAAACTGAATAAAAGCTTACAATACTTTAGCATAGTTAAAAGCAGGACTGGGTCAAAATGGTATCATGACTCACATTAGTTTAAGTGGGAGAAAGGCAATGCAAATACAAAAGATATTCTAAGAAGTTAGCCAGATAGCAGTGTGGCACTCTGTGGAAAGGACTCTTTTAGTAGCATATAGAATCTTCTCAATGTTAGAGAAAGGCAGCCCTCCCAATGATGCAAAGCAATTAGCTCAGTGGATGGATGATAAAGGAGGCTAACAGAAATGCTAAAGAAAGCATTGGGTCCAGAATTCCCTTATTATTAGTATTTCTATAGAAGTTTTTCAGCATAAGGGAAATGAAGGTGAACTAACCTGGCATATTCAGCAACTACAAACAAAGTTCTTGTTTTTAAAAAAGAATGCCATGATGACAGAACAGTTGAACTGGTAACAGCAAAATTTTAAAAGGAGTGACACTGATGTGGGTCAAGATTTACATACTTCAGATAGGAACCCATAGGCTGAGGGCAAAGAATAGTCTCTGAACCAAAGGTCTTGCTTTGTTTGTTCATATGTCCAAATCTTCATGATCCTATTTTGGGGTTTTCTTGGTAAAGATACTAGATGGTTTGCTACTTCCTTCTTTAACCCATTTTTACAGATAAGGCAAATAGGATTAAATGATTTGACCAGGATGTAAAACTATATTTCAACTCAGTAAGATGAATTTTCCTGACTTCAGGCCTGGTGCTCTACCTACTTTGCCATCTAGCTGCTCAAAGTTTTGCTGGAAGGAGTTAAATCCTGTTGAAAACAAAGATATGAGGCAATAGAATGAAAGGTTGGAATTAGAATGAAAATTGGAAACTGTTATCAATGTGAAGAAAGTTTCTGGCCTATCCTATAACTTATTGCCAATTGTTATTCCTTCAGAGAAGTTAGAAGATGGGTGAACTCTGACCACCAAGGACCTGAGGAAATTGCAGGAAAAATTTAAACAGCAATTTGATAAGTCACTGGAACAATGACTGATGAAAACCTGCTCTAATATAGTTAATGTAGAATTCTTTTTCACTCCAGAGTTTCATGGCTTAGGGAGACCTTAGAGGACTCATTTTTGTAAAGCCAGTTAAATCACTTGGAGGTACAGAATGAGGCCTACCTAGTCTTCTTTTTTAAGTGATTAAGATGAATAATTACTAACAAAGATTCCTTATGTAGCTTGTTCTTCATTATGGATCTATAAGGAAAGGGGTGAAATTTTTGAGAGATGAGTTTGATGGATTGGATCTATATCACTCTGCTGGGGTAACCATTCCCTTAGGGTAATTAGTCCCTAATTGTGCCTAATAGGCACAACTCACTTATTTTCGGTCATTATATTGAAGCAGACAAATTATCTATTGATATTTAAGCAAATAATCATAGTGATCTTTGGACAACTAGTTGCTGGTGCAAATAGAATTCTGCAGGTGGAAAAAGAAATGCTTTCTTTGTGATTGCTAAATGAAACAAAGGATTAAAAAAGCAACTGAGAGCTAGAGTATGGTGATACTGTGAAACTATAATAATGATATTCAACAATGGAGCCCACAAAGGTCCTTTGTCTCTAACACTAACACATCTAAAGAAAGAAGCATCATAAGCTCTTGGGATTTGTACTTGTACAGGCCTTGGGGTCCTCAAACTTTTTAAATAGGGAGCTAGTTCACTGTCCCTCAGACTATTGGAGGGCCAGACTATGGTAAAAAAAAAAAAACAACAAAAAACAAAAAGCAAAAACTTTGTTTTGTAGGCCTTTAAATAAAGAAACTTCATAACCCTGGGTGAGGGGGATAAACTTACTCAGCTGCTACATCTGCCCACGTAGTTTGAGAACCCCTGCTCTAGAACAATTACTGTGACTAGACTCAAACTGAAGTCCCTTAGCTATTCTAGGAATTAATATCAAATAATAGATCTTTAAGTAGAGGTGTGAGTGAAAAAGATATTTCTTCATTGGTAATAAAGACTAAGGCTGAAGCACTTCATTATACTAATTCTATATATGTCCCATTGAGGCAGGGAGGTAGCACATGACAATAGAGTATAGATTACAGGGAGGTAAATGAAAGTAGCTGTGTTTGACCTAGTCAATGTGACAGACTGGGTAGCTCAAACCAAAGGTAAATGGTTTGTTTTTCATCTCATCAGGGCTTTGTTTTTCTTCCTCTAACTAGTCGGGAACAGGTCATTTTCACTACTGTTCCCTTGGTGACCTGAAAACCTTCCTATATAATGCCATATTCTGGTGAGCAGAGACCCTAAAAAAAGACTCCATTTTTGGAGAGCATGGGTGTTCATAACTATGTTGTTGACATGATGTTAATTAATTAAGTTGGATGTGACAGAAGAGCTTAAAGTTGCATGACTGGTGTATGAGAAAGCCTTGAGGGGACAGGTCAAATAAAATCTTCATCTATATTAGTGATTGGGTGGTAGCTGTAGGTCTTGCCAAGCAGTCTGGGATTTAGGAAAGACTGGAATGGATAATTCTTTTCCAGTCAAGATCCATGGATACTGCCAATGTTTTCTCCAATGTCTGTGGGGCATATCAGTATTTGAGTTATATTACATTCTTTCTTAAAATGAAATAGGATGGTGTCCTTAGGAGATTGGCAGAAGTTGGGGAGTGCCCATGCCCTGTTGTGCTAGGCAGAGATAATATGATACCAAGAATGAGATACTTCTGCCAATGGGGTTCTTTATGCCAGAGTACCCACTTCTCTTAAATATTCCTTTACCTATTCCCAACTGGAAAACTAGTACTCTTTCTGATCTCAGATAAGGGACAAATCTGTCCTTGCTAAATAACATCTTTGTTTTCATGCCTCTGAGAATTGGAAGTGGATATACTGCTTCCCAGAAGCCATGTTCATATCAAATAAAAGCAACTCTAGGCAAGGGAGGACTCTCTGGTCTATTTTTCAGATACAGCCTTCAGGAAGACTCACCTAACTAGGATGGACTCTTCTTACACAGAATTTTAGTTGATTCTCTCTGATGTTTCTTAATTCTGTCCCCAGGCCTTGAGATCTTTACCCACCTAGAGAGTCTCATATAACCTCCAGAAATAGCTCAGATCACATGTATTCACCTTATGAATATAAATCTTCTTTCACCAGCAATGGTTCCAAAAAACTCTTCCCAAAACAGGTCTGGTGGACCAAGAGGTGGTATTGTTGAAAGGTGCTTTGCTTTCTAATAGCTTCCAGTTACCTAAAAGGTCAGCCCCCAAGAAATCAGTGCCTCTTAAGAGTTGACAGCTATCCTTCAACATATGAGTCGCCACACTTGCCCAAATACATTTCTGTACAAAGATATTATCTATTGACCTTATCAATATATCTGTACAAAACCAATTATCTATTGACTTTATCCCTAGTGGGCATCTTTTTCACACTACCACTAAGTAAAATTGAGTTTACTTTTATTAACTATTAAATGAACATATATCTTATTTAATTCCAATTTCAAACCCAAACTACCACATTGGCCTGAGCCAAGCAGGCCTGACATACAATAAAGGGATAGATGGCATACTTGTCAACCTTGCAGATGACAGAAAACTAAGAGGGATAGCCAATATGTGAGACAGCAAACTCAGGACGCAAAATGATCACAGCAGGCCAAAAGGATGGGCTAAATCTGGTAACAATAATAATTGACATTTACATAGCCCTTTATTTGTAAAGCACTTTAAATATATGACCTCATTTGATCCTCCAAACAATCCTAAGTACTATTTTACAGGTGAGGAAAGTGAGGCCTAGAGAAGTTAAATGAATCTGACCATGGTCATACAGTTATTATGTTTCAGAGGTAAGATTTGGAATCAGGTTTTTCTAACTTTAATCCCACAATCTATCCAATATGTCCAGTTATCTCCATAGCATGATAAAAGTCAACAACTCAAAAACTTAACTGCACCAGTGATATGTAACTAGACAATTCACCCTGAAGAGACCCAGCATTTCTGAACTCAAGGTGAGTCAATAGTATGTGTGACATGGCAGTCAAAAAAGATAATGTGATATTAAGTTACATCAGAAGAACTCCATTGTCCAGAATGATGGCAGTAAAAGCTCTGAAATACTCTATTCAAGTCAGATCACAATCAGAATAATGTGTACAGTTCTAAGTGTCACACTTTATAAAGAACATTAATAAACTGAGTATACAAAGGAGTATTGACTGGACATGAGAATTCTGGGGGCCATGATATATGAAGATCAAAGGAACTAAGAATTTTAGCCTAGAAAAACAAAGAGAATCAAATTCAAATATATAAAAGGATGTCAAGGAAAAAAAGATCAGATTTTTTTGCTTGCATACAGAGAGCAGAAGGTGGAAGAAAAGGGATTAAGTTGCAGAGAGCCAGATTTCATTAGAAAAATTAACATCCTAAAAATGAGAAAAAAATTAAAAGTAAAAGGAGCTGTTATAGAGGACAATGGGTTTCCTGGCAAGAGAGGTGAGGAATGGTGAAGATCTTAAACTGGAAGATAAATGATTACTTGGTTGGCTGTTTTTAAAAAAGCAATTTTATTTGAAATCATTCTTGAATTTCTTTCTGTTATCTCATTATTTCTGGAGAGTCCAGAGGATTCTTTCATTAGGCATTAGTAGTTCATTTTTCTTTTTCTTTTAAAAACAATTTTTCTTTTTTCTTTCTATATATTTAAGTGTAAATTTTTGAGTTTTATTGATTTTTTTCTTCTCCTTTTAGAATCCTTTCTATTGGCTAATTTACATGTTCATTGAGCTTTTATATTGAGGCTTTTTCTTTTTAAGGCATTTTAGTCTTTTCCTTGTTTTCCCTTTCATTCATTTTTTTGGCTTTCTTCCTTTTCCCACTTCTCCAGCAACATGGTATACAATGGAGTCAAAGGACCTAACTTAAAATTCTACCTTTGACAACTACTAGAGTGACCTTAAGCAAATGTTTCCTTATCTGTAAAATTAGAGGGTTGGGAACTTCCAGCTCTAGTGCTAGAATGATAAAGGACCTAAGGTGAGTGGGAAGTTGGCTTATAAGGTAGGGGGGAGAGAGAGAGAGGGAGAGCGAGAGAGAGAAAGAAATGATGGGTTGGAGGATGAGGGAGGGAACACAATCAGTCCTGGTGGTTTCTAGTTCCATTTGTTAAACCCAGGGGGCTATTCATCTCTTTTCTGTAGGTCTTAGGGTAGCAAACCTAGCATGTTTTTGAGTTTGCCCAATTCCTTCTTATACTCTCCTTCCTATAGTTGGATAGAATTATCAGTTATCACTTGTTGTAGGATGAGCAGGTTAGGGGTCCCTATCTCTAAATCCAGGTCCCAGCAAGGAAATACATTTTTAGGCCACTAATTCCTTCTTCCTCTTCCTCCTTTCTTTCACTTGAGTGGGCAAAATCAGTGTCTTCTGCTTTCTGTATAGTGGTGGGAGGGTAATAGAAGCATTTAGTTAGGAATCATTACAGTTACAAAGCATTCTATGCTCTGACTGAGTCAGAAACTTGTACTCACAATGGCGAGTAGAGTCATGGTGCTATGAGAACTTTAGGTATTAAAGTTTTCCAGTGTTAATTCATAAGTAATTTATATTGTTCAGAATTGGGGGTAGGGGATGGGATCATCATATGAAATCAGCTGTAATTTGTCTACTTTTGTCAAATAATTCCTTTGTTTTGGAGTTGGCAAAGAGAAGTAATGCAATAACCTCTTCCATCCTCCCATCCTTGACCTATTCAGCTATTCAGACATTTTGTTGGTAACATAATTAGATGATTACCTATAAATGATATTATATGATATTCTATTCACCAAATTTCAAAATTGGAAAGGACCTTAGGAGTCATTAGGGGTATAGGCTAGACTACATTATATCTGAATTCTCTTTTGAGTGTGAAATTATATCTTTAAAATCATTTAGAAGATCAGATCAGCAATAAAGAATCTTTCTTTCGTTTGCATTCTAAACAGGATATTTTTTCCACAGTGGAAAATTTCTTGGATAAATGTTTCCTGATTTTGTCAGTCTATAGTCACAACTACATGCATTTTAGTCAAATTCTTTTTAAACATCAATAAATAAGTTAAAGTGATATTTTATATTCCATATGTCTTTCAGATTAACTGTGAATCTATAGGAATGGGGTTAGTCATGAAAGATGACATTTCTTCTAATTATCAAGGATACCTTAACATAAGGGCAGAATACTCCCAAAGATTTTAAAAAGACTATAAAAGTAGGCATATGAGTAACAAGTGTCTGATGTCTTTTATTACTTTATAATCTCTGATCTTTTTCATATATACCTTTAAAATTTCATCCCTTCTAGCTTGGATTTTCTCTGTCCTAGTCATCAGGTCCAGTGACCCTTTCCAACTTCATCTTAAGTGTCACTGCAACTCCCTCACATGGTACATCAAGAAGTAGAATCCAAACATGGATCATTTTTTTATGTAACTAGTTAGAACACATTGTTAAAGAAATGCCAGTCGGCGTTTGTTCCATTGGTATATCTCTGTTGTCCTCTCAGTTTCAACATAAAAATGTTCTTCACATGATCTGACTTTCCCTAAACTCACAGCAAACTCTTTTGTACTTTCAAGGCTTTTAATTTTCATTTACATTCTGCATTCTCTCTCCAACCAGACCGCACTGATATTTGAAAAAGGTTAAAAAAAAAAAAAAAAAAAGGACCTCCCAAATGAATAAAGGACAACAATTAAAATGTTATTTAGCCTAAAGAATGAAGCACTTAGAAATACTAATCATTGTTTAACATTCCTGAGAAAGGATGTGGGATCCTATGCGCCGGGTGCAGGCCAGGATAGGCTCCCCACGGATTTCGGGCCCGCGTCCCTCTTCTCCTCCCGCTGTCATTCCCTCCCGTAGAATAGACATCCCACCGCGCTCGGCCTAGAAACCGGCTCCCCCTTTATCCCAAGCCCCTTACCATCCCAGCACCAGGCCGGTGGTCACAATAAAGCAGGTGAAGACCACGGCGATGTAAAAGAGTGGTGAGTACTCGTAGAGCATCACCAGAAACACAGCAGCCATCGAGTAAAATCAGCCAGGATTCGAGCCCTGTCCAGCACTGACCCGAATGAAGTATCCCGGAAATTCTTTTGGCTATAGGAAGCCAGCATGGACAAACTTCTTGGCTTCGCGATCTCTCAGCATTGTTGGTTACTGTGAAACCCCAGAATCTGAATGCCTTGAGTCTTGGAACCAATCAGAACATTGATTGCCTGAGAGTCCCGCCTCTTTTGCCCTGATGAGTGGTAGGATAGTAGGAATAAGGAAGTTCAGAACGGGAGGGACTTCGAGGTAACGTCATGAATTCCGTTTAACATATGTTGAGTTAAAAATTGTCTAGACGACATCAATTTCAAATGGGAGATTTGAAGTTAGCAGATAGATTAGGGATTGGTAAATAGATTTGAGAATCACCCCCACAGAAATAATCATTGAAATCATGGAGGATCCTAGACAGAACCACGAGGGCTACTTAGAGGGCAACCTAGATGAAAATACAAGGGAGACTAAAAGTAGTTAGAGTTAGGAGAGAATATTGCCAGAAAAAAGCAAACCAAAAACAAACAAACAAACCCTAAAGAGTAGAGGATAATGGACAATATTGAAGACTTCAGAAAAGTCGAAAAGAATGAGAATTGAGAAAACACCAATTAGATTGGGCAATTAAGAGATCATTAATAACTTTGGAGAGAGCAGCTTTTGTTGAATGATGAGATTAGAAGTTAGCATGTAGTGAGTTAAAAAGAAAGAAAAAGGAAAGGAAATAGTGGCACCTATTATTTTAAGTGACCTTCTTAAGGAATTTAGCCACAAAATGGGGAGATATGGGATGAAAACTAGTGGGGAGGGATGACTCAAATGAAGATTTGTGGGGAGGTAGAGAGAAATGGGCATGACTGTGGGCAGTATGAAAGAAGGCAGCAGACAAGGGAAGATTGAAAATAGATATGAGAACCTTAGAGAAGCTGAGGAGATTAAGTGAGGGTTTTGTTCTGTTGAGGATAAAGGGAGAAGGAGGAAATAGTGGCAGAAGATATATGAGTGATGTGAAATGAGGAAGAGAGGATAAGGGAGGTTTTGTTGATGTTTTGCAAATGGTCGTAATTTTTTTTCAGTAAAATAGGAAGCAAGGTTCTTACCTAAGAGAGTAAGGGAAAGAGTAGCTATGGGAATTTTGAAGAGGAATGGAAAAATTTAGAAGAGCTGCTGTAATAATTGGGATAAGTTAAAGACATGTTGACAAAGCAAGATTAATCATAGGATGATGGGACAAGAGACTTAAAAGAAGAAAGTAGAGTTGAACTGGTTCACCAAGGTTCAGAATGAGGAAGGGAAAATAGTGTAGCTAAGCGTTATCTGGCAAAGAACTGAGGAGTCAGGAATTGGAGGGCATAGTGTGGATGAGGAACAAAGTTTGGAGTTGCAAGGAGAAAGGACAGTATGACGATACCATGATTAAACAAAAGAATTTCAGAGTTGATGAACATGGAAGTACTGCATTTGTAGATGACAGCAAGATCAAGAATATAGTCTTTGTGTGGGGCTGTGATGAGGTGAAGGAGTACATTATAGACAATAAATAAATTGAAGAACTGTGGAATTAGAGTATTTGAGAGAGTATCAGTATGCATATTAAAAGTTCCTAGAATAAGGACAAGAGTTGAGAGGAAAAACTGCAAGAAAAGAGAGGGAGTTTCCTGGATGTTAGGAAACAATTGCCAAAATTTTAAGAGTGGTATATATGGAATGAGTGAACCTCAAAAGAGGATAGGTTTCTGAGTGATGGTGATAGATCAAGAACTTGGAAGCCAAATGTATTTCCACTGGATGAGGGCAATATAAAATATGTACATGAATCAACCCACCACATCCAGACTACATACAAGTGGCATATATGAATCTTATTTCATTGAACCAACTTTTATTGACTTAGTTGCCTGTGGATCATCTAAAAGAAATAGAAAACTGTGGGAAATAATACAAGCCAAGAAGATAGTATTGTTAATGATTCAAGTTCTAGTCTTCTAACAGGACTGTATCTTTGAGACAATGGCAGAAGTTGGAGCTATGCAATAAAGTACTTGCCAGACTGTTATTAATCTTACTAATGGTACCAGAAAGTAGCTGGTATTTGCCAAGGCATATAACTCTATGTTCATGAAAGTTCTGTGGACATAATGAGTCAAGAAAAGATTCTAGAACTAGAAAGAAAAGTTATTTTACTGATCCAAGATGGATATCACTGAGATGTGAAACTTTTGTTCAGTTTGCAGTTCTACCAATGCATATGCTTATTTGGATGATATATAAGTACTAGAAAACTTTTGGAACTTATTTGCATTGATTTCCTGTTTCTAGAAGGAGATAAGAACATAAGTCATATATTGGTTATGATATACTGCTTTCCTAGGCATATTCAAACATATCCAATAAGAAACCATAGAACCCTGACAGTTGTGAAAGTATTGAGAGAAGCATTTCTCAGTGCGGGACTTCCTGCAAGGATCCATTCCGTCCAGGGTAGTTACTTTAAAAGTATAATACTCAGATGTTGGTTCTGCTTGATATTAAACAATGGAGGAAATCTTTTACCTGAACTCATAAATAAATTAGGGATGCTGAGACCAGAACAAAAATCTCAGTGGAACCAGCATATAGCTTTTCTTTACATATGTACAGTTCTATCAGGAATAATGTTAATGGCATTATGCTATACCTATTGTTTGAGTGTAAGCCACATCCACTTTTGACCTGTTTCCAGGTCTCTGGGGAGAGACTACAGATATTCACTTTACTCATGTCTCAGATTGAGAGAAAAGTAAAAAAAAAAAAAAAAAAAAAAAATACACCTTGCTACATTGTCAGAAAAAAAAAAAGAATTTTAAAGGAAATAAAGGGGAATATGATGATCCTGTTCACTGTCAAGTTTTTGACAAGGTGACAATGTCCTGTTCAGAAATCTTAGCATTCATGGGACACACAAATTAGTAGAAGAGCCAGTTCAAATGAGCAAAAGAGTCAATTGTTAAATTTCCATTGTGAGCATTTATATTTCAGAATTCAGCAACATTACAAATAGGGACTTAATTTATTGTTTTATTGATTTTCTAGATGTAAGAAAATGAAGGAGAAAATGTTAATATACAATTTAAATTTAAGTTTTTTGTGTGTTTTCAGAGAACCAGAAAAATTTACTATGATGGAATAGAATGTTTTCATACCTAATTAGTTGTTGAGAGAGCAGTTTTGTAAACTTACCTGTTTACAAAATAGCTCCTGAGACTAGTGGAGGGATCACACAAAAAACTTTTTACCAATTTTACCAATGGATCAGTAAAATTTTACCAATTTTACCAATGGATCAGTAAAATTTACCAATGAATCAGTAAAATTTTACCAATTTTACCAATGGATCAGTAACTCATCACATTCATTTATCACAAACTGGGAAGACGAGGCTGGAAGACATTCACTACAGCCAACTTAAGTAAGAATTTGTCTGATAAGTCATTGCCCATCCAGACAAGGAATCAGAAACAGATGTTTCAAACGAATGTATCCCATTCAATCCAAATGAGGAGAGACAGCTGAATCCAGTGCCAACACCTTTTTTGCCTAATACTTTAGCCATAAGAACTTGGGGACAGATAATTCCTTCAGAACACATTATTACTTAGCCTGGCCCCCTTATATTTAGATAGAGAAGACTAATTCAGATGAAGATTATGATCCGTCCATATATATCTGGCATTAGGTATAGTAGCAGGTAGATCAGCTCCCAGTGAATAGACAACATACAATATGCCAGATAATACTAGGAAATGGTTACATATTTAGCCAGACAAGATTAATAACTTTATAATACACTATATATCTTGAATGCATTTTCAAATGTGCACAGATTTATGTTTGTTCAAGTATGACTTTACTTGTTAGATTTTCATGTTGTTTGTAACTCCATTTATTTGTTCATCTTTCTTGGTTTTCTATTGGACTTATCATATTTGTTAGGAGCTCTGCCATTATTATTTCTATGCTCATTTGCTTTTGTTTTATGTATATGTATATTCTGATGTGAAATATACATGTAAGCATAGAAATAATTACATGCATGTTAATTTAAACTGGTAGTCACTGAAGCAATCTGTCAAGTGTTTCTTTGCATTGTGCTATGTCTGTTGTGAGTGGGGAGTGGGTGTTCTGGCATGGTTTTTGGTTTTTGCTATGCATGGATATTCTAAGGGGACCTTCTAGGGTATTAATAACTTTTATCCCATATTTTGATATTATTTTACATGAGTACAGAGATCAGGCTTGTTGAAGCTTGTTTTGCAAAGGTATGCAAAATTACATCCCCCAGGGAAGAATATAATAATGTCAGTTAATAATTTGCTTGATTACAAAGACTCTGGGAGTTATAATTCTTCCCATATGGGAAGAACAGAATCTAATGAATGATAATTTTCCTCAGAGAGGAGAATAATTTTTTTTTTTAACCTTTAAAGGAAGTTTTGAGGAACTCTTGAAGGAGGATGAGGAAAAGAAAAGAAGAGGTGGTAGTTGTCTCGGGTTATAAAAAGAACTATGGCAAGTGGTTCTGTAACAATATCTGCATCTCCCTTCTTCAAGAACATGAGAGATAACCTTTAAATGGAAAAGGAGAGAAGTGAATGACAATGATTTCTGACTTTTTCCTGAGAGGCTTAGTTTTCCAATTCTCTCCTATCTATTAATCCATACTGACTATGGGCACATTTAGAACTCTCAGAGTTCTAGACAAATTTCTAAGATTTTAAGGTGTAGAGAAAGTAAAGTATTAATCTGAATTGGTAGAGGATCTTTTCTCAACCAGGAGATAATTATTAAAATATAATTTCAAGTCATTAATATTTATTTATTTGATTAGTTAATATTTATTATAAAATTAAATTAAAATATTAAAAAGACAAAAACAAACATTATTTGCCTTGAAAGTGCTTACAATCTATTTTTGGACATTCATTCTAAAGTCATATAATGGATGGAGAACAGGTTCATGTTTTAGAAGATTCCAAGTCCAAATCCATCCTCTGAAACTTCTATAACCTTAGTTAGTTATATAACTTTAGGCAAATCATTTAACCCCTCTTAAGTCTCAGTTTTCTCAGTTATAAAGAAGGGATAAGAACAGAACTTTCCTCCCAGAGTTTTTGTGAGGATAAAATGAGAAACACTTTGCAAATTTTGAAACGCTGTATAAAGGTTGACTTATTATTATTTTGGGGGGAAATAACATGTATGCAAAATTAAATATATAATATTTAATTGATAGTAAATAATTACCTATAGACTTTCTAGGTGGTACAGTGGATAAAACAGTAGACCTTGAGTCAGGAAAACCTAAATTAAAATCTTATCTCATATACTTACTAGCTGTGTGACTTAACCTTGTTTGCTTCAGTGTGCTTATCTGTAAAATAAAGATACTCCAAGGTTATTGTAAGGACTAAATGAGATAATTGCATAATATATTATAATAACACTTAGCAGAGTGCTTGGCACATAGTCAATGTTATAAAATTTGTTATCATTATTATGTTATGATGGCCAAAACTTGAGTTGAATTCTGAAGAAAGCTGGGGAATTCTAAAAGAAGAATATGAGGAGGGAATGTATTTTAGGCTTGATTGCAATCTGTGCAATGTTATATGTTTGTTGTCATTCATGATTGAAGAAGACCAAATTGACATCACTTAAGTTGGAGCCAATGTACAGTGTATCCAATTACAGCTGATCAGACCAATAAAGCTCTGAAGGCTCTATCATAGGTAGATAAATATAGACAAATAGTCTATATGAATATCTGGAGTGGGGATGTCTCTAAATTTGCACATCTCACATTTCTTTTGAATTACTGCAATTCTGCTTTGTTCATAGAGTACAGCACCTTTTTTGATTCAAGCACACCATTCTGGGTAGTCTACTGCCAATGTCTCCCATGTCTACCAAAAATCTTTAGAGGAACCTTAGAAAATCCTTGTATTACTACTTTTGACCTCTGTAGGAGCACTTGCTTTGTGTGAGGTCTTCATAAAACAGTCTTCGAGACAAATGTATTTTGGCATTCATACAACATGGCTAGCCTGTCAAAGTTATGTCCTTTGCATTAGAGTCTGAATACTTGGCAGTTCAGCTCAAGAAAGGATCTCAATGTCCCATACATTATCCTGCCAGGTAATCTTCAGAATCTTCCTAAAATAATTCAATTGGAAGTGATTCAGTTTCCTGCCATGGTATTATATATTATCCAGATTTCACAGGCATACAACAATGAGGTCAGCATGATGGCTTCAGTTTGGCTTTCTTTTTCATGCTTTCATTTGAAGCCTTCCAAACACTGAACTAGCTCTGGCAATGAATGTATTTAATATTGTCATCTACGTGTACATCCCTGGAAAATATACTGCCAAGGCAAGTGAATTTATCCACAGCATTCAGAATTTCTCCTTTTGATGTGGTGCTGGTTGATATAGAACCTCTGTTTTCTTGGTTTTAATTTTTAGGCCAAAATTAGAAGAAGTATCTGTGAATCAATCCATACTTTTTACCTCTCAGCCTTTTGGCTGCATTAAATGTACATTCATCTGCAAATAGCTGTCAGTTCTTCCTTCATTCTAGTCTTAGTTTGTAGCTTTTTCAAGTTAAATAATTTATCAACTGTGCAGTAGATGAGCTTGGTGCCATTTTTATCTTTGTTGAAGGCATCTGACAACATAGCTAAAAAGATCATGTTAAAAAGCACACAATCTTATTTCATTTTATTGATGATTGGAAAAGTGCTAGACCATCATCTAATATCCAGAACTCATGCAAGTATAATGTCATGAATGTGATATAAATACTGATGAACTTCTCTGGGCAACCAAATTTTGCCATGATTTTCCACAAATCCTCTCATTTGACAGTATCAAAGACTTTGCTCAGATTGAGGAACTCTGTGTATAGACCTCTGGAGAAATACCTCTGGCATTTCTCCTGGAGTTGTAGGTCAGTAACCATATACCAAGCATTCCTTGGCCCCTTTTGAAGTGACATTAGCTTTCAGGGTGATGATCATCTCCCATGTGTAGAATCAATCTATTAAGGAGGACTCTGGCAAAAATCTTGCCTATAATGACTAAGAGAAGGACACTTCTGTTACTGTCACAGGATAACCTATTTCCTTTTCCTTTATAAAGGAACAATGAAGACATCCTTGAACTCCTGGGTGATAGCCTCCTTTTGCCATATAACCTGGAAAATTTCCGTCAGCTTTAGTATGAACATTGGAGTCCCTGCCTTGTAAATCTCAGCTGTCAGATACTTTGCCACAGGAGAGGAGCCTAATGGTATTCAAAACCTATTCTTCAATTGGAAATTTGGCTAGAGAGGGATTGACTTAAACCTGAGATATATCATCACTGATTTCAGCCTTGATTGATAATGGTTTATTGAGAACACTATGGAAGTGTTCAGTCCATCTATTCAGAATCATGTCTTTATCACTAATCAATGTAGCACTATTAGCCCTGGATCATTAAGCTTTGCCATAAGAGCAATTTGTAATCTATGCTCAAAAAGTTATCAAACTATACATACCCTTTGATCCAGCAATGTTACTACTGGCATATATCTCAAAGAGATCTTAAAGAAGGGAAAGGGACCTGTATGTGCAAAAATGTTTGTGGCAGCCCTTTTTGTAGTGGCTAGAAACTGGAAATTGAATGGATGCCCATCAACTAGAGAATGGCTGAATAAGTTGTGGTATATGAGTGTTATGGAATATTACTGTTCTGTAAAAAATGACCAGCAGGATGATTTCAGAAAGGCCTGGAGAGACTTATATGAACTGATGCTGAGTGAAATGAGCAAAGCCAGGAGATCATTATACACACTTCAACAATAATATGATGATCAATTCTGATGGATGTGGCTCTCTTCAACAATGAGATGAACCAAATCAGTTCCAATTGTTCAATAATGAAGAGAAGCAGCTATACCCAGTGAAAGAACTATGGGAAATTGTGGTGTTCTTTTTCCAAAACATAGCCAGGTGATAAAAGTTCAGATCTTTTATTGTGTCCTTCAATATAGCTCGGTTAGCTCAGGCCTATCTCTCTGCTTGGTTCCAAGAGCTCCCTCCGAATGTCTCCAAATCCTTTGTTTTGTCCTTCCGACTCCAGCCAGCACCAAGGTAGAAGATGCAATGAAATCTCTCTTGCCTCGGAGATAGGGCTTGTGGGCTTCCTCCCAGAGTACTCCTCTCTGACCCCAGTCAATGTTCCCAAGAAAACTCTCTCAAGCTCTAAGAGCTTCCTGTATATATATGATCTCCCAAAGGTTAACTCCTCCTTCTGGAGAGAGAAGAATTCTGGGTTATCTCCCAGAGTGCTCTCTGGCCCTAAGAACTTCAAGGGAGGTGTGAATTTGGATATCTTATACTAAGCCATACTAAGCCCTGAAATCTCCCAAATGTGTGAACTCCATTGAGTACTTAGATACTGATGAGCTCTCTAAAGGTATGAACACAAGCATCGTTTCTATCAGTTGTACTTAGTACCTTGTTTCAAGTTCTGGCCCAAAATATCTCCTTCTAAGATCAAATCAATCATATTGAATCATGCCAAATTAGATAATTATTGTCTCTATCAACTCCAATGGCTTAACAGTTTGTAAAGATTCCAACAGGAAATGAGTGTGAACCACAACATAGCATTTCCACTCCTTCTGTTTTTGTCCACTTGCATTTTTGTTTTCTTTCTCAGGTTATTTTTATGTTATTTCAAAGTCCGATTTTTCTGGGGCAGCAAAATAACTGTATGGATATGTATACATATATTGTGTTTAACATATACTTTAACATATTTAACATGTATTGGTCTACCTGCCATCTAGGGGAGAAAGTGGGGGGAAAGGAGTGGAAAAGTTGGAACAGAAGGTTTTGCAAGGGTCAATGCTGAAAAATTACCCATGCATATCTTGTAAATAAAAAGCTATAATAAAAAAAAAATAAAAAAGTTTCACCATAGATTTTTTTTGTCCATAAATAACAATAGATTGTTATTATATCATAAAACTGAATTCCATTTACTTTCTTACTGTGCCAAAAATCCACTTATTAATGACAATCTTAGATATATGCGCTTTACATTTTCACATATAAAGCACGATTTGTCCTTATTAAGTTCCTTAAAATAATTCTTGATGGTTGCATGATATTTTTCTTGGATTTTACATGTCAATTTAAAAATTTATTTCATGACTTTTTGGCAACAAAATCCTGAAAATATGACAATTTATTGAATATCTTCTCTTCCCCCCATCAGGATTATGCTTAATTTTGCTGAGTATGATATTTCCAGCCACAATCCTACTTCTTTTGCTCTTCAGTACATAGTGTTCCAAGATCTGTGTTCTTTTATTGTACCTACTGCTAGGTCTTGTATGATTCTAATTGTGATGGCAATATTTGAATTGTTTTTTTCCTTGTTATTTGTAATATTTTCTCTTTGATCTTGAGGTTTCAAGATTTATGTCTCTTATTGAATTTTCTAATAGAATCTGAGATGGTGATCATTAAATTTTTTTCTATTTCTGTCATGTTTTTCTTCTTTTGTAAAATATAAGATGGTTCTCTGTGAGCAGATTTCTTGGGGAGGTTTTCTGGAGACAGCCTTAGTTTTGGTTCAGAGTAATAATCACTCCAAATACAACCAGCGGATAAAATCCAAACGTTTATTTCTTATCTCTTTCCTTGGGCCGGTTAGCTTTCTTAGAGGCCTATCTCTCTGCTTGGTTCCAAGAGCTCTTGCAGTTTGTCCTTTGCCTCTGCTTTCTTCAGCCTCCAGCCAGCACAAAGGTGGAAGCTGGAATGAATCTGACTTCACCTCCGAGACTGCGCTTGTGGGCTTCTGTATCTCCCAAAGTGCTCTTTGGCCCTGAGAGCTTCTTGCTTATATGCCGTTCACTGAGTACACACCAATCATTATATCACTGGAAAACCATTATTTGTTGTATGATTAAATCAATGCTAAACTAAATTTAAACATTGTCTCCTCAATTCCACTTAGTACCTTGTTTCAAGTTCTGGCCCATAACATCTCCTCGTAGGATCAGATCAATCATACTGAACCATGCTAAATTAGATAATTATTGTCTCTATCAACTCTAATGAGTTAACACTTTGTAAGGATTCCAACATATTTCTACTTTTAACATTGCAGAAAAATTTTCTTTAATTCTTTTATTTTTATGTCAAAGATTCATTTTTTTTTTTTTTTTGGATGTAACTTTTGGGTAGTCCAATTCTTCTTAGGTTTTTTTTTTATTTATTCTCTAAATCTGATGTTTTTCTTATGAGATTTCTCACATTTCTTCTATTTTTCATTATTTATATTTTATTTTATTATTTCTTGGTCTCATAAGTTTGCTTGGCTCTTGCCCAAGTTTAATTTTCAAGGAGTAATTTTCTTCTCGAGGATTCTGCATTTCCTTTTCTAGTTGGATGGTTTTCTTTACACAGTTTTTCTCTTTTTCTTGGATTGTTCTTATTTTTTCCTTAGTTTTCTTAGTTCTTTCTCAATCTTTCTTATTTGATTTTTAAAGTTTTTCTATGAATTTTTTTTTGGGTAGGTGACCATTTGATGTTATGCTTTGGGGTAGGAGAGCCTTTTAAATTTCAGTATTCACTGCTAAAGATAAACCAGAGTCTTCCTTATTCACATAGTAACTTTCTGTGGTTGGGTTCTTTTTCCTTTGTCTGCTCCTTTTATAGCATATTGTTGGTGTAATTACCTCTGTTAACTGAGGTATGGTAGATGGTGTACCTGGCCTTCAGTTCTCCCTTCTGATCAGGAACTCCCAAACTATCAACTCCACCCACAGCCACCAGGGTCCCTGCCCCACTGTTTCTGTAGTCACTGGGTTTGTGCAGGCTCCTTCTTACCCAGGGCTATCTCAGCAGCACAGCTGTGTCTAATATTCCTTATCATCAGATGTTTGTTCAGTCTTTTGATTCAGATGCCAGACTCCCCATACAGTCTGGGAGGTGAAAATTCTTGTGGCTTTGGTGGAGGTTACCTCCCAACTCAGCTAGGCTCAGCCTTAACATTTGCTATTTCAATTGAGCTAGCTTGGAGGTGTTTACATTTCATATGGCCCAAACCTCCATCCTGGTATCTTTCATCAGATCTTTTATTGTCACAGAAGAACCAATGTTTTGCCCCAATTCTTTGTTTTTAATTGCTCTACTTTTGTCCTGAAGCACAATTTTGTTGTTTTTGTGGGGGAAATATGGAGAGCTTGGAATTTCTGATTTACTCCTCCATCTTCTTAGAATTCTCTCAAAACATTTCTAAATGTACACAAGGATTCAGGCATGAAGAGGGAATTCAGATGGAAGTAACAGTGAAGAGGCAGACTTAGGGTATTTTGAACAAAACCTTGCAGCACTATGTAGTGATTTTGAATTGATGTTCGAAGTGGCACTATATTACAGAATTGGATGGTGCATGAAAGAGGACAGGAGAGTAAGTGGACTGAGGGGACTATCTGATGTACCCGAGTCAAACTGAAAGCTAACAAAGAGTGGAAAATGATTCTTATACTTTCTCAGGAAGAGAAGAACCTATAGGAGAGTGTAGTAATAGAAATTAATAAACATAGCTTGAGGTACAAAATTCTAAGCACTATTAGTTTATTAACAAAGCATGAATTTATTAATAAAAAGGATCAATGAATATCTCTAATAGGACAGAGGCAAAAAAAGTTAGCAGAACCAGCATCGACCCTCCCCACCCCCACCCCCTTTAATACAAAACAAAAAATAAGATTGATTTTCTGTGAAGGGAAATGGAAATTTTGTGCTACATGTTATCTAGGATATTTAGTGTTTCAGAGGACTATTTATTCTATCTCAGAAGGCAAGTGAAAGTTGTAATTTCTCAAACAACTAGCATCTGGGAAAGTGGACCAGCAGGGGCACAGGAAGGAGAATTGGAGGCAAATAGGGGAAAGAAGGCAACTGGAGGGTATAGATCAGAGGTAGACTGCATAATCAGGAATGTAGTAGTGGGGAAGTAACCATGAGGCAATGCCCTCTCTGTCATCTTTTTTGCATTTTTTTGCAAGTGAGACTAGGGGAAAAAGCCATTTTGGGGGGAAGAATCTAGAAAGTAGTGCCTAAAGGGAAAGGCTAATAATAGATATCCTAGAAGTTTAGATTGCATCAGAAATACAAAGAATGGAAACGCTAAATAATTATAGTGGTCTTGCAACAGAGATTAATTAGACTAGAAGGGGACAGATAATTGAATGAGAGAAGTTCTTTCTAAAATGAAGCAAAAAATAATAAAATTTTAAAAAATTAATGAATAGGACTAATTGAAGAGAAAAAGAGGGAAAGAGGATATATTTGACTGAGGGGGGAAAAAAGGAGGAGAAACTTAAGTAAATATAGGAAAGAAAAAGGAAATAATATAACTTCAAGTGAAAAGTGGTGACAAATGAAAAGAAGGAATTGGGCAAGGAAAAGGGAGCCACTGGGAACAGAACTTTAAAAAAGGATTAAAATAAAGTTTCTAATTGAACATAGTACTATGTTTAGAAAGAGAGGAAAAATTATAACTCCAAAACCCCTCAAAATTAGAGCTAAATGGAGGAAAATACAAACCTAACTTTAATATCTTTAAGTATGAATGGATTAAACAATCCAGTAAAATGAAAAGTGATCAACTGACTAAAAATTATCAAGCTAACAAATCAAATAACCAAAGTAAAATGGGAAATACTAAAATTAGAGAAGAAATATACTTATTGGAAACAAAAATAGAAATAATAAATTGAATAAAAATCTGATACTTTGGAAATACTAATAAAATGGATAAATCTTTAGCTATTCTTATTAAATATAGTAAAGCAGAAAAATTAAATCAATAAAATAGCAAATGAGCCAGGCAAAATCATAGTAAAACCAGAAGAAATAAAAAAAAATAATCAAAATATGTTCTGCAGTTATATGCTAACAAAACAAAACACAAAAGAATTAGAATACCTTTAAAAATATAAAATACTTCAAGTATTAAAACATCAGAGAGAGATCACAAATGACTCAATTTCAGAAAAGTCAACACATCTCCAGATGAAACTATCAAAGGCAGGGTGGTAAGGAAATTTGGTCCTGATGGATTCACAGGAGAATTCTATAAAATTTATAATAACTAGTAACTTTTCTTCCAAATTACTATGAAAACCGAGAAAGATGTTACCATACCAGAATGCTTTTATGAAACAAATACAATCCAATAATTAAACAGACATATTTATATACTATATATATATAATAAATATATATAACATATTAATATATGTAATGATATATATAAATAAATAATAGACTTGTGGATACCCCCTTTATTTCCATTTCTTTGCTAAACTCAAAAGTATTGATATAAATATCTTGTAATGAAGTCTCTCTTTATGCACTCATTTAGGGCTAAATATGGGCTCCCATTGGAGTTCAAGACAATCTGTTTCAGCTTGCCTTTCTTCTCTTGTGTGATCTTTTGTAACAAATACTTGCTCAAAATTAAACAAAATTAAGCTTTAATTTTATTTTATCTGAAGATAAGAACCATTATAAAATACAAGAATAAACAAGTTTTAATTATACTAGAAAAATTAGTCAGGAAGTGATGAGATTAAGGAAAGTAGAGCAAATTTAACTTTGCTACATCCCATAACATGACAAAAAAAGACACAAGCAAGAAACAGCAAGTTCTGTGCAAGTGGTTTACTATTTAAGGAGATCAGTGAAAACTCCTAATAATTATGTTCAGTTACAAATAGCAGTCACTTTTTTGCCATAAGTTAATTGTTGGAACTTGTCCAACTTTCTCTTTCTCCTCTGTGCTAAAATAAAAAGTTCCTAAGCTTCTTCTATCCATTGAGGTTTCTAGCTCCTTTGATCCTTCAGTTATACTTTGAGTAGGAGAAAAAAACCCAAATCATAAAACAACACTACACTTCCCTTATATATAAGTCCATTTGTTGATAAGAGGCCAAAAAACATGATCCTTCTCCCTCTGTCTTTTATTTTATTAGGGGTATAAGTCTAGTAATGGTATATTTGAATCAAATAACTAATATACAATTTGGTAATTTTGGGGGAGCATATAAATACAAATTGCTTTCCAGAATGGCCATACCATTTTACCAGTCCACCATCATCAGCATTCTTGTCTTCATATATTGTCTCCTACAATGGTCATTTTCCTTGTCATTTTTTTTTTTTTTTTGGCCATCTAATGTAGGCTAGAGATAGAATCTTGGAATTGTTTTAATTTGCTTTAATTTTATTAGGAATGAAGGATTTTTTTGTTATGATTGTTGATAGTTTCATATAGTTGAGAATGTCCTATTGATATGTTTTGTTCTTTCATTTATTGGGAAAGGCTCTTATTCCTATATAGATAATGAGGATAGGGAATAGATTTATGTCTAGAGTAACACCCAGTAAGAAAATTTACTCTACTAATGTAGGTTTGCACCTTTTCTGTAACTTAGCCTTAGAAAGTTGCTTAGAATTGTTAGTAAAATGCTGAAAGAATGAAACTGAAGTTCTGCCTTAGACATTTACTATTTGCTCCTTTCTCTGTGTGACTCAGTTTTTTCCTCTGTAAAATGAGGATGATAATAGTATCATTATCATTTACTTCAGTCAGTGATTGTATCAAATCAGATAACATGTATAAAACATCATAAAAATTTTATTTTTGTTGTTCAATCATTTCAATCATGTCTGATTCTTCATGAAGGGATTTTCAGCAAGACACCTCCTTCTCCAGCTCATTTTTCAGATGGGGAAACTGAAGCAGACAAAGTAATGTGACTTGCCTAGGGTCACACAGCTAGGAAGTGTCTGAGGCTGGATTTGAAATCAAGACAGATGAGCCTTCATGATTCCAGATCTGACACTCTATCCACTGCACCTCCTAGCTGCCCTAATATCATATCAATTATAATAATCTTACCATAATTATTATAATATTTTTATAACAATCACTGTTATTAGCAGTACCAGGTCCTAGGCCAAGAACACAGTATACAATGAAAAGCAAAATCAGTTTTTACCCTCAAGGAGTGAATACTCTAATAAAAAAAAAAGTATATTGATCCAAGCTCAATGAATAGGCTAATACAAGGTGCAAGAAAGAAAATTACTGGCTGGCCTGAGAACATTGTATCAGAGAGAGGTTGTAACAAAATGGAACCTGATCTTCTGACTTCTAGTACCCAAGAAATTTGATCTTTATGTATAACATTAACCAAAAAATTAAATAAATAAATTACAAAAGAATAGATTTAGAGAAAGAAAAAAAAATTATTTAGTATGTTGTGCCACAGTTTCCTTTTGATGTCCTGACCTAGTTTCCCCATTGTCCTATTTGCCTCAGGTTATAACCTTTCCCTCTTAATGTTTGATTTAGTTACTCTGCCTCAGGTTATCACCATTCTCTCTTAATGTTTGATAGGATAAAGGTCTTATATCTTAGACTTTAGATTATACTTATTCCCTCTTAATGTTTAATGGGATAAAGGTCTTTATCCATTTTAGACATCTTTAAAATATCAGGAGCCTCTCCAGTACCTCCCATTATGTCATCCTAGGTGCCTCCCCCCATTAGGTTATCCCCATCCAGGTAGGTACCTTCCCCATTATGTCATTGTTCTTGTTATCCTATAAAAAATCTTGCTGTCTGATAATTAGTGCTGGATTCTTTGAGATGATAGTTTCGTCCAGCCCTGGGACCAAGACCCATTTGGTCCCAGTGTATCTCTCCATTTAATAAACTATTAAATTGGTCTCTAATCTCTGTCTTGTTCAGTTTCTCCGGCATTACAAGTGGAGTACTGAGAGGTTAAATGACTTGTGACAAATCAGATAGTTTATATCACAGGCAGAACATGAATTCATCACTTCTTGGTTCTTGAGACTAATTCCTAACACCCTTTGAGATTTCTTTTGTGGGCATTTTGTCATCTCTGAGTTGGAAACTGAGAGGAAAGTTTTGGACTTTCCTGTCACCATAGTAGCTTTCTATAGTAAAAATTTTTTTCTGTTTCTTGCTCATTTTATTTCTTTCCTTTTTCCTATTTTGTGACTTTATTATTTTTTGTCAAGCTTCACTCCTGGAATAAAAGGAACACTTCCAAATTTCTTGTGCAGCTCTAAGCTCTGTTTGATATCTTGCTCACAAGGAATAGTCCTGCTCTCTTCTACTTAAACTGTATTCTTTTAGTGGGGTAGTTAGAGGGGGCATACATGGATGAAGAGTGAGTATGAATTGACTCTGATGTGATGATATCAAAGTAAAAGCCATTAAGGGATGGAAAAAGGATTGCACTGGGAGAAGAGGAAAGGGGAAGCAAAATGGGATAAATTAGATCACATGATGATGCAAAAATCTATTACAAAAGAGGGAAAGAAGAGAAGAGGGGGATGATTATTGTCTGAAGCTTAATCTTATTAATTTTGCCTCAAAGTATGAGTAACATATTTATTCAGTTGAGTATAGAACTTTATCTTTCTTTTTTTTAATAGCCTTTTATTTACAAATTATAGGTATGAGTAATTTTACAGCATTGACAATTGCCAAACCTTTTGTTCCAATTTTTTCCCTCCTTACCCCCACCCTCTCTCCTAGATGGCAGGATGACCAGTAGATGTTAAATATATTAAAGTATAAATTAGATACACAATAAATATACATGATCAAACCATTATTTTGCTGTACAAAAAGAATCGGACTCTGAAATATTGTACAATTAGCCTGTGAAGGAAATCCAAAATGGTGGCAGGCAAAAATATAGGGATTGGGAATTCAATGTAATGGTTCTTAGTCATCTTCCAGAGTTCTTTCGCTGGGTGTAGCTGGTTCAGTTCATTACTGCTCTATTGGAACTGATTTGGTTCATCTCATTACTGAGGATGGCCAGGTCCATCAGAATTGGTCATCATATAGTATTGTTGTTGAAGTATATAATGATCTTCTAGCCCTGCTCCTTTCACTCAGCATCAGTTCGTGTAAGTCTCTCCAGGCCTTTCTGAAATCATCCTGTTGGTCATTTCTTACCGAACAATAATATTCCATAATATTCATATACCACAATTTATTCAGCCATTCTCCAACTGATGGGCATCTACTCAGTTTCCAGTTTCTGGCCACTACAAAGAGGGCTGCCACAAACATTCATGCACATACAGGTCCATTTCCCTTCTTTATGATCTCTTTGGGATATAAGCCCAGTAGTAACACTGCTGGATCAAAGTGTATGCACAGTTTGATAACTTTTTGAGCATAGTTCCAAATTGCTCTCCAGAATGTATTAGTGTCCCTGTTTTCCCACATCCCCTCCAACATTCTGCATTATCTTTCCCTGTCATTCTAGCCAGTCTGACAGGCGTGTAGTGGTATCTCAGAGTTGTCTTAATTTGCATTTCTCTGATTAATAATGACATTTATCTTTCTATATAAGGAAGGAGGAGAAGGGGGAAAGAAAAGGGAGGAGCTGAATAGAAGGGAGGGCAGAAACATTAGGAGAAAGGGGCAAGAAAAAAGAGGAAGAGTGATAGAAGGGAGGGCAGATTGAGGATGGGATAGGTTAAAAACAAAACACTACTGAGGAACAGGGTGGAAAGAGAAAATAAATGTATGTAAAGGGGAGAAAATAAGAGGGAGGGAAATACATAGCTGGGGATCATGACTATGAATGTGAATGGGATGAACTCTCCCATAAAATAGAAATGAATAGCAGAGTGGATTAAACTCCAAAATCCTACTATATGTTGTTTACAAGAAACACATTTGAAACAGAGAAATACATACAGAATAAGAATAAAATATTGGAGCAGAATTTATTATGCTTCATCTAAAGCAAAAAAAATCAGAGGTAGAAATTTTGATCTTTACTTTTAAGATTAAAAATAGATCTAATTAAAAGAGATAATGAAGGAAACTACATCTTATGAAAGCGTACCATGAACAATAAAGTAGTATTGATACTACATGTATATGCATCAAATGATTCAACATCCAAATTCTTAGAGAAGTTAAGCCAGTTACAGGAAGAAATAGACAATAAAACTGTATTGGGGAACCTCAATCTCTCCCTCTTAGAATTAGATAACTCTAATTATAAAATAAACAAGAAAGAAACTAGGCAAGTTAATAAAATCTTAGATGTGATGTGATAGACTCTGGAGAAAAATGAATAGGGACAGAAAGAAACACACTTTTTTCTTAGTAGATCATGGCACCCACACAAAAATTGACCATGTATTAGGGCATAAAAACCTTACAATCAGATGCAGAAAGGCAGACTAATAAATACATCCTTTAAAAATCTCAATGAAATAAAAATTACATTCAATAAAGGACCAGGGAAAGAGAGGCTAAAACTCAATTAGAAATTAAATAGTCTAATTTTTAGGGAATGATTGAGTTGAACAGCAGCAAATCATAGAAACCATCAATAATTTCATCCAAAAGAATGACAATAATGAGACAATGTACCAAAACCTATGGGATGCAGCCAATGCATCTCTTTGGGGAAATTTTATCTCTAAATACTTACATGAATAAAATAGAAGAGAGGAGATCAATGAATTGGGCAGGCAACTAAAAAAGTTAAAGAAAAAAAAAGAACCAATTAAAACCTCCCAATTAAATACCAAATTAGAAATTCTGAAAATTAAAGAGATAAATAAAATTTAAACTAAGAAAACTATTGAACTAATTAATAAAGCTAAGAGTTAGCTTTATGAAAAAAAAAAACCCCAACAAAATAGATAAACCTTTGGTTAATTTGATTAGAAAAAGAAAAAAAAATCAAATTACCAGCAGGAAAAATAAAAAAGGTGAAAATACCACCAGTGAAGAAAAAATTAAAGCAATAATTAAGAGCTATATTTGCCCCACATCTTGTTGCTGATGAATATTTACATAAATATATATTGCCTTGATTAAGAGGACATAAATTATTTACATAGACCCATTTAGAAAAAGAAATTGAACAAGCCATAAGTGAATTCCCTAAGAAAAAATCTCCAGAACCAGATGAATTTACAAGTGAATTCTACCAAACATTTAAAGAACAATTAATTCCAATGTTATGTAAACAGTTTGGAAAGATAGGTAGAAGAAGGAGTACTACCAAATTCCTTCTATGACGTGAATATGGTACTGATACCTAAATCAGGAAGAACCAAAACAGAAAGAAAATTATAGACCAATCTTCCTAATGAATATTGATGCAAAAATTTTAAATAAAATATTAGCAAAGAAGTTATAACAACTTATCAGTTATTATCAGATAATACATTATAATCAAGTGAGATTTATACCAGAAATGCAGGGCTAATTCAATATCAAGAAAAACTATTGCCATAATTGATCATCTCAATTACAAAACTATCCAAAGATGTAGAAAAAGCTTTTGACAAAATACAGCACCCATTTCTTTTAAAAACAGTAGAATGCATAAGAATAAATGAAGTTTTCCTTAAAATGATAAGCAACATCTATCTAAAACCCTCAGCAAACATTATTTGTAATATAGAGAAGTTACAACATTCCCAATAAAATCAGGAGGGAAACAAGGATGCTCACTGAGGCATCAATGCCCAATGAAGAAATAAAACTATCACTCTTTACAGATGATGATGATTTACTTGGAAAATTCTACAGAATCATCTAAAAACCTACTTGAAACAATTAACAGCTTTAGCAAAATTGAAGGATATAAAATTAACCCACAGAAATCATTAGCTTTTCTATATATTACTGACAAAGCCCAATAGCAAGAGATAGAAAGAGAAATTTCATTTAAAATAATTGTAGACAAAACATTTGGGTATCTGCTGTTAAGACAAAGCCAGGAATTACATGAACACAATTACAAAACACTTCTTACACAAATAGATCTAAACAATTGGAAAAATATCAATTGTTCATGGCTACACTGAGTTCATATAATAAAAATGATAATTCTACCTAAATTGGTCTACTTGTTCAGTGCCACAACAATTAAACTGCCAAAAAATTATTTTATAGAGCTGGAAAAAAAATAATAAAATTCATCTGAAAGAACAAAAGGTCAAGAATATTAAGGGAATTAATGAAAAAAAAAATACCAAGGATGGTGGCCTAGCAGTACCAGACTTTAAAACTATATCATAAAGCAGCAGTCATCAAAACCATTGGTACTGGCTAAGAAAGAGTGGTGGATCTGTGAAACAGGTTAGATATACATGACAAAATCAGTGACATTAGTAATCTAGTATTTGATAAATGCCCAAATTCCAAATTCTGGGATAAAAACTTGGTATTTGACAAAAATTGATAGGAAAACTGGAAAATAATATGTTAGAAATTCACCATAGACCTACATCTGACACCCCATACCAAAATAAGTTCAAAATGGGTATATGATTTGGGCATAAAGGGTAATACCATAAGCAAATTAGGAGAGCAAGGGATAATTTATCAGATCTTTGGATAAAAGAGGAATTTATGATCAAAAAAGAACTAGAGAACATTATGAAATGCAAAATGAACAACTTTGATTACATTAAATTAAAAAGGGTTTGCACAAACAAAACTAGCACAGTGAAGATTAGAAGGGAAGCACAAAGCTGATAAAAATATTTTACAGCCAGTGTTTCTATTATCAGGCTTCATTTCTAAAATATATAAAGAATTGATTCAAATTTATAAGACATAAGTCATTCTTCAATTGATAAATGGTCAGAGAATATGAACAATTTTCAGATGAAGAAATTAAAGCCATCTATAGTTATATGAAAAAAGATGCTCTGAATTTGCTATTTATTAGAGACATGCAAATGAAAACACCTCTGCCATATTGCCTTACAGCTTTCAGATTGGCTAAGATGATAGGAAAAGATAATGATATATGTTGGAGGGGATGTAGGAAAACCAGGACACTAATGTACTATTACTGGAGTTGTGAAATGATCCAGTCATTCCATTTTGGAGAACAATTTGGTACTATGCCCAAATGGCTATAAAATTGTGCATACCGTTTGATCCAGTAGTGCCACTACTGGGTCTGCATCCAAAGAAATCATAAAAGAGGAATAAGGACCCACATATGCAAAAATGTTTGTAGCAGTTCTTTTGTGGTGGCAAAGAATTGGAATTTGAATAGATACCCCTCAATTGGGACATGGCTGAATAATTTATGATATATAAAAGTAACAGAACATATAAAAATGATAAACAAGCTGATTTTAGAAAGGCTTGGAAAGATTTATACAGACTGCTATTGTACAAAACAAGTAGAACTAGGAATACAGTGTACACAGTAACAGCAAGATTGTGTGATGATGACAGACTTGGTTCTTTTCAGCGGTTCATTGATCCAAGACAATTCCAATTTCAATAAACTTTGGATAGAAAATGCGGAAATTGAGTGTAAATCAACACTTTTGTTCAACACATGTTCACTTTTTTCCCTTCTATTTCTTTTTTTTCCCTCATGATTTTTCCCTTTTGTTATGATTTTTCTTTACCAACATGATATAAGGAAATAGGTAAAAAAAAATAATGAATGTACATGTATAACAACAACAACAACAACAACAAAAATTATGGTATCCAGGGTTTTTTTGGTTAATTATAATGATTCTTACATTCTTAAATGCTCTCTTGACATTTTTCCTCCTGGGTCAGTTATTTTTTGTTTGTACCTTAAATTGTCAATTTTCAAACTTGTGAGTGGTATTATTATTATTATTAGTCTCATGGACTCATTAATTTCAAACTCACTTGTTCTAATTTTTCAGGGACTCAATTATTTAGATAAGGTTGATTATTTTCTGTTCTCTGCTGTTTTAAACTTTTTTTTTCTAATTCTTTCTACTAGAAATTTGATGTCATTTTTAACATGTCATTTCCTGTTTCATTTATTCCTGGTTCTCTTATGGTTCTTGTATGGATTTTTAATTTGATTCTCTACTTGCAGTTATGAAATTATTTTTTCTTTTGGATTGGATTCAGAATTCTTGATGTTAATAACATATAACATACTATATTCATATTATTTGTATTTATATATGTATATATTTGTATCCACATATATGTGTGTGTGAATATATATATATATATATATATATATATATATATAGGTATATATGTATATATACACTCATATGTATATATATATCAAATCATGATCAGTATATTCTTCTGTTTATTCATACTTCAGGTCTCAATTCCTTTGGATTTGGATTGGAGCCAGGATTCATCTTCTTCCATTTGCTTGAGTCCTGTTTGCTCTTAATGTTGGAGTTATTGCTGCAAGATTTCAACCTAGTTTGTCCATAGTTTCAGGATCCTTGGAATTTCAAACCTTCAGGCCATCTTTAAAGAGTTATCTTTAAAACTCTTTGCTATGTTTTAGATCAGAGTGTGATAGTTGTTCAAACAGACTTGGGTTTCCTTGTCCTTTTACTAGTTGTCCTAATTTTGGGGCTACTATTTCCTCACACAAGTATTAGATGCTTTCAAAAAACCTGAGAGCTTTGATTTTTGTACACTTCGGATTGTTAGATCATTTTCCTCTCATACCTTCTTGCATTTGGGCATAGTACAATGCAACCTTTAAGATAGATAGTACTGACTGAAAGTTGTGCTAGATGAAGCTCCTGATGTGACTCCCAGTTAAACTGCCTGTAATTGAGTTACATGGGTGCTGCTCTGTCTGATTTCTGGGCTGGCTCTACAAGTGTATATGGTTCCAGAATAGGCTGCCTGAGTATTATGATTTGTCTATGCTTAGAGTATTCAAATATTCATGCTAAACTTTTTGTGCAACACTGGGCTGATTTTCTCTTTAGCTTGAGTTACCAATGTTCTTTTGTGTATTTTTAGAATTTTACTGAAACTTATATGTAAGATATCTGGGTTCTTCTGGATCTTGTCACTCTGGCATCTAAACCATTCTTTTATTGTCTAATGAAAAAGTTTTTCATTAAGTTTTTACACCTATCAAATATGAGGTTATTATATTTATTTACTGCTATAAATTGTTTGTCTATTCTGTTCTACTGATCTATTTTTCAATTTCTTAACCAGTACTAGATAGTTTTGATAATTACTGCCTTATACTACATTTGAGATCTGATAATACTAAAACTCCTGCTTTTATATTTTTTCATTATTTCCTTTGGTATTCTTGACTTTTTATTTATTCAAATGAATTTTGTTATTATTTTTTTCTAATTCAGTAAAACTTTTTTTTGATAATTTAATTGGAATCTTGTTGAATATATAAATTAGTTTGGATAAAATTATAATTTTATTATATTGCCCCTCTCTGTCCATGAACAATGTTTCTCCAATTATTTAAACCTGATTTTATTTGTATTAATTCTTTTTTTATAATTTTATTATCTAAAACTATATATATATATATATATATATATATATATATATATATATATATATATAAAACTATAGTTCCTGGGTTTGTTTTGGCTTGTGTACTTCCACATATTTTATATTGTCTAGAGTTATTTTAAATGGGGTATTTTTATTATTTCTTCTTTTTAACATTTTGTTTTTTATTTCTGGAATAAAAACCACATTTCCATATCATAGTACAATTTTAAAAAAAGATAATTACACATGAAACTGCAAATCTACTATGCATAACTTGCCATTCCTTTCAAAAATATACAATCAAATTGTCATTTAAATTTCTTTTTAAAAATTCCCTCCCCCACCCTAGATTCAGCTATCATTATACAGAACTAGATTTATGTATGTATATGTGAATAGACACACATTTTATATATGTAAAATTATTATTTTTATTTTACATATGTAAATTATTCTATACATACTTCTATTTATATATTCTATTTATTCTTTCTCTGGATATAAATAGCACCTTTCTTCATATGTCCTTTATACTTAATTTGAATATTCCTAATAGTTAAAATAACTTGCTCAGAGTCATTCTTCATATAATCTTGCTATTACCATATATGATGCTCTCTTGGTTCTGTCCATTTTTCTCTTCACTAGTTGGTGCATTTCCTTCTATGTTTTTCTTTTCTTTTCTTTTTTTGCTGAGGCAATTGGGGTTAAGTGACTTGCCAGGGTCACACAGCTAGGAAGTATTAAGTGGCTGAGGCTGGATTTGAACTCAGATCTTCCTGACTTCAGGGTCAACACTCTATCCACTGCACCATCTAGCTGTCCCCATGTTTTTCTAAAATCATTGAGCTTATCATTTTTTATAGCACAATAGTATTCAATCACTATAATATACTACAACTTACTCAGCTATTCACCAATTTATGGGCATCCCTGAAATTTCTAGTTCTTTGCCACCACAGAGAGAACTGCTGTAAAAATTTTAGAATCCATAGGGTCTTTTCATTTTTTCCATAATTATCTTCAGAAATAGACCAAATAGTGGTAGTACTTGGTCAAAGTATAGATAGTTTAATGATTCTTTGGGTCTAATTCCAGATTGCTCTCCAAAATGGTTGGATCACCAATTTCACCAACAATGAATTATACCCATTTTTCCATGTCCCCTTCAATATTTGTCACTTTTCTATCATTTTATTCAATCTGGTAGGCATGAAATGATCACTCAAGTTACAGATTAGATCTTAGATCTTTTCTTGTCTTAAATCTATGATCTTTAACATCAACTGCAACAGCCTCTCCCACTCAATCTATGGATATTATTATCTATAAGAAAAATGTTATCAGAAGACAGAAAGAATATTAAGAAAATTTTGTACAGAGAACAATTTTAGCTTTTATCCTGTAAAGAGAATGAAGAGAATTCTTGAGAAGAGACTTTTAACTGGTATTCTTTGCAAACTGAATGTTGAAACTGGATTCTGAAGCTAACTGCAGTTAGAGATGACTCGAGTTGTCTAACTACAATGTTTTCCACAGTTTTGTAAATAACACATTGTAAATAATATTTTATGTGATTTGTTATATGAAGAAGTTATGTAATCATAAATATTTAATTCATAGGGCATTAAGTGTTTCTATATATGAAGATAGAGGCACAATTACTTCTGAGGAAAAAGGTTTCTCTAGTTGATTAAATATTAAATGAACTGCAGTGAAGAATCAAGATAATCAGAAATATCATAATTTTAATAATTGATAAGGAAATATTTACACACATACTGAGATTATCCTAGAACTAGGGAATATAAGATGTCAAGTGGTATGCTGAGGGGTAGACAGTCCATTTAGGCTACAAGAGATGATAAGTTCCCAAGCCATCCAAAATTGGAAAGGACTGGTTTATGAAGATCTGAATTATCATAGGAAGTAATGAAGCAATGGCTAGGCTATCTCATGGAATTTTAGACCAGCTCAGATAAATAAATGATCTATAATCAACTCCATCATGTGCATCTCTCATCTGTGCAATAAAATTTGAACTTCAAAACATGTGAGGTAGGGACAGATGATTTCTAAAGTCACTTTAATCTTTCATATTCTTTGATTGTATTCCATCAACTTTGATAAGATACTAAAAAGAATTTCTACCCTTTGTTTAAAGATCTGTGCTAAGAATTAGGGCAAATACTGGTATAGGTTCAATGTAGCTTTAAAATACACATAAGGGTAACTTCATCTTAAACTCACCTACAAGTGGCAAAGGAATTTGGGGAAAATGATTAAAATGGGGTTTGATTTGAAAGAAAAACAAGATGGCAGGCAAGCAAAAGGGAGAAGGAAACCTTTGTAGACAGAGACTTCTTGAGACATCCAAAGCAGCTATTTAATAGATTAAATCATGAGGACTTACTGGAAGGTCAGTAGAGGAATAACAAATGATCTATAGTATAAGTCAATAATTATCAAAACTATTTGCTATTGGCTAAGACATAGAATTCATTATTTGGTTAAAAAAAGTAGATATGCAGATCAGGAACTTTTGTAATTAGGCCTCTGTTAGTAATCCACAACTCTGGAAGTGATGATACAGATATTAGCTTGGCTCTTTCCTCCAGAAAAACCAAAGGGAGTAGGGGGAGAGGGAAGGTGAATTAGCCCTTTCACAGTTCCTGAAAATTAACCTGTTTAATTTTTTTCCTTTCCATTATTTTCTAATCATAGTTACCCACTGCAAACAAAAACATACAGGCCAATCATTTCCATCCTGTTTCATTATTATTTGTAGTCTGGAAGGATTATAGAGAGATGTTACTCTCAGTACAGATTGGAAGACGCATTTGCTCATACATGAAAGCTAAGTTGGGAGTTTGAGAATTACAAGTTAAGTATATTAGGTAGCTCTAATAAATGTCCTAAATGAAAAAAAGGGCCCCATATCTCTGAAAAAATACTCCTAGTAAACAGATCAGTATAGTCCATGAAGAAAAAAGATTGTGAAGCTACATTTTTCAGTCCCTCTGGAGGTAGGTTTTAGAAGTAAAGCCACTTCTATATGGAGAGTAAGCTGCTAGAGAACTTTTTTCCAGAGAAAGATGGGATGCAAGTTTCCTTGACATATTTCCCAAGGTGAATATTTGTCTTTCTCAGCAGTGACACCTGGTGGTTATATAGGGAAGGATTAATTGTTCAAAAATTATTTTCAAGGTGCAGAAGGTAAATACTGAGAAAAGGATTGGACTGTACAGAATGCAGAATACATAGGAAAGTTCTGGTTCAATATGAGTATGTTTAATGACCGGTGTTCACTTATTTTACTTCTCTGACACAACCTGTCCCATAATCATTGTCTAATGATTGTTAAAACAAAAGGAAAGAGAAGTACTGATATACTCATTGTTTTAGAATTCTTTTAGTAGAAACAATAGCTGTGGTTGATTAAATTAAGCATGGAAATGCAGCCCCAGTTTTATTTAAAAGCAAAACTAGGATTGTTGTTATTAAACCAAGATCCTCTTATTAGTCTCAGAATGCAGGGCTGTCCTGGATGTTGGTAGTTGGTTTTTTTTATTTTATTTTTTTTTGGGGGGGACGGATATGAGAAATGAGCTCTCTCATTTTAAGGCTGTAGAATGATAAAGTCTTTGTTTAATACTTCCTTCTGGTTGATGAATTGCCCATAATGAACAGGCTATTCAAAGGGCAGAGACCTAATCTTTAGTTACTTAGCTTAACTTCATTTCACTGCCTTAAATTTAGGTTGAGGATTTATTTGAGAGACTATCTTTGGAGAATCTCCTAGCTGTAGTGAAAGCAAAAACTAGTTCTTGGTTCAAGGTTTTCCTTTGGAGATGGACTATTTCTGACATACTAGAAAAATATCTTTTAAAGAGGCAGGGACGAAATATAAATCTCTTTGGGAGAAAAAGGAAGTGTCACTCTGTTTCTTCCACTAAAAATAAATTCTCAGAAACATTTTTGTTTTAATACTATTCCATACTCCATTCTATAATATTTTACTGTCTTATGTGACTGGAAAATATCAACTTTTTTCCTTAGATTTTTAAATTTTGATTACTAAAAAGATATTTCCAAGCTATAAAACTATAAATTGTACTCAAGTGAATTAAAAATAAGAATTATAATGAAATCAAAAGTTATTTGAAGAAACAAGAAATAAACTATGAATGGGGAGAGAAAATACACAGCAATAAGTAAACCAATATGACTAAATTTAAAAGGGAAAAAACCCACTTTATTTTTACTTCAGTCTTGGCTTAAAATATTTTTAGAGATATTTCCTTAAAAAAATTCTAAAATTTAGCATTATTGTTTGGCTCTTTGGTACACTGGCACCACCATGTGTCAAATATAAACAATATATCCTAACTTTTTTTTTGTTGTTGTTTTATATACATATAAAGATCTATAAAAAAGAATCTGTGAAAATGTCTTTGCAAAAAAAGTTATAAAACCAAAATACTATTTTTTGCTTATTCTCTGTTACAGTGCTCTGGGTAAGCCTTTCATTCCAGTAAGAAATCATTTCATTTTTGTTCATTATACCATTTCTATAGGGATAAATTTAATCTTGAGAGACACTGCTTATGCTTTTATTAAAGATGTGAATCATGTAGGTCTGTTACTGATGCCCTGTTGGAAACATGACTTTTCACTAATAGTTATGATATGTTTCATTTCTTCTTTTTTTAACTTTTTAAATTAATATTATAGCTTATTTATTTACAAAACATATGCAGAGGTAATTTTGTCAAAATTGACCCTTACAAAAATCTTCTGTTCCATATTTTCTCTCCTTCCCCCACCCCCGCCCCTAGATGGCAGGTAGTCCAAAACATGTTAAATATGTTAAAATATATGTTAAATGCAATATATGTATACATATTTATACAGTTTTCTTGCTGCACAAGAAAAATCGGATCCAGAAAGGAAAAAAAAACCTGAGAAGGAAAACAAAAATGCAAGCAAACAATAATAGAAAGAGTGAAAATGTTATGTTGTGGTCTACACTCAGTTCCCATAGTACTTTCTCTGGGTGTAGATGGCTCTCTTCATCACTGAACAAGTGGAACTGGTTTGAATCATTGTTGAAGAGAGCCATGTCCATTAGAATTGATCAGCATATAATCTTGTTGTTGCCATGTATAATGATCTCCTGATTCTGCTCATTTCACTTAGTATCAATTCATGTAAGTCCCTCCAGGCCTCTCTGAAATCATCCATTCTATTGGTTATTTCTTACAGAACAATAATATTCCATAACATTCATATACCATAATTTATTCAGTCATTCTCCAATTGATAGGCATCCATTCAGTTTCCAGTTTCTAGCTACAAAAGGACTGCCACAAACATTTTTGCACATGTGGGTCCCTTTCCCTCCTTTAAAATCTCTTTGGGATATAAGCCCAGTAGAAATACTGCTGGGTCAAAGGGTATGCACAGTTTGATAACTTTTTGAGCATAGTTCCAAATTGCTCTCCAGAATGGTTGGATCCGTTCACATTTCCACCAACAATGTATCAGTGCCCCAGTTTTCCCACACTGCCTCCAACATTATCTGTCATTCTTTTCCGGTCATCTTAGCCAATCTGAAAAATGTATAGTGATATCTCAGAGCTGTCTTAATTTGCATTTCTCTGATTAATAGTGATTTGGAGCACCTTTTCATATGACTAGCTTCAATTTCTTCATCTGAAAATTGACTGTTCATATCCTTTGACCATTTATCAATTGGAGAATGGCTTGATTTCTTATAAATGTGAGTCAATTCTCTATATATTTTGGAAATGAGACCTTTATCAGAACCTTTGAATGCAAAAAATGTTTTCCCCATTTATTGGTTCCCCTCTAATCTTGTCTATATTAGTTTTGTTTATACAAAAACTTTTAATTTAATATAATCAAAATTATCTATTTTGTGATCAAGAATGATCTCTAGTTCTTCTCTGGTCACAAATTCCTTCTTCCTCCATAGGTCTGAGAGGTAAACTATCCTATGTTCTTCTAATTTATTTATAATGATACGTTTCATTTCAATATTATTTTAGTATCAATTAAATTTTGTTAAGTCAGATGAATAGTAATTTTCTTTTTTTTTTTTAGTTCAAATCCTATTTTTTTATTAAAGCTTTTTTATTTACAAAACATATGCATAGGTAATTTTCATCGACCCTGCAAACCTTTTGTTCCACCCTTGCTTTCCCCCATCCCCTCCTAGATGGTAGGTAATCCAGACATGTTAAATATATTAAAATATAAAATCAAATATGTGAACATCAATAGTTATCTTTGTTAAGAAAACAGATCAAAAAGAAAAACTGAGAAACAAAACAAAATACAAGAAATAACAAAAGAGGAAAATGCTATCTTGTGGTCCACACTCAGGTCCCACAGTCCTTTTCTGGTGTAGATGGTTTTCATTTGAACAATTTGAAATGGCTTGAATCATTTATTATTGAAGAGGGCCATCCATCAGAATTAATCATCGAAGTCTTGTTTTTTGTATAATGATTCCGGTTTTATCATTAAACCATTTTTAATTAACTCTGAGAATGTTAGTCACTTAATTTCGTTTTTAATATCTCCCATCTAAAACATGTGACAATAGTATCGTGTGGTTAAATAGTATTTTTATTAGTTACCTTTACCTAAAGTACTTTCAAAATGTGAGTCCTGGGTACAGCTTTGAAACCATTTAGTCCATTTGTCAAAATTTTTTTGTAAAATTATAAAACTATTCAATTGGATTAAAAAGAAATTTTAAATTTAGCTTTAATTTTATTTTATTTATTTTGAATTTTAGGCATCAACAAACATGATTTACATATGACTAGATGAAGAGACTGTGTAATGTCTGGGCTAGCTTGAAGATCTTAGAACAGCCCCAGTCCTTGGTCTTTATTAGAGAAGTAAGAAGGCAGAGGAGCCACCACTGGGTGGTCAAACATGGAGGCTAGTGTTAAGTCTGACTGTGTCTTGGGACTGAGAGCTGTGGCTGAGAGGTCTTCTGTGTCTGAGACTCCCTTATATATCTCAGTACCATTATATCACTACAGCAAATTGAGCACACAACCATCACCATAGAGAATCATTATTTACATTGAGTAGGTGCTCAACCACGCCCATGCTGTCTTTGATTCAAGTATATCTTTTCAAAGTTCCAATTTCACATCTGCCACTTTTCTTTTTTTTTTTCTTTTTTTTTTATTTAATAGTTTATTTACAGGATATAATGGTAACTTTAGCATTAAAATTGCCAAACCCTTGTTCCAATTTTTCACCTTTACCCCCCCACCCCCACCCTCCCTAGATGGCAGGATGACCAGTAGATGTTAAATATATTAAAATATAAATTGATAATAATAATAATTTTGACCAAAACGTTATTTTGCTGAGAAAAGAATCGACTCTGAAATATTGTACAATTAGTTGTAAGGAAATCAAAAATGCAGGTATAAATATAGGGATTAAATTAATGTAATGGTTTTAGTCTCCCAGAGTTCTTTTCTGGGCATAGTAGCATTATTATTCCATTAGAAATGATTTGGTTGATCCTTGTGTTGAGGATGGCCTGATCCATCAGAACGGTCATTCAGTATTGTTGTTGAAGTATATAATGATCTCCTGGTTCTGCCTTATTTCACTCAGCATCGTTCTGTAAATTCCAGGCCTTCTGAAATCATCCTGTTTCATTTCAAGCAGAATTTCCATAATTTTCATATACCACAATTTATTCAGCCATTCCCAACTGATGGAATCCATTCAGTTTCCAGTTTCAGCCACTAAAAAAGGGGCCCACAAACATTCGTAATACAGGTCCCTTTCCTTCTTATAACTTTTGGGATATAATCCCAGTAGTCACTGTGGATCAAAGGGTATGCACAGTTGATAACTTTTGAGCATAAATTCCAAACTACTCCAAAATGGTTGGATTCGTCACAACCCACCAACAATGCATCAATGTCCCAGTTTTCCCAAGATCCCTCCAACAATCATCATTATTTTTTCCGTCATCTTTAGCCAATCTGACAGGTGTGTAGGTACGAGTTGTCTTAATTTGATTTCTCTGATTAATAATGACTTAATCTTTTCATATGACAGAAATAGTTTCAATTTCTTCATCTGACAATTGTCTGTTAATCCTTTTGACCATTTTTCAATTGGACAATGTCTTATTTTTATAAATTAGAGTTAATTTATACATTTTGGAAATGAGGCCTTTCAAACCTTTGACAAAAAATATTTTCCCAGTTTATTTTCCCCTTCAATCTTGTCTGCATTAGTTTTGTTTGTACAAAACTTTTCAGTTTGGATAATCGAAATTTTCTATTTTGTGATCAGTAAGATCTCTGTTCTGCTTTTTATAAAGACCTTCCTTCCACAGGTCTGAGAGGTAAACATCCTATGTCTCTAATTTATTAATATCTTTTTATGCCTAGGTATGAACCCATTTTTACCTTATCTTGGTGTAGCTTAATATGGATCGCCTGTTTTCCCATATTAGTTTCCAATTTTCCCAGCAATTTTTATCAAACAGTAAGTTCTTATCCCAAAAGCTGGGATCTTTGGGTTTCAAAGACTAGGTTGCTATATTTGTTGACTGTTTTATCCCTTGAACCTAATCTATTCCATTGATCAACAATCTGTTTTACAATACCAAATAGTTTTGGAACGGGCCTCTATAATATAATTTTAGATCTGGACAGCTAAGCCATTTTCATTTGATTTTTTTTTTCATTAATTCCCTTTGAAATTTTGACCTTTTGTTTTTCCATATGAACTTTGTTGTTATTTTTTCAGGTCATTAAAATAGTTTTTTTGGGAGTCTGATTGGTATAGCTAAATAAATAGATTAGTTTAGGTAATATTGTCATCTTTATTATATTTGTGCCTATCCAAGACATTTAATATTTTCCAATTGGGGATCAGACTTAATTTGTGTGAAAAGTGGTCTGTAGTTTTGCTCATAAAGTTTCTTTGATTTTCCTTGGCAGATAGATTCCAAATATTTTATATTATCGTAGTTACTTTAAAATGGAATTTCTTTTGTAACTTGACTGTTGGATTTTGTTAGTGATATATGAAGTTTAATTATGTGGGTTTATTTTATAACCAGAACTTTGTAAAGTTGTGGATTATTTTAATAACTTTTTAGCAGAATCTGGGGTTTCTAAGTATCATCATGTCATCGCAAAGAGTGATAATTTGGGTTTCTCATTGCTATTCTTTTCCTTAAATCTTTTTCATTTTATTGCTAAGCTACGTTTCTAATAAATATTAAAAGTAACGGTGATAGTGGGCAACCTTGTTTCACCCAGATCTTTTGGGAATGGGCAGTTTGTCTCCATTACATATGATGTTACTGATGGTTTTAAATAGATGCTGCTGATTATTTTAAGGAAAAGTCCAACCTATACTCTCAAGTGTTTTTAAAAGAATGGATGTTGATTTTATCAAATGCTTTTTCTGCATCTATTGAGATGATCATGGTTTTGTTAATTTGGTTATTAACGGCCAATTATATTGATAGTTTTCCTAATATTAACCAGCCCTGCATTCCTGGTATAAACTTACTTGATCATAGGTATTATCTTGGAGATGATTTTCTGGTCTTTTTGCAATATCTTATTTAAGATTTTAGACAATATTCATTAGGGAGATTGTCTAATTTTCTTTTCTGTTTTCAGTTTACCTGGTTTAGGTATCAGTACCATTCTGTGTAAGAAAATTTGGTAGGACCTTCATTCCCTATTTTATCAAATAATTTATATAGAGGGGCCAATTGTTCTTTAAATGTTTGGTAAAATTCCATGTAAACCATCTGTCCTGGGGATTTTTCAGGTTGTTTAATTGCCTGTTCTATTTCTTTTTCTGAAATGGGACATTGCAATTTACCTCCCTGTTAGTCTGGGAAGTCTGTATTTTTGGAGGTAGTTCCATTTCATTATGTTATCAAATTGGCAAAAGTTGAGCAAAATAACTCCTTATTATTTTCAATTTCCTTTATTGGGGAAAGTTCTTTTCATTTTTAAGACTACTAATTTCTTTTCCTCCCTTCTTTTTCTAATCAGATTTACAAAGGCTTATCTATTTTATTTTTTTCATAGAACCAACTGTTAGTTTTATTAATTAGTTCAATAGTTTTTTACTTTAATATTTTTAATTCTCCTTTTAATCTTGGAATTTCCAATTTAGTATTTGATTGGGGTTTTTAATTTTCCTTTTTAGTTTTTTATTGAAGCCCAATTCATTAATCTTTTTCTTTCTGTTTTATTCAAGAAGCCCTAAGGATATAAAATTCTCTTATTACCGCTTTCGCATCCCAAAATTTTGGTATGATGTCCATCATTGTCATTATCTTGAGTTAAATTATTAAGTTCTATAATTTGCTGCTTCACCCAATCATTCTTAAGATGGATTGTTTAGTTTCCAATTACTTTTGGGTCTATTTCCAACTTTTTGTTGAATGTAGTTTTTATTGCATCATGATCTGAAAAGAAAGATTTACATTTCTGCTTTCTTGATTTAATTTTGAGGTTTTAGTCCTAAATATGGTTCAATTTTGAATATTCCATGAACTGCTGAGAAGAAAGTTATTCCTTCATCTCCATTAATTTTCTCCAAAGATCCAAATACCTAATTTTTCTAATATTCTATTTACTTTTTAATTTCTTTTCATTTGTTTTGTGGTTTGATTTGTCTAATTTGAGAGTGCAAGGTTGAGATCTCCATATTAAGTTTTGTTGTTATTTTCTTCAACCTCTTAATTCCTTGAAGTTGAGTGCCATACCACTTGGGGCTATATGTTTAATATTATAGTTGTTGTTTATGTTTTCCCTTTAGCAGGATAGTTTTTCCTTATCTCTTTTAATTGATCAATTTTACTTTGCTTGATTGGATAAGGATGGCTACTCCTGTTTTTGACTTCACCTGAACATAAAGATTTTGCCCAGCCTTTTACCTTTACTCTAATCTATCCCCTGTTTAAATTGTTTTTGTAAACAACATATTGTAGGGTTCTGACTTTTTGATCCAGTCTGCTTCTGCCTCCTCTTTATGGGGGGAGTTCATCCCATTCAATTTACGGTTAGAATTACTAAATCTGTATTTCCTGCCATCCAATAACCCCAGATTATGCTTTGCTTATTCTTCCTCCCCAACCCTTTCCCCTTTTTAAACTTATTTCCCTTGTATCACGATATTATCCCTTTATAACCCTCCCCCCTTTGAGTCTTTCCCTTCCTTCCCTTATTACTCTTTTTTCTTTTTCCTTTTCCTCTCCCCGTTTTAATGAGGTAAGAGAATTTTCTAAACAAAATGTCAATTATTTTTTCTTTGACAACTCTGATGAGAGTAAGATTCACAATGTTCCTCCCCTCTCTAAATTCCCCAATAGAAAGTTTTGCCTTTTGGGATGTGGTTTCTTTTATCCCTCCTTCCCACCTTATTCTGCCCCAATCCCTTTCCTATCTACCCCTTTTTATGTTATATCAGTAAATCAAATAATGTTTCTTTTTTGTATATCCAAAAAGAAATACAATTCTCAAGATTTTTTTTACCTTTTCTGCATCTCTTGAGTTCTATGCTTGAGATCAAATTTTTGTTTGCTTTTTTTTCTTCAGAAACAAATGGAATTATTTGTTTATTAAATGTCCATCTTCTTCCTGGAAGAAAAGCTCGTTAGTGGGTAGTTTATTCTTGATCCCAAGTTCTTGTCTTGAATATCATATTCCAGGCCCTTCGCCTTTAATGTAGAGGCAGCCAGATCTTGGGGTGATCCTTATTGTGGCACCTTGGTATTTAAATGGTTATTTTTTTGGTGTTGTAAAATTTTTCCTTAATCTGATAGTTCTGAAATTTTGCCACAATTTTTGGGGTTTTTATTTTAGGGTTTCTTTAGGGTGTTCAAAATTCTTTTCAAGCCAATTCTGATTCTATTAATCTGGGCGTTCTTTTTGATACTTGTAAAATAGTATCTAGGCTCTTTTTCATATAGTTTTAAAAGTCCAATCCTCAGATTATCTCCAGACATTTTCCAAGTCTGTCGTTTTGCAAGTAGATAACCTGTTTTTGTTTCATTTTTTTTTGTTGACTGATTCTTGCGTCTCAATGAATCATTAGTTTCATTTTTGTTTAATTTTAAAGAATTATTTTCTTCATTAGCTTTTTTTACTTTTTTCTGTATATGTCCAATTGAGTTTTTAAATGGTCTGTGAATTTTTTCCATTTTATTTTTTTTTTTTTTTTTAGTGAATTATTTTCTTTTCCAATTCACAGATCCTAGTTTTTCGTGTTCTTTTGTCTTTCCAATTCAGGATCCTACTTTTTGGTTTCTTGTCTTTTTCCAACACAAATCCACTTCTAGTGAATTTTATTTTTCCAACACAATTTTACTTTCCGAGATTTTTTACTTTTTTCCACCGTATTTCAGGAAGTTGTTGCCCTTTGTAAGGCTTCTCTTTCCTTTCCCCATTTATCTTCTAACCTCTTTTGAGACTTTAATGGTTCTTTCATGAGAGCATCATGAAAGGAGGACAGTCTGATGATGTTTGCTGTTTGAGGTTCTTCGTTTGGTTGACCTGCCTTTTTCTGGGTTTAGGGTCGACGTTTTTTTCATCTTTTTATTCATGTTTTGCCTTGGGGTAGGTCTCCAGGGCAAGGGGTTACAGCTTCCTCTGCAGAGAGGAAAGATTAAACCATTCGGCCCGGGTATGGGGGCTCTGAGTGAGAGTTTTCCCTTCCCCAACAGGAAGTGATTCAGCACGGCCGGCTATCAAAGGCCCAGTTGGGCTGAGTGGGAATTGCCTCGGCCAGAGACTGGGGGAAAGTGTCACGCCCCAGGCCAGCCCTTGGGATTGGAGATTAGCAGCGACGAGACCGCAGACTGCAGACCGCAGACCGCCGAACTCTGCCCAGCATCTCGCCTGATGCAAATAGGCCCTGAAAAAGTCCCAGGCCCCAAGCCGAGCCCCCACTGTGCAGATTGGAGGCTAACCTGGCTGTGTCCTCCCCGCAGGACCAGCCCCCCAAGGAAAAACCCCGACTGGGGTTGGGGCTGCCGGCTGAGATTTGGTTTCACCTCTGAGGCCTCAGAACCCAACTCTCCCTGTCTGTGCTGATCTCCCCCGGCCCCGAACCAACCTTTTGGCTTAGACTGCAATTTTCTTCCCGGGAGTTGTTCTACTTCTTATCTTTAGGAATTGAGGTCAAGACTATTTTGAGGCTCGAATAATATTGATAAAGAGGGTAAGAGGAAACTTAGAAAGTCGCGGTGTCTTTCTGCCCTTGGCCCGCCCCTGAAAGTTTTCAAAAGAATCGGATATGAAGATAACACCTAAATGTTAATTTTTTAAATATCACAAACACTTAAGCTTTGAAATAGCATTGAACTAACTTTGAACCTAAGATTTCCATAGTGGCTTTTAAAAGGACTTTTGTCATTTACTGAGTAAATTCAATGCATAATAACATGTTCCTGATCAAATATCCTGTACCCTTTGTCCTTTTGCAATAGATATTACTTTGCTCCAGTAAACTGTTTACTGGTTTTGTAAAGTTCTCAGTGATAGTTAATTGCTTATAGCCCTTTTGTATCTTTTCAAAGTAGGTGTTTGTAAATTGTAAATTTGTTTTTCTGTATTCTTACATATTATTGTACCTTGTTAGTATAAACAATCAGCAAAAAACAAGCTCACATGTAGCACAAGAAGAGCTTTCCTTGAGTGACTTCATGGAAGGTAGAATGTACATCTCTATCCCCTTCTCTCTCCATTCTTCTCCAAGGGAAACTATTTCTTCCCAGTACTCAGGAAACAGGAAATTTGAGCTAGAAACCAGCACTTTCCTCTCCTCAGGGAGAGGGATGACTATGGTTGAAGTATATCTATCTATTCTCTTAAATATAGTTCATCTGGGAACACATGACTAATTTCTACTTAACTTTTGGTCATTTTCATTTTGGGGAAAAGCAGCCCTAAACTTTATATCAAAAATTTGACTCTATTCTCGACCCAATACCAATTCCACAAAACAAAAAGCAAAAAAACCCATTTATTTAAATCTTAGCAAAACCTTAATCAAAGAAAGTATATATAGGAGTATATTCCAGACAATTCAGAGTAAAGCTTTCCCTTTGGAAGCAAGATAACTAAGTTCAGCCAAGAGAGAGTATCTTTGATTTCACCCAAGGAGAAACTTTCCAACATCTCCAGGATAGCAAACTGGATAGAGGGACATGGTAGAGAATTGCAGTTCCTCACATGTCTTCCAGAAGTCTTTTCCTTCAGCATCCTGAAGTGAGGTTAACCTTTTCCATCTTTTCTTTTAAAGCTGGAAGCCAGAAGTGCCTGAATTGTAATAAAGTATAATAAAGAAGACTGTTTTGGAGAATCTCCAGAGGAAACTGAATATTGAAACTCTTAACTCTCACAAACTCGGCTCCACTTCTTATGCAGGGTAGGGCCTTTTATCTTCATAAATAAGCCCTCAAATGGGCTTCAGGAGTGAAGTTACAAATATAATTGCATCATATCTAAATTATCTCTGTGCATCTCCTTTGCTTTCAAGTTGAAAATCTATTGACAACTTTTGTCAACTCTAAAATAACTGGGTCTTAGTTTCTCTTTTGGGTACCACAGCAACACCTAAGAATAATTCCTGTGTTTAGAGTATAGGGAAGATCAAAAAACTCCCCTTGATCTTTAGTGAGCATGTGAATCCCTGCACATATAAATGAGGCTATTTTGCTCTCCTACTTCCTTGCACATATATATGAGGCTATTCTGCTCCCCTACTATCTGTGTATTGATAAAATTTGAATTCATCACAAATGTTATTCATCCATGGAACTTGTTTGAATTTTTACTTTTTTCAATGAAATTAGGTATCATTCATAACCTTTCTTTCTTAATGCTGAATCTGGACAACCCATTCCTTACTGATTTTAATTCAAGACTTCCTCTTTAAGAAGTGTCTTGTTGTTATTTATTTCATGGAAGTCAAATGAGGAAGAGGATAAGCCCTCAGCTCCCTCAACCCTTGTGTTGGGGTTTCATATGTTCTAGGAGTTCATTTAGGGTTAGATTTTCTTTCCAAAAAGGTATACTCAGAATTTTCTTTTTCCTATTTTCCATTTATTAGCTTATTTGAAGTTTTAATTTTTTTCCCTAGGTGTTTGAATTGAGAGAAATTTTTAAATTTATAAGCAATTAGCTTTTAATAAACTGTAAAAATTTTCATAAATTTTTATTTGGAGACAATTATAATATCCAAGTATACTAGCTATAAGAGGCTTTAGCCTTTCTAAAGATTTAAGGACAGTGCTGAATGAATTACTTAGGACTTTTTATATTGCATTTAGGAGGCCATTAAGTAATGTGCCACATAGACTTTATTGAAACTCTTTAAATGCAAGGTACTGGGTTGGGAGAGGGGAAGAACACTTGAACAGATGATGCTTAATCACCCTTCAGCCTTCAGAGACCTTTCCATAACTGGGGAATATGGGGAAAAATATGTCCCAGTTATTTTGCTGAGAACAGCAAATATTTATATATGTGAGTGGTGGGGAGTATAATGGGGGGGGAGGGAATAGATTATGTGTGAAGCTCCTGTGTCAAATTTCAAGGAATATATAGCTCATTACTGAAAGAACTGGTGTTTGGGATGAAACAGTTGCTCCCTTGGTCTTCTTATCTACTCTAAGAAGACGATTACTAGGAAGAGAAAGAACCTAAGTCTTGACCTAGTTTATCTGAAGACACAGACAGAGGGAATTGTTTGGGAAATGTGATCTAAAGTAAAACTGAAAAGCAAATCCAACAATTCTACTCTACTGATTCGCTCAACTCATTGCAAAAAGAAATTATTCCAAAACTTCTTTTCTTCTCAAGCCTCCCATTTCTCTCCTTTTCCGTCTTATCTGAAAACCTTAACTCTCAATTTACTGATAAAATTGAAGCCATTTGATATGATGTTCCTTTTCTTCTTTTTATCTTCAAGCTCCTTGAAATCAAGCCCAAATCTCTTCTCTTTTTCTCCAGTTCCTGACAAAGAGGTGCCCTTCTCCTCGCCAAAGTCTCTGGCCTTGATTGGCCTTGATTGCATACCCCTTTTGTCTTCTCCAGTAGATTGTAGCTTCTATCATCCTATGTATATATTTTTAATTTTAAAGTTAAATTTTATTTTTTCAGTTATCTAGCATCCATTTTTATTTCTCTTAGGTCCATTCTGAAAAGAAAAAGAAAATTCCTGCAACAAACTTGTATTGTTAAGTAAAACAAATTGCCAGTTGTACTTAATACCAGTTTGTTAACTGATTGACTAATAAAAGGATTTATCCAATATCATGTGTCTCATTCTGGATATTTAGCCCATCTCTTCTCTGATGCATTTTCTATCAGTGATTCTCTGGAACTATGGTTAATCAGAATTCTTAAGTGTCTCAAAATTGTCTGTTTTTTAAATCTTTTTATAGTATAAATTGTTCTGATTGTACTCTGATCTGCATTTGTTTATACAAATTTCAGATTTTTTTCTTCTGAAATTGTTTCTTTCATTATTTTTTACATCACAGTCTTGGAAGGGAAATAGGATAAGTGCAGTGGATCAGTGTTGAACTTGGAATTAGAAAGACTTGAATTTAAATCTAGCCTTTAAGGCACTTAATTTTTTTCTTTAAAATTTTTTTAATGGTAATTGATTATTTTTACCTTTTTTTTTCTTTTGAGTTCAAAATTTCCTTTCTCTTCCCTTTCTCTTTCTTCATCTCTTCCCCCTATTCAGTAAGAAGGCAAGCAATATGTAACTGTTACATATATGAAATTAAGCAAAATATTTTCCATACCAAAAAATCAAGAAAAATAAATTGAGATAATTATATTTCAATTTAAATTGCTCTAAGAGGTCATCAATTCTCTTTGGAGGTGGATAGCAATTTTTATTAAGTTCTTCCAAATTGTCTTTGTATTGATCAGAGTAGTTAAATCTTTCATGGTCAATCATAATTACAATATTGCTAATACTGTGCCCAATGATCTTCTGGTTCTGCTCAATTCATTTTGCATTCATGTATGGGGTCTCAGGTTTTTCTGAAACCATCCTTTTCATCATTTTTATAATACAACAGTGTTGCATCATAATCACACACTTGTTCAGCCATTTCTGAACTGATGGAAATCCCTTCAATTTCCAATTCGTTGACACCAAAAAAAGAGAACTGTTATAAATGTTTTTGTATATATAGGTCCTTTTTCATTCTTTTAAAGTCTTTTTGGGATACACCTAGCTAGTGGTACTGCTGGGCAAAAGGGCATATGCAACGTTTTAAAGCCCTTTTGATGTAGTTCTAAATTGTTCCAAATGGTTGGAACAGTTCCCAGTTTTATCAATAATTTATTAGTGTACTTATTTTCTCCAATCCTCTATATCATTTCTTATTTCTGACAGATTAAGTTGATACTTCAAAGTTTTAATTTTCATTTTCCTAATCAAATTTTTTTATTTGACTATAGTTTTGATTTATTCTGAAAACTATTTGTTAAATATTCCTTGACCATTTATAATTTAGGGAATAGCTCTTATTTTCATAGATTTGACTCAATTCCTTGCATGTTTAAAAAATGAGGGCTTTAACAGAGAAATCTGGTATAAAAAATTTTGCTATTACTTTATTATCTGTAGTAACTTTTTCTTTCTAATCAGATAAGACATAATAGATTCTGATCCTTATCTTAGCTATTCATTTTAATTCCTTGTGTATCTTTCCTGTTTCAAGCAGGTGTCTTATAAGCAACATAATATTGGATTCTGGTTTCTAATCTATTTTGCTATCTGTGTCTGATTGGTGGGTTGATTCATCTCATTTCCATTCACAATTGTTAATTGTGTGCATTTTTCCCTATTCTATTTTCTTCAGATTATTATTCTTTCTCTTTATGCTGTTCCTTTTCAAGAGTCCATTCTACTTCTGACTACTGCCTTCTTTAATCTGCCTACCCTTTTATCACACTTCTGTTTTCTCTTGTCCCTTTTCCTCCTAATTTCCTCCTTGAGTAAGATAGATTTCTATACCCAACTGAATATGTATATAGTCTTCTTTTATTAAAACAACTGTGATGAGAGTGATATTCAAGCACTGCCCACGACTTCCATCCTGCTTTTTCCCTCCATTGTAAAAGCTCTTCCTTGTGACCCTCTTTTGTGTGATTTCCTCACCCCCCCTTTTTTTTTATCCTTTCCCCATTCTTCTAATGTGCATTCCTCTTTCTCACCTTTTTACTTATTTTGAGATTATCCCAACATAATTTCCTCAAACCCATGTCCTTTGTCTATGTGGACTTCTAGCTGCTCTAAAAATGATAAAGTTCTTAGAAGTTATATGTATCATTTTCTTTGTAGAAATGTAAAGTTAAACTTTACTGAGTTCCTTATGATTTTTCTTTCCTGTTTATATTATTTTTGAATGTCAAATTTTCTATTCAACTCTGATCTTGTTTAGAATCTTTTAGAGTTCTCTGTTTCATTAAATATCAATTTTTCCTGACTGTAGCTCTATGGTATTTGAATGGTTTCTTTCTGGCTACTTGAAAGATTTTCTCTTGACCTGGGAGTTCTACAATTTGACTATAATATTCCTGGTAGTTTTCATTTTGGGATTCTCTTTCAGGAGATAATCAGTGATTTCTTTCAGTTTCTCTTTTACTCTCAAATTCTGAGATAGTGTTTCAGTTTTTCTTTACAATTTCATGAAATATGATATTTAGGCCCTTTAAAAAAGTAATGAATTTCAACCCAATAATTTTTAAATTATTCATCTTCCATCTATTTCTAAGCCTGATGTTTTCCCTTTTTATCTTCAGGTTATTATTATATTTTTTGGTTTATTTTTCTAGCATGTTTTTTGATTTTGAATTTAATGTTAAGAGTTAGACTCAGTGCAAGGGATAATGTAAAAAAAATTACCCTGGCATGGATTCTGTCAATAAAAAGTTACTATAAAAAAAAAAAAAAGAATCCATTGTCAGTCAAAAAAGCAAAGAGGCCAGAAACAGGATGTAAACAGGGAAAACTGAGTTGGCAAAACAAAAGCCAGAGAATCCCAGTACAAATAGGAAAATGAGACCTTAGCAATCAAAGATCAGTTCAATAGACTTAAAGCTTTTACAAAGAGTTTGCATGCAATTTTACTCAATATAACTGCCTCTGAAGGACTGGTAAGTGATCTTAATCTTGCTCATCTTGATAATCTAAAGAGTTTCAGCCATAGACTTCTCATGACAGCTTTTAAGGTTTTCCTCAAATTTGAGGATTCCAATATAATATAAGTACATTATCTCAATATATTTCTTCAACTGAAAAGATCAATAAACTATTGAAAATCATAAAAAAATATGAAAAAAAATCTTACAAATCCATACCTGGAAGAGTGTGTTATTGTGGTTATGGCATGTAATACAATATATGTAGGTGTAGCTCCGAAATATTGTAGATCTGGTTCTGGACCACCACAATAAAGTAAATATTGAACTAAAAAAAAAAAGACTGCTCACCTGCAGAGTGGGGGTCATTTATCCAACTTAAGGTTTTTTCATCTTGCTTTCATAGTTATGTGGTTCTGTGACTTTTTTAGTGTTTTCAAGATCCTGGAAGAGGATTGCTTTTCTGGTTTGGGCTGTGGTTCTTCATGAGGTTAGGCTCTTGCTTCCTTAAAACCATATGCATTAGTGCTTCTCATTGCCCTGAAACTCTGACCAGGGCCTTGGTGTTCTTCTTCACTTTGGAACTGAGAATAAAGATTGAGTCAAGTCTACTGGACTTAGCAACTAAGAAATCATTATTAACTTTGAAGAAAGCCATTTCAATGGAATGACAAGGTCAAGAGCTAGATTAGAAGAGTAAGAAGAGAAAGAAAGTGGAAGCACCTATAAGAGATAGCTTTTTCAAGAAGTTTTAGCTACAAGGAAAGAAGAAATATAGGATGACCCTTAGCTGTGATTGAATAATCAAGTGAGGGTTCTTTGCAGGATAAAAAAATCATGGGAATGTAAGCAGTAGAGAATGAACTAACATACAGAAAAAAATTAAAAATAAGTTAAAAAAATTAGGGATGACAGAGGGGGCAATCTATTGGAAAAGACAGGATGGAATGGGATGAATTGAAAAAGTAGAAAGATTTGCCTTGGTAAGAAAAATGCTTCATCATATGAAATAGGATTAAAGAAGGAGATAAATGATAGTAAGCATCTGAGTGATAGAAGAAGAAGGGAGAAAAGGGACCTCATGGAAGATGGCCTTAATTTTTGAGCAAAATGTTAGGAAAAGTTTTCAGCTGAGAGAGTGGAGGAAGGGAGACCCATGGGAAGTTTGAGAATGGATAAAGTTTAGAAAAATGATTGTGGAGAGTAGGATAGTAAGATAGGAAGGTAAAGTAAGATTGTCTAGAATTAGTGAGAACACAGTTGAAATTATATGAAACTTGTAATGGATCTAGTCAGAACAGTTGTAATTTTCTCCAATTCTATTTTTGTAACGTGTCTAAGAATAAAAGTGATGAATTTTTGTTTTAAGAAGTCATTCAAGGTTAAGGGTTGTCATGGTATTTTGAGACACCATGTTTTCTAGAGTTATACTCAGCAAGCAAACTGTGCTGTGAGCTTGGCATAACAACAATTTTTTGAGCTTAGCTTCTGGATAATCTCACCCTCTGGCAAAATCACATAATTATTTTTATTGCTTTTACCAACACCAGGTGTTTTCTGAGCTTAGACATCTGAGCTTAGACAAGCAATAGACAATCTCAGACAAGTTCCAGTCATGAAGCTCTGCCCCGAATCAAACTTGCCACATTGTTGCTGTTCATTTCCATTGTTCCCTCTTTGTCAGGGTCACAGCTCACTCAGTAGCCATATGTATAAATATTGGGATTGGCCTATACTTAAGTAGGTCCCACCACCAGAGGTGGGCTCCTAGCTTGCAAATCGTGACTCTCCCATCTAGAGATAGAGATAGACTGTTCTGTTTGGCTTCAGCTGCCCACAATTTAGAGGCTCATTTATCCAAGTTGACAAAGTGACTGGGTATAGTATATATATATATGACAGTATAGAATTGAATTGGTTTTGAGAAAGAACCAAGATAAAGATGATAAAATGGCTAGTGGAGGGAAGATGGCTTGGAAGAGAACTGAGGGGTAAAAGAATTGGAAGTCACAATGCAGATGAAAAATAGGGTTTTGTAAAGGAAGGCAGCTATTTCAGAATACTTGAGCAAAGAGGTAATGCATCAGTTGGTGATGACAAGATAAAGATTATAAACATCCTTGTCTGTGTTTGAAGAGATTAGAGGAATACTTAATGAGAAATCAATAGGTTAAGGAAATGAATGGTAAAGGTGTTTGAGGGAGAATTAATATATGTGAAGTTCCTAGTGTGAATCTCAAAGGAAAAGAGGTGATGAGAGATGAAAGCAGAGGGAGAACATGGAATACGCAATGGGATTATTACAAGGAGTATTACAACTCCCCTGCCTCAAACCAATGAGCTGAATCAAATGAGGAAAAGTGAAGGCAGTACTCAAAAAGTTGACCAGAAAAGATGGAGAGCCAGGTTTCAATAATTGTCATTTATCCTTCATTTTCATCTATTGAGATTATCATATGATTTCTGTTAATTTTGTTACTGATATGGTCAATTATGCTAATAGTTTTCCTTATATTGAATCAGCCCTGCCTCATAGCGTATTATTTTGCTATTAAGTTGTTGTAATCTTTGCTAATAGTTTATTTAAAAATTATCAATTTTTAGTTTATTTAATAAGTAGTTTATTTAAAAAGTATCAATATTTTTAGGGAGATATGTATAATTTTCTTTCTCTATTTTGGTTCTTCTTACTTTAGGTATCAGCACCATATTTGTCATTCTTCATTTTCAGAGGACCAATGACATTACAAGAGTGCTATCTTGACTTGTGAGTAAATTGGATTTAAGTGAGGCACCCTCACTGTCTCTATCAGAGTTAGGGGAGTTCAGTGACTAATAATGGCCCAGGATGTTTCTTGTTTAATCACTAGTCTTTGAAGTGATGAGGAGTTACAAAATTGAGCCTCACAAATGACCATGTGTCTTCCATATCATAATGCATTTGCCTCATCCCTACAGCATTCATTGGTACTGAGATTAGTATTTGTCCAAGTTCTCTCAAACTCCATCTTAAATTTCACTAGCTGATCAGCCTATCTTGGCAGCCTAAATCCAACCATGATACAGTTTGGAATACAGGGTCTAATTATTCCCCAGATAGGTTGGTCATGGAGTCTTGCAGGTAGTGGGAAGAATTAACATAGATATAATCTATGAAATATCTTTTTTTAAGAACTTCACCCCTCCTTTGTTTCTCCAGTTTCCTTATGAGGAGTTGACTATAGTGGAAATTCATGATTATTATTCCTGTGTAACTTCCTATTTTAGTCAAATGAACAGTGACCAAAAAATGATTTCTGTGTGGAGAATATAAATGGTTCATATTTTTTATTTCCTATTTCTTATTTCCTATATATTCTTATTTCATAAAACATTTCTTGAGGCTTTGGAATTCTGCTGTAGAAAGAGGTTTCTTGTTGGCTTCAGAGCCATCAGAAACTATTTTTCTAATGCATCTTTAGTCTTCTAGGTGAACTTCTCTTGCAATTTTCCCAGTTCCTCAGTGCAGTGGTCCTTCCTTGCTCTTTGTGGAAGAAATTATATTCCAAGGGGAAGTAATGAAATAAATCTGAGGCATTCTTATAATCAGTTCTAACATTTTCTCTGCACTCAGTCTTTGATGTGATGCAAGAAAACCTTTGGGTTGGAGATTGTGTTTCAGAACATTGAAGATCTGTTAGTTACTAGCAATTTTATGTTGCAAAGTCCTTAAAAGCCAAGAGTTCTATTTTTTATTTCTGAGTGGGCTGGTCAATTTACTTTTAGAAATCCTATTATGCTGACACTCCAAATTCCTTCTCCAGCACCTGCCTTGGACAAATTGATTTTCATCAATGGTAGATTGTTCAATTTATACCTAGCAAATTTCTATTGCTTTCAGGTTCACAAAGAGCTTTACAAATATTTCATTTTATCCTTATGCCCATTCTGGGATTGGTGCAATTTTGATCTCAGTGACTTTCCATAACTAGTAAGTATCTGAGGCTATATTTGAATTCAAGTCTTTCTGATTCCACATATTAGCTGTTTCACTGAGCAGATTCTCCACATCCCTTCAGAAATCCTGACTTAGAATACCTTAGTGTAATATGTTGTCCTCCAATCTCTCCACATTATTGATTTGCATTGCCTTTCTACCTTTTCAACTACAATTCTATCTTGTCTCAGTTACCACACCAAACCTTAATTAATAGCATTCTGGCCTTGATCAAGTCAAGTTGAGGTTTGGTGTTGTTTCAAAATGAAACACTCACTCATAGATGTTTAGCAGTTAACAAAAAAAGTTTATTTACCTATCACATAGAAAGGATAGTAATTAAACAAGGATACTGAATCATGTAGCTTTGGTTGATGTGTTCCCCTTCCTTGCATATGGAAGCCTGTCAGGTCAACAAAGCAAGTCTGAAGGCCCTTGATTTCACTTAAGTGGATCTAATCCATGATAAGGACATGGAAACCTTAGTACATCGTGGTTTTATAACATGAAATGACAGATCACAAGACCCTGAAAGCCTCAGACATTTCTGGAGCAGCTAGGTGGTGTGGTGGATAGACTGCTCAGCCTGGAGTCAGAAAGACCTCACTGCAAATCCAGCCACACACACTTAATAGCCAAAATGGGGATCTATAAAATAAATATTAAATGGGGATAATAATGGTGCCAATACCTTCTAGAGCTGCTATGAGGATCAAATAAGATAAAACATGTAAAGTCATGGTATCACTTTCCCTGCTGTTATGGTGGTCTTCAAGAATGAAGAACAAACAACATATTTGGGATATTGATGCATATTTAGAGGATTTACAGGAATAGAGAAGAGCTCAATTTGTAATACTGAGCTTCTGGGTGTGTTGGGAATCTGTCATTGTAAACATAAACATGTAAACTGTAAACATTCCCTTTATCTGGTTACAGCATTACAAAAATTCTGACAGTGGCATCATGGAATTCTGGGTCATCCAAAGAGGCTGGCTAGGATCAACTGAGAAGAGGAATTGGAAAAATTGTATAGTAGCTGAGGAATAAATAAGCCTTCATGTTGACTGGCTGAAGTATAGGTATTGATTAATAGACGTCAGCAAATTATTAACATCAGACAGAAACAATGAATTTCTAAAGTGGGACTAACTTCTGACACAAAAATAGGGAAACTCTTAACTGGGGAATTGTCTCTCACACCCACTCCCCTTCTTTCCATTTGCTTTCAATAAGAACTTCTCTTAAATCACATAATCTTATAGTCCAGCAGCCTAACTCACAAAGCAAGGATTAATACTGATATAAAATGGAGTTGGGTGATTAATTAATTTCACATTTTGAATCTTTCTTCTCTACTTACTTACATTACTATCTTAGTTCAGAATGGTACCTCTTGTTTGATGTATATAACAGAATCATAATTGCTTTTCTTGTTTTGAATCTCAATTTTTTAACCCATTCCCTCAAAAGTAGCAAAGTAATATTCCTGAAATATGGATCTCTGAGCATGTCTTTCTCCTGCTCATTAGCATCAGTGACTCGCTAATGCTTATAAGATAAAATACAAACTACACAACTCTTTATGTAAATGATGACAACTCATAGTGTTTTGGAAGTCCTTTATATATCTCAGTAACCCTGTAAAGTGGAGGTACAATTATTGTTCCCTTTTTGCAGATATGGAAACCAAGATTCTAAAGGTCATCCAGGATCTTTCTGTGACCAGCTCCTGCCTGCTTTCCATTATACCATGTTGTCTCTCAAAATCTAGTTTTATCATAACTTCACAGAACTATTGCATATAATTCCAATTTATAGGTTCCATATATCATTCAAACAGACCTACATTCATTAATCCAATCTCATATATGGATACGATTTACAGGGCAAATTTGATTTGATGTCAAAATATCAAGTTTGAATTTTGACTCTTCTGTTTTATTACTTGTATGATCTTGGGAAATCCAGTTAACACTTCTGCTTTAGTTTCCAGATTCAGTTAAAATTCTACAAGCGTTTTGTTAGGTATAAATAAGGCATATAAAGCTAACAATCAAATATTCCATTCCTCCATGGAGCTTATAGTCTATTGAAAAGAAGCAACATATACATAGCAAATTAAATAAAAGTGCATACAAAATTTTTCAGGGGAGTATACAGATCTAATATAAAGGGCAGTGTGTTAAGTTGAATACAGAAGATTACAAATAGAGGGGTAAGATAGATTTGAATGAGTACAGGAAGAATGATGGGTTTGACTAGATGTTTTTTAAGGTCATCCAATTCTAACTCTGTGATCCTATGATCCTTTCCCCAGGTTATCTTTCAACCTTGGAATGCACGTCTGCCTATGATCCTTATTCTAAGTTTATATCAAATAACACATTTTGTGAAAAGCCTTTGCAGACCCACCTAGTTGTCAGTACTATCTACTTCCACAAACAGTATTTTTATTTACTCAATCTGGGTAAAAGTATACTCCCAGTAGAATATAAGTTTCTTGAGGGAAGGAACAGTTTTTCATTTTGTTTTTGTATCCCCACCCAGTACCTAGAACAATGCCTCATACATAATAGTCATTTCATAAATTCTTGTGTAATTGAATTGAATATAGAATAATATTCTAAACAGACTAGACCAGATAAGTCAGCTTCACATGTGAATTTGCAATTGCATAATGTTTTAATCACTATGTGATTCTCTATTTCAAGAATCTAATCTTGTGAAAAATCAATTCTAGTTGATAATCCTTCTTAATACTGTCCAATAAACAGCATCTTCAGATATATTAGAAACCTGCCTTCACTCAGTCATGAGCCATAATCTAGACCAGTTCTGGGAAAGGAAATTTACTTCAAACTGAACACAAAACATTACCTTTTTCATTAAAAGTCTGCTACATTCTCACTGGATCTGAATTTCATGACCTACACAAAGCAGGTTTGGCAAAAGAATTTCACTGGGGGATAAGTGGAAAAAATAAATAATAACTACTAAGAACAAAGCACAATTGCCCATCTTGTTTCCAAAATGTAATTTTTAAAATTTTAGTTGGTGGGCTGAAGAAGGTTAAATTAAAAAAAACAAAGCAGGGAAAAACTTAAATTCTAAACCAAGATCGTGCTTATAATGTTATCGTCACACTTGGTTTGAACGGGTTAGAGTTAACAACTCTAAAGTCCGGAGCCCTAGGAACTACTTATCAAATTTACCTTACTGAAGAAGACGAGGCTGCATCCTAGCCCAAGAAAAAAGGAGGAAGGGGGAGCAGAGCTTTTGAGGCTTGTAGGAGGAAGGCGTGTAGGAATAAACAGGAAGAGATGAGGCAGACTAGGCGGAGTTTGTGGTTTAGAAATGAACCACTGCAGGGAGGCAGAGCGGGTGCTAAAATAAAAACCAAGACTATGGGAGAAAAAACCCTGGTCGTTGAAGTGACAACCGAAGTCCCAGCCCTTAGTCTTGGGTACCGAGACCAGTCCCACGACCGGCCTGGCTATGTCAGATCCTGGTTTAGCATGGTGTTTAAGGCGCTAAGGTGAGTATACTTGCTTCCTCCTCCCGGTTCAGCCACCATTTCTGGTTCCTGGGCAGGCCTCAGGACCTCCCTGGAAGACTTCGCCTTCTAACTTGTTTGCACTTTATAATTTCCGCCTGTACTAGTGAAGTACCTGGGGTTTTGGGGAGGGGCTACTGATTGGAGTCTGTTCAAGAGCCAGTCTCTAGCATGTCAGAGCTGATCTTCCTTGAAGAGGAGAATCTAATAAACCGAAAAGTGGAACCTATAATATTTTGACTTGATGCCCAGCAGTAAAGGCAAGGTAAAGACAAAAACAAGGTAAGAACAATTAGGGAGTAATTCCTCATTGGCAAATTATTGGATTGGGAAGGAAAAGAGTCCTTCAAGTTTTGTTCATACTACTATTAGCCTTAATCTCAGAAATGTGTCTGGGACAAGGTTGCTTCAAAGTTGAATAACTCACTGCTCAATAAATTTTAGTGACTTTGTCCCCTTTGGATTCTACTGCCTATCTGTTTGGCATTAAACACATTGTTAAACTCTTCACAACCTATCCCCTAACTATATTTCCATGCTTATTTTATGTTCTTTCTAGTTAGGCAAAATTGGCTTTCTTGCTATTTCTCCTATGACATCCTGAGTTCCATTTAAGTCAACTTTTACTAACTGCTCCGTATTCTTTCTTCTGCAACATTCCCAGACAGGATTCCCATTCTCTCCTTTCTTCCCCTCCTTCCCCTTTTTCTCCCCTTTGATGAAGTTTGTCACTGAGAGGAACAGATGGAAACAATTATAGCTTCACCCTGAAAAGCAAAGCTAATAGTTTGTGTTGAACACACCCAATGTATGAGAAGGCTAAGGATAAGTAGAGGGTGAGTCAGACATTTAGATTGTTTAGTTTGCTGATATGTTTTATTAAAAGCTTTATCTTGAAGGAAGTGTTCTATCTTATTGTTGCAGCTATAATTATGCTAAACCGATTGAAATTTTTTTTTTTGTTTTGAGTCAAGGAAATATGTATTTATTAAACACTTACCATGTACCAGGTGCACTGTGCTAAATACACAGTCTAATTGGGAAGACAACAGCCAAAAATATGAGAAAGGAATATTAAAAGTTATTGACAGTATCAAAGAATGCAGGTGTAAAGAAAAATGATGACTGAGGAAAGACCACTCAATTTGACAATTAAGAGATAATTAGTAACTTTAGAGAGAATAATTTACATTGAATGATAAAATCCAAAGGCAGATTGTAGAATTAAGCTAAGAATGAGGATTGAGGTACCAATTATAGATTTTTTTTTTTTTAAGAGTTTAGCCAGAAGGAACTGGAAAGTGAGTGAATGCCCATCAGTTAGGAAATGGCTTGAATAAGTTATGGTATATAAATGTAATGGAATATTATTGTTCTATAAGAAATGATCACCAGTGTGATTTCAGAAAGGCCTGAAAAGATTTACATGAACTGATGCTAAGTGAAGTAAGTAGAACCAAGAGAGCATTGTACACAGCAGCAAGATTATGTGATGATCAATCCTGATGGACATGGTCCTTTTCAACAATAAGGTGATTCAGGTCATTTCCTGTTGTTCTTTTTCCAAAACACAGCCAGGTGATAAAAGTTCAGATCTTTTATTGCGTCCTTCAATATAGCCCGGTCAGTTCAGAGGCCTATCTCTCTGCTTGGTTCCAAGAGCTCCCTCCAAATGTCTCCAAATCCAAAGGTTTGTCCTTCAGACTCCAGCCAGCACCAAGATGGAAGATGCAAAGAATCTCTCTTGCCTCAAGAGAGGGCTTCTAGGCTTCCTCCCAGAGTGCTCCTCTCTGACCCCTGGGAATGTTCCCAAGTAACTCTTTCCAGCTCTAAGAGCTTCCTGTATATATATGATCTCCCAAAGGTTAACTCCTCCTTCTGGAGAAAGAGGGATTCTGGGTTATCTCCCAGAGTGCTCTCTGGCCCTAAGAACTTCAAGGGAGGTGTGAATTCGGATATCTCATACTAATCCCTGAAATCTCCCAAACATGTGAACGCCATTGAGTACTTAGATACTTATGAGTTCTCTAAAGGTGTGAACACAAGCATAGTTTCTATCAGTTGTACTTAGTACCTTGTTTCAAGTTCTGGCCCAAAATATCTCCTTCTAAGATCAAATTAATCATATTGAACCATGCCAAATTAGATAATTATTGTCTATATCAACTCCAATGGCTTAACAGTTTGTAAAGATTCCAACAATTTCCAAAGTTCTTGTGATGAAGAGAGCCATCTGTATTCAGAAAGAGGACTATGGAGATTGAATATGGATCACATCATAATATTTTCACCTTTTTTTTGTTGTTTGCTTGCTTTTTTTTCTTTCTACTTTTTTCTTTTTAATCTTATTTTTCTTGTGCAGGATGATAAATATGTAATTATGTATAGAAGAATTGTGCATGTTTAATCTAAATTGGATTATTTGCTGTCTAGAGGAAGGGGAAAATAGGGAGGGAAGAAGAAAAATTTGGAACACAAAATTTTGCAATAGTGAATGTTGAAAACTATCTTTGCATGTACTTTGAAAATAAAATATATATATATTTTAAAAAGTATAACCAGAAATCAGGAGATAAAATATGGATACCAGTTATGGATGGATCAAGGGAAGGATGGGGAAACGTGAGCATTTTTTAAAGATGCTGGTGGTAGGCAGTAGGTAAGCATGTAGCTAGCAGGCAAAGAAAGACTGAAGATTTTTGAGAGAGTAGGGATTATGGAGAGGGCAAACTGTTGGGACAAGAGGAGATGGAATGGTATGGACAGGATGTAGAGGGCTGGAACTAAGTACTGAGGTCGGGATTGCTGAGCACTTGAGGCTAACTACCGATTGGACAATACTCTATGTACATATGCTTGGAAAATGATCCTTTCCACTGTCCGTACTGGCTCAATGATTGGTGTATAGAGGATTATAGTCCTGACCTCAGTGCATAGTTCTAGTCTTCTACAACAGTGAAAGAGATGGTGGTCAAAGGCATTTGAGTGATGTGAGGTGAGGAGGAAGGTAAAAAAAAAAGTTTTTAATAAGTGGTTGAAGTGTTTTCTGTAAAAATATGAAACAAATTTGTTAGCTGATGATGGAAAAGGGGATCTATGAGAGTTTTTAAGGAAGAATAAAAAGATTTGGAAAAGTTGTGGTGAGAATAATAGTCAATTTAGAAGATCTCAATTGACTCACTAAAGTGAGGGCACATTTGAGAGCATATAAAAATTTGTAGTAGTCTGTCAGCAGATGCAATGTTCGGGCTAGCTTTCTGAAGGACCTCGGGATCAGCTCGTGTCCTTGGTCTTAGTCCTTGGTCTTCATTTGGAGGAGTGAAGGAGGCAGGATAGCCACCACGAGGCTGGTCCAAGATGGAAAGTCTCATTTCCAGTCTTTCTCAGCCCCCTTATATACTTTAGTACAATTACACCATTGCAGCATACTGAATATGTGTGAACTAGAGAACCATCATCTCATCAATTTCTCTGAGTTAACATCTTATTTCAAGTATACTTCTCCAGAGTTCCAGCCCTCTACAAGCAGAGGTCATGATTTTTTTCCCACCTTCTTTCAGAAGTACATGAATAGAAAAGAAGGCAATGAATGATTATTATAAGTCTGCAAAATTGGCAAAAGAATAAGTGGACAATTTGGAAGGTTAGTGTGTTTGAGGGAATATCAATATGTATATTTAAGTCCTCTCTTATAAAGGCAGAAGTAGAGGAGGAAGTACTGTGAGCCAGACACTAAATTCATTAGCAAAAGAAGAGTTGAAGTTGGTAGACTGGAATTCCACTCACCACTGGAATCTTAATTGAATGGAAAATATATGGATTGAGTGAGCCTTAAAGGAGGAGTAATTACTGAGTGACAGTGGTAAAAAGGAAAGCCTGGAAGTGGCAATGGGGAGTAAAGAATAATTCATCCCTTCTGCCTTTAGCAGTTATTCATAAATGAGTGAAAATGTAATCAGAGCTGGAAAGAGGAGCCTGGGAAGTTTGGTTACTGGGAGAATCTCACTCACTTAAAGAAAGTGAAAAATGTATATTTCAGTCTTAATCTAGAGTTCATCAGTTTCCTCACTAGAAGTGAGAAGTGTTTTTTCATCAGGGATTTTTTGGAATTGACTCATTGCTTTGATCAAAATTGCTAAATCTCTTACACAGTTGATCATCCTTACAATATTGCTGTTACTGTGTACAGTATTCTCCTATTTCTGCTCACTTCACAGTTGATCATCCTTACAGTATTGCTGTCACTGTGTACAATATTCTCCTATTCACTGCATCACTTCATATAAATCTTCCCAGGTTTTTCCAAAACCATACTATTCATCATTTCTTATAGCACAATAGTATTTCATCACAATAATGTACCATAATATGGTTAGCTATCACTCAATTGATTGACCTCCTTTCAATTTTCAACTTTTTGCCACCATAAAAAGAAATGCTAAAAATATTTTTGTACAAATATGTGTTTCCCCCCTTTCTTTGATCTCATTAGGATATTAACTTAATTGTGGAATTGCTGTGTCAAAGGATATGCAATTTCTTTTTTTTAATATTTCAAAATATATGCAAAGATAATTTTCAACATTCACACTTGCAAAACCTTGTGTTTCATTTTTTTCCCCTCCTTTCCCTTTATCCCTCTCCTAGAGAGCAAGTGATCCAATATAGGTTAAACATTAGCAATTCTTCTATATATATTTCCACACAAGAACAATCAGATCAAAAAGAAAAAAATGACAAAAAATAAAAAGCATGCAAACAATAAAAAAGTGAAAATAGTATATTGTGATCTACATTCAGTCCCCAGAGTCCTCTTTGTGGATGCAGATGGCTCTCTCCTTCACAAGTCTATTGGAATTGGCCTGAATCAACTTATTATTGAAAAGAACCATGTTGTCCATCAGGATTGGTCATCACATTCTCTTGTTGTTACCATGTACAATGTTCTCTTGCTTCTGCTTAGTTCACTTAATACCAGTTCATTCAAGTCTGTCCAGGCCTTTCTGAAATTATCCTGCTGATCGTTTCTTGTAGAATAATTATATTCCATAACATACATATACCATAATTTATTCAGCCATTCTGCAACTCAGTTTCCAATTCCTTGCCACTACAAAAAATGCTGCTACAAAACATTTTTGCACAGGAGGGTTCTTAGGATATGCAATTTCTATTTTACCTTCTGGTTCTGACAATAATGGGGCAATTTTCTTTGATCATTTATTGACTCTTCCTTTCAGCATGGCATTTAGGTAGTCCAGCAATTTGAAAATCATCTCTTTTTGATTTATTTTCTAGGTCAATTGTTTTTTCAATGAGATTTTAATATTTTCTTCTTTATTTTATTAATTGACTTTATTCTTTTTCTTGATGTGTCATTAGCTTCCACTTGCCCAATTCTAATTTTTAAGGAATTATTTTCTTTAGTAAGCTTTTGTATCTCTTTTCCCATTTGGCCAGTTATGTTTTTAAGGTATTATTTTCCTCTGTTTTTGTGCCTCATTTACCAAACTGTTAATTGTCTCTTCGTAATTTCTTTTCTCACTCTCATTTACCAAATTTTTCCTCTACCACTCTTATTTGATTTTTTAAAAAGAAGCATTCTGGGTTAAATGACTTTCCCAGGTTTACACAGCTTATAAGTATCTGAGACCAAATTTAAACTCACGTCTTCCTGAATCAGGGCTCTATTTACTATAGTCCCTCTTATTTGATTTTAAATGCTTTTTGATTCTTCCAGGAATTCTTGTTTGGCATGTGTCTATCACAGTTTTTTTCCTTGATGGTTTGCTTGTGTTTATTTTAATTAACATTGTCTTTTTCTGATTTTGTGTCTTGATCTTTTCAATCACTTTAGTATCTTTAGATGGTAAGGATTTTTAATTTTATTTACTCATTTCCCTGCCTATTTCTTGATTGCTAGACTTTGTTCCTAGCATGGGAGTCTGGGGGAGAGGCATTATTTTAATTCAGCCTTAAGCTTTTTGGCATTTCTGTGTCCCTGCTCCTATTTTACAGATTTTTTTCCTTCAGACCTGTAAGTTATCTTGTGCTTGAAGAATGTCTGACCCTGACTTTTTGTTGAGTTTGCCTCTCCAGAATTCAGTTTGAGGCATTATTTCAAAAAAAATTTGGAGGGCAATGTTGGGAGATCTTGACTTAGTGCTTACTCTGTTCCACCATCTTGTCTCCATCCACCAAACAATGATCTAGGGATGTTGGAGTAGTAGAAAGATTTTGAAAATAATTCCTCCATGAACTTGATTGAATAAGATGTGTGTTTTAAAAAAATTGTTAATTGTTGGGCTCCCTTTTGTACACACATTTTCAAATAGTTGTCCTTTCCCCTCTGCAATGTAATTATTTTATTTGTCTTCAGAATTTTTTTCTGGAGTGCTTCTGACTCCTGACTCCTCCCTATTTTCATTCTTTCCTTTTTTCTTTCTTCTTTCCTTCCCCTTTCTTTTCTTTCTGCCATTTTTCTCTTTCCTTCCTTTTTGTTTCTTCTGTCCCTCTTTTTCCTTTTTATTTATTTTATCCTATTTATCCTACTTATTTTTCTTATGAATACTTTGAAATATATTTTTTTGGGGGGAGGGGAAGGTGAGATAATTTGGGTTAAATGATTTGCCCTTGGTTACACAGCTAGTGTCAACTGTCAAAACCATATTTGACCTCAGGTCCTCCTGATTTCAGGGCCAGTACTCTTATCTACTGCACCAGTTACCTACCTCTTGAAATACAAAATACAAAAAATTTCTAAAATACATGTCAGATTATGTCAGAGTTTCTTCTCTTCTTTCCCAAACTCCAAGAGGAAGTGATAACTTATCCACACAGTTTTTTTTTTTTTTAATAATACTGTTGTATAGAATATTTTCTTCTTGGTTCTTTTAAAAATTAAAATGATCTTTAAAATAAAACTAAAAAATTATGGTCTATTCAGCAATAATTCCATGATTCCGTGATTCTATATTCTGGAAATAAATCCTTTTACTTTCACATTTTGATTTCTTTCACCATAATCAACCTTTTGTAAATTAACAAAAGAGATAACATACTAAAGGCAAAACCTACAATATAGGTAGGTAAGATAGGGAAAAATTGATAACTTTTGAGCAAATCCAGTAGTTATCCCAAATCTGCCCTTCCTTTTATTCTTATCTCCTTTGACACCCTGTCATGATGTAGTTAATGTCTGAAAGGACTACTCTGGGAAAGCAGAATCTATTTTTCTTTTTCCCTTTCCCCCTCTCTTCCTTTAATATCTCTGTACCCATTATGTTAAAATACTCCCTCCTTATTAGCATCTAATTAAGATTCTTTCCTTTTAACATTCTCCACATTTCCCCCCTCAGCTCCCAGCTCCTAGATTTGGTGAATATCAAAGGATAATGTTTTCGTAATTATAATGCCAGCTGTGACTTTCATCATTAGTCCCTATAATTTAAATGTGACAAACTGAATGTAGGCATGAGATTTTGTAAACTTTGTATGCTTTGTATTTTTTGTAGATCCTTTTCATACTCTGGACCAAGACTCAGAAGAAAGGTAGTCTCTCTCTATGAAAGCTTTGTTAGCAAATCCTTAAAAGAATGCTTTTTCCCAGCCATTATAGAAAAGATTATTTTCTTTAATTTTTGTAAGTATTAACATTTTATGGGTTTGACTGTGATAATAATAGCAAAAACAGTAATTATGTATATTTTTCTGGATATATAATAGAGCATTTGTGAAGTGACAGATTGTGAATAGTTATTTCTTCCTTATTTAAAGTGGATTGTTTAAACTTCATGTAATTAAAATGATCAGTTTTATTTCCTATAATCTTCTGTCTTGATTGGTCATACACTCTTCCATGAGAGGTATATTTTTCTATGTTTTCTTAGTTTACTTATGATACTTTATGATTAAATCATGTACCCCTTTTGACCTTTTCTTGTTACAAGAGGTTGTTCATCTATATCTAGTTTCTGCCAAACTACTTTCTAGTTTTCCCAGTAATTTTTGTCAAATGGTGAGTCCCAAAGCTAGGATCTTTGTACATAGTACTTTAGATTACTATGGTCACATTACTACTGTATATTGTGTACCTGATCTACTCCACTGATCTATCATCCAGTTTCTTAGCCAATAGCAGGTTATTTTCATGATTACCACTTTATAATGTAAATTGAAATTAGATACTGCTTCATTGCCTCACATCACATTTTTTTTCCTTGATTCCTTTGATATTCTTGACTTTGTGTTCTTCCAGATGTATTTTGTCATTTTTTCTAGCTCTATAAAATAATTATTTTTGATTTGATTGATATGGTACCTAATAAGAAAATTAACTTAAAGATAATTGTCATTTTTATTATACTGGCTTAGTTTATCCATGAGTAAGTAACACGTATTTTCTTCAGTTTTTTAGATCTGTGTTTATTTGCATTCAAAGACATTTTGTAGTTGGGCTCATAAGAGTTTGTCTAGACAAGTAGGCTTTCAAGTATTTTATGCTGTCTGCAGTTATTATTTTTTTAAACATTTTATTTTCCCACAATTATCTGTTAAAACAATTTTAAACATTAAAAATTTTTTTCTGTTCTAAATTCTACTTTTTTCTTTCTTTCTCCACTTCCTTCCTTCCTCTTCAAGACAATAAACAGTCTGATATAGGTTATACATGTTCTGCAGCTGTTTTAAGTGGAATATTGCTGTCCATCTTTTCCTGTTGGATTTTGTTGGTAGTTTATAGAAATGTTGATTTAGTTGTTTTTATGTCCTGAAACTTTGCTGAGATTGTTAATTATTTCAACTATTTTTAGTTGACAATGCAATTTTGTAAGTATAACATTGTATCATCTGTAAAGAGTTATAGTTTTGATTTTGTTGCTTATTTTTATTTCTTCAAATTCTTTTTCTTGTCATTGAATTAGACTAGAATTTCTAGTATTATATTGAATAATAGTAGTAATAATGGACATTCTTGTTTTACCTTTGATCTTATTGGCAAGTTTTTTCCCTATTACACAGCATGTTTTTCCTTAGTTTTGGATCAATTACTACTTACTGTTTTAATATAGCTCATTTTATTGCTATGCTTTCTAGTATATATATTTTTTAAAAAAAGGAATTAGTATTGCATTTGCCAAAAGCTTTTTCTTTATCTTTTGATTTAATCATATGCTTTTTGTTGTTGATAGGATCAATTATTCTTTCAATTTTTCTAATGTTGAACCAGCTCTGTGTTCCTAACATAAACCTCACCTGCTTATTGTATATTGTTTTTGTGATATATAACTAATTTCCCTTCTAGTATTTTATTTGAAAATTTTCCATTGATATTCACTAGGGAAATTAGTCTACAATTTTCCTTCTCTATTTTTACTCTCCCTGGTTTAGGTATCAAAATCATATTTGCCTCTTGAAAGGAATTTAATCGGATTCTATTTTTTCAAATAGTTTATTTGGTATTGGTATCAAATGTTCTTTATATGTTTGGAAGAATTCATTTGTGAATTTATCTAGTTCTGCAGATTTTTTTCTTAGGGAACTCATTGATGGCTTGTTCAATTTATTTTTTTTAATCTGGGCAATTAATATTTTTTCTAAATATTCACCCCTCTCAGAGTGTTCTATTTAACTGTGATTGGGCACAATAACTGCTAATAATTGCTTTACTTTCATCTTCATTTGTTATGTATTCACCTTTTTCACTTTTGATATTGTTAATTTGTTTTCTTATTTCTTCTTTAAAAATCAAAACTAATAATTGTTTATTTATATTTTTATTTTCTCTATCCTTACAAAACCAACTTCGTTTTATTTATTAGCTCACTGTTTCTTTTTACTTTCAGTTTTATTAATCCTTTCTTTGATTTTTGAGATGTTCATTTTGATGTTTAATTGGGTATTTTGTCCTTTAAAATTTTTTTTTAAATTAACATTTTTTTGTTTCTTTTCTGATATTTTAAATCCAATTCATTGATATCTGCTTTTTTTCTTTCTCTTTTTAATTGATGTATTTTTTTTAGAAATTTAATTTTGCTGTCTCTACTCTGCCATCTTTGCTCCTCATTTAACAATTATTTTCTTGGGAATTAAATACAGTAGCATAAATACAGAAAACATGTTCACATCGACAAGAGATCATTTAGCTCATAATAAAAAGATACATTTTAGTAACTGATTTGTATTTCTAGGGAAAGCTCCATTTCTAGTGGATTTGAAGAAACCAGAATCTTGGATTCCACACACTGTTAATTTCTATATTAAACCTGAAAATGGAATATCTTTGGGTGTATGGTAAGTATAGTGATATGAAAAATATTTTTAGGTACATTTTAATGTAAAAGGGATAGGGAAGAAGCATCAGGAGCTTATCTTCATTCAATGTGGTGGAGAGAAAGCAGAGATGTAGAAAAAATTTGTGAGTGGCCATAGTCTATGTTGAATATTTCTCTCTGTGTATGAAATCTTTGACAACCTTCTTGGGGTAGGATTTGGGGGGCATATGAGCAGATAGTGAGGCAAGTGGGGCCATTGAATCATAACTTAAGAGCAACAAAATTTAGTAATGCTTACTAAGTACAAAGTGGTCTAAATGTTAGAAATATATCCTGGCATACTGTGGCATACTGAGTGAATTTAAGTAAGCCATTTAACTTATTTGACCTTTAGTTTTCTTATTCATAATATGAGAATATGAGATTAGGTGACTTGTAATGTCCTTTCCAATGCTAAAATCTTATGATTTTATAAACCTTACCAAAGCAGAAGCTATATTAATTTATTTTTATCTTTCATTAATCTCAAATTCTGTTTGAGTAAATTTCTAGTCTGCTTTTTAATGATATTTCATCTATTTTTATTTTTTATTTATTTTTATTTATTTTTTGCTGAGGCATTTGGGGTTAAGTGACTTGCCCAGGGTCACACAGCCAACAAGTGTTAAGTGTCTGAGACCAGATTTAAACTCAGGTCCTCCTGACTTCAGGGCTGGTGCTCTATCTACTACACCAACTAGTTGCCTCCTCCATTTTTATTTTTATGATAAGTCTTTGATATACTTTTCAGCTTTCTGGATTTTTGCATCAAGCTCTAGTGTTTTTATCTCAGTCCTCCTTATAAATATTTTTTCATTCACCCTTGCAAAACCTTGTGTTCCAGATTTTTTTTCCCCTCCCTCCCACTCTCTCCCCTAGGCAACAAGTAATCCAATATAGGTTAAACATTGGCAATTCTCTCTCTCTCTCTCTCTCTCTCTCTCTCTCTCTCTCTCTCTTTCTTTATATATATATATATATATATATATATATATATATATATATATATATTTCCATACAAGAAAAATCAGATCAAAATGGAAAAAATGAGGAAGAAAGCAAAAAGCAAGCAAACAACAAAAAAAGGTGAAAATACGATGTTGTGGTCCACATTCAGTCCCCACAGTCTTCTTTTTGGGTACAGATGGCTGTCTCCATCATAGGTCTATTGGAACAGGCCTGAATCATCTCATTGTTGAAAAAAGCCAAGTCCATGAGAAAACTCTAGAGTTTTTAAGACTGTGCCATGCCTTTTCAGTAAAAATATACTAGGAAGCCTCAAACTTAGTTTTATATTACAATTGACTTGATTCATTGCTCTATGTAAATAGGTATTCAATTAATAGGAATTTTTTTTTCTGTAAAACCTAGGCTCTCTTTATATTCTCTCCTTGATATTTTCTTTGATATAGCCATGTTATATTTCAGTTTTCACTTTCCATTTGTTTCTTCATAGCGGTAGATGCAAGTAATTAAAAAGGCTACAGAGGATGGTGGAAGAAAGAGGAGAAATAAATTATTTGAAAAGGCTGGAGAGGGAAGTATATGTACAAATACTTGTTATTGTCTCTTTGCTTTTCAGGCATATTGTCCCAAAAAGCAGGGGGAAAGAAGCTAAAGGGAAGGACCGAAGCTGGTACGAGGCAGCTCTTCAAGATGGCAACCCAATTATAGTTTATCTCCATGGTAGCGCAGAAAACAGGTCAGTAGCCTGCCCTAAGGTAGCATTAAAAATAATTTCAACTCCGAGAGAAGTAAGAAGTCATTATTGTTTTAGCTGGGGTGCATTTTAAACTCTATAAACATATCCTGTCATGCTACCTTTTCCTGATGAAATCTGAAGGTATAATTCATGGGAAATTATTGCATTTTATGAAAGAGAGCAGAGAAAAACCATGAATATGGGAGACTTTGCTATTGCTACGTGGAAGGAACAAAGAAAAGATTTTCTGCATTTGCAAAGTGATATTTTGTTTTAAATTTGAGGGTTATTTTACAGAGTGGATCCATGTTTTTGAAAAGATGATTCAATTTTAAGAAGATATAGTTCATATGAAATGAACATAATAAACTTTTAAGTCAACATACTTTTATTGAATATCTGTACCATATAAAACACTAGAAATGAGTAACATGAAACAAAGTTTGAGGCTTACTCCTTTTTACATTATTAATTTTTTTTTTACTTTTAATTTCAAATTCTGTCTATGCCTTTCCGCTTTGACTGAGAAGACAAGAAATATATCTATTCTACATATTAACTCACATTAAAGTTATAAATGAATTACATGATGACAAAAGGGCAATCTAATATTATAAATTTATTTGTCCATGTAGTTTCATTTTCTCATTTTCTCTTCTACAGGGCATCTTGTCACAGAGTTAAGCTTTTGAAGGTATGTTTGGGTAGGCCTCAGTTCATTTATTTGACAAGTTTTTCTCCTGGACTACAAATGCTGTGTCTCTTAAGTATCCAATTCAGGGACTGGTAACTTCAGAATGATAATCTATATGAATACTTACATTGTCAGGGCCTTTGGAGCACAGATCTATGCCTAAGAGTTGGATGTAGTTGGAAGCAATGTTTTTATTTCTCATTTTCTTTGGAATAGAATAGATTTTCTTTGTGTCTATTTCTGTCTCTTATGTCTTTCTGTCTGTTTGTCTTTGTCTTTGTCTTTTTCTCTGTCTCTGTCTTGTGTATGTGTATGGCACAAGTTATGAGAATTAAGTTTCAGCTTAGGGTCACAGAAGTATCCTATGAGTTAATTCACATCTTTTGGATCTCTTGGAAAGATGGAAAAAAATGAATTTTTTTTGGTTTTATTGTGTGTTGAAAGGAAGAAGGGATGGTGCGTGAGAGAGTATGTGCAATTTTCTATAAACAAGATCCTTTGAATTGTATTCAGTTAGACTTTGGTCTCAGCTCTATTATGTTTTGTGAAATAAAATGATGACATCTTTCTCCTGTTTCCTAATATTCTGAATAATCTTAATTATTGGGAAATCTCCCCAGTGATATCTGATTTTAAAAGTATATCAGGCTTTCTAATTTATCAGCATCTGACACATAACTAGGTCAACGGGTTGAGTTACATATTCAACTTCTCCCATGTTTTAATTGGTCAATCTATTTATGAAATTCAGTTACAGATTTTTTAAAACTCATTTTAAAAATATTTACTCCAGGAGAAAAATTCTTTGGGTAAATAAGCTGCTTCCCAGAACACAAATAATAGGAAAATCAATTTTAGCTAAAACTAGGATTTTAAAAATCAGACATAGAATAGCAGGGTTGCTTTTTTTTTTTTTTTTTTTTTTTTTTTTTTTTTGGTATATGGGATTAACACAAAAAGTGAGAGGATCAAGATTTTTTTCAAAGTTAGAGATATAAGAACTAGGGATAAGAATCACAGCCCTTAGGCCACTAAATTAGATATAACTCTTCATACCACAATTCAGCCAAATTTGTCCTCTCTTTAATTTCTACAGCGTAGTTTAGGACAAGTACTTGAAAGTGTGCCTTTTAAAACAGTGGTTAAATTTTTTCTTAAAATTCCTATCCTTTTTAGTATTTATAAGTTTTAAAATTTAGTACCATTTTAAGATTAAGGAAAGACAAGAAGTGTCATGAGTCTGAAAATGCTACTTGTTTACAAACATATAAGGCACAAGATTCTTTTTGGGAAGGTATTCAGGAGGCCTGGCAAAAAACCTGATTTATTTCTGGAATTATCTAAGCACTCTTGGAGAGATATTTCAGAACTATGGCATATGTTCTTTAAATTCTGGCTCTGCTACTTGCTATATTTGTGATCTTGGGCAAGTGGCTTAGCTTCTGTGTGCCTCAGTTTAGGTTCTCTGGATCTCAGTTTCCTCACCATAAGATGAATAGGACTTTAAAGTTTCCTTCTATTCAGAATCTTATTCTGTGAAAATAGAAATGCAAATATTTGAAGACATCAACACATTTATTATGCCACCACAACTAGGGATACAAAATCCTATTTAACTTATTGATCAGGAGTGGTACTTAAATGATATTTTTACCCACGTTTTTGAGTTTGAAGGTAATAGCTTGTTTCTCATCAAGGTGCTGAGTGAAGGTGGATTCCATGTTCTGGCTGTTGATTATAGAGGTAATATATTAAGAATTGTGAACACAGATTTTTAAATTTTATTCCTTTATTGCATTTGTGAAGTGAAAACCATGGACATGGTTTTTGCTTGCAGGATTTGGGGATTCTACAGGTAAACCCACAGAAGAGAGCCTGACCAAAGATGCCATTTATCTTTATGATTGGACCAAAGCACGGAGTGGAACTACACCTGTTTGTCTCTGGGGTCATTCTCTAGGAACAGGGTAAGTGAGTAAACAAGTACTTCATCTTCATTCCACCAGAATTGTTGTGTTCCAAGGTGGAATCTGACCCATAGTCATAAAAAGCTTATGAACTTATTTGCTAAAACAGCTGCAAACAATAATTAATTGAAAACTAGGTACAGTAACCTCCCACTGCTTTATAAATTGATAGTTTTGTTTGACTCACAAATGATGTTATAAATATCCAAATAGTCATTGTCAGAAAAAAGTCTCCTGACCCCTGTGCTATACAATGGAAACAAGCAATGTGGCATGAGACCAGACCACCTAATTTCCACTCTCCCCTTAGTTTGTTATTTGACTTTCAGAAATTTACCTCAGCCTTCTGTACCCTCAGTTTTCTTATCTGTAAAATGAGTTGTTAGACTAGTCATTGTCACTGAAAGTATTTAAGAAAAGACTAGATGACCACTTGTCAGACATATTGCAGAGAACAAACTGTAGACTCATGCTACTGAACTGAGGGTTGAACTGTTCCACTGAAAGTCCCTTCAAAGTCTTAAGATTCTGTAATAGGTTCTACAACTAGACAATTTCTAATTTTTTTTCATTCCTGTGATCTATTATTATATCCTTTTCGGGAAATTACTATCCTCTTTATTCCAAGCAAACAAGGGCTATCATGTTGAAATTGTACTAGAATCTAACATTCAACCAGAGAATACTCTTCTCCCAGGTTTATATCCTATTACCTCCTCTTCTCTTGTAAAATAATTTATTAAAGTTAAATTATTATACTTTGTGAAGTATTTGAATAAAATTAATTTATTATACATTAATTTCCTCTTAGCATGTATTGAATAGACACATTTTTAGTAGTTGGTCATTTCTTTAAAATTATAATTTTGGTTTTTCTGAGTACTTTTTAAGCATTTAATTTCTACCATACTAAAAAACCATGATGCCAATTATTGTAGAAAGAGCAAGAAATTCTAGTTCTACTACATACTACTGTGTGAACAATCAATTTATTTTCTACTTTGTAAAATTTAATAATAAATATAATGCCTCCTTTATAACATTGTTCTGAAAATGAAATAATGTTGGAAAAACAAATTGACATGGAATACTATATGGAATTACAGTGTAATAATATGTAATAGTATTTACTGTTGCCAGAATATATTTAATTTTATAAAACAGAATTAATAACATTTATTTAAAGTGGCTTGTGGTGAAGTCCAAATGTAGTAAGTAGTAAGAAGACAATCAAGCACCAAGCATTTATTGAACAGCTACTATGTGTTAGGCACTAAGTTAATTGCTAGGAATACAAAGACAAAAGTGAAAATCTGCTGTACTTTAGGAGCTTACTTTGATGGAGGATCCAATATGTGTGAATATAGTTATATACAAGATACATAGGAATAAAAAATAAGGTAACCTTAGGGGAAAAGTACTAGCAGCTATAGGAAACCAGGAAAGGACTTCTACAATAAGTGGTGCTTGAGCTGAATCTTGATAAAACACTATATTCTAGGAAGTGGAGGTGAGAGTTAATATCATTTCAGAGAAGGAGAATAGATAGTACCAATAGATAGGGAGTGATTAATGATTATAGGAAAAAAAGTGATTTTGAGGCAACTGCTTAAAGATTATGGGTTATTATTATTTAGTCATATCTGACTCTTTGTTGACCCCATTTTGAGTTTTCCTAGCAGAGATACTGGAGTGGTTTATGATTGGTTTCTCCAGATCATTTTACAGATGAGGAAACTGAGGAAAACAGTGTTAAGCGACTTGCCCAGAGTCACACAGATAGTAAGCACAGATAAGTCTTCTTGACATTCTATCTATTATGCTACCTAACTGCTCCAAAGAATATGGAAGAAGATGGGAATTAAGTGGACATATAGAGGAGTTGGTGTTGGTGATGAAAAAATCACCCTTTCATCAGAGGAATTAATAGGGGATCAATAGAGCAATTATGAGATGGAAAGAAGAAGCCTAATGCAAATAATTACATCCTTAGTTTAGAAGTAGTATGGGAAATAGGATAGAAAATCAGTTCAGGAGTAAAGGATTAGTTCTCTGAAATGAGAAATCAGTTGAGATTAGATATTGTAAATTTTTGGTGGACCTAGTCAACTTCCTAACATATAAATCTTCTTGTATTGTTTATGAGTATGCAAGCAGAAACAGAGGATGCAGATACTAGGAGTAATCCAGGATTGAGAATCAGCAACATATAAGGGGTGTTAGGACAAGGGAAAAAGGAATTTGAGGCTAAGCAATATTTTAGATTTAAAATGGCTTACTAAGAATTCAAAATTACAAGTTTGGCATGAATAACCTTATATGGAGGTTGGCAAGATGAAGGGGATGGTACAATAAGGGAACAAGGGATTTGAAAGAAAAAAAATCATAAAACTAAAATGGTTCACTAAAATGTAATTGGTAAGAAGAGGACAACATAGTTAAAGCAAGGGTAAAGGTAAAGACTTGGGAAAGAAATGAAAGGTATAGTGAACATGAATGAAGAAAAGATTTAATAGAAAAAATATGGCATTAGGAGCTGGATTGATGGAAGATTTTAAACAAAGAGACCTATAATGTCTTGATCATGAAAATGGACGTGCAGGTGATGGCAAGATCAGGGATGTGGCCATCTTTGTAGCTGAGGTGAAGTAGAAAAGTAGAGTAGATTTGAAGGACAGAGAAATTTGAATGAAAATGAAGATTCTGGGTCAGGCGTGAATTCTTTGAGAAAAGTGGGAGTATGTCTTAGAAGTTGGTAGACAATAGGCACCAAGACAAATGCTCATGGAAACACTCTGCACAATCCACATCACTTCTACTGGTCCTCTGAATAATGGTTGGATAATTATGGGAATTAGTATTGAGTTTCTAACACTGATTTTATGTTTATATGCTATTTAAATCTGTTTGAATGTTCTGTTGTTTGTATACTTTTTTTTTTCAATAGAGTTGCAACAAATGCTGCAAAAACATTGGAAGAAAGAGGTAATTTAAAAGTGGCCTAAAACTATTATTTTAAATAAGAAAAATTTTAAAGTCTGCTTATTGATTGAAACACTCAAATTGCAAAATGCTTGTTATGATTAAAAAGATATTTTAATTGTTTAAACCAGGGATAGATAAATATTTAGTTTTAATTTTCTTTTATAATTGATATAAAACAATAGCTGCTGCCCTAATATATGAAATTCAGGAAGGAATCTTGGTGGAAAAATTAAATTATTTTAGAAAAGGCACTCTTTGGAAAGCACTAGTTTCTTTAATGAATTAACAAAGATTGTAAAGACAATTTCTGATGTCTTTCCTGACAAAAAGACTCTAATCTTCATCTGACTAGGCAGAAACAATAAAGCATTTTCAAATAATGTATCCACCATCCTCTTTTTATAAAACAGTTTGCTAATCAAGTAATTCAGATGGAGTGAAGAATTTTTCTTAATTACTTAGATACCTGACCTAACTGAAAACCTTAATTCTTTTCCTTTTCTTTTTGTATATTTTTTCATTTTTAGAATAAGCAAATTATAAGAAAATGATCTCTTATCAGGATTTAAACATTTTTTGGTTCAGTATATATTCAATCTAATCTCCTATACCTTCTATGTATAATTATATACTATATACTTAATGCTTCCTACAATAAAAATATTATAGGTCATAGAACAAATATATGCAAAGTATATAGTGAATATTTTTGATTGATAGGGTTGCATATACTGATATAGATTCCAATATTCTCCATCACTGAAGGATTAGACTTAATTATATTTATGATTCTCTATTTAGGAAGGATGAATGTAGATTAATGCTTGAGAAATCTTTTTTTAACAATGCATTTTGAAGTAAAGAGAGCTTTCTAGTTTAATACTATGTAAGTTCAAAAAATCCAGCCAATCATAATTCTATTATTAATCTCAATTAATACCATTTCTTGAGCATATTGATTAAGGAGACTTTAGCTATAATTGTAGATATATGGGTATAGTCCTCCTTGAAGAATATCCAAAGTAATATTCTTTGGTTAGCCTGGTCATTGTATTAGCATGATATTGTATAGGACATATAGCTTCTTACTGAAAATGTATTTGCAAATGGTATTGAATTTTGGAGAAACATTAACAGAGACAAAAGTTTAGTATTGGAGACAGTGTAATTAATTTTAAATAACAAGGTAGGTTTAGAAGACTTAGTAAATCACTTCATTTCTTTGGGCAATCTGGTGAAATTTATGGAGCTCTTCTCAGAATGTTTTTAAATGTGTAAAGTAAATTATGTAAGATTACAGAGGAAACCAGTTATATGTAAATATAATACTGAAATATTTAAGAAAAAATAAGTTTACATACCCCAGATTTAAAAATCCACAAATTAAAAATAAAATAATTAAAAAAAAATAAACCCTGGACTAGATAATCCCTAAACTGTCTTCCAGTGCTGTTTTCTAAATTGACTAATAGGGATTTAGATTTATGGTTCATTCTTACAGTAAGATTTTCACTTCCTCTTTTTAACCCCTTTGTACTGCTTTGATGTAATAAGGCCCTTTAGAGAATAGTAGTGTGGATCTGGGGAAGATAAGATTTTAGTTAAGAAGTAACAGGATGAAATTAGATTGAGATAAGCATGTTAGATGTGTTAATGATTTCTTTTTGATCCTAAAAGGATTCCCAGTGGATGCAATTGTCCTAGAAGCTCCATTTACCAACATTCGTGATGCAGCTATCAACTATCCCTTATTAAAGGTAAGAAATAAACTGTATCTTCATATTTATATTAAGGTATTGGAAAAAAACACAAAGTTCTTCAACAGTATAATCATTTGTCTTTTTGAGGTTTTATTAATTGGCAGTTTTTCTGAAATTCAGTAGTGGGTTTGTGATGTCTTGAATTTTGGCTTTAATAATCTTTTTCTAAAACATTAGGAATATTAGTTTCAGAGTTTCTATCCAGTTTGTGAGATCTGAGTGTTGCCATGGTAATGACAGAATCAGCCCATAAATTAAAAAAAGAAAAGAATTTCTGCAGGATGGATGTTCAACAAGCTTGAATTCTTTGTTTTTCAATTTTTATTTCTTTTATATTCAGATAAAACCGATGTAGATCTTAAGTATTTAAGTTTGCAGGTCAGAGTTTTCTCCGTTTTCTTGATAGAAAAACAAACGTCATATTTCTCTAGATGAGTGGATCTCTTCCACTTCCACTTTGCATTTTTTAAAGACATTCCCTAAATCCTAAATTTATTTTGGAAATTTTGAGGGAGGTTATACCCACTTTAAAATAAGATTCTAGGTAGAACTGACAAGTTCATACTACAAAAGAGAGAAAATGAAAATAGAGGGACACTACTACTTCAGAATATAGATAATGAGATATATAGCTTGCTTTTCAAGAGGGAGATTATGGGCATTCATTTTTAGACAGTATTTGCTTGTTTGGCTATATGTGTTCTATGGAAAGATTTGATTTGGGGGATCTTTGGACATTGAAAAGTGGCAGTGATGTGAAAGAAAGAATATCATTTAAATGTTTTTGTTTTTTTTTTAATAAAATGAAGCCAATTTACCTAGCACTTGATTTTGTCTTATCCTGTGCTATGATGATAATTGATGTTTGTGATGACTTCAAACTATCAAAAAAATTAAATTGCACTATTTGGTTTATATATATTTTAAATATTATTCCTTGGGAATTATCATACATCTATGATGCCTATTAGCCACCACTATACTTAAATAATCAGAATGTTCTATTCCTTAACTTCTGGTTAAGAATATTTATGGGAGAAGAATAGTGTACTCCTCTATTTAGTACTCTTAGTTATGAGTAGGTTCTTCAAATCACCAAAGTTTACAAATAATGAAATTTCTGTCATAGAAAACATTAATTTTTCTTTTCTTAAAATAGGTGTACCATAAAATTCCAGGATTTGTACGTTTGTTTCTGGATGCACTGACAGTAGACAAAATTGTCTTTCCTAATGATGAAAAGTAAGAGTGATATATTTTCTTTATTTCTTATACCTGCCATAGCACTTTTTAAAGTAAGTTTTTATTGATGTCTATTTTTACATCATCATAGTTTTCCTTGCATCTCTTTTTCCCCTTTCCTTCCTGGGGAACCATTCCATAAAAATATAAATTTTTTAAATTACAAGACTTTTAAAAAGAAAAAAAAAACCAAGAGGAAAAAAATCAGAATAACCAATCTAATCTTTGAAGGCTGAAAACATGTGCAGTGGGCAGTATCTGTGGATCTCTTTCATAAATTTCTAAAAAAATTTCTTAAATCTTAAAAATTAAATATCTTAAATAAAGAGCCCTCTTTTCTAATTTCTTCTTTTGGGTCTTGCTTGAAATTTATAATTTTGTAATGTTTGCTTTTGACTTTTTGAAGTGAGGTTATAATTTACATCTACATTTTTCTAGTCTTTGGGTATGTTATTTTCTTGGCTTTGATAACTTAGGTGATTTTTCCATGATTCTCTATATTAATCAAAAATTCTACAGCACAGTAATATTCCATTCTATTTATATATCATAATTTGTTTAGTTATTCCCCAATTGATGGTTATTTTGCTCTATTTTCAAAATTTTGCTCACAAAAATGTATGCTATAAATTTATTGTTGTATATGCATACTTTTTTCTAATCAATTGGGATTTAATACCAGTAATGGAATCTCTATGTCAAAGAGTATAAACATTTTCGTTATTTTGTATAATTTCAAACTGCTTTACAAATGATTTAAAATTCATAACTCCACCAACAATGCATCTAATATTGACTATTGGCATTTTTTGTTATCTTTGCCATTTTACAAGCTAAACTTTAGAATTGTTTTGATTTTCATTTTTCTTATTAGTGATTCAGAGAATTTTTCACATGGTTTCACAATTCTTATTTTGAGAACAATATGTTTATAGTCTTTCCCCACTTATTTATTGGAGACTGACTATTTGTCATACACACAAGAATACATGTATTTTCATTGTATCTATATCTGAGACACCAAAATCTTTTTAGAGAAATGTGATACAAAGATTTCCCCCCATTCATTCAACCACTTGCCCTCCTTGTTCTAGCTACTTAATTTTGTGCAGAAGATTTTCAGTTTCATGCAACCAAAGTTATCTAATCATTTATAATTGCTTCTGTCCCCTCTTTAATTAGAAATAATCTCCTGCCCATAGCTGTAAGAAGTATAGAATATGCTTCTCTTCTAATTATTTTTATCATATGATCTTTAATAATATAATATGCATTTATTGTGAAATATGATAGAAGGTGTTGATCTAAGTCTAATTCCTGCCAGACTGCTTTTTAGTGGGCTGTAATTGGGGAATAAATGATAGTATGGATTACTCTCCTGAGAGATGAGAATTTTGAATCCTATTTGTCAAAAATCAAGTCAACATTTATTATGCACCTTCTATATGTTTAAAATTATGTTATGTGTAGGAGGATTTGAAATCACTATTTCGTCAAAAATATATAATCTGAACTTAAATACAAAGAAATCATTTCCATATAAATAGCAAAACACAAAAAGAATTGTATATCAAATAGTGAATCTGCATTTCATGTCATTTATTTTTAAAGAAAGTATATTTCGATATTACTTTTTTTGTTAATTTTTTTCTGAGGCAATTGGGGTTTAAGTGACTTGCCCAGGGTCACACAGCTAGGAAATATTAAGTGTCTGAGGCCAGATTACTCCTGACTTCAGGGCCAGTGCTCTATCCACTGTACCATCTAGCTACCCTCTGATGTTACTTTTAAAACAATTCTTGTCATCTTTATTTTCTTCCATTGTCTTCTGTGCATTTACATATATTTTAATGATTTGATTTATTTATTTATTTTTGGTATTGCTATTCTTCCTTTTCTTCACACTCCTTAAACTAAAAACCAAGAGAAAGAGAATAAAATGTAACAATTAAACATAGTCAAGCAAAAATTAACCCACATATTGCCCATGTTGAAAAATTTTTGTATCTTTCTATGCCTTTTGAGTCTATCAGTTCTCTATTACATAGTAGTAAATTCATCACTGGTCCTATAGAGACACTATTGGTCATTACTTTGATTGGAATTCTTAAGCATTTCAAAGTTTTTTTTTTTTATCTCCTCCAAAATATTGTTGTCATTGTATAAACTGTTCTGGTTTTATTCACTTTATTCTGGATAAATTCATTTAATCTGGTATCCTCTGAAATGGTCATTATCATTCCATTAAGCAATAACGTTTTATTACATATAATTTGTCATAATTTGTTAAGCTGTTCCCTAATTGATGGAAATCCTATTAGATTCTAACTCTTTCTTTCTCCTCTTTTATTCACAATCCAGAAGTTTATTATATTTATGACTATTTGTCCTTCAGTGTTAGCCATCTTCTTAATACATACTTTTTTCACTTTTGAATTTGATGTATTTCTGTACTAAATTGTGTGTTTGTTCAACCCTCCTATGTCCATTAAAGGGAAGAATGAGGTCCATTTGATGCTTATACCCTCCTCCCTCCTTCATGTTTTATATTCATCTCACATATTCCAATTATGAAAATTAACAACTCTCTTTTTCTTCCTTTCCACACCAGTCAATTTTTTTAAACTCTTTCTTCTTTTTCCCCTTTCAAAAGCCTCAGAACAGAATCAATCCATTATCAGTTCAATTGTTTTCTTTCCTTGTATTTTATTTCTTTACTTTTCTTTTTTTTTTAAATCCCTAAATATACTTTGAAATTTTTAAAGATCTGTAAGGCACACTTTTTTCTTTTTTTCCGTTAGAATATTAGTACTACATTATTAAACAGCCCGTTCCAGCTGCACAAATAAATGTACTTTTCTCAGTTTATCTTGATGCTTTTCTTTAAATTTCATAATTTTGATTCAACTTTGATCTTTTGTTCAGAAACACCTGAATGTGTTCTATCCCATTAAAGGTCTACTTTTCCCTTCCCTATTCCCCGGTAGGAGATGAAACTTAAAAGGGCAAGTTACTCTTGATTGTAAGCCTGTATCATTTGCCTTGTTGAATGTTTGTATTTCAAATCTTTCATTTGTAGTAGAAATTGCCAAACCTTCTTACATTCCTTTGGTATTTAAATTATTTCTTTCTAGATACTGGCAGTGTTCTTGCTTTGATATGTGAGATTAAACTTTTGCTTATGAAATAATTGAGACTTTATTTTAAAAAATTTTAATAAGTTTTGGGTGGATTCTTTCTGTTTTGTAAATTTTTGTTGATGTTCAGTCATTTCAATTGTGTGTGACTTTTTGTGACCTGATTTTAGGTTTTGTTGACAAAGATATTGGAATGGTTTGTCATATCTTTCTCCAGCTCATTTTACAGATGAGGAAATTGAGGCAAAGAGGGTTTAGGTATTTACCCAGGGTAACAGAGCAAATGTCTGAGGCCAGATTTGAACTTAGGTTTTCCTGACTCCTAGCTGCTCCTATCTTCCAGGATCAAATCTGAATCAATTTCTTCCACATTTTGGAGGGAATATGCTGTCCAGTTCTTAAAATCATTATTTACAGAGGATCCACTGACTCTTAAGTGTTCTCTCCTTGACCTGTTTTTTGACTTAGTTGCCCTGGTTAGATCTCATCAGGAATATTGTGTTTAGTTCTGTGCAGTATAAAAGCTACATTAGAAAGGATACTGTTATGTTGTAAGATTTCCTAAGGAGGGCATCTAGAAAGATAAAGAGGCTTGAGATCATACTGCATAAACATTAGAAATGTTTAGTCAAGAGAAAAATACATTTAAAGGCAACACAAAGTAGTATTTGAAGGGTTATCATTTAGAAGAGTGATTACAATTGTTTTGGTTAGGCACAGATGATAAAGTGAGTAATAGATTGAAGTTACAAAGTGGAAGAGTCAGACTTGAGTAAAGGAAAAACTTCCTAACAATTAGAACTCTACAAAAGTAAAGTAGGCTCTCCCAGGAGGTACACAGAGGATTCTTATTCAAATGTAATTTGAACTAGACCGTTTCTAACATTTCTTCTGACTCCGATATTTTACAATGAGTTTTATCTCTGCTTGCTCATAATTAGCCTAGGCAAAAGATCAGTAGAAATAAAATTGTAATCTTCCACCAGTATTTATTGAAGGGTAGAAATTCAATGAAAATCTTGATTTTGGATCTTCTTTCAAAGCAAACCAACATATACTTTAATTCTTAGTGACTTCAATGCAAAGAGGAAGAGGTAGCATATTAAAGGATTTTTGGAAACAGTTTTGATTTGAGGAATAAAACAAATTTATTGATTATTTAATTTCCTTTCCTTTATATATAATAAAAAATTGTCAATATGATATTTATAAAGTTACCAAGCATGATGAACAGAAATATCACAACAATATCACCTATATCTTAGCAGAAATGGATTTGTTACTAAATGGGAAATAATTTTATGATAAAGTGTTTATTTCAAATCAGATGAAAAAATAGAAAATAATACCGTTATGACAGCTTCTATAAGTTCAGTTTAAATAAGTTCAGACTCTTTTTATTGCTATTTTAAGAACAATTATTATGTAGCAATAGCAAATATTATATAGCAAGGAAGTCAAATGAATATGGAAACTACTGCTCAATAGATACTTGATCTCATTGGCAAGGAGACATATAAGCTAAGGAAAATGACAGTCATTGCTTATTTGATATATAATGCAGAATAAGAAGTTTGAAAATTACATAGTTTCACCTCAGAAAATCATGGAAGGCAAAATGAATCTTCAGAGTATTTTACATAACATACAAATCAGTGAAATCATCTGAAATCCATTTGCAAATAAAAGAGCAGTGGATATATCACTATTTCTTTAGCTATCTATTCTTATCTTCATTATAATACATGAGAAAATGGCACTAAAGAAGTTGAAAAGAATAACTGGATTTGAACCAATGCATAAAATCCCATGTCAAATACAATATTTGTATACATGTCCATACAGTTATTTTGCTATACAAAAAGAAATGGACTTTGATATAGTGTAAAGAAAATCAAAAATGCAGGCAGACAAAAATAGAGGGATTGGGAATTCTATGTAGTGGTATATACGAATTTCCCAGAGTTATTTTGCTGGGTGTAGGTGGTTCAATTCATTACTGCTCCATTAGAACTGATTTGGTTCATCTCATTGCTGGAGATGGCACAGTTTGATAACTTTTTGGGCATAATTCCAGACTGCTCTCCAGAATGGTTGGATTCGTTCACAACTACACCAACAATGCATCAGTGTCCCAGTTTTCCCGCATCCTCTCCAACATTCATCATTATTTTTTCCTGTCATCTTAGCCAATCTGACAGGTGTGTAGTGATATCTCAGAGTTGTCTTAATTTGCATTTCTCTGATTAATAGTGATTTGGAAAACTCTTTCATATGAGTGGTAACAGTTTCAATTTCATCATCTGAAAATTGTCTGTTCATATCCTTTGACCATTTATCAATTGGAGAATGGCTTGGTTTCTTATAAATTGAGTCAATTCTCTATACATTTTGGAAATGAGGCCTTTATCAGAACCTTTAACTGTGAAGATGTTTTCCCAGTTTGTTGCTTTCCTTCTAATCTTGTTTGCCTTAGTTTTGTTTGTACAAAGGCTTTTTAATTTGGATGTAATCAAAATTTTCTATTTTGTGATCAATAATGGTCTCTAATTCATCTTTGGTCACAAATTTCTTCCTCCTCCACAGGTCTGAGAGATAAACTATCCTATGTTCCTCTAATTTATTTATAATCTCGTTTTTTATGCCTAAATCATGGACCCATTTTGATCTTATCTTGGTATATGGTGTTAAGTGTGGGTCCATGCCTAATTTCTGTGAAATTTTATATTTTTAGGGGCTTACTTGAATAAAATAGAGAAAGAGAAGATCAATGAATTGGGCTTGCAACTTAAAAAGCAAGAAAAAGACCAAATTAAAAACAAAAAATGTTATCAAACTGTGCACACCCTTTGATCCAGCAGTGCTACTACTGTGCTTATACCCCAAGGAGATACTGAAGAAGGGAAAGGGACCTCTATGTGCCAAAATGTTTGTGGCAGCCCTATTTGTAGTGGCTAGAAACTGGAAAATGAATGGATGCCCATCAACTGGAGAATGGTTGGGTAAATTGTGGTATATGAATGTTATGGAATATTATTGTTCTGTAAGAAATGATCAGCAGGATGAATACAGAGAGGCTTGGGGAGACTTACATGAACTGATGCTAAGTGAAATGAGCAGAACCAGGAGGTCATTATATACTTCAACAACGATACTGTATGAAGATGTATTCTGATGGAAGTGAATTTCTTTGACAAAGAGACCTAATTCAGTTTCAGTTGATCAATGATGGACAGGAGCAGGTAAACCCAAAGAAAGAACACTGGGAAATGAATGTAAACTGTTTGCATTTTTGTTTTTCTTCCTGGGTTATTTTTTACCTTCTGAATCCAATTCTCCCTGTGCAATAAGAGAACTGTTTGGTTTTGCACACATATATTGTATCTAGGATGTACTGCGACATATTCAACATATGCTTGCCATCTAGGGGAGGGGGTGGAGGGAGAGAGGGGAAAAATCGGAACAGAAGTGAGTGCAAGGGATAATGTAAAAAAATTACCCTGGCATGGATTCTGTCAATAAAAAGTTATTATAATAAAAAAAAATAAATAAAAATAAAAATACAACATCTCCCCTTATTACCACTTTGGCTGTGTCCCACAAAATTTAGTATGATGTCTCATTGTTGTCATTATCTTGGGTGAAATTATTATTGTGTCTATAATTTGCTATTTCATCCAACCATTCTTTAAGATGAGATTATTTAGTTTCCAATTACTTTTTGGTCTATTTATCCCTAACTTTTTGTTGAATGTAGTTTTTATTACATCGTGATCTGAAAAGAATGCATTTACTGTTTCTGCCTACCTGCATTTAATTTTGAGGTCTTTATGTCCTAATATAGGGTCAATTTTTGTATAGGTTCCATGAACTGTTGAAAAGAAAGTATACTCCTTTCTGTCACCATTCAATTTTCTCCAAAGATCTATCATACCTAATTTTTCCAATATTCTATTTACCTCTTTAATTTCTTTCTTATTTGTTTTGTGGTTTGATTTATCTAATTCTGAGAATGCAAGGTTGAGATCTCCCACTATTACAGTTTTGCTGTCTATTTCTTCTTGCAATTCTCTTAACTTCTCCTTTAAGAAGTTAGATGCTATACCATTTGGTGCATATATATTTAGTATTGTTATTGCTTCATTGTCTATGAATATGTCTATATTCCTTTAGCAAGATATAGTTTCCTTCCTTATCTCTTTTAAGTAGATCAATTTTTGTTTTTGCTTGATCTGAGATAAGGATGGTTATCCTTGCTTTTTTCACTTCACCTGAAGTGAAGCATAATAGATTCTGCTCTAGCCTTTTGCCTTTACTCTGTATATATCTCCCTGCTTTAAATGTGTTTCTGGTAAACAACACATTGTAGGGTTCTGACTTTTGATCCAGTCTGCTATCTGCCTCCGCTTTATGGGAGAGTTCATCCCATTCACATTTATGGTAAAATTACTAATTCTGTATTTCCTGCCATCTTATTATCCCCAGATTATGCTTTTCTTTTTCTTCCCCCCCCCCTTTACTTCCTTTCCCAGTATTAAACTTATGGGCACCACTTACCTTATGCACCTCTCCCTCTTTAGAATCCCTCCCACCCCCTTTGAATCCTTTCTCCTTTCTTGTACCTTTCCCTTATTACTCTTTTCCTTTTCCCTTTTCCTCTCTCACTTTTTAATGATGTGAGAGAAGTTTCTCTGTAAACCAAATATGTCAATTATCTTTTTTCCATTTCACTAATTTTTTTTTTTTACTGAGTTATTTTCTTTTTCCAATTCACAAATCCTACTTTCCTGGGAATTCTTTACCTTTTCCAATTCACAAATTCTGTTTCCCTGCATTCCCTGGGAGTTCTTTACCTTTTCCAATTCATCTTTCAGGAAGTTGTTTTCTTTTTCCACTTTATGAAATTTTTCTTTAAGTGAGTTATAAGCCTTTTCTGTACTCTCTTGCATAGCTTCCCTTTCCCCATTTTTTGTCTAGCTTTCTTTTAATATTTTTTATAGTTTCTTCTAGAAGAGCCTTGTGTGATGGGAACCAGGTTACATCCCCTTTTGGGATTTTGTCTGGAGACTGTATGCTATTAGTCTCCTGGAGTTGAACACCAGAACATCTCTTTCTGTATAGAAGGCATCGATGGTTCATTTGGCGTTTTTACTCATTTTTTTTTTAAGCCCTTAGAGTCTGCCTTCAGGGCAAGGAGGTTACCAGCTTCCTCTACAGAGCAGGGATAGGGACAGTAGCTATCTTGCCAGTGGGCTGCAAAGAATGGCTGAGTTGCAGAAGTATTCTGGGAAAAGCTCCGCACAGGAAGCATCTTGCCCTGGGGAGCAGCAGTCACACAGCAGAAGTTCTATTGCCCCAAGACGAGCCCCCCACTGTGCAAATTAGAGGTTGCCCTGGGCTGAGCCCCCCTGCCATTTGTGACTGCCCTGGGTAAAAGCCCCATGGTACAGAATGGGGCTGCACAGCTGTGCTGTGATCTGTGCTGAATCACTCACTTCTGGTTTTGGGTGGGTATAGCCAGATCCTATTAGATTCTGGCGTTTTTTGGAGTATATTATACCTTTGGCTTTAATTTCTCTTCTTGTCTACTGCTTTGCAACCAAAGCAGAGCAGCGAATCTATGGTAGAGTCTTCCCTATAAATTTTCCAACTACAGAGACCACCCCTGCCCCAGTGTGCTCAGTATGGTAGCCTCTCTTATCTCCCTGCTTGCGCTAGCCTGTTCCTGCTGCTCAGGACAAACCTTTTCTGACAATCTTCCAGATTATCTTCAGCTGGTAAGTTGTTGTACCTTTCAATCTTCGTGAATTTTGCCAGTCAAGCACTATTTTTGAGGATGAATTTGGTAATTAATAGTGAGGGAATGAGAGGAGTTTAGAATGTCACGTGTGCCTTCTCTGCCATCTTGGCTCCCTGGTTCAATGATTCTTAACCATGTAAGGCAAAAACTGGAAGATGTGATTATGAAAAGGTGTTCATCATTATTTTGGAGGGTCGGTACAAATTTCAGATGGAAGAAAGATTAGAGCATTAGTTATTAATAGCAAAAATATTTATATATTTCTTTAGTTTAATATATTTTTTCTCCTTCTCTCCTAGTGTTAAGTTCTTATCCTCACCTCTTCTAATCTTACATGCAAAAGATGATAAGACTGTACCTATAGAAAGAGGCCAAAAGGTAACTGTTACATTTAAAGTTATATTTGTTAAAATATTTTATTATAAATAAATATATTTTATTTATACAAAAGTTATTTATATAAAAATATACAAAAAATTATACATTAAAACATGTTTAATAAACACTTTTTGAATGAAATTAATAACATCTTGCCAATCTTATTTACCCTGTTTTCACTTAAAGAATTATCTTGATTTGGGGAGTTTATGATGTTTTAGGAGGTGTCTGTATTAATTTTTATTTCTTCTTGATAGAGGCAATGATTATAGTCCATTACAGAAAAACATGGCGGTTATGAATACATCATTGCATATTTTCTTTTATAACATGTCCAAAAAGTGACATTGAAGACATCATTAAGTAAATTACTGCTAATTATGAAGTCTCAGGCAAGAAACTGAAAATCATAGGGACTATGTTTTTCATAGCTGCTGCTCACTGAAGATAAAAATACAAAAGAGAAAAAATGAGTTTGTAAAATCATCATTTGATTAAGAAGGTGGGGTCTGAGAATGAGATTTTTATTTCTGGACCATGTGATTTATACTATCAGGAATAGTGATCTTTTTGTCACTGTTGGAGAAACTCTAATTAGGTATGTAGGTATGTTAAAAAATATTTTCCAATCATCTTGCAAATTTAATCCAAGGGGTTTTATATTATAAATATAGATGAGGGAGAGAGAAAACAAAGTATATTCCCAAGTTAAATACTACAAAGAGAGAAGAAAAGGGGAAGAAATTCTCCAAATTATGGAATACAAAGTCAAGAAAAATAACAGTAAATATCTCAAATATCTACATACAAGGACCTCAAATTTAGGCAACAAAGAAAAGAAACTATTTCCTGGATAAGAGAAATGATATTGATACTAATAATTTCATTCAAAAGGTAAACCAATGTAAATTTAATGGCCATATGAAATCCAAGAACTTAGAAAGTAGCTTGGTCAGCAAACATCTGACAGTAAAAAGAAAAAAAGTCTGTCAAAAGCAACATTGCTTATGAACTTGCTTATAAGATACTATGAAAAAGTATAGTAGTTATTATAAATACTATCTCATAAAACAGAGAGAGGGGAAGGTAAAACTAGTTTAAATAAAGCTTGGCAATACATTCAACTAAGAAAAATCATTCCAAGGAGACTCAAGTATGGAAAAAGAAGACCTACAAATGGAAGAAAAATGGAAGAGATTTACAAAAATTGTTTAAACAAATTAAAAAAAAATCGAATATGCCAAAACTCATGTAGTTTGGTTTTAACCATTATAGTTAGTCCTTCAAATTCATATTAAGAAGATAGAAATTCCATGAAAGAGAACAAAAATGGGAAAAATAGGTAGACTAGAATAAGCATACATAGAAGACATCCATTCCAGATGGAATACAACTGTGAAGACATGGAAAGACTGATATACGCAATATTTAAAGAAGGAGAAGATAACAAAAGGCATGGTAAAAAAAACTTTGACATTTTAATAATGAAAAAAGACAACTAACAGAACATCTGCAACTATAAGATATATGCTTACTCTACCATATATATAATTTCTTTATTAGTAATCCATTCATGAAGTGAAGATATTCTTGATAAACATATATCTTTATACCTTTAGCTCTTTAAGTCCAGTCATACTATGAAAGCAAAGTCAGTAGTTAATAAACATTTATTAAGTGATAACTATGTTTTAGGCACTATACTAATGGCTGAAGATAAAAAGATAGCAAATTATAGTTGCCTGCACTTAAGGAACTCAGAGTCTAAAGAAAGAGAAACACAAAGAAACAAACAAACAAAAAACAAAACCCTGTACAGATAAGTTTTATACAGGATAAATTGAGAAGACTCCATGGAGGGAATGTCATGGAATTGAAATTGGAAAGAGCTTCCTGTGGAAAGGAAGAAAGCAAGCAGACTTTGGAAAACAGTGTTCAAAAGAGGACCTCATCTTTGTTCTATTACTTATATATGTACAGCATATAAGATTTCATTGTACTTTTCATTTGTTGATTATGGTTAGGATTTTATTCAGTAGAATAAAACATTTCTTGTTATGGGCCAGAACTTGAAAGGTGTTGACTAACTGGAGTTGATAGAAACAATCCACATTTGGGCGCCAAAATGTAATGTTCTCTTCTTTTCTAGAATATGATGGTTCTCTGGGAGCAGGTTTCTCTGGGGGGGGGGGGAGTTCTGGAAGCAGCCTTAGTTTCAGTTCAGAGTAATAATCACCTCAGACGCAGGCAAGAGTTAAAATCCAGTTCTTTATTGTCTCTTCCAAAATGGCCCAACTAGTTTTCTTAGAGGCCTATCTCCTTCCTTGTTCCAAGAGCTCCTGTTGCTAGTCCTTTGCTTCTGCCTCAGCTTCAGCCTCTCCTCTTCCGAATCCTTCGTTCTTCCCAATTGCAGTCTCTGGCTTTTCAGTCTCCCCCACTGACTCCTCCTTTCTCAATCTTTTTCAACTGACTTCTGACTGAAGCTCCAAGAGCTTCTTATATATGATCTCTTCTAGGTGTGAACCCAAAGGTTGACTCTTCTTCTGAGAGAGTGGGATTGTGGATTTCTGACTTGTGAATCTCCCGAATTTGTGAACTCTAATGTGTGAACTCTCAAAGGTGTACACTTAAGCATTGTTTCTATCAACTCCAATGAGTCAACACATTGTTTCAAGCTCTGGCCCATAAGAATTTCTTGACAGTCTTCTTTTATATTAATATGTATCATACACACATACATGTATATATGTCTCTTTCTTTTTCTCTCTCTCTCTTTCTCCTTCCCCCTCTCTTTCCTTGTCTGTTTCTCTTTCTGTCTTTCTGTCTCTCTTTCTGTCTCTTTACCCACATATACATATTTGTATGCATATATATCATTATATCTTCTTGGAAGATATAATAACAAATATAAGTTTGTTCAATGATATTATGATAATAATTATCAGGCAATGTGTATATGATAGGTAGATATGTATCTGCCAAAAGGACAGTGAGCTGGGTTCAGAGTTGAAAATCAGGAGAATAGGTTGGATTATTTTAGGCCAATTGAAAAACTCTTTGACTGTAAATATCCCTGAAAGCAGTCAATTAGTCAATAAACATTTATTAAGTGCCTGCTATGTTACTTAGTGCTAAGGATACAAAGAAAGGCAAAAAACTTTCCCTGCACTGAAGGAACTCAAATCTGTGGGGAGGTCAATGTGCAAACAGCCATGTACAAAGTATATACAGATAAATTGAAAAGAGCCCACAGAGGAATAAATTGGGACTGGGATTGGGAAAGATTTCTTATAGAATATGAAGTTTAACTTGAAGGAAGCCAGAGATAAGAAGGGAGAGCATTCTAGGTATAGGGAATAGCAAAAGACACTTCATCTCCCAATTCCGGGCATTTTCACAAGCTATTCCCTTTGAATGTCAAAGACTTTTTGATCCTGCTGTTTATAGGGTACCACTGGAGTTTTACTAAATAGAGGGGTAACATGGTCAAATTTGAGCTTTAGAAAAAACTGAATGATATCTGGTGGTATCCTAATGGAGGAAGGACTGGAGTGGGGAAAAATTTGTGGTTAGGCAGGCCAGTCAATAAACTATTATAATAATTTAGGTATGAATGGATAAGGTTGTGCAGTTGTTGCAGCATCAGGGAGAAAAGGGGACATATTTGAGAGATGTTGCAAAGGTGAAAACAATAGACCTTATCAATAGATTGTTTTTGAATAGTGGGAGAGAATAAGGAGTGAATGATGATACATAGTTTGTGAAGCACAGAATTAGAAGGAACTAGAATTAGAAAGAACTGGAATTGAAGCATGATGGATAATATTTGAGTGAAGAAAATTTTATTTTGTCATTAGATTACTTATCCTACAGTCCATTTCATAGAAATAGGAAATAGGTAAGGAGTTTGGAAAATAGATCACAATCCTGGGACAGAGGCATGATGAAGGGGAGCTTAGTTATCCAGACATCTGCTGAAAATCTCTCTGCCAAAATAAGAGCACTTAATAACTGCATAAAATTTCCCTATGACAATTTCATCCTCCAAAAGATTAGGTGTATAACAAGAAAACATTCTCTTCTGAATCTGATTCTTACAAATAGGGAAGAATTAGTACAGTAGAAAATATGGGAAGTGAAGAATATCTTTCCAATTTATCCTGTATATAGCTTGTTTGTAAATAATTGTTTTATGTTGTTTGTTTACTCTATTGGATTGTGAGTTCCTTAAGTGGAGACAACTATGTCTATTTTTTTATCTTCAGCCATGAACACAGTAGTTACTTAATAAATGTTTATTGACTGACTGACTTTGCTTTCATAATATAACTGAAGTTAAAGAGCTAAAGGTATAAAGATATACTTTTATTAAGAATATCTACGCTTCATGAGTAAGTTACCCACAATGAAATTATATAGATGGGAGAGAGGCATATATTTTAGTAGTTGTTGATATTCTCTTGTCATTTTTCATTAATAAGAATGTCAAAGACTTTCCCTCCATGCCTTCATTATCTTCTCCTTTTTCAGATACTTTGTAGTATAGGTTCTATGAGAGAGGAGAAGTGATCCGGGTATAATTGATGTGTACTATAGATTTTGATAAAATGGATTTCAAGGGGTTCAAAAGAAAAATAGGTAGTGTTGTATGGATTAAAATGTTTCATTTAAAGCCAGTCCTGGAGAGATCGAAGTGACTGAAGAATGAAATTTTGAAGACATTAAAAGAAATTCTAATTAGGAAGAAAAATGAAATTGTCTGAAGAGATTAATGTAAATGCCCAGAGAAATCATTAATCAATTAGATTTTTTTATTTTTAAATTTTATTTTTAAGTTATGGAATAAAACAAACATTTCCATAACATAGTACAATAAGAATGAAACTGCAAATCTACTATGGACAACTTGCTATTCTTTTCAAATATACAATAAAATAATTATATAAATTTATTTTTTTTTCTTCTTTCCTCCTTACCCTAGAGATGGCCACCATTACACATAAATAGGTGTATATGTGTAAAATTATTCTATACACAGTTCTATTTATTAATTCTTTCTGGATGTATATAACATCTTTCTTGATATGTTCTTTATAGTTAATTTGAATATTTATAAGAATCAGAAAAACTTGGTTCTGCTAATTTTGCCCTTAATTATTGTGCAAGTCTTTCCATGTTTGTTTGTTTTTTTAATTATCAAGTCTTCATTTCTTAATAGCATCATAGTATTGTACCACAAGTTGTTCAGCCATTCCCCAATGGAGGAAATGTCCTCAGTTTCCAACTCTTTGTCACCACAAAAAAGAACTTTTATAAACATTTTAGAATATATTGATTCTTTTCCTTTCCCCCTAATTAACTTCAGAAATAGATTAAGGAGTGGTAATACTGGTTCAAAGGATATGGATTGTTTAATAACAATTCCAGGTTGTTCTCCAAAATGGTTGGATAAGTTTATAATCCCCAATATAATGAATTAGTGTCCTAATTTTTCCACATTCCCTCCAACATTTGTAATTTTCTCCTATCATTTTAGCCAATGTGATAGGTATAAAATGATATCTCAAATGAAATCATTACATTTATCTAATCAATAATGATTTAGAGCATTTTTTTCCATGTGATTATGAATTATTTTGATTTCTTCACTGAAAATCTGACTGTTCACATTCTTTGAGTATTTATCAGTTGGGAAATAAATTTTATTATTATAGATTTGACAGAGTTCTTTATATATTTTAGATAAGACTCTTTATCTGATAAATTATCTATAAAACATCCCTTCCCCAATTTTTTGTTTTCTTTCTGGGCATGATTAAATTTGTATTATTTGTACAAAAACTTTAAAGTTTAATATAAAGTTATCTATTTTACACCTAACTTTTCTCTCCATCCCTTGTTTTGATTATAGAGATATTTATATCTCTAAATACTTACATCAATAAAACAGAGAAAGAACAGACTAATGAATTGAATATGCAATTAAAAAAACAACAAAAAAAGAACAAATTAAAAAGTTAACAATTAAACACCAAATTGGAAATATAAAAAATGTTAAGTCCAAGCTAGCTCCCTGGAGATCTCAGGATCAGCCAGAGTCAGGATAAGTAAAAGTCCTTGGTTTTTAGGGGAGGAGTGAAAGAAGCAGGCAAACTGCCAGATCTTTTGCCAAAGATCTTTTCTTGATCTCTACTCTCTCAAGTCCAGGATCTCCACCTTTCTCCTCCTCATCCTGCTGCCAAGTGAAGTCTCACCTCTCTCTCCCCATCCCCCCCAAATCTTGCCTACGATTAGCTTAACATCAAACATTGAGCCCACACCAATGGTGAGAAGAGCCATTTATCTAAAACTTATACTAATAGAGTCATTGTCTCATATCGAATAGGTAATTAGCCTTAAGTGCTCAGTTTTCTGATTCAAGTACACCTTTTCATAGTTTCAGCTCTTTACATAAAAATTAAAGGTGAGACTAATAAAATTAAGAGTAAAAAGCCCATTGAATTACTAAATAAAACAAGGAGTTGGTTTTATGGGGGAAAAAACCCCAAATAAAACATAAATAGGATAATTCTTGTTAAGATGAAATTCCATAGGAATAGCTGTAACATCTTATATGAAGAGATAACAACAAACTTTCAGATACAAGATGATGGAGTCAAGTTTATATAGTTTTTGTACTAAGATCTGTGAATTTTAGTGGACTATAACACAGACTCAGTGTGGGTCAGCAGTATCATGTGGCAGCCAAAAAGGCAAATGAGATTTTTCATCTGAATTCAGGGGTATAGCTTTTAGGAATAAAGAGATGATTTTTATTGTTTAGTTGTTTCAGTTGTGTCTGACTTTTTGTTACATTATTTGGGGTTTTCTTGGCAAAGATAGTAGAATTATTTGCCATTTCCTCTACTTTTTTTTTTTTACAGATAAGGAAACTGAGCAAACAGGGGTCAGTGTCACACAGCTAATAAGTGTCTGAAGTCAGATTTGAGGTTGACTCTTCCAAATTCCAGGCCTAACACTCTATTCACTGTGCTACCTAGTTGCCCCAGGAAAGTGATAGTCCTATTTTAATCTTTTTTTTTTCAGATAACATATGAAATACTGTTTAGATACCATAAGACATTGATAAACTGGAAAGTATTCAGAGGAGGCAATTAGGATGGTAAATAGCTGTAATAAGTCTATGTCATATGAGTATTGGTTAAAAGAACTGAGCATACTTAAAGTATAGGGAGATGAGGAGGGTGAGAAAGGACATGATAGTTCTTTTCAAATATTTGAAGGGTTGCCCTGTGGAAGGGTTACCAAGATCAAACTTGTTCTGTTTGGCCATGGAGTCTAGGTGGATATAACAAAGGAACAAAGTTAGGCTTGATGTTAGGGGGAAAACTAACAATTAGAGCTATTTAAAAATAGAATAAGCTACTTAGAGAAATGGTAGTTTCCTTGGAGGTCTTTAAGCAGATGCTATATGACTGCTTTTAATGTATATTATTATGTATATTATTATTATTGACTCTTTTCATGTACAGGTTGTATTGTAATGATTATTGAGATCTCAATGAAAATTTTGTGATTCTATTCAAACTCATTTTCTTTCCTGAGGCTATTTAGAAGCCTAGTTGCTACTCCACTGAATTCTTTTGGATTTACAGAAATGGATGAAACTCTGGGCAGCTGTGGAGGGGAGATATTAAATCTCCAGCAAGAACAGAATTATCATTTTCTATTTAATTCCCAAGAACTCCAGGTACAAGAGGTGGATCTAGGAGAATTCTTGTATAGGAATTTCTAGGTTGTTGAGCCCCACAATCACAGAAACTGGATACTTATTTTGTGAATCTTGGATTACATTTTTCTGGCTAGAGAGCCATTACTCTGAATGGTTAACAGATATTCTTAGGAGAGAAATTTTTTCACAGACATTCAGAAAAGAACATAAGGGAGGCAAAAAAGTATAAGTGAGAGACAAGTAGATTTATGAGAGTACTACAGAACCAAAGGATAGAAGATAGGACTATAGGGGAGAATGGACTAGAGCTGAGCGGAGGCATTAGGTGACAGTGAGAGGAATCTAGTGAGCATTTGTAGCTTATTCCTTGTTTATATCTATTAATTGCTATAACAAAGTTTGTATTTTGAAAAGAAGAGAATGGAAATTAGCTCCTTAGAGTTTTATCTGATTGAACTTTGGGTATGTGGTTGAGGAAATTAGAGAATTTTTATAATTTTTTGAAAATATTCAAGAACATACTGATTAGATTCATAAATTTTCTCTTGCCAATAGCTTGAGGGGTAGGAGTAATGAAACAGGTCAAGGAGTTTGGTGTTTTTGTCCTTGAGTATCCCATGTACAGTGTGCTATGATATATTTCATCCACAGTTTTCTAAATCAGAAAATTTTTGTTCCCATCACAGGTGGGACAAGGATGAAGTCTTTTTGAGATGCTTCTACTGTGTTGCTATGAAACTAATTAGGAATATAGTAGCATCACTATGTTTCCCAAGTTTAAACAAAAAATTAAAGAAATAGTCTTTTTTTTTCAATAAGACAAACATTCATTGAATTTTGTTTTAGAATATACTTAATTCAAATTCAAACATTGATCTTATTCCTCTAAGACTTTTATTCTCTACTCTTACAGGTATATGAAATTGCCCATAATGCATACAAAAATAAAAATAGAGTTAAGATGATTATTTTTCCACCTGGTTTCCAACATAATTTTATATGCAAAAATCCTAGATTGGCAATGATTGTAAGGTAAGGATCAACTGCCTTAAACAATATTCTGTTAATGAAAACTGAGTACATGAAGAATCAAAAGCTAACATGAGTACTTTTTCTTCAGAGATTTCCTGAGTGAGCAATGGTCATGAATAAAGAGAGTAAATTCTGCTATGAAGAAGATAGTCAAGATTTGCAAATTCTCTGCATAATAAAAATACACAGTTTATGTAGATGAGCTGGAGTGATTTATATTCTTATACACTAATTCTCATATGCCTATCCACTAATTCACATATATTCAACTCCACAATGAAAAATAACATTACAATGTCTGAAGTATCTTAAACTGGTTCATCAAGAGCTATTGAATGAAATTTACTTAAGCCTATTATTTAAGATGAGATGAGGCAGCATGATCTAATGGAAAGAACTTTAACAGATAGTTTGAAGACCTTGGTTCAGTCATCTCTGCAAGACTAATAATCATGTTCTTTACTCAGGAAATCTTCAGTATTTCCCAATAGTTTCTTCACCTTGGCATTTGAAGTAATTTACATTCTGGTTCAGTTGGTTTTTTGTTTTTAAAATTATTATTTATTTAACATTCTTTTTACATTTTGATTTCCAAATTTTCTTCTTTATTCCCATCCCCTGAGAAGTCAAGCAATATGATATCATTTATACATACGAAATCATATTAAACATATTTCCACATTTCAAAAAAGCAAGAAAAATAAAGAAAATGAGAAAATCATATTTCAGTTTGTACTTATAATTTTTCAGTTCACTTTATGGAGGTGGATAGCTTTTTTCATAATGAATCCTTTGGAATTTTCTTAGATCATTGTATTGATTAGAGTGGCCAAGTATTTCACAATTGATTATTATTACAACATTGCTACTACTGTGCACAGTGATCTCCTGGTTCTTTTCACTTTTCACCAGCTCATAAGGAATTTGAAATGTTTTTTTCAAACTACCTCCCCCTCGTCATTTCCCACAGCACAGTAATTAGTATTTCATCACAATCATATGCCACAAATTGTTCAGCCATTTCCCAAAGGATGAACATATCCTTGATTTTCAATTCTTAGCCACCACAAAAAGATCTGCTATAGATATTTGTATGTGTGTATATTTGTGTGTGCATGCATACATATATACATACATATACATATAAGTCTTTTTCATTTTCTTTGATCTCTTTGGGAAACAGCTGTCTTTTGGGCCTAGTTCTAAATTATTCTCCAGAATAAATGGACCAATTCACAACACTGCTGTTTGTTCACAACACAAGCCAATTGTTTTAATTTAATTTAATTTACATTTACATTTCTCTAGTACATAGTGATTTAATCATTTTCATGTGACTATAGTTTTGATTTCGTCTTCTGAAAACTGACTACTTATATCCTTTGACCACTTATAACTAGAGAATGGTTCTTATTTTCTATAAGTTTGATTCAGTTCTTTTTTTTTTTAAATTATAACTTTTGATTGACAGAACATATGCATGGGTAATTTTTTACAACATTATCCCTTGCACTCACTTTTATTCCGTCTTTTCTCTTCCCTCCCTCCACCTCCTCCCCTGAATAGCAGGCAGTCTTATACATGTTAAATATGTTATATTATATCCTAGATACAATATACGTGTGCAGATCCATATAGTTCTCTTGTTGCACAGGAAGAATTGGATTCAGAAGGTAAAAATAACCTGGGAAGAAAAACAAAAATGCAAGTAGTCCACATTCATTTCCCAGTGTTGCTTCTCTGGGTGTAGCTGATTCTGTCCATCATTGATCAATTGGAACTGAATTAGATCTTCTCTTTGTCAAAGATACCCTACTTCCATCTGGTAGCAGACCAGATAAAATAGAAAGAGAATAATTAAATTAGATCAAGAATGAAAAAAAGAATTTACAACAGTTGAAGAGGAAACAAAACAAATGCTTTCAGTACATGCAATAAAATGGTCATACATTAAAAAGTCCTTGAGCTACAAGTTAAAAATTACCCAAACTATAAATTAAAAAATTAAAAATTCAAATAAAAATCTTAAAATATAAAAATGATTAGCATTGTCAAAAAGAAGTAAAGACAATCCTCTCCAATACTGTAACAATATGAAAATATATCAATGAAAATATTGTATCAAAAATGTAACAGTGGTTGGAGATGAAATAAAAAGAATGAATAAAAACTATTTTGCTTAATTATGTTTTTTTTCTTTTACTTCTTATTATAGCTTTTTTATTTACAAGATATATGCATGGTAATTTTTCAGCATTGACAATTGCAAAACCCTTTGTTCCAATTTTTCTCTTCCTTCCCTCCACCAACTCCCCCAGATGGCAGGTTGACCAATGCATGTTAAACATGTTAAAACATGTTAAATACAATATATAATATATTCAATATATACATGTCCATACAGTTATTTTGCTGTACAAAAAGAATTGGATTTTGAAATAGTGTACAATTAACCTGTGAAGGAAATCAAAAATGCAGATGGACAGAAATAGAGGGATTGGGAATTCTATGTAGTGGTTCATAGTCATCTCCCATAGTTCTTTCACTGGATATAACTGGTTCAATTAATTACTGCTCTATTGGAACTGATTTGGCTCATGTCATTGCCAAAGAGTGCCATGCCTGTCAGAATTGATTATCATATAGTATTGTTGCTGAGGTATATAATGATCTGGTCCTGCTCATTTCACTCAGCATCAGTTCTTGTAAGTCTCTCCAGGCCTTTGTGAAATCATCCTGCTGGTCATTTCTTACAGAACAATAATATTCCATAATATTCATATACCACAATTTATTCAGCCATTCTCCAACTGATAGGCATCCATTCAGTTTCCAGTTTCTAGCCACTACAAAAAGGGCTGCCACAAACATTTGTGCACATACAGGTCCCTTTCCCTTCTTTAGTATCTCCTTAGGATATAAGCCCAGTAGTAACAGTGCTGGATCAAAGGGTATGCACAGTTTGATAACTTTTTGAGCATAGTTCCAAACTACTCTCCAGAATGGTTGGATTTGTTCACAACTCCACCAACAATGCATCAATGTCCCAGTTTTCTCGCATCTCCTCCAACAATCATCATTATTTTTTCCTGTCATTTTAGCCAATCTGACAGGTGTGTAGTGATATCTTAGAGTTGTCTTAATTTGCATTTCTCTGATTAATAATGAATTGGAGCATCTTTTCATATTACTAGAAATAGTTTCAATTTCTTCATCTGACAATTGTCTGTTCATATCCTTTGACCATTTTTCAATTGGAGAATGGCTTGATTTTTTATAAATTAGAGTTAATTCTCTATATATTTAGGAAATGAGGCCTTTATCAGAATGTGGCTTGATTTCTTATAAATTAGAGTCAATTCTCTGTATATTTTGGAAATGAGGCCTTTATCAGAACCTTTGACTGTAAAAATGTTTTCCCAGTTTTATTGCTTCCCTTCTAATCTTGTCTGCATTAGCTTTGTTTGTACAAAAACTTTTCAATTTGATATAATCAAAATTTTCTATTTTGTGATCAATAATGATCTCTAGTTCTTCTTTGGTCATAAATTCCTTCCTCTTCCACAGGTCTGAGAGGTGAATTATGGTATGTTCTTCTAATTTATTTATAATCTCATTCTTTATGCCTAGGTCATGAACCCATTTTGCCCTTATCTTGGTGTACAGTGTTAAGTGTGGGTCAATGCCTAGTTTCTGCCATACTAATTTCCAATTTTTCCAGCAGTTTTTGTCAAACAGTGAATTCTTATCCCAAAAGCTGGGTTCTTTGGGTTTGTCAAACACTAGATTATTAAAGTTATTGACTGTTTTGTCCTTTAAACCTACACTATTCCACTGATCTATTTCTTAGCCAATACAAAATGGTTTTGATAATCCCTGCTTTGTAATATAATTTTGGATCTGGTACAGCTAGACCACCTTCATTTGATTTTTTTTTTCATTAGTTCCCTTGAAATTCTTGACCTTTTGTTTTTCCATATTATTTTTTCTAGGTCATTAAAATAGTTTTTTGGGAGTATGATTGGTATAGCACTAAATAAATAGATGAGTTTAGGTAGCATTGTCATCTTTATCATATTCCCTTGGCCTATCCAAGAGCACTTAATATTTTTCCAATTGTTTAGATCTGACTTTATTTGTGTGGAAAGTGTTTTGTAGTTTTGCTCATATAATTCCTGATTTTCCCTTGATGGATAGATTCCTAAATATTTTATACTATCAGTAGTTACTTTAAATGGAATTTCTCTTTGTAACTTTAACTGTTGGATTTTGTTAGTGATATATAAGAATGCTGATGACTCATGTGGGTTTATTTTGTATCCTGCAACTTTGCTAAAGGTGTGGATTGTTTCTAATAACTTTTTAGTAGAATCTCTGGGGTTCTCTAAGTATACCATCATATCATCAGTAAAGAGTGATAATTTGGTTTCCTCATTTTCTATTCTTATTCCTTTAATCTCTTTCTTAACTGTTATTGCCAAAACTAGCATTCCTAATACAGTATTGAATAGTAATGGTGATGGTGGGCTACCTTGTTTCACTCCTGATCATTTTGGGGATGGTTCCAGTTTATCCCCATTACATGTGATTCTTACTGATGGTTTTAAATAGATGCTACTGATTATTTTAAGGAAAAGTGCATTTATTCCTATACTCTCAAGTGTTTTTTAATAGGAATGGATGTTGGATTTTATCAAATGCTTTTTCAGCATCTATTGAGATGATCATATGGCTTTTGTTAATTTGGTTATTAATATGGCCAATTATACTGATAGTTTTCCTAATATTGAACCAGCCCTGCATTCCTGGTATAAATCCTACTTGGTCGTGGTGTATTATCCTGGAGATAATTTTTTTGTAGTCTTTTTGCTAATTTCTTATTTAAGATTTTAGCATTAACATTGATTAGGGAGATTGGTCTATAATTTTTTTTCTCTGTTTTCAACCTACTTGGTTTAGGTATCAGTACCATGTCTGTGTCATAAAAGGAATCTAGTAGGACTCCTTCATTCCCTATTTTTTCAAATAGTTTATATAGCATTGGAGTTAATTGTTCTTTAAATGTTTGGTAGAATTCACATGTAAATCTATCTGGTCCTGGGGATTTTTTCTTAGGGAGTTGATTAATAGCTTGTTCTATTTCTTTTTCTGAAATGGGACTATTTAAGCAATTTACTTCTTGCTCTGTTAATTTGGGAAGCCTCTATTTTTGGATGTAGTCATCCATTTCACTTAGGTTATCAAATTTATTGGCATAAATTTGGGCAAAGTAACTCCTTATTATTGCTCTAATTTCCTCTTCATTGGTGGAAAGTTCTCCCTTTTCATTTTTAAGACTACTAATTTGGTTTTCTCCTTTCCTTTTTCTAATCAGATTTACCAAAGGTTTATCTATTTTATTGGTTTTTTCATAAAGCCAACTCTTATTTTTATTTATTAATTCAATAGTTTTTTTTTACTTTCAATATTATTAATTTCTCTTTTTAATTTTAGAATTTCAAATTTAGCATTTGATTGGGGGTTTCTAATTTGGTTTTTTCTTACTTTTTAAGTTGCAAGCCCAATTCATTGATCTTTTCTTTCTCTATTTTATTCAAGTAAGCCTCTAAAAATATAAAATTTCCCCTTATTACTGCTTTGGCTGCATCCCACAAATTTTGGTATGATATCTCATCATTGTCATTATCTTGAGTGAAATTATTAATTGTGTCTATAATTTTCTATTTCCCCCAATCATTCTTTAAGATGAGATTGTTTAGTTTCCAATTACTTTTTGGTCTATTTATCCCTAACGTTTTGTTGAATGTAGTCTTATTGCATTGTGATCTGAAAAAAAAGCATTTACTATTTCTGCCTTCCTGCATTTAATTTTGAGGTCTTTATGTCCTAATATAGGGTCAATTTTTTTATAGGTTCCATGGACTGCTGAGAAGAAAGTATACTCCTTTCTGTCACCATTCAGTTTTCTCCAAAGATCTATCATACCTAATTTTTCCAATATTCTATTTACCTCTTTAATTTCTTTCTTATTTGTTTTGTGGTTTGATTTATCTAATTCTGAGAATGCAAGGTTGAGATCTCCCACTATTACAGTTTTGCTGTCTATTTCTTCTTGCAACTCTCTTAACTTTTCCTTTAGGAAGTTAGATGCTATACCACTGGTGCATATATGTTTAGTATTGATATTGCTTCATTGTCTATGCTACCCTTTAGCAAGATATAGTTTCCTTCCTTATCTCTTTTAAGTAGATCAATTTTTGCTTTTGCTTGATCTGAAATAAGGATGGCTACCCCTGCTTTTTTGACCCCACCTGAAGCATAATAGATTCTGCTCTAGCCTTTTGCCTTTACTCTGCATGTATCTTCCTGCTTTAAATATGTTTCCTGTAAACAACATATTGTAGGGTTCTGGCTTTTGATCCAGTCTGCTATCCACCTCCACTTTATGAGAGAGTTCATCCCATTCACCTTTATGGTTAAAACTATTAATTCTGTATTTCCTGCCATCTTATTATCCTCAGGTTATGCTTTTCTTTTTTTGCCCTCCCTTTACCTCCTTTCCCAGTATTAAACTTGTGAGTACCACTTGCCTTACGCACCTCTCCCTCTTTAGAATCCCTCCCACCTTCTCTGAATCCCTTTCCCTTTCTTGTACCTTTCCCTTATTACACTTTTCCTTTTCCCTTTTCCTCTCCCGCTTTTTAATGATGTGAGAGAAATTTCTCTGTAAACCAGATATGTCAATTATTTTCTCTTTGAGCCAACTCTGATAAGAACAAGATTCACACAATGTTCCTCCCCCTCTCTTGAGTCCCTCAGATATGATAGGTTTCCTTTGTCTCTTTGTGAGATGTAGTCTCCCTCTTTTTATCTCCCCTTTTCTCTTTTTCTTACACTATCTCCTTTCCATTTCTAGTTTCCTTTTTTATGTTATATTAATAAAATCAAATTATACATGTACTCTTTATGTATATCCATTACAGAAATACAGTTCTCAAGAGTTTCTTTTTACCTTTTTCTGCTTCTCTTGAGTCTTATGGTTGGAGATCAATTTTTTTGTTTAGTTCTGGTTTTTAGCTTAGAAACAAATGGAATTCATCTGTTTCATTAAATGTCCATCTTCTTCCCTGGAAGAAAATGCTCAGCTTAGCTGGGTATTTTATCCTTCCAAGTTCTTTTGCCTTTCAGAGTATCAGATTCCAGGTCCTTCAATCTTTTAATGTGGAAGCAGCTAGATCTTGAATGATCCTTATTGTGGTACCTTGGTTTTTTCCTGGCTGCCTGTAATATTTTTCCTTAGTCTGATAGTTCTGAAATTTAGCCACAATATTCCTTGGAGTTTTTATTTTAGGGTCTTTTTCAGAAGGTGTTCAATGAATTCTTTCAATGCCTATTTTACCTTCTGATTCTATTACATCTGGGGAGTTCTCTTTGATGATTTCCTGTAAAATAGTATCGAGGCTCTTTTTTTATCATAATTTTCAGGAAGTTCAATAATCCTCAGATTATCTCTCCTAGATCTATTTTCCAAGTCTGTTGTTTTTCCAAGTAGATATTTAACATTTTTTCTAGTTTTTCATTCTTTTGGTTTTGCTTGATTGATTCTTCATGTCTCAATGAATCATTCATGTCTATTTGTTCAGTTCTTATTTTTAATGAGTTATTTTCTTCATTAGCTTTTTTTAAACTTCTTTTTGTATATGTCCAATTGAAATTTTAAATGAGTTGTTTTGCTCTATGGAATTTTTTTTCCATTTTACTAATTTTTTTTTTTTTTTTTTTTTTTTTACTGAGTTATTTTCTTTTTCCATTTCACAGATCCTACTTTCTTGGGAGTTCTTTATCTTTTCCAATTCACAAATTCTATTTTCCTGGGAGTTCTTTACCTTTTGCAATTCACAAATTCTGTTTCCCTGCACTTCCTGGGAGTTCTTTACCTTTTGCAACTCACATTTCAGGAAGTTATTACTTTCTTGAATAGCTTCTCTTTCCTTTCCCCATTTTTCTTCTAGCTCTCTTTTAACATTTTTTTTATTGTTTTTTCTAGGAGAGCCTTATGTGATGGGGATCAGGTTACATCCCCCTTTGCATTTTTTTCTGGAGACTATCTGCTATTAGTCTCCTCAGGGTTGAAAACCTACTCTCTTTCTATATAGAAGCTATCAATAGTCCTTTTGATATTTTTACTCATTTTTTAAAGCCTTTAGGGTCTGCCTTCAGGACAAGGAGGTTACCAGCTTCCTCTGTAGCGTAGGAACAGTTATATGGACAGTAGCTATCCTGCCAGTGGGCTGCAAAGAGTGGCCAGGCTGCAGGAGTGCTCTGGGAAAAGCTCCACACTGGAAGTGACTCAGGCCTGCACAGGTGAGTGTGGAATTGCCCTGCTGAGAGCCCCATTGTGCGGATTAACAACTGTCCTGGAGCTAGCGGCTGAGCAGTGAAAGTGTCACTACTCCTGCCAAAAGCCCACTGTGAGTATTAGCAGTTGCCTTGCTCCACTTGACCAGTAAGTGTCTCTGCCCAGGGAAGCACAGTGGCCCTGCGAAGTTCTATTGCCCTAGGCTGAGTCCCCCACTGTGCAGATTAGAGACTGCTCCGGGTTGCGCCCCCTTGCCATGCAGATTTGAGACTGCCCCAGCAAGCCTGTGCTGCAGAATGTGGCTGCACAGCTGTGCTGCGACCTGTGCTGATTCCCTCAATTCCGGTTTTGGGTGGGTATAGCCAGATCCTGTAAGGTTCTGGCGTTTTTTAGAGTACCCTCTACCTTTGGCTTTAATTTCTCTGCTGGTCTGCTGCTTTGTAGCCAAAGCAGAACACCCCAATCTACGGTAGAGTCCTTTCTGTAAATTTTCTAACCACAGATACTATCCCTGCCCCTGGTCCGCTCCGGATACTAGCTTCTGGTTCTATCCCAGCTCGTGCTAGTCTACTCCCACCTCTCAGGACAAACCTTTTCTGGCTATCTTCCAGATTATCTTTGGCTGGTGAGTTGTTGTACTTCCAATATTCATTAATTTTACCAGTCAAGCACTATTTTTGAGGCTGAATTGTGAGGGTATGAGCGAGTTTAGAAAGTCTCATGTGCCTTCTCCACCATCTTGGCTCCGCTGCTCAATTCTATGTTAACAAAAGTTATAATTTAAAGGAGGAAGATAAGTAGTTACTAAAAATAACAAAAGAACAAATAATCTAATTTCAAAAATCTAAAAAAAAAGAAATTTAACAAGTTATTTTCCAAAGGGAGAGAAGGAAAACTCAAGGACCAGATGAACTCTACCAGTGAACTCTACCAATCATTCAAAGAATAAGTCATCCAAATATTGTTGTTTTTAACAATAAGTAACAAAGTCCCATTTTCAAAAGTACTGGTAAACTGGGCAGGTTTAGACCAGCACTTCATGCTATAATATCCAAATAAGCTTCAAATATTTACATGACCTAGATATAAAAAGTCAAATCATAAAATAAATTAGAACACTAATGAAGAAATTTCTTGATCAACAGGATGATTTCAGAAAGGCCTGGAGAGACTTACATGAACTGATGCTGAGTGAAATGAGCAGGACCAGGAGATCATTATATACTTCAACAGCAATACTATATGATGACCAGTTCTGATGGACCAGGCCATCCTCAGCAACGAGATCAACCAAATCATTTCTAATGGAGCAGTAATGAACTGAACTAGCTATGCCCAGAAAAAGAACTCTGGGAGATGACTAAAAACCATTACATTGAATTCCCAATCCCTATATTTATGCCCACCTGCATTTTTGATTTCCTTCACAAGCTAATTGTACAATATTTCAGAGTCTGATTCTTTTTTTTACAGCAAAATAACGGTTTGGTCATGTATACTTATTGTGTATCTAATTTATATTTTAATATATTTAACATCTACTGGTCATCCTGCCATCTGGGGGGGGGCAAGAGGTGAAAAATTGGAACAAGAGGTTTGGCAATTGTTAAGGCTGTAAAGTTACCCATGCATATAACCTGTAAATAAAAGGCTATTAAATAAAAAAAAGAGGGAAAAAAAGAAATTTCTTTAAGTTCTATGAATAGAGGAGGAGTTTATGACCAAAAAAGTAATAGAATCCCACAGAACTGACAATTTTGATTATATAAAAAATTTTTGCCAAAGTAAATTTAATGTCAAAATCAGAAGTAAAAGAGATAACAGGGAAAGCTATTTTTAACAAGTTTCTCAGATAAATGTCTTAAAGATATATAAGGATGTGACATAAATTTAGAGGGCTAAGGGTAATTTTTAAATAAATTGTCCAAGGATGTGAACAGGCAGTTTTCCAAGGAAAAACTAGTTATCAACAGTCATATGAAAAAGTGCTCCAGATCATTTTAATGATATACACTTTAGCGTATATCAAAGCACCTTTGAAGTTGTACCTCATATCTACTAGATTGGAAAAAATGGAAAAGAAGCAAATGATACACTATATAATCTCTTATGATACTTTCATTCTTACTCCACCTCCTTCCTTTATTGTATTACCAATTATGTACAGCCAGGAGTCAGTCTGGGATCATTCCTACAAACCATCATTCTTTATTTACATGCCTACATATGTGCTGATGAATAAAGGTGGAGAAAATCTTGCAACCCATTATGACTGGATCCGCTGCAAATTATATAATCTCAACTGGGTTTCTGTTAGGATAATTGTATTGTCTCTCTTATCAACTCACCAGCTCATCTTCCATAGTAGCTCTTCTAAGAACTTTTCATACTTCCTTAAACCTCCCATGGCTTCTCCCCATTCTTTCAGTTGAGAACTTTGAATCATAATTTGTAGAATAAATTAAAGATATTCACCATTAACTCCCCTCTTTCATCAACTCCTATCATTCTGATGTCTTCTACTACTATCTACTTGCTCCTTTATTGTTGACTCACATAATGAAATGGTCTACTCACTTTTTCAAGTGAACCTATTCCATCTATTCTCTTCCAACAAATCTGTCCTTCTGTCATCTTATTTTCAGTCTATTTCTTTCCCTACTATCTTTAAAACATGCCCATGTCTCCCCCATCCTGAAAAATGTCTTTCTTGTTCCTTCCATTCTTACTGTTATCTTCTCCCCTTATAGTTAAATTCCTCAAAAAGACCATCTCCAATAGATGCCTCCACTTTCTCTTTTCTCACTTTCTTTTTGGTCCCTACATTCTGATTTCTGACTTTATCCTTACAATGAAATGGCTAGGGATTTCTTAGTTGTCAAATCCAGTGACTTTTCTTCATCCTTATTCTCCTTTCACACTGTTGACTGCTCTCTCCTGGTTTCTCTTCTACCAGGCTGATGACCACATATTTTATATATCCTTTGCCCCATCATGTTCCTAGGTTCTATCTTGGCTGTCCCTCAACAGCCAAGTTCTGTCTTTTCTCCTTGGTGCTCTCATCAGCTCCTGTGGATTTAGTGACCATTTCTAAACTGATAATTCTCAAATCTCCTTTCCTGCCCTATTATCAATGTAAACAGTGCAATTTTGCATCTCCAACTGTATTTAAGGTATTTCAAACCAAATGCCCAGTAGTTATTGGCCAATAATTCAGAATTTATTACCCTTTCCCCTAAATCCTTACCACCTTCCACTTTCTCTATTAATATAGGGGGTAACTTCATCCTATTAATTCCTCAAGTTTGCAACTTTAAGTCATCTTGGATTCCTCACTATCTTTCACTTTTCATATCCAATCTGTTGCCAACACCTGCCAATTTCACCTTTATGTCATTTCTTGAATACACCTTCTCTCTTCTGGCATTGCCACCATTCTAATGCAGGTTCTTTTTACTTTCCAGTGGCCTGCTGGTGGGTCTGCCTGACTCAAATCCCTCCCCATTCCAATCCATTCAGCTACCAAAGTGATATTCCTAAAATGTGGATCTTATTTTATTGCCTTCCCACTCTCACTCAATAAATTGCAGCAGTATTCAAAAGTTTTCATAACCTAGTCTTCTTTTTATTTTTGAAGTTTGTTACACCTTATTCTTCAACATGTACTCTTTGATCCAGTAATATTAGCCTCCTGGCTGTTCCACAAATAAAAGACCCCATCTTTTATTTTCTCTTGCTGTCCCTTATTTCTGGAATATGCTACTTCCTCCATACCAATTACTGACCTCCTTAGCTTTTTAAATTCCCAAATACAATCTTACCTTTTGTACAAGAAAACCTTTCCTAGACTTTCCAAATTCCAGAGCCTTCCTTCTTTTAATTATTTCCTTATTCTCTATATAGCATACTTTGCATATATTTGTTTGCATGTTGTTTTACTCATGAGATTGTAAAATCCTTTAGGAGAGAGACTTTTGTTAAATGATCAAGAATTGTGAAAAGCTTTTTATATAAGTACCTTCTGATTTTGATCTAGAGATCAATGTTAAAGAGTTTCCAATGTGATTACATTTTAATTAATTTGACACCAATTTGACTAAATTATTATATTTTAATTAATTTGACACATTTGTATTACATTAAGAAACCCAAGTATTTTTCTAACCAGCTTTGATAATGACAACATACCACCTACTCCCATAAAATAATTGGCAAGCTAGTTTAGTCCTTTATTTCAGTCCCAATAGATATACATATTTTTCTTCCAAAAGTTACTTGGAACTAATCAATACAGTTTTATTTTTAAAGAAAGGAATGTTGCAAAATATTCTTAAATACTGTAAAATATTTGACTACTTCTTCCCCCAGAGATTGTTCAAAACTCTGAATTCATTTATCACTGTCTTTACTCAGCACTTCTCTAGGTTCATTAGGTAAAGGAATCTTTAGGTCTGAAGGTTCCATGTTCCAGATATCCTTAGCATATTCCTTAATTGTTCGATCACTTGAGAATTTTCCTGAGGCAGCTATATTTTTCACTACCATCCTGGTCCACTCTTTCAAATTCTAAAAACAAAAACAAAAACAAAAAACATTATTGTGCTTTGTTCTTCTACTCAATTGGGAAATATTTAACAAATTTGGTAATCTTAAAATTTCACAGAAAACAATGACAATGTTGTTAAGTTAAGTCTTAAGTTAAAGAAAATTATAAATAGACAAGTGGCCCAGTGACATCAGGGCCTGTAGTCAAGAAGATGGGCTCAAATCTAGCTTCAGATACTTACTAGCTTTATGACCCAGAACAAGTCACTTTTGCCTCAGTTTCATCAGCTGTAAAATGGGAAAAAAACCCAATATCTGTTTTGCAGGGTTGATGTGAGGATCAAAAGCAATAATATTTATGAAGCATTTAGTATAGATCCTGGTACATAGTTATTAGTATTAATTAATGCTTATTCCCTTCCCTTTCCTTCTTAAGTTACAGAAAATTAAAACTAAGCAAATAACAAAACTAACAGTAGGTTTGAGAAACCAGATACAGTATGTTATTTGCTTACTGAAACTAGATTGTATTACACTGGAGTCAAGAAATATTTTTTTTTAATTTTAAGAATTTTTAGAATTTTAAGAACCAATACCTCTGATGGTATTTTTTACTTTACTTCAGTAGTCATAACTTTTTATAAAATAAGAGTACTTCTAGTTTGTGTTTTTAAGAATATATGCTGTACTGAATTCATATGTTTGAATTGTCAATTAACAAGGCTGCTACTTCCTAGTTCCTAGAACCTATTACTAGGTTCCTAGTAGTAACTTTTGCTTTCTAGGAATCCTGACAACTCTCAAGTGATTAATCAACATTTATTGAACATCTGACAATGCCTGTTACATTATATAGACACAAAGGGTGTAACAGTTTTGTTTCAGTTATAAAGTAACTTTTCTATATTCTAAAAGATGAATACAAACAGGCTATTTATTGAAAATTTGAATATTGATAGAGAGGTAAGTAGAGAATAGATGAGTTTATTCCATTCTCAGTATATTTTGCAAGTAGAATAAAGACAAAATAGTAATATTAAAAGTGAAAACTATTCTTCTAGGCTCCTGCTATTTTCATTGCTGTGGATTTTATGGCAAAGACCAAATCTATCCATACCAGTAGGATCAAGAAAGTAGTAGGTGGTAGTGTCTTGGCCTTGGATCCAAGAAGACTCAAGTTTAAATCCTGTCTCTGGCACTTACTAGCTATATAACCCTGGGCAAGTCACTTAATTTTTCCAATCTGCTTCTTCTCTGTAAAACCAAGCAGTTGAATGTCACATTGCGCTCAACTCCTCTGATTTTGACTCCAAGAACATCATACTTCATCTAATCTAAACTCATCTTTGAAATCTCATCAATCATGGAGAATGCTTTAGTTTTGATTCTTAGCACATCCTCAGTGACCCTCAGGTACATCTCTTCTCTAATTCCAGGAATGGAGTACAGTAACAAAAAACTCTTCCCAAAGTCCCCCATTTTCTAGCCAACTTTTCATTTCCCATCAGCTGTTTTGCTTGATTTTGACTCCCAAAATATCAGCCCTCATATGATGTGCACCCTTTAGTGCCTCCTATCACCTCCACCTTTTCAGCTTCCTTTTGTGTACTGCCTTCCTCCATTAGATTGAAAACTGTCAAGACAGAGACTGTCTTTATTCTTATAAATTGTATCTCCAGCACTTAGCACAGTTCCTGGAACATAGTAGGTACTTAAATGTTTATTGAAAATTTAATTGACTAATGGCCTCTACACTTCCTTCTAGCTCTAAATCTATGAATCTAAATAGCTTATATGAAATATTATTTCCTAGGCACATATATGCTCATTAATATATCAAGATTTATTCAATATATCAAGATTTGTTTTAGTTTACTAGCAATGAATCATTTAGCAATGCTCTACTTAGAAGATTAACAAATCTCTTTACAAAACTACTCCATCAATATAAATGGTTATTGTTTTAGTAATTTGTAGAAAATTTTTACATATTCATACATATTAATAGCAGATTGTATAAATTTATCATAAAACCCTGCCATTTTAAAACGACCAAATGTATGAAATATAATTTTAGAAAGTTTGACACAACCAGCACAAAATTAGTTATCATGGGGTTGGAGCTAAGATGATGGAGTGTCAAGAAGCAGTTTGAGAAATAGTGAACTCCTCAAAACTTCTCCAAACAGTTATAGAAAATCCTGAATCCTGATAAGGAAATCAAGAAGTCACAGGTTGAGTCATTTTTACAGCCTATGTCAGCAGAGTGAGATAGACTGAGAGATCTGCAGAAACTTGGGATCGGGTCTGCTAAAAGCAGTCATTGGAACAGGGAACCTAGGGAGAAGCTATGCATCAGGCAGGGAAAGAGGAAATTTCAGATCCATTCTTAAGCATTACAATGGGAATGGATGACAATTTGCAGCTTTCTTACCGCTATCTAAGTCTGGATCCAGACCCGGGCATACTTGCACCCATGAGTAGCATGTTTTTACACATAATAGTTAACATTCTTATTCCAAAAATCAAGAAAAACTTTTTAAGAAAAAAATTGATACCTATCATAAGAATGGCCACATGCCTAGGCAGTGTGTGAAGAGAAGTTCTGAAGACCACAGGAACAGAGTGGGATCACAGTCTTAATTTGTGGCCTTGTTTGGAGCCTACTAAGGAATAATCATAGCAGGACTCCTAGACCTTTAGTTCTGTCACTCTAAACCAGCTAACCATAAAGGCCAAGTTCAGCAGCAATCAACTACTGCTCAGACCCAAACCCAGGTCAGAAACTTTGGGAGCACTGAAAGCTTTCAGATCCCCAACCTTAACTGTCCCTAAAATCCTGGAATAATATAACATTCAATATCTTAAGAAAATCAGCAATAAAATCAAGCCAAATTTTTCCATCAGAAGTGCCCAGAGCCTGGTGTTAATATCAAAGACCAAATCAGGAAATAGGTTGGAAAAATAAGCAAAAAAAATGAATAAAAACTATCCCACCATAAAAAAGCTGCTACTATGAGAGGTAAACTCAAGCTAGAATACAGATCCACACATCTACAATCAGCCTCAAAGACAACACAGTTTGGGCATAGGTTCAAGTAGAATGCTAAAAGACATAAAGCAAGAATGGAAAAAGAATTGAAATACTTTTTATTGATAAATTAGAGTGCTAGCAGAAAAGATTGAAAAAGAGAGCTATGAAAAAATTGGAAAGGAAAATAATAGCTTGGCACAAGAGGTACAAAAGTTGGCCCATGCAACAAACTTTTAAAAAATTAGAATGAACCAATTAGAAGCCAACGAATCCATGAAAATATAAGAAATATTAAAACATAGCCATAAGAGTGAAAAAATGGAAGAAAATATAAAGTTTCTTAAAGCAATACAGCCTATCTGGACAACATGTCCAGGAGAAATAATTTAAGAATTATTAAACTACATACACAGTTGGGTGCAGAAATACATTTCACTTAATCAGGAGGGAAAAGGGAGAAAAAAGGATTTAGAAAGGAGTGTAGATTAAGAGAGGAATTAACTCTAAGCAGAACAAACTCTAAGGATGTACAAAATATTTGTGACTATATTTCAGGTGGTAAAGAACGGGAATGTGAGGGATTGTCCATAAATTGAGGAATGAATAAGCTATAACATATGAATGTGATACAATATTTTTTTAAAATTTTAGTTACTAGATATGAGCTTGAAAAAACATGGGAAGACATATCCACAAATGCAGAATGAAGTGGACACACAAGAAAATTTATATAATGACAACAATATGACAAAAACAAAAAACTTTGAAAGAACAAGGGACTTTGATAAGTGTAATGACAAATTGTAATTCCAAGTAAAGTTGAGACCCTCTAATTACCTTCTGATATAAGTAAAGGACTGAGGATACAAATTGAAATATACACAAACATAAAGACACACAGAGAGACTGAAAGACAGACAGAAAGACAGAGACAAACACAGAAAGATAAAAGAGATGCAGATACAAAAACAGAAAAAGAAAGGGACAGGGAGGCAGATAGACCTGGTCACACAGTCAATACTGAAATTTGTTTTGCTTAACTATAAAAGTTTGTAATAATGGTTGTGGTTTTTTCTTTCATTCTCACTTGAGGTGGAGAGGAGAGGAGATGGAACAGAGAGAAAGTGGAATTTTGCTGTCTGAAAAATAAGAATATAATTTCTTGTCTGAAAAAGAACACATTTAAGACAATATATGGTTTCCTTCACCTCTACATGACAAATGGACTTGAGACCAACATCAATCAATCAATTATCCATCAGTTAATAATTACTAAGTCCTTATTATATGTCAGGTACTGTGCCAAGTACTGGAAGTATAAGAAGAGGTCCCTGTTTTTTTCCCCTAGCTGAGGGGCAGTTAGGTTGTATAGTGGTTAGAGCACCAGCCCTGAAGTCAGGAGGACTTGAGTTCAAATCTGATCTCAGACACTTAGCATTTCCTAGCTGTGTGACCTTTTTGCCTCAGCAAAAAACAAACAAACAAACAGTCCCTGCTATCAAGAAGCTTATAATCTAATAAGAAAAAAATATATCAATAGTTATATACAAACCATGTCATAAAAAAGATGAATAGAAAATAGTTAAAAGAATGAAGGTACTGTGTAGAGGACTAAAACTCTGAATAGGGTACTTGAATCTGAGAATGCAGAGCACTTAAGGCTAATTACCTATTCGATGTGAGACAATGGCTTTAGTAAAATATATTTGGATCATGGCTCTCCTCAACTTTGGTGCTTGCTGAATGTTTGGTAATAAGATAATCATATGCAAGGATTGGGTGGTGGAGGGAGAGAAGGGAGAATGACTGGGTGGCAGACAAGGAGAGAGGTTGGTGACTCCAGACTCCAGAATTCAGGATATATCTTTGGCAAGCCTCATGGCAGCTTGCTTGCTTCCATCACTTCTCCCCCTAAAGACTAAGGACTTTAATTTATCCTGACTCTGGCTGACTCTGAAGCTCTCTAGGGAGCTAGTCCACACTTTACATTTGGCGCCCAACATGTGGACCAAGGACCCCAATTTCACTGAAGAAGTCCCTGAGACCAGAAAAAGAGGGTGAGTATTGAAATAGACAAACAGGGAACTTACTTTGTTAAGTACTAAAGTAGTAACTTTCCTTTTCTAGCTGAAATGGGACAGGTATTAGGAAAAGATTCTTCCCCCCACTCCCACCCCAAGGGAGCTCTATAGAAAGCATATATAGACTAATAAAGAAGCAAGGTTTGCTTGTAACTTGGGAGCAGATTGGTGGACTCTTGGAAACATTAGAATGCATGTCCCCTTGGTTCTTCAAGGAAGAAGAAATAGAGGCAGGTAATTGGAAACTAGTAGAAGATCTGTGAATATTACAATGATAAAGATCCTGATTCAGTTTCTAAGGAAACATTCTATATATACAACGTAATAAAATTGGCCTTAAATGTAAAGTCTGGGATAGCTCCCTGGAGGCCTCAGTAATAGCTGGAGTCAGGATAAGTAAAAGTTCTTGGTGTATAGGGGGAGAAGTGAAGGAAACAGACAAAGTGTCATGAGGCTCACCACCAACTTTCCTTTTTTTCATCCTGCTGCAAAGTGAAGTTCTCTAGCATCTCTCACCCCACTCTCTAATCCTTACCTACAATTCTCTTAACCCCAAATATTGAGCCAGCATTACTGTGTGAGACAAGCAATTCCAAACGTATGCTAATAGAGTCATTGTCAAATAGGTAATTAACCTTAAGTGCTTGGTTGTCTGATTCAGAGTTTCAGCCCTTTACATCTCCCACTTTCTTTTGGTTTAGAATACAGGTGGTCACACCATCCCTGACTTCTCAGGGAGATGAGAACCCCAAGCAGGAAGAGAGATGAAAAACACCAAAGGGAAGTGGAGAGTCAAGCCAGATATTATTAGTGGGTTTCTGGGCTGAAGGATCTTACTAGAAACAGGTATGCACAAACCCATCAGCATGGAAGATATTACTCAAGCACATAGCAATAAAGCACAGGCTAGCAGTAATGATTCTCCCCACAGCTAGTGCAGGCTCAGTGTGGTGTAACAAACATGAATTGTACATGCAAGTAGTGGTATACCAAACAATATGAATCAACATAGTGTTGTAAAAGATTTCCAGAAGTCCTAGAAGGAGGGTATGTAAATAACAATCACACATATACCTCCTTTAGACACCAAGAGATAGTCCAAAACCAATCTATTGTCCATTACTTCACATGTCAGGGAATTCAATGATCCCTGCAGATTTTGAAGTCTTACAACAATCATCATGTCACCAACAAAATCCAACAGCAAGAGATACAAAGAGAAATTCCATTCAGAATAACTGTCGACAGCCTAAAATATTTTGGAATCTATCTACCAAAGGAAAGTCAGGAATTATATGAGCTAAATTACAAAAAACTTTCCACACAAATAAAGTCAGACTTAAACAATTGGAAAAATATCAAGTGCTCCTGGATTGGTCGAGCGAATATAATAAAGATGACAATACTCCCTGAACTAATCTATTTATTTAGTGCTATACCAATCAGACTTCCAAGAAAATATTTTAGTGATCTAGAAAAAATAACAACAAAATTCATATGGAATAATAAAAGGTCAAGAATCTCAAAAGAATTAATGAAAAAAAATCAAATGAAGGTGGCCTAGCTGTACCTGATCTAAAACTATATTATAAAGCAGCAGTCACCAAAACCATTTGGTATTGGCTAAGAAATAGATTAGTTGATCAGTGGAACAGGTTAGGTTCACAAGACAGAATAGTCAACTATAGCAATTTAGTGTTTGACAAAACCAAAGATCCTCACTTTTGGGATAAGAACTCATTATTTGACAAAAACTGTTGGGATAACTGGAAATTAGTATGGCAGAAATTAGGCATGGACCCACACTTAACACCATATACCAAGATAAGATCAAAATGGGTCCATGATTTAGACATAAAGAACGAGATTATAAACAAATTAGAGGAACATAGGATAGTTTATCTTTTATCTCTCAGACTTGTGGAAGAGGAAGAAATTTGTGACTAAAGACGAACTAGAGACCATTATTGATCACAAAATAGAAAATTTTGATTACATCAAATTAAAAAGCTTCTGTACAAACAAAACTAATGTAAACAAGATTAGAAGGGAAGCAACAAACTGGGAAAACATCTTCACAGTTAAAGTTTCTGATAAAGGCCTCATTTCCAAAATATATAGATAGCTGACTCTAATTTATAAGAAACCAAGCCATTCTCCAATTGATAAATGGTCAAAGGATATGAACAGACAATTTTCAGATGATGAAATTGAAATCATTACCACTCATATGAAAGAGTGTTCCAAATCATTATTAATCAGAGAAATGCAAATTAAGACCACTCTGAGATACCACTACACATCTGTCAGATTGGCTAAGATGACAGGAAAAAAATAATGATTGTTGGAGGGGATGCGGGAAAACTGGGACACTGATACATTGTTGGTGGAGCTGTGAACGAATCCAACCATTCTGGAGAGCAATCTGGAATTATGCCCAAAAGTTATCAAACTTGTCATACCCTTTGATCCAGCAGTGTTTCTACTGGGCTATACCCAAGGAGATACTAAAGAAGGAAAGGGACCAGTATGTGCCAAAATGTTTGTGGCAGCCCTGTTTGTAGTGGCTAGAAGCTGGAAACTGAGTGGATTCCCATCAATTGGAGAATGGTTGGGTAAATTGTGGTATATGAATGTTACGGAATATTATTGTTCTGTAAGAAATGACCAGCAAGATGAATACAGAGAAGCTTGGAGAGAATTACATGAACTGATGTTAAGTGAAATGAGCAGAACCAAGAGATCATTATATACGTCAACAACGATACTGTATGAAGATGTATTTTGATGGAAGTGGATTTCTTTGACAAAGAGACCTAATTCAGTTTCAATTGATCAATGATGGACAGAAGCTAGCTACACCCAAAGAAAAACACTGGGAAATGAATGTAAACTGTTTGCATTTTTGTTTTTCTTCCTGGGTTATTTCTACCTTCTGAATCCAATTCTCCCTGTGCAACAAGAAAACTGTTTGGATCTGCATACATACATTGTATCTAGGATATACTAGGACATATTCAACATATATAGGACTGCTTGCCATCTAGGGAGGGTGGAGGGCGGAGGAAAAATCGGAACAGAAGTGAGTGCAAGGGATGATGTTGTAAAAAAATTATCCTGGCATGGATTCTGTCAATAAAAAGTTACTATAATAAAAAAAAAAATCTTATCATGTCTCAGAGAATCCAGTGATTCCTGAGGGTTTTGAAATCCAACAATTTTTGATGTCCATGAGTCATTCGCCATAACTGCCATGCTCTTTCAGTGGTAGGCACAGTCAGTGACGGAACCATCCGATGTTTCTTGGGTCTTCTCCTTTGTTTTAAAGATCTGCTCCATCTCTCTCCAATGGACATGGGCAGCTCGTTGGCACCCATCTCATTTCTTCTCTATCTGCAGAGATACAAGCAAGCCCTCTCCCCCAAGCAGTTAACCTATCTGGTCCCTTCCATTCTCTACTTTCTGGATTTTTCCACATCACCTAGTGATTATCTAAAGATAGTGGAGTTGCTTGTATTGGACACAATTATTGTTCTGTAAGAAATGACCAGCAAGATGAATACAGAGAAGCTTGGAGAGAATTACATGAACTGATGTTAAGTGAAATGAGCAGAACCAAGAGATCATTATATACGTCAACAACGATACTGTATGAAGATGTATTTTGATGGAAGTGGATTTCTTTGACAAAGAGACCTAATTCAGTTTCAATTGATCAATGATGGACAGAAGCAGCTACACCCAAAGAAAAAACACTGGGAAATGAATGTAAACTGTTTGCATTTTTGTTTTTCTTCCTGGGTTATTTCTACCTTCTGAATCCAATTCTCCCTGTGCAACAAGAAAACTGTTTGGATCTGCATACATACATTGTATCTAGGATATACTAGGACATATTCAACATATATAGGACTGCTTGCCATCTAGGGGAGGGGGTGGAGGGCGGGAGGGAAAAATCGGAACAGAAGTGAGTGCAAGGGATGATGTTGTAAAAAAAATTATCCTGGCATGGATTCTGTCAATAAAAAGTTACTATAATAAAAAAAAACAATCTTATCATGTCTCAGAGAATCCAGTGATTCCTGAGGGTTTTGAAATCCAACAATTTTTGATGTCCATGAGTCATTCGCCATAACTGCCATGCTCTTTCAGTGGTAGGCACAGTCAGTGACGGAACCATCCGATGTTTCTTGGGTCTTCTCCTTTGTTTTAAAGATCTGCTCCATCTCTCTCCAATGGACATGGGCAGCTCGTTGGCACCCATCTCATTTCTTCTCTATCTGCAGAGATACAAGCAAGCCCTCTCCCCCAAGCAGTTAACCTATCTGGTCCCTTCCATTCTCTACTTTCTGGATTTTTCCACATCACCTAGTGATTATCTAAAGATAGTGGAGTTGCTTGTATTGGACACAGCCCTTCTGGTGGGTTTTAAAACCTGTCTGCCAGAGCCAGTGCATCTTTGTCAAAAATTAAGAAGTGAATAATATAAAGAGCTAAGTTTAGAAGTTTTCTAGAGTAACCTGTGGCTCCACCTTTCTTTTGTTTTTGGAGGATTGTCTTGATGACTGTTTCTCTTCTTTACTATTGCCTGGCCTTAAGGATTAAAGGGAATGCCAGTGGTGTATAAAATCTTATACTGTGCACAAAAGTGTGCAAAATATTTAGAAGTATATGCAAGTCCATTATCTATTTTTATTGCTTGTGGCACACCCATAATTACAAATGCTTGTATAAGGAATTCAGTCACCACTCAGGCTGTCTCTTTTGCTGCTAGTATTGCAAAAGTGAATCCTGAAAAGGTGTCTACTACAACGTGGATAAAAGACAGATGACCAAAAGATTTATAATCGGTCACATCAATTTGCCAAAGTGCATTAAGTCTCAAACCATGAGAGATTTTCCATGGAGGGAGCATAGGAGTGAGGAAAGGAAGGTAAGTTGTATAGCCTTTTACTATGTTACTAGCTTCCTCTCTTGTTATCCCAAATTGCAAACATAAAGTTCAAACAGCCTGATGATATTTAGAAAGAAATTCTTGGGCTTCCTGAAATAAAGGAGTACTGGCTAACATGGTTAGAAGACTAGCTGCCTTTGAATTTCCATAAAAAATAGGACCTGGAAGTCCATTATGAGAGTAGACATGCAAGATATAAATCTTACCTGGATGCTTTCTCACTTGCTCTTGAAGTTCCTTAAAGAGTTGATATATATTGGAAGCTACAAATTTTATTTGGTTTGTGGCAATTCTTTGGACCACACTTACCGAATAGGCCGAATCGGATTATTTTATTTTATTTATATTTATATCTCCTGGATAATAAGTAAGAACTAGAAATATTGCATACAATTCATTCTGCTGAGTGAACTGAAAAGGAATTCTTACAATACTTTTATGATTAAGTCACAAGAGTATCCAGTACAAATATTATGTTGGGATGCATCTGTAAAGATATTTGGTCCTTTAAGAGGAACTTTAGAAACCTTTTCTTCAAGAATCCATCACCAATTATGTAACAGTCTGGTTATCTTTAATGGAGACCCATGTGTAAAATTTGGAGTTGTGGCCAATAAAATTTGCCACTTTGAGATGGTTTCACAGCATACCTTAATTTGTGCATTAGTATAAAAGGTGTATATCTTGTCAGGTCTTATCCCAGATAATTGTACTGCTCGCTTAATGGCCTTTAATAAAATTCTAGCCACAAGCACTGGGTAAGGAGAAATGCTTTGTTCTGATTGTGGTAGATTTAGACTGCTGTGGGTACCTCTTTTGTAGAAAAAACTGATATTTCCAAGGGTTTTAGAATGACTCTGTCAACCATATTGGATAAAGCCAGTTCAACTTCTCTCAAAGCCTCTTGACCTTCTTTTGTAAGCTGATGTGGTGAGGTTAAAGCACTGTCTCACATTAAAATGTCATATAATGGTTGCAACTGATAGGTAGTCAAGCCTGACACTGGATGCATCCATTGGATATCTCCTATCAATTTCTGAAAGTCATTTAAGGTGTCTAGTTTCTCTGTTCTTTTTTTTTGGGGGGGGTGTGTAAAATGTTTATTATGTCATTTAAAATAATGGAACCAAATCATGTAGCACAGAACAACTTCATGAAGGTGATAAAGGTGATAAGTATTGGATAGGTTCTTTTTTTAAAAAAAATTATAACTTTTTATTGACAGAACCCATGCCTAGGTCATTTTTCACATTATCCCTTGCACTCACTTGTGTTCCAACTTTTCCCCTCCCTCCCTCCACTCCCTCCCCTAGATGACAAGCAGTCCTATACATGTTAAATATGTCACAGTATATCCAGATACAGTATATGTGTGCAGAACTGAACAGTTCTCTTGTTGCACAGGAAGAATTGGATTCAGAAGGTAAAAATAACCCAGGAAGAAAAACAAAAATGCAAACAGTTTACTTCGTTTCTCAGTGTTCTTTCTTTGGGTGTAGATGCTTCTGTCCATCCTTGATCAATTGAAACTGAATTAGATCTTCTCTTTGTCAAAGAAATCCACTTCCATCAGAATATGTCCTCAAACAGCATCATTATTGAAGTATATAATGATCTCCTGGTTCTGCTCCTTTCACTTAGCATGAGTTCATGTAAGTCTCCCCAAGCCTTTCTGTATTCATCCTGCTGCTCATTTCTTACAGAACAATAATATTCCATAACATTCATCTACCACAATTTACCCAACCATTCTCCAATTGATGGGCATCCATTCATTTTCCAGTTTCTAGCCACTACAAACAGGGCTGCCACAAACATTTTGGCAGATACAGGTCCCTTTCTCTTCTTTTCGCACTCTTTGCTAAAGAAAGCATCTTTGCTTTCTTTTTGGGGTATAAGCCCAGTGGTAGCACTGGATTCATTCACAACTCCACCAACAATGCATCAGTGTCCCAGTTTTCCCGCATCCCCTCCAACATTCATCATTATTTTTTCCTGTCATCTTAGACAATCTGAAAGTGGTACCTCAGAGTTGTCTTAATTTGCATTTCTCTGATCAATAGTGATTGATCTTTCTTATGAGTGGAAATAGTTTCAATTTCATCATCTGAAAATTGTCTGTTCATATCCTTTGACCATTTATCAATTGGAGAATGGCTTGATTTCTTATAAATTAGAGGCAATTCTCTATATATTTTAGAAATGAGAACTTTATCAGAACCTTTAATTGCGAAAATATTTTTCCAGTTTGTTGCTTCCCTTCTAATCTTGTTTGCATTAGTTTTGTTTGTACAAAGCTTTTTAATTTGATGTAATCAAAAGTTTCTATTTTGTGATCAATAATGATCTCTAGTTCATCTTTGGTCACAAATTTCTTTCTCCTCCACAAGTCTGAGAGATAAACTATCCTATATTCCTGTAATTTATTTATAATCTCGTTCTTTATGCCTAAATCATGAACCCATATATAGTGTTAAGTGTGGGTCCATGCCTAATTTCTGCCATACTAATTTCCAGTTATCCCAGCACTTTTTGTCAAATAATGAATTCTTATCCCAATAGTTAGGATCTTTGGGTTTGTCAAACACTAGATTTTAGCTTCTCTGTTCTTAAGGAAAGTTTTTGTACTGTAAGCACCTTAGGGTTTACTTCATAATCTAAATATTGAAAAGGAGCATGTCTATGAATTTTTTCTGGAGCTATATGCAATTTGTAGTTCCTTAGTGTTCCTATGGTCTTTTGTAGACATGCTTCTAACATTTGCTCCTCAGGTGCTCACCTCAAAATATCATCCATATAGTGTAACAATATTACTTTTGGAAATGCTTTTCTTACTGGAGTAAGAGCAGCAGCAACATACATTTGACACATAGTAGGGCTATTTTTCATTCCTTGTGGCAAAACTGTCCATTCATATCTTTTATGAGACTCAGCTAAGTTAATGCTGGGTACTGAAAAGGCAAATCTTTTCATATCCTCCTTATCTAGAGGGATAGAATAGAAACAATCCTTAATGTCTATAACCGAAAGAGGCCATTCTCTAGGCAATTGAGTAGGAGATGGAAGTCCAGGATGAAGAGTTCCCATAATTTCCATCTGTTTATTTACCTTTCTTAAATCAGTCAACATCCTCTATTTTCCAGATTTCTTTCTTACAATAAAACAGGGGAATTCCAAGGACTTAGAGAAGTTTGTAAGTGTCTTTGGTCAAGTTCCTCCTGTACTATATCTAATAAGGCCTAAATTTTATCACTAGCCTTATAAGGGCCACTGTTGTACCCACACAGGTATATCAGTTTTCCACTGAATAGGAACAGGTGAGAGTGTTGGCAGGCCTTCAACAGCAGCCCTGCCTGAAAAACTGAAGTACTCATTTGTAATCCTAACTGTTGTAAAATGTCTCTTCCCCACAGATTGATGGGGTTTTTTCAACTATAAAAGGAATAAAAACTCCTGTTTCACCTTCAAATGTCCATCTCAAAGGAGTAGCACTAACTTTAGCTGCTATTGATCGTCCTATGCCAGACATATAGGAGTCTGCCTTAATCTTTGGCCAATGACTGGGCCAGTTGGCACCTCTAATGTCTATATGATCTGCACCTGTGTCTACCAATCCTTCTAATGGCATGCCATTTATATAGATAGTGAGCATAGGTTGTTCAGCTGTTACATGTGCTTGTAAAGGACTGAAACTCTGAATAGATGCACTTGAATCAGACAGCCAGCATTGAAGGCCTATTGGAGAATGACTCTATTAGCATGTTTGGAATTTCTTTTCTCACAGTTAATGCTAGCTCAGTGCTTGAGGTTAGGAGAATCATAGGAGGGATTGGGGGTGGCGGGAGATAAGCCAGAGTCACTTTGGAGCAGGGAGATGAGAAGTGAGATAGGCCTCCAAGGAGCTAGCCTGGAACTTACAGCTGCTGACCAGAATATTCTTGGATTCTGTTGCTTGGAGTCACAATGTGGGCAACTATCACCAGATTGCCTATTAGGAATCTGTATCAGTAAACCTGATGCTACTACTTCTCCTGGTTGATAAGTCACACATTGTCTACCTGTAGTAGTGACTGGGATATTAGCTATAAATTCCCCAGTTTCCCACATCAGTGTATGGATGAACACTGTGTTGTAAGTACTCTCAGGAGGTGAAATGGTCAAGCCTACTGTGGCTGGAGGCAAGGGATCCATAGGCTGGAGAGGAACTGATTTCACCTCTCTAGGGACTATCTCAGTATTCCCAGATGCATACAACTTTATTCTCCCCAATTGTAATCCCTTTCTCCCATCAGGTTACTTCCTGGCTGACTGATTGTGTCTGAGTATTGAACTTCTAAAGGCTCTCTGGGTATAGCATCGGCTGCCATCATGCTCCAAGTATTTTTTGTTTTGGGACCTGAGGCTGGGCCCCTCATCCCGTTTCTCTGAATCATTCTACATTCTGATGCCCAATGGAAGCCTCTGTTGCATTTTGGACATGGGGTTTGGGTCTTGTTCTCCTACCCTGTTTTCTCACTCTGTCTCTATGCCAACATTGAGCTTTCAGATGCCCTACTTTACCACATTGAAAGCATTGACGAGTCTCTCTGGAAGTCCTTTGCCAAAAGGGATCCTGTCTTTCCATATTTGGATCTTGGGAAGTCTGCATCATAACCTGACTATAAAAGGGATGTGTGCTTACTATCGCACAGTGTCTTTGATCTCCTCTAAAGGAGCATCCTTGTGTAATCCTAGTATAATTCTTCTGCAAACCTCATTAGCAGTTTCTTTAGCAAGTTGCCTTATCATAATTTCTGTTGCTGCCTTTTCACCAATAGTTTGTATGACAGCTGTCTGCAAATGTCCCACAAAATCAGCAAAGGGTTCATTTGGCCCTTGTACTATTTTCTTTTCTTTTTTTTAAATTTTAATAACTTTTTATTGACAGAACCCATGCCAGGGTAATTTTTTACAATATTTTCCCTTGCACTCACTTCTGTTCCTATTTTCCCACTCCTTCCCTCCACCCCCTCCCCCAGATGGCAAGCAGTCCTATACATGTTAAATAGGTTACAGTAGATCTTAGATACAATATATGTATACAGAACTGCACAGTTCTCTTGTTACTCAGGGAGAATTGGATTTAGAAGGTATAAATAACCCAGGAAGAAAAACAAAAGTTTACATTCATTTCCTAGTGTTCTTTCTTTGGGTGTAGCTGCTTCTGTCCATCCTTGATCAATTGAAACTGAGTTAGATCTTCTCTTTGTTGAAGAAATCCACTTCCATCAGAATATATCCTCATATGGTATCATTGTTGAGGTATATAATGATCTCCTGGTTCTGCTCATTTCACTCAGCATCAGTTCATGTAAGTCTTGCCAATCCTGCTGGTCGTTTCTTACAGAACAAAAATATTCCATAACATTCATATACCTCCTTGTGCTATTTTCGTGAAGGCCTCTTCTTTGTCCTGTTTACCTGGGATAAAACTCCATGCTTTGATATCAGCAGAAGCAATTTGCTCATATGCTGTTATGGGGTAATTAATCTGTACTGAAGTGTCTGCATAAGAACCTACACCTCTTAGTTGGTCATAGGTGATTGGAGTATTAACTCCATTTTGACTATTTTGTTGGGCTTGTATCCTACAGAGGTCACTATATTCAGAAAGCCACAACAAGTTTTGTCCAGGTTCTAAGCATATCCTTGCTATAGATTTCCAATCACTAGGGTTTAAAATTCCATAAGCCAAATTCTGTAATAACATCTTAACATAAACTGATGTAGCCCCATAAAGAGTGCAAGCCTTTTTCAGGTCTTTGATGTTTTCTAGATCAAAAGGAGTGTATCTTATGCTTTCTTGACCTAAAGAGTTAAGCTGTTCAATCACAGGATACATTTCTATTCTCAAATCATCTTTATTCTACCCTTCCTCTTTGGCTTTAAACAGTGCCTTTTGCAATGTAGTCATAGGAAGGGGTGGTTGCTGGGGGGGGGAGGTGCTGGTGATATCACTGCGCCCCCCCCCCACTACTCCTCCTCTTTCCATCCCAGAAGGTGAAGTTGATGGAGGAGTGTCAAGAACAGTTCCAGTTTGGCCTGGATTGAAGCTGCCTTGTGAGAGCAAGAATCACCATGCCTTTCAGGTTCACTTAATTCCTCATGCTCTCTGGTGATATTGCCATTAGTCTGTCCTTTGTCTTCCTCTTTTTCCTCACACTTCCTCATCTGGCTGTTCTTTAAATTTTTTTTTTCTATAACTTTCGGGATTCTCTAAGGCCAATTGTATTAAGTTGTACATATAGAATGTTTCATTGGAAATTGAATCAGAACCATTATTGCTGTATATTCACATAGTTGATCTACTAGTTTCCAATTATCTACCTCTGTTTCTTCTTCCTTGAAGAACTAAGGGAATGTGCATTCTAATGTATCCATATGTCCCTCAATCTGCTGCCAAGTTACAATCAAACCCTGTCTCTTTATCAGTCTGAGTATGCTTCCTGTAGATCTCCTTTGGGGTGGGGTTGGGGATAGGGGAGAATCTTTTTCTAATATCTGTTCCATTTCAGCTAGAAAAGGAAAGTTACTACTATAGTACTTAACAAAGTAAGTTCCCTGATTGCCTGTTAAAATACTCACCCTATTTCCTGGTCACTGGGGACTTCCTCAGTGAAATTAGGGTCCTTGGGCACCATCACAAACTTCCCTTCTCCTCATCCTGTGGCAAAGTGAAGTTCTCTGGCCTCTCTCACCACACCCTCTAATCCTTACTTACGATTCTCTTAACCCCAAACACTGAGCCAGCATTAACTGTGAGAAGAGCAATTCCAAACATATGCTAATAGAGTCATTGTCAAATCTATTGGTAATTAGCCTTAAGTGCTTGGTTGTTTGATTCAAGTGCACCTATTCAGAGTTTCAGCCCTTTACACTTGATGAATCCCACAAGTTTTAGAAAAAAGAAAACCCCTAACCAGAACAGTCAAACAAAGAAGTTTGTGGAGAAAAAGGAAGAAATAGGAGAGGGTAATGGAAATATCACCAAAGGGCACAAGGAGTTAAGTGAACTTGAAGGACTTGGTGATTCTCACTTTCTCAGCTCAGCTTCAACTCTGCCTACACAGAGCAGTCTCTTAACCCTCGCCCATCAACTTTAACTTCCTGGATGGAGGGAGGAGGATGAGTGGGAAGAGTCATGATATCACTAGCATCTTCCCCCCAGCAATCACCTCCTCCTAAGACTCAATTGCAAAAGGCACTATTTAAAGCCAAAGAGGAAGAGCAGAATACAGCTGATATGAGAATAGAGTAACAGGATGAGGGGCCCAGCCCCAGGCCCCCCACCAAAACACTTGGGGCATGATGGCAGCCGATGTTATACCCAGAGAGTCTTTAGAAGTTCAGTACTCAGACATGACCAATCAGCCAAGAAGCAATCTGATGGGAAAAAGGGATTACATAATCAATCAGCCAGGAAACAACCTGATGGGAGAACGGAATTACAATTGGGGAGAATAGAGTTGTATGCAGCTGGGACTACTGAGATATCCCCTGGAGAGGTGAAATCTGTTCCTCTCCAGCCTATGGATCCCTTGCCTCCAGCCACAGTAGGCTTGACCATTTTACCTCCTAAGAGGTGAAACTTACAACACAGTATTCATCTATACACTGATGTGGGAAACTGGGGAATGTGTAGCTAATATCCCAGTCACTAATATAGGTAGACAATGTGTGACTTCTCAACCAGGAGTAGTAGTAGCATCAGGTTTACTGATACAACCATGTTGACCAATACTCCTTTATTTCTGGCAGCCCAAGAATCTCATTCTAAATATCACCAGGCTGCTCGAGTTTTATGTTTGCAATTTGTGATAACAACAGAGGAAGCTACGAGTATAGTAAAAGCCTGTAGAGCTTGCCTTCCTTTCCACACTCCTAGCTCTTTATACAATTAACTTCTTGATTTTTGACAAAGATGCACTGGCCCTGGCAGACAGTTTAACCAACCAGGAAGGGCAGTGTCCAGTGCAAGCAGCTCTACTATCTTTAGATAATCACCAGGTGATGTGGAGAGATCTAGAAAGTGGTGAGTGGAAGGGACCAGATAAGTTAACTGCTTGGGGGAGAGGGTTTGCTTGTATCTCTACAGATGGAGAAGGAATCAGATGGCTGCCAACAAGCCATATTCTTCTTGTCCATTGGAGAGAGACAGAGCAGACCCTTGAAACGAAGGAGAAGACCCAAGGAAACATCGGGTGGTTCCATTGCTGATTGTGCCCACCTCTGAAAGAGCATGGCAGTTATGGCAATTAACTCATGGACATCAAAAATTGTTAATCAGACTGATGCAGGACTTAAAAACCCTTAGGAATCATTGGATTCCCTGAGACATGATAAGATTGTTGTAAGACTTGAAAACCCTCAGGAATCATTGGATTCCCTGAGACATGATGAGATTGTTGCAGGATTTCAAAATATGTAGGAATCATTAGATTTCTTGTGACATGATGAGACTTCAAAAACTTGCAGGGATCATTGGATTTCCTGACAGGTAAAGGAATGGACAATAGATTAGTTTTGGACTATTTTTTGGTTGCGGAAGTAGGCGTATGTATGATTGTTATTTACATATCCTCCTTCTAGGACTTCTGAAATCTTTTACAATACCACATTGATTCATATTGTTTGTTATATCACTACTTACATGTACAATTTATGTTTGTTACACCATATTGTGCCTGTGCCAGTTGTGGGGAGAGTTATTACTACTATCCTGTGCTATATTGCTATGTGCTTGTGTAATACCCCTCATGCTGATGATTTTGTGTGTACCTATTTTTAGTAAGACCCTTCAGCCCATAGACCCACTACCAATATTTGGCCTGACTCCCCATTTCCCTTTGGTGTTTTTCATCTCCCTTCCTAAGAAGTCAGGGAGGACGTGATCATCTCCTTTTTAGTGTTTTCTGTAAGAGGGCCTGCCAACCCTACACTAGCCTTGGACATTGCATAGGGCATGGTTCAGGTAATCTGAGGGTAGCTTTATAAGGAGCTTGTTGGATGTTGGGAGGAAGGGAGTCCCATCCATGGTTCTAGCCCCTCAGTTTTTGCCATTTCAGGTGGACAGACAGTACTGGTCACTTAAGGCCTGTTTCACTTGGGAGTTGGGGCTGTGACCCATAACAGTTTTCACCTCCCTTCTTGAGAAGTCAGGAGAGGTGTGATCACCTCCTTTTTGGGGAGTTCTCACCTCTCTGAGAGTCAGGGAGGGTGAGGCCACCTGTGTTCTAAAACAAAAGAAAGCAGGAGATGTAGAGGACTAAAACTCTGCAAAGGTGTACTTGAATCTGAGAATGCAGAGCACTTAAGGTTAATTACCTATTCAATGTGAGACAATGGCTTTATTAGCATATATTTCGATCATGGCTCTCCTTACCTTTGGTGCTTGCTGAATATTTGGGAATAAGATAATTGTAGGCAAGGATTGATGGGCAGAGGGAGAGAAAGGAGAGTGACTTGGCAGCAGGACAAGGAAGAGAGAGGCTGGTGACTCTGAATTCCAGAATCTAGGATACATCTTTGGCAAGCTTTGTGGCTGCTTACCTGCCTCTTTCACTTCTCCCCATAAAGACCAAGTACTTTAATTTATTCTGACTTTGGCTGACCCTGAAGTTCTTCAAGGAGCTAGCCTGCACTTTACAGTACTGCAATTAAGAGAGAAGCTCCCAAAGCAGGATTTTTAGTTATGACTTAAAGGAAATCAAGGAGGTCAGAAGGTGAAGCCTGGCAGATGATTATAGAAAATACCCAGAGTTGAGAGATGAAGTGTCTTGTTTGTAGAATAGCCAGGAAACCAGTGTTACTGGATTAAGGGATATATATTAGGGAGTAAAGCGTAAAAAGCCTAGAAAGATAGGGAGTAGGTTATGAAAACCTCTGAATGCCAAACTGAGCATTTTGTATTTTATCCTAAATAGGATAGAGTTCTACTTAGTAGGATGTTAAAATGATAGGACCTGTGCTTTAGGAAAATCATTTTGGTAGCTAAATTGAGGATAGATCAAAGTGAGGAGAAATTTGAAGCAGGCAGACACAACAGCAAACATAGTAATAGAGTTTATAAGCATCAAGATTCTATAATCTTAAAAAAAGATTATAGGGGTTTTTAATAGAGGTAGACAAAATAAACAAAAAAAAATACAGCTAACATATTAACATGTTTTAATCCAAGAGTTGGATTTATTAGCGAGGGTTCCATTCAATACTCAGTGTGCCAAATAGCACATTTATTTTTCTTTGTTTTTTAGTATGTGGCATAATTCTGAGAAAATCCATTGTGTTATTATATTGATTTAGCACTTATCTTTTCCTTTTTCTTTATGTTCTCAATAATTATCTGCTTATATATATTTTTAAGCTTTCCTCCAACAAAGTATTCTAAATTGAAACTAATTGAAACTAAACTAAGATTAGAATTAATTCCCATCCTGGAAATTGGCAATCCAAGACACACCTAAATTTCATATTCTTTACTTTGATTTTCTGGACACATACACACACACACACACATATACATATGTTACAGCATATTTGTATATATATATATATGTATATGTATATATTTTTCTATATCTGGCTAAATGAGGTAGAAAAATGTCAAGTGGCAGTGAAGCATTATGAGTTACTTCTGATTTGATGATAACTGCCATTTTCTGTTTACTAATATATCAAAACCAATAATCTTGAATTTACAGTGAGAACAGCTTAGTGTATTTCTGGGAACTTGATATAACCTGATATAAAATAAAGTAATAGTGTACACAGCAGCATAAACATTAAATAATCCTACAACAAATATTATAAATTGGGAACATATTTTATCTCCTATATCCCAGAAAAAGCATGACAATATATACAAAGCTTTTTTATTTTTTTGAGATTTAAATGAAAAATATTTTTTAAACTGTCTTGTTTCAGTTTCTTTGTTTTTATAAATACTCTTTTTGGTTGTGCTTATACCACATCGAGAATGCTGCTACTTATGTTTAATGGGCAGTAAGATTTCTTATGATATAGGAGATCTACATTTATAACTCTGACCAGAATTCCAAAATAAGACTAAAAATAAAGATATCATGTATGAGTTGCAACATATGTCATGCACTTTTAGCCATTTATCCACTAATTATTTTCTTATGCTAATGAAAAAGATCTCTGCTATTGGACACCTAAGTCTTTATAAAATTTTCCATATACTCAACTAAATCCTTTAGCCCTGGCAGAGGATGTCATTTGTGGAAGATTGATAATTTGATTGACTGAGATTACTCAATAATATCTATTGGAAAAGTGCAAAACTCTTCTTTTTACATATAAATATCCCTCAAATAGTTCCCCACATTATAGAAAAGCTATTTTCATAATTAAGAAAGCAGGCTTAAATTTTTTTTTTACATATTCTATATACTATGCCACTAAATGCTAGTCAAAATCCTATTTCCTATCAATTAGAAGCAAATTGAGAATTTCTTTTTGCCTGAATGAGTAGGGAAACTGCATGCATCCTCCATTTTAATCTAATAGCAAGGACCTGAGTATATGAGAAACATTTCTATAGTGGGAAAAATGGAAAAAAAAAAGAAAATAGAAAAATTTCTTTCAACTCTCCAAAAAATAACTTCTCTTTAAATTTGATAAGTGAGACATGTTAGAAATGGTCTTACCATGTATAGTTGACTGACTTTTTCTTGACACTTGACATAGGATTCATAATCTGCAAAGACTTTAAATCTATTTTATTGAGGGATAAAAATGAAAACAAAAGAGTTATTATCACATCCTGTAACTTTTACAACTTTTTATTTAAATTACATTGTGGTCTGTGATCTAGATATGATCCATTTGGTTGAATGTTGACAAAATTCAAAGCAGTTACCAAGAATGTAAGCTAGCCCATATAATTTTCTACAGTCTTTTCTATAATTAAGAAATGCCATAATGTTGATAATTCGACAGTAGGACATACCATTACATGAGAAAATTAGAATGCTAGCTTTGTCAGTTTTACCATGTTCATTTGATAAAAAAACCATTTTTTCTTGCCTGGATCTCATTCTTTCTGATCTTGAGTTCATGCTCACTTAATATAGCTTAACCACTCCCCTTTTCCCCCAGTAAAAAAAAACCTTGATTCCCAAAGTCATGCCTTACATATCCCATTCTGGATACTGACCTGTCATGATAGAATAGCATGTTAATGATATCTTTGAAAAGGTCTGGCTGCTTTGGAGAGAAGAATCCATTATTAATTTGATCAATGGCCAGCTTCAGTTCTGGAAGCTTCTCATAATATTCCTTAGCATCATACCTAAGAATAGGATTAATGAGGGAAGTGTTTATATAGATAGATAGATAGATAGATAGATGACACACATACATATATATAGAATTATACATAATATGGTTCTACTCACTTTACTTACAGTAGTTCATGTAAGTTTCTCCTGGCCTTTCTGAAATGATCCTTCTGATCATTTCAGAACAATAATGTTCCAAAACATCCATATACCATAACTTATTTAGCCATTCTTCAATTCATAGGCATCCATTCAGTGTCTAGTTCCTTGCCACTACAAAAAGGGCTGCTACAAACATTTTTGCATGTGTGAGTCCTTTTCCCTTTTTTATAATCTCTTTGGGATATAGGCCTAGTAGAGACATTGCTGGATCAAAGGATATGCACAGTTTGATAGGCCATTGGGCATAGTTCCATATTGCTCTCCAGAATGGTTGTGTCAGTTCACAACTCCACTAACAGTGTATTAGTGTCCCAGTTTTTCCACATCTCCTCCAACATTTATCATTATTGTCCCCTGTAGTTGAGGGGGAAAATATTTCATATTGTTTTTCAAATTTAAATTTGTTCCACCACCACTTTCTTTAAAAATATTTTCACATAAGAATCATTTGTGTATAATGCTCTGCACTACTACCCACTTATGAGTCCTCCCTTGTAAAAAAAAATTAATCAAATCCAATCAATCCAGTTATTTAATTTTATTAATTACCTAGAGTTCTCCATTTATCTACTAAAAGAAAAAAAGGTGAAATCTTTCATTTCTTTTTTGAGGGCCAAGATCCCTTACTAATCTCTGTTTTAAATTTGAGAAAGGGAATATATGATAGTATGTCAAGAGAATTTTGAACTAGTTGGATGACTATAGACAGAGTTATCATTAATGAAAAAATAGAAGGGAAGGAGTAAAGATCTCTAGTGAAGTCTACTAGGGATTGCTTTACCCCTATGCTATTTAGTTTTCATATCAAGGAATCTGTTTAATTAGCTATGGATTTTTGAGGATAGTTAAAATGTTGGATAATAGAGTCTAGATTCAAATTAATCTCAGCTGACCAGATTGACAGAGGAGAAGATGAGATATAAATATCTATAATATCTATAAATAGATAAAGATGTGAAGTTCACAAGTAAAGTTGGGGGATGAGTGGTTAGCAAATGATTTCTCTGATAAAAACACAATGACAGTGGATTGTCAGCCCAATCTAAATTAATAGTGTAATATGGCAGCTTCAAATAAAAGTTGACATTCTAGGTTGCATCAGAAAATGCTAACTACCTAAAATGAGAGAGATAATAATTTTCTTCTGTCTCATCACCAGATTACATTTTGGAGTACTGTACTCAGTCCTGAAAGTATTTTTAGGAAAAATGGAGGCAAGATGGAGAACATCCAAAGAGGTTGCCATGATGGTGAGAGAATATGCCATACTAAAATCATTCTGTTAAAGAAACTAGGAAAAGAAACTAGTCTGGAGATGTTTTTTTAGCTTCTGATATTTCAAAGGATTGCCAAAATGAAAAAAGGATGAGTTTTGTTTTGCTTGGTCCCAAAGGCTTCTGCCACAATGAGTGGAAGTTGTAAAGAAGCAAGAATGTAAGGGCAGTCACAACTAATTAGTCAGTAAACTAGCTCTATTAAATACCTACTATATGCCAGGACCATATATCAGAACCATCTCAAAGTGAAAAGGGAAGTCGTGATCATCTATTTCAATAGGTATGATACTCTGAAGCTGAAGCTCAGCTCCAAGTTGGATATTATGAAATAACAACTCAACCCTGTATCATGTTTTATTTTTATGTGTTGCCCCAAACTAAACAGCCTCTCTAAGAGGGACCATGTGAAAGTTCTGGTGTGAAATTTTGGACTTTCAAGACTGTTGTATTTATGAATTTCCAAAATGCAAAATCTTTCCAAAAAAGAACCTTACCCTTTGCTGTCCAGAGCAGCAACATCATCTACTCTCATGCCAAAGATGAACAGGTTCTCTTCTCCAGCTTCCTCGGCCATTTCCACATTTGCTCCATCCATAGTGCCAATAGTGAGAGCACCATTTAGCATGAATTTCATATTGCCTGTCCCTGAAGCTTCAGTACCAGCAGTTGAAATCTGTTCTGACAAGTCTGTGGCTGGAATAACTATCAATAAATTGCATTCAATATTATTGTTCTGTAAGAAATGACCAGCAGGATGAATACAGAGAGGATTGGTGAGACTTAAATGAACTGATGCTAAGTGAAATGAGCAGAACCAGGAGATCATTATATACTTCAACAACAATACTGTATGAAGATGTATTCTGATGGAAGTGGATTTCTTTGACAAAGAGACCTAACTCAGTTTCAATTAATCAATGATGGACAGAAGCAACTACACTCAAAGAAAGATCACTGGGAAATGAATGTACACTGTTTGCATTTTTGTTTTTCTTCCCGGGTTATTTTTACCTTCTGAATCCAAGTCTCCCTGTGCAACAAGAGAACTGTTGGGTTCTGCACACATATATTGTATCTAGGATATACTGTGACATATTTAATATATATATGACTGATTGCCATCTAGGAGAGGTGGTGGAGAGAGAGAGGGGAAAAATCGGTACAGAAGTGAGTGCAAGGGATAATGTTGTAAAAAATTACCCTGGCATGGGTTCTTTCAATAAAAAGTTATTATAATAAATAAAAATAAATAAATTGCATTCAAGTTAATGATTTTGATTTTCTCTGATTATAAATAGTCACCCTCTGAAATTGCTGTTACTTTTAGTTTTTTAAAAAAATCCTAGATGTATTGTTGTCTTGTGTTGTTATTTTCTTGTATTGCTATTCTATTTTTTTTTTTACTGACATATCTATCTCCACATGTAACTCCTCCTCCTGGAGAGTGCCAATCCAATTCATATCCGAAATCTTATTCCTTGACAACCTACTCTATTTTCCTATTTCAATATGAACAAATGACAATAGCTTCTCCTAGGTTTTTCCTCACAAGGACAAGAAGAAAGTTTTATAGCCAGTATGATCCAAGATTAAGAGCTAAGAACTCAACAAATTTCCTCTTATAAAAAAGACCACCACCCAATAGAACAGGATACTTAGTATTTACTATTAGCACCCTAATTTTCTATGACAATGAAATGCACTTTGAAGTACAGCATGATAATTAATATCTGACACAGCAACATCAATCTCATTATCAGACAGATAGATATATAAACTTTGAGTTCTGCCCAGGTATGATATCATACAACTTACATTGTCTAACATTTCTTACTAGATTACAAATGTCTTAACAACACTTACTTTCTCTTTTAGCATGTAACCTGGATTTGAATCCAGGAGCTGGATTAATTAACCTGTGTAAAGTGCAAACATCTACAAGCTAACTCTGCAGAAATTCCAGGTGGGGAACCCTGGGGCTAGCTGGGTATGATTGGTGCCTCAGCAGGTACAAAAGAGACTTTCATCTCCTAAACTGCTTGTGGAGTCTGGGTCTGAGTTCAGGAAGACTGAGGGAACCTTGGCTGATTAGAAACACCAAGCCCAGCTGTGCTGCAGAAGTAGCCCTGGGCAAGATGGAACTAGCCCATCATGTGTACTGACAGTGGATCAGAGGCACTTGTTGGAGAGTAGAGTTCTTGGTATGAAGTTCCTTGTCAGAGGAGAAAGACAGGAAAAATGACAGATTTGGAGAACAGATCAAGAAGAGAAAATATAAGAATAATTGGACTGTCTGAAAATTGTGACCAAAAAAGGGAACTTGGTACAATAATAAGGGAACTTGACACAATAATACAGGAAATCATACAAGAAAATTGCCCTTCAGTGATAGAAGATGAGAGGAAAGTAGAAATAGAAAAAAATCCACCGATTACCACTTCAACAAGATCCTTTGTGGAAAACATATAAGAACATTACTGCCAAATTTCAAAAACCCCTAGTTCAAAGAGAAAATTTTGTAAGAAAAAAGTTCAGGTGTGCTGGAGCTACAATTAGAATTGTACAGGATTTATCAGCAGCCACAATAAAAGACTACAGATCCCGGAATCATACTTATCCACAAAAGAACTGGGCATGTGGTCAAAAATATCATATCCAGCAAAATTATCTATAATATTTAATGAGAAAAAATAGACATTCAATGGTCTTGCAGATTTTTAGGACTTTCTGTAATGGGCTGAGGTTTGAGTTGATGCACTGAGGTCCCAAGTACATGAGGCTAAATAGTAATTGGGCTATACTCTATTAATATACATGATTGGATAAAGAATGGTCCCTGCCCACTTTCCGTGCAAGTCCTGATGTGTTGTATAGGAAATGACGATTTTGGTGGGTGGAGGCAGAGAGAGAGAGACAGGAAGAGAAGCTGGGAGAGATTGGGCCTGGGTTCCATTTCTCCTAGCTGCTGGTTGTGTGGCTGCTGATCTAGCTAGCTTCTTGACTCAGCTGCACACATTGCTATCGTCGATTCTCTTCCACCTCCGATCCTTCTTCATTAAAAAAAAAAGACTGACGATTTTCCCCTAACCTGAATTCCTGACTACTGCTGATTTAAAAATACATGGTCTTCACATTTGGTGCCCAACGGTGGGAACCAAGGACTGAAGAAGTCTCCAGTGACCAGGAACTTGGGTGAGTATTGTTAATAGACAAACAGGGAACTTATTTTCTTAAAAACTAAACCAGTAATGCTTTTTTTTTTTTTTGGCTAAAATGGGACAAATGCTAGTTAAAGACTCTCCATCCCCGTCCCCAACCCCTTCAATCCCTTCAACCCCTTCAACCCCACCCATGAGTGGTGCTATAGAAAGCATGCTTAAGCTGATAGAAGGACAAGGGCTACTTATAACTTGGGAACAGGTAGCTAGACTTCTGGGTACATTAAACCGCATCTCCCCTTGGTTTGTAGAGCAGGAGCAGATCTCTCCAGAGATCTGGTCCCTGGTTGGACAACAGTTGTCTGCATATTACAATGAAAATGGTCCTTATTCAATTTCCATCTAGGTATTTTATTTATACAATATAATTCAGTTAGCATTAAGAAACCCTATCCCTAGAAGAAAGAAAAAACCCATTGCTCCCGCTCAGAGTAGCCAAAGTGGGAGGCCTGATATTAAGGAGGAAGGCAATGAAGAGATTAATGACCATATCCCCACAGGGCTGGAGACTTGTGAGCAAGGGTGTGGTGACTTTCCACCTCAAGACGCTTCAGCCCCACCTCAGGGCAAGGATTGAATCTCCTCCATCAACTCCACCCTCCAGGATGGAGGGGAGGGGGGGGGCAGGACAGTACCAGCACCTCCCCCCAGCATCCCCAGTAACCAGTTAGAGAATTACAAGAGGCTTGAAGGCCAAAGAAAAGGGCGTGGATGTCAGGGAGCTCCAGCCACATATCTTTCCTGTAGTTTTATTTAATGCCTCCGTCAAAAGTTGAAATACCAACATAAAATACAAAGACCTAAAAAAACCACTTTTATGGGCTACATCAGCATTTAAGATGCTATTACAAATTTGGCTTTTGAAATCTTGACTCAATGACAAATCTATAGCAAGGGAATCCTAGAACCTGGACAAAACATGTGGCTTTTGAACATAGGAGTCTTAGGATACAACCCAACAAAATATAAATGCTTTCATCTGCTATACCTATGACCTACTAACATTATGGTCCCATGAACATCACAGCACAAATTCAGTAGCACAATTACAAACCCTTCAAAGCGTGGACTTTGATTCAAATAAAATGACAAAGGTGACCTTCACAAAAAATAACACAAGGGCCAGATGAACCCTTTGCTGACTTTTGGGACGTTTTCAGACTGCTATCACAAGAACTAATGGGGAAAATTCATCAACAGATGTTTTAATAAGGCAATTTACAAAGAAAATCAATGAGGGTCAGAAGGATTATACTAGGATTGTGCAAGGATGTCCTTTAGAGGACTATAAGACATAGCCACAGGGGGACAAATCCTTTATAGCCAGACTAGATGCAGACTTCCCAAGATCCCAACATGGTAGACAGGGTCCCTTCTGGCAAGGGACTTCTGAAGAACGTCAATGCTTTCAGTGTGGTAAAAGAATCAAAGCTCAGTGGGGTATCAGGCAGAGTGAAAAGCAGGGGGGAGAACAAGACCCAACCCATGTCCAAAAATGCAACAGAGGCTTCCATTGGGCCTCAGAATGTAGACAGGTTTAGGAAAAGGGATGGGGGCCCAGCCCCAGGGCCCCAGGCAAAAACCTTGGGGCATGATGGCAGCCAAGGTGCCCCAGAGGTCCAACGGCCAAACCCCAATATGACCAATCAAGGAAGCCATATGATGGGGAGAAAGGTTACACAATCAATCAGCCAGGAAACAACCATGGGAGAAAGGGATTACAATTAGGAGAATAGAGTTGTATGCAGCGAGACAACTGAGATACCCCTGGAGAGGTGAAATCTGTTCCTATGGATCCCTTACCTCCAGGCACAGTAGGGCCATTTTACCTCCTGAGGTATGTACAAAACAGTGTCCATCAACACCTGATGTGGGAAATGGGGAATGTTAGATAATATCCCAGTACCAATAAGGCAGACAATGTGGACTTATCACCCAGGAGAAATAGTAGCATCAGGTTTACTCAACAGTCCTAATAAGCAGCTTTGATAGTCACCAGATTCTGATTTCAGATCACAAAATCCAATTATTGGACAGCAGCTAACAACTGACCGACCTATGCTCATGATCTATAAATGGCCTTCCATTGAAGGACTGGTAGACCTAGTGCAGATCAGACAGTCATTAAGGGCCAATTTGGCCCGTCACTGGCCAAAAATTAAACACACCACATTCGGCGGGAGGATCAATAGAGCTAAGTTAGTGCTGCCCCTATGAGATGGACTTTAAGGCAAAACAGGAGTTTTTCCTTTTATAGTTGAAAAAATCCCCCATCAATCTTGGGGAAGAGACGTTTACAGCAATTAGGGTTAAAATGAGTACTTTGGTTTTAAGCAGGGGTGCGTTGAAGGCCTCCAACACTTTTCACCTTTCCCATCCAATGGAAAACTGATACCCAGTGTGGATAGAGAGGCCCTTAATAACGATAAAATTCAGGCCTTATTAGATATAGTACAGGGATTGAAAGGACACAAACCTTCTCTAAGTCCTTGAATTTCCCATGTTTGTTGTAGAAAAAATCTGGAAAATGGAGGATTTAAGGTTTAAGAAAGGTGAATGAACAGATGGAAACTATGGGAACTCTTCAGCCTGGACTTATCTCCTACTCAATTGCCTAAGAATGGCCTCTTTGGGTTAGATATTAATTGTTTTATTCTTCCCTTTGGATAAGGAGGATATGAAAAGTTTTTTTCAGGCCCAGTTTAACAGTGAGCCTTTTAAAAGATATGAATGGACAGTTTTGCCCAGGGAATGAAACAGCCCTACTTTGTCAAATGTATGTTGTTGGTTTGCTCCAAAGAAAAGCATTTAAAAGTTATGCTATTCATTACATGGATGACATATTGGGATGTACCAGGAACAAATGTTAGAAGCATGTTACAAAAGACCATAGAAACACTAAGGAATTATAAATTACACATAGCACCAGAAAAATTCAAAGACATGTCCTTTTCAATATTTAGGAATGGTTCTAAAATGCAAATTCAAAAACTGTCCTTAAGAACAGAAAAGCTAAACACATTGAATATTTTCGAAATTGATAGGAGATATCCGATACCAGTGTTAGGTTTGACTCCTATCGTTACAACGTTATATGACATTTTGGGAGACAGTGCTTTAAATTCACCATGCCAGTTAAAAAAGCTCAAAAGGTTTTGAGAGAAGTTAACTGGCTTTATCCAATGGGTTGAAAGAGTCACTCAAAACCCTTGGAGATACGTTTTTGCCACACAAAGGCACCTAGCAGTCCTTCATCAAGGAGAAGGGAAGGGGGGAACCTCCCAGCACAAACCAGAAAAAGCCTTATACCCTACCTAGTTTGTGGTAAATTTTATTAAAGGCCACTAAAGCATACAATTATCTGGGAAAACCTGACAAGATATACACCTTTTTATATCAATACACAAATTAATGTGTGTTTGGAGACCATCCCAATGGCAAATTTTATTAGTCATGGCTCCAAATTTTACATGGGTTCCCATTAAAGAAACTAACTATTACATAATTGCAATGGATTCTTGAAGAAAAAGTTTCTAAAGTTCCTCTTAAAGGACCAATATCTTCACAGATGCATCCAAACATAATATTCATGCTTGTACCTCATGATCTAACTATAAAAGAGTAGTCAGAACTCCTTTTCAGTCCCTAGCAGAATGGTTGTACGCGATAATTCTAGCTCTTACTTATTATCCAGGAGACATAAATATAAATCTGATTCATCCTATTAGTAGGGTGGTATAAAAATTGCCACAGCCCAAATAAAATTTGCAGCCTCTAATATATATCAGCTCTTTAAAAACTTAAGAGCAAGTGAGAAAGCATCCAGGTAAATCTATATATTACATGTCCATTCTCATAGTGGACTTCAGGTCCCTTTTATGGCAACAAAGGCAGGTAGCCTTCAATGTTGGTCAAACCCCTTTATTCTAAGAAGCCCAGGTCTCATTCTAAATATTATCAGGCTGCTCAACTTTACGTTTAAATTTGGAATAACAAGAGGGAAGCTAGGGATAGTGCCTAGGTTTCCTTCCTTTCCACGCCCCACACTGCCTTGGGAAGAACCCTTGTGGTTTGAGACCCAAGAAACTGCAAATGGATGGACCCATTATAAATTTTTCGTCTGTCTTTCATCCATTTAGGGACACATTTTCGGATTCACTTTTGCAATACCAGCAGCAAAAAACCCCAAGTGCTACTAATTCCTCACACAAGCATTTGCCATTATTGTTACAAGCAAAAAAACAGACAATGGTCCTCTTATACTTTGTTTCCCCTTTTGTCACAGTATAAGATTTTACAATCACGGGAACCTTTTAATCCTCAAGGACAGGCAGCAGAGAGAGGAGAAACGATATTAAGACGCTCCTCAAAATCAAAAAAAGGGGAGCCACAAACCCTAGAGAACTTCTAAATCTAGCTTTTATACTATTAACTTCTTTTTTGGGCAAAGATACTGGCCCCAGACAGGTTTTATAACCCACCAGAAGGGCGTATCCAGTGCGAGCAGCTCCACTATCTTTAGATAATCCCAGGTGGAAGACCCAGAAAGTGGTGAATGGAAAGGACCAGATAGGCTAACTGCTTTGGGAGAGGTTGCTTGTATTCTACAGGTGGAAAAGGAATCAAATGGGTGCCAACAGATATTCCATTTGCATCGCAGAGAGACAACAGACCCTTGAAACAAAAGGAGATGACCCAAGAAATATCGGATGGTTCTTTGCTGATTGTGCTAACCATTGAAAATCATGGCAGTTATGGCGTTTGACTTGGACATCAAAGATTGTTGGATTCAAAACCCTCAGGAATTTGGATTCTCTGAGACATAAGATTGGAGGACCAAAACCTCAGGAATCATTGTATTCTCTGAGGCTAGGACTTGAAAACCCTCAGGAATCATTGGATTCTCTAGGACATAGGACAAAACTCTCAGGAATCTTGGATTCTCTGAGAAATGATAAGACTGTTAAAGGACTTCAAAATCTGCTGGAATCATTGATTCCTAACACATAAAAAGACTTTTGCAGGACTTCAAAAACTCAGGGGGATCATTGGATTCCCTGACATGTGAAGCAATGGACAATAGATTGGTTTTGGACTATCTCTTGGCTGCTGAAGAAGGTGTATGTGTGACTGTTGTCTACATACCCTCCTTCTAGGACTTCTGGTGATCTTTTCCAACACCATGTTGATTTATATTGTTTGCTATTCCGCTACTTGCATGTACAATTCATGTTTGTTACACCACATCGAGCCTGCACTGACTGTGGGGAGAGTCATCCCTAATAGCCTCTGCGTTATTGCTATGTGCTTGTGTAATACCTCCCATGCTGATGGGTTTGTGCATAATAAGACCCTTCAGCCCAGAAACCCGCTAGCAACCCCCACTTCCTTTTGGTGCTTTTCATCTCCCTTCCTGAGATTTCAGGGAGGGCGTGATCATCTCCTTTTTAGTGCTTTCACCGCCTTTCCTGAGAAGTCAGGGAGGCTGTGATCACCTCCTTTTCAGTGTTTTCACCTCCTTCCCTGAGAAGTTAGGGAGGCTGTGATCACCTCCCCTTGGGGGCTCTGACCTCCCTGAGGAGTCAGGGATGGCATGACCACCTGTGTTCTAAAATAAAAGAAAGCGGGAGATGTAATGGGCTGAGGTTTGAGTTGATGCACTAAGGTCCCAAGTACATGAGGCTAAATAGTAATTGGGCTATACTTTATTAATATACATGATTGGATAAAGAATGGTTCCTGCCCACTCTCCGTGCAAGTCCTGATGTGTTGTATAGGAAATGACGATTTTGGTGGGTGGAGGCAGAGAGAGAGAGGCAGGAAGAGAAGCTGGGAGAAATTGGGCCTGGGTTCCATTTCTCCTAGCTGCTGGTCGTGTGGCTGCTGATCTAGCTAGCTTCTTGACTCAGCTGCACACATTGCTATCGACAATTCTCTTCCATCTCTGATCCTTCTTCACTGAGAATAAAGATAGACGATTTTCTCTTAACCTGAATTCCTGACTCCTGCTGATTTAAAAATACACGGTCTTCACAACTTTCTATCAACCAAACCTGAACTTACTAGAAAATGTAACATATATGAGCCAATATCAAAGATCAAGTTCAAGGAACTCATCATGGATAAATGGTTTATTATTTATATTTTCTTTACATGGGAAATTTATAGCATATGTTTAAGACTGACATCAACAATATGACAGGTCAGAGGAAAGACTGAGGAAGGTAAAAATAATAATTATGTCATACAAATGAGGTGCAGAGCAGGAATAGACATGGAGGCATTAGAGAGGAGAGAAGGCCTTATAGTTCTGAGAACGTACTCACATTGGGAATGGGCTAAATAGGCAACACTGCAATTATACAATGAAGGATATAGCATCCTACAAAATCTGTAAGGGGGGAGGGATGGGTGGACAGGGAAGCAAAGAATGAAAGAAGAAGATAAAGGAGGGATCCATGGGTGGGGAGAGGTTAAGTAATAGCAAGGCAAGTTAGGAGCAGAATTAAAGCAAAAGGTCAACAGGGATAAGAAAGATGTGTGTGTTCTTAACTATAGCCTGCTTAGGAGGGGCATGAAAGGGGAAAAAACAATAAAGTAAAAAACATGTGTAGCAGAGAACCAAAAAAAATCTACAAGGAAGTAAAGATGGACACTCATGAGTATAATTTATTATATATATATATATATACACACACACATACTTTCTTGAACTGGTATTTGTTGTTATATATTTTGAATCCTCCCTGATGTTCTGCTGAGCACATGACAATGTTCTCTTTTGTTTTGTTCTATGTTGTTTTGTATTCCTTTTCTGTTTTTCTTTTTTCTTATTCTGTTTACTTAAATATAATAAATTTGGAGGAAAAACACATGTAACCCATAAATTGTCAATCATTTTGCTCAGTAGAAATCCAGTGCTCAATGAATATTTTGTGATTTAAGGATTTGGTTTTAGAAATACTTTGGTTTAAACTCTACTCTACACACCGAATAGCTGTGTATGTTTGGGAAGATCACTTTAACTTCTACAAGCCTCAGTTCTGTCTGTAAAATGAGGATAATGATAGCTCGCTTCATAAAGTTATGATCAAATGAAAAAAGTAGCATATTGTGAAAGTTGCATTGCTACATAAATGTTAGCCATTGTTGTCATATTACCTTTTTCAGCCAGAGACACTCTATAGTTCTCTAAGAAGATGACTTTTAACTTGCTTCCAACAACAGGGTCGTTGTTTACCACATCAGCCACAGATGTGATGAGCTTGATGATCATTTTAGCCATATGGTATCCTGGAGCAGCCTTGTGAAGACAAACAACTTAAACATTTACTAAATACTAAATGACAAGAAAAATCTTGAACTTCAAAATCTATCCAAGTGGATAAACTTACTTTGCCTCCAATTATAACTGTTCTGGGCACAAATGGCTTCTTAGTGTCTTTTTTAATGCCTAAAAAATATTGGGAGTAGGGAGAGGGAAAGGTTGGTGAAAAGTTGTGGATGCTTCATATCAGACAAGAGAGTACAAAAGATTTACACTGGTGATGTTGCTTCCTCCATCTCCCCAAGAGTATAGAAAAACTCTACTGCAAATGAAAGGACAAACTTACGGTTATACATTGTAATGACATGAAGGCAGTTCATGAGTTGCCGCTTGTACTCATGAATCCTTTTAACTTGCACATCAAACATAGAAGATGGATTGATCTTTACTTTATATTCCTTCTCCAGGAACTGAGAAAACTTCACTTTGTTTTCCTTTTGAAATAGGAACATAAGAACTATTTGTCCTGAACATATCTGATTTAGTATTTTAATAGACATAAAATAATGAGACAAATGTCCAGGTGAACATTGCCGTGCTGCAAAGTCTTACCTGTTTTACGTTGGAAATTTCACAAAGAAAAATATCATCAGAAACAAAGCTGTGCAGCTTGGTTAACTGGCTTAAATCTTTCACATAGTCTTCCCCAATTTTCTTCAAATTTAAAGAAAAAAGATATGTTAATGTATTTCCAGTGCCTTTTATATATAGCAGGTGCTTCCTAAATGTTTTTTGAATTGTACTTAATTAGTACCCAGATATGATATCACATTTCACATGGAAAAGATTCTAAGTATACAGGGAAATATTGAATAAAGGGATAGTTTTTTTAACACTTAAAAGGCCATCAATTTTATTTATAAATGAATATTTGCCCATCTACCTTATATTTGAACTATTGTAGCCCTGGTTATTGTGCAAAGAATGTGAAAGGAATATGATTGGGAATCATGAAGCCTTGGAGTTTATTTTAAGCTACTTTGCTGAATTAGTATGCTTTCTTAGGAAACTAGCATTATCTATGTGGATTTTGATTTCTTCTCATATTTTTGCTTTTTTATTGAAATCTTTCACAATAAAGAAACTTCGTCTCCTGTACTTTAGTGATTTTACAATTCTGAAATCTGAGAGAATAATACATACAGCAATTGGAATGCATCTATATAAGATGTCAGAAGAAGAAATCAGCATTTTTTTTTACGTTCAGACAAATGCTTTTTTGACAAAATTGTTTTGATAATGCTTAGTTGTGTTACTTTAAATAAGTGAATTAATCTCTTTAGCTTCTCATTATATATATAAATCAAGTATTTGGGACTAGATTATTTCAAAGGTACCTTTCAGTATTACAATTTTATAAGTCTAACTATAAATCAAGTATTTGGGACTAGATTATTTTTAAGGTACCTTCCGGTATTACAATTTTATAAGTCTAACCAGAGAACATGACCCATATTGATATGTTCTCATCTTAGTTAGTCTCTCTATATATGCATCACTATTTTGAAGAGATGAGCTTATTCATGAATATATTACATGTTAATTTGACTTACACAATGTACTCAATACCTCCCATAGTTACCTCTGCTATTAATTCTGCAAGTCCTGGGTTACAGAGCAAGAGCCAGCGCCTTGGAGTTATTCCATTGGTTTTATTCTGAAATTTGTCTTGTTCTATCTCACTGAAGTCCTTGAATCTAAGTGTCAGAAAGTAATAGTAGTAATATAGTAATAGTTTGTTTGTTTTTTTGCTAAAAGTGGATTCAAATTGACTAAGAGAAATTCCTCAATAGAAATGTGTAGAAGGGTATCATCTTTAACCATTTTTTTTCCTACAACCCTCTAACTGTAGCAGGATTTGAGTTTAGTTAATCTATTTCTGTTAGCTCAGGGGCCAGAGTAATCCAGGCTTACACTTTAGTCTTCACGATGTCAGAATGAATCTTAGCCACACCATTCACAGCATGAGAGCCCACGATACAAAGATGGGCCATATTTATCCTTTTTTCCCCTTCCTCTTCTATTAAAGACATCCTTCTGAGTCGGTTTTCGTCTTTAGGGAATAATGCTGCAATTCTCTAATCACAGAAAGAAAGAATTGTAAGTTATTTTTGAGTAAAGTAGCTGTTAAGCATCAAGAATTATCTTCCAAGTATCATGTTTGATGAAACCTACTTAGAATAGTATAAATATAAAAGGAATACTGTGAGGGTTCTTTTAAAAAATAACTATCTTTTAAAAAGACAAATAAACCAGATTCCTGGTCAGTTGTAGAAATTTATGCATTTTCAACAAAACGCCCCAAATTATTAAATTACATTTGTTATCACATTTTATATGTCAGAACCACCTTTTGAAAGTTAAGATAATTTACTCACTGATGTGAGCAGAACCAGGAGAATATTGTGTAAATATATGTGATAATCTATGATGGACTAGGCTCTTCTCAATAATGTGATGATTCAAGAAAATTCCAGTAATACTTGGAATGGAAAATGCCATCTGAATCCAGAGAGAGTGAAATGGGCTGAAGTTTGAGTTGATGCACTGAGGTCCCAAGTATGTGAAGCTAAATAGTAATTGGGCTATACTCTATTAATATACATGATTGGATAAAGAATGGTCCCTGCCCACTCTCCGTGCAAGTCCTGATGTGTTGTATAGGAAATGACGATTTTGGTGGGTGGAGGCAGAGAGAGAGAGACAGGAAGAGAAGCTGGGAGAGATTGGGCCTGGGTTCCATTTCTCCTAGCTGCTGGTTGTGTGGCTGCTGATCTAGCTAGCTTCTTGACTCAGCTGCACACATTGCTATCGCCGATTCTCTTCCACCTCCGATCCTTCTTCACTGAGAATAAAGATAGACGATTTTCCCCTAACCTGAATTCCTGACTCCTGCTGATTTAAAAATACACGGTCTTCACAAGAGAGAAGCATGGAGACTGAATGTGGAATGGGTAAAAAATTTGTTTGTTTTTTCTTTCTTGTAGTTTTTTCCCTTTTGATCTGATTTTTCTCACACAAATAAATATGCAAATACAAGGACTGTACATATTTAACTTAGATTGCTTGCTGTCTTGAGAAGGGGGGAAGGAGAGAGAAAAATTTGGAACACACTATCTTATAAAATATGTGAAATTTTTACATGTATTAGGAAAAATAAAATACTATTGAGAAAAAAAAAAGCTTACTCACATGCAAAGGCAATAGTAAGGCTTGAAAAAGACTTACATCTAAGTGTTTCTGATTGATCTCATAGATGATTTGTAAATGTCTTGGGAGAAGCTTCTCCACAAGTTCCACCGGCCAGCGCTCCAATGCTTCTGGGAGGACAGTATGGTTGGTATATGCAAATGTCTTTGTTGTGATTGTCCAGGCCTGAGATAGATTGTGTGGTTAAGTTTCCCATCTTATCAAAAATGGCTACGTTAATTTGCACAGATCACAATTATAGGTAGCCAAATCTCTTCTTGTCTCTGGTATGCTTAGATATACTTAAATATAGTTAATATAGATAATAACTTAAATATAGCTAATATAGGTAATATTCTTGTTTGAACTAAACACATTTAATTTCAATAATAGTTTTTCTTGAACTGTATGGAATAGCTAAATTCCAGGAAATAGGACTTTTTTTGGCAAGGAGTTATTTTTAAGTCTGTCTGATGTAAGGAAAAATTCTGTTGATCTACTCTACAACCCTATTTGCATTTCTCACGTTTTTAAAAGAAAAAAACTTTACAGAGAAATATTTTAGTAATGCCCCTTTTATTTTGTTAATCTTTTAGTAACATTAACTTCCAAATCCATGAGGATCCTTAGAATTAAACATAATTAATCATCTGTTGTACTTTTAATTGAGAACATTTGATATTCTTTTAGCCATTGAAAGAAATGTGAAAAAATTTGGTATTTATGCATTTTGAGTGCCCTAATAATTTCATTTTTTTGGCTAACATTTTCAGAAAAACACAATGTGAGAAAAAAAGTTCAAGTTGTACCACCTAGGAAGACATCAATCATTTTTTAAATTGGAAGCTATTGACCCCAAAATATGTATTTGAAAATTTGGGGTGGAAAAGATGAATAATGGAGAAGATGAATTCTCTCAGGAGAGAAGAGTATTGGAATGGTATGAGACATATATTATCACATGTTTTAAATGTATTTTTTTTTTGCTTTAACTACCAATTTATTTACAAGGAAAATACTAGTGAGATGAAAGGGATATTTGTTAGGAAGTAATAGTGATGCATAGACAAATTAATAAGCAATTTAAAATATGTAAATGTGGAATATTCTCATTATCTCCCTCTCATGGTGCTTTTGGCAATATCTCTTAATCAAAAATATTCTATAGTCTTTAGCAAAATAAAACAATATAAAATGAATCCAAATATTTTACCAACCTTAGACCAGGGCAGTTTTTCAATGTCCACCAAAATTCTCATCAACTCAGGGATAGCAAGGGCAGGATGTGTATCATTCAGCTGAATGGCAACCTGTAAAATCCCACATTAAATTAGGGACTAAGGAGCATGTATTTTACTTGACTGAAGCATGAATCCAAATATTTATTTAAAAATACTTGCAGAACTATTTTTGTTTGGGTTTAGGAACAGGAAAGGAATTTTCTTGAAGAGGGATAAATTATTTTCTCAGGTTCTTTTCACACCTAAACAAGTACATCCCATCCCAAACAGATCTTTTCCTGTACATTGGAAACCAAATAATCCAGCATGTCTTATTTCATTTAGGGTATAACTTAAAAATATATTGGTTACCCATCTCTTAAATCTTTTATCAAAAGTTTTCTTGAAAAGGGTTAGGGTAGGGATTTTTAAGCTGCAGTCCATAAATTTGTTTAAAAAATATCTTATAATTATATTTCAACATAATTTTCCCTATAATCAATGTGTTTTATATTATTTATTTTAAAAATCATTATGAGAAGAGTCCATAATCCTTCTTGGACTATCAATAAAGTCTATATCATAAAAGAAGGTGAGAGACTCTGAATTATTGTCATGATGTTTTAAATAATCCATTTTTGGTTTGTCTGCACTGAAGCTTTCTTTATGCAAAAAGAAAGCTGTCCATAAACCTCTGACTATTTCATTGTTAGAGACAACAATTATAGGATCCTTACCTGATCTGGAAAAGCATCAAATACTGTACCAAATCTGGAGGCTTTGAAGCGTCGGATGACATCTTGTAAAGTGGCAGCCACAACAAAGTATTCCTGCTTTAATCTCAGCTCCTTTCCTTCAAAAAACTACAATCAAATACCATGTTCAGGAACGTTCCACAGAGTAAAAGACATTGGAAGACTCTTTCAAGGTGTACTTGGGAACTTTTTCATGGATATCTTTAATTTAATTTGGACACACATTCTGTGTAAGAGAAGCTGTTAGGAGCTAAAGATACAAAGACAAAAATAGAAGAACACTTGCTTCCAAGGCAGTTGCATTTTATTGGAATGGGAGCAAAGGAAAATAACATTTATATCATAAGTAAATAAAAAAGCAATTTGAGGTAGGAGACTATAATACGTTTTTGTGTTTGTATACACTTGGGGATATGTACAATAAGGAGGAATGATGAATAAAGCTTTAGGGAGGATGATTAATCAACTAGTATTAATTAGGCACTAGAGATACAAGCACAAAGAATGCAATGGTCCCTCTTTGTCATAAACTTTCATTCTAGTGGAAGAGATAATGTATAAGCACTGATATAGAGAGCATAAATGAAAAGTTAACAAGTACAAATGTACACAAAATAGTTATATAAAATAATTTGGGAGGAATGACATTAACAAATGGAGGGAGGAAAGGATTCATGGTGAAGATGAGGCAGAAGTAAGGAAAAAGTATATTCCAGAGAGACATGCTAGATGATGGATTATTGCCATGATGCTTTAAATAGACAATGTAAAGGCGCAGAGATAGAGGGTTATGCATGAGGTTATGGGTGAAGAACATTGAGCACAGTTTTGATAGATCACAAAGTGAAGAAGAAGAGTAATCTTTAATGAGACCAGAAAGGTAAGCTGGAGCCAGCTTGTGTAGATTTTACAAACTAAACAGCATTTATATTCCATCATAGAGTATGATTTCTTAACTTGGGGGTCTGTGAATTTATTTTTTAAAATGATCTTGATAGTTCTGTGCCAATATAATTAGATTGCATTTTATTTTATACATTTAAAAACATTATTCTGAGAAGTCCATGGACTTCATCTATCTTCAGGCCCTTGAATTGAAGTTTTCATTTCCTGCCCACACTACTAAAATAAATTTTTTTCTAAATTTACCAATTACTGGTCACTAAATCCAATATTTTTTTTCTTCCAGATCAACTTCTCTTTATTTTTTCTATAGCATTTGACCTTGATGTCTTCTTAATGAATATTCTATCCTGTACTGACTTTGAGATCACCATAAACTCTTGATTTTTCTTCTTCTCTCTAGAAGTTTCTTCTCTCATTCCTTCACAGATTCTTCATTCTCTTCCTGTTCACTTAATGTGGGTATTTCTCAAAGATCTCTCCTTAGACCTTTTATGAACACATTCTATTGTCACTGTGACTCACTTTCTTAGGCTTATCCTCATACAGATGACTTGCAAATCTCTATCTCTAGTCCTCACCATTGTTTTCAATTACACACCTTTACTTCCCACTGCCTACAGGATATCTTTACTTAGATGCCCCACTAATGAATGACTCTTCAACCTCAACCATGCTAATGTCTAATATCCAAATAAAAGGAATTTTCTTTCCTCCTAAACCTATTCCTTCTTCTGACTTCACTGTATTGTCTCTTATTCATTATTTTACTTTTATCTTTGATACTTGCTCCTCAATATATTTCTACTTTTTCTTCATTTAAATTCTACAAGATTTCCCATCTTTCTCTTCATGTTTATTTTTACTTGTATTGTCTTACTTCAAACTTTCATAAACGGCTGCTCACATTACTGCAATAACTTCCTAGCAAATGTTTCTATCTCTTTTCTTTTTTCCCTTCAACCCATCCTTTACACTGCTGCTAAAATAATATTCTCACACATGGATCTGGTCATTACTCCTTTGCTCCAAAATCTTTAAGTTATTCCCTATTGTCTTAGAATTTAAGTGGAAACTCTTTTGTTTGACATTCAAGTCCTTTGTCAATCTATCTTAGATGACAGATTAACTATCTCGTTATCTCCTTCTAAACATTTTTCTTCCTAATTATCTATTTTCATGTCTCTATATACCTCCATATGCCTCTATATACCTTAGCTCAAGGTATTCCCATAGCTAATCATTCCTTTTTTGCCCTCTTCATCTATTTAATTTTCACTTATCTTTTAAAATGCAACTACAAAATACCTCAGAGTTTCATTTCCCTGGTTGGTAAGATTTTCCTCAGATATTAGTCAGTTCCTCATTTTTGTTTTTAACTTTTTAATGTACTTATTAAGTAATATTGTATTTCACAGGCATGAATTGATGTTTTATCCTCCCACTAGATAATAGATTTATTAGAATTATTTCCATTAGATTCCATTAGATTTATTTCCAATGTATATTTCCCAAGCACCTAACACAGTACAGTTAATAAATGCTTGTAAATTGGGTGATTTACATTTTATTAGTGCTAATTGATTTAAAATAAAAGTATTTTAAATCAATTAGCACTAGTAAAATGTAAATACCTGAAATGTAGATCCAAGAGTATTGTTTTTAAATCCCTTCAGAGAACCTCTTGTCTTTGGTGATTTAGACATCAATCGTATGTTAAATATTAAATTTGACTTCATGCATAATATGAATTCTTCATTTGTACAAGAAAAATCTGTCTAATCCAGATGGAGAAAAAATACTTATTTCTTGAGGTCAAATTCAACATTAAATGTCTAGATTTATGTAATTTTTAGTAGGATGCTTTGAAGTACCTTTTATGAAAAGTAATTATTTTTAATATATTTTATTAATTATTTAATTAATACAATAATTAATAATTACTTAATTATTAATGATGTAATTATTTTTAATAAGACATCATCACTTACATTATCATTGGGATACAAGACACGGGAGATGTTTTCAGCAAGATTTCGGTCCAAAACTGCTTGAATATAATCACCAACATTAACTAATTAGAATGGAGAGAAAAGTCTTTTGTTATTTTAAGTGATCTGACTTCATTCAGTGCTTGCTAGGTAATTTATGGGACCACTGTTGGAAAATGAAAAATAACCCCAAAGTCAAATTGTTTCCAAATTGCTTACATTCTGCGTTCTCATATGAGGGTGGGGTAGGTATAATGGTCATGAAGTTTTTGCTCTCTAAAATGGTTTTATTTTGTACAGTGAAAACATAATCATATCAAGGCCTTTTCTCAATTTTACCCTTTATATAAAAAGTTTAACATGTAAACTCTATCTGGATCTAATGGAAAAACCACTAGATTCATGTTGTTAGAAAAGAGAAATAGGAAGAATAGTCGGAACCATATTCAGTACTCACAGTCTCTGAGGTTAAAATCATTTGGTGCTCGAGCAGACCAGAGTCGCATAGTATTGACAGTGTTATTCATATACCCAGGGACAGGTGTGTCATAGGGTAATGCAAGGATCACCTACATAATTAAAAAGAATAACTGATAAATCTTTTTTTTTTCTTTTTAGAATGTTAGATTTGGCAAATTAGGCTATAAACTGATTCCTAATTTTGTTTTTGACCTATGTGAAACTAAGGAAATAATCACAGAAAAGTCTTAAGTATGTATCTCTCTTTTCTTTCAAGAAGAAATGAGCTTTAAAGATGCTTTCTTGTGATATTATGTAGAGAGTACTGGACTTGTATAAAATTGAAATAATATTTTACAAAAATTAAAGCATTACATAAATTTCCACTATTGTTAATCTTTAAAATGTTTAAGCAAGAAGATTCTACCCCTTTCTATTTGTCAATTTGGCCTTGATGACTTGTTATAGAAACCAGATGTAACATTTAATGACTTGATAAAATTAAAGTATTGGGTGATACTTATATTCAGTCTATTAGAGATGCTAAATCTAACATAATCTAATATAAATCTAATCATACCTTTAAGAAAGTTGGGTATGTAAAAGAACAATTGTAATCATTTGAAACGAACTTGAATAGGTAGCTGAGCTATTGGATTCATAGCAAACAGAGAAGTAGTAGAATAATCATTTTCTATTCCAGTATTGGAATAAGGAAATAAAATTATAGAATTCTTAAAATGGGAAAAGCCCCTCAAATATTATGTAGTTTAGTGTTCTCATTTTGCAGACTGGGTCATATTGAATGACATACAAAGGAAAAAGCTTGCTGATTTCAGAACAGTGCCAAAGATGGGTCCATAGAATGGGAAATATAAATGGTGAGCTGAGTAGAGTTGTTTCATGCCAGACCTGTGACTAAAGATCTTGTCAGGATGGAAAGAAGTGAGATGAAAGCAGGCTTCTGCTGGAGAAGCAGCTTGACTATTTCTTAGGAGAGAAAAGATACAGAGATCACAATTAAGAAAATGAATGCTCTAGCCAAACATTGAAGTAGGGAAAGATCTATGGCCCTGATCCTTAGAATCTGTCCCCTCAATGCAGATAATAATAGTTCTTCAGGGACCACCTCCACATGGATTGGAGTGGTGGTGATTTTCATACAAAGAATGATAATCTCAGCCTCTGCTTCTAATTTCTCAACTCAGACTGTTGAAATCCTTACAAAGTGTTAACTCATTAGAGTTGATAGAGACAATAATTATCTAATTTAGCATGGTACTTAGCAAATTCTCTAGCTCACTAATGCATTTAAGTACTCATTGGAGTTCACAAGTATGGGAGATTCAGAAAGTTAACTTTGTAACTTTGTAAAACCACACTTCCCTTAATCCCTCCCTCAGAGGAGGAGTCAACCTTTAAGAGGTCATATATAAGAAGCTGACAGAAGCTCAGTTTGGAATGTTTGGAACATTGCCAAGAGTCAGAGAGGAGCACTCTGGGACAGATACAGGTGGACTCTGGGAGGAAGCCCACAAGCCCACTCTCGGAGGTGGAGTCAGATTCATTCACTTCATCTCACACCACGGTGGTGGCTGGCCTCCTGCACTTCCCCTACTGAGACCAAGGCTGGTCTGAAAGGCTCTCCAGAAAGCTGCCCAGCTCCAGGCAAGGAGATAAGAGATTCATTCCAATTTTCACCTTGGTGCTGGCTGGAGACAGTTGGAGTTGAGCTGGAGGCAAAAGACTAGCCATGAGAGCTCTTGGAACCAAGGAAAGCTGAGGCCTCTAAGAAAGCTACCTGGACCCAAGAAAGGAGAAAATAAACGTTTGAACTTTTATCACCTGGCTGCGTTTGGAGTGATTATTACTTATAACTGAAAATAAGGCTGCCTCCAGAAAACCTCCATGAGAAAACTGCTCTCCCCCAGAAAACCATTATATTTTAAAGAAGAGAACACCACATCAGACCTTTTGTTTCCTCTGGAATTTTTTGCTCTTTTTAGCTTCTCAAATTTAGGCCAAGGTTGACCGTGTTGTGGACTGCTCTATGAGTCTACACAGAGACACTTAAAGTCTCCTTAAGGAATTTTTAATCTTTTATGCAAGGGGAGCTAGTTTGATTAGGGAGGTAGAAATGCTAGAGAGGAGAATTATCTGAAGGTTCCTCAGCACTGCATCCTTAGAAAGAAATGATAGTGGTGATAGGGAGGGGAGTTGCTAGACTTTAGGTGAAGGAAAGTGGAAAGAAAACTGGCCCAACTTGAGGACCATAACTTCTTGAGAATATGGGTCTTTCTTTCAAAGGTTTGTCCTTTCCATCTTCTCCAATGTTCCATCTCTGTTCTGACTCATAAAATCAGAGGTAACTGGTCTTCCTTGTTTTGGAATGGTGAGTGATTGTGCATATGTGTGTGTATATGTGTGTGTATGTGTATGTGTGTGTGTGTGTGTGTGTGTGTGTGTGTGTGTGTTATGGGCCAGAACTCTGAAACAAGGATTCTTACAAAGTGTTAAGTCAGTGGAGTTGATAAGACAATGGTTATCTAGTTTAGCTTGGTGATTAATAGTTCTCTAGTTCAGTACATATATTTAGTACTTAATATAGTTCCATAAGATTCACACCTATAATAATGTAATTATAATAGAGTATATACCAGCCAACAGGGACTGAGAGCCAGATTCATTCAGTTCATCTCACTCTACCATGGTGGCTGGTTTCCTGTACTTCCTCCACTAAGACCAAGGCCAGTCTGAAAGGGTTTCCAGAAAGCTGGCCTGGGCAAGGAAGCTAGATTGTGAAGGAGATAATGAAGGATATGAACTTTAACACCTGGCTATTCTCGTGGTGATTAGGGAACTAAAACAAAGGCTGCTCCAAGACTTCCAGAAAACCATTGAGGAACACTACATATTGTCACCCAACATGGGGCTAAGGATTTAAGTCCAGATTGGCAAGATTTCAGTGGAAAAGTCTCTGATCCTGATTCCAGTGGAAAAGTCTCCTATCCTGAGTTCAGTGAAAAAGTCTCCATGACCCAGAAATTAGGGTAAGTACAAAAATAGACAAGAAAGAAACTTTGTTAAGGGCTCAACTAGTGTTTCAGCTGAAATGGGACAAATGTTTAGAAAGAAGCCTTTTCCACTTCAAGGAAAACGTGTCAAAAGCATAGTTTAACTCATGAAAAAAAAAACAAGGTTTGATTGTAACTTGGGAGCAGATCATTGAATTTTTAGAAACATTACAATACACATCTTCTTGGAACTCTAAGGAAAAAGAATTAGTTCCAGATGAGTGGAAATTAGTAGGAGAGCAACTATATGAATATTACAATGATAATGGTCCTGATTCAATTCCTAAAAAAACATTTTATACATATAACTTAATACAATTGGTTTTAAGGAATTATATAAGTATTAGGATAAGAAAAAAGAAGAAAGAATAGGAGAAGGATATGATAAACTAGGTGAAAAGCATGAAAAATTAGACAAGAATGAAGTTAAGTACAATTCTCATGAAATTAAGGACTGTGATGCTTCACAGAAGGAACCATTAGGGCATTCCCCATCTCATGACCCTCTCCCCTCAATGGGCAGTGACACAATCAGCACCACCTATAAAGCAACCTATGACACAATTACAAAAGGCACTAGTTAAAACTAAAAAATGACAGAATATATTTGATTTCATAGAAACATACCCTATGATTGAAGAATTTGATTCTTTATGTAAACAAAGGAGAAGATACACTCCTTTCGATCTGGAAATAATTAAGGATTTGAAAAAGGGTTGCACTCTTTATGGGACTACGTCATCTTATATTAAGATGGTATTAGAGAATTTGGCTTATGAAATTTTAATCCGTAGTTGTTATGGGCCAAAACTCTGAAACAAGGATTCTTACAAGATGTAAGTCAGTGGAAATTGATAAAGACAATGGTTATCTAGTTTAGCATGGTGCTTAATAGTTCTCTAGTTCAGTACATGTACTTAGTACTTAATATAGTTCTACAAGATTCACATCTATGAAAATGTAATTATAAGAGAGCATATAAGCTGGGAGCTTCAGCCAGAGTCAGAACCAGAGAAGACAAGGAATCGGAGGCAGTAGCTCAAACTCTTGGAGCCAAGAAGAAAGATTCATTCCATCTTCATCAGCCTCATTGTGGCTGGCCTGGCCTTCTGCTCCCTATACTCAAACCAAGATTCCAGAGGGTCTCAAGAAAACTAATCAGGCCCCAGGCAAGGAGATAATAAAGGATTTGGACTTTAACATCTGGCTATTTTTGTGGTGATTACAGAGCTGAAACAAAGGCTGTTTCCAAGACCTCCAGAAAACCAAGCAAGGGCATTACACCTAGTGATTGGAAATCCATAGCAAGGACATGTTTAGAACCTGGACAAAACTTGTTGTGACTTTCTGAATATAGTGAACTCTGTAGGATACAAGCCCAATGAAATAGGCACACTAGAGTTAATATTCAAATCAGTTTCGATCAATTAGCAGCTAAAGGGCAATATGCAGACGCTTCAGCACAGATTAATTACCCTTTGATAGCATATGAGCAAATTACTGTTGTTGCTATCAAAGTATGGGGCACCCTCCCAGGATAAAATAGAGGGGAAGCCTTCATAAAAATAGATCAAAGTCCAAATAAACCCTTTGCTGATTTTGTGAGATGTTTGCAGACAACTGTCACAAGAACCATTAGTGAAAATGCAGCTACAGGAATAATGATCAAACAACTGGTAAGGAAAATGCTAATGAGGTTTGTAGAAGAATTATTCTGGGACTACACAATGATGCTCCTTTACAGGAGATCATACGACGCTGTGCCACAGTGGGCACAAATATCTTTTTTACCCAGGCTATGATGCAGAACTTTGGAAGACAGGGTCCTTCTTGGCAAAGGACTTCCAGAGGGTCTCATCAATGCTTTCGGTATGGTAAAGTAGGTCATCTGAAAGTTCAATGTAGGTAAAGAGAAAAAGTGAGAGTACAGGATGGGAAAACAATACCCAAAATCCTGTGCAACAAGGGCTTCCACTGGACCTCAGAATGTAGATTGACCCAGGGAAATGAGAGGCAGGGCCCAGCTCTAAGCCCTCAAATAAAAAACAAGTTAGGCATGATGGCAACTGAGGTTATACCCAGAGAGTCTTTAGAAGTTCAGGACTCTGATATGATCAATCAGCAGAGAAGCAATCAGATGGGAGAAAGGGATTACAATTGGGGAGAATACAGGCTTTTTAACCCAACAGAAGGGCAGTGTCTAGTGCGAGCAGCTCCAATATAATCTCCAGGTGATGAGGAGAGATCTAGAAAGTAGTGGATGGAAGGAACCAGATAGGTTAACTGTTTGGGGGAAATGTTTTGCTTGTATCTCTACAGATGGAGAAGGAATCAGATGGGTGCCAACAAGCAACTTGAGAGAGACAGAAAAAGAGAAAAACCTCAAAACAAAGGAGAAGACCTAAGAAATATTTGATACTGAAAGAGCATGGCTAATAATGAAACTGTTGCAGGACTTTAAAACCCACAGGCATCATTAGATTCCCTAAGATGAAAAATTGTTGATAAGACTGTTACAGAACTGCAAAACCAGCATGAATCATTGGATTCCCTGAGACATGAGAAGACTGAAACAGGACTTTAAATTCTGAAGGAACATTGGGTTCCCTGAGACATGATAAGACTGATAAAAAAACTTCAAAACCAGCAAGAATTATTGGATTCCCTGAAACATGATAAGGCTATATAGGACTTCAAAATCTACAGGAATCATTAGATTCCCTAACACATGATCAGATTGTTGCAGAACTTGCAAGGATCATTGCATTCCCTGAGATGAAAAATTGTTGAAAAGACTGTTGCAGAACTTCGAAACCAACAGGAATCATTGGATTCCCTGAGACATGATAAGACTCTATAGAACTTCAAAATCTGCAGGAATCATTGGATTCCCTGACTTATGAAGTAATAGACAATAGATTGGTTTTGGAATATTTCTAGGACTTATGGCCATGTATAATTCCTCATGTTGATTCATGTTGTTTGTTTGTAATACCTCCCATGTTGATGGATTTATATATACCTGTTTCAAGTGAGACCCTTCAGAAACCTGCTAATCTGGTTTGATTCCCCATTTCTTTTGGTGTTTTCATCTCCCTTCCTGAGACGTCAGATAGGGTATGATCACCTTCTTTTTAGGTGTTTTCACCATTTTTTTGAGGAGTCAGGGAAGGCATGATCACCTTTTTGGGGTTATCACCTCCTTGAGAAATCAGGGAGGGTGAGACTACCTTATGTTCTAAAACAAAAGAAAGTAGGAGATGTTATGGGCCAGAACTCTGAAGCAAGGATTCTTACAAGGTGTTAAGTCAGTGGAATTGATATCTAGTTTATCTAGTTTAGCATGGTGCTTAATAGTTCTCTAGTTCAGTACATGTACATAGTACTTAATATAGTTCCACAAGATTCACATCTATAATAATGTAATTATAATAGAGTATATAAGAGCCATCAGGGACTGAGAGCCATATTCATTCAGTTCATCTCACTCCACTGTGGTTGCTGGCCTCCTGCACTTCCCCGACTGAGACCAAGGCTGGTGTGAAAGGCTCTTTCGAAGGCTGGCACAGGACCCAGGCAAGGAAACCAGATTGTGAGGGAGATAATAAAAGATTTGGACTTTAATACCTGGCTATTCTCGTGGTGATTACTGAACTGAAAGAAGGCTGCTCTAAGAAGATTGGTCTAGGACTACTCATTCAATTGGAAATCTTCTATTCAATTTGAAGATCTCCATTTGATTTCAACTTAAACTGCCCCTAGCTCCAGGCCACTATTTGCCCATAGAACTAAGTACTGTCAGCAAACTCTTTACAAAAATCTCCTGACTGAATTAGGGGTTTTTGTCCACTAAGAGAATTCTTTTCTTAGTGAAATCAGGAATAAACTTTCCTTTATTGCCACAGATACTCAATTTCCTGAATTCTTGTCATGTGAACCTGAGTCTCTCTTTCTCTCTGAGTACAATCTTACACCTCATTATATTTGGTGGCCTGTATGGGGATTCCCAAGAAAGCCCAGCTGTCTGGGGTAGAGTCCCTTTTCCTTTGACCCTTTTCTATAGCAAAGGGCAGCCCAAACTCCTGGGACATTTAGACTGTCTGGGGTTCTATGACCAAGCAGATTTCTTTTTGTCTGAGGATGCTCAGCCAGAAAACTCCTATGACTTGACAAACAAAACAAAACAAAACAAACAAACAAAAAAACCTTAATCAAGGAAAGTTTTTGTCTTTCTTTCTCTTTCTAGGGTGCCTACAGAGAACAGAAAGCTATAGAACTGGGAAAGCTTGGGGCTTTGGGTCTGTGGCAAGAATAGGATAGTTTATTTCCTCTATTCCTAAAATTTCTCCCCTAGGCTGTCTCTTAAAAAACAAGAGACAAATTCGGTTTAAAAGATTTTAAGAGCAAAAAGCTCATTTATTTTTGCAATCCTGTCTGGCCTCAATATACCTTGGAGAACCAGGAGAATTTTTCCCCTTCAAGGAGTTTCTCAAGGGTTTACCTCATGGCTCCTCCCACAAGGTCAGGATAGTATTGGGGTTCCCCCATCATTCTGAAGGGCTTGTCTTCAAACACTATTCCAGCTCCCCATCAAAAACATCTTTTTGTTTGCTATTATATTTACTTTTTCCAACTCTCCTTTGTAATAAAACTTCTTGAAAGCTAAGAGTGAATGAACAATTAAAGTACATGCTTAGTTATCAAGAATAATTCAATAAATAGAAAGCCACCAAATAGCCTACTTACTTTGGGGGTTGGGGATCTTTTCTAATAGGAGCTTCATGGTGTCTCACACCTCTACCCAGAATTCGTCTAAACTCACAACTAACTTAAAATGTCTTTCTGGCAGTTTTCCTGGGACTTGGTCTGTGACAATTGACCCAAGTGCAAAAACTATTCATGGCTCTGAAGCTGGTACTATCCCATGAATTTTTTCTCTTTCTAGTCTCTTTCCAATGTGTTTCCTCCCATCTAACTATCCTGAAGTTCTTTTAGAGTTATCATTTTGACCTCTGAATTTTGAATGCATGAGGATTACCAGATATAATACATAACTATATATAATAAGATTTTACATCACAAATATTTTCATGATAGGTTTCATTAGTCATTGCAAATGAATGAAAGAATTTAATGAAAAATAAAAGTCCAGGAAGATTTAAAAGAAAACAAAAGCAATTTGTGATAAATCATGGGATTATATATTTGTAGACTTCAGATGTCACCTAGTCTAGCCCTCTCATTTTACAGATGAGGAAACCAAGGCAGAAAAGTCAAATGATTTTTTTCCAAAGTCACCTAGTAGGATTTGAACTGAAGTTGATTTCAAATATAGCATTCTTTCTAGTATATCATACTGCCTCTAAAATGAAATTAATGCAATTCATAGAAGGAGACTATGGGATCTGGGAGCATAATAAAATAAAAAGATAATTCTTTGCCTGCTACATGAACAAAACATGCTTGACCTTGTACTTTCTATTACCACTGGCTACTAATATGAGAATGGTCTCAGGTGATTACTTAATTTTAGAAAATCATATTGGATTTGAGACCTAATTACTTCAGATTACTTCAGTCTCTGTAAATTTATTTTCACAGGCACAAAAGAACAGATCCTATCTATCTGAATTTCTAGGTACTTTCTGAAGAATGTCATCATGTTCTCTAAATTAAATACATTTTTTACTTAGCTAAGATAGTGGGAACTGTGCTATAAACAGAAAGCCACCAATCATTGTGGAGTATTGAAACTAGATGGAAACAAGGTGTACAATAATATTGTGATTTCAAAGATTTCTAATTTGCTTATTTTGGAAAATAATTTCAATTACTGTTTATATATAGTTAGCTAAGAAAATTACCGGTGACAGAACCTATCTGTCATTAACATGATTACTGAGTCTTCAAATGAAATATTTGAATAATAAGTTTACTTGATTTTAAAAAAGCTTGACACTTAAAATTTCTTGTTATATGTATATATACATACAGATATATATACACATATAAAATATATGAGATATAAAGCACATAACATATAAAAGAAATGATATATAAATAATATACAATATGATACATATATGTATAATTTTTATATATAATAGTTTATCTTATAATGTATATTATATATGTTATACAATTTATGCACACATAAACATTTATACATGTCTGCATATTAAATATGTGTGTGTATTTTAAATACATGTATACAATCAACCAAATTGACTGAAAACTAAGCATTTTTAATTTTTAGCCATTCTTAATAGTAATTAAATGTAATTTTTACCCATTATTCCTGTTTATGGTTTATCAAAAAAACAAATAAACAAACAAAAACCAAAAACCAAGAGTCTAGAGATGCTGGCACTTAGGGACTAAGTTCTAATCTTTGTCCTATTGTTGATCTACTTATTACAAGACTTTAGACAAATGACTTATTCTCTTCTTCTATTATTTCATTTGTAAAAATAGCATGGAGAGACTTTGGAAGACTGTTAGAAGGAATAATATGGATTCTAAGTAAGAATATATAAAATGGATATTTCCTGTAATGAAGCGTTAAATACCTGAGTATCAACCCACTTGGTTCCATTTTGGGTATGGATTACTTTTCCATAGTAGTGAACAGGAAGCATGAATTCTGGACGAGCTTTCTCCCAGGGATTACCATGTCTAAGCCAATCATCTGCTTCTTCAACCTGGAAAAAAAGACAGAACCCAAAGGTTAAACTCTAAGCCCTAAATTTTGTTAAACCAAAAATAGAGCTTTTGCTTAACTCAAAAACTCTTAAGAGAAAGGATAAATGTAGTTTACACTGAGGAACATTTGCTAATTAGGTTGCTCATAACATCTCTTTTCTTCTTGTTATAAACAATGCTTAACTTCTGTTTTAGCAGATGTTTGAAAATTGTAGCATGTGAACATCACTGTCCTAATTACTGTTCAGTTTAATGACTTAATGGACTATCTGTGATCTAAGAAAATGGGTAAAACAATACTGAAGCACAAAATAAAACAATACTGAAATACAAAAATAAAGCAAAGAAACAATCCATTAATATTAATTACAAGCAAACTATGAATATGTGATAAGTACAGGAGTAATTCATAGGTGTTACAAGGATAGAAAAAAAAGAAGTCATTATTTCTTTTCAATAGCCAGAGAGTATATGAAAGAAGTGGGGGTTTTATAAGTCATTCATATATAAAATGTAAAAAGATTTGGTGAACTGCAAGACAAAAGTTGTTTTAGATATAGGATGAGAATAGAAGGCTCTAGGTAAAAATGTAACAAAGCCAGTATACTAACATTTAGAATTTTGATTAGAACTTTTTCATTAGTCATGATATAAAAGTGGTTTTTTTTTGTCCTACAAAACTCAGCCCAAAAATAGCAAAAGAAAAGGAAAAAAAAGGAAATAAAGATTTAAACAAGAATTTCTTAGCAGTTAGATAATTGTTTCCAGATTATTCAAATAAGAACTCACTAATTTGTTTTAATAACTAAAAACTCTTCTGGTCAAGGACAAACAAGTTTTCAATAAAAAGATGGCCTTTGTTCACTTTACTATGACAGGGATAATTTGTGTATTAGCATAAGTCACAGTGATTAAAAAAAATCCAATCCAAATTGAATATTTATCATATTGAAACCAAAGGTTCCATGCAATCTTTGAACACTATTCCTGAGTGGTTCTAAAACTGGGAGTGAGAATTGGAGAAAAGCGGAACATTTTATCAAAAAGATCGTTTAAATGGGAAAAATCAACATATCAGTGCCTGGATGGTTTTCTTCCTTTAAGAAATAAAAGTATTCAGAGATGAGAGAATATATTCTATTTCCCTTAGGCCTATATCACATGCCCCGTTGGTGATTTAGAAAGGCAAATTTTAGAGACTTGATTTTTAATGTCAATGTCTCAGTGTTATAAGATTAAATTCCTTATGAATCTTTTAATTTTTTTTTAACCAGTGTTACATTCCCATCAAACAATAATTTGCTTTGCTTTAAGTAGGATGACAAAGTCCTGAGGAATCCCCTTTTTCTTTTTATCTTGTATATGTTTTTTTTGGCAAGATATTGTTTAATATTTCCTTGATTTTCACAACTCATGTCTAAATTAAGGGGAAAGGCAGGTCATGAAACAATACTTCATAGAAGATCTGAAAAAGTATAAAAAGGTTTCCATTTAGCTTTGTAAGGGATCCAGAATGGAGATGAAGTCTCTTTTCTACTTTGCTTTCTTTTAGATTAATGAAGCTATAAATTCAAATCCTGTGGCTTATTTCCTTAAAAGCTTTAAAACTCTTCTCTGAAGAAAACAGGGCATAAATGAGGGGGAGAAACACAGAAAAAGAATTATTTATATCAAAGAAGATTTTTTTACTTCAGTTTCAGCACAGGTATTCAAAATAATGTAAAATAACATAGTGCTCAAAATAATATAAACTTGGGTGTGTATGGTGTTCCATAGTCTATGGGAAAGCAGCCAGGTGCCAACTTGTGTGGATTTGACAGTGTTTTTGAAGAATTATTCAGTTAAGCTTGCAGCATAGATAAATCAGGGTATTTGATTAATGATCTAAACAAAAATTTTCACTGTTTGATACTCAAAATTTCAGTTTATCAATTTCAGTTGTTGAACAAGTTTGCTTTTATTGAAGGGAATAATATTTGAAGGGAAAATGTTTGTTTCTTGGCAAACAGAAATGTTTTTCCATCTTCTGTAAGTGGCTATATGATAATAATAAAAATGAATTATATATCTCTGAGCTATGGCATTGTTACTACAAACCTACCAAGCCTGAACTAACTTTTCTACTTAAACAAGTTATAAATGTGTAGCTAAGTTTCAGTTATGATAAAAAAGATTCAATCAGTTTTTATCCCTATTTCCCATGTTCTCTCTGAATTGCTGGGGTACACAAAAGAATTTATTAACAACGTTTAAGCCAGTGGAAAGGAAAAAATTGAAACATTAAAAAATTCCTTTAGTTTTACAATGAACATTTTATTGTATAAATCATCGAGTATCCTTTAAAAATGTTGTTGGCCTGGGAACTTTTGACTAATCAGTGACCCTTTTCCTCACCATTGTTATCACACTTAATTTTAGGAAGCCTTTCAACATGGAGTAGAAGTACTGTAATATTTTCTATTTTCTACCAACATGCTTACTATTTCACAGCATATTTTATTTATTGGACTTGCCCTACTTACTTTAAATGCTATCCTGTAGATATGTGTTATTGTATTGTAAATTATATTATTTGTCCTTTGGATTCATTCTATAACAACATCTCAAAATTTGATATTAGAAACAAGTTTTAGAAGGTTTTGAATTATCAAAAATAATTATTTCTTCCACATTATGACTTTCATCATAGTAGTTTTGATATATTATGGATTAGCATAAGAAATTAAATGGGAGTTTTGTAGATGTCCCAGATGACAAGCAAAGACCAGCAAATGACATAGACCAAATATTTGATCCAAATTTTACAAAAGGGATCTATAAAAATTTCATAAAAGAAAAAGAAATCATATTTCTTCTCTGGTATGAATGGAAGGCCCAAAATTTTTTTGGGGGGGTTTTCAGATCATAGAGATATTGTGTCCCTAATCCTATTCAGTGCTGCCTGAATGGATAACTATATTGTGAACTTTGTTCATTTAATGAAGGTAGAAAAACATATCTCTATATAATTTTATGTATTTATATGCAGATTACATATATATATAAATTTTAATATGACAATAAAGGAGGTAATAAAGAGCAGGCTGACATAATTCACATATGGTTTAAAAGCATCAAAAGATAAGCCAGTTTCATAAGATTTTGTTCTTTATAACATTTTGTGGAGCAAGCAGCTATTGGCAGAAAATATTTTTCTTAAACTGTTTGATTCACAGAAATTAGGAGAGAACCTTTATTTTGGGATTACATTATCAATTATTTGATATTACATAAGTCAAACCAAGGAAAAACTATGGGGTATAAGAAAATCAATGTAACCCCCTTCTCCCATTCTGGAAGCGATCCCTCTTGTCCCTTTTCTCTAAATTTAAACATCCCCTTTACATTTACTTAAGACACTTAAATATATGGCTTTGGGCCAAGAATCCATTTTCATTGTGCTATTTCCCCATTTGCATCACCACTCCTAGTTTACACTAGAATGAACGAAATACATAATAAACATTTATATTAAACATTTTTTTTAATATTATTTCTATTGATCAGATGGGACAATGTAACGTCCGGACTAGCTCTCTGGAGGATCTCAGGACCAGCCTTGATCTTATGGAGGAGTGCAGGAGGCAGAAGAGCTACCAGGAGGATGGTCAAAGATGGAATGTCTCTATTTACAGTCTTCTCAGCCCTTAAACCTCAGTCTGATTACATCATTACAGCACACTAAGTATGTGTGAACTAGAGAACCATTATATCACCATACCAAGTACTACATATATGTGAATTAGAGAACCATCATCTCATCAATCACATTGAGTTAACACCCTGCTGTAAATATCTTTGCTTCAAGTATGCTTTTCTCAGAGTTCCCCAATATCTGTGGTTCTCTACATCTCCTGCTTTCTTTTGTTTTAGAACTGACTTCTCAGGAAGGGAGATGAAAACACCAAAAAGGAGATCATTATGTTCTCCCTGACTTCTCAGAAAGAGAGATGAGAACACCAAAGGCAAATGGGGAGTCAAACCAGATATTGTTAGCAGGTTTCCTCTGGGCTGATGGGCCTTTTTTGAAACAGGTATATGTAAATCCATCAATATGGGAGGTATGACACAAGCACATAGTAATATAACATAGGCTAGTGGTGATGTAACAAACAACATGAATCAACATGAGGAATTACACATGTCCATAAGTCTCGGAAGGAGGATATATAACTAACAGTCACTTCCTTCAGTAGCCAAGAGATAGTCCAAAACCAATCTATTGTCCATTACTTCATGTGTCAGGAAATCCAATGATTCCTGCAGATTTTGAAATCCTGCAGCATTCTTATTGATGGTTTTTGATGTTCATGAGTCAATTGCCATACACTTTGGGTTAACAGCCATGCTTTTTCAGTGGTACATATTGTCAGAGATAGAACCACCAGATGTTTCTTGATGGTTTGTTTCAAGGGTCTTCTCTATCTCTCTCCAATTGGACAAGGTGAATATGACTCATTGGCACACATCTGACTCCTTCTCCATCTGTAAAGATATGAGCAAACCCTCACCCCCAAACATTTATCCTATCTGGTCCCTTCCATTCATCACTTTCTGGATCTCTCCACATCACCTGGCAATTATCTAAAGATAGTGAAGCTGCTCTCACTCTCCACCGCTCTTCTGGTGAGTTATGAAACCTGTCTACTGGAACCAGTGCATTTTTATCAAAAATCAAATGATTAATAGTGTAAAGAGCTAAATTTAAAAGTTCTCTAGGGTTTGGTTACCTACAGCTTCCCCTTTCTTTTGTTTTGGAGGAGCGTCTTGATGTCTCTGTTTCTCCTTTCTACTATTGCTGTCCTTAAGGATTAAAAGGTATGCTAGTGGTATGTAAAATATGATACTGTGCATAAAAATGTGCAAAATGTTTAGAAGTATATGCAGGTCCATTTTATTGCAAAAGCTTGTATGAGGAATGCAGTGAGCACTCAGTCTCTCTTTTGCTGCTGGTATTGCAAAAGTAAATCCTGAAAAGGTGTCTACTACAATATGGATAAAAGACAGACGACCAAAAGATTTATAATAGTTCACATCCATTTCCCAAATTTCATTGAGTCTCAAACCATGAGGGTTCTTCCCTGAAGGGAGAGTAGGAGCGTGGAAAGGAAGGCGAGCTGTACAGCTTTTTACTCTGCTCTTAGCTTCCTCTCTTGTTATTCCAAATTGCAAACGTAAAGCTTGAGCAGCCTGATGATATTTAAAATGAAATTCTTGGGCTTCTTGAAATAAAGAAGTATTGGCCAGCATAATTAGAAGGCTATATGCCTTTGAATTGCCATTAAAAATAGGACCTGGAAGTCCACTATGAGAGTGGACATGCAAGATAGCTTTCTCACTTGCTCTTGAAGTTCTTTAAAGAGCTGATATATATTAGAAGCTACAAAATTTATTTGGTCTGTGACAATTCTCTGTTCCACACCTACTGAATAGGCCAAATCAGATATTATATTTATATCTCCTGGATAATTAGTAAGAGCTAGCATGATTGCATACAATTCATTCTGTTGAGTGTACTGAAGAGGAGTTCTGACTATTCTCTTTATAGTTAAGTCATGAGAGTCAGCACAAATGTTATGTTTGGATGCATCTGTAAAGATAGTTAGTCCTTTAAGAGGAACCTTAGAAACCTTTTCTTCAAAAGTCCATTGCCAATTATGTAATAACTGGGCTATCTTTAATGGAGACCTGTGTGTAAAATTTGGACTTGTGGGCAATAAAATTTGCCACTATGGGATGGTTTTAGAGTATACATTAATTTGTGCATTGGTATAAAAGGTGTATATCTTGTCAGGTCTTACCCAAGATAATTGTACTACTCTCTTAATGGCCTTTAATAAAATTCTAGCCACGAGCACTGGGTAAGGAGTAAGGCTTTGTTCTTGTTCTGGGAGGTTCACCCCTTGATGAAGGACTGCTGTGGGTGCCTTTTATGTAGAAAAAAACTTATATTTCTAAGAGTTTTGAGTGACTCTTTCAACCACATTGGATAAAGCCAGTTCAACTTCTCTCAAAGCCTCTTGAGCTTCTTTTGTAAGCTGGTATGTTGAGTTTAAAGCATTGTCTTCCCTTAAAATGTCATATAATGGTTGTAATTGATAGGTAGTTAAGCCTAACATTGGATGCATCCATTGGATATCTCCTATCAGCTTCTGAAAGTCATTTAAGATGTGCAACTTCTCTGTTCTTACAGAACTTTTTTGTATTGTAAGCATACTTCATATCCTAAATATTGAAAAGGAGTATGATGTTGAGTTTTTTCCATGTAATATAACAAGATAACTTTTGGAAACTCTTTTCTTAGGAGTAAGAACAGCAGCCACATACACATAGTAGAATTATTTTTTATTTCCTGTGGCAAAAGTGTCCATTCATGTCTTTTATAAGGCTCACCTAAATTAACGCTGGATGCTGAAAAAGTGAATCTTTTCATATCCTCCTTATCTAGAGGGATAGAATAGAAACAATCTTTAATGTTTATAACCCAAAGAGGCTATTCTCTAAGCAATTGAGTAAGAGATGGAAGTCCAGGCTGAAGAGTTCCTATAGTTTCCATCTGTTCATTTACTTTTCTTAAATCAGTCAACATCCTCCATTTTTCAGATTTCTTTTTTACAACAAACACAGGGGAATTCCAAAGACTTAGAGAAGGTTGTAAGTGTCCTTGGTCAAGTTGCTCCTATACTATATCTAATAAGGCCTGAATTTTTTCACTTGTTAAGGACTACTGTTCCACTCACACTGGAACAGGTAAGAGTACAGGCATGCCTTCAACAGCAGCCCTGCCTAAAAAGCCAAAGTATTCAATTGTAATCCTAACTGTTGTAAGATGTTTCTTCCCCTAGAGAAAGCTAGGAGCATAGTAAAAGCCTGGACAGATTGCCTTCCTTTCCACGCTTCTACTCTCCCTCCAGGGAAGAATCCTCATGGTTTGAGACCCAGTGAAATTTGGGAAATGGATGTTACCTATTATAAATCTTTTCATTGTCTGTCTTTTATCCATATTGCAGTAGACACCTTTTCAGGACTTACTTTTGCAATACTAGCAGCAAAGGAGATTGACCAAGTGGTCACTGCATTCCCTATACAAGCTTTTGCAAATATGTGTGTGCCACAAGCAATAAAATGGACCTATATACACTTCTAAACATTTTGTACACTTTTATGCACAGTATCAGATTGGGATTTTTCCACTACAAAAGGAGTAAAAACTCCTGTTTCACTTTCAAATATCCATCTTAAAGTGGTAGCACTAACTTCAACTGCTATTGATCCTCTTATGCCAGAAATATAAGTATCTGCCTCAATCTTTGGCCAATGACTAGACCAATTGGCAGCTCTAATGACTGTATGATTTACACTTTTGTCTATCAACCTTTCCAATGATATGCCATTTAGATAGATAGTGAGTATAGGTCGGTCAGCTGTCACAGCTGCTGTCCAGAATATTCCTGGATTCTGTTGCTTGGAGTCAATAACTGGGCAACTATCACTAGATTGCCTATCAGAAGTCTGTATCAGTAAACTTGATGCTACTACTTCTCCTGGTTGATAAGTCACACATTGTCTACCTATATTAGTGACTGGGATATTAGCTACACATTCCCTAGTTTCCCACATCAGTGTATTGATGGACACTGTTTTGTAGGCACTCTCAGGAGGTGAAATGGTCACTGTGTCTGGGAGGCAAAGGATACATAGGCTGAACAGGGACAGATTTTACCTCTCCAGGGGATATATCAGTAGTCCCAGCTGCATACAACTTTATTCTCTCCAATTGTAATCCCTTTCTCCCATCAGATTACTTCTTGGCTGATTGATCATGTTGTAGTACTGCACTTCTTGACACTCTCCGGGTGTAACATTGGCTGCCATCATGCCCCAAGTGTTTTTTGTCTGGGGCCCTGGAGCTGGGCCCCGCTTCCCATTTACCTGAGTCAATCTACTTACTGATGCCCAGTGGAAGCCTCTGTTGCATTTTGGACATAGGATTTTGGGTCTTGTTCTCCCACTCTGTCTTCTATGGCAACATTGAGCTTTCAGATGCCCTATTTTACCACATTGAAAGCATTGATGAGTCTCTCTGCCTTGCCACAAGAGATTTCTGTCATCTCATGTTCAGCTCTTGAAAAGTCTGCATCATAACCTGGGTATTAAAAGGTATTTGTGCCCATTGTGGCACAGTGTCTTATGATCTCCTCTAAGAAGTATCCTTATGTAGTCCTAATATAATTCTTCCACAAACCTCATTACCATTTTCTCTAGCAAGATGCTTTTCATAATTTCTGTTGCTGTCTGCAAATGTCCCATGAAATCAGCAAAAGGTTTATTTGGACTTTGCATTATTTTCATGAAGGCTTCCCCTCTATCCTGTCTTCCTGAGAGGGTGCCTCATGCTTTAATAGTAGCAGAAGCAATTTGCCCATCTGCTGCTACAGGGGAATTAATCTGCACTAGGGTGTCTGCATAAGGACTTAATATACCAGTCACCTTTGATCAACTAGCAAGTTTAACTCCAGGTTTTCTATTTCGTTGGGTTTATTATACTATAGAGTTCACTATACTCAGAAAGCCAAAGCAAGTTTTGTCTAAGTTCTGAACATGTCTTTGTTATAGATATCCAATCACTAGGGGTTAAAATTTCATAAGCCAAATTATGTAATAACATCTTAACATAAAATGATGTAGCCCCATAAAGAGTGCAAGCCTTTTTCAGGTCTTTGATGATTTCTAGATCAAAAAAATCTTCTACTTTCTTGACCTGAAGAGTTAAACTGTTGAATCATAAGATACATTTCTATTCCCAAATCAGATATATCCTGTCTTTCCTTTTTAGATTTAATTAATGCCTTTTGTAATTGTGTTATAGCAGGTGCACAAAGCTGCTGCATGGGTGGTGCTGATGGTGTCACTACCCCTCCCACTTCTCCTCCCTCCACCCATGAAGGTGAAATTGGGGGGGGAGGGTCAGGATATGAAGAATGCCCTAAGGGTGCCTGCAGAGAGGCACCACACTCTTTAAGTTCATTAGCACTGTACTTAACTCCTTTCTTGTCCAATTCTTCATGATTTTTAGCTGCTCTTTCTCTTTTTTCCTTATTTTAAAACTTGTGGGATTCCTTAAAGCCAATTGCATTATGTTGTATATGTATAGAATGTTTCCTCAGGAATTGAATCACAACCATTATCACTGTAATATTTAATTAATCTCTCTCCCACAAGTTTCTACTTTTTAAATTTTTCTTCCTTAGGGAACCAAAGAGATATACATGCTAATATTTCTAAGAGTCCAGTGATCTGCTCCCAAGTTACCAACAAACCTTATTTCTTTATTAATTTAACTATGCTTATTACACACTTCCCTTCAGGTGAGCAAAGCTCTTTTCTTAGTATTTGCCCCATCTCAGCTAAAAAATGAAAGTGACTAGTTTACTCATCCTATTTCTGGGTCACAGGGACTTCTCCACTCAACTTATGATAACAGCAGCCAGGCTGCTGAGTGTAGGTCCTTATGTTGAGAGCCTCAAAATGTAGTGTGCTTTTTTCAGTGCCCCATGTTCAGATGCCAAAGATGTAGTGTATAGACTACCTTTCTAGAGGATCTTGGGACCAGCCTTGATCTTAGGGGAGGAGTGTAGGAGGCAGGAGAGCTACCAAGAGGATGGACAAAGATGGAATATCTCTATTTCCAATCTTTTCGGTCCTTAAATACTTTAGGATGATTACATCATTATAGCACACTATGTGTGAACTAGAGAACCATTACATCACCATACTAAGTACCAAATATATGTGAACTAGAGAACCATCATCTCATCAATCACACCGAGTTAACACTCTACTGTAAGTATCTTTGCTTCAACAATATTTTTCTCAAAATTCCCCAATATCTGCATTCCTCTACAGCACTATTGTATCCTTCTCAGAAGAGTCTATGACTAAGATTTTCTTTTGGGTCAAGCTCCTGGCATCAAAAGAAGTCACTCAGATATAACAAGGCTCTGGGAAATAATGTATAAGCCTTTTGATTCCAGAAATGAAATTTTAACAGAAAAACCTGAGCTAAAATTTTATTTGATGTAGAATGAGTACACACACACATATCTTACTCTATAGATGTTATTACAATAAAATGTCAAGAACTTCTGAAATGAGACAAAAATAAAAAGCATTGTCCAGTGGGATCAGTCTGTCAACCTTTATTAAAGACATACTGTATGCCAGGAAATGTGTTAACTACTAGAGAGACAAAAGAAAAAAATCCCGGTTCTCAAGAAACTCACAAACTAATTGGGAAGAATTTTCCAGTAGAAACAACAACCAAAAAAAACAGCTAAAAAATTAGCTGAAAAATGTTTCAGATTTCAAGAAATTTACCGATTTGCCAGGAAAATAAGAAGAATAAATAGGAAGAAAAGTGAAACAACATTACAGGATTATGATAAATTCATGAAAAAGATTGAATGATCAAATGTACAGAGCTGTGTGAATTACTTGGGACAAGCAATAATTTTGGAGTAGGTTTTATTATTTGACAACAATGTTCATGCATGTTTGTTTCTACTGACACTAGACTAGTGCCAAATGATGGGCTTTGATGAGATCTAGGCAGAATGTGCTGGTATCCTCATTATTAATGGCAGAATATTAGATTTATTACTTCTGATTATATTTCAGTGGCTGGTCACATTTTTAATTTTTTCATTTTTAAAGAATGGCTATTGCTTCAAGAAAATGCCAAAAAGTTATGGCTCTTACAGGGCACACTTGAATAAATTGTTAGTGATATCAATGTTGCTGTTGTGGAGATGAACTTACAGGATCATTGAAGTACTTAACAAAACAGATTCAGTCACATTAAATAGTGCAAAGAAAAATGTGGTTGAAAATAAAAACACAAATGCAACAAAATAGCTATTGCTAAAAACAGTCAAATTTATTGGCATAAAATATGCAAAACATTTTTGGAAAGAACTGATAGCTAACAGGGTTGCTATGGATTCCTTAAAAGTACAGCTTCTTAATGAAACAAAGAGAAGAAGAACAGTAAGGACAGGTATATATATACATGTATATACACACACACACACGCACACACACACACATATATATCATGTATATACAAATATATATGTGTATACACACATATGCCAGAGGAAAAATAATGTAAAGCTAGATTATTGACAATTGGGAAATGGTCATATTTACTGAACTCAGTTTTTCACTCAAGGCTGTAGCCTTAATAATGAATTATTAAATGTATTGATATAACAAGAAGCAGAATTGTTATGTAATTACCAAAATTCCCAAATGGAGATAAAACATTGTAAAAGACTTACACCATGCCATGTTTCATGAAAGGTTAAGAAGTTTATCCAAGCTTTAGGTATTAGGACTTTGTTTTTTCCATAAAATGCTTTCTTTACTTTCCAATATTTGCTTCTTTTGTGTAGTACTGCCAATTACTGTTGTATAAGAGAATTCTCCTTTAAATTCACCAAGAGTAAGTTTTTTGAATAGTTCATTTTTAGTTAGTTCTACTTTTGTAGAGATTTTTAAAATTTAAGATCTTATTTGGTTTTGTTAGTTTAGCTATTCCAAATTATTGAAATTCAATTTCTTTTGTGATCTCAGTTTTGCTTGGATGGATAGTAGATTTTTAAAATTCTTTTTTATTTGTCCTATTTTTATTGTAATTTCACTTTTTCCATTTGCTGTTTTGTTGATTTAATTTTTTCATTTTTTTTCTAATTAGGTTGGCTAAAACTTTATTAGTTTTACTAGTCTCTTTAAAGAATCAGATTTTAATTTCATTTCTACAGTTTTGTTTTCTGGTTTATTTTTTAAAATTTAATATTTCCTACCTTGTGTTTATTTTAAATTGTTAGCTTTCCAATTTTTTTTGCACTTAATAGTATTTTATTTTTAGAACATATAAAGATGGTTTTCAACATTTATTTTTGTAAGATTTTGAATTCCAATTTTTTCCTTCTCTTCCTTATCTCCCTTCTCCCTAAGATAGCATCACACACACACACACACACACACACACACACACACACACATGTATGCTATCTATTCTGGCTTTGGGCAGTTTATTAAATAAAGGGCAATTTTCAGAATTACAACAGTAATCACATTTGTTGAAGAAGGATTAAGCAACTTAGGATCATATTTCTTAGTAATTTAGAAATGAAATTTTTTGAGTATTCATGGAGTAGTTTGGAAAAGAAATATGTCAGACATATAGTATAAGTATGTAGGTCCAGACTATAAGGTAATGAACTGCCTGCCTACTTAATCAAATTCCTTACATTTTTAGAAATACCTTGTACAGAATGCATATTTAAATTAAATTTTACATTAAATTTACTACAGTTATACATAAAACAAAAGCTACATCTAACAGAGGAATTAAACACTGTTCAAGACATTTATGTCTACTTAATTTATTATTTTTTTTAAATTGCTTCCCCCTCTAAATATGTAATTAGGAACTTTTTGCCTTCACAGATATAAAAGGCACAAAAATCAATACCTAAATCTAATGGAAAGACATTTTAATTAAAATTATTTGTTTAAAATTATGTTTTTATGTATAATTTGTGTAGCTACAATGGCTAAACAATGATACATAAATTTAGTGGAATATTACTGTATTATAAGGAGTGAAGAAGTCAGAATATCATGTGATGACATATGACAATGAAGCATGAAATAACCCAAAATTTGGAAAACAATATATCTAATGATCACAATGATATAAATGGGAAAAAAGTAAAATTAAATTGACCACTATGCATTTTGAATGCCCAAACTTGGCTTCTTTTTCAAGATCTGAGAAAATGAACCTCCTGTCCTTGGAAGAGAGAGAGGGCTATGCTTTCTTCACATTGCATGTGCTTAATATTGCCTATGTTCTCCATCATGGTTGGTGTGTAAGTTGGTTTTGCCAAATTGCTCTTCCACATCATTCTTTTTAAATTTCTTATAAAAGATAGCTTCCTTTGTAAAGCTATAAGCAGAAATTATGATGTACAAACAAAATATATTGATAAAAAAGAATTTATAAAAAAGAAATCTCTATTGCATAGCCTATTCCCTGTAAGCAGTACCTTTAATGACTGCTATCCACTTTGAGTGTTTCTTATCCTGCCATGGCTTTTATAGACCTTAAATTTAAACTAAAATTCATAACTGAATGTCATCTTTTCTTCTATAGATTAAATATGAATGATTTAACAATTATTCAATGAAATATTTATAAAGTGTTTTGTGCCAGAATTGGTGATTCAGAGTCAAAACAACAGTCCCTGCTTTCAAAGATGTTACTTTCTACTGAGGGAACATGTAGATAGAAAAGCAATTGCAAAATAATGAGAGCAGTAATTGGTCAGGAGATCAAAAACAGGCTTCCCAAAGGAAAGATATATTCTGCCTTGAAGGAAGCTAGGAATTCTGTGAATGGAGAAGAGAATGATGTGAATTCTAGGCAAGGAGGGAAGCTTTTGCAAAGGCATGAAGGAAGAAAAATTGGGGAAATTGCAAATAGCTGGAATGAAACAAGTATGAAGGGGTATAATATAAAATATGTCTGGAAAACTAAGTTGAAACTTTTTATCATATCAAAGAAATAGAAGAAAACTGAAAGCACACCAATTGTGGAATGACCAAATATTGATATGTAAAAATATGAAAATACGATTTCATCATTGTGCTAAGAGATATATGAACCGATATAGAGCAAAGTAAGGATAAATAGGAAAACAATTTATATTATGCTATAATTACACAAAGGAGAACACTGAGGGGCCTCCAAAACTCTGATCAATGTGATAACTAATAATGATTTCAAAAGTCTGATGGTGAAACATGTCTTTGACAATAAGTAATATAATAGGTTTTACATGTACGATCATGTTAAATATATTTCCATATTAGTCAAGCATAAAGAAAAAATCAGAACAAAAGGGAAAATTATGAGAAAGAAAAAACAAAAAGCAAATGTAAAAAAAAGTGAAAATAAGCATGCTTTAATCAGCATTCAAACACCATTGTTCTTTCTCTAGATATCAATGACATTTTCCATCACAGATCTTTTAGAACTCTCTAGGATCACTGTGTTATTGAAGAGTTAATACTGAAAATTATCACACATAAATGATTATCACACAATGTTGCTGTTACTTTGTACAATGTTTGGGCTCTGCTCACTTCACTCAGCATCAGTTCATATAAGTCTTCCCAAGTTTTTATGAAATTTGCCTATTCATCATTATTTATGGAAAAATAGTACTTCATTACATTCATATATCATAGCTTGTTCGGCCATTCCCCAGCTCCTCCATTTCCACTTTGCCAACACAAAAAGACCTGCTATAAATATTTTTGTATACATGGGTCCTTTTCCCATTTTTATGGCCTCTTTGGAGTACAGAATTGGTAAGTACTGCTGAATCAAAAGATATGAATGTTTTCATAGCCCTTTGGACTAAGTTCCAAATTACTCTCCAGAATGGTTGGATCAGTTCACAACTCCATCAAAATAATGCTTTAGTAATTCCTGTTATATCACATCCCCTCTGACATTTACCATTTTCTTTTTTGGTCATATTAGCCAATCTTATAGGTATGAGTGGTACCTTAGAGCAGTTTTAATTTGCATTTCTCTAATCAATAGTCATTTAGAGAATTTTTTCCATATACTGATAGCTTTAATTTCTTCATATAAAAACTGTCTGTTGGCGGAGCCAAGATGGCGGAGAAGACACATGCGACTTTCTAAGCTCTTCTCTTACCCTCTTTATCAATATTATATCGAGCCCTCAAAATACTTATGCCAAGTAAAGAAAGAAGAAACAATACCGGCCGAAGAAAATCTGCAACTTGCCAAAAAAAGGTTGGTTCGGGGCCAGGGGGATCACGGACGGGGAAAAATTAGGTTCCGAGGAGAGCCCCAAACCAAAAGTGAAAGCACAGATCTCAGCAGCAGCCCCAACCGCAGAGGGCTTTTCCTTTGGGCAGTTGTGACCTGCCGGCAGGAACGAGCCCGGGTTATCCAAACGGGAGGGAGCCGGCTTGGGGCCAGAGCTTTCCAGGGCCGATTTGACGGCGAGACGCTGGGCAGAGTTTGCGGCGGTCGCGGTCGTGGTCCGATGTCCGTTCGCAGTCACCGCAAACTCCAGTCCCCAAGAGGCCCGCCCGGGGCAGTGACACTTTCACCCCCTTGTCCTGCCGAGGGCAACCGCTAACCCACTCACCCTACTACGCAGTTTGAAGCCGAGTGCTGAACCACTTCCTGTTGGGGAAGGGAAAACCTCCCCAGAGCACCCCAACCCTCGGAGGGAAATCGGTTTAACTTCCCGCCCAGAGGAAGCGGTAACCCCCTGTTTGGAGACCCACCCCAAGGCTTAAAATGAATAAAAAGATGAAAAGAACGATCGAAGCTTCATGAAAAAAGAGCAGGTCACAAACCTGAAGAGACCCCAAAACCAAAATGCATCAGACTGTCCCCCCTTTACATGATTTTTAGAAGAGACCATTAAAAGTCCCAAAAGAGAGTTAAAGACAAATGGGGAAAGGAAAGAGAAGCCTTTAAAAGAGAGCAACAACTTCCTGAAATACGAATTGAAAAGTAAAAAACTAGGAAGAATTTGGAATTGAAAATAAAGAATTCACTAGAAAGAGGATTTGGAATTGAAAAAGACAAAGAACACTAAGAAAGTAATCTGTGAATTGAAAAGAAAAAATTACTAAAAAAAATTAGTGAAATGGAAAAAATTCCACAGACCAAAACAATACATTTAAAAACCAATTGGACATATACAGAAAGAAGTAAAAATAATGAAGAAAAAATTTTTAAAAATTAGAACTGAACAAATAGAAACTAAATTCATTGAGACAGCAAGAATCAGTCAAGCAAAACCAAAAATTGACAAACTGGAAAAACCATGAATTATTATTTCAAAATGAAAGACGGGAAAATAGATTGGAGAGATAATCGAGGATTATTGGACTTCTGAAAACTTGATGAAAAAAAAGATGATACTTTTCAAGAAATCAAAGAGAACTGCCCAGATGTAATAGAATCGAATAAAAAAATTAAAGAATCACGAAATCTGAAAAGAAACCCCAAAATAAAAACCCCCAAGGAATATTGTGGAAAATTTGAACACGATTAAGGAAAAAATTTTCAACAGCCAAAACCATTTAAATACTGAGGTGCCAAAAAGGATCACCCAAATCTGGCTGCCTCTACATTAAAGGAAAGAAGGGCCTGGAATGATATCTGAAAGGAAAGAACTTGGGATGGAAAGAAAAACACCCAGTAATGAGCATTTTCCCAGGGAAGAAGATACTTTAAAAACAAATGAACCATTTTTTTAAGAAAACCAGAACAAACAAAAAAATTTGATTCCACCATAGAACCGGAATGCAGAAAAGGTAAAAATAACCTTTGGAAATTTCTGTTGTATAAAAAAGAAACATTATAATTTGATTGTACTGATATAACATAAAAAGGGAAGAGATATGGAAAAGGGATGATGGAAAAATGGGGAGGGAAAAAAGAAGGAAACCACATCCCACAAAGAGCAAAGGAAACTTATCAATCTGAGGGAATTTAGAGAGGGGAGGAAATTGTTGGAATCTTTACTCCCATCAGAGTTGGCCAAAGAAAAAATAAACATTTGTTTTGAGAAAATTTCCTCGCCCCATTAAAAACAGGGAAAAAGGAAAGAAAAAAGAAAAGGAAAAGGGAAAAAACCCAAAGGGGGAGGGAGGGAATAAAGAGGGTAAGCATGTGTTCAAGAGGGGTAATAAGTTTAAGGGGAAAGAGGATTGGGGAGGCAAGAAAAGAAAAAACTGGGGTTATTAGGAGGGAAAACAGATTTAGTAATTCTAACGAAATGGAATGGGATGAATTCAAAAGAGGAAGATAGCAGATACAAAAGTCAGAACCCTAAATATGTTGTTTAAAGAAACACATTTAAAGCAGGAATACATAAGAAAGGTAAAGGCTAGCAAATCTATTATGCTTCAGGTGAAGTCAAAAAAGGGGAAGCCATCCTATCTCAGATCCAAAAGAAAAAATTGATCTAATTAAAAGAGATAAGGAAGGAAACTACATCCCGGAAAAACAACGAAGCAAATCAATAAAACATATATGCAATGGTATGGCATCCAACTTCCAAAGGGAAGTTAAGAGGTTGCAAGAAGAAATAGAAAAAAAACTTAATAGTAGGAGATCCAACCTTGACCTCAGAATTAGACAAACAAACCACAAAAACAAATAAGAAAGAAATTAAAGAAGTAAATAGAAATTAGAAAATTAGGTATGGGATCTTGGAAAAATTGAATGAGATAGAAAGGAATAATTTCCTCCAGCATTCATGGAACCATTCAAAAATTGACCATAATAGACATAAAGACCTAAAATTAAAATGCAAGAAAGCAGAAATAGTAAATGCTTTCTTTTTCAGATCATGATGAATAAAACTACATTCAACAAAAAAGTTAGGGGAAATAGACCAAAAAGTAATTGAAACAAAAACTTATCTTAAAGAAATTTAAAAAATTATAGATAAATAATAATTTCAAAGATAATACATTGATGAACATCATACCAAAATTTGGGATGGCCAAAGGGTAATAAGGGGGAATTTTATATCCTTAGAGGCTTTTGAATAAAACAGAGAAAGAAAAGAAATAATTCTTAAACAAAACAAAAAAGACCAAATTAAAACCCCAATCAAATATAAATTGAAATTTAAAATTAAAAGGAGAAATTAAAATATTGAAAGTAAAAAAACATTGAATAATTAATAAAACCAAGAGTTTTCATGAAAAGCCAATAAAATAGATGTTTTGGAAATCGATTAGAAAAAGGAGGGAGGAAAAAAATTTAGTCTTAAAAATGAAAAGGAGAACCTTCCACCAATGAAGAGGAAATTGAGAAATAATAAATTATTTTGCTCAACTTTAGCCAAAAATTTGATAACCAAGGAAATGGATGACTATCCAAAAATATAGACTTCCCAGACTAACAGAGGAGGAAGAATGTTGAATAGTCCCATTTCAGAAAAAGAAAAGAACAAAATAAAAACCCCAAGAAAACCCCAGGACCAGATGGAAAGTGAATTTTACCAAACATTTAAAGAACAATTCCCCAAATTTATATAAATTATTTGAAAAATAGGGGAAAAAGGAGTCCACCAAATTCTTCTATGACAAGAATTTAATTGATATAAACCAGGTAGGCTGAAAACAGGAAAGAAAAAACCAACTCCCCAATGAAATTGATGTAAAACTTTAAATAAATATTACAAAAAGACTACAGAAAATCATCCCAAGATTCATTTTGATCAAGTAGGATTTATACCAGGAATGGGGTGGTTAATATTAGAAAAATAAATAATTGGCCATAAAACCAAATTAAAAAAACCATATGACATCCTTAATAGATGCAGAAAAAGATTTGATAAAATCCAACATCCATTCCATTAAAACACTTATATAGGAATAAATACTTTTCCTTAAAAATAACCAGCATCTATTTAAAACCACGTAACATAATGTAATGAGACAAACGCAACCATTCCAATAAATCGAGGAAACAATGCCCACATCACCGTTACATTTTAATATTGTATTAGAAACACAGCTATAGCAATAAGAGCTGAGAAAAAGATTAAAGGAATAAGAATAGGCAAATGAGGAAGCCAAATTATCACCTTTGCCGTGACATATTATACTTAGAGAACCCCCAGATTCTCAAAAAGTTATTAGAAATAACCACAACTTTTAGAAAGTTTTTATAAAAAAACCCACATAAGTCATCAGCATTCTTATATATCACTAAATCCAAAGCAGAGTTAAAAAGAGAAATCATTTAAAGAACTACTGATAATATAAAAATTTAAATCTATCGCCAAGGGAAAAACGGGGAACTTTATGAGCAAAACAAACCATTTCACACAAATTAAGTCTGATCTAACCAATTGAAAAATATTAAATGCCTGGAAGGGGAAAATAATAAAGATGAAATATTATTTAAACTAATCTATTTATTTAGCGCTTATACCAATCAGATCCCAAAAACATTTTAATGACCTAGAAAAAATAAAAAAAGTTATATGGAAAACAAAAGGTCAAGAATTTCGGAATTAATGAAAAAATCAAAAAAATTTATGTACCAATCTAAAATTATATTATAGAGCAGCAGTTACCAAACCGGTATTGGCTAAGGAATAGAAGGATCAGGGAATAGATTAGTTCAAGGGACAAAATAACAAATATAGAACCAGTCTTTGATAAAACCCAAAGATCCCAGCTTTTGGATAAGAACTTACTGTTTGATAAAAATTGGGAAAATTGAAACAATATGGCAGAAACTAGGCATTGATCCATACTTAACCAGACACCAAGATAACAAAATGGGTTCGACCTAGGAAAAGAATGAAATTATTAAAATTAGAGGAACACAGATAGTTTACCCCCTGTGGAAGGAAGGTTTTATGACCAAATAGAACAGAGATCAATATGATCACAAAAGAAAATTTTGATTATATAAACTGAAAAGTTTTTGAAAACAAACAATGCAGAAAGATTAGAAGGGAAGCAATAAACTGGGAAAATATTTTTACAGTCAAAGGTTCTATAAAGGCCCCATTTAAAATATATAGAGAATTAACTCTAATTTATAAAATCGTTTCTCCAATTGAAAAATGGTCGGATATGAAAGAAATTTGATGAAGAAATTGAAACTATTTCGTCATATGAAAAGATGCTCCAAGTCATTATTAATCAAGAAACAAATTAAGACAACTCTAAGATACACCACACCTTTTGATTTAAGATGAAGGAAAAATAATAGATTTTGAGGGGATGTAAAACCGACATTGATGCATTGTTTGGAGTTGTAAAAATCCAACCATTTTGGAGAGTAGTTTTGAACTATGCTCAAAAAGTTATCAAACTGTGCATACCCTTTGATCCAGAGTGATACTGGGATTATATCCCAAAAGATTATAAAGAAGGGAAAGGGACCCAGTACTAATGTTTGTGAGCCCTTTTTGTAGTGGTAGAAACTGAAACTGTGGATGTCCACATTGAGAATGGCTGAATAAATGTTATGAAAATTATGGAAATTACTGTTCTTAAGAAATGACCCAGGAATTTCAGAAAGGCCTGGGAGACTTACACCAACGATGCTAGCGAAATGATCAGGATCAAATCAAATACTTCAACAATACTAGATGATGACCAGTTCTGATGGATCAGGCCATCCTCAGCAACGATCAACCAAATCATTTCTAATGGAGCAGTAATGAACTGAAACTATGCCCAGAAAATAACCTGGAGAACTAAAACCATTACATTAAATTCCCAACCCTATATTTATGCACACCTGCATTTTTGATTTCTTCACAAGCTAATTGTACAATAATTCAGAGTCTGATTTTTGTACAGCAAATAATGTTTTGGTCATTATATTTATTTGGTATCTAAGTTATATTTTAAATATTTAACATCTACTGGTCATCCTGCCATCTAGGAGGGGGGGGGAAGAGGTGAAAAAATTGAAAAGAGGTTTGGAATTTTAATGCTGTAAAGTTACCATGTTATATCCTTAAATTAAAGGCTATTAAATAAAAAAATAAAATTATATTATAGAGCAGGTTACCAAAACTATTTGGTTTGGCTAAGGAATAATTAGTTGATGTGGGAATGATTAGGTTAAGGGATAAACAGTCAAAAAAATATAGCAACCTAGTCTTTGAAAACCCAGAGATCCCAGTTTTGGATAAGAACTTACTGTTTGATAAAATTTGGGAAAAATTGGAAACTAATATGACAGAAACTAGGGCATTGATCCATACTTAACACCGTACACCAAGATAATCAAAATGGGTTTCAGACCAGGATAAAGAATGAAATTATTTTAAAAATTAGAGGAACACAGGATAGTTTACCCTCGACCTGTGGAAGGGGAAGGTCTTTATGACCAAAGAGAACTAGAGATCTTACTGATAACAAAAAGAAAATTTTGATTATACAAACTGAAAAGTTTTTGTACAAACAAAACTAATGCAGACAAGATTAGAAGGGAAGAAAAACTGGGAAAATATTTTACAGTCAAAGGTTCTTGATAAAGGCCTATTTCCAAAATATATAGAGAATTAACTCTAATTTTAAAACGCCATTCTCCAATTGAAAATGGTCAAAGGATATGAAAGACAATTTCGAAAGGAAATTGAAACTATTTCTATCATATGAAAAGATGCTCCAAGTCATTATTAATCAGAGAAAATGCAAAAAGACAACCTAAGATACTATACACACCTGCGATTGGCTAAGATGACAGGAAAAAAATGATGATTGTTGGAGGGATGGGAAAACTGGGATATTGATGCATTGTTGGTGGAGTTTGGAAGAACCAACCATTTTAATAGTTTAACTATCCAAAAGTTATCAAATTGGCATACCTTGATCCAGCAGGTTACTACTGGGAAATCCCAAAGAGATTATAAAGAAGGGAAAGGGACCTGTATGTGCAAAATGTTTGTGGGCCCTTTTCATAGTGGTTAAAAAACTGGAAACTAAGGATGTCCATCAGTTGGAGAATTGAATAAATTGTGGTATATAAAAGGAATATTACTGTTCTGTAAGAAATGACTAACAGGATAATTTCAGAAAGGCCTGAGAGCTTAAGAACTGATGCTAAGGAAATGAGCAGGACCAGGAGATCATTATATACTTCCAACAATACTATATGATGACCATTTCTGATGGACCAGGCCATCCTGCAAAAGAGATCAACCAAATCATTTCTAAGGAGCAAAATGAACTGAATAGCTATGCCTAGAAAATAACCTGGGAGATGACTAAAAACCATTACATTGAATTTAATCCCTTATTTATGCAACCTGCATTTTTGATTTCTTATAAGCAATTGTACAATATTTTAGAGTCTGATTTTTTTGTAACAAAATAACGTTTTGGTCATGTATACTTATTGTGTATCTAATTTATATTTTAATATATTTAAATCTACGGCATCCTGCCATCAGGGAGGGGGGGGGTAAGAGGAAAATTGAACAAGAGGTTTGGCAATTGTTAATGCTGTAAAGTTACCCATGTATATATCCTGTAAATAAAAGGCTATTAAATAAAAAAAAAAGAAAACTGTCTGTTCATATCTTTTGATAAAGAACGAATAACTTAGAGTCTTATAAGTCTGATTCCATTTTCTATATATTTTAGAATGAGGCCTTTATCAGAAACATTGGCTATAAAAATTGTTTCCCAGCTTTCTGCTTTCCTTCTAGTCTTGGTGGCATTGGTTTTATTTTATAAAACCTTTAAATTTAATATAATCAAAATTACTCATTTTGCATTTCATAATGGTCTCTATTTCTTATTTGGTCATAAATCCTTCCCTTTCCATATATCTGACAGGTACAATCTCTTGTTCTCTTAATTTGCATATACTATTTGTCTTGGTAGGTAGACTCCAAGATATTTTATGTTACTTGTAGTAAAATTTATTTATCTCTTACTACTGGGCTTTGTTAGCAATGGATAAAAATAGATAAAAAATTTTATATTCTGCAACTTTGCTAATATTGTTAATTACTTTGAGCAGATTTTTAGTTGATTCTCCAAGATTCTCTAAAAATGTCATGATGCCACCTGCAAAGAGTGATAAGTTTGTTTCCTCAATGCCTATTCTAATTCCTTCAATTTTATTTTCTTCTGTTTTTTCTAAAGCTATATTTCTAGTACTGTATCGAATAGTAGTGGGCATCCTTGCTTTATCCCTAGGATTTTCACTTATTCCCTTTACATACAATGTTTGTTGATAGTTTTGGATAAATCTCGATTATCATTTATAGGAAAACTCATAGTTATTCTCTCTAGTTTTTTTTTTTAAGAATTGGAATGGGTGCTGTATTTTGTCAAAAGATTTTTGAAATAATCATATGATTTTTGTTAGTTTTGCTATTGATATAGTCAATTATGCTGATGGTTTTCCTGATATTGAAGGGGCCCTCTATTCTTTGTGTAAATTCCACCTGGGAATAGTGTATTATCCTGATGATAAATTGCTGTAATCTCTTTCCTAATATTTTATTTATTTATTTTGCATCAATATTCATTAAGGAGATTGGTCTTTAATTTTCTTTCTCTGTTTTAGCTCTTCCTAGTTTAAGTATCAGCACCATATTTGTGTAATAAAAAGAATTTCATATGACTGCTCATATTTTTTCAAATAATAAATATAGCATTGGAATTAATCTTTCTTTAGATTTTTTTTTGTAGAATTTACTTGTAAATCCATTTGGTTCTGGAGATTTTTCCCAGGGAGTTCATTCATAACTTGTTCAAATTATTTTTCTAAATTAGAGTTATTTAAATATGTTATTACCCCTTTTGTTAATCTGAGCAATTTATATTTTTGTAAATATTCATTCATTTTACGTAAATTATCAGATTTATTGGGACATAGCTGGGCAAAATAGGTGCTAATTATTATTTTAATTTTTTCTTTATTGGTGAGAAAATGATAAAATGTTGGAGGGGATGTGGAAGAATTGATGAACTGTTATAATAATTTTGGAAAGCAGTCTGGAATTATGCCCAAAGAGTTATAAAATTTTTTATATTCTTTGACCCAGCAGTGCTACTATTAGGTCTGTTTTCCAAGGTGATTAGGAAACAAAACCAAAAGAAGTATATATTATAAAATATTTGTAGCATCTTTCTTTATGGTAGCAAAGAACTAGGAATTGAGGGGATGCCCAATCAAGTGGTAAATTACTGAATAAATTCTGATATATGATTGTGATTCAATCTATGCTGTTAGAAATGATAAGCAGATTGATTTTAGAAAAAGAAATATGGGAACACTTACATGACTTAATGAAAAGTGAAACAAGTAGAACCAAGAGAACACTGTATAATTAGCACCATTTGAAGCACAATGGGCTTTTAAAAAGCTTGGCAGGTTCATTATAATTACTTGGTATCATCTTTAAATAAGACCTTGATTTATAATCAAGGAATATATAATCTTTATAATGCCTTCTTTTTTCTCTCACAAAAAACAAAACAAAATAAAAAAACAATTGAAAAGTGTGTGTGTGTGTGTGTGTGTGTGTGTGTGTGTGTATGTGTGTGTGTGTGTGTGTGTGTGTTGTGGTGATGAAGGAAACCTAAGAGTCGTATTCCTTGCAGGAGCATGATGTTCCATGGAGTAGAAACCAAACTTAGCTGCTGGTAGAAAATAGTTATCTGGAGAGTTCAAAGTTTTTTATAAAGGAAAACTTTGAAAAGTTCAGTCCTCTGTCATCTAACCCATTATTTATTATTTTAAAAAGCCAGGACAATTATTTTTTTGTCCTGTGCAGTTTTAATTTATATTTCTTGAAATATATTTCTGAAAAAAAACCCAAAAAACAAAAAACTATCAGGCTATAAAAAGTCTGTTGTATTGATTACCCTTTAGACTCAAATGAAAGTCATTTAATGAGAAATACTATTTCTAATTATTATTATTATGGATAATTTCTATATTTGTTAATAATTATCACATGTTGTTACATATAATATATAATAGTCCCAGCCCAAATTTCAATGGCTTATTGCTTGGGTTTTGATAGTTTAGAATGAGTATAAAATAGCCACTCTTTTTCTTCATCCCAGACACTCTGAAGGACTTCCTTTTTTAGATAGATATTTTTGTGGTGGTAAATTGGACTATCTTTTGTCTCATTTTTTACCTAGTCTTTAGTCATTGAATTCATATTGCTTCAAATAAACTTAAACCAGGGAAAGACTTTAATTTAGAAAGGTCAAAATGACCCACCACATTTTGGGCATAATCAGTTAACTTTGCTCTTGCCATCTGACTTCAATGACTCTGGAGGAGAAAGTGAGGCTAAAGACTGTGCAGCTCTACTTTGTTCAAATCCAATTCACTCTGAAGTCAAGACTTCACTTTCATGACGTCATTAAATCCTCTGAGAATGAATAACAACAACAATAATTAGAAGAAAGAGGTAATTGAGTAAAACCAAGAAAAAGGCCAAGTCATGTGTAGACTCTGGGTCACTCAGATTTGTTGGGTGCCTGAGACAATGCAAGTCACTGTTCCAGTGAGTGACTGACCAAACACATTTTGGATCAAGATAAGGGTTGCTGGGTTAGGACTTAGTAAATTTTCTTTCTTAATTGTTCAGAGACTCACAAGTTCCTTATTTTATTTCTATATTAAAACTGAACCTAAGGAGTAGGAGCTTTAGAATCATGCCTACAACATAGTTATGGGGGAAAATGTCTTGGTATCAGATTTCTCTGATAAGGATTTGGTAATAAAATAGATAGATAGACAATTTATAATAAACAACATATGAAAAATATAAATATTATATAAACAATTCACATACATAGGTAGATAATCTATCTAAATTCATATCTCTATTTAGCTAAAACTCCTATATACACAAATCATATAGCAGAACTTTTTTTTATGCAAAGTAAAGAATTGGAGGCTACAGAAACAGGTCAATGTCCATTGATTGGAGAATGGCTAAAAAAGAACAGTTACAATATAATCAAAGGTGAATGTTGCAAAATTCAAAGAATACATAAGATTCCAAAGAAAAAATCTGAGAAGATACCCCTTTCTATTCTTTTGCAGAGGCGGGAGGTCCCTGGATGAGGTATATTGCTTATATTTTCAAGCTTTTCCCATGCATCAGTAAGTTTTGCTGATTTTACTCTAGTTTTCTTTTTTTCTTGAAAATATTTGTTACATTGGTTTGACTCTTAGGAAGGAAAAATGGGAGCAATATTGGGAGAAATTGTGTATATCAAAAGATGTCAACAATTTTATTTTAAATTATAAATTAATAATTTATTATAATTATATTATATTTTTACATATAATATAATTATAATAAATTAATAAAAATAAATTAATATTTATTATATAAAGATGCTTTTTCAAAGGGCCAGATTTAAATAATAAAAACCTACAGGCTATGATGAAATCTAGAATTTTAAAAAAATGGACTGATTATTAAATTGATAAAATATTTCAAGATAAATTGTGAACTCAAGGCCAATTTATATGAAATAAGTGAATTTAATAAAAAGAACAAATATGCATATTAAGCAATTTAAAACATACAAAACATAATGTTTATAGTGGAAGTTACATTTATTTTTTAAGAGGAATTAAACTGCCTGCAGTAGCGTGGAAAATTTATTTATTGCTGATTTAAGATACATATATACATGCACACACATATATAAACAAAAAAGTATAAAAATTTGTCCAAGTTCAGCAAATATAAATAGCAATCATACTTCCTTTTCTGATCACGAGAGAATACAATAATAATTAGGCATATCATGAAACGTTAATGTTAATCTATGTAGGAATTGATTATAAGTCAATATTATTTAAGAACTTTGTTTCATGTTACTAAAAAAATAGGAACACTGGTTTTTATGTTCCCTGTCACTAAATAAAGCCTCTGTCATTTTAGTCAAAGCTTATGTCTTGTTCACAGAAGTACTTAATATAAAATAAAACAGAAAGAAATAATTTTAAAATAATGTATTTTTTGAGTTTTAAAAGTATTCAAAATGTTTAATGTGTCCAAAATTACAGAAACAATTAAAATTCTGAAGCATATTCTAATCCAGACTTTAAAGAGGGAGAGAAATTATAGTTGGAAATTTATAGATATCTACCTGCCATCCTTCTCGGATCTTCTGATTGAAGATTCCATATTCATATCGGATACCATATCCATAGGCTGCAAGTCCAAGTGTTGCCATAGAGTCTAAGAAACAGGCTGGTATATAAGAAACACAAAATACATTCATTTATATTTAAATATATATTTTATTTTTTCCAATTACACATAAAAACAATGTTTAATATTCATTACAATTTTTTTGAGTTTTAAAGTTTTTTCCTTTCCTCCCTTCCTTCTACAGACAGAAAGGAATTTGACATATTTTAATGATATATTAATTTAATCTGACATTCTTAAAAATTTTCTAAAATACAAATTCTGTAAAAATTATTTCCATGGAAGGTGAAACAACATATTCAAACACACTGGCAATTGAACAGTAGTTATTTTAACATTAACCATTACCCTCAAATTATAAGTTTCTTGAAAAGGATATTATTCAAGAATAAAATTTACTGCTCTCTCACTTCTGTGAATATTTACTACACACATTAATGTAAGCAAAACATTGTTGTCTTTCTTTTAAAAAATAAGAGAATAATACTAAAATTTTTGGGCTCTAAATTCTACAATATGAACTTTTAAAGTTTTTAATAGCTTTTTATTTTAAAAATATATTAAAGGTAGTTTTCTACATTCACCCTTGCAAAACCTTGTATTCCAAATTTTTCTCCTTCCCTCTCTCTTACTATCTTCCCCTAGATAGCAAGTAATCGAGTATGGGTTAAACATGTGCATTTCTTCTAAACATTTCCATATTTATCATGCTGCACAAGAAAAACCAGATCAAAAAGGAAAAAAGTGAGAAAGAAAAAAATCAATCAAGCAAACAACAACAAAAAGGTGAAAATACTATGTTGTGATCTACATTTAGTATTCATAGTCCTCTCTCTGGATGCAGATGGCTCTATCACAAGTTTATTGGAATTGGTCTGAATCACCTCATTTTTGAAAAGAGGCAGATCCATCATACTGTATGAACTTTTGATCAACTCTACAGACTACTTTCATTCTATGTAAAATCCTGACCAACTTTCAAGAAATTCAAATTTGAGCAAAATTCCTCTTGTAATGTGTAGATAAAAATCACGTAATTTTGAAATTACTTGTTGATTGGTAAGAGCTGTGATTTGTCTTTAGTGAAAATGGTGGTGAGACATTTTTGATTCATTCTCATAAATAAATAATGAACTATTTGGCAAAATTAATTATAATCCTACAGGGGGAAAAATGAGCATTTAATGAATTAGCAAATTTCCAAGATTCTTGATGAAAGGCTAGAATGGAATAAACACTTTGAAATGATAGAGGATTTTTAAAAAACTACATATGTTTTTTAAACTGGAAAGTTCTATATGGTAACAAATTGTTCAGTAATTTCAATAAATATTTATTAAGTACCTATTATGTGTCAGATACTGTGCTAAGTGCTAGGGACACAAATAAAAAGAAAGAGTGTTCCTGTTCTCAAGGAACTTTCAATCTTTTGGAAGAGGACAAGAGAAAAAGGAAGCTGAAAGCAGGGATAGGGAGATACCAGGGATTACTCAATGGAGGAAGGGCAGCTTCTTATATAGAGCTGAAATTATGCAGAGCTGGAGATGGGAAGTGGTATTAGGTGGAAGTCCAATTTCTGCCCTTTATAAAATGAAGACATTGTGAGGAGTTTAGTGCTCCACCCTCCAATCAGAGAGGAGAGGAGGCTGAAGGAGGCAGGAAAAGTTTTGCATAGCCAAGGTTTGAATTAGCAACATCATGATGGTATAAAAGTGAACATCTTAAAGCAGAGATACAGATGTGAAGTGTAATGACAAGACAAAGGAGGAGGACAAGAAAATAAGTCTCAGAATATTAATGTCTTCAATGGTCATGAAGAAATGTAAGTGAGATAGTCAGAAGTGGCTTTGTTCTGCTTTGATGGTCTTATGAGAAAACATAAATGATAAGTAAACCATTAGAGAGGAAAGAAGGAAAGTGAGTAATTTCATCCTCTCACTTAATAGGGCTACATAAAATGAAGAGTTTTCAAATATAAAGGAAAGTTGGGGGAACAGGGAAGCCATCATGCTGTCATCAGCAAACATTTATCTCCTCTTCATGTTCTTCTTGTGATTTTGCTATCTCTTGCCTTATTGCTATTGCTAACATATTTAGTACTACAACAAATATAGTTATATATTTATATAGTTATAATATATAGTTATATATAACAAAAGGGGATAAAAACATTTGTGCTTTAATCCTATATTTATTGGAAAAGCTTCCAGTGTATCTCAATTGCCTATGATATTTGTTTTTGATTTTACATTGTATTTTTTTTGTAAAAATGTTTTATATATATTTATACATACATATAGACACACATAATTAATTGAATATTTTTAAAAAATTCATCTATGCTTATATTTTATAGAATTTTAGTGTAAATATGAGTTTTACTTTGTCAAATTTTCTACGTTAGTTCAGATGATTTGAGAGTTTTTGTTATTAATAATTGGCTGTTTTCTAACACTGATCATTCTCACAGCCTTGATATGAATACAAATTGATCACAATGAATAACTAGATGAAGTCTTGTAATATGTCTGGTATTTTCAAAAATACAAAAATACACAAAGTAACAGAATGCCAATTAGTAATGCTAAGTAACACAATCTCAGAAAGGAAAATGAAAATAGATATAAAAGAATTACCAAATAAATAAAAATTATTTAGTCTTGATGGATTTATATAAGAATTCTATTAGACTACTAAAGGATAATTAGTGCAAACTTCAGGGAAAGGAGCTAAGATAGTTAAAGTAAAAGAAGCACTCAGCCAAGTTCTCCCAATATTCCCCTCCAAACAACTTTTAAAAAATGCTTCAAATACAGTTCTGGAGTGGCAGAACCAGGAGTGGTGACAGAAATAGCAGTCTGGGGAGCTCTCATGTCCCCATGATAAAGGGACTTGTCAACAGTTCATAAAAAGATAAATGTCATGGGTCTCCTGTGCTAGTGCTGTATTTAGGATGTGTTGGTGTTTCTTTTTCCAAAACACAGCCAGGTGATAAAGCGTTCAGATATTTTATTGTGTCCTTCAATATAGCCCGGTTAGCCCAGAGGCCTATCTCTCCACTTGGTTCTAAGAGCTCTGCTTGGTTCTAAGAGCTCCGCCCAAATGTATCCAAATCCAAAGGTTTGTCCTTTAGACTCCATCCAGCACCAAGGTAGAAGATACAATGAATCTCTCTTACCTCAAGATAGGGCTTGTAGGCTTTCTTCCAGAGTGCTCGGACTCCAGGGAATGCTCCCAAGTAACTCTTTCAAATAAACTCTCCTAAGCTCTAAGAGCTTCCTGTATATATATGATCTCCCAAAGGTTAACTCTGCCTTCTGGAGGGAGAGGGATTCTGGGTTATCTCCCAGACTGCTCTCTGGCCATAAGAGAGGTGTGAATTCGAATATCTCATATTAAGCCATTCTAAGCCCTGAAATCTCCCAAACTTGTGAACTCCATTGAGTACTTAGATACTTATGAGCTCTCTAAAGGTATGAACACAAGCATTGTTTCCATCAGTTGTACTTATTACCTTGCTTCAAGTTCTGGCCCAAAATATCTCCTTCTAAGATCAAATCAATCATATTGAACCATGCCAAATTAGATAATTATTGTCTCTATCAACTCCAATGTCTTAACATTTTGTAAAGATTCCAACAAGGATGGGATGCTACTTAGCAGCTCTATTCCTTATACACTCTTTTGGGTAACAGCTCAAGCACAGGGAAGAGTCCTTCAGTAAAGAGGAAGCAGGGACCCTGAAGAACATTATCAGTTGTGATCCTGAGGAATCAATGGCCCTTAATGGGTAATGAACAGAGTGCAATCCAAGAGAAGAGCCATATATAGTTTTCCTCAGATCATTCCATTTTGGAAACACTGAAAACTTCCAGCCCCCTAGAAAAAACTCTAAAAACAATAGGTAAAAAAACCTGAAGTTTGGAACTGTGTCATAAATATGGTTCTGATATCCAACACATGCAGAATAAAAACAGGAAAAAAAAAACCATGGGCCAATTTTCTTAAGGCATATCAATGCAAAAATTTTAAGTAATATATTATCAAGGAGAAAATACCAATATACACAAAGATCATAAACTATGACCAGGTGGGATTTATACCAGGAATTTACAGCTGATTCATTATTAGAAAAACTTTAAGCTGCTTGATGTATTTGATCATATCAATAACAAAACAACAAAAATCATATGATTACCTTAATAGATAAAGAAATATTTTGACAAAATGTGACTCATTCCTACTAAAAATATTAGAAATAGGAATAAATGGGATTTTTTCTTGAAATTATAAGTAGTATCAAGTGAAAATAAAGAACAAGAATTATCTGTAATTGGGATAAATTTGAAGCCTTCCCAAAAAGGTCAGGCAAAGATATTTATTATCACTGTTGTATTGTTCTAGAAATGCTAGCTATAGAGGAAAAAAAGAAATTGAAAAAATAAAAATATTTGAAAAAATTTTTCAAAAAAATTTAAAAAATAAAAATAGTTTTTTTTCACAAACAAAATTAATGCAAAAAAAAATTGGAGGAAAAAAATAGGGAAAAATTGCAGTAAATTTCTCTGATAAAAGCCTGATTTCTTAAGCCTGATTTCTTTCTTGATTTTGAATTCCAAAAGTGCTTTTTACTAGAAATAGAAAAAAGAAACAGCTGAGAACTTAACAAATAAATCATAAACTTCCTAAAAATCTCAAATAATACATATCAATTTCTATAAAGTTAAAATATAAGAAATCAATTTGAATGTTGAATCAAATAACTTAACACAAAATTCTCCTATATTATCTCATAATCATCCTTAGTTTTATTATGTAATAAATTAAGTATCCATTTTCTTTTTTTCTTAAATTAATTTTTTTCTCAATAGTATTTTATTTTTCTAAATACATAAAAATATAGCTTCATTTTTGTAAGATTTGTGTTCCAAATTTTTCTTCTTTCCCTTAATTTCCCTCTCCCTAAGATAGCAAGCAATCTAATATAGGCTAAAAATGTGCAATAAAGGTTTCATTTCTTAAATACATCAGGAACTGATCCAAATTTATAAAAATATTAGCTATTCCCCAGTGGTTAAAGAATATGAACAGGCAATCTGTAGAAGAAGAAATTAAAGCTATTAATAGTCACATGAAAAAAATACTCTAAATTATTATTGGTCAGAGAAAGGTGAATTAAAACAACTGTGAGATTACTTTATACGTATCGGATTAGCTAACATAGAGAGAAAAAAAAATGACAAATCCTGGAGGGAATGTGGAAAAATTGGGATCCCAATGCACTGCTGGTGGGGTTGTAAACAGATCCAACCATTTTGTAGAATAATTTGATACTTGTCCCAAAGGACAATAAAATTGCATATTCTTTAATTCAGAAATACCATCAATAAGTCTGCATCTCATAGATAAAAGAAAAGGAGAAAGAATCTATTCATAAAATATATATAGTGTTATGTTGTAAGAAATGATACGGGGGACACTTTCAGGAAAATTTGGAAGGACTAATATTAACTAATGCAAAATGAAGTGAACAGAACCAGGAGAACATTGTACACAATAATAGCAATATTGTAAGGATGATCAACTGTGAAAAATTTAGCTACTCTGATCAAGACAATAATCCAAGACAATACCAAAGGACAAATGATTAAAAGTGCTATCTGCCTCCAGAGAAAGAATTGATAAACTCTGAGTGTAGCTTGAAGTATACTTTTAGAATTTTCTTTTTTTCATGATTTAATTTATTTGCAGCATAGAATATATATATATATTATATATATAAATATAAATTTGGATGTCTTCACATTTATAACTGATATCATATTGCTTGTCTTCTTAATGGATGGGGGAATGTTAGGAAGGAAAGTATTTGAAACTCAAAATTTTTAAAAATTAATTTTGCAAATTTTTATATGAACCTGTAAGATAGTTAACAAAGTAAACAAAATATATTTTCAAAGGAATTACCAAAAGACATATAAAATTATTTGCAAAAACTGAGAAAGAAAGCACTCTATCAGTAGACTTTTATGAAGTAAAAATTTCTTAATTCTTAAGCCAAGAAAGGATAAATCACAGGAGAAAATAGACTAAAATAACAGATAAATATAAGAAAATGTCAAATAAAAATTTTAAAGTATATTTCTGCCAAGCCAACTATAACAATTTATTCATTATGATTACAGTGGATTGGAGTCTTAAGGCTACAAGAATTAGTCAACATTAGGAAAGCAATTAATGTATTTCTTTTTAACAATATGGTCCAAAACCATATAATTATCTGAAGAGGTGCTGAAAATAAAATCTGATAAATAAAGCATTCCTTATGCTAAAAAATCCTACAATATTAAAGATACATAATGTTTTTTTCTTGCAATATATATCTAAAATTAATAACAAGCATCACATTCAATGGGGATACAATTGAATATTTTTCCAAAACAAGGAGGTCCACTGTGCCCATTATTACTTTATATAGTACTAGGAAACATTTGCAATAGAAATAAGACAAGAAAAAGAAATTAAAGGCACAACGCTAGATAAAGAATTGACGTAACTATCCCTATTTGTTGATGATATGATGGCTTATTTGGAGAATCCTTGGGGAAATAGCAAAGATAGTGAGATAATCAGTGAAGTTGTAGGCTACAGAATAAATCCTTAAAAATGAAGTGTATTTTTAATAAGAAAATAACAAAATCTAACTAGCAATAATAGCAATGGAAATTCTCTTTCAAGTAATTACAAAATGTAATATTTGGGACCAACCAATCAAAGCACATAAAAGGCTTTATATGGATTCATTTATAAGTGTTTTTTAAAGAAAAAAATCTTAAAAATAATATTTACTTTCATAACTAGGCTATGTCAATATAATAAAAATACTGTGACAGCAATCACAGTAGCAACAGCTTTGGGAACTCTTAGCCCAGAGATCAGACAATGGATTAGAAAGAGTTTACAGAAAATCTTGCTGGTACTGGGTGAAGTTGGTATTGACTGGCAACTCTGTTGCCCATAAGCAATAATAGGTCACAATCCCAGGACTGAGAAAAGCACTTATTGTGAAGTTCTTGTTCCAAAATTGCAACCAGCTGATACAAGTTGAGATCTTTTATTGTGTCCTTCAATATAGCCCAGTTAGCTTAGAGGCCTATCTCTCTGCAAAGCTCTTGCAGCTTTATCCTTGGCTTCTGCCTCTGCTTTCTTCAGCCTCCAGCCAGCACCAAGATGGAAGATGCAATGAAATCTCTCTTGCCTCGAAGATAGGGTTTGTGGGCTTCCTTCCAGAGTGCTCCTCTCTGACCCCAGTCAATGTTCTGGAGAAATTCTTTCCAGAGTGCTCCTCTCCGACCTCTGGGAATGTTCCCAAGAAACTCTCCCAAACTCTAAGAGCTTCCTGTATATATGATCTCCCAAAGGTTAACTCCTCCTTCTGGAGAGAGAGGGATTCTGGGTTATCTCCCAGAGTGCTCTCTGGCCTTAAGGGAGGTGTGAATTAGGATATCCCATACTAAGCCATACTAAGCCCTGAAATCTCCCAAACATGTGAATTCCATTGAGTACTTAGATACTTATGAGCTCTCTAAAGGTGTGAACACAAGCATGACTTCTATCAGTTGTACTTAATACCTTGTTTCAAGTTCTGGCCCAAAATATCTCCTTCTAAGATCAAATAAATTATATTGAACCATGCCAAATTAGATAATTATTGTCTCTATCAACTCCAATGTCTTAACACTTTGTAAAGATTCCAACACTTATTATCATTCAGAAGGGAGCTGGGGTCTAAGGGAGCTGGGGTCTTGGTCACAGTTCCAGAGCCACGGGGAGTACTTGTGACTGCAAGAGAACAATGGTCCTTCCGGGATAAAGACCAGAGTACAGATTAGTAGAACAGTGGCTAATTTTCTCCCACAATAACATCACTTTGGGAGTACTGAAAACTTGCAGGCCTCCAGAACTAGTTCAAAAAGAGAAGCAACAAAAAGCCTATCCTGGCACAATACCAGCCCATCCCTAGATGAGCAGAGATGAAATTTAACATAAAATTCAAAGTCGATAAATAGGACTGGGCAATTGAGCAAAGAGCAGCAATAAAAATTTGACCATAAAATAGCTACTATGTTGGTAGGAAAAACCAAGATTTAAACTCAGATAACAACAACACTGTGGAAACAATTACAAACAAAACCTCAAAGAAAAATGCTAATTGCACAAAGGTCAACAAAAATTCCTGGAAGAAATGAAAGAAATAAGAATATTGGGTAAAATTTAGGAAAAGGAATGAGAATGATGCAAGAAAATTATGAAAAGAGAATTAACAACTTGTTTAAAGAGGCAAAAAAAAATACTTACTAAAATGTCATCTTAAAATTGGCCTAACTTTAAAATTGTCCTACTTATAAAAGTGGTACAACAAATTGAAGAAAAAGCTTCTTTCAAAGCATAATAGGCCAAATGAAAAAGAAGATATAAAATTCACTAAAGGAAATATTTCCTTTAGAATTGGGGAGTAAGAAGCTAATGATTATATGAGATATCAAGAAAAAATAAAACAAAGTTCAAAAGAATGAAAAAAAAACTCATGAAATATTTCATTGAAAAAACAATTGACCTGTTAAATAAATTGAGGAAAGATAATTTAAGCATTATTGGACTTCCTCAAAAAAGAACCTAGATATTACCTTTCTAGAAATTATAAAGAAAAACTGCTCCTGATATCTTAGAACTTAGAGGTTAAATAGAAATTAAAAGACTCCTCTGTCTACTTCCTGGAAAAATAAACAAAATGAAAATTTTAGCAGGAAAAAGTTAGCAAAATTCTAGAGCTCCCAGGTCAAGGAGAAAATATTGCAAGCAGCTAGAAAGAAATAATTCAAATATTGTGAAACCACTTTTGGATCACACAAGATAATGCAGACAAAGGAGCTAGGATTACAACCAAGCCTAACCTACTGAGCAAACCTCAGTATAATCAATTGGGGGGAGATGGACAATTAGTGAAATGGAGGACTTTCAAGAATGCCTAATGAAAAGATAACAGCAGAATAGAAAAATTTGACATTAAAACACTAGACTCAAGAGAAGAATAAAAAGATCAACAGAAAGAGTAATCTAAGGAAATCTATGGAGCTTTTATAGTGGAGGGAAAAATGAGGTGATAGCAATATTTGAATCTCACTGTTACTGGAATTAGTTCAAAGAAGGAAAAATACACACAGTAGTTGGGTATAGAAATCTATCTTACCCAACAGAAGATAGGAGGGGAAGATAGGGAAGGTTTCTGGGGGAGGTTTTCTGGAGGCAGCCTTAATTTCAGTTAAAAGTAAATAATCACTCCAAACGCAGCCAGGTGCTAAAAATTCAGATCTTTTATTTCTTATCTCTTTCCTTGGGCCTGGTTAGCTCAGTTCCAAGAGCTCTTGCAGATTGTCCCTTGCTTCTGCCTCTGCTTTCTTCAGCCTCCAGTCAGCACCTCCTTGCCTGGGGATGGGCAACTTTCTGGAGAGCCTTTCAGACCAGCATTGGTCTCAGTGGGGGAAGTGTAGGAGCCCAGCCACCACAGTTGTGTGAGATGAAGTGAATCTGGTTGCGCCTCCAAGAGAGGGCTTCTTCTGAACTGACTTGATGCTTCCCTCTCAATGTTTTCAGCTCAATTCTCAAGAGAGCCTCTGTCTGTTTCTTATATATGATCTCTTCTGAGACAGTGGGATTGTGGGTTTCTCCCAGAGTGTTCTCTGGCCCTGAGAGTTTCAAGGGAGATGCGAATTCGGATATCTCATACTAAACCTGAAATCTCCCAAATGTGTGAACTCCAATGAGTACTTAAATACTTCTTGCTTATATGAGCTCTCTAAATGTGTGAACACAAGCATTGTTTCTATCAGTTGTACTTAGTACCTTGTTTCAAGTTCTAGCCCATAACATCTCCTCATAGGATCAGATCAATCATACTGAACCATGCTGAATTAGATAATTATTGTCTCTATCAACTCTAATGACTTAACACTGTAAAGATTCCAACAGGAAGTGGTTGATAGGGGCTTTGGAGTAGGCAGTGATCAGGAGAAGACTGATTTTTGAAGTGGGACAGGATAAAAAAAGAAAGGGGAAAATGGGAAAACTGGAATAGAGGGAAATTCATTTAGAGATCATAACTGTGAATGTGAACAGAATAAATTAAATATTCCTAAATAGGAAGATGATTGGTTGTTTTTCATTCTCAAAGATGACCAAAATGACTTCACTATGTTAGAGTCTAGTTAGTGTGTTTGATTATGTATGATCTGACCAATATGAGTTAGGAATGCTCTGCCACAGTTTGGACACAAATGGTCTCTATGAACATTTGGGGTGGATCCTCTAGCTTTGCTCTTCTTACATTTCTTTTGAGCTAATTTAATAATGCTTTGTTTATAGAACACAGCACCTCTGAGAGGGCATGCCATGGTGGGGGGTCTTGTGCCAATGTTTCCCATGTTATACATCCAATTCTAAAATTCTTGAGAGAAAAAGCTTGTATCACTTTTTCTTACCACTAGTCCTATGAGGCCTTGCCCTGTGTGAGTTCTTCATAAAATAGTCTTTTTCACAATCATACACTTGGCATTTGAATTTTGTGATAAGCCAGTGTAGTTGTGCTCTCTGCAGTAGAGTTTGAATGCTTTGCAGTTTAGTTGGAGAAGGGACCTCAGGATCTGGTATGTTGTACTGCCTAGTGATTTTCAGCATCTTTCTAAGACAATTCAAATGGAAGTGATTCAATTTCCTGGCATGGCACTGATACATGGTCCAGGTCTCATAGGTATACAACAATAACATCAGCACAATGACTGTAGAGCTTCAATTTGGTAGTTAGTCTAATAACTGCCCTCTCCCACACTTTCCTTTGAAGCTTACAAACACTGAGCTACCTCTGGCAATGTATGTATTGACCTCATTGTCAATGTGTACATTCCTAGAGAATAGAAGAACAATATCATTTTTAAAATAGTTAGAAGGCATCTACATAGATAAAGGGCATAGATATGAATTCATTATATTAGAATGAGCTCCAAAATAAGAATGTAGGAGTGAGAAAGAGGGATGTATTGGGAAGAGGAAAAAGGGAGAGGTAGAATGGGACAAAATTTTCTCACATAAAAGAAGCACAGAAGGAAGAATTTTTATAGTGTAGAGGAACATGAGGTAATAGTGAAAGGCAGTACTTGAATCTAACTATTTACACAGAAAAAATGCTCTTAATCATTACTGACTAGAGAAATGAAAATCAAAACAATCCCATTATATCAACTAGCACCTATCAGAAATAACAAATGTTGGACAGAAAGAGGGAAACCAGGTACAACAATAAACTGTTGGTGGAGTAGAAGACTGGTCCAAATATTCTGCACAACCACCTGGAATTATGTCCAGAGGGTTTTAAAAGTTTATCTAAATATACAAATATATTTTTAATAGTGGCAAAATATTAGAAATTAAGGAGATGCTCTTCAATTGAGGAATGACTGAACAAGTTGTGGCATATGATTCTGGTATATGAAATGATGAAGCGGGGATAGTTTAAGAAAAAAATTGGCAAGATTTATTTGAAATGAAGTGAAAAATATCAGATTATCATGTATAGTAATAGTAATGTTATACTGATGATCAACTGTGAAACTTAGTTAATCTAATTAACATACTGATTTGAGACAATTCCAAAGGACTCCTGATGATAAAATGCTACCCACCTATAAAGAGAAAACTGATGAATTCGGAATGCAAACCGAAGTATAATTTTCTCACTTTCTTTATTTTTCTTGCATTTTTATGATATGATTAAAAAGGAAATATGTTTTGTATAATTTTTAAAGTGTGGTGATATCAGAAAAAAGACATCAATTAATTTTTAATTATTTTTTTAAATGTAGGTATGATAGTCAATATTTATTAAAAGGAGTGGACAGCCAATTTAAAGTTAATAAAATGTACACAAATGTTTAAGTAAAATATTTATTATTGACAATTTCAAAACCCCAACATGTTAAGTTTCTAGATAAAATAAAATTACTTAAAATAAACAAACTAATTTCCTAACTCTAAATAAATAATGGTGAAAAGATTTTGACCTAAAAAAAGGCCCTTTTAATAAAACAACTAAGTATATATGTAGGATATTGTTAACAGGGTTTTTAAAGCCATATCTTTTTGTTCAAGTTTTCTTCTTCAATGTTTATTATTGAGAATTGTGTTTCATTGTACTAAATTCGGGCACATTTAACCAAGTTTAAAGTTTTACTTTGCCTAAAGGTGAGTAAACTAGTTTCTTCACCATTCTTCACCATTGCATAGAATTCATTTATAAAGGTAGCAACATTCCAATTTCACAAGCTGCTATAAAGATTTGATGTCAAATCTCCATCAACTGTCACTTACCAGCAAGCCTCCCAAGACCTCCATTACCGAGCCCAGCATCTTCTTCAATTTCTTCTAGCTCCTCTATATCTAATCCAAGCTGAAAAGGAAGGAAACATGAGATTGGTTACTGCTTCAAATGCAATGTCATATCTGAGATAGGAACCACAAACACATTCAATGCTAAGCCAAAAAACAACTTGAGCACTTTCCTTTACCATTGAAATCTCAGGCCACTTCAGACACAAACATCATTATGATATGGAAGTCTTTATAAGCCCAGGACAAGTCTGACATTTGTCTGGTCTATATAATCAAGAAAGTTATGAAAAAGTATGAAGTAACACAACTGTTAGCTTCTCATAACCACTTCATATTTAAGGAGCCTACTTTTCCATTTGGTAGAGAATGAGGTATATTTGCTTCCAAAAGATCAGTAAGTTACTGCTCTGACTTGAAAACAAGAAACCTTAGGTACCACAAGTTGAAAGGAATTTTAGTCATGCCTACCTTTTCTTGCTATGGAATAGATAGGTGGAATTGGGATTCTCATGCCACTGGATGCCCCAATTCAAAGTTTTGGAATTCCACTGATATTATAAATGACCTACTATATAGGTTATATAGGTTCATATAAAATTAGAATGAATGAATTTTTAGAAATTTTGGGGGGAGCTAGAAGTTTAGCTAGAGGCAGAAACTGAAATGATATTTTCATTATATACCTAAATAGAAAGTGGAATTAGGTAAGGAGTTTGGAAAACAAACCACAAACCTGAAAACTAGTTTGATGGAAGTCTTTTATTATCTGAATACCTACTGCAACTTTTTCTTTTCCAAGGATAGAACAGGTTTATTACTTTATTACTATTACTTCATGGTTTGCATTAATAATGCTACTGAATAGATAGAAAATTAATTCGATTTTAAATAATATTTAAACCTGATTTTTATTTTGTAATTTAAGTTTTTATTTAATGATATTTAATCCTAATTCTCATCAAGGAAAAAAGAAAATAATTAATAAAGTATATATGATGAGAATTTATGATATAAAAAAGGGAAAGCTTGTAGTAATTTGACATACATCCTTGATTCCTGGGTTCTCCTTTGAAAGACAAATCAATTAGTGGAGTTTGTTTATTATATAACCAAAGACAACAGGAAACATTTTATGACATACTTCTAATACACAAATATCTTTTGCAGAGGATCTGGATGTAAAGAAATTTTAAGAACTTATTAAGATCTCTCAGCTAAATGCATGTTATACTTTAATATTTGGAAACTTCAAGGCAAAAGTAGAAAAAAATATGACTAAGAAGTAAAAAACCAGAGGCAAAAGACTTGTAGAATACATAGAAACCTCATGCCTATATGTGATGAATATTTCAGTTAAAGGAGCATCCAATTGCTCTAGATATCATAACCCTAATTAACATCTGTAAAAATGTAATTGATTATATTTCTTTTATTTATTTATTTATTTATTTATATTATAACTTTTTATTGACAGAGCCCATGCCTGGGTAATTTTTTTTACAACATTATTCCTTGCACTCACTTCTGTTATGACTTTTCCCCTCCCTCCCTTCACCCCCTCCCCCACCCAGATGGAGGAGCAGTCTTATGCAAGTTAAATATGTCACAATGTATCCTAGATACAATATAGGTGTGCAGAACCGAACAGTTCTCTTGTTGCACAGGACTGATTATATTTCTGAGATTAGTCAGTGATGTGGAAGTTAAATATTGATCAGCTATTTTTATGTAGTCAAACCAAATAATTAGAAGAAAGATTAAAGTCAGCATCAAATTAGAAGCAAGAGAGAAATGAGAAGATAGGGATCACAACTGAAATAACACAACCTGACCTATTTAAATAAGTTGATGATGCTGAAAAAATAGAAAAATGATAAAAACACATAAATTATAAGGTAAAGAGTGATGAATTTGGAGTCATAACAGATGTAAATTCAAATTCTGTCATTGACACATACTAGTTGATTACCACAGGCAAATAACAATCTTTCCAATACTAGAAAATGGGAAAAAAATCTATAATATTTATTTCATAGTTACCGTGAAGATAATATGAGAAAATTTATATAAAGCACTTTATAAATATTAAAGTACAAAATAAATGTTACTAATTATTTCATATCATCACATTGCCATTTCTTAGCAAAGTTTAACTGAAAAATTAATTATCATAATTAAGATATCAAAAGATACAAGTTATTGCCTCAGAAAACAATATTTGATCTTCCCAAGTGGAGAGACAGCAACCAAAGGGAATAATAGTTTAAAATATATAATTTTAATATCATTAAATCATTATTGATTAGAGAAATACAAATTAAAACAACTTTGAGATGCCATTTTGTCTACTGGATTAGCAAACTAAAATGAGAGAAGAAGAAAGCATCAGATGTTGGAAGGGATGTGGAAAAGCTAGAGTACTAATTCATTTTTGTTGAAATTGTGAACTGATCCAACTATTCTGGAGAGCAATCTGGAATTATGAGAAAAAATTATTGAACTATTTGATTCAGAATACAAATTCTATTTCCAAAAATTAAGGAAAAGGAGCTATATGTTCTAAAATATTTATGGCACCTCTCTTTATGGTGACAAAGAATTTAAATGGAGGGAATGCCTATCAATTGGGGAATGGTTGAATAAATTGTAGATGATTGATAGAATACTACTGTGTTATAAGAAATGATGAACTCAATTTTAGAAAAACATGGAAAGATTTGCATGAAGTAATAAAGAATGAAATGAGGAGAACCAAAAGAATACTGTGTACAGTTATAGCAATATTGCTTTAAGGACAAATTTGAGCAAATATGTAATTTTGACTATTGGAAATATCCAAATTAATTATAAAGGACATGTGAAGAAAGATAATATCTTCACCCAGAGAAAGAATAATATGTATAGAAAACTATAACTGTATAATTGTATACAATATATACATGTGTGAACACCCATAGATATTTATATGTGTATATATATATATACACATACACACCTATTTGTGTCTAAATGTACTTATCTCTAGGATGAGAGTGAAAGAAGAAAAAAGGGGAAAAAGAAATTTACATGATAATTTTGTTGCATATTTTAAAGGAATAGCAAGTTGTACATAGTAGATTTGAAGTTTCAAGTGAAATAATCCTTTTTTTAAATGGACTATGTTATGGAGATACTTGGCTTATTCCTTAAATTAAAAAATAAAACAATCATCTACTTTGGTTTTATTTTGGAGTTGTTTCTTTGCATATGATCAAATTACATAAGAGTTCCTGAAATATATCACTAGGGATAAAGTAGAGTTGCAAATATTTTTTAAAGAATAAGTTGACATTTTTCCAGTCCATGTTAGCTTAGAAAGATAGAAAGACATTGGGATGGGGATGGAACAGAACACCAGTGTAGAGTAGCAGCAGTTCAGCAGAGGCTTATCAGTCAGTGGTGTGGTAGGAGTGGGGATAATTTCAGCATACAGGGATGGTAAGGGATATGAATATCAAAGCAGGAGACTTCAGTAGAAAGAGCTCCAAGGTCACCATTGTACTAGCACTGGCAACAAAAAGGAGCCCAAATCAGGATCACATAGATTTAGCAGCTACCACATTAAGGGAACGGAGGGGTTAGAAATATATTTTGAAAGGCAAAGAATCTCTAATTATAATCAGGAATAACCTACCTAACAAAATGGAGTATAATCCTGTGGGGGGAAATTGACATATAATGAAATATAAGACTTTCAAATATTTCTAGTGAAATGACAAGAGCTGAATATGAAATTTGATATTTAAAAACAAGACTCAAGAAAAACATAGAAAGGTAAACACAAGGGAAAAATAACAAGGGACTAAACAAGGTTTATGCAATTTACATTCTTAGGTGAAGAGGAGATACATGTAATTCTGCAGAACTTTATCATCATGAGAACTCTTTGAGAAAATGTTATTAAATAAAAGATCTGGATGTGATTTTATTATGTTTGGATGACCTCAGTAGAAGAATGTGCTAAAAGAGGGAGAAAGGAAAGGAAGAATGAATATTGCTTGACATGAATGAGGCATAGAAGGAAAAATTTATACAAAGGAAAGGGCAATGGGGGTAGTGATACAAAAGGCTATGCTCAAACTTCACTCTCATCTGAATTATTTCAAAGAGGGAAGAATAAACAAACATTGGAGCACAAAAGGTCATCTTACACAATAGGGCAGTGGGAGAGATGGGGTTAAAAGAAAAGGGGAATAGAAGACAGAAAAGTAGATTGAGGGAAGCAGTGGCCAAAAGCAAAACAAATTCATTAGAAGGGGACAAGTAACAAATATAAGAAAACATGAAGGAAAATATAAAAGTTAGCAATTATAATTGTGAATATGAATGGATTAAATTCAGCTATAAAACGGAAAGATATATTTAGAGTTAAAACAAGGAACCAAAAAGAATCTACTATATTTCAGTTGATAAAAAGAAGATAAGGAAAGTCATCATGATCTCAAAGGAAAAGCAAAATTAGATTTTATTTAAGGACACAAACAGAAAAAATTTTTTTTGAGAAAAGGCATCATAGAAAAATACATAATATTAATACTGAATATGTATGTGTCAAATGGCATGGCATACAAATTCTTAAAGGAAAAGTTAAATGAGTTTCGAGAAAGAAAGAGTAAATCTATACTAGTGGGAGATCCCAATTTTCCCCTTTCAGAACTACATAAATCTAATCATAACAAAGTTGACATAGAAATCAAGGAAATTAATAGAGTTTTATAAAAGTTAGATATGATAAATATCTGGAGAATATTGAATGAAGAGGAAAAAAACAGCATACCAATTTCTCAACTGTGCATAGCACATCACAAAAAATGACCATACAAATCTCACAAACAACTGCAGAAAAATTAAATTTAAGGACCAAAATTCAATGAAACATTAAATTTAATAAAGGGCATCCTTTAATAGAACAGATTAAAATTTAATTTAAAAATTAAATAACACATAAAGGATAAAAAAGAGTCACTTAAAGGATAAATTATAGAAATAATCAACAATTTTATTAAAAATAAATGACAAAAATGATCAAAACTTGGGGGATTAAGTCAAAGCAGTTTTTAGGCTCTCTAAATGGGTACATCAAAAAAAGAGAGAAGGAATAGATAAATGCAACTAAAAAAGTTAAAAAAATAACAAATTACAAGGCTCAATGAAGCATCAATATAGAAATTTTGAAGTTCAAAGGAGATATAAAGAAAACTAAAAGTTTAAAAAAATCATTAAATTAATAATAAAATCAGGAGCTGACACTTGGCCAGGGAAGAGAAAGCAAAATAAACCATTTGCTAATTAATGTAAAAAAATTACTAGTATAAGAATGAAAAAAGTGAATTTCACAACCAATAAAGAGGTAATAAAAGCAATTCTCTGAAGTATTTTTGTCCAACTATATGTCAATTAAACTGACAACCTGAATGAAGTTAGATAAATATAAAATATTTTAAATATGTTTAATAATAAAATAAAATAAAAAAATAAAAATAAAATAAAATAAAATAATAATAAATATTAAAATATTTTTAAAATATTATTATATATTAAATATTATATAAAATATAAATTGCTCAGAACAGAAAATAGAATACTTTAAAATACTGTCTTAGAAAACAGAAAATAGAATAAACCATAAATGGACTTGCTAAGGGAAAAAACACCAAGATCAAACAGATAATTCTAGGAAACATTAATTCCAATATTACCTAAACTATTTGAAAAAAATAAGTAAAAAATCCTGACAAATACCTTTTATGATACAAATATTGTCTTCAAACCTAAATCGGAGAAAGAAAACTATAAACTAATTTCCCTAATGAATATTAATACATTTTAAAAGAAATGCTAGCAAAGGAAATTACAGTAATAAATCACAAAGATTGTATACTACTTATAGGCTTGATTTATACTAAGAATGAAGGACCTGTTCAATATTAGCAAAGCCATAAGCATAATTGACTATATCAACAACAAAAACAACAAAAATCTCAAGTTTAATTTAACAGATGCAGAAAAAGCTTTTGACAAAATACATTTATTCTTGATAATACCACTGTAAAGCACAAAAAGAAATGGAGCTTTCCTTAAAATGCAAAGTAGTTATCTAACAAAAAAACCCAAGAACAATCAAGTAAGTAATGGGGATAAGCTGGAAGCCTTTCCAATAGTATAATAAAAATGTCTACTATCACCATTATGATTCAATATTGTACAAGAAATGCCAACTATAGGATATGAACAGACAATTCTCAGATGAAGAAATTGAAATTATTTCTAGCCATATGAAAAGATGCTCCAAATCATTATTAATCCAAGAAATGTAAATTAAGACAACTCTTAGATACCACTACACACCTCTCAGACTGGCTAGAATGACAGGGAAAGATAATGTGGAATGTTGGAGGGGATGTGGGAAAACTGGGACACCAATACCAATTGTTGGTAGAATTGTTAACACATCCAGCCATTCTGGGGAGCGATTTGGAACTATGCTCAAAAAGTTATCAAACTGTGCATACCCTTTGATCCAGCAGTTACTACTGAGCTTATACCCCAAAGGGATACTAAAGAAGGGAAAGAGACCTGTATGTGCCAAAATGTTTGTGATAGCCCTGTTTGTAGTGGCTAGAAGCTGGAAAATGAATGGATGCCCATCAATTGGAGAATGGTTGGGTAAATTGTGGTATATGAATGTTATGGAATATTATTGTTCTGTAAGAAATGACCAGCAGGATGAATACAGAGAGGCTTGGAGAGACTTATATGAACTAATGCTGAGTGAAATGAACAGGACCAGATATACTTCAACAACAATACTATATGATGATCAATTCTGATGGACGTGGTCCTCTTCAACAATGAGATGAAACAAATCAGCTCCAATAGAATAGTAATAAATTGAACCAGCTACACCCAAGCGAAAGAACTCAGGGAAATGAGTGTGAATCACTACATAGAATTCCCAAACCCTCTATTTTTGTCTGCCTGCATTTTTGATTTCCTTCACAGGGTAATTGTACACTATTTCAAAGTCTGATTCTTTTTGTGCAGCAAAATAACTATATGGACATGTATACATATATTGTATTCAACATATACTTTAACATATTTAACATGTATTGGTCTACCTGACATCTGGGAGAGGAGGTGGGGGGAAGGAGGGGAAAAATTGGAACAAAAGGTTTTGCAATTGTCAATACTGAAAAATTACATATGCATATATCTTGTACATAAAAATCTATAATAAAAAAGGAATAATAAGGTGTCTCACAACCAAAAAAAAGAAAAGAAAAGAAAAGAAAAGAAATGCCAGCTATAGTAATAAAAAAAAAAAGAAACTAAAGGAATAAGCCCAGGCAGAGAGGAAACAAAACCGTTGTTTACCTATAGAATCCTAGAGAGTCAAATATAAAATTTATCAAAACAATGAATTCTTTTTGCAGAAGTTTAAGGGCATAAAACAAAGTCACAAAAGTCATCAACATTTCTGAATATTACTAAAAAATTTATTAGGAGGAAACATCAATAGAAATTCCATTTAAAATAACTACAGAGAGTCTATACAAAGTTTTGTAATTTTATAATTACAAAATGCCTTTTACACAAATAGACATCTAAATAATTGGAAGAATAAAAATCACTCATGCCTATAGAATAAAAATTATGTCTGAATAAATTAACTCATTTATTCAGTGACATATCAGCAAACTACCAAAGTAGTACTTTGTAGAATTAGAGAAATAAAAACAAAATTCCTCTGAAAGACCAAATGGCCAAAAATAATAGGGAATAAAATAGGAAGGAAAGGAGAATTAGTTATACTAGACAAAGTTATTTGGTATTAAGAAAGAAATAGAGAGAATCTGATCAGTAGAGACAATCAGGAACACAACATACAGAAACAAATGAGCATAGCAAGCTTGTGTTTGATAAATCCAAAGTTCCCAGCTATTAGGGCAACAACTCATTACTTGATAAAAATTGTTGGGAAAATTAGAAAAGAATGTGACAAAAACTAGTCATAGACCAATATCTCACATTGAACAAAATAAGTTCAAAATGTGTTCATGACTTAGACATAAACATATCAGTACAGCAGGGATGAAATTATTTGTCAGATCTGTGGCTAATGGAAGAGTTTCTGACCAAGCAACACAGAGAGAGATTCAGGAGAGATAAAATGGATAATTTTGATTATATAAAATTTAAGATTTTATATAATAATAAAAAACAATGCAGCTACAATGAAAAAGTAGCTAGAAATTCGAAGCTTTTTAGTAAATTTCTCAAAAAAAGTCTTATTTCTCAAATATATAGGCAATTGAACCAAATTTATTAGAATATGAGACATTCAATTGATAAATGGACAAAAAACATAAATATGCAGTTTTCAGAGGAAGGAATCAAAGTTATCAATAGCCATAAAAATGCTCTGAATCACTATTAATTAGAGAAATGAAATTTAAAACAATTTTGAAGTATCATCTCATACCTATCTGACTGACAAAAAAAAATGACAAATGCTGGAGGGGATGTGAGAAAATAGATTCCCTAATACACTATTATTGGTGGAGCTGCAAACCTGTTCTGCACTGATGCTTTTAGAACTAAAAATCAAAGAGAAAAAAGAAATTACAAAAGTAATTATATGGGGACAAACTAGAACCATTCCTTATAAGATCAGAGGTGAACAAGGTTCCTCACTATCACCATTACAATAAATTACTATATTGTATTAGAAATGTTAGCTTTGGCAATAAAAGGAGAAAAAGAGATGAAAGGAATTAGAGTAGGTAATGAGGAAACCAAATTATCACTTTTTGCAAATGATATGATGGTATTCTTAGAGAACCCTACAGATTCAACTAAAGAACTACTAGATCCATTCCACAACTTTAGCAACCTTGCAGGATACAAAATAAATCCACGTAAATCATTTTCATATATTTTACCAACAAAGTTCAGCAGCAAGAGATACAAAGAAAAATTCCATTTAAAATAACTGTCAACAATATAAAATATTTGAGGGTCTATTTGCCAAGGCAAAGTTCATATAGAACTTTGAACACAACTACAAAGCACTTTTCACACAAAGAAAGTCAGATCTAATCAATTGGAAAAATATCAAGTGCTCAGGGGTAGGCCGAGTGAACATAATAAAAATAACAATACTACCTAAATTAATCTACTTATTCAGTGCCATACCAATTAAACTCCCAAGAAATTATTTTATAGATCTAGAAAAAATAATATCATAGTTCATCTGAACAAAAGATCAAGAATTTCAAAGGAATTAATGAAAAAATGCAAATGAAGGTGGCCTAGCTGTGCCAGACTATATTATAAAACAGCGGTTATAAAAACCATTTGGTACTGGCTAAGAAATAAAGCTGTTGATCAATGGAATAGGTTAGGTTCATAGGACAAAATAGTCAATAACTATAGTAATCTAGTGTTTGATGAACCCCAAGACCCCAGCTTTTGGGATAAGAACTCAGTATTTGATAAAAATTGCTGGGAAAATTGGAAACTATGGCAGAAACTAAGTATTGATCTACACCTAACACCATATACCAAGGTAAGATCAAATTGGGTTCATAATTTAAACATAAAAGAGTGATATTATAAGCAAATTAGAAGACAGTTTACCTCTCAGATCTGTGGAGAATGAAGGAATTTGTGACTAAAGAACTGAAGCTCATTATTGAAGACAAAATAGATAATTTTTATTGCATTAAATTAAAAAAATTTTGTACAACCAAAACTAATGCAGAATGGTTGGAAGGGAAGCAATAAATTGGGAAAACAGTTTTATATTCAAAGGTTCTTATAAAGGTCTCGTTTCTAAACTATATAAAGAATTAACTCAAATTTATAAGAATTCAAGCCATTCTCTAATTGATAAATTGTCAAAGGATATGAATAGACAATTTTCAGATGAAGAAATTCAAACCATTTCTAGTCATATGAAAAGGTGCTCTAAATCACTAGTGGTCAGAGAAATGCAATTAAGACAACTTTGAGGTACTACTACACACCTCTCAGATTGGCTAATATGACAGGAAAAGATAATGATGAATGTTGGAGGGGATATGGGAAAACTGGGACACTAATACATTATTGATGGAGTTGTGAACTGATTCAACCATTCTGGAAAGCAATTTGGAACTATGCCCAAAGGGCTATCAAAATGTGCATACCTTTTGATCCAACAGTATTTCTACTGGGCTTATATCCTAAAGAGATATGTATAAAAATGTTTGTGGCAGCCCATTTTGTAGTTGCAAGAAACTGGAGACTGAGTGGAATCCCATCAGTTGGAGAATGGCTGAACAAGTGGTATATGAAATTTATGGAATATTATTGTTCTATAAGAAATGATCAGCAGGATGATTTCAGAGAAGCCTGAAGAGACTTATATGAACTGATGCTAAGTAAAATGAGCAGACCCAGGAGATCATTGTACACATTAACAACAAGATTATGTGATGAACAATTCTGATGGATGTGGCTCTTTTCAACAAATGAGATGATCGATGCCAGTTCCAATGATCTTGTGATGAAGAAAACCATCTATACCCACAGAGAGGACTGTGGGAACTGAGTATGGTTTGCAATATAGCATTTTCACTCTTTTTGTTGTTGTTTGTTTGTATTTTATTTTCTTTCTAATTTTTTCCCTTTTTGATCTGATTTTTCTTGTGCAGCAAGATAATTGTATAAATATGTATTCACATATTTAATTTAAAATATATTTTTACCATGTTTATTATATATTGGATTACTTGCCATATTGGGGAGGGGGTGGAAAGAAGGGAGAAAAATTGGAACACAAGATTTTGTAAGAGTCAATGTTGAAAAATTGTCCATGCATATATTTTGAAAATAAAAAAACTTTGAAAAAATCTTGAAAATTGAAAAAAAAAGTAATTATAGCAGCTACTTTTTTGTGATAAAGAATTTGACATTAAGGGGATGCCTATAAATTGAGGAATGACTAACCTAGTAGTAACATGTAAACACAACCTAATTGTGATGATATACTACTATGCAATAGGCAATGATGAAAGGTATGGCTTGAGAAAAACCTGGGGCAAACCATATGAATAGAAGTGAAGTGATGTGAGCAGAACTAGAATAAACCCCACAGTAACAGAAATATTGTAAAGATTTTCAACTTTGAAAGACTTTGCAACTGATAAAACAATTACCACACTTAATACAATTCCAAAGGACTTATGATGAAACATGTTCTCCATAGCCACATAGAGAATGCCAGATGGATAAACTCAGTACTGAGTGAAACATTTTTTTCTCTTTTTTTCTTGCCCCCCCCCTTTTGGGAACATGACTAATTTGATAATTTGTTTTGCATGACTATTTTGTCATTGTCCAGTCATTTCAGTAATTTCTGACTCTTTGTGACCTCATATGTTTTTCTTGGCAAAGCTATTAATGTGGCTTGTCATTTTCTTCTCTAGCTCATTTTACAAATGAGGAAACTGAGACAAATCAGATTGAGTGACTTGCCCAGGATCACATAGCTGGTAAATGTCTGAAACTACATTTGAACTCTAGTCTTCTTGACTTAAGGTTCAGCAATCTATCTACTGTGCCACCTGATTGCCTATTGTACATAAGTTTAATAAATTTGGATTTTAATGTTTTCTCATTGGATGGAAAACAGATAGAGATACAATTTGGAACTGAAAAAAAAGAATAAAATGTCTATACTTTAAAAATAAATAAAATGCAATTAAAAAATAAACCAAATATTATAATATAATGTTTAAAAACAAACCTTTATAGATGAGCTTTCCTAGTTGCACTTGAATGTAATTTATTTAATCGAAGTTCATTGTAAACTAATTGAAAGTGAAATGTAATGGGCCATTACAGTGAAGGATTTTGTTTTCTGCTTTGCTATATAAAACATTAAAGAAAGTTGCAAAGATTTTATACTTAGTGAATATTACACATTAATCATTTGAAAGAAGATGGTTTAAGGGACAAAGAATATCATGTAGAAATTGAAAGCATTACACAAAGAAAAAGTAGGGATTTGAATATTTCTACATATGGAATTTAGCCAAGAGCTTTACACAAAAGCTGTATATTTCATTAACCAAATTCAACAGGTTTGAAAACTGCTGTAAAGAATCTCTTATGTTTCCAAAATGTATAGATTTACCTGATAAATTGCTTCATCACAAGCATTCTGCAGACCAAGGTTGATCATGGTGTTCTGTAAAGTACGCCCCATGTAAAATTCCAAGGAAAGATAATAAACTCTCTGAAACAAAGAATAACAGAGGGATTTTTAATAGGGGACCCTTGTTATGTAATAGTGAGTGAGAGAGAGATGCTGAATCAACAAAAAAGGAAAAATTGCTTCTCAATATTTGTGCACATCAATTATTTGATGTATAAAACTGATTAATCTCCTAAAACATGATATGATGCTTATGTAACTTTTGATTTCTTTTTGGGTTTCAAGTAAAATGAGGTGATAATACTTGCACTATTTTAAGTAGATAACTTCCTTGTATATGTTTACTTGTTGGTTGTCACATTTGATTGTAAACTCCCTTAGGGAACACAGGGAATTTTTTTTTTTTTGTATCCTCAGTCTTTAGCCCAGTGTCTGGTACATTACAAGCATTTTGTGTATCTTAAGTTTTTTAAGATATACTATATCTTTTACTATGCATCATCATTGCTGTTTTTATTGTTGTTGTAGTTCTTTTGAATGAAACCATTCTAATAGTAGTATTAGGTTTTATTATGGGGGAGAAGGGACAATTATTTCCCTTTTACTGATGACAAGGTAATTTCTGTCTTACAAAATTTTCTGAAAATCTATTATGATATCTTATCTTTAAACCTGCATAGAAAACCCTCATCAACACTTAATAAAATTCCTTTTGAAAACCTTTTGTAGCATTCTTATCAAAGGCCTAATTAGTTACTAAAGGGTAACTAGTATGACAATTTATATAATAAAAACAATATTGTAAAGATGAATGTCTTTGAAAGATTAAAGAACAATGAACAACATAATGATCATCTACAATTTCAGATTTATCAGATGAGTAACAGTACTCACTCACCTGCATTTCTACTCCAATTTGTTAATACCGCTTTAAAATGAAGGAAATTCCTTTTGTTGCCTCTTAGTCTCAACAGAGGTTGAGGTCCCAAAGTCATAAACTTACAAATCTACCACCAAAGGTAGCAAAGTCCTAGACATAATTGCTTATCTGGCTTAAGTAAAGATATACTGTCTTTGGAAGGAGAAATTTTCATCTCCCCTTTCTTGCTTGCTTACATCCTTAGTGCTATATTATGATATAGTATCTATCACTTACTAAATGCTTATTTATGTGAATAATAATGATGATGATGATGGTGAAAAATGGGGGGATAGTGAATTCTCTAGTTTAAAACATGGGAGCTATATTTCAAGTGCAAATAGGTATCATTTCATGCTAGGTGAGAGAGGGTGACTGGGGCATAGACTCAGTAACAGTGTCAAAAGTTAAAAAGAGGACATGAAGTTTGAAGAGTGGAAAAAAGTCATTAGATGTGGCAATTAGGAAATTATTATCAACTTTGGACAGAATAGTTTCAGCTCAGTGACAGACTATAAAGAGTTAATAAAAGAGTCAGATGAAAGAAAGTAGTGGCATTAATAATAGTAACCTTCTATAGAAGTTTAGTTGCAAAAGAAAGAAGAGATATCAGATGACACCTAGTGGGCTGGATGGATCAAATGAACGTTTTATTTTGAAGATGGAGACAACATGGGCATGATTGTAGGCAATAAGAAAGCATCGAGTAAATGGGAAGATGGGAAGACACTAGTGAGACATAGGTCAAGTCATCTGTTAGAAAAAAATGGACAGAATGGAACTGTTTGCATATGTAGAAGAGTGTGTCTTGGCAAAGAGATTTACACTTTTATGTGAAATAGGAGTGAAGGATAGAGCTCACAGTGAATGAATTCCGGTTTTTCCCCCAGTGAAATATGAGGCATTATTCTCACTTGAGAAGACAGAGAGGTAGCAATGGGAGGTTTGAAGAGGGAGAAAAAGGCTAAAATCTACTATGGTGAGTGGAATAGAAAATCAATCAGGGAGGTATAAAAAGATTGTCTTGCTGTATTGATGGTCCAATTGACATTACAGAACATAAATTTGTAATGTGTCCAATTAACAGTCAGTGACAGAAGTCAGAGGATGCTTAGCATAATCCAAGGCTGGGATTTGGCAGCACAAAGTTTTTGATAACAAAAAGTAACAAGGGATTCAAGAAAATAAAACAGTGTAAAGTTGAACTGGTTCATCTAGGGGGCAAATAGAGATTAAAGTGTTTAAGGCTGTATTTGGACTCCATTCTTCTTGACTGTGAGCCAAGCACTCTATCAACCATGTTTTCTACTTTCCCCTAAGCTTTCATGTTATCTTGCTGAGATCTAGGTTTTTACACCACTCGATCATGTCCTTAGCATGCTATTTATACTCTGGACATGTCTTTTTTGCATGCTTGTATTTGCATTCCTAGTGCATAGCATAGTGCCTGGAACATTTTAAGCATTTAAGAATTGTTTTGTTTAAATAATAATAATAAGTATTATGACGTTAAATATAGTAATAACATGAATAACATTAAATATACATTTTAAAAGATGTATCAATAAACAATTGCAGTTGCAATAATGTGTTGCATAATAAAATATGCAATTCATATATGACAGCAACAAGACTACAAAATACAAAACATTACATATAATGCAACAATAAACAAGTTTTAAGTGCACAGGTAGCTATTTCTATAATATATTAGTCTAGTGGAAAGAATGGTTGTCCTTTTGTGACCTATTGGCCATTCTGTGTATATCTGAACTTGTTGAGTTACTTACTAAGATACATAGGCTTAGATGTTCTTATTTCTAAGTTTTACAGACAGTCTTTTTCCTGGTTGTTTCTGTAAGTTAGGTTTTATATAAGAAAGGTGCTGACTGTTAGTTGAGTTCTTTCCCTTTGATTAAATTAATATCTTCCTTTATTTTAGGTAAAGATATTGTGTTTGATTTACATAAAGCAATGGAGTTTTTTCTTTTCTATTTCTTTTTCTGTTTGTTTTTTTTGTTTTTAGTATTTCTGTGCTCACCGGAAAGCAAACTGAGCTTCAGCATCCTTGAACTACTATTTCAATGTATTGACTTCTTTTAATAACTTTTTTAATATAAAGGTAAAGATATGTTTTAACATCTAGCTATTTCTTTATATCTAAAAGATGAATATCTTGATTTTTTTAACGTGTTTATTCCACTTAAATTTCCATTTTTTCTTAAGATGAAAAATCTTAGTTCCAAAATTTTTTTCTTTCTTTCTTTCAAAAATATGGTTATAATTTACATCTGTTTTTCTTAGTTTCTATTTCAAATCTCTCCAATAATTTCTGAATATTTTCTGAGTCTTTCAGCAAAATTCTATTGTGTTGTTTGAATTCTTAAGAACTTGGGCATAATACCATCATTTATTTCTCAGTACTGGTTCATTGGTAATGAGTTTCCTCTGAATTAAATGCTAATTCTCATTTCAAATATACCTTATTTATGGAAATCTAACTCATAATTATCACAGAAACTAATTCTGCTTCTCAAATTACCTCAGTGGTGTGTTCTTGTATCCAATTGTCACAATCTGACTAATAATTAGGCCATGCCTATTGTTTTCTGGATCTGGTATGACCTGCACCTCTAGTTTCATCTGAATTTCACAATGCCATTTTCTTAGAATTTAGTCTCTCATACACCAACTTTATAGTCACTTTTCAAATTTACCCATTCAGGTCACAGTTGTAAACAAAATGATTCTGTTTTTTGGTCATACTTTACAGAAAGTGATCTTCAGCCAGACTATTGCTTTATGACCTTTGTTCTCTTAGTCATTTGTTTTCAAAAGTATTATGATTTTAGTCAACATATTTCAACAGATTCTCTGTAAACTTCTGTCTTTAAAATTATGTTGTTAATTCAACTTTCTTGCTGTACTTCTATTATCCACACAGGAGTACGTATTATATTATTACTCAAATTTTATTTTTCTTGAATTGAGCTACTCAGTACACTTTTATTTATTTTTTATTTTTTTTAAATTGCCTTCCTTCAACAATCTGAAGGATTTTTATTTTTATTTTTTTATTATAACTTTTAATTGAGAGAATATATGCCTGGGTAATTTTTTTACAACATTATCCCTTGCACTCACTTCTGTTCTGACTTTTCCCTTCCCTACCTCCACACCCTCCCCTAGATGGCAAGCAGTCTTACTACTCAGTACACTTTTAGCCCATTATTCAAAATTCTAATTTTTTTCCCTACTAACTACTTACAATTGTATTTATTATAAATGCCTTTAACCCAGACAACCTTTGCCTATAAATTATTCTGATATCTTAATGTAGTATTATCTACTTATGTCATAATTTGGATGTTACTGCCCCTTTGCACTGAATGAATTACTCAATTTCATCATTTGCATAAGGTTCAAAGTGATATTGTGGTTTCTGTAAGCAGTCTCAATATTTGCTTTTATGAGTTTGCTAATTTTAGGGGTTTTTTTTCTATGAAACCTCAGAAGCAGGTCTTTTGATAGTTTCTACCAAACTACACACTTTCATTATCAATCTTTTACTCCATAACACAAGCGATACAAACTCAACTGATTTTTTTTCTTCAGGAAGAGATCCTGTATGGAGAAGATTCCAAAATGGGCTTATAATACTTTTTGTAATATAATAAATAAATAATGTCACACTTTCTATATGTTAAGCACCTTTCACTGACTTTTTGGGTCACTCAACTTTCTTCTAGCAAATCTTTATTGTACAAGACAATTCAATTTTTAAAATTAAGTCCTATTCAGAGAAGGTTTAAACACCAATTACTAGGTAGTACCCCTACTTAACTATTTTAGAATTTTTTAGATGATCACAACACCTGATGGTTTTCAAGGGAGTAGGAGCATAACTCCTTTTTAAAAATTAAAATTTAATTTTTCAGAGCAAAATATTTCCTTGTTTCTTCCTCCCTTCACATCAGTAAAGAATGAAAGAAAAAAACAAAACATTATTCCATGTATATATTCAAGCAAAAAATAAATTTCTGCACTGACCACATTTAAAAGAAAAAAAAGTGTGTATTATTTGGTACTCTTGAGTCTTTCCTCTCTCTACCAAGAAGTCAGTAGCATATTTCATGCTCTGGAATTGTGATTGGTTAGAAATCAGAGTTTCTAGTTTTTCAAAGCTGTTTGTCTCTACAACATTGTTGTCACTGTACAAATTGCTTTCTTGGTTCTGTTTCCTTCAATCTGAATTAATTCACATACTTTTTACAACACAATAGCATTCTATCATATCTATATGCCATAACTTGTTCAGTCATTTCTCAATTAATGGGTACTCCCTCAGATGTCAATGCTTTGCCGCCTGAAAATGCTATGAATATTTTCATCTTTAGTTAAAGTTTGTTTTCCTTAGGAATAATCCTTTCACTAGTCTCCCATTCTCTAATTTTCCCCTTTCTTTCCTTCCATTTCCTTGTTTACCAACAAAACATATTTACCAATTCAACATATTTGAAATATATTTCAAAGATATTTCAGGTGAGATAATTTTACCCAATCTTTCTTTCCATTCCCTCCTAATGGATTCCTCTTTCCCTCATTAACATCTTACAGAAGCATTCCAAGACCTAGCTAAATAAACTTCCCTATGGTCCTTGATGAGAATAGAGTTTAGAGGGAACACATGTATAATTGAATCATATGACTTTTGGAAAACAATGTTGCATTATTGTATTGTCAGACATTGTAACTATTAGGTATTTTGATTTATTTTTCTTTGTTAGTAAAATACATTCAATTTGGATGGTGTAGGACAGAAATTTTTTGTCTTTTCTAGAAATGATCTTGCACTAAATGATACTTGTATTACATACTTCACTGATTTATTTTTGAGGTAACTATATAACTACCCACAAGAGGGCATATCCACAAGGATATCCCACTAGCACCTCAACCTTAATAATGTATAAATCTGAGCTTATTATCAATATATAAAAACCTAATGTCATTATATTGGGAAATTAAAGATGATGGAGAAGGAAGAGTCAATTAGTGATTAAGTTTTATTGTATCTACCTCATCTCTCATGTTTGTTTACTTTTTTTTTTATTCCCACTGCCTAGAAGCAGTGAAGTATATTAGGAAAAACATCAAATTTAGAGTTAGTGGATCCTGGTTTTAACACTAACTCTAATTACTGCCTGTGTCACATTGAACAAGTCACTTACTCTCTCTGTATGTCAGTTTTTTCACCTATAAAATGGGATGGTCATAGTCTAGATCCACATTTTTCTTACCATCATTTAAGCCAAAAGTCAAACATGTGACTCAGAATAAAGGTAGCCCACAGAATGTCCAGGTGAAACCCAAAGAAGATTAAAATATAATTTGAAAATATTTATTAAAATAAATAAAAATATAATAAAACAAATCATGTTAATATTCTAAGTCAATATACATGGTTTAGCCAATGTACAATTCAATGGCCCTTTTTTTTTCTATTTGAGTTTGACACCATTGATTTAGACTACTAAAATAAATAGCTTCTTTAACAGAGAATTGAATTGCTTGAATTGCTTCTCTCACACAACTCATATTCCACTCCATTTCTCATACTATTGCCAGAATACTCTCATGTACAGACATATTTTGGACCTGAAAATGGCCAGAAACTCCTTATTGTGTACTTATTAAAATTCAAACCCCTTTGATCTTCATTCAATTTTGTCCACAATCTGGTGCCTCCCTGACTCTCCTGCCTTATTTCATTTTACTTCCCCAAAGTACTCTATACAACAACCAAACCAGAACCGTGTTTTTGCATTTTTCACTTATCTTCTTTGTATTTCAAATGTTCTCTTTCTTTTTTTTTTGCTTGCTGTCAGTCATTAAAATTCAATTTCAATGTCATCTTTTCCAGAAGATCTTCCTTTAGTATCTTCCCAGATTTCATATAAGTACTTTGTTTTACATGACCTTAATGTACTTATGTATCATTTTCTATTGAAACTATGTTCAAAGACAATCACTTTACAAATGATGAGGTTAAGGATCAGAGAAGTTAAATGGCTTGCTCAATATAACAGATAATAAACTGAAATTCTGGAATTCAACCCCAGATGATATAATTTCCATCTCTAAAATAGTTTCTACTATTATTTTGATGCCCTCTCCTTGACTAGAAAGCTGCACAATGTCAAGGACATTTCTTGCTTACTGTTTGCATTTTAGTTCCATTTGAGGTAAAATGATAAAGGAACAGTTTGAATCATATCTACTTTATTGTTTTGAGAAAGTATTTAATGGAAGAGATGTTCAAAATATTGCCTAAAATTAAAATTTTGTATTTATCCATATCCCTTAGAACCCTCATTTCTCTGAGAAAAAAAAACAATTGATATGATACATTATGTAATTTTTCCTTCAATCATGCAGAAAAAGATTTAGATAATCCTAAAATTCCCTTCTACAACTATTGCCTCACAATCAGCTGATTTTCCCATTTCCCTAATCCTTTCAGAAACTCAAAAAATTGTAAATATTCCTCTGACTACCTAGCCAATAGGTATGCAATATAAATGCAAATAGTTACTTCTATTATATATTATAATTGCTCAAATTAAGTTACTTGGATAGTCACACCTGAGCCTCAGTTTTCCTTATTAGGTTACACTAAATATCCTCTGAGGTTGTTTCCAGTTCTAGACCTTATAATGTGATGCTTTACCAGGAGTTCTCCATTTAAAATCATTTTGTTCCATAGGAAGTGAGCACTCACAAAATGAAGTATTATCAAAATCTATTTGCTAAACAAGTATATGCCCAGTGGACAGTGGGCAAAATAAGACTTGGCACAAAGCTTTAACCAATATCAGTTAGGCTATAAAAACTGATATTCTTTCCTGTGGTTTCAGGGTCATACTAAATCACTTTAGAAAAATTCACTCCTATTAGAAATAAAAGATTAAATTAGGCTTTAGTGTCATATTCCTGAGTTACAAAGACATTTTTTAAAAAGTACAACTAATGCAACAATTACTGGGCAATTATTTCATTTGCTCTATGGAATAGTACCATCTTCAGTCCAGTCAAACTTCATTGTTGTTTCTATTCATCTTTTGGAGGCCCTGATCCCACTGATCCAAAGGAGATTGCTTATAGAAGGACCAAGATAATTATAGTAATGATATCTTCCATTTTTAATATAACATTTCATAATTACAAAGCACTTTGCTTACCTAGTACAAGGATAGTTTCCACTTTATAGATTGGAAAATTGCAGCTTAGACAAGAGAAATGCCTTGTCTAAGATCACAAAGCTAGCAAATGTTAGAGGCAGGATTTGAAATCAAATTCTCTGAATCAAAAGATAATAGAGTTCATGGGAAAAAAACAATTTAGTAATCCAATACCCTCCTTTTACAGAAGAGGAAACAGATCCAGAAATGTTAAGTATGACATTTTCAAATATCATCTACTCCTTCAAGCCTGCCTTGATTTTTCCTCACCACGTAATAACTTTCTCCTCAAACTCACACATCATTTTGTTTTGGGCCTTTTCAATGCCGTTATAGAACATATTATGGTTAGCTGTGTATGTATCACATTCTTCCATCTCCTGAAAAGTAAGGTCCATAAAGGTAGCTATATTTTATTATATAAATTCTTTACTTCCTTTTATTTCCTTCTTCAGTGTTTTGCATAAAGAAGATACTTAATGTTTGTTGCATGAAATAAAGAATTTATTAGGGCAAAGATGAGAAGGGATGTATACTAGGTTAAATCTAGGTTTCAACTGTATCCATCTGTAAAGCAGGGATTATTGCCTAAATATTCAAGGCTGAGGGGAGGGTGATTTTTTTTAGACACTTGAACACACTATATAAATCTCTACCATTATTAGCATTATTGTGTGTGTGTGTGTGTGTGTATGTGTGTGTGTGTGTATGTGTGTGTATGTGAATTCACTAATGATTTCCAAAAATTCCTTCGGTATTGAAATTCTGGAGTAACAGATTATTAGAACGAAAAGAAATTTTAAGATAAGATAGTCACATTTTATTTTACAGTAAGAGTAAAAAGTGAAGCCTGAAGAGATGAAGTAAATTGCCATTTTACAAGAATTAAGTAGTGGTGATTGGAATCCAAGAAGTCTGTTTGTAAATTCAGCTCTTTCCAACTGAGGCTAGAAGTGCTGCACCAGGAGAGCAGGGCAGCAGAAAAGATTCAGAAGCGTTAGGATACTATATAGTTAGTGATTAAGAAGAGTCTTTTTTTTTTTTTTTTGTACCTTGGGATGCTTCTCATAGTAGTACTGCTGAGTGCGGATCCAGCGCCCCACCAGGTGGTCACGCACAGTGTGGGCTAAGGCGAAATAATAGTCTCTAGGAGTGGCCACATTTCGATCCTTGACAAGAGTGAAGTGCAAGTGCCGATTAAAACCCTTCTTCAACTCCGCTACATTCTCAGCGCCCACAATGCCACGGACACTAATCTGTTTGCGCTTCTCCTGATCAGTCAAAGGTTTAGCCATGACTGTGGTGTGGAGGTAAGTCAACTCTAGAGAGAACTAGAAAAACTTTTCTAGCTGAGGGCTATGGAAGTGCAAATCAGGAGACAGGGCTAGGCTAGAATAAATTTTGAGGCTCCTCCTCTGAGTGGAAGCACGTCCCATTGGTATTCTACGCCGCCCCACCTTCTGCAGAGCCCTAAATTGTGCTATATCAGAGGAAATCTTTAAGAGGAAAGGGTCTCCAGTCAGAGTAGACCCTTAATAAATATCTGACCATATGATTCTTCAAAGAAAAAAAAATCGATTTATTGAATGGTGATAAACATTTCTGCTCCTCTGACTCAACCTCCTGTTCCCATAAAGACATTGCCCCGCAGTGAGAAACAACCCAACCGTCAAGGGGAGAGGAGATATTCCTAATTTTATTGTAATCTGGGTTGCTTTGGACTCCTTTAATTCCTGGAGCACTAGGAATGAGTCTGTCACACAATTCAAGGAATGAAACAACCCTGGAAATCTTTCGGTTCAATCAGCATAACAGAAGGAATATCTGCATGTCTTTTCAGCTATCTTCCTGCCTGAGTTAGTTTTAAACTGATAAAAATCCATGTTGTTTTAAAGGGATCAGATCTTAAAATTGATTTTTTACTGAAACTTTCCTGTTGAGTCCTCAAATATCACACAAAAAAACCCAATAGCAACAAACCATTTGGGAACATATTAATTTCCATTCCATTTAATTTTTTTCAATCACATGTAAAATATCCAACATTCATTTTTGTAAGATTTTGAGTTCCATTTTTTTCCTCCTTCCCTCCTTTTCCTCCTCTCTCTCTTAGACAGCAATCAATCTGGTACAGGTTATACATGTACAATACATATTTCCCTATTAGTCATGATGTGAAAGAAAAATCAGAATAGGAAGAAATCATGAAAAAGAAAAAAGCAACAACATAGAGTAAAAATAGTATTCTTCGATGTTCATTCAGTCTCCATAGTTCTTTCTCTGAATGTGGATGGAATTTTCCACCCCAAGTCTATTGGAATTATTTTGGATAATTGTAGTGCTGAGAAGAGTTATAGTTGATCACAACACAATCTTGCTGTTACTGTGTTCAAGAACTTATACTTTAAAAATATTTTTCCAATTTTCTTTTTTTATAATAGCTTTTTATTTTTCAAAATACATGCAAAGATAGTTTTTAACATTCATTCTTGAAAATCCTTGAGTTACAAATTTTACTTCTTCCCTAATTATTGTTTTCCTATATAGCAAATAATGCAACAGAGGTTAAACATATGCAATTCTTTTAAACATTTCTTTTTTTTTTTCTTCCTTTTTTATTATAATAACTTTTTATTGACAGAACCCATGCCAGGGTAATTTTTTTTTTTTACAACATTATCCCTTGCACTCACTTCTGTTCCGATTTTTCCCTCCCACTCTCCACCCCCTCCTCTAGATGGCAAGCAGTCCTATATATGTTGAATATGTTGTAGTATATCCTAGATACAATGTATGTGTGCAGATCCAAACAGTTTTCTTGTTGCACAGGGAGAACTGGATTCAGAAGGTAAAAATAACCTGGGAAGAAAAACAAAAATGCAAACAGTTTACATTCATTTCCCAGTGTTTTTTCTTTGGGTGTAGCTGCATCTTTGATCAATTGAAATTGAATTAGGTCTCTTTGTCAAAGAAATCCACTTCCATCAGATTACATCTTCATACAGTATCTTTGTTGACATATATAATGATCTCTTGGTTCTGCTCATTTCACTTAGCATCAGTTCATGTAAGTCTCTCCAAGCCTCTCTGTATTCATCCTGCTGGTCATTTCTTACAGAACAATAATATTCCATAACATTCATATACCACAATTTACTCAACCATTCTCCAATTGATGGCATTCATTTTCCAGTTTCTAGCCACTACAAACAGGGCTGCCACAAATATTTTGGCACATACAGGTCCCTTTCCCTTCTTTAGTATCTCCTTGGGGTATAAGCCCAGTAGAAACACTGCTGGATCAAAGGGTATGCACAGTTTGATAACTTTTTGGGCATAATTCCAGATTGCTCTCCAGAATGGTTGAATTCGTTCACAACTCCACCAACAATGTATCAGTGTCCCCGTTTTCCTGCATCCCCTCCAACAATCATCATTATTTTTTCCTGTCATCTTAGCCAATCTGACAGGTGTGTAGTGGTATCTCAGAGTTGTCTTAATTTGCATTTCTCTGATTAATAATGATTTGGAACACTCTTTCATATGAGTGGTAATAATTTCAATTTCATCATCTGAAAATTGTCTGTTCATATCTTTTGACCATTTGTCAATTGGAGAATGGTTTGGTTTCTTATAAATTAGAGTCAGTTCTCTATATATTTTGGAAATGAGGACTTTATCAGAAACTTTAACTGTGAAGATGTTTTCCCAGTTTGTTGCTTCCCTTCTAATCTTGTTTGCATTAGTTTTGTTTGTACAGAAGCTTTTTAATTTGATGTAATCAAAATTTTCTATTTTGTGATCAATAATGGTTTCTACTTCGTCTTTAGTCACAAATTTCTTCCTCCTCCACAAGTCTGAGAGATAAACTATCCTATGTTCTTTCAATTTATTTATAATCTCATTCTTTATGTCTAAGTCATGGGCCCATTTTGATCTTATCTTGGTATACGGTGTTAATTGTGGGTCCATGCCTAATTTCTGCCATACTAATTTCCAGTTATCCCAGCAGTTTTGTCAAATAATGAGTTCTTATCCCAAAAGTTAGAATCTTTGGGTTTGTCAAATACTAGATTGCTATAGTTGACTATTCTGTCTTGTGAACCTAACCTGTTCCACTGATCAACTAATGTGTTTCTTAGCCAATACCAAATGGTTTTGGTGACTGCTGCTTTATAATATAGTTTTAGATCAGGTACAGCTAGGCCACCTTCATTTGATTTTTTTTCATTAATTCTTTTGAGATTCTTGACCTTTTATTATTCCATATGAATTTTGTTATTATTTTTCTAGATCATTAAAATATTTTCTTGGAAGTCTGATTGGTATAGCACTAAATAAATAGATCAGTTTAGGGAGTATTGTCATCTTTATTATATTCGCTCGGCCTATCCAGGAGCACTTAATATTTTTCCAATTGTTTAAGTCAGACTTTATTTGTGTGGAAAGTTTTTGTAATTTGCTCATATAATTCCTGACTTTCCTTTGGTAGATAGATTCTCAAATATTTTATGCTGTCAACAGTTATTCTGAATGGAATTTCTCTTTGTATCTCTTGCTGTTGGATTTTGTTGGTGATATATTAAAAATGCTGAGGATTTATGGGGATTTATTTTATAACCTACAACTTTGCTAAAGTTATGGATTATTTCTAATAGCTGTTTAGTAGAATCTCTGGGGTTCTAAGTATTCCATCATATCATCTGCAAAGAGTGATAGTTTTGTTTCCTCATTGCCTATTCTGATTCCTTTAATCTCTTTCTCAACTCTTATTGTCAAGGCTAGTGTTTCTAATACAATATTGAATAATAATGGTGATAGCGGGCAACCTTGCTTCACTCCAGATCTTATTGGTAAAGATTCCAGTTTTTCCCCATTCCATATGATGCTTAATGATGGTTTTAAATATATGCTCCTGACTATTTTAAGAAAAAGTCCATTTATTCCTATACTCTCAAGTGTTTTTATTAAGAATGGATGTTGGATTTTATCAAATGCTTTTTCTGCATCTGTTGAGATGATGGATATGTTTTTTGTTAGTTTGGTTATTGATATAGTCAATTATGCTAATAGTTTTCCTAATATTGAATCAGCCCTGCATTCCTGGTATCAATCCTAGTTGGTCATAGTGTATTATCCTGGGGATGATTTTCTGTAATCTTTTTGCTAATATTTTATTTAAGATTTTAGCATCAATATTCATTAGGGAGATTGCTCTATAATTTTCTTTCTTTGTTTTCAGCCTACCTAATTTAGGTATCAGTACAATGTGTCATAAAAGGAGTTTGGTAGGACTCCTTCAATCCCTATTTTTTCAAATAGTTTATATAGCATTGGAGTTAATTGTTCTTTAAATGTTTCATAGAATTCACATGTAAATCCATCTGGTCCTGGGGATTTTTTCTTAGGGAGTTGGTTAATAGCTTGTTCTATTTCTTTTTCTAAGATGGGACTGTTTAGGATATTTACTTCTTCCTCTGTTAATCTGGGCAAGTTATATTTTTGAAGGTATTCTTCCATTTCATTTAAGTTGTCGAATTTATTGCCATAAAGTTGGGCAAAGTAATTCCTAATTATTGCTCTTATTTCCTCTTTGTTAGTGGAGAGTTCTCCCTTTTCATTTTTAAGACTAACAATTTGATTTTCCTCTTTCCTTTTCTTAATGAGATTTACTAAGGGTTTGTCTATTTTGTTGTTTTTCATAAGACCAACTCTTGGTTTTATTAATTAATTCAATAGTTTTTTTACTTTCAATTTTATTGATCTCTCCTTTTATTTTTAGAATTTCAAGTTTAGTGTTTGACTGGGGGTTTTTAATTTGTTCCTTTTCTAGCATTTTTAATTGCAAGCCCAATTCATTGACCTTCTCTTTCTCTATTTTATGCAAGTAGGCCTTTAGAGATATGAAATTTACCCTTATTACAATTTTGGCTGCATCCCACACATTTTGGTATGATGTCTCATTATTGTCATTTTCTTGGGTGAAGTTATTAATTATGTCTATGATTTGCTGTTTCACCCAATTAGTGGGTGAATCTCATTTAGTATGAGATTATTTAGTTTCCAATTATTTTTTGGTCTACTTTCTCCTGGCTTTTTGTTGAGTGTAATTTTTATTGCATCATGGTCTGAAAAGGATGCATTTACTATTTCTGCCTTACTACATTTGAGTTTGAGGTTTTTATGTCCTAATATATGGTCTATTTTTGTATAGGTTCCATGAACTGCTGAAAAGAAAGTGTACTCCTTTTTGTCTCCATTTCATTTTCTCCAGAGATCTATCATATCTAATTTTTCTAGTATTCTATTTACCTCTTTGACTTCTTTCTTATTTATTTTGTGGTTTGATTTATCTAATTCTGAGAGTGCAAGGTTGAGATCTCCAACTATTATAGTTTCACTATCTATTTTTTCTTGTAGCTCTCTTAATTTCTTTTTTAAGAATTTAGATGCTATACCACTTGGTGCATATATGTTTAATATTGATATTGCTTCATTATCTATGCTACCCTTTAGCAAGATATAGTGATCTTCCTTATCTCTTTTAATTAGATCAATTTTTGTTTTTGCTTGATCTGAGATCAAGATGGCTACCCCTGCTTTTCTGACTTCACCTGAAACATAGTAGATTTTGCTCCAACCTTTTACCTTTATTCTGCATGTATCTCCCTGCTTCAGGTGTGTTTCCTGTAAACAACATATTGTAAGATTCTAGCTTTTAATTCATTCTGCTAATTGCTTCCTCTTTATGGGTGAGTTTACCCCGTTCACATTTATGGTTAAAATTACCAATTCTGTATTACTTGCCATCTTGTTAACCCCTGTTTATGCTTTTCTCCCTTCTTTCCACTTTACCCCCCTTCCCAGTATTAGACTTGTGAGCACCACTTGCTTCTCACAGCCCTTACTTTTTAGTATCTCTCCTCCCCACCTTAGAGTTCCTCCCACCTATCATACTCCTTTCCCTCACAGTTTCCTTATTCCCTTCTGCTTAGCTTATTCCTTCCCTTTTCACTTTTCCCTTCTCACTTTTCAATGAGATGGGAGAAGTTTCACCATAAATTGAATATGTCTAAAATTTTTTCTCTTAAAGCCAATTCTGATGGCAGTAAAATACCCACTATATTCATCCTCCTACATTCTTTCTCTCAGATATAATAGGTTTCCTTTGCCTCTTCATGAGATATAGTACCCCCACTTTACCTTTTTTCTGGTACAATGTCCTTTCCACCACTAATTTCTAGAACAAGGTATACATGTATATTTTATACATCTTTACAGCAGAAATATAGTTCCCAAGATTTCTTTTTATCTTTTTACGTTTCTCTGGAGTTCTATATTTGTAAATCAAACTTCTTGTTAAATTCTGGTTTTTTCATCAAAAGTAGGTGAAATTCACTTATTTTGTTGAATGACTATCTTCTTCCCTGGAAAAAGATGCTGATTCTGACTGGGTAAGTTATTTTTGGTTGCATACCGAGTTCCTTAGCCTTTTGGAATATCATATTCCAGGCCCTTCGATCTTTTAATGTGGATGCTGCTAGATCTTGGGTGATCCTTATTGTGGCTCCTCTATATTTGAATTGGGTTTTTCTAGTTGCTTGGAGTATTTTTCCCTTCGTTTAAGGGTTCTGGCATTTGGCCACTATATTTCTTGGTGTTTGGATTTTAGGATCCCTTTCAGTAGGTGATCGATGAATCCTTTCAATGTCTATTTTACCCTCTGTTTCTATGACTTCTGGGCAGTTCTCTTTGATAATTTCCTGGAAAATAGTGTCCAGGCTCTTATTTTTCATTGTATTTTTCTGGGAGTGCAATAATTCTCAGATTGTCTCTCTTAGCCCTATTTTCCAGGTGTGTTGTTTTCCCAAGAAGGTATTTCACATTTTTCTCCATTGTTTAATTTTTTTGGTTTTGCTTCACTGATTCTTCTTGTCTCCTCGAGTCATGTAATTCCATTTGCTCGATTTTGATTTTCAATGAAGTATTTTCTTCATTCACTTTTTAAATATCTATTTCTAATTGTCCAATTTGTTCTATGGAATGTTTTTCCATTTCGCCAATTTTATTCTTTAGAGAGCTATTTTCTGTTTCTAGTTCACTAATCCTATTTTTCAAGGATTTGTTTTCTTTATCCATTCTGTCTTTAAATTGAGTGGGACAATTTCTCCAGACTCTCTTGCCAAGCCTCCCTCTCCTTTTCCAATCTTTCTTCTAGCTCTCTTGTGAGAGCCTTTTTCATTTCTTCTATGAGACTCATCTGTGCTGAGGAACAGATGATCTCCTCCTGTGGGGATTCACCTGGAGACAGTCTGCTTTTAGTCTCCTCAGGGTTTAGAGTCTGCTCTCTGTCCATATAAAAGCTATCAATCGTTAAGGTCCTTTTCAATTTTTTGCTCATTTTGTCAGAGAAGAATCAGAGACAAACTAGCAAAGAAAAAAGGAAAAAAACGCCAAATGGAATCTGTTTTTTTGGGGAGAGGGGCTGGGTGGTGTTACCGAGCTTCCTCTACAGACTGCAGGGGCAGCAGCGAGGCACTAGCAGGACTTGCTGTGCCTGCGCTCAGAGACTCTGAGAGTGTGCTGAGATGCTGTGGGGGAGGGGTGGCCAGGTCCTGAGAAGCTCCAGTTGTTTGGGGTTGTATTCTTCACCTCTGGTGTTTTTAGCTTCTCTGCTGGGCTACTGACTTGCTGCCAGGGCAAAGTATCCAATCCTGTAGCGAAGCTCTCCCCACAGAGATGGCTGAGATCACACCCCACCCCTCTCTGGTCTGCTCAGCTGTGAGCTGCCTGCCAAGCTCTCTCTGCTGCTGCCCTCAGCCTGCGCCTGATCTAAAACCATCCCACCCTCGATCAAAAACAGACCTTTCCTGGCGAATCTCAAGGATGTCTTCTCTTGGTAACTATTTGTGGGTTTTTTTTTCAGTCAGGTAGGTATTAATTCAGAGGCTTGTAATGAGATGGATTCTGAGAGAAAATGTGGAGCTTACACAGCTGTGTGCCTCCTTGCCGCAATCTTGGCCGGAAGTTCCTAAACATATTTCCACATTTATTATGCTGCATAAGAAAAATCAAATCAAAGGGGAAAAATGAGAAAAAAAGCAAGCAAACAACAATAACAAAGGTGAAAATTACTATGCTGTGATCCACATTTAGTCCCCATAGTCCTCTCTCTGAATGCAGATGGTTTTCTCCATCACAAGTTTATTAAAATTAGCCATTGTTGAAAAAAGCCAAGTCCCTCAAAGTTGATCATTACATAATCTTATTTAATGTGCAATGTTGTGTTGGTTTTACTCACTTCACTTAGCATCAGTTCATGTAAATCTCTCTAGGCCTTTGTGAAATCAGCTTGCTGATCATTTCTTATTGTAATGCTAGAGAAACTGAGGCAAGATAGAGGTATTCTAATATTTTACTGGAGGGAGAGTTTGGACTGGCTAAGCCATTTTAGCCAACTGGGGGGATAGCACTATTGTTTTAAAGCATCCAACCCATGAGGGAGGAATTTCATTGACTCTTATAGGGCTCCAGAGATCAGGGAAACAAAGGCAAAAGTGGGTAGAGCACTGGTGAGTGGGAAGTTGCAGGAAAGGACCATAAATTCAATTCTGACAGGTTGGGGGTGAAGAAGGATCATAAATTCTGATAATTTGGGAGGCTAGGTGCCACTAAGTCTGGTTCAGAGCATTCCATCTACGTATTTGAGGTAAGCCATCTGGAGTTTATGATTCTTTGGAATACTAGTGATCAAGAGCTCCCAGACCTAATTAGCTCAGTCCTAGTGGTCAGGAAGGGAGGTTGCCGCTAGGGATACTGAAGCAGAACAATTCAAGGAAATTGAGGCAGAACAATTCAGGAAAATCAAGGCAGAACTATTCAGGGAAACTGAGGCATAACATTATAGAACAATAATATTGTATCATATTCATATACTATAACTTAATCAGCCATTCCCCAAATGATGGGCATCTATTCAATTTCTAGTTCCTTGCCACCACAAAAAGGAACATTTTGTACATATGATCCTTTTCCATGATTTTTTAGAGTTACAGACCCAGTAGAGACACTGCTAGACTAAAGGGTGACAGTTGGTTAGCCCTTTGGTCATAGTTCCAAATTGTTTTCTATTGGAATCTTTACAAAATGTTAAGCCATTAGAGTTGATAGAGACAATAATTATCTAATTTAGCATGGTTCAATATGATTGATTTGATCTTAGAAGGTAGAGCATGAGACTCTTAATCTCAGGGTCATGGGTTCTATTGTGTCCTTCAATATAGTCTGGTTAGCTCAGAGGCCTATCTCTCTGCTTGGTTCTAAGAGCTCCACCCGAATATCTCCAAAGATGATTAGAATGATTAGATTAGTTCACAACTCCATCAACATTGTATTAGTACCCCAGTTTTCCCAATTCCCTCCAACATTTATTGTTACCTTTTCCTATCATCTTAGCCAATCTGAGAACTGTGAAGTGGTACCTCAGCGTTTTCTTAATTTGTATTTCTCTAATCAATTGTGATTTAGAACATTTTTTTATGTCACTAAAATGGCTTTAATTTCTTCATCTGAAAACTGTCTGTTTGTATCCTTTGGCCATTTATCAATTGAAGAATGGCTTATATTCTTATAAAATGGAGCCATTTTTCTATATATTTTAGAAATGAGGCCTTTATCAGAAACTGTTGATGTAACATTTCCCCTCCAAGTTTTCTTTTTCCCTTCTGATTATGGCTGCATTAGTTTTGTTTTTACAAAAACTTTTTAATTTGATATAATCAAAATTATCCATTTTGTATTTCATAATGTTTTCTGGTTCTTCTTTGGCCATAAATTCCTTCCTTCTCCACTGATCTGAGAGGTAGACTGTCCCTTGAAAAGGAGTAAACGAAAAATTTCAAATATTATATTCTTTGCACCCCATTTACCCTCATTAAATTTTAATTCAATGTGTAACTGTTGGCTCAAAGTCTATTTACATAAGATTCTTTTTATTGTGAGAATTGAATACTTGGTGTTCTAATGAGGGTTGAAGTAGATCAGAGTTTGAGAGGGAAGAGACCCTGATCTCCCGGTTTCTAGCTTCAAGAAAGAAGATATTCAGTTCTAGATTTTCTTCAGGTCTCCAAATCAATTAATCATTAATTATTAAATGCCTAGTAGGTGTCAAACCCTGTGTCAAATGAGGGGTGCTCATAAAGGTGTCTCATCCTTTATGAGACAATGTGTGAACAACTAGATGCAAACAAATTATGTATAAGATAAACTAGAAATAATTAACAGAGGGAAAGCAATTAACATAGGGATATGCTTTCTGTAGAAGGTGAAAATTTTATCTGGGATATAACTCCTCCCACGCAGAGGCTATGGTTACCAGTCATGCCTAATTCCAAGGCCTTCAGAAAATCTGTGGCCACTGTCTAATACAGTGGTTCTTTACCAATCTTACCCCAATCAGAGGTCTTCAGAGATCTCTGGCCACCGCCTCACTGAGCAGTGGTTCTAACATTCTGAACACCTAAGGACAGCTGCATGTAAGCTCAAGATCTTTATTCCATGTGTTCACATCCTGCCCTTCCTTGTATTCTTACTGACTCCTGCTGACTCCTTGAACTCCTAATGAACTCCACCTACTTCCTGGTCCCCACTGCTTTTATAGAGTCTATGAGGTCACATGTACAGTCAAATAGAGAAGGAGACACCTCCCATTGATGACGTGATCTGAATGCAACCAGAGCTTCCTTTCACAAGGCGGTCCACACTATTCACAGAAAACCACATTCAGGAGTCTCAGGCTTCAAAGGCTTTGTACTTCCTGATTGCACCACATGAGCTTCTTCTTCAGACCCTTACAATTCCCTTCTCTTGTAAAGCGGGGACCGCTCATCACAGTAAGCTAACTTTAACATTGACAATAGCTTGCTTGATCAATGAGATTACAGAATGTATGTAACAGAACAAAGGCAAATAAAGTAAAACAGTATGAACTAGGCCCAACAGGGGCCAAAACCAAGTAAAGATAATGTAGTATTCAATCCACTCAAGAAAGTCATGTTCAAGGACGTAGGATGTCATAAGTCTGTGGTTTCAATTGTATACACCCTTTGGTATCTAATAAAGAAAGGCACCAAGGAAGGATACAAGAAAAGTCATGTCCCATAGCACTGCCTTAATAACTTTGGCAGGTAGGCATGTTGGTTTTTCACTCACTAATTTAGCGGCGTTGTTTATAAGTGAAAAACAGGGCAAAACCTCTCCCTAGGCCACCATATGAGTCAGGTAGCCCTGGGAGAAGCTCACAAATCCATTGTTCAGTTCTGTCAGTCTCTAGGTGTTGTGCATCAACCAGGAGAGTCCAATTCAGCTGTTACAATGGTGCTGTATCTGCCGTCTTTGGTGTCACAGTCAGGAGGGACATGGCTGCCATCAGTCTGAAGGGCTGCTGACATCTGGCCAATCTTTCTGGATAATCTTTGCTGGGGGCACCTTTGTTGTCTGGTCCTTTTCTTTTTGATTCCCCCCAAATCATTTTTGACTTGATTTTGATTTTGGTTTCTTTTTGATTTTTGATGTTTCTGGTTGGGATCCATTCCTCTGCTGTTGGATCTGCATTTGGAATGACAAAAGCATACCTGGGTCCCCAAACCCTGACCCAACCCAAGCCCTTCCAGATGCTATCTAAGCCCTTCCACATCACTGTGGAGAAAAGGCTCTTGTCCTTGTCAGCCAGTCTGTTAGTTAGTTGTGCCTTCTGTGCGTGCCAGAAGAGCATTGCTGGGGTGAAATTCAAAGAATATGAAAATTGCAGGCAATTACATGCATGTATTGCCACATCTTGTACAAATCCCAACATTTCCTTATCTTGTTTAGATGAGAGAGTCTTGGGGGTATGAATAGTCTGTCCAATAATGGCTTGGCCAATAGGGTTATATGGGATGCCAGTGGAATGGGCAATGGCAAATTCATTGGAAAAGGATCTAAAGGCAGAAGATGTATAAGCTGGTCCATTACCTGTCATAAGTGCATGTGAGACTCCTACAATGGAAAAACAATGATAAAGATGGCTGATCACATGCCTAACTGCTTCTCCAGATTGAAGTGAAGCCATAAGGAATTGAGAATGTATATCCATGGTTACATTTCTACTCTGCCTCTTAATATAGGTGATGTCTATTTGCATTAGATCTCAAACCACGAGCGTTTTTTCCTGGAGGGAGCATAGGAGTGTGGAAAGGAAGGCAAGCTGTCCAACCTTTTACTATGCTCCTAGCTTCCTCTGTTATTATCCCAAATTGCAAATGTAAAGCTCTAGCAGTCTGATGATAAAAACCAGGATTTCAAAGTCCACTATAAAAATGGACATGCAGGATATAATACTTACCTGAATGCCTCCTCACTTGCTCTTGAAGTTCTTTAAAGAGCTGGTATATATTAGTAAAACATCAAAAATCCATTGCCAATTATGTAATAGCTGTGTTATATTTTTTTTAAATAACTTTTTATTGACAGAACCCATGCCAGGGTAATTTTTTACAACATTATCCCTTGCACTCACTTCTGTTCCGATTTTTCCCTTCCCTCCCTCCACCTCCTCCCCCAGATGGCAAGCAGTCCTATACATGTTAAATGTGTCACAGTATATCCTAGATACAATATATGTGTGCAGAACTGAACAGTTCTCTTGTTGCACAGGGAGAATTGGATTCAGAAGGTATAAATAACCGGGAAGAAAAACAAAAATGCAAGCAGTTTACATTCATTTCCCAGTGTTCTTTCTTTGGGTGTAGCTGCTTCTGTCCATCCTTAATCAATTGAAACTGAGTTAGATCTTCTCTTTGTCAAAGAAATCCACTTCTATCAGAGTACATCCTCAAATAGTATCATTGTTGAAGTATATAATGATCTCCTGGTTCTACTCATTTTACTCAGTTCATGTAAGTCTCTCCAATCCTCTCTGTATTCATCCTGCTGGTCATTTCTTACAGAACAATTATATTCCATAACATTCATATACCACAATTTACACAACCATTCTCCAATTGATGGGCACCCATTCATTTTCCAGTTTCTAGCCACTACAAACAGGGCTGCCACAAACATTTTGACACATACAGGTCCCTTTCCCTTCTTTAGTATCTCTTTGGGGTATAAGCCCAATAGAAGCACTGCTGGATCAAAGGGTATGCACAGTTTGATAACTTTTTGGGCATAATTTCTGATTGCTCTCCAGAATGGTTGGATCCATTCACAACTCCACCAAAAATGCATCAGTATCCCTAGCTAGGTTATCTTTAATGGAGACCCATGCACAAAGCTTGGAACTGTGGCCAATACATTTTTTCCACTCTGGGATGGTTTCACAACACACATCAATTTATGCATTAGTATAGAAAGTGTATATTTTGTCAGGTCTTATCCCAAATAATTGTACTAATCTCTTAATGCCCTTTAATGAAATTCTAGTCACAAGCACTGGGTAAGGAATAAGACTTTGTTCTGGTTGTGCTGGGAGGTTCACCCACTCCATCACACTGTTTTCTTGATGAAGGACTGCTGTGAGTGCCTCTTGTGTAGCAAAAACTGGTATTTCCAATACTTTTTCAGTGACTTTTTCAACTATATTGGATAAAGCCAATTCAATCTCTCTTAGAGCCTCTTGAGCTTCTTTTGTAAGCTGTCGTGGTGAGTCTAAAGCAGTGTCTCCCCTTAAAATGTCATGTAATGGTGGTAACAATATAATTTTTGGAGATGCTTTTCTTACAGGAATAAGATCAGAAGCCACATACATTTGACACATAGTAGGGCTATTCTTCATTCCCTGTGGCAAAACTGTCCATTCAAATCTTTTATAAGGCTCAGCTAAATTAATGCTGGGCATTGAAAAGACAAATCCTTTCAAATTTTCCTTTTCCAGAGGGATAGAATAGAAATAATCCTTAATCCAAAGAGATCATTCCCTAGGCAAATGAGATGGAAACCTAAGCTGAAGAGCTCCCATTGTCTCCACCTGTTCATTTACTTTTCTCAAATCAGTCAACATTCTCAATTCTCCAAATTTCTTTTTTATAGAAAAGATAGAGGAATTCCAAGGACTTAAGAGAAGCTTGTAAATGTCCTTGGTCAAGTTGCTCATGTACTATACCTAATGAGGCCTGAAATTTTTCACTTTGTAAGATGTCTCTTCCCCACAGATTGACGGGGATCCTTTCAACTGTAAAAGAATAAAAACTTCTGTTTTATCTTCAAATTCTCATCTCAAAGGGGTAGCACTAATTTTAGCTACTATTGATCGTCTTATGCCAGACATATAAGTGTTTGCTGGAATCTTTAACCAATGACTAGGCCAACTGACATCTCTAATAGCTGTACGATCTGCACCTGTGCCTACTAACCTTTTCAGTGGTATGCCATTCATATAGATAATAAGCAAAGGACGTTCAGCTGTAGCAGCTATAGTCCATAATATTCCTGAATTCTGTTGCAGAAAGTCAAAGTTTAATAAATATCACCAAAATGCATTTCAGGAGTATGAATCAATAAACCTGATGTTACTCCTCCTCTTGGGTCATAGATCACACATTGTCTATTTATATTAGTGATTGGAATATCAGCTACACATTCCTCTGTTAGAGAGCCACTCAAATTTGGAGCTGGAAGTAACTGTGGAAACCATTTGGTCCAGTGTTATTTTAAAAATGAAGAACTTCAGTCTCAGAAGTTTTTCCCTTTTTATTTGTTTTGCAAGATTACAAAGTGATTTCATTAAAAAGCTGGGACTAACAATTGGATCTTCTCATTTTCAGAGCCTGCTATACAACAAATTAATATTCATGCACATACTTTTGGTAGAAACTATGGTATGGGGGCAAGATTGTAGAACTGGTTTAAAAAATATGGTTCCTTGATAATGAAGGAAGAAGGCTATCAAAATGGCTTTAACACTAAAGTTCATATGAGCAATAACTAGATTATGTCAATCAATTATCAATTTTTGCTAAGCACTACACTGAAAACATCTCTACTTCTGTCCCTGGTATACTAAGTATTATTTGGTAAAGTAATGAAATTAAGCCATTTTTTCCCCTATCATAAATTCATGGTATACAAGCTCACTTGGGACCTCATTATTCCTTGGGATTTCCTTTATTCTACTTCTATTGATTCCACAGCCAGTTAGTCACATTATTAAGCAATCACTCTTTTGTTTCTTTATTTGGAGTTCAGAATAAAATCTGCTTTCTCTAATCATCCTAGAGAAGAGGAAGTCCTACCTCAAACTGAGTGTCATAATGTTTGTTCTCTTTGTTTTCTCCCACATTTATTACAGAAGACAAAATAATTAAATTGCATTTTTTCCCCTCTAGGAACAGAAGAGTCTGATCTTTAAACCACTGGCTACAAATCCCTTAGCCTTAGGCTAAGGGAGGTGTTATATAAAGAACCTCAAATATGACAGAGGAATTAGGAAAGATGAGGACTGAAGCAAAACAAAATACTGGCTTTGATGATTTTGTTCATTCAGCACCTTTGAAGGAGTAGTTTCAATAGAGTGATGGGAATGGAAGCCAGATAGCAAACACTTGAGGACAAATGGATTATGGAAGAAGTAAAAGGCATAAGGTACTGATTTTTTATCTTTTATTATTATAGTTTTTTACTTACAAAACATATGCATAGGTAATTTTTCAACATTGACCCTTGCAAAACCTTCTGTTCCAACTTTTCCCCTGCTTACCCTCTCCTCTAGATGGCAGGTAGTCCCATACGTGTTAAATATGTTAAAGTATATGCTAAATCCAATATATGTATACATATTTAGACAGATACTTGCTGCACAGGAAAATGCGGATCTAGAAAGAAGGTTAAAAGAAACCAGAGAAGGAAAACAATAATGCAAGCAAACAATAACAGAAAGAGTGGAAATATTATGTTGTAGTCCACACACATTTCCCATAGTTCTATCTCTGGGTGTAGCTGATTCTCTTCATTACTGAACAACTGGAACTGGTTTAAATCATCTCATTGTTGAAGAGAGCCATGTTCATCAGAATTGATCATCATATAATATTGTTTTTGAAGTGCGTAATGATGTCCTGGTTCTGCTCATTTCACTTAGCATCAGTTTATGTAAATCTCTGCAGGCTCTCTGAAATCATTCTGCTGGTCATTTCTTATAGAACAATAATATTCCATAACATTCATATATCACAATTTATTCAGCCATTCTCCAATTGATGGGCATCCATTCAATTTCCAGTAGCCTCTACAAAGGTTGCCACAAACATTTTTGCACATATGGGTCCCTTTCCCTTCTTTAAGATCCCTTTGTGATATAAGCCCAGTAGTGACATCAAAGGCTGCTACATCAGCTGCTACATCAAAGGATATGCACACAGTTTGATAACTTTTTGAGTATAGTTCTACAGAATGGTTGGATCTGTTGGATTCCACCAACAATGTATCAGTGCTCCAGTTTTCCTACATCCTCTCCAACATTTGTCATTATCTTTTCCTGTCATTTTAGCCAATTTGACAGGTATGTAGTGGTATCTTAGAGTTGTTTTAATTTGCATTTCTCTGATCAATAATGATTTGGAGCACCTTTTCATATGAGTGGAAATAGTTTCAATTTCTTCATCTGAAAATTGTCTGTCAATCCTTTGACCATTTATCAATTGGAGAATGGTTTGATTTCTTATAAATTTGAGCTAATTCTCTATATATTTTAGAAATGAGGCCTTTATCAGAATCTTTAACTGTAAGATGTTTTCCCATTTTATTGCTTCCCTGCTAATCTTGTCTGCATTAGTTTTGCTTGTACAAAAACATTTTTACTTGATAGAATCAATATTTTCTATTTTGTGATCAGTAATAATCTCTAATTCTTCTTCGGTCACAACTTCCTTTCTCCTCCACAGGTCTAAGAGGTAAACTATAATATGTTCTTCTAATTTATTTATAATCTCATTCTTTATGTCTAGATCATGAACCCATTTTGACCTTATCTTAGCGTATGATATTAAGTGTAGGTCAATGCCTAGTTTCTGCTGTACTAGTTTCCAATTTTCCCAGCAGTTTTTGTCAAATAGTGAATACTTATTCCAAAAGTTGGGGTCTTTGGGTTTGTCAAACACTAGATTACCATAATTATTAACTATTCTGTCCTGTCAACTTAACCTATTCCATTGATCAACTAGTCTATAATGGTTTTGATGACTGCTGCTTTATAATATAGTTTTAGATCTGGTATAGCTAGGCCACCTTCACTTGCTTTTCTCTTCATTAATTCCTTTGAAATTCTTGACATTTTGTTCTTCCAGATAAATTTTGTTGTTATTTTTTTCTAAGTCAGTAAAATAATTTCTTTGGAGTTTGATTTGTATAGCACTAAATAAATGATTAGTTTAGGTAGTATTGTCATATTTATTTTTTTCACTCGACCTATCCAAGAGCACTTGATATTTTTCCAATTGCTTAGCAGATCTATACTTTAGAAAGATTAATTTGAGAGCTATGGACAGAGAGATCAATGAGCAAATTATCTCGATAGTCCAGGAATGAGATGATGAGATCTTGCAGCTTGAGGTGGCAGTTTCAAAGGAGAAAAGGGTGCATATATGAGAGATGTTTCAAAGGTATAATTGACTGAAATTGACAACTGATTAGAAATGGAACAGAATGATAGTAAGAAATAGAGATTGCATATCTCAAGTAGCTGGGAAGATGGTAGTGCCCTGGACAATAATAGAACATTTAGAAATAGGAAAGAATTTGGAGAGAAGGACAATGAGCTCAATTGAATATATTGAGTTTTAGATATCTGTGGTGAAGATGATGCAAAACTGGTGATCAGGAGAGTACTTGGATAGATTTGAGAGTCATTTGAATACTAATTGAATCCATGGGAACATCAGCAAGGAAAAGTGTACAGTAGCAGAGAAAAAGAGGATTCAGGACAGGCCTTAGGGAATATCCAAAGTTTAAGACAGAGAAAAAGTCACTTAGATAGTAAGTGAACCAAGAAAGAAGTGCTTCAAACACCTAGGAAGAATAGACTATCAGGGAGAAGAAGGTGATAACAGTGTCAGTGGATGCAGAAAAATCAGGAAAATAGAATATTGAGAAAATCCATTAGCTAGGCCAATTAAGAGAGCTTTGAAAACTTTGGAGAAAGCAATTTGCAATGAATAAAATCTGAAGCCAGATTCTGAAGAAGAAAAAAAAGTGAGGGCATAAATTTAGATGACTTTCTCAAATTAAGAAATTAAGGGAATTATATAGATTAAAGCTAGCAAGACTGACAGATTAAATGAGAGGTTTTTTTTAACAATTGGAAAAATATAGATTTCTTTGCTAGCAGCAGAAAAGAAATTAGTTGATAAGGAAAGACTGAAAGCTAGGGAGAAAGTGATAGAGTGGGTAATCTGATATATAATGGGGAATGAATTGGGATTGCTTGTTCAAGTAAAGGAGTTTGCCTTTGAAAAGAGATTCATCATCTCTTCATGTGAGATAGGGATGAAGGAAGAGAAGTGACAGAAGGCATCTGAATAGTGTGAGATAAGAAACAGTGAAGAAAAGAGAGCTCTTGATAAGTGGCCTCTGTTCTTTTCAGTAATATGTAAAACAAAATTCTCAGATGGGTGATTAAATTCATAAAAAAGAATGAATAAGTTATTGAACTGAAAAGTTAGGGTATTTGAAGGTGAATTGATAATTTATAAAATTATGAAATAGGAACTGGTTCTTTGAGTATTCAGTGGAAAAACTAAGATTGGCAGCAGGAAACAGAGTGGTTATTACACTTTAATAAGGCCCTAAGACAAGCAGCAAAAGTGGCACAGAGTCAGATAGCAGGTTGGTGTGAGGAAATGGGGATGTGAAGGAAGGCAGCATGAAGAATGAGATGGAAAAAGGAAGAAACAGAGAATATTACTCATGGATTAGAGATGGGACCTTTCAGTACTTTAGATGGGATGAAGATGGAAGAATGATGGTGGAGTGAGGGGAGGTGGTGGAAATAACTTTAGACCTAATTTTTAGAGTGTTTTTTTTTTGAGGGAACATTCCAATTCCTATCTGTGCCACATTGGGATCAATTCATTAACTTATCCAAATCATTTGAAAGTTATTCATAAAACTTCAAAGATAGTATCTTAAAGTTATCACACATTTTTGAAATTCTGCTGGTCTTGACCTGTGGTGGTCTGGATTTTGTCTGGAATTTACAAATCATAAGATCAGAAGCTTTGACAAAACATATCTAGATGATTTTTCCTGATTTGGAACATATTACCAGTAGGAGAATTTTAGTTAATATCTGTACCTTTGAGATGGTTTGTGTATGATATTTTCTACTAAAACTTATTATAATGATTAGAAGGGGAGAAAACAGACCAGGGGGACCAAAACGAGATATAATTTTAATACAGAAGTAGTATCAATATGTATGCTGAAGTCCCTTTGTAGGACAGCAGGATTTGAGAAGGAGAGAAATACTCCAAGCCATGGAATCCATTGAGGGAAGTGAGTGTTTTGGAGGTCGGTAATACTGGGGCCAAGCAGTGGAGAGGCAAGCAATAAAGCTCTGTACTAATCACTGTTGATGACCGCGTATTTTAAAATCAGCTGGAGTCAGGAATTCAGGTTAGGGGAAAATCATCAATCTTTATTCTCAGTGAAGAAAGATCGGAGGTGGAAGAGAATGGGCAATAGCAATGTGTGCAGCTGAGTCAAGAAGCTAGCTAGACCAGAAGCCACACGACCAGCAGCTACCAGAATAGAACCCAGTCCCAATCTCTCCCAGTCTCTCTTCCTGTCTCTCTGCCTCCATCCACCAAAATTGTCATTTCCTATACAACACATCAGGACTTGCACAGAGAGTGGGTGGGGGCCATTCTTTATCTAAGCATGTATATTAATAGAGTATAGTCCAATTACTATTTAGCCTCACATTCTTGGGACCTCAGTGCATCAACTCAAGCCTCAGCCCATTGCAAATCACTATATAATTGTTACTTCATTTGATCCTAATGAAAATCCTGGGAGTAGGTGCTATTATCCCAATTTTATACTGGGGGAAGTTGAGGCAGACAAAAGTGGTCACTTGTCTAGGGACAAACAGATAAGAAATATATGAGGCTGGATTTGAACTCAGGTCTTTACCTAGCTGCCTTTAGTTAAAACAGCAACAACAAACAAACAAATCACAAGAATATTGATTGGGTGATAAATATGAATTTCAGAACCCTCAAAGGAGAAGTTACTTAATGAATGATATTGGGAGGGGGGATCTAAAGTGGCAATGGGAGCAAAGTATATTCTATTGTATATAGTCTATTGACTATAATAAATGAGTCTTGGTTAAGAATGAGAGTTCAACCAATGCTAGAAATGGTGCCCTGAGAAGTTATGGCATCAAGAGAGTCAGGTCTCATTGAATGCTAAAAGATAAATGGAATGAGAAAGGAAAACTTTCATATGAAAGCAACTTTGTCATAGAGTGAACAGACATTCCAGAGAGCACAGTGGATGGGGTGCATAACTTTTGAGTGGGACATTGGGTTTGTTGCGAGAAGGATGATAAGATGGAGTTTACAGAGTTGGATGGGGAACACAATTTGTAAAATAGTAGCTGAGATCACTAGGTATGCATTAACATCTTAAACTACCAAGAAAAGCTCAAAATGAACACATGATTTAAGTATAAAGGCTGATACCATAAACAAATTAGAAAATCAAGGAATAGTTTAGTTGTCAGATCTATAGAGAAGGGAAGAAATCAGGACTAAGCAAGAAATAGAGATCATTATTAAATGTAAAGTAGGCAATCTTCATTATATTAAGTTAAAAAGATTTTGCATAAACAAGGCCAATTCAACCAATATTAGAAGGAAAGCAGAAAACTGGGAAATAAGTTTTACAGCAGGTGTCTCTGATAATGGTTTCATTTCTCATAGAGAACTGATTCATATTTTCAAGAATGCAAGTCATTTCCCAATTGAAAAATAGTTAAAGAAATGGAAGCAGTGTCAGATTTTATGTTCTTGGGCTCAAAGATAACTGCAGATAGTAACAGTTGCTATGACACTAAAAGATGCTTGCTCCTTGAAAGGAAAACTATGGCAAATGGGGACAGTATACCAAAAAGCAGAGATGCCATCTTGTTGAAAAAGGTTCATATAGTCAGAGCTATATTTTTCCACAGTAGGAATATATGTCTATGAGTATTGGATTATAAGTAAAGTTGAATGCTACAGAAATAATGCTTTCAAATTATGGTATTTGTGAAGACTTTTGGGAGTCACTTGAAAAGCAAGGAGATTAAATGAGTCAATATTTGAAGAAATTAATCCAGACTATTTATTGGAAGATTAAATATTGAAGCTGAGGTTTAGCTACTTTGGCCACATAATAAGAAGAGAGTCCTTATTGGAAAAGACCCTGATTTTGGGAAAGATTAAAGGCAAAAAGAGGATGAATAGAGGATGAAATGGATAATGTTATGGAAGTAAGCTTGGACAAATGTTAGGAAATGGTGATGAGTAGAAGGATCAGATGAACTATATAGTTCATGGAGTCATATAGAGTTGGACATAGTTGAACAGGAAACAAGAATAAAAAGATAACTCAGAATATGTTAAAATGATCACAAACATTCAAATCAAATTTTCCAGTTGTACCTGTAATGGTGATGAATCTTCTTTCTTCTATTTCCCTTACCATTTGTCAAAGGTCATACAGCATTTGCATAAATATAAAAAGTCAGATACATTCAATTGAAACCTTGCAACAATAATAAATAATAGATGGCTGTTGCAATAGTCTCTGGTTGCTTTCTTGCCTTACTCACCATGGCAATTCATTCAGTATTCAATTGAAAGATACAGGTCTGATCATATTAGTCAATAAACAGCACCCAGGTGATGCAGTAGATAGAACACCAGGGCTAGAGTCAGTAACTCCTGAGTTCAAATCCAGCCTCAGACCCTGGGAAAATCACTTAATCTTTTTTTGCCTCTGTTTCCTATTCTGTAAAATGAACCAGAGGAGGAAATGATAAATTACTCCAGGATCTTTGCTAAAATACATAATAATTTATAATCTAGCCTTTTCTAACCTTAACAATTTTCTTGCCTCTTAATCCCCTCATAATTTAATCTAATGACATTGGTCTACTTGCTCTTCTTCAAACAATGTACTATCTTCTGAGTCTTGTGATTTTTCACTGATTGTTCTCTATGCCTGTCATGCTCTCCCTCTATCAACTTCTCCTAACTTTTTTCAATTCCTAGCTAAAATCCTACATCTTGCAAGAAGTCTTTACTGTTTTCTTTAAATCTAGTACTTTCCATTTATTATTTCCCATTTATCCTGAATATAATTTTGGGGGGATACAGTTGTTTGCTTGTTGTCTTCCCCATTAGATGATGACATATTGACAGCAGAAACTTTGTTTTTTGTTCTTTGTTTTTAGGGGGTATCCCCAGTACTCAAAATCCTTGGTACATTGTAAATGTCTAATAAATTCTCGTTGACTTGACTTGGTTGGCCATAAGGAACTATAGAAAAAAATGAAGCAAACAAAACAAAAAATAAATGAACAAAAATAGTATTTCACAGTGATTAGTTGTTCTTCAGTATTGACAATAGGAAAGAAAGAGAAATACAAAGTTATCATTTTATCACTGAGAAATAAAAAAATCTTCAAATCTTTCTAAAATGCAGTTTGACTCCAGCAAGACTTTATCACAGAATAACTCTTTATCACAGAACAGTCTGGTCTGACTTATTTTAGGCCTTAGAGATCATTATCACATGCAAGATTTTATGATGCCTTAAAATCTGATCATTAATCTATAAAAATTTAATTTAAAGGAAAACTCATTTTTATTGTAAAGGACTTATAATATATGACAATGCATGCTTTTTCTTCACTAAAATAGAAACTGAGATAGAATATAGAAACCTGAAACATATACAACATCAACAAATCTGTTCATCTTACAGACAAGAAAAATGAGAACTACAGAGAGCAAGTGATTTACTCAACATAATGTGGTGAATAATTGACTAAGTCAAGGCTAGAATTGAAGTTCCCTGACTCCCAAATCAATAGACATGGTACCATGCTGCACCTTTTTTACTGAGCCAGTCTATGTTTCCTTCATCTGCCCTATTTATCCTGTTTACTTTGCTGTACTCTGGCCTTTTGGTTTAACTTTGATTTCTGAAATAGAAGTAATAGTTCTGTGTGTATAAACATGACCAAGTACCCAGGTCATTTGCAACATCATTAGGTAAACCATTCAAAAATGAAAAATGGGATTTGGAAGTATTATTAATATTAAGTAGAAAAAATAATCAAATTCATATATGTAATGGGCTCAGGCTTGAGTTGATGCACTGAGGTCCCAAGAACGTGAGGCTAAATAGTAATTGGACTATATATATGCTTGGAGAAAGAATGTCCCCCGCCCACTCTCTGTGCAAGTCCTGATGTGTTGTATAGAAAATGACGATTTTGGTGGGTGGAGGCAGAGGGGCAGGAAGAGAGGCAGAGAGAGATTGCTGGCTGGGTTCTGCTCTGGTGGCTTCTGGTCTCGTGGCTTCTGGTCTGGCTGGCTTCTTGACTCAGTTCCCCTTTACCTCTGATCCCCTTCTACTTCCAATCCTTCTTCATCTCTACTGAGAATAAAGATTGAAGATTTTCCCCTAACCTGAATTCCTGACTCCAGCTGATTTTAAAATACATGGTCATCACACATATAGAGGAACAAGAAATTAATAATGGAAAGAAAAGTGGAAAGGAAAGGCATCTATTGTTACAACATCTCAAACTGTATAAAGAAATAGTTATGAAAATGAATTGGTACTGTTTTTTAAAAAGAAAGTTTGATCAGTAGGTATACGTTCCAGTATTAGGTATACAACATATAGAAGCTAACACAATAGTATTGTGAAAGACTCATCATATGGCAAAAAAGCTGAAAAAAGTAGGTAGTAATCTGAAAGAATTTAAATATAGAATATTTCATACAATAAACCAAGATCAGTGCCAAACAGATAAATGATCCAAATATGAAAGGTCAAGCCATAAACAAATTGGATGAATAAAGAAAAAATTATCTTTTAGATCTATGAATAGGGGAAAAGTTCATGATTAGATAAATAGTAGAGTATCCCATAAGATGAAACACAATTTTGTTTAAATAAAATTCAAAAGCATTTACACAATCAAATAAATCTCTCTGCAACAAAGTTTCTCTGTTAAAAGTCTAATTTTTTAAAATTTTCTTTTTATTATAGCTTTTTATTTACAAGTTATATGCATGGGTAATTTTACAGCATTGACAATTGCCAAACTTTTTGTTCCTCCTTCCCCCCATCCCCTCCCCCAGATGACAGGTTGACCAATACATGTTAAATATGTTAAAGTATAAATTAAATACAATATAAGTATATATGTCCAAACAGTTATTTTGCTGTACAAAAAGAATCGGACTTTGAAGTAGTGTACAATTAGCCTGTGAAGGAAATCAAACATGCAGGTGGACAAAACTATAGGGATTGGGAATTCTATGTAGTGGTTCATAGTCATCTTCCAGAGTTCTTTCCCTGGGTGTAGCTGGTTTAATTAATTACTGCTCTATTGGAACTGATTTGGTTTATCTCATAGCTATAGATGGACACATCCATCAGAATTGATCATCATATATTATTGTTGTTGAAGTATATAATGATCTCCTGGTCCTGCTCATTTCATTCAGCATCAGTTCATGTAAGTCTCTCCAGGCCTTTCTGAAATCATCCTGTTGGTCATTTCTTACCGAACAATAATATTCCATAATATTCATATACCACAATTTATTCAGCCATTCTCTAATTGATGGGCATCCACTCAGTTTCCAGTTTCTGGACACTACAAAGAGGGTTGCCACAAACATTCTTGTATATACAGGTCCCTTTCTCTTCTAAAAGTCTAATTTTCAATCCACATAAAGAACTGATTGAAATTTATAAAACTTGGAAGGTCTGATACACTCACATATACTTTGACTACTAGATTAATAGTCAAGGTTTATGAGCAGAAAGTTTTAAAGAGAAAAAGTCAAACTATCAACAATCACATAAAAATACCCTGAATTCCAAAAAAAGTAAAGAAAAATAATTTAAATCTACTTTGAAGTTCCATCATACTGGCAAATATGACATAAGAAAAAATGGCAAATAAAAAGGGATTCTGTATATGTGTATGTATTATGTATGTGTGCATAAAATATTTATAGCAACACTGTGTGATAACCCCAGATTGGAAAATAAGAGTACATCCTTTTAATGGAAATAGATAAACAAATTGTGATATATGAATGTAATATAATATTATGTACCATAAGAAATGATGTACCATAAGTAATTTCAGAGGAAATTGGGAAAACTTTATGGAATGATGCAGAGCAAAGTGATTAGAATTAAAATAATTTATGCAATGAAAACATTATTGAGAAAAATAACTTTGGAAGATTTCTGATCAATGTTACAATAAATCACAAATTCAAAAGAAAGAAGAAAGGAAAAAAAGAGGAAAAAAGAAAGGAAGGAAGGAAAAAAGAAAGGAGAAAAGATGAGAGGAAAAAAAGAAAGAAGAAAGGACAGAATGAAGGAAGGAAATAACCACTCATTAAATACAGATTATGTATCAGGCATTGGACTTCAGGATGAAGATGAAAGTGATGAGAGTGAAGAGAGAGTGAATGAGAGTGAAGAGATGAAAATGAAGAGAGGTGATAAATTTAAAATGTAGAAAGAACCATATGTTTTCAAATGTAGCTAAAGTAAGAATTGTTTTTTCCAAATTATGTTGGAATGTTAGAGGGTTTTGTTTTTTACATTTGAAAAATTCCTTTAATTGGAAGTAGTTGTGAGATTGACAAAAAAATAATTGTTGCTTAAAGAGTCTGATTCATATGACACTAAGTAAATTAATTTAGGTTAGAATTGTAATTTTTATTATCTTGTTCTACCCATGAGAAATTGATATTTTTTAAGAATTGTTTTAAATCTATTTCTGTGAAAAATGTTTTGTAATTGTGTTCATATAGTTCCTGAATTTGTCTTGGCAATTATTTTAAATTGAATTTCTCTTTAAATTTCTTGCTGCTAAACTTTGTTGGTAATATATAGAAGTGCTGATGATTTATATGGGTTTAAATTATATCCTGCAACTTTGATAAATTTGTTGTTTTGACCAAGTTTTGAGGGGTAATTCTCCAAGATTCTTTAAGCATACCATTGTATCACCTGCAAAGAGTGATAATTTTATTTTCTCATTGCCTATTCTAATTTATTAATTTTTTTCTTCTCTAAGTGCGAAAACTAACATTTTTAGTATTATATTGGGAATAGTGGTGATAATGAACACTCTTGTTTCATGCCTAGTCTTATTTGGAATGCTTCTAGTTTATCCCCATTCTAGATCATGTTTGCTGATGATTTTTTTTAACATAGATACTGCTTATCATTTTAAAATTCCACATGTTCTTATGCTCTCAAGTATTTTTAATAGGAATTGTACTCTATTTTGTTAAGAACTTTTTTTGCATCTATTGAGATAATATGATTTCTCTTAGTTTTCTTGTTGTTATGATGAATTATGCTGATAGTTTTCCTAATACTGAACTATCTCTATATTCCTGCAGGGCTATATCTTATCTGGTTATAGTGTATTATTTTTGAAATAAATTGCTATAATATATTTTTTAATATTTTGTTAAAATTTTTTGCATTAAATTCATTAGAGAAATTAGTCTATAATTTTTCTTTCTGCTCTTCCTGGTTTAGATATCAGCACCATATTTGTGATATAAAAAAAAAATTTTGGTAGCTTTCCTTCTCTGCATGTCTTTCCCAATACTTTTTATAATATTGGGACTAATTATTCTTTAAATGTTTGGTAGAATTTTCTTGTAAATTCATTTAGTCCTGAAGATTTTTCTCAGGGAGTTTATTGATGGATCGGTCAGTTTCTTTTTCTAAAATAAGGTTAAATATTATATTTCTTCTTCTGTTAATCTGGATAAAGTGTGTGTGTGTGTGTGTGTGTGTGTGTGTGTGTACGTTCACCATTCCACTCAGATTTTTGGGGCTACTATTGGACAAAATAGCTCCTAATTATTGGTTTAATTTTCTCTTCATTGGACATGAATTCACATTTTTCAGTTTTGATATTGGTAATTTGTTTCTTCTTTTTAAAAAATCAAATTAACCAAAGATTTATCTATTTTTTCAATGAAACAAACTCTCATCATCAACATTCTTATATATTACCAACAAAATCCAACAAGAAGAGATACAAAAGGAAATTCCATTTAAAATAATTGTTGATAGCTAATTGTACAGTATTTCAGAGTCTGATTCTTTTTGTACAGAAAAATAACGGTTTGGTCAGGTATATTTATTGTGTATCTAATTTATATCTTAATATATTTAACATCTACTGGTCATCCTGCCATCTGGGGGAGGGGGTGGGAGGTAAGAAGTGAAAAATTGGAACAAAAGGTTTGGCAATTGTTAATGCTGTAAAGTTACCCATGCATATAACCTGTAAATAAAAGGCTATTAAATAAAAATAAAATAAAATAATTGTTGATAATATAAAATATTTGGGAGTCTATTTGCCAAGGCAAAATATGAACACAACTACAAAAAAGTTTCTATACAAATAAAGTCATATCTAATCTCTTGGAAAAATATCAAGTGCTCTTGGATAGGATGAGAAAATATAACAAAAATGATAATACTATCTAAATTAATGTACTTATTTAGTGCCATACCAATCAAACTCCCAAGAAATTATTTTACAGATCAAGAAGAAATAATAACATGTGGAAGAACAAAAGGTCAAGAATTTCAAGGGAATTAATGAAAAATGCCAATGAAGGTGGCCTAACTATGTCAAACCTAAAACTATATTATTAAGCAATGGTCATCAAAACCATTTGGTACTGGCTAAGAAATAGAGTAGTTGATTAGTGGAACAGGTTAGATTCACAGGACAAAATGGTGAATGACTATAGTAATGTAGTGTTTGACAAACCCAAAGACCCCAGCTTTTGGTGTAAGAACTCACTATTTGACAACAACGGCTGGGAAAATTGGAAACTGAGCAGAAAGTAAGCATTGACCCACACCTAACACCCTCTACCAAGATAAGTTTGAAATGGGTTCATGATTTAGACATAAAGAGTCATATTATAAGCAAATTAGAAGAACATAGGATAATTTATCTCTCAGATCTGTGGAGAAGGAAAGAATTTGTAATTAAAGAAGAACTGGAGCTCATTATAAAAACAATATAGATAATTTTGATTACATTAAGTTAAAACATTTTTGTATAAACAAAAGTAATGCAGACATAATTAGAAGGGAAGCAATAAACTGCACATTTTTACATTCATTTACATTCTGATAAAGGCCTTGTTTCTAAACTATATAGAGAATTACTCAAATTAATAAGAAATCAGGCCATTCTCCAACTGATAAATGGTCAAAGAATATGAACAGATAATTTTCAGATGAAGAAACTGAAACCATTTCTAGTCATATGAAAAGTTTCTCTAAACCACTACTGATCAGAGAAATGCAAATTAAGAGATAATTGAGGTACTACTACACACCTCTCAGATTGGCTAATATGACAGGAAAAGATAATGACGAATGTTGGAGGAGATGTAGAAAAAAATGAGACACTAATACATTGTGGGTAGAGTTGTGATCTGATTCAACCATTCCAGAAAGCAATTTGAACCTATGTCCAAAGGATTATTAAACTGTGCATATTCTTTGACCCAGCGATGTTTCTACTGGGCTTATATCTTAAAGAGATCTTAAAGGAATGAAAGGGACCCACATGTGCAAAAATGTTTCTGGCAGTCCTTTTTGCAGTGGCAGGAAACTGAAAAATGAAAGGATGCCCATGATTTTTCTTGTGAAGCATGATAATTATATAAATATGTTTGTCTATATTGGATTAACACATATTTTTATTTTTACCATGCTCAACATATTGGATTACTTGCCATCTAGTGGAGGGAGTGGGGGGAAAGGACACAAGATTTTTCAAGGGTCAATACTGGAAAATTATCCTTGCATATGTTTTGAAAATTTAAAAAATTCATTGAAAAACAAAAACAAAAAGGAGTCCTGCCAAATTTTTTTATGATGCAAATATGGTACTTATTTATCCCTAAACAGGAAGAGTCAAAATAGAGAAAGAAAAGTACCGACCAATATCCCTAATGAATATTGATACAAAAATTTAAATTAAATATTAGCAAAGTGATTACAACAATTTATCAGCTAGATAATACCAAGTGCAATTCATACCAGGAATATAGGACTGGTTCAACATCAGGAAAACTATTGGCATAATTGACTATATCAGTAATAAAAATAACATAATAAATATAAATAATAAAATAAAAATCAATAATAAAATATATAATAATCTTGGAATAAACATAGAAAAAACTGTTGACAAAATATAACACACACTGATATTAGAACACTACAGAGCTTTAGAATAAAGGGATTTTTCCTTAAAATGATAAGCAGTTTCTTTACAAAAATCATCATCAAACATTATTTGTAATAGGGAGAAGCTAGAAGCATTCTTTTTTTTTTTAAATTTAATAGCCTTTTATTTACAGGATATATACATGGGTAACTTTACAGCATTAACAATTGCCAAACCTCTTGTTCCAATTTTTCACCTCTTACCCCCCCCACCCCCTCCCCTAGATGGCAGGATGACCAGTAGATGTTAAATATATTAAAATATAAATTAGATACACAATAAGTATACATGACCAAAACGTTATTTTGCTGTACAAAAAGAATCAGACTCTGAAATATTGTACAATTAGCTAGGGAAGGCAATCAAAAATGCAGGTGTGCATAAATATAGGGATTGGGAATTCAATGTAATGGTTAGCTAGAAGCATTCTTAATAAGATTAGATGTGAACAAGGATGCCCATTATCACCACTATTATTCATTATTGTATGAGAAATGTTGATATTAGCAATAAGAAAAGAAAAAGAAATTAAAAGAATTAGAGTGAGTAATGAGAAAACAAAATTATCATTTTTTTGCAGATGATATGATATATACCCAGAGAATTCTAGATAATCATCCAAAAACCTATTTGAAACAATTAACAGCTTCATCAAATTAGAAGGATATAAAATAAATTTGAAGGATATAAAATAAATCCACATAAGTCATCAGCATTTCTATATTGCCAACAAAGCCCAGAAGGAAAAGCTAGAAAGAGAAATTCAGTTTATAATAATTGTAGACAAAATAAAACATTTGAGTATCTACATCCCAAGACAAACCCAGATACTATTTGAACACAATTACAAAATACTTTTCATGTAAATAAAGTCAGATCTAAACATTTGGAAAAGTATCACTTGCTCATAAAAAAGCTGAACTGGTATAATAAAAATCACAACTCTAACTAAATGGGCCTACTTGTTCAATGGTGTACCAATCAAACTCCCAACAATTATTTTATATAGCTAGAAAAAATAACAATAAAATTCATCTAGAAGAACAAAAGGTCAAGAATATCAGAAGAAAAAATACAAAGGATGGTGGCCTAGCAGTAGGAGACCTAAAATTCTGTTATAAAGCAATAATCATCATTAGTACTAGCTAATAAATAGAGTGGTAGATCAGTGGAATAGACTAGATACACATGACACAATAATCAATGACTTTAGTAATCTAGTATTTGATAAACTCCCAAACTGTTAGCTCCTGGAATAAGAACTCATTATTTCACAAAAAGTGCTGAGAAAACTGGAAAATATGTCAGAAATTTGGCATAGACCTACATCTCATATCCTGTGCCAACATAAAGTTATTATGATTTGGGTATAAAGGGTGATACCCTAAGCAAATTAGAAAATCAAGGGAGAGGTTACCTATCAGATCTTTGGAGAAGAGTGGATTTTATGGCCAGAGTAGAATACATGGACAACTTTGGTTACATTAAATCAAAAAGTTTTTGCAGAAACAAAACCAACACAAACAAGATTAAAAGGAAGGACAAAGGTGGGGAAAAGTTTTTAAAGCTAGTGTTTATGACAAAGGCCTCATTTTAAAAAAATATATAAAGAATTGTGTCAAATTTATCAAATACAAGTCATTTCCCAATTGATAAATGATCAAAGGATATGAAAAGACAATTTTAGATGAAATTAAAACTATAATCATATGAAAAAATACTGTAAATCTGTTTTAATTAGAGAAATGCATATTAAAACATCTCTGAGGTACCATTACAGATACCTCTCAGATTAAGAAAACAGGAAAAAATAATGAGAAATGTTGGAAAACTGAGACACTAAGTCTTGCAGGTGTCCTCAAACTTTTTAAATAGGGGGCCAATTCACTGTCCCTCAGACTGTTTGGAGGGCCAGACTATAGTAAAAACAAAAACTTTGTTTTATGGGCCTTCAGATAAAGAAACTTCATAGCCCTGGGTGAGGGGGATAAACGTCCTCAGTTGCTGCATCTGGCCTGCTGGCCATAGCTTGAGGACCCCTGCAAGGCATTGTTCATGGGGTTGTGGAATGACCCAACCATTCTTGAGAGCAATTTGGAGCTATGATCAAAGGGCTAAACTGTGCATACCCATTGATCTAGCAGTAACACTACTCATCTCTATCCCAAGGAAATCATAAAAGAAGGAAAAGGACTCACATATGCAAAAATGTTTGTAGCATTTTTGTGGTGGCAATTCGCGCCCATTCAGTTGGGGAATGACTAAAGTTATGGTATATGAATTCACGTCCTTTATAACAGGTGAGTTTGATAGTTTCACCTCCCTGGTATCATTAGAAAGCAACACATCACTCTGTAATTCTATTCCTTGATTTCCTAAACTCTTAAAAAAGTTGCCTTAGCTATCTTTTGGGTAAATGGGATCATTAAAATTAAGAATTAAGAATACCACTACACACCTGTCAGATTGGCTAAGATGACAGGAAAAAATAATGATGATTGTTGGAAGGGATGCGGGAAAACTGGGACACTGATAAATTGTTGGTGGAGTTGTGAACGAATCTAAACATTTTGGAGAGCAATCTGGAATTATGCCCAAAAAGTTATCAAACTGTGCATACCCTTTGATCCAACAGGGAAAGGGACCTGTATGTGCCAAAATATTTGTGGCAGCCCTGTTTGTAGTGGCTAGAAACTGGAAAATGAATGGATGCCCATCAATTGGAGAATGGTTGGGTAAATTGTGGTATATGAATGTTATGGAATATTATTGTTCTGTAAGAAATGACCAGCAGGATGAATACAGAGAAGCTTGGAGAGACTTACATGAACTGATGCTAAGTGAAATGAGCAGAACCAAGAGATAATTATATACGTCAACAACGATACTGTATGAAGATGTAATCTGATGGAAGTGGATTTCTTTGACAAAGTGACCTAATTCAGTTTCAATTGATCAATGATGGACAGAAGCAGCTACACCCAAAGAAAAAACACTGGGAAATGAATGTAAACTGTTTGCATTTTTGTTTTTCTTCCCGGGTTATTTTTACCTTCTGAATCCAATTCTCCCTGTGCAACAAGAAAACTGTCTGGATCTGCACACATACATTGTATCTAGATACACTACAACATATTCAACATATATAGGACTGCTTGCCATCTAGGGGAGGAGGTGGAGGGTGGGAGGGAAAAATCGGAACACAAGTGAGTGCAAGGGATAATGTTGTAAAAAAATTACCGTGGCATGGGTTCTGTCAATAAAAAGTTATTATAATAAAAAAAAAAGAATTAAGAAGAGCTGTTGTCTTAATTTGTATTTGTCTGATGAATAATGATTTAAAGCATCTTTTCAAATGACTAGAAATGGTTTTAATTTCTTCATCTGAAAATTTCCTGTTCATCTCTTTTGGGCATTTATCAATTGGAGAATGGCTTGAATTCTTAACAATTTGAGTCAATTCTTTATATATTTTAGAAATGAGGCCTTTATCAAAAAACTTGAATGTAAATTTTTTTCCTCCAGTTTATTACCACTCTTCTGATTTTGTCTGCATTGCTTTTGTTTGTACAAAACCTTTTTTAACTTAATATAATCAAAATTATCCATTTTGAATTCAACAATGTACTTAAATTCTTCTTTGGTCACAAGACCACCTTCCTTCTCCACTGATCTGACAGGTAAACTATCCTTTGTTCTTCTAATTTGTTTATAACTGTTTATGTCTAAATCATGAACTCATTTTGATCTTATCTTGGTATAGGGTGTTAACTATGGGCCAATACTAGTTTCTAATTCTCCCAGAAGTGTTTGTCAAATAGTGAGTTCTTATCCCAAAAGGTAGAGTCTTCAGGTTTATCAAACACTAGATAACTATTGTCATTGACTATTTTGTCCTGTGAACCTAAGCTATGCCACTGATCAACTATTCTATTTCTTAGCCAGTACCAAATGGTTTTGATGACTGCTACTTTATAATGTAGTCTGATACAGCTAGGCCACCTTCATTTGCATTTTGTTTCATTAATTTCTTTGAAATTCTTGACCTTTTGTTCTTCCAGATAAATTTTGTTATTTTTTCTAGCTCTGTGAAGTAATCTTAGGATTTTGATTGACATGACATTGAATAAAAAGATTGATTTAGGTGATATTTTCATTTTTTTATTATATTAGCTTGACCTACACATGAGCACTTGATTTTCCCAAGAGATTAGATCTGACTTTATTTGTATGGAAAGTGTTTTGTAATTGTGTTCATATAGTTCTTGACTTTTCCTTGATAGGTAGACTTCCAAATACTTTATATTCTCTAACATTATTTAAATGGAATTTCTCTTTATATCTCTTGCTGCTGGATGATGCTGATGAATCAAATGGATTTATTTTGCATCCTGCAATTTTGTTAAAATTGTGAATTGTTTCTAGTAGGTTTTTTTTTGTTGATTCTCTAGGATTCTCTATGTATACCATCATGTCATTTGCAAAGAGGGACAATTTGGTTTCCTCCTTACCTATTCTAATTCCTTTAATCTCTCTTTCTTACATTTCTAATATAATTTTGAATAATAATGGTGACCTTGGGCAGCCTTGTTTCACCCTCATCTTATTGGGAATGGTTCTAGTTTATCCTCATTCCATTTGATGCTTGCTGATGGCTTTAAATAGATGCTACTGATCATTTTAAGGAAAATTCCATTTATTCCTATACTCTCTGTTTTTTAATAATGAGTGTTGGATTTTGTCAAATACTTTTTCTGCATCTATTGAGATAATCATATGATTTTTGTTAGTTTCGTTATAGATATAGGCAATTATTAATTGGTGTTTCTAATATTGAACCAACTGTGCATTCTTGGTATAAATCCTACTTGGTGATAGTGTACTATCCTTGCTGAAATCTCTTTGCTAATATTTTATTTTAAGATTTCTGTATCAATATTCATCAGGGAAATTGGTGTATAATTTTCTTTCTTTGTTTTGACCCTCCCTGGTTTAGTTTTGGAATCTTTACAAACTGTTAAGCCATTAGAGTTGATAGAGAAAATAATTATCTAATTTAGCATGGTTCAATATGATTGATTTGATCTTAGGAGGAGATATTTTGGGCCAGAACTTAAAACAAGGTACTAAGTACAACTGATAGAAATGATGCTTGTGTTCATACCTTTAGAGAGCTCATAGAAACAAGAAATATTTAAGTACTCATTGGAGTTCACATGTTTGGGAGATTTCAGGATTTAGAAAGGGATATCTGAATTCATACCTCCCTTAATCCCTACTCCAGAAAGCGGAATCAGCCTTTTACACTCAGCATAAATACAGCTCCAGTGAGCCACTCGAGAGAGTTACTTGGGAACATTCCCAGGGGTCGGAGAGGAGTACTCTGGAAGGAAGCCTACAAGCCCTCTCTCGAAGGCAAGAGAGCTTCATTGCATCTTCCACCTTGGTGCTGGCTGGAGGTTGAAGGACAAACCTTTGGATTTGGAGACATTTGGAGGGAGCTCTTGGAACCAAGCAGAGAGATAGGCCCGAGCTAACCAGGCTATACTGAAGGACAAAATAAAAGATCTGAACTTTTATCAACTGGCTGTGATTTTGGGTGATTATTTACTTGTAACTGAAACTAAAGCTGCCTCCAGAAACCTCCTCAAGAAACCTTCTCCCTCAGAGAGAACTATTATTATTTTAAAGAACAAAAACACCAACAGTTTAGGTCTATCTCATAAAAAGAATTTGGTAGGATTCTTTCTTTATTTTTCCAAAGAGTTTGCATAATATTGGAATTAATTTTTCTTTTAATGTATGGTAGAAGTCATATGTAAATCCCTCTGGCCCTGGAGATTATTTCTTAGGGAGTTCATTTTCATTTGTTGAAGTTCATTTTTAAAAATGGGACTATTTAATTATTTTGTTTCCTCCTCTGTTAATCTAGACAATCTATATTTTTCAGAAATATTCATCCATTTCACTTAGATTATCATATTTATTGGCAAAATAACTCCCAATTATTGCTCCAATTTTCTTTTCATTGGTGGAAAGTTCCTCTTTTTCATTTTTGATATTAACAATTTGATTTTCTTTTTTCTTTTTCCTGATCAAATTAAAGTTTATATATTTTGATGTTTTTTAAAAAATAAAACGAGCTCATAGTTTTGTTTATGAATTCAGTAGTTTTTTTTACTTTCAAATTTATTAATTATTAGTTTCAATTTTATTAATCTCTTTTATTTTCAGAATTTCAAATTTGGTATTTACTTGGGGGCTTTTTATTTGTTCTTTTTCTAGCTTTTTAGTTGTAAGTCCAATTCATTGATTTTCTCTTTTTCTATTTTATGCAAGATATAGAGATATAAACCTTCCCCTAAGATCTGTTTTGACTGCATTCCATAAATTTTGATATGCTGTCTCATTATTGTCATTCTTTTGAATGAGATTATTGAGTGTTTGTGATTTGTTGTTTCTCTCACTCACACTTTAAGTTCAGATTACTTAATTTCTAATTAATTTTTGCTCTATTGTCCCCCAGCTCTTTATTACATGTGATTCTTATTGCATCATGATCTGAAAAAGATACCGTTACTATTTCTGCCTTTCTGTATTTGATTTTGAGATTTTTGTGCCCTAATACATGGCCAATTTTTGTATCGGTTCCATGAATTGTAGAGAAAAAAGTATATTCCTTTCTGTCTCTGTTTAATTTTCTCCAAAAACCTATCATACCTAACTATTTACTTCCTTAACTGCTTATTTTCTCCAAAAACCTATCATACCTAACTATTTACTTCCTTAACTGCTTATTTATTTCATGGTTCAATTTATCTAATTCTGAGAGAGCAAGGTTGAGATTCCCCACTAGTATAGTTTTACTTTCTGTTTCTTCTTGCAGATCTCAACTTCTGCTCCAGGAATTTGGATGCTATACCACTTGGCACATATATGTTTAGTACTGGTATTATTTCATTATCTATGGTGCCCTTTAGCAAAATATAGTTTCCTTCCTTATCTCTTTTAATAAGAAACATAACAGATTCTGCTCCAACCTTTTACTTTACTCTGCTTTGTACTCTGTATGTATCACTATGCTTTAAATGTGTTTCTTGTAAAAAACATATTGTAGGATTTGGGCTTTTAATCCATTTTGTTATCTGCTTCTGTTTTATAGGAGAGTTCTCTTATTCACATTCACAGTTAAAATGACTAATTCTGTATTTCCCACCATCTTATTTATCCCAAGTTATGCTCTTCTCTTTCTTTTCCTTTTTTCCTTCCTCCCAATATTTTGCTTTTGACTACCACTTCCCTCAAACATCTCTCCCCCTTTACAGCCCCTTCCTCTCTCTTATACATTTCCCCCATTATTTCTGTTTTCCCTTCTAGTAGCTTCCTCTTTTCCTTTCCCCTTTCCCCTCCCATTTCCTTGTAAATGAATAGTATGTTGAAAGGAGAAGACAAGAATTTTGCAAAGAAAATGGATAAAAATCCACTTATTAAAAAACCTGTGTTTCAGATAAAATGTTTAGGATTGGCATAGACTGTTCAGAGCACCAGATAGAGAATTGCTTTTCAGATTAGTATGCTGACTGGACCTATCTGATGGAAGAGCAATGGCTAATATTGTCTAGAGGACATTGTTTTCTAACTCTTCATTTAAATATGATTATCTTTGACTGTCAAAACTGACACATTTATAAATCAAATAATTTTGGGGGAACAGTAGGAACATTTTATAAGGATTGCTGGGTTCTTAACTGATAAAGGGTAGATTTTTAAAATTTTTATCTATAACATAAAATATGAATCATTTATCACCAAGTAGCTCTGATATGAGACACTGAAAGATAGAAAAAGACAGAAAGTTTGAGAAGCTAGAAAAATAGTTGGAAGTGTCAAAATAAACTGAGTGCAGGAGAAATCATAAGAAACCGTGACCACAACATTTAGTGTCTTAGATTTGATGCAGATGATGCTTCAGTTGTTTTGTTAGAAATTTGTTGAAGAAAAGAGCTTCTGTGTTGCAAATTTGACTGGAAAAAAGCTTTATGAAATGCTGGAATTTCATTGGAAGAGAAGTAAGTTTTGCTGCTGTGCAAACAGCCAATGATATTCATTTTTCTCTTGTCATTTAGAACCTGAGAGAGGAGTAAGGGAACTTAGGACAGCACAAAGTTAATTGAAGTAACTGAATGAACCATACTGACTTTATTTTGTGACTCAATTCTAGAACTAGCTTAGTCTCTATGAAATTATTGGTCTATTCCAGTTTCTGCCTTGTGAGATAATCTTATTTAAATAGGAAATTTGGAAGAAAATATTTTTGCACTGTTTGAACCTAGCTCTGCATAACTGGGAAACCAAAACACCCCTACCTGCTGCTTAGAGAATCTTAACTAAGGCCCTAGGCTATGCTGACCAGAAACCCAGTCATATCTGAAGACTGATTCTAGAAATTCTCTCATATTTGTACCTATCAGGTAACCCATGTGTTTTATCTGACAATTGGCCCTGTTCTGAAAAATTGATTATTATTATTCTCATATTCTTTTGATTCTTTCTTGGGATAGAGAAGCTCTATTTACAGACACTTTCCCCTGATTTCTGAGAACTGTACCGGTTCACTATTCCTCTTCCAATTGGAAATTTCTTAATCTTTAATCCATTTAAGAATCAGATTATCTATATTGTATTATTTCCCTTTAATTAATTGGCCCCATTTGATTATTTATTTTTAATGTATAAAAGTCAGTCTTCTCTATTAGTTTAGGCCTAAGCTGAGAAGGTCTGGTCCATTTCTTAGGCAATTGGCATACATTGCTTAAAAAATTATAAGCTCAGAAGATAGAACCTTTGTTTTTCTCAGCCATTTCATATTTTATAGGGCAGGCTTTTATCTGGTTTAAAGAGGAGACTAAGAAGGGGGGGAAAGATAAATTTTGTTTCTATCTGTTTTGCTTTGAGTTGTACTTTTCTTTGAAATAAGAGTAAGAGTCCTATCTGCAGGTCTGAGGAGCTTAAGGGAACTTGGTATCACTAAAAATAAAACACTTTTTCTCAGTATTGTTCATGTGTCTATGAATGAAAAGAGTCTGATACTGATTTATCAGTTCTGTTATTGTTCTTCATTTTTAAAGAGGACTATGACATCAGAAAAGTGATGTCATGCCTCGCAAGTGAATGGATTTAAGGGATAGTGGGTTACAAAAAGTCACCAGCTTCACTCTCTACTCCAAAGCCATCTGGATTCAATGGCAAGATGTAAATCAGAATGTGCAACTCCTTGTAGGAGAACAAAAAAGAACAGAAGGCAAGAAGTCACTTCAAAGATTGCATATTATTTCTAGAGGAACCATGGACATTAAGACCTGCCATCCAAAGTTGTGAATTGTCTCTAGGCAATGTGCTTCCTTACTTAAGTATTTCTCTATTAAATGTTTGCATGTGTATGTCTACTATTATCCACAAAACCTAGTCGCATTAATGGGACAGTGTGACCTAGGTTTATGGATGAACTGGGATATCATGATTCCTTATATTGAGTTAAAGTTAATGATTATTTTTGCTTTTGCCTACTGAGCAAGTGATATGCTTTTTGTTGTCTTTTCCCCTTATCAATGCAGATGTGTTTATGGCAGATGACTTATTTGATTTAAATAAGAATGGCAGCAAAAGTTCTAGAGCTACAACGGTGTATACTAAGAGTATATTTATGTCCCATACCAGTATTACCCATAGGACTCTTAAAGAGTAGTGAGTTATAGCAAGATATACTCCCACTCCCACCCTAGAAACTCCAGATGTTCCAACATGAATTTAGGTTGGGTGAGTGAACCAGCCCACAATGCAAGAATGAGGGATGACCCTGGGCTACATGTACATGCTATCTTCTTCATTAGACTCCTGAAGGCATGACTATTATGGGACAACTTTATTGCATTATTGAGCCTATTGCATTGTTGAACATGACTGAGACCCCAGACATCATCTATGTGTACATCCCTGAAAAGTATGCTGACAAGATAAGTGAACTTATCCACAGCATTCAACATTTTTCCATTTATTGTAACCAATGGTTGTATGTATGAAAGGTGTGGTGCTGACTTGAGGCGATCCTTTCTTTTCTTGGTTTTAATTGTTAGGTCAAAATTATCAAAGGTAGCAAAACTGATCCATACTTTGTTGTATTCCAGTGTCAGAGGCTGCTAATCTTTCATGAATAAAAAGTCATGTAACAATTCTTCTTCCACTTCAGTCTTTTCTAGTTAATTTACTGTCAGTGAGGTAATTGATTTTGATGCCATTTCCATCTTTCTTGAAGGCATCTGATAACATTGTTGCAAATAGCATGCTAAATGGCATGTAAACAAAATCACAGCCTTGCTTTACTCTACTGGAGATGGGGAAAGCAAGAAAGCATTTATTGTCCAGAACCCGGACAAGTATGTTGTCATGAAACTGATAAACAATACAGATGAACATCTCTGGGACAACAAATTTTGCCATAATTTTCCACAAACCCCCAAAACTGACAGTATCAAAGACCTTGGTTAGATTGATGAATGTGTGTACATACTTCTGTTCTGCTCTTGGTATTACTTTTGGCATTGTAAAGCAGTAAACATCATATTAACCATTCACAGGCCTTTTCTGAAGCCAGCTGGCCCTTGGGTAGATAGCCATATTCTAGGTGAAGGATCAATCTATTAAAGAGGACTGTAGCATGAATCTTAATAGGAATGACTAAAAAAGAGACTCTTTGATGACTGTTAGAGGACAACCGAATTCCTTTTCCTATATAGAGATGGGCAATGGAGGTATCCTTGAACTCCTGCTGGATAACCACCTCTTGCCATATAATCCAGAAGAGCTCAGCCAGCTTTTGTAATTTGTCTTATAAATCTCAGCTAAAATAGGTGCTTTGCCACATGAAGGGAATTTAATAGCATTCAAAATATTTTCTTCAGTTGGAAGTTTGTCTAAAGATGGATTAGCTTCTACTTGAGTTGTACAGTCAGTTGCTTTAGCACTTATTGATCATTGTTAAGAATACTTTGAAAATGTTCAGCCCATCTCCTTATCGTTAATCATTGTGGCTTCATTAGCACTGAGTAGTTGAGATATGCCAAAGGATTTTAATTCATAATTAAATTCAGGGCATCAAAAAATGCTTTGGATTGTTACTATCATCATTAAACTAAATGGGTCTTCTTAATAAGTGAAGAATCCTACCTTTGTCTAATACTTGCACTTCACTTTTAATGGAATTAAATGCTACCTTCTTAGAGAGGGACAAACCATCCTACTATGAAGCCTGTGAAATTTCATTTTACATTTTAGCTTCTTAATTTCCCAAACATTTTTGTCAAAGCAGTCTTGATGTTTGTGAATGTTCTAGTTGAGATGAATAAATGTGGTACTATACACAAAAATCTCTGAAAGACACATTCCTTTTCTCATCCATTGTTGCCAACTATATATTGGCTCAACCTTTCCTCCAAGATAGTGACATGCTTTAATCTGTTAATCCTAAGTCATTTTTCATTTCATAATTGTCTTGCCTTACAGATGCTGTTTTTGTTGAATGCAAGTGTTGAGCTTAGAGAGGATAAGTCTATGACCAATCTAGTTCTCTGTACCACATTTCACCTTTGTTACTCTCACATCCTCTTTTCATTATCATGACATAGTCTATTAAATGCCATTGTTTGCTGTGAGGATGCATTCATCAATTTTTATTGTGTTTAGGTAAACAAAAACTAATATTGCTAATGAGGTCATGAGAGGCAGATGTCTTAAGTAGTAAGTGACCCTTGCTTTTGTTTGTTTCCAACTCCATTTCCCACAAAGAATTCCTACTATGTTTAATAATCTGTGCCTACTCTGGTGTTAACATGACTCAAAATTGTAAACTTGTATGGGAACCTTCATGATGAGGTTTCTAGGTCTTCATAAAATTTTTCTTTGACTTCATCAGAATTTATCATGGTGGAAGAATATGCACTGATGATGATGGCCCTGCATGGGACAATCCCATTGTCATGAGTCTGTTGCTCACTCCTTTTCAGGGCATATATGCTTGCTGATTGGGCATTGCCTTAGTAAAACTGAGATCTATTAAAGACTTTAACTTGAAAAGTTCAAGATCTCCCATTCCATCTTGCTCCATCTCCAGTCATTCTGATCTATTTCTTGCCACTTGCCCCAGATGGCAAGAGAAAAGTCTATATGAATAGTGATGGTTCAGCATGGAATGCAGCAAAAGCAGTAATCAGAGAAAAAATTATATTTCTAAATGCTTAATAAAATAAAGAAAGGAAAGACCAATTAAACGGGGGTATAATTTAAAAAGTTACAAAAATAACTAATTAAAACCCCCTCACTAAATACCAGATTAGAAATCCTAAAAACCAAAAATGAGATTTAAAAAATTGAGTTTAAGAAAATCATTGGATTAATAAATAAACCGAGGAGTTCATCTTATGAAAAAAAAATCATTGGTTAATATGATTTTAAAAAATAGAAGAAAACCAAATCACTAATATGAAAAATGAAAAGGATGAATATACCACTATCAAAGATGAAATCAAAACAATTTTAAGCTGTTATTTTGTGCAATTATATACTGATAAATTTAGCAATTTAATTTAAATTGAATAACATTTTCAAAAACATAAACTGCTTAGATTAGCAGAAGAGGAAATAGAATATCTAAGTAAACCTATTTTAGAAAAAAAAGAAATTGAACAGGCCATAAATGAGCTTCCTAAGAAGAAAGTGTCAGGACCAGGCCAATTTATAAGTGACTTCCACCAAACACTTAAAGATCAGCTAATTCTAATATTAAATAAATTATTTGGAATATTTGGCAAAGAAGGAGTTCTACCAAATTCCTTTTATGAAACAAATATGGTACTAATACCTAGATCAGGAAGATCAAAAATAAAGAAAGAAAATATATATCAATCTCATTAAAGAATATGGATGCAAAAATCCTAAATTAAATTGTAGCCAGGAGAGGACGATAGTATGTTACAGAGATTATACATTGTAACCAAATAGGATTTTTAGCAGGAACACAAGGAAACCTATTAACATAATTGTATCAATTACAAAAGTAAAAAAAAAAAAGAAAAGGTGATTTTATCAATAGAGGTAAAAATTTTTTGACAAAATAACAACACTCATTCCTATTTAAAAAAAAATTTGAAAGCATAGGTATAAATGGAATTTTTTTTAAAAATAAGAATCATTTACCTAAAATCAACAGCAAGGATTATTTGTGATGAGGATAAGCTGGAAGCTTTTCCAAAGAGATCATGAACAAAACAAGGATGCCCATTGTCACCAATGTTATTCAAATATTGTATTAGAAATCTTAGCAAAAGCAATAAGACAAAAAAAAAATTGAATACTGGGCTCAAATCAGTTACAAAGTACTTATGAAGGAAGATGCTATCCAGAGAAAGAACTTATAAACAGAAGTATGTACAGTGCGATTTTATATATTTATGTCTAAGGGTAGCAGTCTCTAGGCCTCAAACTATGGCCTGTGGGCCAGATACAGCAGCTGAGGATGTTTATCTCCCTCACCCAGGGCTATGAAGTTTCTTTATTTAAAGGCCCACAAAACAAAGTTTTTGTTTTTACTATAGTCCAGCTCTCCAACAGTCTGAGGGACAGTGAACTGGCCCCCTATTTAAAAAGTTTGAGGACCCCTGTTCTAGGGTGAAAGGGAGAAAAATAATAAAATAGTGTACAATGGAAAACAAAAGAAAATTTAGAAAGGTGCACAGAAAAATAGGGTAGCTTTGAAAACAACGTATAGTAATTATTACATCGTTTAGTTTTTTTTTTAGTTTAGTTTTTTTAACAGTGTGAAATGGAAATTCACGGTTTTATATTTAATCTTCTTTTATGCTCTATGTACATGGACCTTTTTTGCCTTTATATGTTTAAGTTCAAAATGAATAAAAACTTTAAAAAGAAGCAAGGGAATTTTGGTTGCTGCAGTTAATTGCCCTTCTATGAAATATCCATGAAGAGACTGAGAATTTAATTGTCATTTTAGAAAGATTGATGACTATGATGACAGAAGAGATGACCAAAAAAAAGGGCCTAGGAGAATTTATTTCCTGAAAGAACTGAATTTATTCTCTATCTTATGAAGAAACAAAAAGGATTCTTTAGAATGGAGTTTAACTGCTATCTTCAGATAACTAAATATTAAGACTGTTTCTATATTGTAGAAGTCCACAATTTGTAGTGATGATTAAAATTGACTTTAGTTATAATTTTTGTACAATTGATACATTTTAAAATTGTTAGATTATTTATGTTTTTGCTTTGTTGCTTGCTTCTTAAACTAATAAATAACTGTAGTCAGCAATTGATTTTTCCCTAGGAGATTAGTGAATCTGATATAAAGAGATGAACAAACATTTATGGGAAATGAGTTTTCTGTAGTTTTAGTAAATAAATGACAATTCATAACCTGAGGAATGTGCTCAGAACTAATTGATTAATGAGGACATTGCAATTTTAGCAATTAATTTGGAAGTATCCAAATATACTCTTTGATAGTAGTGGGACTACTTTAGGTAAACTAAATTTAGAAGGTATTTAAGGTTAGAACCCAAGCTTTAAAATGTATACTGTAATTGGAATGGGTTAACAAATCTGTGAGGAATGAATGGATTTTTTCCTAATGTAATTCACCCACAGAACCTCTTATTTATGAATCTTTGACTTCATCTCCTTTAAGCTAGAATTGATTTCTGGTTTTTACTTGCTCCTTTTCTGAACAGATTTGCTGCCTCAAGTTCTATAGCCAAAGCTATTATCTTGGCTTTCATTATCACTACTATATGACTCTTTGACTTCTCAGACAAACTCACTTAGCTCATTCTGTGTTTATAGTTTGTACCAGAAAATGTTGTAATAAGGATTAGCTAGATGGTGCAGTGGATAAGGTATCAGCCCTGGAGTCATGAGAACCTGAGTTCAAATCCAGTCTCACACACTCCATACTTACTGGCTGTTTGACTCTGGGCAAATCTTTTATCCCAATTGCTTCTGAAAAAAAAGAAAGAAAAGAAAGAAACAGAATATTCAGAAATAAAAGTCTTTCTCCTGGTGTAACTGAGTCTTGCCTGTTCCTACCAAGGGAATAGTACTAGATTAATAAAGAACGGGCTTCATCTCATTTTGCATTGGAAAAAAAAAAGATAATTGGAAAACATTATTTTTAAAAAAGTAGATTGTGGGTAGGGATTGTCAGTCTTAAGTGCAAATACTATAGAATTTTATGAGTGCCTCATTTTCCCATACTTACTACTGCATTGTGTGGTCTAGCATAATTAATAAGTTAGTTGGTAGACTTAGGGATACTCTTTCACTAGAATTTTAGTTAGAAGAGATATTATAGGTCATGTTGTCCAATCTGTACTTGACAAAGAATCTCTGCAACAACAACAAAAAATTCATTCTTAGAGTTTTGACCTACTTCCATGGACACATTTTTTCAGATAGGATATTACTTTAAGAGAGGATAAATACAAATAAATGCTAAATAAACATTCAATGTTCTCCCATAAACATTATTTATTTGAACAGTTAAGTGTGACAATTTCTTAGCACAGCAGGTATATGCAGCTACAAACACAATAAAGAATGTATTAGTAATACTAGAAATCTAATTAGCAGAAACAATTCCATAAGGAAATAACAGTCACTATGAGTCTATAGTGGTCCAGCCATCGAAATTCATTGGAAATTAAAACAAATATCAAACTAGTGTTGTCCTGCAACAGCGTTTTTCTGTAGTGAAGAAAAACCAAAATGGATGTAAACAAATAGCACCCATTCAATACATTAGGCCAATTTAAACTTGAAGAACAATGTAACAGGTAAAAATTGAATGCTAAAAGTGGTTATTTACAGCCTTTTTCCTATAATACTAATGTGTTAGCTAACCTCTTTTTGCCATTTCCCCCATTTAAATTTATTACTGACTGAACTTCTTGATACATTGGCAAATAAATCATTGTACAACAAACTAAAGAGATTAACTTCTCTCCACTCTTTCTTAAAGTTTGTTAAACATACTCTATGAAATAAATAAAAGCAAAGAAATGTCATTGCAAATATCATGCAATTAATTTATACATAAATAGCAAGAGTTAACATTCTGGAGTCATACATAACTTGTTTTTTTCCTCTTTAGTCAGAATTATCCCAGAAAGTTAAATTGTGAGAGATTAGCAGAGTAAAGTTACATTTTTATTTATAGTAAGCATGAGGGAAATGGGTACAAGTATAAGATTAAAAAAGGAAATTCCTGAGAATATAAATATCATGGATGACAATATTTGAGATATTTTGTGGGAAACGTACATTTGTATGGATAGATGCTCTGCTCTGTTCTGCTATGGATGATATTGAAAAAGGGCAAATTTACTCTACCACAAAGAACAATTAGTATCCTCACAGAGCTATTATTTTAAAGCTTGACTTTCTTTTCACTTTTGACATATTGGAGAGCCAATATCATTTGGACCAGACTCCATGATATATGGTAGCACAATTCCAGTAGGGGCTGGGAAGTGGCATAATAAGTATCAGAAGAACTGAAAATATATGTAGAGGCCTGCCATGGTAACTATTATTACCATTTTCAGTAGAGACTAAAATGAAAAACTATTTTTGATGTAATTTTTAAAGTTCCATTCTGCTGATACCATGTGCCATCACAAGAAATTAGTGACTCCAGGGACTGACTAGTTCTAATTGTAAAGCTTTATTTTTAAATGACTGATATTATTATGCTAATTTACAACAAAATCATTTAGTATTTAGTAGAGCCATAACTAACAATCTTATCACTAAATGTAATCTCAAATTAAAAGTAGGGGTAGAAGACCTCAACAATAGGCATATTAGGTACCCTCTCAGAGGATTGCAAAATGAGCAGAAAAGTCCTAAGAAAGAGATTCCACCATGGTGGAGGTGGAGGTAGAATTTAATACCACCGTGTGGAGACATAGGACAGAGCTTTGTGGAAAAACAGGTCCTAAATATTACTGGAACCCTGACCTTTGAGAGCAACAGAGTCCATAAAGAGGGAGATACCAGGATACCACAAGGGTATTATTGGGGAGGCCATTGGATAGCAAGATAGCCTGAGTAGGAAGAGCTGACTTGGTTTGTGTCTGTCAGTGGAACAAAGCAAGCTATTTGGTAATATAACTAATTATTATACCTATATCCAGAGGGACAAATGATATTATAGAAAAAATGGAAGTGTAAGCAATTTAAAAATTGTAATCTTTTTGAATTATTTATATTTTTTTGCTCTTTCTAAATATCAAAGCCCTGAAAAAATATCTAGGTCACCTTTTCTAGGTATACTTAGTTACTTTGCTTAAGTTATGGCTCTAATACTTGAACTACATGTATCTACACAGAACTCAATAAGGAATAAATTGACCACATCTTCAAATTTTCTTTTCAAGTCATTCTTACTTATAGTATAGAACTCTTTGAGGGAAAACTTGGGGAAAGTAAGCATGAACATTTTCTCCTAAGATGGCAGCACTATCATGAAGAAAAAATAGCTCACCTAAATTAAAGTCCAAATGAAATAACAGAAAAAAAACCCTAAATTGGACACAGAGTAACACTGCAGTATACCCAGGTATATTATTGATCAAAAGAACCAAACACCAAAGCTGTTGCAGACATGTTAACATTGGAGATATTGAGAGAATACATGGCAGAATTATAGAATACAAAGAATGTGGAAGACCAGCTTTATTCTTCCAACTTCTTAGTTGATATTAACAGTCTCTGAACCATCCACATTTCCCCCCTTACTGTCATCAGGTCTGATCTTGAATAAATTTAGCGACTTTCAACTAGGGATGAATAAAGGTAGCTGGCTTCTGAATAGGGCTCTTGTTATGCTATTGATGCCCTGCTGGAGTAGAAATCAGGTACTGGCAGTCCAGTATGAAGTGTTACCTACAAGAAGAATATGGTCAGAAATTGTAATCCTGCTCTACCTGCCCTCTAATATAGTATTATAATATAGTATTCTCTAATATAGTATTATAATATAGTATAGTATAATATAGTATTATAATATAGTATATATAGTAGTATAATATAGTATATATAGTATTATTAATAATAATATTAGATATAGTATACCTAATATAATATTCACATTCTGTGAATTTCTTCTTTGATGTCTACTTTCAGAGAATCAAAAAGAAATCGGATTAAGGCATTAATTTTAAATTTTATCAATATGCTTTTCAACCTCCCTAACATTCTGGTGGAAACTTGTTGCAGATAGTGAGACATGTTTAACAGAAATGCAACTTAGATTCAGGAGAATGTAGCTGAAGGTCACCTCTGAAGCCTCTTTATCTTATGTCTGGAAAGTGAAAGCATGTACTGGAAAAATTTTATTCTTTATAGGGCCTACTTAAATATTCCTAGGGTCAAACCCTTTCATCTATATTTAGTTACATTAATACAAACTATTAACCATCACATTTAACCCAGTTCGATTATATTAATTTTTAAGTTCCTTTTTTTTTAGAGTAGCTAGGTGGAAAAGTGGATAGAGTATTAGGTCTAGCATCAGAATATTCCCCTTTCTAAGTTCAAATTTAATCTCAGACACTTACTAGTTGTGTGAGCCTGGGCAAATCACTTAACTCTGTTTGCCTCAGTTCTCTCATTTGCGAAATGAGCTGGAGAAGAAATACCAAGAAAATCCCAAATGGGCTCATGAGGAGTCAGATATGACTGAAAATGACTGAACAACTAAATTTCATTTTAGCTTTAAAATTCTATTATTCAATGCAGTCATAAATTGTTGGAAATCTAGATTGAGTGTGTTCAGTGCTGTTTCATGTATTATTCTCATATTTTTCTCATCTTTGTGAAAACTGATCTTACTTCACTATTTTTAGGTTATAAGAAACATTTTCTTCTCAAAGAGAATCTTGAAAACCAAAGGAGAATCACAGGACCACAGATTTTTATACTTTGAAGAGCTGTTAACAATAATCTCATCTAGCCAAGATATTAACAATAATTCTCTCTAGAACATACTTGAAAAATGGTCAGCTAGCCTGTGTTTAAAGATTTTCAATGTAGAGTGAACCTGCTCTCTCTGTCAGGGTAATTCCTTTTTTGGATAGCCCTAATTGTTAAGATGTTTTTTATTATATCAAATCTAAATTTGTTTTTTATAACATCCCCTTGCTCCTGATTATGCCCCCTATGATTAATATTTAGCTCAATATTTTTTCCTTTATGAATAATTAAAAGGTAAATAGAAATTGTGGTAGTAGATCTTAGGTGTGTCAGTATTTTGAAGACTAGCTAAGACATTTTTTTTTCCTCATGAGGCCTGCAGAAAGCAGCTGGAAGTTCACAGTAATTGAATCAATGTATTCTCTTCACTCTACTGCAATAAGCCAGAATATTTAGGAAAATGAGAGGAAATAGAACTGAAATATTTGCTTCAAGGTGATAAGATCATAAGCACAGGGATAATTCTACATATCTATGTGGATTTGTAATTGTAATTAGCTTATTTTGCTCCAGAATCCACTCACAGCATACAACAAAAGAGTTATATACATAGTAACTTATGACTGAATATGTGATTATAATGACTGTCATCACTCCTTTTTTGTTCCATGTGATGCCCAAGGGCAGACACTAAAAAGAAATTATGTTTCATATTTTAAAAAGTGATGAGCATATAGACTACTGGATAGTTTTTATATAATATTCTTAAAATATATTCCCAGGTCTTAAAATTAGATTAAATACTGTTTATTAACCTGATATAGGTATTTGTATCACCTGTTGCCTTCTCTGTTTCTTTCCCACTTGATTATTTGCAATAGGGAGGGACTATATCTCTACAATGCAATATCAAACTTTGTAGTCAGAACTAAGTACTTATTCAGTTCTCTTTTCCACTCCACATCTTAATTCTATACTCCTTTAAAATCCTCTTCCAGTCTTATAATAACAATCACATCCCTCTCCTCACCATCCTTCTCTGTGATCTTTTAAATTTAATGCTATGAGTTTTACTCTGAAATCACGAGCCTCTGAAGCTGCTGCCATAAAAATGTTTTCTCCATCTGTAGGGACAAAATACTTACCTGTACATTTCTGTTTAGACTGACAGCAGGAAAGAATAGACCCTCCATATTCTCAAAGGCAATAGGACCTTGTTGATCTTCATTGATTGAAAATGTTAAGGTTTTTCTATTTAAGTCAAGAAGGACTCCAATTGTGGCACCCTTTGTGATCCCTCCCTCAGTTCTGTGGGAAAAGAAAATAATTGAAATGGCAGCTAAAATAATTTTTTTCCTTGTTTATAAATGTGAAATATATGAATAATGGATTCTCTCTTTTGCTGCTTCTTAGTGTTAACAATTAAACAAACACCAGTGACAAAAAAATCTTCTGACTCACCGGAGACTAGGTTCTCTTGTTATGCTCTACAATAAATTTTAATTATGAATTTCCCTGGTTTTGATATCATACAACCATAGAAATTTTGAAGTGGAAGGGATCTCAATAATCATGTGATCTAAAATTTTGAGAATAAAGAATTTGAGACTTCCTCAAGTCACATATTTGGTTGGTAGCAAAGTCTGGATTTGAACTCTTATCTCTTGATTTTAAGTCTATTTCACAATATGATACTTTGCTGATTTAATAGTTAAAGCACACACACAAACACACACAAAACACACAAAACCAAAAACAAACAGGTATATAAACCAAGCCTGAAAAATATATGCAAGAATTATGTCTTGGGCCTCAGTGCACATTATAATGAAAGATTTTTCTTGAAAGAGAATCAGTACATTTTAAATTTTAATTTTCAGATTTGAATTTGAATTAAGCAGGTTGGATAATTTTATAACATTATAGACTCCAAGACTCTGTCTAAAAAAAAATCAAAACTGGATGAAAATACTTAAATTGTAGCAATCTTGTGGAATGTGGAGACAAAGAAACATGTTTACAAAAATGTCTGTGATAGGCTTCTAAAGTAAAATTAAATGAAATGTTTCAAATTTGCCCCCTCCCTGCCACACACACATGCATGCACACACACATATACACATACACAAGCACACACACACATTTTTTTGTGACTGGCAATACAAAAGTTCAGCAAAAATAATTAAGTGTAAGAGTTATAAAGAATCCCTTTTCTTTCCTTCTCCTCCACATAAAAAATTAAGACTGTGTCTGGCCATTTTACAGGCAATATTTTTTACAAAATTCAGTGATTATCAATCACATGCAATTCTACAGTGACAACAAAAGTCTGATGTAGTTTGCACCCGACATTATTCTTTAAAAAAAAGTTTATTTGAATGGTGAGATAGATAGTTGTTACTCTGTATCCCTTTACTTCTAAATAAGGAATCTAAAAGAATAATTTAGTAATCTCCTTCTAATTTTGACTCTGATAGTCATAGGTCACTGATTCAAAAAAATTCTGGAGGAAGAGAAATGATGTCCTTCACCTGAAATCCAGTGTATTTTTATATCTGGTTCAAATGATCTAAAAATCTAATTCATATGACATTGGAGAATGCAAGATTGGATTGACAGAAGTAACAGAAAAGTTCTAAGAAAAAAAGTTATAAAATTATAAAGAAAAGAAAGACATACTGGGTGAATGACTGACTAATGCTTCCTACTGAAGCATCTTTTTAGAGAGAATGCTGTCATCCTACCACTGACTTATTACCAGATAGACTGTTGGATATTTATTTGCCCAAATGGGTCTTTCTGAATGAAATGAGAATCTATGAAAGTTGCTTGTCCATCCTAGGAAGTTTACAACATGTAACTTTAGAAGTGAAAAGAGTTAAATGCAAGGAAGGACTTCAAGAAAAAAATAAATTCTTATTACAGAAATTGCAAAATAAATTTTGTCATATATGCAATTCATCCATTTGGAAAGACCAGAAAAATCAGTCACTGGACAGAATTTTTTCCTCTAAGGAATTGATAATTCTTAATTTAAACAAAATGTGGTAAAAATAATGCTTCAAAAGCAAAGTTTTAAGAAATGACAACTATTAATGCTTCATTGCCTATTGCAGTCCTATGAGCAGCTTGCACACTGAAATTTCCAGCTTCTCCCTTTCTCTCTAGAGAAATAGTGGGATGTTCCCAGTTCTTAGCCATCAATATATTAGGTATTAAAGAAAGAGTTCACAATTCCATCTGCATGTAAAAATTGATTCACCAGGATAAAGGCAGATAAGTGAAATAGAACTAATATTTAATCAAACCCCAGTTTCCAGTTTCTTAATAAATTACTTTGTATTATAGCAAACTTTCAAATGGAAGAGGTGAAGTTACTGTATAATTATTTGAATAATCACTCAGTCAATATTTTCCCCATTTAACCTTCCTTAATGTCCCTGTTCCCACCTACAAAGTGACTCTCCAGTCACTACAAATTGGCCATAGCTAGGTGGTGCAATGGATAGAACACTAAAGTGAGGAGGATCTGAGTTCAAATCTGGTCTCAGGAACTCAATACTTCCTAGCTGTGTGACTTACTCCCAATTGGCTCAGCAAAAAAAAAAAAAAAAAAAAAGAACAAATTGACTCTCCTTTTCTGAATCTCTTTGGCTACTCTCTTTACTTCTCATGCACAATTTTTTCCCAAATTAAGTTATTTCTGTGCAAGCCTCATTTGTTATAAGAATGTAAGTATATTAAATACACAGAGTATGTTTTATTTTGCTTCATATTTCCAGGACTTAGTATATTGTTTTATATAAAAGGCATTAAATAAATAGGTGTCAAATTAAATTAAGAAAGAAGGGGACTTTTATTTCAAACAGCTAAACTCTGCATATACATAATACCTGTGCCAGCTTAGTTTTGCAAGAGTAGGGGGAAGGTGTAATGAAGAGCTATGCCTGGAGTTCTTATTATCTTACTATCTTACTAGAAACTTAACAAGAAGATTTAATTTTTGGCAAGTTGGCAGCAGAAGGGTACCTGTTGGTGTGTGAGTTGTTGTGCATGAACCAGCTCCGATTATTGTCCACATACATTGCCCAAGCCTTGTCATCTTTTCCTAACATCATATCCTTTATCACATCAATGCAAGCCACACCAAAAGCAGGATCTGGATGGTTGTCATAACGATCAACTGTTAGCTCCCAGTAGTGAACTCCCTTAGAGAAGCCAGTCTTCCCTAGCACAACCCGATCATCATAGCTATTGCAGGTCACAGTCAGGTTGTCATTGGAGAAGATAATATCAGAGTGTGCAGAGCCAGGATCAAATGCAAACCAGGCAACTGGGGAAAAAAAACATAAAGGGAATCTAGTTATCAAGACTGAACCACTGACTATAGTCTATTAAAAATTCCTAGGCAGGATAAGGACCTTTATGGACCTTTGTGGCTGTGTTGGAAGAAATTTGTCTAAGTGATAGCAACTTTCTTCTTATAAAATAAAAATCAAAGAACTAAATATTTATCTTAGCAAGGTATGTTTTAGAGAAAGGGTTTTCTTGCTCAGACTACACTCCCAAGTCAGTGATCAAGAAGTGGAGTGTCATCAATTATGGAAATAATGCTTTTTTTTTACTCGGCGAGTGTCAAAACAATACCACCAGAAGGAAAAAGGTGTTGAACTAAGGTGAATATATAAAGGAGAAAGTGAAAAGTCTAAAATATGGAACCTTACATGGTCAATAAAACTCTTGCAATAATTGATAATATCCAGTTGATCTTAGTTCTTAGTTCTATTGATAATTGAAAAATTGCTTCATAAAATCAGTATTTATGGCTTCCATTTTCATAAATAACTATGAATTGGCAATATAACTATGAATTCTTTCACAACATAATTTGACATAAAATAATTTATGGAAGTACTTGTCTTTTAAACATTAAGTGCAAGTGGTTGTGCTCCATGTTATAATTCTTAAATACTATGTTAAAAATAATATACTTTATGAAGATTTATTCACTATAAGAAACTCACATGCACTCAGATTTCTAAATTTTTAAAAATAGAACATAGGTTATTTCATATCTGTCATTATTTTTTAAATGTCAACTGTTGTCATTTCAAACATCATGAAGGAGAGAAACAAGAAGTAAAATTTCATTTATAAGAAAAATGCTATATTTTACAAGCATTTGCAATTATATTGGAGGATACTTTGTAACTTTAAAGCACTACACAAATTTCAGTTATTATTGTCATTCTTTCCTTTTGGTGGGACTAAATTAATCTGAGTATGAGAAAGAACATTATTGAAAATAGTCTTAGTAGAAAACCCATGCAAAGCATAGCTTTAGGGGTGGTTAATGTTATCCACAAATTTTATCAAAATAGTAGTCTGAATTAATGGATAAGAAAATTAGAAGGATTTAGACATTTATCTGATGAAGTATGAAAAAATAGAGCTAGATTTTTTTTTATAAGAGGAATTAAAAAATTGGGATAATGGAATCTTAAGTATGAGTAGTTAATTATTTTGAATTAAATTGTTTCCCTTTATTTTGTGAAGGAAACTGATGGACATAGCAAAAGTATAAATTAAAATAAAACTTAGTTATGATAAATATACTTGCCTAGTTGAGAATAAGGTGAGGATTGTGTCTCAAAATTGCATCCTATAAAAGAGATACTATGTTTATATATATATATATATATATATATATATATATATATATATATATGTATGTATTTAAAGATAAGAAAAAGTAACCAGTCTTAAAATTATTTGTATACAACAGTAAGTGCCATTCTGCATAAAGTTAATATATACTTGACTCATTCAAAACCAGAAACCTGCCCTTTCTCCACTTCCTACACCAGTTTACTACTTAGCTTTGTTCTATGAAATCCACGGTATAATTTTGCACTGAAAATCACATTATTTTTTAAGATCATTTGATAATCCTCTTTCAATTTTTTTGAAATGATCTAATGCAAAACCTCATTATTCCATCTTCTACCATTTTTTAATGATTTTCTATGTTAAGAAGCTGACTGTTTAATATAGGGGAAAAAGACATTATTTTGCATGAAATAGAAAAATTTTGTAGTTTACAACAATTCTATTTACAATATGGTTGTAATTCCACACTGTACAATTCAATTAGTTACACTAAATTACTTCTGCTGTGTTTTAGGTCTATGTTCAGTTTTACTAATATAATTATGTCTATACTATATATTCATTTATAGTATAGACATAATTATATTAGCAAATATATTCATTTATGCCTATATATGTATTATTTGAATAATAAGATATTTATTAATATTGACATCATTTTTAAAGTAGTTAAAGAAATGTTCTGAAAGCTTAATTCTTTTAAGATGTCAAAATTTTTTATACCTAGTCCCATAGAAATTTATGGTACAGAAGGATATCCATGAAATACAACTATCATAACTCAATCATGAATCATTGCACTGCCCTCCAGAAGAGATTACAATAAACCTTCCTAACTTTCCCATTCAACCTAAAATTTGGGATAATATTAGAAGAACCTTATAAATTTGGCTTTAATTGAAATTAAGAGAAAGGAAATCTAAAACTTTCCCATACCCACACAAAAAAGTAACAAAAATGTTTGTAATAACATTTTTGAAGGAAGATGTATTAAGGACTAAATTAATAGAAAGAATTACTGGAATATTTATAGTATTTTGCTCTCAACACAAACTTAAAAATTAAAAAGTCATTTTGTCATGTATAATGTACAAGGATAGGAGGTTCGATGGTTGAATTATGACTAGAATTTAAAGGATGTAACCTACTTTGGTTAATATTTTACTAGAATAAAATGGGAATAATGCATTCATTTGTATTTGTATTTCATGCCTAATTTCAGTTTGAAATTGCCTGGTTCAATCTGTGAATTAGGGTTCAGTAAATACAATAAAACTACACTTTTTTTCTAATTGAATTTTATAATTTAATTCTAATGGAATGTTTTTTCCTAACTGAGCTCCTTTTTTGCACTATTTCCTGCTGTAGCAGTTACATAGGCTGTATTCAGGACATTTTTTTGTGTTTGTTTTTAATTAATTATACTTACATGTGTTCATTTTTGAAAAATGTTCTAAAAGATATTTTATTAAAGATATTTTATTTTAAGTACAACATAAAAGAGTTGAAATTCAATAATATAACTATTATATTACTATTAAATATAATTGATTCAAATCACAGTACCCTTTATTCTTTTTCTACTTTTCTGCATCAAATTTTTCTTTTAGTGAGTTATATGTCTTTTCTGTACTCTCTTGCATAGCTTCTCTTTCCTTTCCCCATTTTTCTTCTAGTTCTCTTTTAAGGTTTTTAATAGTCTCTTCTAGGAGAGCCTTTTGTATTGGGGACCAACAATTGTCTAGAGACTGTCTGCTATTAGTCTCTTCGGGGTTGAAAAGCTGTTCTCTTTCTGAATAGAAACTATCAATTGTCCTTTTGATTTTCTTACTCATTTTGTTAAAGCCTGTAGGGTCTGCCTTCAAGGCCAGGAGGTTACCAGCTTCCTCTGCAGAGCAGTGAAACATGTATGGATGGGTAGTTGTCCTGCTAGCTGGCTGCAAAAAGCAGTGAGGTACTGGAGTGCTCTGGGAAAGAATCCCCCACCCAGAAGTAACTCAGGCCTGCAGGGTAGAGCTGGGAAAGTGCCCTGCAAAGAACCCTAGCTGTGTGAGATAACAACTGCCCTGGGGCTAGACACTGAGCAGTGAGAGTTTCACTAACCCAAGCCAAATCCCACTCTGGGGCTGTGGGTATTAGCAGTTGAGCAGTGAATGGACTAGCAGGGATGGGAAGTGTCTCTGCCCTGGGAAGCACAGTCCTGCTGGGGAAGTTCTATTGCCCCAGGCTGAGCCCCACACTGTGCCGATTAGAGGCTGCCCAGGCTGTGTCCCCCTGCCTTGCCGGTTTGTAACTGCCCCCACAAAAGCCCTGAACTGCAGGATGTGGCTGCAGGGCTGAGTTTCAGTCTTCCTGAGTCACTTCCGGATTTGAGTAGTTACAGCCAGATCTTGTTAGGTTCTGGCGGTTTTTAAGAGTCCCCTCTGTTTTAGGCTTTAATTTTTCTGCCAGTTTACTGCTTTGTAATCAAGGCAGGGCAGTTATCCTATAGCAGAATCATCTCTATAACTTCTCTAGCCACAGAGATCACCCCGCCCTGGTCTGCTCAGGACGCTAGTCTCTGGCTGCCTGTGCTATAGCATCTGTTCCTGGCCCCTCAGGACAAACCTTTCCTGGCGATCTTCCAGATTGACTTCAGCTGGTAAGTTGTATGCTTCTGATCTTCATGAATTTAAGTAGTGAAAAGCTATTTCTGAGGCTGGATTAAATAGTTGGTTATGAGGGGAATGAGAGGAGCTTAGAAAGTCAGGTGTGCCTTCTCCGCCATCTTGGCCAGTACCCTTTATTCTTAAGACATATATATATATATATATATATATATATATATATATATATATATATATATATATATATATATATATATTGTAATAACTGATATTTTGTTACATCAGACACATGAAAAAAATTAAGTAACAAAGCATGTTTTAAATCATACAAACAGAAACATAAAAGGGAAAAAAAGACTTAATAGAGCATGAAGTCCTTGCATATGTTTTGGATTGATATGGCATGATTTCCCTCACTTGCCTATATGGATGAAGAAAAAAAGGAAAAATATTTGGAAATGTGCAATGTATAAAAATGTACATCAATGATTAGAAAATAGCTCTGAAGAAATTAAATAGCATAGCTTGCACAAGTTTTCTAAATTCTAATTATGAAACTGATCCTAGAAAAGTAAAAATCTGTATTTAGTGTAATTACTGCTAAAATGAACTTAAATATGCCATAACTTCCTTCATGGCAAGTGAAGCAAAGGGCAGCTAGATTATCAGACCTTGTGGATTTTAATTACTTAATTATTTTATCTTGTGCTGTTATAGGTCCTTCTTTTAATTGTCAAGCAAGCATCCAGTGTTTTCAAATTTTAGCTCTTTTCTCTCTAATTTCCAGGATATAGTTTGCTGGTACCTCTTAAGTCTATGTTTAATAGGCTTTTTTTAGACAGATGTGTTGATCTATTGTCAGACACAAATGGCTTCTTGGATTCAGCAGTTGTTCACTTTTAAAATGTTGTACTGGCCTTTTTATAGAAGAGGATTGTGTTAGTGTTATATCATGGTATGTGATGACAAGATTCATGACAGTGTTAACAAAAAGAGATAATTTTTGAATAAAAAATTGTGAATGTAAAAAAAGGAATAATTTTTACTGATATGGAGAGCTTACTTATCAATGTCATTATACATGAAAAGCAACACAAATGGTTTGTTATATCACATAGACACAACACAAAGCTTCATTATCCAAATCCTTTTTACCCTAAAAGCAGGCCACAAACATAGAGAATAATTACTCCTTTATATATATATATTATAAAGTGTGTGCTTGTATGTGTGTGTGTGTGTGTGTGTGTGTGTACATGAATGTCAAGAACAAAACAATTTCTGAAAAGTCTTAAAAAGGCCCAAAGATTAAGAGGAAATGTCATATGTTTTCAGCTCACCTGATACATTCAGAGACTGTAAAGAAGAATGCAGACTCAGCTGGTGGGATGAAGATAGCATATCAAAGCAGGATCTTCCAGAAAAGCTGGGTTGTAGATTAAGGGTTGATGAGAAAGGACCCATCCTACGGAGCTGTAATCTTTCTGAAGGTGATGGAAAAGCCAGAGTCCGTTCTTCAGAATCTGTGTCTAAATGTCAATCAATGCAAACTAGATATCAGTAATCTGTCACCTATTTGCACACTTTTACCAAAGTCTTACCAATTACACTAGCACAAAGCCTGAGCCCAAGGGGAAGACTGTTACATGTCCCCACTTAAAGAAAATGGGGTATGAAGGAAGGAATAAAGTAGAGATCTCTTACAAGACCAGAGTAAGACAGAGACAGAGACACAGAAAGATGGAGAGATATACATAGATGTAAGTGTATCCTTGCTCTTTCTTTCCTCTGTATTCAAATAGTTTGATATTTATTCTTCCAAAATATGTTAATGAAACAAGAAGTACATTCCCTTTTTGCCACTAAATATTATGAATGTTGATATTTATTCTTGAAAGTAAATTTTATTAGGTGATACCAAAAAGGCTATTAAAGAATTAGCCTAAGTGATTGGCAAATTTATACCTAGACCACAAAATCTTTGTAGAAATTTTTGCATGAGTGATGATGATAATTAGGATTAATCTTCACAACAATGATTTTCCTTTTTCTTCTTAAAATGATATTACACTTAAGAAATGTTTCAAGTTGCTGCTGTTTTCTTTGAAACAGGCAGCAAGATACTCTCAAGGCTTTGGTTTTTGTATGGGAAGACTGATATAAAACTCAAGTGGCTTAGGGAAGAAAACAGTGAACTGGTCTACTGTTTAGTAAAGAAAACTAGATTCTTCTCTTGTCCTATGAAGTTATGTTTAGATCCTGAAAATCTCAACTAACCTCTTTATAACTATAAAAATAAGTTGGGAGCCAAGTGGCAGAGGACACATGCTTTATTCTGAGCTCCCTTCTACCCTCATTTATAGATTCAGTAATTCAGCCTCTGGTATAGTGCTTGACTGGTAGAATCCATGAATATTGGGAGTACAACAAATTACCAGCCAAAGATAATCTGGAAGATTGCCAGAAAAGGTCTGTCTTAGCGGATGAAGGCCAACATAGGTAGGAAGGAAGAACATGGAGGCTAATGCACAGGGCAGAGTGTGGTCTCCGTGGGTAGAGAATTTGCAGGGAGAATCCTACTACAGATTGGCTGCTCTGCTTGGTTGCAAAGCAATAGATCAGCAGAAAAGTTACACAAAAGCCAAAGATAGAGTGTACTCCCAAAATGAGAGAGTTTAACAGAACTTGGCCACACCCACCCAGCACCAGGAGTGACAGACCACAGGCAGCCACATTCCACAGTCCAGGACTCTGCCCAGGGCAGTCACACTTCTGCTGCTCAGCTGCTGATCCCAGGGCAGCTGCTGTTCTTCAGTCACACTTCTGTATGGGGGGGAAGAGGGCTCTGCCCAGGGAAGTAACACTTCTGCCACAGCAGGGCTCCTTCCAGGGCAGTGGCACTTCTGCAGTGAGGCCACTTATCGCAGCCTATTCACAGGACAGCTACTGTCCCTCATTGTCTGTCCCTGTTCTGTACAAGAAGCTGAGAACCTCTATGCACTGAAGGCAAACCCCAAGTTTACCCTACTAGAAAGCTTGTACTTACATGATAATACATAATCATATAATAAGCTCATAGCTATATGATGAAACCTAATGACCCACCAAACCCATGCTTACCACATAGTAATCCTAGCCCATGGCCACTAACAGGAGCCCTATCTGCGCTCCTCCTTACTTCAGGAATAATTATATGATTTCACTTCCACTCCACACTACTTCTCTTCATAGGGCTTTTTAAAAAATGAATAAAAAAGCAAAGCAAGCTTTAACTATAGATAGCTTCTGTACAGAAAGAGAGCAGATTTACAACCTTGTGGAGACTAATAGTCTCCAGACAAAAACCCCAAAGGGGGATATAACCTGATCCCCATCACACAAGGCTCTCCTAGAAGAAATTATTAAAGATCTTAAAAGAGAGCTAGAAGAAAAATGGGGAAAGGAAAGAGACACTTTGCAAGAAAGTATAAAAAAGGCATATAACTCATTAAAAGAAAGATTTGAGAAAGTGGAAAAAGAACTTCCTGAAATGTGAATTGGAAAAGGTAAAGAACTCCTGGGGAAGCAGAATTTATGAAATGAAAAAGATAAAGAACTTCCAGGAAAGTAGGATTTGTAAATTGGAAAAAGAAAATAATTAAAAAACAAAATTAGTGAAATGGAAAAAAATTGCATAGGACAAAACAACTCATTTAAAAACTCAATTGGACATATACAAAAAGAAGTAAAAAAGTTAATGAAGAAAATAATTCATTAAAAATCAGAACTGAACAAATAGAAATGAATGATTCATTGAGACATCAAGAATCAGTCAAGCAAAAGTGAAATGAGAAGGAACAGGAGATCATCATATACTTCAGCAACAATACTATATGATGATCAATTCTGATGGACATGGCCCTCTTCAGCAATGAGATGAACCAAATCAGTTCCAATAGAGCAGTAATGAATTGAACCAGCTACACCCAGTGAAAGAACTCTAGGAGTTGACTATGAACCACTACATAGAATTCCCAATACCTCTATTTTTGTTCATCTGCATTTTTCATTTCCTTCACACTATTTCAAAGTCCAATTCTTTTTGTACAGCAAAATACTTGTTTGGACATGTATACATATATTGTATTTAACTTTTACTGTAACATATTTAACATGTATTGGTCAATCTGCCATCTAGGGGAAGGTGTGGGGGGAAGGATGGGAAAAGTTGGAACAAAAGATTTTGCAATTGTCAATGCTGAAAAATTACCCATGCATATATCTTGTAAATAAAAAGCTATAATAAAAAATACATAAACCAAAAAAAAAATAGAAAAAAATGTTAAATTCTACTTGGAAAAACCACAGACCTGAAAAATAGATCAAGGAGAGATAATCTGAGGATTATTGCACTTCCTGAAAATTATGATTAAAAAAAAGGAGCCTACACACTATTTTACAGGAAATCATTAAAGAGAACTGCCCAGATGTAATAGAATCAGAAGGTAAAATAGGATTGAAAGAATTCACCAAATACCTTCTGAAAGAGACCCCAAAATAAAAACTTCAAGGAATATTGTGGCTTAATTTCAGAATTATTAGACTAAGGAAAAAATATTACAAGCAGCCAGAAAAAAAAAAAAACAATTCAAATACTGAGGAGCCATAATAAGTATCACTCAGGATCTAGCAGCTTCCACATTAAAGGATCAAAAAGCCTGGAATCTGATACTCCAAAAGGCAAAAGAACTGGGAATGCAGCAAAGAATAAACTACTCAGCTAAGTTAAGCATTTTCTTCCAGGGATGGACATTCAATGAAACAGGTGAATTCCATTAATTCTTAATGGGAAAAAAAAACAGAGCTAAACAAACAAAAAAAAAATTAACCTCCAAATACAGGTTTCAAGAGAAGCATAAAAGATAAAAAAGAACTCTTGAGAACTGTATTTCTATTATGGGCATGCATAAAGAGTGTGCATATAATTTGATTTTACTGTTATAATATTTAAAAAGGGAAGTAGAAGTAGAAAGGGCATTGTATCATAAAAAGGGAAAAGGGGAGATAAAAAGCGGGAAATTACATGCCACAAAGAGGCAAAGGAAACCTCATATCTGGTAGAATTAAGAGAGGGGGAGAAACACTGTGTGAATCTTACTCTCATTAGATTTAGCTCAAAGAGAAAATATTAGACATATTTAGTTTACAAAGAAACTTCTCTCACCTCATTAAAAAGTGGTAGAAGAAAAGGGGAAAGAAAAAGAGTAAACTAAATAGAAGGGAATACAGAAAAAATAAGGGAAAGATATAAGAAACAGGGAGGGACTCAAAAGGGGTAGGAGGGATTCTAAAGAGGGAGAGCTGCATGAGGCAAGTAGTTCCCATAAGTTTAATACTGGGAAGGAGGATAAGGGGGGGAAAGAAAAAAGTATAATCTTGGTGATAAGATGTCAGGAAATACGGAATTAGTAGTTTTAACCGTAAATGGGAATGGGATGAACTCTCCCATAAAGCAGAGGCAGATAGCAGACAGGATCAAAAGCCAGAACCCTGCAATATTTTGTTTACAGAAAACACATTTAAAGCAGGGTGCTACATACAGAGTGAAAATTAAAGGCTGGAGCAGAATCTATTATGCTTCATGTGAAGTAAAAAAAGCAGGGGTAGCCATCCTTATCTCAGATTAAGTAAAAGCAAAAAAATGATCTAATTAAAAGAGATAAGGAAGGAAACAGTATCTTGTTAAAGGGTAGCACAGACAATGAAGCAACAGCAATACTAAACATATATGTACCAAGTGGTATAGCATCTAAATTCCTAAAGGAGAAGTTAAGAGAGTTGCAAGAAGAAATAGACAGTAAAACTATAATAGTGGGAGATCTTGTACTCTCAGAATCAGATAAATCAACCCACAAAACAAATTAGAAAGAAGTTAAAGAGGTAAATAGAATATTAGAAAAGTTAGGTATGATAGATTTTTGGAGAAAACTGGATGGTGACAGAAAGGAGTACACTCTCAGCAGTTCATGGAACCTATACAAAAACTGACCATATATTAAGACATAAAGACCTCAAAATTAAATGCAGAAAGGCAGAAATAGTTAAATGCATTCTTTTCAGATCATGATGCAATAAAAACTACATTCAACAAAAAAGTTAGGGGTAAATAGACCAAAAAGTAATTGGAAACGAAATAATCTCATCCTAAAGAATGAAAGGGTGAAACAGTAAATAATAGATACAATTAATAATTTGACCCAAGAAAATGACAACAATGAGACATCATACCAAAATTTGTGGGATGCAGCCAAAATGGTAATAAGGGGAAAATTTGTATCTCTAGAAGCTTACCTGAATAAAACAGAGAAAGAGAAGATCAGTGAATTGGGCTTGCAACTTAAAAAAACTAGAAAAAGAGCAAATTAACCCCCCCCCCAATCAAATACTAAACTTAAAATTCTAAAATTAAAAGGAGAAATTAATAAAATTGAAAGTAAAAAAACTATTGAATTAATAAATAAAACTAAGAGTTAGTTTTATGAAAAAACTAACAAAATAGATAAACCCTTGGTAAATTCGATTAGAAAAAGGAAAGAGAAAAATCAAATTCTTAGTCTTAAAAATGAAAAGGGAGATCTTTCACCAATGAAGAAGAAACTAGAGCAATAATTAGGAGTTAATTTGCCCAACTTTATGCTAATAAATTTGATAACCTAAGTGAAATGTATGACTACCTTCAAAAATATAGGCTGCCCAGATTAACAGAGGAGGAAGTAAATTGCTTAAATAGTCCCATTTTAGAAAAAGAAATGGAAATAGAATAAGCTATTAATCAACTCCCTAAGAAAAAATCCCTAGGAAAGGTGGATTTACATTTGAATTGTACCAAACATTTAAAGAACAATTAACTCCAATGTTATATAAACTATTTGAAAAAATAGGGAATGAAGGAGTCCTACCAAATTCCTTTTATGACATAGACAAGGTACCTAAACCACGTAGGTTGAAAACAGAGAAAGAAAATTATAGACCAATCTCCCTATTGAGTATCGATGCTAAAATCTTAAATAAAATATTAGCAAAAAGATTACAGAAAATCATCCCCAGGATAATACACCATGGCTAAGTAGGATTTATACTAGGAATGCACGGCTGGTTCACTATTAGGAAAACTATTAGCATAATTTACTATATCAATAACCAAATTAACAAAAACCATATGATTATCTCAATAGATGCAGAAAAAGCATTTGATAAAATCCAACATCCATTCCTATTAAAATCACTTGAGAGAACAGGAATAAATGGACTTTTCCTTAAAATAGTAGCATCTATTTAAAACCAACAGTAAGCATCATATGTAATGGGAATAAATTGGAACCATTCCCAATTATATCAGGAGTGAAACAAGGTTGTCCACCATCACCATTACTATTCAATATTGTATTAGAAATGCTAGCTTTGGCAATAAGAGCTGAGAAAGAAATTAAAGGAATTAGAGTAGGTAATGAGGAAACCAAATTATCACTCTTTGCTGATGATATGACGGTATACTTAGAGAATCCCAGAGATTCTACTAACAAGCTATTAGAAATAATCCACACCTTTATCAAAGTTGCAGGATACAAAACCCACATAAATCATCAGCATTCTTATATATCACTAAGAAAATCCAACAGTTAGAGATACAAAGAGAAATTCCATTTAAAGTAACTGTCGATAGTATAAAATATTTGGGAATCTATCTGCCAAAGGAAAGTCAGGAATTATATAAGCAAAACAACAAAACACTTTCCACACAAAATTCCACAAGAATTTCAAAGGAATTAATGAAGAGAAAAGCAAATGAATGTGGCCTAGTTTTACCAGATTTAAAATTATATTATAAGGCAACAATCATCAAAACCATTTGGTACTGGCTAAGAAACAGACTAATTGATCAGTAATTAGGTTAGGCTCACAGGACAAAATAGCCAATGACTATAACAATCTAATATTTGACAAACTCTTCCTGACAAAAGTCAGGAACTATATGAGCAAAACTACAAAATGCTTTCCATTCAAATAAAGTAAGATATAATCAATTGGAAAAATATTAAGTGCTCTTGGATAGGTGAAGCAAACATAACAAAGATGACAATACTACCCAAACTAATTTATTTATTTAGTGCTATACCAATCAGATTCCCAAAAAACTATTTTAATGACCTAGAAAAAAATAACAACAAAATTCATCTGGAAGAACAGAAGATCAGGACTTTCAAGGGAACTAATGAAAAAAAATCAAATGAAGGTGACCTAGCTGTACCAGATCTACAACTATATTATAAGGCAGCAGTCACCAAAACCAGTTGATCAGTAATTAGGTTCACAGGACGGAATAGTCAATAACTTTAATAATTGAGTGTTTTACAAACTCAAAGACCCCAGTTTTTGGGATAAGAATTCACTGTTTGACACAAGCTGCTGGGAGAATTGAAGATCAGCATGCCAGAAACTAGGCATTGACCCACACTTAACACCGTACAGCAAGATAAGGTCAAAATGGATTCATGATCTAGGCATAAAGAATGAGATTATAAATAAATTAGAAGAAAATAGAATAGTTTCCCTCTCAGACCTGTGGAGGAGGAAGGAATTTCTGCCCAAAGAAGAACTAGAGATCATTATTGATCACAAAATAGAAAATTTTGATTATATCAAATTGAAAAGTTTTTGTACAAACAAAATTAATGCAGACAAAATTAGAAGGGAAGCAATAAACTGGGAAAACATTTTTACAGCCAAAGATTCTGATAAAGGCCTCATTTGCAAAATATATGGAGACTTGACTTTATAAGAAATCAAGCCATTCTCCAGTTGATAAGTGGTCAAAGGATATGAACAGACAATTTTCAGATGAAGAAATAGAAAACTATTTCTAATCATATGAAAAGATACTCCAAATCCTTATTAATCAGAGAAATGCAAATTAAGACAACTCTTAGATACCATTATATACCTCTCAGAATGGCTAGGATGATAGGAAAAGATAATATTGAATGTTGGAGGGGATGTGGGAAAACTGGGAGACTGATTGTTGGTGGAATTGTGAATGCATCTAACCATTCTGAAGAGCAATTTGGAGCTATGCTCAATAGTTATCAAACTGTACATACCCTTTGACCCAGCAGTTTTACTACTGGGCTTATTATATCCCAAAGAAATCTTAAAAAAGGGAAAGGGACCTGTATGTGCAAAAATGTTTTTGGCAACCCTCTTTGTAGTGGCTAGAAACTGGAAACTACCATCATTTGGAGAATGGCTGAATAAATTGTGGTATATGAATGTTATGGAATATTATTGTTCTGTAAGAAATGACCAACAGGATGATTTCAGAGAGGCCTGGAGAGACTTATATGAACTGATGCTGAATGAAAAGAGCAGGACCAAAAGATCATTATATACTTCAACAACAATACCATATGATGATCAATTCTGATGTATGTGACTCTCTTCAACAATGAGATGAGCCAAATAAGTTCCATTTGTTCAATAATGAACAGAACCAGCTACATCCAGCAAAAGATCTCTTGAAAATGGGTGTGAAACACTACATAGCATTTCAATCCCTCTGTTTTTGTTCACTTGCATTTTTGATTTCCTTCACAGGTTACTTGTTCATTATTTCAAAATCTGATTCTTCTTGCACAACAAAATAACTGTATGTATATATATGTTTTTATATATACATATATTGTATTTAATATATACTTTAACATATTTTATGAAAATAAGAAATGACTAGCAGGATGATTTCCAGGCCTGGAGAGACTTACATCAATTGATGCAAAGTACAATGAGCAGGACTAGGAGATCATTATATATTTCAACAACAATATTATAAGACGATCAATTCTGATGGACATGGCTCTCTTCAACAATGACATGAACAAATCCATTTGTTCAATAATGAAAAGAACCAGATACACCCAGGGAAAGAACTATGGGAACCGAGTATGAACCACAACATAGCATTTCCACTCCCTCTGTTCTCGTCCACTTGAATTTTTGATTTCCTTCTCAGGTTATTTTTACCTTATTTCTAAATCTCATTTTTCTTGTGCAGCAAAATAACTGTATGGATATGTATACACATATTGTGTTTGACATATACTTTAACATATTTAACATGTATTTGTCTACCTGCCATCTAGGGGTGGGGTGGGGGGAAGAAGGGGGAAAATTGGAACAGAAGGTTTTGCAAGGGTCAATGCTTAAAAATTGCCCATGCATATATCTTGTAAATAAAAAGCTATAATAAAAAATAAAAAAAAAATTGACCTCACAAAAACATAATGTGGGTTACTTATAAAATACCTGAAATTGATAAATTATGTGTTCAGGGACACACTGGCAAATGTTAATACCTAGCTCTCAAAACACATGCTCAACAAATTTAAGTTGAATCTATGGTATTATTTCCTATCAGTTTCTTAAATCTAAATTTTCAACAAAATAATAAATCAAGCCCTGATTTACCTTAGTTGATTTTTCAGATATAAATCCATAGGACTTTATTTGTATAGAATAGTTAGTGAATTTATTTTTCTAAATTACAAAAAAAGCTTCTTCAAAAAAGATCAAAGAAAGAGAAATACATTAAAAAAAGAATGTTTTATGTTCAAATAGGCACTCATATCACATTGTTTAATACTAATCAGATATAGTACAAGAAGATAATCACAAGTTGACTCTTGATCCTTTTTTGTCTTTGAATTCTATTTTAGAGGGACTAGAAATATAAGATATAATTCAGTTCTTTTAACAGTTTCCATTCAATTCCTGCTAGGTAAATTTCTTTAAAACATTTTGGTGGCTGTGGATATTTAGATCTATTAATATTCTCATCATTGAAATTATTTTATAATGCTTCTCTCTGAGGCTTGAGATTTAATAAACAGTAGAGATGGTAAATGTGGCCATCCCTAGGAGAAAATTTGAGTCAAAGATAGGCATTTAAAATCTTATTTTATTCGTATATTTTGTTTCTGCTTCACTTTCATTTCTAAGTATATAGCTCTCTCCTTACCTTCTTAGGAAGTCATTTGAATTCATAAAGATTATAAAAAAAGGAAAAATTTGAAAAAAATTCCTCTATCAGTTAAATACCCATAGTCACTACAACTTTATAGACTAGAAAGAAATGCATTTTCTCAGTCTTTCTTTGAAGTGAAGCTTATTTTCATAATTAAACAGAATTCAGCTTCATTTTTTAAACACAAGTTTTTTTTTTTTTAAAGCAAACCTCTTATATATCAACCTCATTCTGTTTTTATCCTGGGAGTCATGGGATGTTCTTTATGCAGTGTTTGATTTAACACAAGAACAAACAAGAAAACAATGTAGAGAAGTTGGTATTGATAGACATATATCCTTTATATTTTCTATAATAATTTACTGACTCTTCCTAACAATTCAAACTACTTAAAATGTAGTTAATATTGGTATTTTAGAAGGTCATTGTTTTTTGTCTTATGTAAATTATTTTTATTGTGATGTATTTTAGGGGAAAATTGTTGAATTTATTTTTATAGAAGATTTTAAAAACTGATAAAATAATATACTTAATAAGTAGTTTTAGTTTTCTAATAGTCTATAGCTAATATTTGTCAAACACCATAATATTTTCTTTATTAAATAACATTTTTCATATTCTAATAAGTATCTTGTTAGCATTTCAGATTTCATTATACACTGGCAGTTGGTTATTCTTAATTCTAAAATTACTTTAAAATATAAGGGAAAAATACATGGTAGAATTCATTTTAGTAATTTTGAATCTTGGCCCAAATGTGAGAAAACATCAGTTGAATTGTTTGATGAAAACCTTTATAGTGGTTCCATCCAAACCAATTATAATTTTACTTAACTATTTCATTCTCATCAATAGAAAGGACATGTTCAATGAAGAAACTTCTTTTGGGGCTAGAAGATACACCAATATATCACTTGGCACTTTAATAGTTAAAGTCTATGAATTTTGTCACTTTGCTTCAATTGCTTTTTGCCTCTGTGTGCTCCTTTCACTACTAAGGAGTTCCTCCCAGAACTTCCATTTCTAAAGGGAGTGTTCAGATCCATCATGCTTCACTTTTTGGACCCTGTCACAATCCTCTTCTACTCCCATAAATATGACTCCCACACCTATATATTGTTTTCCTCGGTAATTAGATAAACTCTTTGACAATTAAGTCATTTTTCAACCATGTCTGACTCTTAATGACCCTAATTAAGGTTTTCTTGGCAAAGATAGTAGAGTGGCTTGCAATCTTCTTTATTGACTCATTTTATAGATGAGGAAACTGAAGCAAATAAAGTTAAATGACTTGCCCAGGGTCATACAACTAGTGGGTGAAGCTAGATTTGAACTCAGGAAAATGTAACTTTCTGACTCTGTTTGGCATTCTATCTACTTCACAATCTAGCTGCTTTGACAGTGGGGGCTATCCTTATTTTAATGTGTATTTGTATCTCCAGTGCTAAGCCCAACACCTGACACATATCATTTAATAAATTCTTATTGGCTTGAATTAACTTGCTATAATTTTAGCATATTAATTGTTTACTTAATGACCACTTCACTTCCCAGTTTTTAAAGCATCTGTTCTGCTCAGATGAATTTCTTTTTGCCCATCACTTCACCATACCTGTTCCATTCTTGGGTTTTCTCTCAGTGTATAACCTACTCTCTCTCTCTCTCTCATATATGTGTGTGTGTATACATACATATATATATTACAAATTTGTTTTATATCTTTTATAGGGATTTTTTTAAAAGTAGAAAAATTCTTATAGCTTTCTGTGCATATATTCCCAAATTGACTGGAATATAATAAAGGTACTTTCAGGTAAAGCTGTTATATGCTCTACATGTTGTGTTTCCTAGCAGAATACTTTTTTTTTTTTTTTTTTTTTTTTTTTTGCTGAGGCAATTTGGGTTAAGTGACTTTCCCAGGGTCATACATCTAGGAAGTGTTAAGTGTCTGAGATCAGGTTTGAACTCAGATTCTTCTGACTTTAGGACTGGTACTCTATTCACTGTACCAGCTAACTGCGCCTTAGCAGAATACATTTTAAGAAAGTGTACCAACATTTCAGAACACTGATAAATGTCTGAATTTCTTAACCATTAGAAAATACTTGTCAATTTAATATGTCATTAGAGATAGATGACAACTGGTGCAATGGGTAGATCACTGGCATTGGAGTCAGGAAGGTCTGAGATCAAATTTGGTCTCAGAAACTTACTAGCTATATGACTATGGGCAAATCACTTAACTCTTCCAGTTCTTTGTTTAAAAAATGAAATCGCACTAAAGAAAGAATTAAAAAACTACTCCAGTATTCTTTGACAAGAGAACAACCATGGACAAAAATCTATGGAGTCATATGGAATTGGATATATATGAATGACTCAATAACAGCACCACCACTAACAAGAGATAGGAAAGCAACTCCTTAAGAATCATCTCATCATGGTGTATATCATGTCTTAATATGTCCAGGCTTTGTTGCACAATTCTGGGATACACACTCACACACACACACACACACATATATATGAAATATTTACTCAAAATTATAAAATATATTGACAATGAAAATTAATTCGCAGTTTTTAAATTGTATTTTTAACTTACCCAACCACTTGATTTCGTGTTTTGTACATATCAGAGAGTTATTATTTGTGATGCTAACAAATGCAATATGTTGTCAGTCTAATCCTTTCTTTTAATGGATATATAAAATTCTAGAAGTATGTACAGTACCTATAGTGATCAGATGGAAAATTACTCCATTTTGGCTGGTCTTTATCCTTATGTAGGGAGAGCCATTTTCTCCTATTTATTTTATTTTATTTTTTTTGCCATGCACCTTTCTTTTTAGTCATTATCTTCAGCTCCACCCCTGAGATAGGGAGAGGGATAGGTTTTCCTTAAACCTGTATGGGAATGAAAATTCCTAAAGCAATTCGTTGCAGAAGAGATAACTCCAGTATAACTAGATTTATTTGGTCTACATTCATTGGGTTTGGCTTGCTTTGGGAAGTTATAAAATATAAATTAATAAAAATATCTTAAACATTTAGATGTGAGCCCCTGTATTGGGAAATTTTCCACAATTCTTTCTTCCTAGGTGCATTATGATTCATTTGATTCCCTTTTACCTTCATTTATTAACAAAAGTGTATAAATATATATATATATATATATATATATATATATATATGTGTGTGTGTGTGTAAATTAGTAGGGTAATACCATTATGCAGTTTTAAAGAAAGTTTCATTTTAAGTGACAAAATTAAAAGCAAACAAACTCAATGAAGAGGGATTGATAAAGTAGATTCATTTCTTCATAGAGTGAAATGTGTGGGGAAAAGAATCAGGAGATGGGGGTTTTGAATTTTTAAGATAATGTCTCTACAGAATTACAGGTACATCAATCATGACTTCCGTGAAGCTCAAATCACACAGTATTGATACCAGAGTATCAGTATACTTTTCTTGTTTTTCTCTTTCTCAGTTCAGTGTTACTGAAGCTGTAGGGTCATTTGACTTTGGTGGAATTCTTCACCTCCTCCCCTAAGTACATTTGCTCACTTATACCTTTTTATCAAGTTTCAGCTCTACATCTTCTTTAGGATGAAGTTGAGAAATACTGCACTTTGAAACCCATTCTCCAAGGCTTTGGGGGATTCATTTAAGGCAGTGTATATTGATCTTCAGTGCCCACTCTATTCATAAGACTCAATGTTTATTGTTTGAAATCCAAAGACCTGAGTTCAAGTACTAGCTCTTAGTTTCAATCTTGGTTAATTTATTTAACTTTCCTGAGCTTTGATTTTTCTATCTATAAAATGTGAATTTGGGACTAGGTGTTCTCTAAAGAATCTTTCAGATAAAAGTTATGATTCCCTTTGCCATCGTTATTTGTTTTTGTTGTTCATTCATGTCCCCTTTGGGATCCCATGGACCATTCTTTCTAATGGGTTTTCTTGATATTGTAGTTGTTTGCCATTTGTTTTTCTAGTTAATTAAGGCAAACAGAGGTTTAAATGACTTGCACAGAATTACACAGCTAATCTGAGGTCAGATTTGAACCGGTCTTCCGGACTTCCAGTACTGCATCCACTGATCCACCTAACTCCCTCCTATTGCTATTAACAGATAAATAAGAGCAATATATATATAGTAACTTTTTTTTTTTTTTACCAAAAATGGAATCATGATTTCTCCCCCTCCTCCTTCTGTCCTTCAACTTGGAACCAATAACTTGATAATTTTTTTAGTAATTTGGCACTAGCCAAATATGGAGGTTGGAATTTCAGAATAAAATTAAAATTTCAGTAAGATTTGCCAAAGTTATGTTAAACAGTTAAATCTAATTTTGCCAGAAAAATGATATATGAATGAATAGGTAAGCAGTCCCTTAAATGACCCTCAAAATGGTCCTGAAAAGACAAAAATATGTTAATTTATAACAAAGTGATATTTTAAAAAGCAATTTTGTTAAATAGTGATATAAATTGCAGTTTGGGAAATGGCAGAAAAATGAAGGCTTTGATTATTTCTTTTTATAAAGTAAGCAATAAAAGATCTCTTGCCAATCATGATAAAGTTATGTATTCTACCATAGAGCCCACTGAACAATAACATTTTGTTATTGTGGAACAGGCCACCTTAGTAACATACTTATTTCTACTTTACTTATTTCTACTTTTACTATTTTTGTTTAAAGTACTTTAATAGTTGTCTAGATTTTATATCTCAAATTTCATACCTGACTTTATATAATCCTGAACATTCCCACTTTCTTCCCCTTGCTAAATCATTTTCCAAGTCACTTCTATTTTATCCATTGTCTTCTCTTTACTCACATTGCACTTACCCTAGTCTGGACTCCTCACTTCTCAGAATATTGTACTGACCTCAATTTATTTCCCTTTCTTTCTCCTCTGCAATCCATGATCAAATAACTAAATTAAATTAAAGTAAAGTAAAGTAAAGTTTCCAAAATTGCATTGGCTCTCTATTGCCTTTAGGATGAAATTCAAAGCCCTCTGGATTTAGTTTTCCACAATTTGATTCCAAAATATGTTTCCTTTTTCTCTTTCTTGGACTTTTATAGGTTAGTTATAGTTCCAGTTGTGGTTTTGCTAAGCATAAGGTTGTGCACAATTTATAGAATTTTGGGATATAATTTCAAATTGTTTTTGTCATGCCATCACTTTATTTGTCATTTCCATCATTAACAGTCTTATGTGTGTAAAATAATTGGAACATCAATCATTTTAATTGGGATTTTTCATATTATGATTTTCACATGATTGTGGATAGATTACATTTTTTCTCTTAAGAATTACTTGCACCCCCTTTTGGGAGCCAAGATGATAGTGAAAGAAGTGATTTGCTATAATTCTTTCATGTTCACCTCCAGACAACCATAAATTACTACAAAACAGGTCCTGGAGTGGTGGAAACATCAAAGAGATAGAGCAAAATGATCGCTTAGCTGAGAAAACTTGGAAGGATTGGCAGGAGAAGCCCATCTCATGGGAGTAAGGCTGGGATTAAATGCAGAACAAGAAATTTCCCAGTGAACCAACAGCAAACCCCACCTTAGCAAACCACCAGAAGACACTGAACCCCAGTGTGGTGGAAAAGGCAAATGCATATAGACAGGGGAGCCAGTGGACTCTAGTTCTGGGAGCCACCTGTGTTTTGGGGTAACCCCAAGGAAATGAAAAAAACACTATTGGACCTCAGCATATGGCAGCACCACTACTAGAGGACCCCAGCACTAGGTAAGCTGCCAGATCCCTTCAGCCTTTAGCATTACCAGCTGTGTGTGTTTTTCCTGGTTCCAAGAGATCTTGCAGCTTTGTCCTTGGCTCCTGCCTCTCCTTTCTTCAGCCTCCAGCTCAACTCCGTCTCATGGCTTCTCAATCTCCAGTCTGTGGTGAGTAGTCTTTTCTTCCAGAGTGTTCTGTCTCAGAGCCCTGTTGATGTTCCGGAGAAATTTCCCCTAGCTCCAAGAGCTTCCTTCATTTCTGTGATCTCCCAAAGGTTAACTCCGCCTTCTGGAGGGAGAGAGATTCTGGGTTATCTCCCAGAGTGCTCTCTGATCCTAAGGAAGGTGTGAATTCAGCTCTCATACTAGTCCTGAACTCTCATGTGAACTCCATTGAGTACTTAGATACTTGAGCTCTCTAAAGGTGTGAACACAAGCATTGTTCAATCAGTTCCACCCAATACCTTGTTTCAAGTTCTGGCCCAAAATCAGATCAAATCAACTCTAATGTCTTCACATTTTGTAAAGAAATGTCTTAGCACTTTGTAAAAGATTCCAACATCTCCCCTTTTCTTTTGATTTAGAACATAGGTGGTCATAACCTCCTTGACTTCTTAAGGAGGTGAGAACTCCAAAAAGGTGATCACGCCTTCCCTGACATCTCAGGGAGATGAACATACCAAAGGAAATAGAAAATTAAATCAGATTAGGGGGTTTCTCGAGGGGCTCACTTGAAACAAGGTGTACATAAATCCATCAGTATGGGATTATGTAACACACAGTTACATAAGCACATAGTAATATAGCACAGGCTAGTAGTAATGTAACAAACAACATAAATTAACTTGAGAATTTACACATTTAAACATTGTCCATTTGTTCATGTGCCAGGAATCCAATGATTCCTGTAAGTTTTGAGGTAAACAATTTTTCATATACAACATTACACATGTCCATAAGTTCTAAAAATAGTGCAAAAGGAACCCATTGTCCATCAATATAACACAATCTAGTAGCAATGTAACAAATAACATGAATCAACATGAGAATTTGTACAATTGTCCATAAGTCCTAGAAATAGTCCCAAAGAAATCCATTGTCCATTAATGTGCCAAGAATCCAATAATAGATTTTAAAGTTATTTTAACAGTCTCATTATCAGCCATGCTCTTTCAGTATCAGATGTTTCTTGAATCTTCTCCTTTGTTTTGAGGTCTTTCTCTTTATCATCTGGTAATTATATTGTAGCTATTTGCACTGAATACTGCTCCATTGGGTTAAAAAATCTGTATTCTCTCCAACTGTAATCTTGATTGCTTTTCTGTTGGTTGACGACATCAGAGTCTTGAATTTCTAAAGACTCTCTGGGTGTAACCTCAGCTGCTATCATGCCCCACCTGTCATTTGATTGATACTTAGGAGCTGAGCCTTGCCTTTCCCTTCTCTGAGTCAATCTACATTGAGAGGCCCAGTGAAAGCCTTGATTGCATTTTGGACATGGGGTTTTGGGTTTTCTCTCACCCTGTCTTCTCATTCTATCTCCATATCTGCATTGAGCTCTCAAATGTCCAACTTTTCCACACTGAAAACATCGACTAATTTCTCTAGAAGTCCCTTGCCAATAGAGACCCTGTTTTTCCATGTTCATCATAGTTTGGGTATAAGCATTTGTGCCCGCTGTGGCACAGCTTCTTATGATCTCCTCTAAAGGAGCATCTTTGTCTAGTCCCCATATAATTCTTTTGCAAATCTCATTGGCATTTTCCTTAGCCAGATGTCTCGTCATTATTTCTGTAGCAGCATTATCTCCAATGGTTCTGATTACAGCTGTTTGCAAACGTCCCACAAAATCTGCAAAAGGTTCATTGGGACCTTGCTCTATTTTTGTGAAAGCTTTATTTCCATCTTTCTGTCCTGGGAGAGAATTCCAAGCTTTTATTGCAGCCTTAGAAATCTGCTCAAACACTGGCATAGGATAATAAATCTGTTCTGAATTCTCTGCATACTGACCTTCACCAGCTAGTTGGTCAAAAGTGATTTGTCCAATAGTTCCTGTTTGCCTAGTGCGTTGAGCTTGAAGCCTACATAATTCATGATACTCTGAAAGCCACAAAAAATTTTGTCCCGGTTCTAAGCATGTTTTCGCTATGGATTTCCAATCATTTGGGGTTAAGATTTCATAAGACAAATTATCTAGCAACATCTTCACATAAGATGATGTAACCCCATAAAGAGTGCAACCCTTTTTCAAATCTTTTAAGTTTTTCCAAATTAAAAGGCATGTATTGTCTTTCTTTTTGACCTGAAGAGTCAATCTTTTCCATCACAGCATATACATTTATAAAATCAGATATATCTTCTCCTTTATTTTTTTGCTTTAATTAATGCTTCTTCTAATCTTGTCATATTCTGCTTCACAGGAGAAGCAGACTGTGTTTGAGCCTCTCTCTCTTCCTCTTCTTCATTAGATGAAGAATGATCTAATTCCTCCTGCTGTGAAGTATCACGCTCAGGATTGTACTCAACTCCATTATCTGAATTTTCCTGCTTATCACCTAGTTTAGTTGGCACTTTCTTCTTTTTCATTTTAACACTTAAATAGCTTCTTATAGCCAGTTGTATTAAATTATATGTATTAAATATGTCTTTAGAAATTAAGTTAGGGCCATTTTTATTACAGAATTGACAAAGATCCTCTCCTACCATTCATCCAGATCCAACTCTTTCTCCAGAGAGAAACAAGGACATATGTTCTTAACAGTTTGTAAAAGTTCAGTGATCTGCTCCATAATTATAATCAAACCTTGGCTTTCCATAAATTTAACAATGCTCTCTAAACATTTTCCTTGAACAGAAGGCTGTTTTCTAAAGATCTGTCCCATCTTAGCTGAAATTCTACTTTAATTCTTAACAAAATTTCTTTGTTGTACTCACTCTAATTTCTGAGTTGAGGAGACTTTTCCACTCGATCAGGATCACAGGCTTTTCTACTTAAAACAGGATCAGAGGCTTTTCTACTGAAATCAGGATCAGAGGCTTTTCTACTGAAATCAGCTGAGGGTCTTGTCAGCCCCACGTTCAGGGCGCCAAAATGTTGGTGTTTTTCCTGGTTCCAAGAGATCTTGCAGCTTTGTCCTTGGCTCCTGCCTCTCCTTTCTTCAGCCTCCAGCTCAACTCCGTCTCATGGCTTCTCAATCTCCAGTCTGTGGCGAGTAGTCTTTTCTTCCAGAGTGTTCTGTCTCAGAGCCCTGTTGATGTTCCAGAGAAATTTCCCCTAGCTCCAAGAGCTTCCTTCATTTCTGTGATCTCCCAAAGGTTAACTCCGCCTTCTGGAGGGAGAGGGATTCTGGGTTATCTCCCAGAGTGCTCTCTGATCCTAAGGAAGGTGTGAATTCAGCTCTCATACTAGTCCTGAACTCTCATGTGAACTCCATTGAGTACTTAGATACTTGAGCTCTCTAAAGGTGTGAACACAAGCATTGTTCAATCAGTTCCACCTAATACCTTGTTTCAAGTTCTGGCCCCAAATCAGATCAAATCAACTCTAATGTCTTCACATTTTGTAAAGAAATGTCTTAACACTTTGTAAAAGATTCCAACAACCAGCCACTCCACTTTACTCACTTTACACTCCACTACTCTTTTCCTGGTTCCAAGAGATTTTGCAGCTTTGTCCTTGGCTCCTGCCTCTCCTTTCTTCAGCCTCCAGCTCAACTCCGTCTCATGGCTTCTAAATCTCCAGTCTGTGGCGAGTAGTCTTTTCTTCCAGAGTGTTCTGTCTCAGAGCCCTGTTGATGTTCCGGAGAAATTTCCCCTAGCTCCAAGAGCTTCCTTCATTTCTGTGATCTCCCAAAGGTTAACTCTGCCTTCTGGAGGGAGAGGGATTCTGGGTTATCTCCCAGAGTGCTCTCTGATCCTAAGGAAGGTGTGAATTCAGCTCTCATACTAGTCCTGAACTCTCATGTGAACTCCATTGAGTACTTAGATACTTGAGCTCTCTAAAGGTGTGAACACAAGCATTGTTCAATCAGTTCCACCTAATACCTTGTTTCAAGTTCTGGCCCAAAATCAGATCAAATCAACTCTAATGTCTTCACATTTTGTAAAGAAATGTCTTAACACTTTGTAAAAGATTCTAACAACCAGCCACACCACTTTACTCCACCAGAGTATACTCTGGTACTCAGCACCAGATAAGAAAGTCCTCCATGCACCTCAAGGCAACATTAACATGGTATCATGTAAAAACCAGGGCTTATAGCTACTGACACAAGAAGCTTGAGACAGCAATCCTTCCACTCTGGGAGCAGAGCTCAAAATTAAAAGGAAAATGCTTCCCAAAAGAGCAAAAAAACAAGAAAAATGGAATCTGACCACAGAAACACATTATTGTGACAGGAAAGATGAAGACACAAAATCAGAAGACAACAATGTCAAAACATCTATGGGCAAAACTTCAGAGAAAAACAGGACATGGTCTCAAACTCAGAGAATTGCTGTCCCTACTCTTTGTTTTTATCTATTTGAAAATAGCTTTTGGTTCAGTCAAACACTTATTGATCATCTATTATATATGTAGCACTAGAAATACAAAGAAAGGCAAAAAAGAACCCCAAAACAAAAGGAAAAAAGCCCCTGTTCTCAAGGAGCTCATTTTCTAGTGTGACAATTCAACAAACAACTATATAGAAGCAAGATCTAAACAGAATAATTTGAAGGTAATTAACAGAGAGAAGGTACTATGTAATATTCTTCTCTAAAATATAAAGTTTTCTAGGAGCAGGTTTCTTGGGGGGCTTCTGGAGGCACCCTTCCTTTCAGTTCAGTGTAATAATCACCTCAAATGCAGCCAGATGTTAAAATCCAAATACTTTATTGTCTCCTTCAAAATAGCTTTCTTAGAGGCCTATCTCTCCCTTGGTTTTGAGAGCTCTTGGTTCTAGCCCTTTGTCTCTTCCAGCTACTGCCTCTAGCTCCCTCTGAATCCAAAGCCTCCAACGAGCACAAAGGTGGAAAATGGAATAAATTTGACTCCACCTCCAAGAGTGGGCTTGTGTCTTCTAACTTGTGAATGTCCTGGACTCAATCCTGGTTGAGGCTCCTAGCTTATATATCCTCTCTTAGAGATGTGAATCTTAAAGGTGTGAACTCTAATAAGTACTAATTAGATAATTATTGTCTCTATCAATCCCAGTGACTTAGCACCTTGTAAGAATTCTAACAGTACTACTAAAGGGAATGAAGAAATGCATATATAGAAAGTAGAATTTTATCTCATAATTCAAGGGAGAATGGGAAGCCTATCTGGAAATGAGGAAGAAAATTTCAGTTTTATTAGACATCTGTGGAAATGCCCAGAGGTGGAAGATATGTTGTCTTGTGCAAAGAATAGCAAGGAGGCCAGTATCAGAGTATGTAGAAAGTAGTAAAGTTTGACTGAAAAGGTAGGAGCCATGCACATTATAAAGGGCTTAATGCTAAATAGAGGATCTTACTTTTAATACCAGAGATAATATGGAGGCATTACAAATAAGGGGGTATTTTTCTCACATCTTTATTTCAGAAAGATCAATTGGATAGCCAAGTGGAGAAAGGACTGGAATGGGGAATGACTGAGATAGGCTGATCAACCAATAAGCTAGTGCAATAATCCAGGCATAATGTGATGAGGGCCCAAACAAAGGTAGTGGCAGTGTCAAAGAAGATAATGGAGGACATTCAGGAGATTTTAAAAAGTAGAATAGATAAGACTTGACAATATGTTGGAGATGGTGATGTAAAATAAAGTGAGGCATTGAGAATGACACCTTAGTTGTGAGCCTGAGTGACTGGAAAGATGGTAGTGCATTCAATGATGGTAGGGAAGGTAGGTGGTATTTTTTGGGAAAAAGATATTGAATTGAATTTCAACACATTCAATTTAAGATATCTAAAGGACAATTAAAGATATCTAAAAAGAGATATAAAGGACAGCTATCTAAAATAGAGAATTGGAGATATAAGAAAGAATTCAGGAGAGAAGTCAGGGATGAATATGACTATAATCTGTATAGAGGTAACAATTGAATCCAAGGGTGTTGTGACATCTTCAAATAATAGAAAGGGCGAGAAGGAGCAGGACAGTCTCTTGGGGAATGTTCATGACTAAAGAGAATGATCTGGATAAAGATAGAACAAAGAAGAATGAAAAGAGAATGTATTCCTTTTGGATCTTATGAAGCTGAATATCTTGCTTGTCAGATATTTTGTCATAAATGCTGCAAAAGCTAAGGCTTAACTGACAAAATTACTAATATGATGAAGGGCTAGAGATTCAAAAGAAGAGGCCATGTAGAATTGAATTGATTCATCAAGAAGTCAAGATGAGGATCTGACTTGGGAGAGAATTAAGGAGTTAAGGGCCTGAGTTCAGAGTGAGGATAAATATAATTATACAAGGAAAAGATGAAAATTCTCTTATTATGTTTGAATAATGAAATTGGAAAATTCTTGCACATTAATGTGACCCACAATTGTGTATGTGGCTGAAGTAGGTGGAGGAGTACCTCAAGGACAGAGAATAGATTAAGGAGCTGAGTTGTTGTACCATATATTGAGGGCAGAAATGAGGGAGGAGAGGAAAAATTTAAACCAGGTGTCAAACTCATTGAGAAGGGTAGGTGAGTTATTCAGAAGTCTGTAAATTGGATGGTGGATGTGAATAATATGAATCTCAAAGAAAATGAGGTTACAGAATAAAATGGGAAAGGGAAGAACATGGAAGTAGCAATGGGGAGCAAGGACTATTTCAAACACCTTCCCTCCTACCTCACCTAGTGAGCTGAGGAGAAAGACTCAAAGGACAGCCAGTACAAGGAAGGATGTGTCATCATGGTATAGCCAGGTTTCAGTTAGAGGTAATAGGAGAAAATAGTGGGAGAGTACTAGATGAAGAGAAGTTTGTTATCTATTATGTTGTTTCTATGATATAGGAATTTGAGCTTTCCCTCACTTTTTGGAAACTACAAGTCCCCTAAACAAAAGCTGCTAGGGATCTTCCATCAGCCCCAAAGTATGTAGTAGGACATATATAATAGAACAAGACAAAGTTCATTTTTTGCTGCCAACTCAATCTCTCAACTGGATTATAAGAATTTCTGGTTAAATAAAAGCAATCCTCCCTTTGACTAAATTTAGACTTTCCATATCTTGTTCTGTCTATTTTTGAAAAAGAGGAGTGGCATCCTTTACTTGGTAATAGCTTCAACCTCCCAGTGACTCAATTTCTATAGATTATCATCCAAAATCTATTCCACATTCTCTACCTTCTAATTCCTTATTCTAAACCCCCTCATCAGTATTTCTACTGCAAAGGTTCATCCTCTTTCACTGTGTCCTCTGGATTGTGTGTTTGTTCTACACACAACAAATTTCCGTTCATCTTAATTTTTTTCTCTTCCATTACTTTCATTTAGTAGAGTTTATTAAACTCTAGCTTTCCCCTGATGCTCCAGTCTCCATTACCATACTCTCCAGTGTTGGCTGCACCTTTACTAATTCTCCTCAGTTCACTGATGGAGGCAAGGGAGTTGAAATTCAATAGAGGGTAACATTATCCTGCCAGTTGCTCAAGTTCACAATGTAATAGCCACCTTGTATTCTTACCTTTCACTTCCTATGTCTCCTAAATGATCCACTCTGAAACAGTCACCATTCTAATGCAAGACTTCATCATCTCATGCCTGGATTATTGCATTAGCCTACTGGTGAGTTTGTCTACCTCATGTTCCTCCCCATTCTCCATTTAACCACTAAAGTGATTTTCTTAATGTGCAGGTTTGATCACATCAATAAACTACACCAGCTTTCACTGCCTTTGGGAGCAAATACAAAATACTGTTTAGCATTTAAAGACTTTCATAACCTAGCCCCTTTCTGCCATTCCAGTTTTTATGAACTTTATTCCTTTATATATACTCTTCACTTCAGTGACACTGGTTTCCTAGCTGTCCCATTCCTATTTTATTCTATTTCTCAGCTGTAGGTATTTTTATCTTTCTGTCCTCCAAGCCTGGAACATGATTCTTCTACTCCAAATACTCCTTTGGATTGTAAACTCCTTGAGGGCAGGGATATTTGCCTCATTTTGTATCCTCTGAACAAAATACTGCCTGTCTTGTTGACTTATTGGTATGCAATATTCATATAATATTTCATATTTTTTCTGATCTTGGTGAACATGAAATTAAATGAGTATTTCATATAGATTATTGGAGTATATCTTATATCAAATTGTGAATCACATAGGTAGTACTTGCTTTTCTTTTTTAAACAATAACAAAAATTCCAATAAGTAATTTTCAATAACTTCATTTTATTTAGATAATATTTATCATATTAAAGAAAAGTCCAATTCTAATTATTCCCAATTTTCCCCATTTTCTGAATATAGATAGAATCATGTGATTATTTTCATCATTATTATTATTATAAAATGTCATATTTTTCTATTATTGAATCAATTTGCACTCATTATAATTTCAACATTTCCATTGTGAATAATCTTGTAAAAACGGTATTGTAGCCTCCTTCATTATATTTCTTCATATTATATTCTTCTTTATATTCTTTATATTATTACTATTCTTTAGTTTTCTTTATTTTCTCTTTACGGAGTAAGATTATTTGTCTCAAATAATTTGAAAGGATCTCTTATTCCCCCATTTCCCCCCAAAACTTATATATTAAAATTATTATTTAAATGTTTTCTAAAATGTAAATGTAAATCCATCTAATGTTACTTTATTTTTTATCTAGGGATTGTTTTGAGTTTTCAATTTCTTTTTCCAAGATTTAAAAAAAAAATAGTTTCTAACAATTTTCTTTAATTCTATTTAATTTGCTGTGAATTCTTATTTTTCATTTTTAGTATTTGAAATTTGGGTTTCCTCTGTTTTATCTGATTTATCTACTTCCCCCTATTTTAATCATGTTCACGAAGATTTACCAATTTTGTGAGTCTTCATAGATCTGATTTTTGTTTTGTGATTTTCATTCCTAAAGTCATTTTGGATTGCAATTTAACCATTTCTCTTCTAATTTTCAATTTTTCCTTTTCTGTATTTATTTTACATTCATTAATTTTTTGGTTTTCTAAATTTTAAATGTATATGCTCTCCTTTTCTATTTTGTTGTATGTTTTGAGGAATTTGATTCCTCTCTCTTCCCAGAGCTACTTTAGCTGTATCTGAAAAATTTTGGTGTCTTGTTTCATCATTATAATTTTCTTTCACATTATTATCATTTCTAAGATATATTCTTTACCCACTCATTATTTAGAATTTCACTGTTAAAATTTTAATTTATTCTATGTCTAGTTTTTGCTTAGCTGGCTACTATGTTTTATTATGTTATGGTTATTAAGAAATATTTTATTTTCTTCTGCTTTCTTCTGTTTTGTTAAAAATAACAATTTGCAATGAATAGTAATAATATAAAGAATATATTTCTGCCATATGTGACATAGTCACATACACATATGTGCATATATGTGACATTGTTTTTGAAAAAGTTCTGTGTCATACTGAGAAGTACTTATATTCTTTAAAGAATGTGTCATTTAGATGGTATAAGTCTTTTAACTTTCATTTCTCTAACAATTTGTTCAATCTTATCTTTTTCCTTTGGTTTTTCTTTCTATTCTATTTGTCCAAAATCCAGAGAGAAGCATTAAAATTGTCAATTATTATTGTATAACTATGTCTTCTTGTATTTTAGTTACTTTTCCTTTTATGAATTTATATGATATTTGTAATATATGTGGAAATTTATATTGTTTTGTTATCTATGATATCTTTGAGCAAAATGTATTTTTTTGTTAAGATCTACTAACACTGTGGATTTTTTCCTAATAGGATTGTCTAATACATTCATATTTAAAGTTTTGAAATTTAGTTTTAGGTTTATTGAATTCCCTTTTTTTTTTCTTGTTGATGATTCTTGGAGTTGAAAATTATCTCACTAATTATCTCACTTTGAGTTGCATCTTAGGCTTATTAGATTTTTAGAATTCCATCATCTTCTGTGGTTTCTGTTGGGTACAAAATCTTCTTGGGGAGTATAAAATAGTCTTGTGTAATTTGAAATTTTTTCATTTACATTTGGTAGTCTTTTTTTCTTGTTTCTTAAAGAATATATTGTTTGTCCTTGGAATTGTTAAATCCATCCATTATATACTGGAATTTGTAATATAAAGTTTATTTTTTTAGAAGCAATCAGTGAACTTTTAAATTTTTTTATTCAATGAAATGTTTTTAGTTACTTCCATTGAGAGAAGAAAAACTTCCACTATAGATATAAATTAAAACAAATCTTCAATAATCATGTCCTAAAAAGTGTCTCAGTGTACATCCTGAGGGAATCTCCCTCTGTCAAGAGATAAGTAGGTATCATCATGTCTTCTCAAATTGTGGTTAGTTATTATATTGATCAGAGTTCTAAAATTACTTCAAAGTTGTTTTTCAGCATAACAATGTTATTTTGTAAATCGTTTTCTTGTTTTTATTCACTTCATCTTATATCATTTCATATAAATATTCCTAGGCCTTGCTGAAACTGTCCTCTCCATTAATTCTTATAGCACAACAGTTTTGCATTAATCATTCCCTTAGGGAATAGGTAGCTTCTTAGTTTCCATTTCTCTACCCCAACAAAATGAACAGTTATAAATATCTTTGTACAAATGTATCCTTTTCTAATGTTTTTCTGTTCATTTGGGGAAGACCAAGAAAAGTTCCAAAATATTTTCCAGAATGATTGAACTAGTTCACCATTCTACCAACAATGTATTATTTCCCATACCTCTTTGAGACTGTTATTTTCTGTGGTGGTTTTCTTTGGAAAGCAGCCTTAGTCTCAGTTGCAATCAATAATTAATCCAAAATCGCAGTCAGCTGGTAAAATGCAAGCTTAATCTCAGGATCGTGGCTTCTCATTCTCCAGTCTGTGGTGAGTAGTCTTTTCTTCCAGAGTGTTCTGTCTCAGAACCCTGTTGATGTTCCGGAGAAATTCTCCTAGCTCCAAGAGCTTCCTTCATTTATGTGATCTCCCAAAGGTTAACTCCACTTTCTGGAGGGAGAGGGATTCTGGGTTATCTCCCAGAGTGCTCTCTGGTCCTAAGGGAGGTGTGAATTTAGCTCTCATACTAGCCCTGAACTCTCATGTGAACTCCATTGAGTACTTAGAGACTTGAGCTCTCTAAAGGTGTGAACACAAGCATTGTTCAATCAGTTCCACTTAGTATCTTGTTTCAAGTTCTGGCCCAAAATAGAATTATTTATAATAGATTAAATAGATTAAAATAAATAGATTAAATTAACTCCAATGTCTTTAACACTTTGTAAAGAAATGTCTCAACACTTTGGTAAAGATTCCAACAATTTTCCTTTTTTTTTTTTTTTTTTGTCAATTTTGACAATCTGGAAGATAAAACCTCAGAATTTTCTCAATTCGTATTTTCTCCAATAATTAGTAATTTAGAATATTTGAATGGTTCTTGATGCCCAGGATTTTTTTCTTTGAAAACTCCCTGTTCACATCCTTTGACCATATACCATTTAGGGCATTACTCTTTTTCTTAAAAATCTGAATCAGTTCCTTATAACTGTTTAAAGCAGCACTAAGATTTTTGTGACACACTGTATATCTTTTAAATGGTCTCTTCATCACAGAAACTTAATGCAAATATTATCCCCCCACCTTTACCTGCTTCATCTCTAAATTTAACAGCATTAACAAAATCAAACTGTTTTATTTGTACAAAATCTTTAAAATTTTACATTATTAAAACCATCCATTTTACTTGTTGTGATTCTCTTTCTAGATTCATTTGTCTTTGAAATATTTTATTTCAAGCTTTTTGGTTGCTAACAAATCTTGTATAATCACAACCCTTGTAGCTCAGTATTTGAACTTTTTTTTCCCTGCATAACTATGGCATTTTATCTTTGATTTGAAAGCTTTGGATTTTTGCTATAATGTTCCTTCCAGTTTATATTTTGGAATTTCTTTAAGGAGATTAATAACAATAAATAACATTTATATAATAAATACTTTATAAATATTATCTCTTTTTATCCTCACAACAACCCTAGAAGAGAGGAACAGTTATGTTCTTAATTCTATGTTTGAAGAAACTGAAGTAAATAAAATTTAGGTGACTTATACAATTAGTAAATTTTTGATACCAGATTTCAACTCAGATTTTTCTAACTCCAGGCCAGCATTTTATACTGTGCCATCTAGGTGCCTTCTAAGTGTAATAGGTGAATTCTTTTTGTTTTCATTTTACTCTCAGATTTTAAAAGATCTGAATAGTTTTCTTTAAAGATTTTTTGACATATACTCAGTTTTCTTGCCTTTTAAAAAATGTGTTAGTGGGGACTAGGGGAGAGAATCTTTGGCTTTAGGTATTGTCATGATAATTAAATTGTCTATCCTGGACCTCTTTACTTGATTTTTGATGTGAGATGCATATCTTTTTTGTTTGTTTCTATTTTCTTTCAGCCTTTTGACTTTGTTTAAATATTACTCTTCTCATGAAATCATTAGCGTCTACTTAGTTAATTCCACTTTTCAGGGAGTTTGTTTTTTGAGTAAGGTTTTGTACCTCTTGTTTCAAGTTGCTAATTTTAATTCCAATTCTTCCTCCCCTAGCTCTCACTTCTTTTCCTAGTTTTCCTCTTTCATCATCATTTGATTTTAAATATAATTTTAAATTAAAAAAACATCTCCTTCATCTCTTTTGGAAGCTCTAGTTAAATTTGTCTTCAATGTGTATTTTTCTTGGAGACTACTTAAGATGTTTTCTAATCATTCTCTTCTTCTGTTTGTGCCTTGAATATTTGTCACTATAATAGTTCTTTATAGTGGGATTTTTGTTTGTTCATTCTTGCATTCTATTTACCGATTATAGGTTAGGGCTAGGGGCACTTCAGGAGCCATTTCCTTAGCTTAAGCTGTTTCTTCTTTGACTTTTCTGCTGCATTTTTGTGTGTGGGATATCAACTACTACTGATACTACTGCTTACTACTTATTATTGCTGCTGCTACAACTACTACTATACAGGGGTGTGAAATTGTGTTCCCTTAAATCTATAAAATTAGCACTCTAAAACTGTGTATCTTTTGATCTGTAAAGAAGGGAAATTTAAGTCTCAGGCCCTCTCGAGAGGCATATCTCCCCATTAAGTGGCATCATCTGACTGGGCCATTTCTAGGGCAAGTAGGATTTCTGTTCAAATTCAGGCTGGGGAAGCCTTTAAAGCATTTTCATTTGGGAGATCCTGGTCTCATCAGTTCAGCCCCCAGCCAAGATCTGCTCACATAATAGGTTTTTGTCTACTCACTTCTTTGCAGAATGTTTGAAGCAGGACTATGCCTTGTCCCTTGTTATAGCTGCCAGAACCCTGTCCACTGAGAAGACATTCTCTTCTCAGTGACAGCCTCCATTTCCCTAATAGGACTTTGCCACTAAAGCAAAAAAAAAAAAAAAAAAAAAAAAAAAAAACAACTTCCAGTTTTTGCCACTTAAAACTCTTTGGGCTCATGAATTCTTTCATGAAGAACCTGAATTTCTGACCAAAAGGAGATTTCCACAACTCTGCACTCCACTAACCTCATCACTATTACTACTACTAATATTATTAGTATTATTTTTAAAGCAGTATTTTGGGGATATATCAGACTAGTAACATGTTAAACTTTTACTCCTCCTCAAATGTTCTGATACAATGTAAAATTTGATCACTGCCTTCCTGGAACTCTGTAAATTCCTGATTTAAATTTGGATCTGAACAAAGTAAGCTTTTCCCATAGCTGGAATTCTAATAGACTACTATTAGTCTCAACCAATATAAACTAACTAAGGTTCACAATAACAGAATTGGAGATTCTTTTTGGTATAGGGCTCCCTACATTGATTATCTCCCTGTAAGATTTATATAATGACCTAGAACTGAGACCTCCCTCTGTTCCTGGTGTCAGATTCAATAGTTGCTGCTTACTTCTAAAATTGTTCCTTGTATTGTATTCAACATAACTCCTCATAGATCCCTATGCCTCATAGAGACATAGCTCCCTTCCTACATCTGAAATGGATCTGTGATGCAGTTATGAGTGAGAGTAGCAAGTTGTAATCTGCCTCTCTCTCTCATCGTTTGCTGTAGCTTGTCTCCAGCAGATCTCTCTGCCTGTCTGTCTCCTTATGCCAATTTGTGATTAGAAAAATGATTTGCTGTGTTTTAAAAATAACAATTTTCTTCTCAGGATAAGAACTAATGCATGTTGTAGATCTTTATGAAGGAGGTGAAGGAAAATTGGATTGCATTTCTTCCTACTTTTATGTCTCCATCCTCCCTGCCTGTGGATTCTTTAGATTAATAGTATTCTGTGTACAGAAGTTCTGAGAATTTCTCTTAAATTATTCCTTATTTCATCGTGCTCTGGTTTTTTGACTTCTCACATTATGTCTTCATTGAAGATCTATGATCCCCTAACTTTTCTCTAACCATGCTGTCTTTAAGATCCATGTGTTTATCTTCTACAGAGAACAAATTCTTTTAACTTTGTTGCTTTTGCATTGTCCCCTTTCATATTATTTTTGACTTCTATGCAATTATATTCCCAATTATTTTTTCCTTGATTTTTTCACCACTATCAACTCAAGTTTACCTAATATTCTAGTTATTTTTGCTATGCAGGAAATAAATTCTGTTTTTATTATTTTCATTTGTCTCTTCAACCATTTGGGTCTGTTACCAAATTTCTTGGGAATCCACAGGATCATTTCCCTCATCAGGTGTTGGTTTAATTTTCTTGAACTAATTTCCTCAGTCCAATATTTATGTAGGTATAATTGTATTAATTTAAAATGTTCTTGTTTCTTCTCTTTTAATATCTTCTTTATTTCTATGCTTGAATTTAATATTTTAACTAAATTTTCTTTCTTTTTAGAATTTTGGTAGTTTTATTCTATTTGTTGGTCATGCATTGATTTAGAACTTATCTTGGCATATTGTATGAGAAGCTTATTTAAACCTAAATTCTGTCAGACTTCTGTTCAGTTTTCCCAGTTAGTTCTTTTCAAATAGTGACTCTTCACTCCAGTAACTGGGGTATAAGATTTTATTGAATGTTAGGTTAGTAAATATGTTTCAGCATGTTGAATAACTAATCTGTTCTACTAACTAAATGATATTTTATCCAGTACCAGATTATTTTGATGATTAATGATTTGTAGTATAGTTAGAGATTTGGACTGTCATGGGAACAACAGGATGCAGGACCAGACATTTTCTTCAATCCTTACAAATTACCAACATATGAATTATGGATAAGTACAAAAATTATAAGTAATTACATGCTGACTACAACACATGACTAATTACATTAAAAACACATAAAAGCAATAGAATGGGGTCATGATCAAATAAGTGATAGAAAGCATTACCAAAGATAAAATGTTTTTTTCAAATACCAATGTCTTCAAGGGTCCAATAGAAAGCTAAGTAGTGTAAAAAAAGGTCCCAGATATGAATTTGTCCTGTTTTATTGGTTTTATGAGTGAAATGAAAAGATGAGAAAAAGTGGATATAGTAAAGAACAAATGAAGAAGGGGAAGAGATTACTATGTGACATAATTTGTCTATGACAAGATTTTACAAATATAACATTCACAAGGGAGAAAAATTCAGAGGAGAGAAGATTTTCTGAATGGCGTAAAATGTGTTTATCATACATATACTTACATGCAAAATTAATTAAAAGTGCATTTAAATCAGCAACAAAATTAGTGGGGATGGAAAGAGGAGAGGCAAGCTAGTAAGAAGACAGAGTTAGGATGGGAATAGTTACCAAAAAAGACATTGAAATTACACAGTGTATATCATGAAAAGGGATAAAAAATGTGGAAGGAAAGTATAAGAGCCAGAGAATGGAGTTTGGTTTTGGTAAAGGGAAGAGAGGAAGATGAGCAGAAAAAGACTAATTCAAATATAGCTTTATTGTGTTCAATCATATTCCTTTTCTTTCATCCCCTGCTTCTTTTCAATAGGGACTAGAGGAAAAAAGAATCAGGGGAATGTATAAGATGGAAAGAAATGTGCAATTTAAAAATCACAACCATAAACGTGAATGAGACAGATTCACCCAAAGATGGATATAAATAGTTGTTGGAATCTTTACAAAGTGTTAAGCCATTAGAGTTGATAGAAACAATTATCTAATTTAGCATGGTTCAATATGATTGATTAGATCTTAGAAGAAGATATTTTGGGCCAGAACTTGAAACTAGGTACTAAGTACAACTGATGGAAGCAATGCTTGTGTTCACACCTTTAGAGAGCTCATAAGTATCTAAGTACTCAATGGAGTTCACATGTTTGGGAGATTTCAGAGAGCATGCTGGGAGATATCCCACAATCCCACTCTCAGAAAAGTAGCATAAATACAGTTCCAGTGAGCCACTGGAAAGAGTTTCTGGGGAACTATGACTGGGGTCGGAGACAGAGCACTCTGGGAGATACAGAAGCCTACTCACCTCAGTTGGAGATTGAAAAGCCACAAGTCGGAGTTGAGCTGGAGGTGATAAAGGACAAAGCTGCAAGACCTCTTGGAGCCAGGCAGAGAGATAGGCCTGAGCTAACCGGGCTATTTTGGAGGAAGCAAGAAAAGATCTGAACTTTAATCAGCTGGCTGCAATTTTGGAGTAATTATTTATTTCAACTGAGACTAAGGCAGCCTCCAGAAAACCTTCACAAATAGTGGAGTGGATTAAATGAAAATTCCAACATGTGATGTTTAAAAGAAATCTTTAAAAGAAGCAAAAATACTACTACATAGCTAAAATCAGTGATTGGAGCAGCATTTATTAAGTCCTAGATAAATACAAAATAGTAAGGATATCAACTAAGATTTTAGAAAGAAATAGTTAAACTTGATATGATTAAAAGAAATAAACATGGAAACAAATTGTGCTTAATAATATCAAAGATAATGAAATAACATCCATTTTCTCTCTGTCTCTGTGTATGTGTCTTTCTCTGTGTCTCTCTGTCTCCCCAAACACATATATACATAGAAACACATATGTATCCAAATATTATATAGGTATTAAAATATTTAAAGAAAATTGAATTGAATTACCTTTAAAAACAGTTGTAGGTTACAATCTACCCATATTAGACATAAAATAATTAACACAAAGTTAACAAAGATTGGAATGGATTTCTTGAAAAGCTTGAAAAATTTTGAAAAGGTGTATCAAAAATCTAAGGATTTTTTAATGGGATTGACTCTTACAAAAATTGATCAATTGGATCAGAAAAACTCATAGGCAAATACCTATCAAAACCCAAAATATTAATTTTTTTTACTAACAACAGCACAATAAATTGAATTAACAAACACCATTTAAAATTTATTCCAATTCAAATAGAGATTAAATAAATTAATCCTAATAATATATGGTTCAAAGAAAAAAAAATCACACAAACAAGAAATAATTGTATCAAATAAAATATCAACAATGAAACAAGGCCTACCTTACCTGTGCGTTTCCATCATACATCAGGCAGATACTCTTTTGGGCCATCTACTACTCCACAAGGTATATATCACTCCCACCTGATCATCTTCCTGGCGCCATCCATTTCTTCCCCCCTGCTTTTCAAGTATACATGCCTAGCTGCCTGATCCCTTGGACAATTTCAGTGGAGGATCTCAATGATAATCTACCTGAACTCCATCCTCATTGATTAACATACTTCATACCCTTTATATCTACCCCATCCCAGTAATTCTGAATCTCAGGTTGCAATTATTCATATCTAGTTTTTCATTCTGTGTCTCTCTTCCCACAATCTACTCCCAGCCTTCTACTTTAAGGTACTTACTCTTCTATAATGTTTTTTGGAATGGTTGTTTCATAAGTGAAAACTAAATTTTATCTTAAACCTTTTATTTTCTCACTCTCACTGAGACTGTTTCTTTCTGATGATATATCTTCCCTGAAAAAAAACTGAAACCAATTTCAGGGAGTTCCCTCTTATCTCCTTTTCTTCATCTTGTATCCCTTACATGCCTTCTACCACTCACTATTCCTCAACTCTTATTTATACCTCAAGTGGCCCTTCTCACTGGCAAGGCAAACTCCTCTACATGCACAAATGTTCTCATGCTATCCTATATTCTCTTACATTTTCTCTTATATTATCCCTGAAATAGTGTCTCACTAGTTTTTAACTTGTATTGTCTACTTTTTACTGCTTACAAACCTGTTTGTATCTATCCCATCCTTAAAAATACTCATTTGATCTTTCCAGTCTAACATCTTATGTATATGTCTTCTTTCTAATGGGGAAATTCCTTTAAAAGGCTATTTAAAGCAGAGGCCTCCATTGCCATTCATCTCATTCTCTTCTTATTTCTTTTCATTGATTTACCAATGATCTCTTAATTGTCAAATCTAATGGCTATTTCTCAGTTCTTATCTTTGTGGACTTCTGTATAGCCTTTGACACTTTTTGATTGCACCCTCTTATCCCTGATTCTCTTCAGTAGTATCTCTTTCTAAGTTTTCATGACACTGCTTCTCTCCTGCTTTTCCTCCTACCTGTGTGATCACTGTTATGTTTCCTTTGATGAATCTTTTTGCCATACATGCATTACAGTATCATGGCTACTAGTAGGATCTCCCAAGGCTATTATGGACTCTCTTTTCTTCTCTCTATCTATATTACTATACATTTAGTAATCTCATCACTTCTCATGATTTCAATTGTAACTCTATACATACAACTCTCAGTTCTACTTGTGCAGTCTAATACTGTCTTTCCTATTCTAGTCTCACATTGTTACCATTTCCAATTGTATATTCAATAGAGAACTACTTACTCTAATCCAAACTCTTCTCAACTGTCAATTTGATCTTCCTAAAATGATAATTGAATAACAAATGCAAAATTCTCCATAATTTTCAAAGATTAATTTTCTTCTTTATTTCCTTAAGGAGCACTTTGTAATTGAATCTCCCCAAGTCTTTTGCATACTTTGGGAGGTTGGTCCCCAGATATTTTGTAGATCCCATTCTTACTTGGAATGGCATTTCCTTTTATATTATTGCTTCTTGTATTTGTTAACATTATACAGAAATGCTGTTGACTTTTGAAAAATTATTTAGCAGTCTGCAACTTTGTTGAAGCTATTTATTGCCTCCTCAGTTGGTGTCTTTGCTAATTCTTTGATGTTTTCCAAGTAAAACATATCATCTACAAAGATAATGTGAAATCCTCCTTTTCTATATCCAACCTTCAATTTTCCTTTTCTTTTTTTATTATATTTCTAGAATTATATCAAATAATTGGATGGAGAGTGGACACCTACGCTTCATTCCCATATTTATAGGAAATGGTTCTACTATGTTCCAATTTAAAACAAGGCTTGCTTTTTGTTTTAATAGATACTTTTATAATATTAAAAATGGTAAAGAATTGGAAAGTGAGGGGATGTCCGTCAATTAGGGAATAGATGAACAAATTGTGCTATATGAATGTAATGGAATATTATTGTACTATAAAATAGCAAGCAAATTTCAGAAAAAACTGTAAAACTGAACTGAAAGTGAAATAAGAGAACCAGAAAAACATGTGATAATCAACTATTATTAGCCTAGCTGTTCTCAGCAATACAATAATCCAAGACAATTATAAAAGACTTAGGATTGGAAAATGCTATCCACATGCAGAGAAAGAAGTGATAGAATCTGTAGATCAAAAAATACTATTTTCACTTTCTTTGTTGTTATTGTTTTACTTTTGTTCTGTTTCTTCTTATACAACATGACTAAAATGGAAATATATTTAATATGATTGCATATATACATATTACCCTTTATCAAATTGATCACAGTTATAGGGAGGGGGAAGAGACAGGAAGGAAGAAAATTTGGAACTCAAAATTTATTTAAAAAAGAATGTTCAAAATTGTCTTTGCATATACTTGGAAAAAAACCCAAAATATTATTAAAATGTGTTTCTTTTAGGGAATAGATTGAAGAAATTTTCCTTCTCATCCAATGTCACTCCTATTTTTAAAAATGAATTGTTTATACTTAAAATTATGAGTTAGGTTTATATTTCCCCACATTTGTCTCTGTTTTTTTTTAAAGTTATGATTCTTTTCATCCTTTGCTATAAATACAGTATTAAATTCCTTCAGTTACTTTAATCTTTTTTTTTTTTTTTTTAAGGTGGCTGTTGTCACTGATTTTCTACTCCTTAGACCTAATGACTTTTTGTATCTTCTTTCCCTTTTAGGATTTTATTGTTTTTTTTTCTTTTCTCTTGTTTTTATCTGATTATATCTTTCTTTCCCCTTTTAACTCCCTCCCAATTATTCAAATAGATTTCCCATACCTCTCATTCCTTTCAATTAGTATTGTTCATTAGTTTTTTTTTTTAATTTCATTTTTTGTACTCCTTTTCAAAATGGATTTTTTTTTACTCTCTTTCGTCCATTCTGGGTCTACTGTACACCATTTTCTAATTTGTGATCCTTATAATTATTGGTCTCTGTATTTCTCTGTATTATTCAAGTAAGCAAAGCTCCCATAGTATCCATTTTAAGCTGTTCCCTCTGGGTGTTTTCTGCTACTGTCTTGCAAAGCTCGTTCTATGGATTTTTCCTTTCCATTGTGCCTCACTCCCAGAAAATGCCAATTATTTCAGGTATTGGAGAGAGGTGGGGTATGGTAGAACAATATTCTTTCTCTTCCATGTCCTTAGTTATGCAGCCCAATGAACTAAATTATCTCTTATTGACCTTTGTTTGTTTGTTTTTTTATTTCCTATGCTTGACTGACAATCTCATTCTTGAATCCATGTTCTCCTAGTTCTCCAAGTGTCCCTCCTCCAAATTTAAGATGAGAAGATTTTCCAAGCACTGTCTAATGAAAGATTCTCTTCTCCCTTCACTATCTCTGAATGACCAACTCCTATGAGTAAAGATTCATAGGAACATTCATTGATTGAACCACCTGCTTCCTCCAAAATAAGGCCACCTTCCTTTGTCTACTTTTTAAATCTTTCCTTCGTCCACATTTGCTTCCCTCTGAGTTCTTCTCTTTCTAAGTTTGCATAGGTCACTTTTCCTTCATTACTACTCCCTGTTTTAACTCCAGTGCATCTTTCATTCCTATCTGTCTTTGTGTTCTCCTCCACCCTTTTAATGAATCCTCTTATGTTGTAAGGTAATCTCCCTCCAGCTCTGCCTCGCAAACCTTAACTACAACATTGATTCGCCTATAGGCAGGGTATTATCCAATTCTGTCTGTAATGTCCTCATCTGCCTCTTCACTCCTACCTCTGCCATCTTCAGCTCTGTTTCTTTATTTACATTTAAAAGTAAATTTCTTATTGTTCTTTCTCTATTACTACTACTCTGTTGATGTTACTGTTCTTGCTGGCTGTATTCAGACCTCCTCCATTTCTGCTGTTTGAGATGTTAAAAAAGCAAATTATATCTTAAATTCTGATTTTTAATAGAAAAATTTCAAATTGTTTTTATTATCAAATGTTCTTTTTTCATTTATGGTTAAATTCTGATGTGTAGAGGTAACCCTGTGCTACATGCTGAACTTACTTGCTCCATTTTTTTGAGCATATTATTCTCTTTTTTCTTTTTATATAATAAAATTTATAAAATACTTTCCCATTATTTGAATGCCTTTTCCCTTGTATGTCAAAGTTTTTCTCTTGGTGGCTTGCAGAACTTCCTGCAGGATGACTGACCTTCCCTTTTCATTCTCCTAATATTCTTCTTTCATACTCCTGAACAATATCCAGAAAAAGAAAAGTATTGTGAAGATTTGGATGTATCATTTTAAAATCTGAAGTATCATTAAAACAAACAAACAAACCAGAAATGCATTCTGTCTGAACAATTATGTTTTTTTCAAGATAGTATGGAACTTTCTGAAAATTATATGTACTTTTGCATTACGAACTATACATTACTTTATAGACTCAGTAAGCCCCTGAATAAATTTTTAAAAAATCTCTTCAGGATGAAGAACTATATTTTAAAAACTGGTGTCTCTTGGCCCTTCATTTAAGATATATACACTTTTGATTCTTTTAAGCTAAGCTTCCTTTCTAATGAAATAGCATGAAATTTATTAAAGAAAAATGAATGAAACCAAGGTCTCGGTAAACTAGTTCATTTTTTCTTCTTGTAGCTCCAGTTTGATGAGTATCCCTATTACTGGGGAATGGATGACTTTCTTAGGATGAGAAAATCTTTGGGTGATCTTGCAAGGAGCCTAGAGTTTCACTATCACCTTGTTAGGAAAGCCAGAATTCTGTGGGCTGAGAGCTCAGTTTATGCTGTAATTTCAGTGTCTTTGAAGAAAGAGACTTATCACTCCATTTTGGGAATGACAGACATAGCACCTAAACTACTGAGTAGAAGAGAAGACAAATTTCAGTGACAGGAGTAAACTAGAACAGAAATAAAGTTAAATATCAGTTAACAGCTGTGACAGTGAGAAAAATTTCAGTTAGCAGCTCCTTTTCTCCTAATCATCAAGTGACCGTAGATCCCATTGCAACCTTTTAAATAATATTTATGTCTTTTTATTATTTGAAATTCTAATAAACTGAATAACCACTAATATCTTTTGTTTAAGCTCATAGTCAAGGTTTGAGATTACTGAGAGAAATTTAGTTTATGGGAGAAGATATATGACTGGCTTATTTTGGATTGAAGAAATACATGGTTAGAGTATTTATGACATTCTAGAAAGTTCAGAGAATATTCTAGAGTCTTCTTCCTAGAATACTTCCCTGAATTATGAGAAATCAAAAATTAAGGAGATGAGACAATTGTACTTAGTGGGATGTTCCTATTAGTATCAAACCTATTCCAAGAATTACAAATAAATTTAGATTCCTAAAAATGAGTAATTTTCTGATGCCACTCTATGAAGTACCAATAATCCCATGTTCTAATTCATTAAAAAGAGAAACTGTATCTCCTCTGCTCATTGAGAATTTGGATTGAATATGAATTCCTATTGCTTTGTGGAAGAGTGAGAATATGTACTATCAATATCCGTGTGAGTTCATAAAACCAAAAACTTATTTAAAATAACTTAGAAATTTGCCAAATTTTTCTATTATTCTTTCTCACTCTGACAGTATAATCTTAATTTTTTCCAGGCTAAAGAATTACCACTTTTCTGCTAGGCCAACTAACAGCTTCACTGATTTGAGCCATATTAAAGAAAATAAAAATGAAAAAAAATCATAGTCACGGAAGTCAATAGCTTATAATTATTTTGAGAACTTCATATTCTGTGACCACTTTTTCATTGGGAAATGGCCATATTTTTATTACTTCATTTTGTAAGAGATATTTACAAAAATATTTTCCCCAACTGAATACTGCCTTTATATACTAATTCCATTTTTTTAATGTGGAATCTTTTCAATTTCATGCAGTTAAAATGATCTTTTTAATATTTTTGTGATTACCCTCATCTTTTCTTAAAGAAATAACCCTCTACCCATAGCTGTGAACAGTACCTGATATAATTATTTTCAATTTTTTTGTTATAGAATATGGTGTAAGCAGCTAGTCTAAATCCAATTTCTTTCAAGATGTTTTCTAGTTTTTCTAGTAATTTTTGTCAATTAGGGAGTTCTTCCATACCTCCTCTCCCACAGAAATGCCTTTCAGCAAAATCCCTTTCTTCACCTGCTAGGGTAAGAACTTCTTTTTTCCAATATGTTTGATTTCATCCTTCTCCTTTGCAATCATACTCTTGTTTGTCATCTTCACATTTATGCTACTATCTATATATAAATACTTTTTCCTTGTTCTACTTTTATCCATCTCTTTGCAAACTCCCAACTTTTCATTATTCCCAACATCTCATCTTTTCATGTGCAACTGAATAGATATGTGGAAAGTCAAATAATTCATCTTATAATACCTGATCTTAACTGGGCCCTCACTGCAGCAAGGCAAATAATTAATATTCTCTTCCCTAATTATATTATCTATTTCCCTTCCCACAAAAGCTATTTATTTTCATCTTTCTCTTTTCTCCCCAGGTTTCTTTCCTTTCCTCTTGCTACATCTTCATAGTTGAAGAAGGACCTTACCTCTTTACTGAGAACAAAAATGAGGTCATGCAATGTGATTTCCTTCTTCTCCCTTTATCTTCATCTCAAAATCCTTTGACTTCATCTGTCACTTTTTTTTCCTTTCCTCTAGTCTCTGATAAGGAAGAACCCAACTTCTCTGTGGATGACCTTGCTTTCATCCCCTTCTATCTTCAGTAAATTTCATCCTCAATTATCAATCTCTTCCTGTCTATTAGTTACTATCTTATTGGGTTCAGATATGCTCATGTCTCCTACATCCTAAAAAAAAAACAACAACAAAATAAAACAAAACAAAACAAAAACTAGCCCTTTATTAGTAGTATTAGGCACTACTACTCCCTTAAATAATCATGATATATTACTCAATTTTCAACCAAACTTTTAGAAAAAAGTTATTTACACTTATTGCCTCTATTTTCTTTCCTTTTACTCACTCAATAACTTTTGAACTATGACTTCTGACTTTATTCCTCAAATGACTCCTCCTATCTAGCTATCAAAAATGCCATAATTGCCCAGTCTGTTGTTCTCACCCTTCCCCATTATCATACTTTAGAGCCTATTTTCTACATTTGACTATTGACCTCACTCTTCTAGATATTCTCTCATTTTGGGATTTTCATGACACTACTCTTTCCTAAAGCCCGATAATAGGATAGTTAAAGAATTTAGGGTTCAGAGAGCACCAGGTCCAATTTGTGCCTCTGAAATGTGCCAGTTTATGCCTTTGTATTATCTAGATAATTAACTTAATTTTTCAATGTTCTAGGCAACTATTAAGAAATATAAGCAGAGAAGTTGGCAACCTGTATTGATAGAGGTTATTTTTCAAACTAGGAATTCCTCTATCAATGAAATCAGAGGTCTAGTCACCATCTTTATGTCTACTCCCTCTTGGTTTCCCTTCTATAGCAGGGTCATCATGGTATCTCATCATTCATATCATGCCCTCTAATTGTGGACTTACCCAGAGCCTCTCTCATGGGCTCTTTTTTCGTCCTATATTTTTTCTTAATGATTTCATCAACTTTCATAGGTAAAATGATCGTATTAGTGCATATGACTGCCACATCTAAATATCCATCCCTAATTTTTTTTCTGAGCTCTTTCCCCACATGATCTATTATTTATTTGTAACTGGATGTCTTAGAAACATTTCAAACTCAACACATTAAAAACAAAATTTATTATCTTTTACACTTAATCTTTCTTTCATATGTCATTATACCAAGGATGCCACAATTTTAATCTTCAAGGTTTCTAATTTCTGTATTATACTCATTTTCTCTCTCACTTCAAACTTCCAAGCTCAAATATTGTTATTTCTACCACAACAATATTCTTAGATTTCACATGGCCTGATATCCAATGACTTCGTGCATCATTTCACCCTATTCCAATCTATCTTTTATATAAGCATCACCACCTTACCCCATATTTAGTAAATTTTTATGACTCCCCCTCTTTCCTAGTATAAAATAGAGATCTTTTTGATTTTTAATGTCCTTCACAACTTGGTCTCAATCTAACTTTATAGCATGATTAAATATTGGTTCCCAACCCACCCACTATGATTCAGCCCAAAGAGTCTTCTTTCTGTTTCTCACACGAAGGTCTTGATCTCTTGTTTCTTTGCCATTTCACTGGCCATTTTCTATGCTTTTTTAAAAATGTATTCTGTATATCCTTATATATGTATGTCTCCCCCTATATAGTATGTCTCCAAAGTCCTAGTGAAATTTTAAAATTCTAATACTTAAAATTGCACAAAATTTGTAATTACCTGTATGATACAAGATCTGTTAAAATAAAAATTGTCTCACTTTTTAATCATTAAATGTATCTCAATAGCTTCCACAATTACTCATACATAATAAATGTTGAGTACTAATTGGTTGAGTTCAAGTGCTGCTTTCAGTTTCTTGATACCCTCAGTTGCTAATATCTACCTCCTCCATTATTTTCTATTCACTTTATATATATTTTTATTTCCCTATGGTGTCCATATTGTTTCAATAAACTATAAGCTTCTTCAAGGTAAGGTCTAATTCATTTTTCTCCCTGTACCCCAGGCTCTAGAACAAAAACTGGCATAGAGTAGATATTTAATAAATATTTGTTGAAGAAATTATTTTAATTTTTGTGCACACTATCTTCAAGGCAAACTTCTTTAGCTTACATAGTCATCCTCATGTATCTAGATTAATTTCCCTTAATTTATTGATTTGTGATTCTTTAACTCCACTGAGAGTTCTAATACATTATGCAGCTAAGTTATACAGTGTGTAGAGTGTTAAACTTGGAATTAGGAAGACTAGAGCTCAAGTCTAGTTTAAAAAAAATTAATAACTATATGACTAGGGAGAAGTCATTTAATCTTCTCTGTAAAATTGGAATAATAATAATAGTTCTTGCCTTCCAAGGTTGCTTTGAGGATAAAATGAGATAATATTTGTAAAATTCTTTGTAAACCTTCAGGTTTAAATGCCAGCTATTATTATTAGTAATAGTAATATTGTGAATTGACTATCTTGCCCTATCAGGAAGAAGCGCAAATTCTATTTATATAAAATAATGTGGTTAGAGTCTACTGTTAATTTATCCATCCTATCTCCAATCTAGTTAATATTTTAAAAGATATTCACAATAATATTTGAGATAATGATTAGCATATTTTAGATATGTCTGGGCCTGGTCTGCCAGGTGCATTTTATCTAGCTCCTTTTCAATTTGTAGTTTTGTACCTGAGAAACCTCAAGGGTATATTCCCTCTATAAAATACTTGTTTATAATGAAGATCTTTGCTAAGTTCCTTTGAGGATTAAGCCCAGTATGAGGAACTCTCTCTCTCTCTCTCTCTCTCTCTCTCTCTCTCTCTCTTTCTCTCTCTCTATCTCTATCTCTCTCTCTCTTTTCTCATGATGACTTTCCTCTAATGGTGTCATTTTCCTTATTCTAGAAAATTCTGGTTAGTATGCTAAAATCCTCTATGCATCTAACCTGCCAGTCAGTGGCATGCTTAGGCCCCAAGAGATATTCCTTTAATGGATTCTTCCAAATTCTTTTCTTTTATAACTATATGTTCTCTCAACTGTATTTCATATTTCCCACTCCTTGTTTCTATTTTATCTCTTATTTTGTCTGTAAACTCTTCTACAAATAAGCCTTTCTTTTGACAAAGAGAATGACCATTATGAATTTGTCAGATGTTTATTTCAAACTACGTATTATGTAGTTCAGTAGTAGTTGTAGTAGTAGTAATCTATAAACACCAACTTCTTTTTTTTATATCAATTTCATTTCCTTTTAAACAATTCTGGAGCTTTTTGTTGTTGTCCCATACTCTCTAGAGAGTCCATAAGATCTTGGTTTTCATTAGGCAGTGGTTAACTTTATTATAAATGTTATAAATTTTATTTTTATTGATATTTTATTTATTATATATTCTAGTTTTAGAATCCTTCCTGATTATTTATTTCCTTATGTGCTGAGTCATTCACCTTCACACTTTTTCCTCGTAGATTCCAGTCTTAGCTGCAAGCCTGATAGCCTTCTTCCCTTGGAAAAAATAACTTAAGACAGTTCTTGGTCCTTGACCCAACGACTTTTTGACAGCAAAAAATGTCCTAGTTGGCTTTCAGTTCATTTTCCTTCAGCTTTGATACAGATGCCACAAGTACCTTTACTGGTTTCTTCCCCTGCTTTTTCTTTTATCATATGATTAGAATTTGTACTTTTTGTGAGATGGGAAGGTGAAGTTGTTTCATGAATATTTATTGACATGTACTCTTCTACAAGCATTTTAAGTTTTTTCCCCCTTACTACCTTCAGGAATGAATGGAAGCAGTTTAGGAAGGACTTTTGAGTTGAACACACTAAGTATTAGAGTTCTCAAGTGGTAATTGAAAAATAATTTCACCTTTTCATGGAAAAAAAACACCATTTGTTTTTTAGATTTAGCTTTAATAACTCATAACTAGTGGTAATTACCTTTTAGGTAAAAAACTGAAGTGGATTTTGGGGAAAGTGACTGTTCTACCAATTTTTAAAGTCATATAACCTTGAAGATTCTTTTCCATTTCTTGGTCAAAACTGATAAACATTTGCTACTAACAACTTACATACTACTTATGAAATCTTTTAGGGAACCTGAGAAATTCTGTAAATGGTAAATGAAAATGTCCGTGTACCTATTAGTGAATGTTAGCATAAAATAATCTCTGTATAAAATCAGAATTGTTTTTATCTCTTCTTCCTCCTTCCTCTAGATAGCCAAAGTAGGAAGTTACTGAAAATAGTATCTTAAAAACAAGCTCAGGTAGGTACATAAAAAAAAAACAAACAAAAAAACTCCAACAACCCACAAGAAAGAAAATGGCATATATATATATAGCATACATGCCATACATATAACTAACAGGAAAAGGGTAACTCACCAAAAAAACTAACAAGATATAAGAAAAATAATAAAAACTATGGAACATGATTAAAACAGCATCTCATCTAATATATTTTTCTTTATTGATCTCTGAAAGCAACATTAAAAAACTTTTTTGACTTTTACAGCAATTTGTTTTGTCAAGACTTCTATCAAATTATTTAACAATTATTCCCAATTCTACATTTACAATATTGTTCAAATCGATCCTTATCCCCTAAGAGTTTTTTTCTAGTAGAAGTAGTCTTACTAATCCCTAATCTTACTGATTAAAATCCTTCATTAAGATTCACTTGTACTTGCAATAGTACTATTGAAACTACAATTTGTTGTAATAAACTAATTGGTTTTCTACTTCCAAATTTCTCCTACTTCCTATCCAAATAATAATTTTCTTAGATGTCATTATACATCCAATAGATATAGCTATATCACTCCACTTATAAATATCTTAAGTGATTCTCTATTTCCTAAATAAACTTAAGTTCCCTTTCTTGAAATTCAAGACCTTCACAATGTGTGTCTTTGTAGTTATAGCTCATATTATTCCCCTTTAATGTATTGTATGCCATACTCAAACTTAACCCTATGTCACCTAAACACCACTTATCTTTTTATCTAAGTGTTTTTATTCATTCTATATGTTATAATTACTTCTTTAATCTCTACCTACACTTTAAAGTTCAAATTAATTGCTATCTATTCCAGGGAATCTTTTCTGATACACTTTCTCCATTGACATAGACTTTGTAGAGCAATTGGTATTGAACCTCTATTTTATACTTGTTATGTAATATTATGTGTTATAGTTATCTGTATTTGTTTCTTTCTTCTCAGTAAAACTAGAAGCTCCACATGTGTCACATATTCATGTTATTTAAAGTTCTTTTATCTTATTGAAACCTCACTGTATTAGGATTTTGAAAAAAAAATCAACTGGAATTTTTCTGAAATTTAAATTTTTAAAAATATGTTTTTAAAAGTTGTAACTTACCTTACTGTGAAAGTTACTATGAAAAGGGAAAAAGGGAAAAAGACACAGAACAGACCAAGATTCTGATGAAAGTATGTATGTGAATTTTATTTTATTATAGGAAATATGACTTATGTGGAGCAATAGCTATAAGATAATAGAACTTTCTTTGTATTTCTATAGTTATAGAAATCGTGCAAATTTAAAATTCAGGACATTTATTTTAATTTACAATTCCTTCACTTCATTAGATATGTCATTGAAAGCAGCTCTATCTGTTACTATGGTACATAATTTTAATATTGAAATATACAGAATTAGACACATTATTATTATTATTAAAATAGGGTATCTACTTCTTGATAATATATTTTGAAAAGAGAATCTTAAGTTATCCACCTGCCATTTTAATATGGTTGTGATATTTTTAGTGGACTTTTGGGCCATATTTTATGATAAATAAAAATAGTTTTCCAAAGGAGGTATTTAATAGTAGTCTCATTGTAAACTGTATGCATCATTTGTCTCTTTATTCATTTTGTAGAAAGGCATGTTTTAAAGCAACTGTTCTGAGATTCTTTCAAAGAATAACCTTTTTTCAGAAGTTTTAAGAATCAGGAAAAACATCAATATGTCTCTTAAGAATAAAAGCATTTGTTCTAAAATTTAAAGCACTGTCAAGAGGAAAACTTTGTTTCCAAAATGATAACTTTATGTATGTGGAAAGTATGAAAATGTGGCCCAAAGTGTTTCTACACATCAAAAAAATTTACATGAAATTTGCAGTTTTCCTCCACCAAGTAAGCATTTTAAAAACACATCATAGGGTTACTTTTACAAACACAATTCTTAGTGCTCCAGGACAATATATTACAAAATAAAATTGAGAAAGATACTATAAAACATTAAAAGGAAGACATGAAAACTATAGTGATGCTACCCCTTTAGGGTATAACTTCATTTGGATGATTTGAAAAATGCTTTGACATTGATGGCAGTCTCTAAACCTTCACATGCTTTAAAAACAAAATCAGTAACAAAACACTCAAGATATTAGGACTGGCCATCAGTTTCAAGGATGTTTTCTGAGTTTGATACAATGTATTGTATGAGCTATACAAGAAGAGGAGAATGTTTCCTGCATCTGGAAAGTTGTGCTATATAACCTTAAAACACACAGGTAGACAAAGAAATGAGGTAAATAAAACCTTACTCTTCCCTTTCTATGAAGTACTTTCAGGTAAGTTTATTCTTCATGTGAATGTGATTAGCTTTGCATGAGAAAGTGGAGCATTTCAATGCCTCTACATAAAATATGAATCCTTCCTGAATGCCATGTTCAAACAAAGCATGCTTTTTACCTGAAAGCCATTAAGCAAAAAATAAACAACAATAATGATAACAACAAAAACAAAAACAATAAACAACCCCAATCCCTATAACATTGATGAAAATGTTCTATGAGTTCTGTTAAGGAAATAGCAGCTATAAATACATTTAAAAATATCTGAACAATATTTAGAAATGGTCTTTATTTTCTGAGAATGGAAGCCTACACATTTGAAAGAACATTTCTTCTGAGTGGTAATCTAGATTCTGCTGAAAATATCATCCCCTATCTCTATCTATCTATTACCTCTCCCTCTTTCTATATCTGTGTCTACTTTTTAAAACTGACTGAAATTGTTGAAATGCAACAGACGTTTACATTTTAGTGCTACATATCTTTTCAAAGTAGCAGAAAAGTAACAACTTTGTGACAAAACATATATGTTAAACTAAAAAAATACACTAGTAACATAGGCAATGATAATATTTGCTTAGGGACTTTGCCAGTTATTTTAGATGCTAAACAATTCTTGTTCTGAGGAGTACTGCTGAAGTGCCTTACCCTCAGATGTCTGAAGGACCAAGGTCTTGCTGTATTGGCTGACTCCTGTTTTGTTAAAGGCCTTGACTCGAGCACTGTATGTACTGTTGAAGTGAAGACCATCCACTGTGCACATTGTTTCCTTTCCAACATATACCTCCTGATTAAAAAAAAAAGAAATATATATCAATAACAACATTTTTAGGATAAGAACTTTGAGACATTTAAATCAAATTTATGATGGCAGAGCAAGACTATTAACTAACTTTTTGAAAATTTTGTAACATCTCTTTAGAATAACACTTATGCATATAAGGAAATGGTATTGTTTCAATAGGAAGGAAGATTTGTATTACAACTATAACTGCTGCAAAAAGTGTTTACTGGCATAGAGACAAGATGGTGGAGAGAAGACAGATCTTTATCTGAGCTCTTCCTGGCTTCCCTCAGATCAACACCACATTAAGCCTCTAAATTGGTTTTGGAGTGAAAGAATACACAAATATTTGGACAGTCAGAAATTTCCAGCAGAACATATTTTGGAAGAACTTCAGAAAAAATCTGTTTCAATCAGCATGGGGTGGGGAGCAGGGGAGAGAAGGGAGATAGCCAAGTGCAGGCACAGCACAGAGATTCAGGGTGGTGTGGTGTCTGCACATCTAGGGGATTCTACCAGGAGGCTCTCACCAAAATACAGCAGCATTGACTACTCTGTCCTAGTTCAGACACAGACTAGCTGTGAGACATCCAACACAATTACAAAAGGCAAATAATGAGCCCCTGAATCCCTGAATAACATGGGACTTGGCCATGCCCATCCAGCCCAGCGAAAAAGTCAGCAGCCCTAGCCCTAGGGTGGTATGAAGTCGCTGTCACCTGTAAAGGAAGCTCAAACCTCAAACCTTGAGGACAGTAAAGAAAAGAGTTTTCAGATGAAGCCTCAAGGAGGGATATAAGTTGATCTCCAACTCAAAAGTCTTTCTTGAAAGAATTAAAAAATTTATGTAAAAGAGAGTTAGAAGTTAGAAGAAAAATGGAAAAAGGTAAAAACTTTGCAGGACAGTTTAGAAAAGGAAACACAGAAATTATCTGTGTAAAATAGATTTAGCAAAATGGAAAAATAGCATATAATTCCTTAAAAATAAATTTTATGAAATGGAAAAAGAAAACAACTCCTTGAAAAATGGAATTTGGGAAGTGGAAAAAAATTCAGTGAACAAAACAGCTCATTTTTTTCTTTTCTTTTTTTTCCACTTTATTTTTTTTAATTATTTTTTTTAAATTGTAACTTTTTATTGACAGAACATATGCCTAGGTAATTTTTTACATTATCCCTTGCACTCACTTCTGTTCTGATTTTTCCCTTCCCTCCCTACACCCCTTCCCCTAGATGGCAAGCACTCTTATATATGTTAAATATGTCCTAGATACAATATATGTGTGCAGAATCGAACAATTCTCTTGTTGCACAGGAAGATTTGGATTCAGAAGTAAAAATAACCTGGGAAGAAAAACAAAAATGCAAACAGTTTACACTCATTTCCCAGTGTTCTTTCTGTGGGTCTACATCACTGATCATTTAGAACTGAATTAGATCTTCTCTTTGTTGAAGATATCCACTTCTATCAGAATATATTCTCATATAGTATTGTTGTTGAAGTATATAATGATCCTCCTGGTTCTGCTCATTTCACTTAGCATCAGTTCATGTAAGTCTCTCCAAGCCTCTCTGTATTCATGCTGCTGGTCATTTCTTACAGAACAATAATATTCCATAACATTCATATAACACAATTTACCCAACCATTCTCCAACTGATGGCCATTTTCCAGTTTCTAGCCACTACAAACTGGGCCACCACAAACATTTTGGCACATACAGGTCCCTTTCCCTTCTTTTAATATCTTTTTGGGGTATAAGCCCAGTAGTAGCACTGCTGGATCGAAGAGTATGCACAGTTTAATAACTTTTTGGGCATAATTCCAGCTTGCTCTCCAGAACCGTTGGATTTGTTCACAATTCTACCAACAATTCCATCAATGTCAGCAAAACAGCTCATTTAAAAGTTCAATTGGCCAAATACAAAAGGAGATAAAAAGCTAACTAAAGAAAATAATTCACTAAAAAATAGACTTGAACAAATGGAAGTGAATGACTCAAAGAGATATCAAAAATCAGTCAAAGAAAACCAAAAAATAAAAAATAGAAGAAAATGTGAAATACCTCATTGGAAAAACAATTAACCTGGAAAAGAAATCCAAGAAAGACAATCTAAGAATTACTGGACTACCTGAAAAACATGATGAAAGAAAAAGTCTAGACAATATCTTTTTAAAAAAATCATCAAGTAAAACAAACTGCCCTGATGTCCTAAAACCAGAAAGTAAAATAGCCATTGAAAGAATTCATCAATATCCTCCTGAAAGAGACCTCAAAATGAAAACTCCAAGTATAGTTAAATTTAAGAATTATCAGATCAAGGAGAAAATACTGCAAACAGTCAGAAAGAAACAATTCAAACATTGAGGAACTACAATCAGGATTACCCAAGACTTAGCAGCTTCCACTTTAAAGGATTGAAAAACATGGAATATGATATTTCAATAGGCAAAGGAGCTTGAATTGAAACCAAGAATCAACTAGCCAAGAAAATTAAGCATTTTCTTTCAGAGAAAAAGATAGGCATTCAATGAAAAAGGTAAATTTCACTTATTTTGTTGAAAAAACTAGAGCTCAACAGAAAATTTGATCTTCAAATATAGAATTCAAGAGAAGTATAAAAAGGTAAAAAGGAAATTAAAAAAAACCTATGGTTTTTAAAATTTAAAAAAATTTACATCCCTATATGGGAAGATGATACATTTAAGTCTTGAGAACTGTGTTTTTAAGGGGTATCCTTAGAAGGTGTATGTATAATTAGACATTACTGTAATGATATAAAAAAGAAACTGGGGTGGAAAAGGGATTGTACTGGAAGAAGAGGAAGTAAAATGGGATAAATTATATCTCATAAAGAGGCAAAAAAGATCTATTCCAATTGAGGAAAAGAGGGGTAGAGGATGAGCATTTTGTGAATCTTAATTTCAGTAGATTTGGAACAAAGAGAGAATATTACACATATTTAATTTCATAGAGAAACTTGTCTCACTCTATATGGAATTATGAGGAGAAAAGGAAAAGGACAGATGGAACCTAATAAAAAGGAGAATAAAAGTAGAAGGAGAAAGGGATAAGAAAGGGGAAGGGTGGTAAAAAGAAAAGGGATGTTTGAGGGAAGTGGTGATCAGAAGCATTGGTGAGGAGGGAAAGGGAGAAAGAAAAGGGAAAAGTATAATTTGGGGAAAATAAGATGGAAGGAAATACAGAGTTAGTAATTTTAACTGTGAATATGAATTGGATAAATTCTCCCATAAAACAAAAGAGGATAGCAGACTGGATTAAAAACCAGAATCCTACAATATATTGTTTACAAGAAGAAAACAGAGTGATCATACATACACACATATACAGACATATAGAGTAAAGGTAAAAAGCTGGAGCAGAATCTACTATGTTTTAGCTGAAATAAAAAAAAATAGGGGTAGAGATCCTGATCTCAAATCAAGCAAAAGCAAAAATAGATCTAATTAAAAGAGAAAAGTGAGGAAACTGTATTTTGCTAAAGGATCTCATACATAATGAAGTAATATCAATACTAAACATATATGCAGCAAATATCCAAATTCGTAAAGAAGTTAAGAGAGATGCAAGATGAAATAGACAGTGAAACTATACTAGGGAATCACAACCTTGCTCTATCAGAATTAGATAAATTGACAACAAAATAAACAAGAAAGGAGTTAAGGAGGTAAATCGAATCTTAGAAAAAATAGGTATGATAGACCTTTGGAGAAAATTGAATGATGACAGAAAGGGATATAATTTTTTTTCTCGACAGTACCTGGAACCTACACAAAAATTGACCACAAAATCATAAATACTTCATATGACATAAAAACCTGAAAATCAAATACAGAAAGACAGAAATAGTAAATGCATCTTTTTCAGATCATGATGTAATAAAAATGACATGTAATAAAGAGCCCAGGAAAAACAAGCCATAAATTAACTGGAAACTAAATAATTTAATCCTGAAGAATAATCGATAATTTCTTTCATCTAAAAGAATGACAATAATGAGACAGCATGCCAAAATTTATGGGATGTAGACAAAGCAGTTCTTAAGGGAAGTTTTATATTTCTATAAATAAAATAGAGAAAGTGAAGATCAATGAATTGGGCATGCAACTAAAAAATCTAGAAAAAGAACAAATTAAAATCCCAAATTAAATATCAAATTTGGAATTCTGAAAATAAATGGAGAGATTAATAAAACTGAAAGTAAAATAAATGATTGAACTAATAAACAAAACTAAGAGTTGGTTTTGTGAAAAAACCAACACAATAGATAAACCTTTAGTTAATTTGATTAGAAAAAAGAAAGAAGAAAATCAAATTGCTAGTATCAAAAATGAAAAGAGTGAACTTTCCATCAATGATGAAGAAATGAAAGCAATAATTAGGAACTATTTTGCTCAACTCTGCCACTAAATTTGGTAACCTAAGTGAAATGGATGAATACTTAAAAATTATAGATTGGACAGATTAGGAGGAGGAACTTAATTAGTCCCATGCTAGAAAAAAGAAATTAAACAAGTGATTAATGAATTCCCTAAGAAAAAATCTCCAGGGCCAGATGAATTTATATGTGACTCAAACATTTAAAGAGCAATTAATTCCAATATTTTATAAACTATTTGGAAAAATATGGAAAAGACTTCGACAAAATTTATATATATATATATATATATATATATATATATATATTATATATATATGTATTGCTTTTACCTAAACTAGGGAAGGAAAATCATAGACCAATTTCCCTAATAAATATTGATGCAAAATCTTAAATAAAATAATAGCAGAGATTACAACAAGTTATCACCAGGAATACACCATAACAAGTAGGATTTATACTAGGAATACAGGACTGGTTCAATATTAGAAAAACTATTAGCATAATTGACTATATCAGTAACCAACCAAATTATCAGAAATCATATGATTTCTAGATTTCATTGATGCTGAAAAAAAACATTTGACAAGACTTATTCCTATTAAAAAACAGTAGAGAGTATAGGAATAAATGGAGTTTTCCTTAAAATGATCAATAGCTTCTATTAAAAACCATCAAGAAGCATCATCTGGATTGGGGATAACTAGAGCCATTCCCATGAAGATTAGGATGAAACAAGATTGGCCACTATTAGCATTACTATTCAGTATTGTATTAGAAATGTTAAGTTTAGAAATAAGAAGGGAAAAAAAGAAATTAAAGGAATTAGACTAGGTAATGTGTAAATCAAATTATCACTCTTTAGAGGTGATATGATGGTATACTTAGAGAATCAACTAAAAAAAACACTAGAAACAATTCACAATTTTGCACAGTTGCAGGATACAAAATAAGTCCAAACAAAGTCTAGTAGCAAGAGATACAAAGAGAAATTCCATTTAAAATAATTATAGATAATATAAAATGTTTGGGAATCTATCTGCTAAGACAAAGTCAGGAACTATATGAACACAAGTACAAAACATTTTCCACAAAAATAAAATCAGATCTAAGTAATTGAAAGAATATCAAGTGCTTGTGGGTAGGCTGAGCTATTATAATAAAGGTTCCCAAGACATTATTTTACAGAGCGAGAAAAAATAATAACCAAGTTCATTTAGAAGAACAAAAATTCAAGAATATCAAGGGAATTAATGGAAAAATGCAAATGAAAGTGGCATAGCTATACCAAACCTAAAACTATATTTTAAGCTGCAGTCATCAAAACCATTTGATACTGGCTAAGAAACAAGAGTAAGCAATCAGTGAAACAGATTAGGTTCACAAGATTTAGTAGTCAATGACTACAATAATCTACTTTTGATAAACCCAAAGACCCAGTTTCTAGGTTAAGAACTCACTATTTGACAAAATTGCTGGGAAAATTAGAAATTAGTATGGCAGAAACTAGGCATTGACCCACACCCTACACCTTATGCCAAGATCCAAATACGTTCATGATTTAGACATAAAGAGTGATACTATAAGCAAATTAGAAAACAAAGGATAGTCTGCCTCTCAGATTTGTGGAGAAGGAAGGAATTTGTGGCCAAAAAAGAACTAGAATACATTATGGAATGCAAAATGGATAATTTTGATTATATTAAGTTGAAAAGCTTTAGTACAAACAAAGCCAATGCAGACAAGATATTCAGAAGGGAAGCATGTAACCAAGGGAAAATTTTTTTTTTACATTCAAGGCTTTTCATAAAGGTCCCATTTCTAAAATATACAGAGAGTTGATTCAAATTTATAAGAATACAAGCCATTCTCTAATTGATAAATGGTCAAAAGATATGAACAGGCAATTTTCAAATAAAGAAATTAAAACCATTTCTAGTGATATGAAAAAGTGATCTAAATCATTATTGATCAGAGAAATGCATATTAAGATTGGATAAAATGATAAGAAAAGATAATGATGAATGTTGGATGGGATGTGGGAAAACTGGGACACTAATACATTGTGAACTGATTCAGCTATTCTGGAGAGCAATTTGGAACTATGGCCAAGGGGCTATCAAATTGTGCATACCCTTTGATCCAACAGTGTACCCATTGAATATATATCTTAAAGAGATCATAAAGGAGGGAAAGGGACCTACATGTGCAAAAATATTTGTGGCAGCTCTTTTTGTAATGGCAAGGAACTGGAAATTAATTGTGGAATGATTGAATAAATTATGATGTGTGAATGAATGATAATGGAATATTATTGTTCTTTATAGAACAATAATTATGAAGCAATCTTATGAAGCAATAAGCAGAATGATTTCAGGGAGGACTGGAGATTTTTTATGAACTGATGATAAGTGAAGTAAATAAAACCAAGAGAATATTGTACATAGCAACAACAGAATTATATGATGATCAATTCTGAAGGACCTGGCTCTTTTCAACAGCAGGGCAATTCAGGCCGTTTACAATGGTCTTGTGATAGAGAGAGTTATATGCATGTAAATATAGGACTGTAGGGCCTGAGTGTGGATCACAACATACTATTTTTACTTTTTTTTGTTTGTTTGCATTTTGTTTTCTTTCTCATTTTTTCTCCTTTTTGAAATGATTTTTTTATATAGCATGATAATTGTGGAAATGTGTAGAAGAATTGCACATTTGTAGTATATATTGGATTACTAAGTAATCCTAAGGGATTAGTGAAGGGAGTGGGGGGAAGGAAGGGAGAACAAAATTAGAAACACAATGTTTTGCAAGGGTAAATGTTGAAAACTGTGCATATGTTTTGAAAATAAAAGCTTTAAAAATAAAAAAAAATGAAATGAAATTCTTCACATGGAGGAAAAGAGGTTATTTGGAGCTCAAAAAAAAAAGAATGTAAAAATTACATCTATTTACCTATGTCTCTATATCTGTATCTATACGTAAAGGAGGGCTTAGTATCTTCTGAAAGATATTCTTGCCTGATACAAATAAAAAGATATGTAAATCTATAGTCATTTTTTTTCTTAAATTAGAAGCAGTTTTGAAAAGGTCTCAGCAAATCCTTACAATAGAGATGTTAATTCTCCTAAACAACCCAAATACCTAACATGAAGCAATTACAATAGTCCAGGCAAGAGATATTCAGAGACTGATATATTAGAATGGCTTTGTGAGTGGAGTACAGAGGATAGATAAATTATTGAGGAAACATAAAGGAGACTTCACAACTAATTCCACCTAAACAGGATGAAATTTGCTTGGTTTTTTCTCTATAATTATTTATTAAATTGAGTAAAGATGATAAATCATTTATCACTTTAAATTTTATAAGTGTCTTTGAATGTTTCTTATAAGAAATGAATTGTTAGACTGTGTTTCTATTTTTATAATTTTTTTGAAATAATGAACTTAATATATTGCTTCAGCTGTGTAATTCTTGTTAGATTTTATGTCTATCAAATCTGAATTCCCAAAGGACAAGTGCTTCTAGTATTCTAAAATACCCTATACGTGTAAAGTTTTATGTCTGTTTCAGAAACCTCCACTCAAATAATTTCTTTTATCATTCAATAGACACAATTAGCTTACAACAAAGACACTTAGACACACAATTTATGTGTCTAAGTTAGACAACCAAACCCACCTACGAAAAATTCTAGCCTACTCCTCCATTGCCCATATAGGCTGAATAGTGATCATCGTACAGATTAACCCAACCCTAACAGTCCTAACCCTTACTATCTATGTTATTGCTACTCTAACTACATTCCTAAACCTCAACCTATCAAATACCACCAAAATCAAATCCCTAGGCGGTCTATGAAATAAATCAGCTACAGCAACCATCATCATCCTTCTTACCCTCCTATCCCTAGGAGGCCTACCACCTCTCACCCGCTTCATACCTAAATGACTCGTCTTACAAGAACTAATTAACAATGGCAACATCATAACAGCCACAACAATAGCCCTTTCAGCCCTACTAAACCTTTTCTTCTATATACGACTCATCTATGCATTCAGCCTTACCATATTTCCATCCACCAATAATTCCAAAATACAATGATATAATAACTCAATACAAACTACTATACTAATTCCAACAACCACAGTAATCTCTGCCCTTCTACTCCCCCTAACCCCACTATTCATCTCCTAACTAAGAACTACAAGACTTTATCTCTCATCAATCCAAGGCAAATCAAACACTTTAATTAAGCTAAATTCTCCAAACAAGCCCTGGCAGCACTTAAGTTACTTCTTCGAATTTGCAATTCAACATAATATATACTTCAGAGCCCATTTAAAGGCTTAGGTTCAAACTAGACCAAAGGCCTTCAAAGCCTTAAGCAGGTGTTAAATCACCTAGCCTTTGAAGTCATCCAGAGACTCCCCGCCTTGTAAGAAAGAAAAGGCAGGGAGTCCCGGGGCAGTCTCAATAAACTGCCTTTACCTCTAAACTGGAGGGTATTTATCCCCCTACTTCTTAGTTAACAGCTAAGCACTTCAACATTTGGCTTCAATTTATCACTCTGGTAAAAAAAGATTCTATCTCTGTCTTTGAATTTACAGTTCAATGCTTACCCTCAGCCATTTTACCTATGTTCATTACTCAATGACTTTTCTCTACAAACCATAAAGACATTAGAACTCTTTATTTACTATTCGGCGCCTGAGCAGGCATAATTGGCACAGCCGTAAGCCTCCTAATCCGAGCAGAACTAGGCCAACCAGGCACTCTTATCGGTGACGACCAGATCTATAATGTTATTGTAACAGCCCATGCCTTTGTAATAATTTTCTTTATAGTTATACAGCTATTCATCTTCAAAATACATGCAAATATGGTTGAAATAGATCTAGATGAAATATTTCCTAGGGAGGTAACTTCACTGTTTGATACTATGGCCAAGTGGAAAGGAGGGGAAGAAATTCTCTCTTTCTTCCAAGAGAGCTAATTAAACAAAGAGCTTAACTCTTCCTTGACTTCTGACTTCTTCTAGCTTTCTTGAACCAAGAGACTCTTGGATTGTTAAATTTAAAGAATCATATCAAGGTGTGCTTAATGATTTTTTAGTAAGGAAGAGTGCTATCACATTGCAAATATTTGTAAAAGAAAAAGAAAATGTTTACATTTATAAAAACAATATCTGTTTTATGTCATCTGTGAATATTCTACAGTAGCGGAGCAATTCCTTACCCCATACCTTACATTTCATTTAAAAAAAAAAAAACAAAACTTTTATTGTAAAGCTTGAAATATCCCAAACTCAGAAAGAAGCAAAAAAGGAGATTAAGAAACATATCTCAAACCTGGCCCAGAGGCATGATATAGAACATATAGGGGAACATCAATTATTCAGATATCATTGAGACTTCTATCTAGCATTAATAATTAGTTGACACACTTCAGCGATAATTTCAACCATCAAAAATTGTAAAAGTCAACAAGTAGAAATTCTATTCTAAATCAAATTCTTAATAAAAGTGGGGAAATAATTGCTGGGATGCAAATTATGAGAATCTTGGGAGAAATGATCATTCCATCCTAAAGTTTCTGATAGGGGAAGGAATAGCCTCAACTAGTCTGTTGAATTCCCTAGATTTCAAGGAGGAGAGAGGAGAAATATAATTTACTTTTGTTTTTTCCATAAAGGAAAAAAGATATTAAAGCTTGACTGGATAAGAATATAGCTAAAGAGAACTGGATAACAAAGTAAGGAAAACAAATATCTTTCTGATGTCACATGGTTAAGATGAATTTCATCAGTAAGTCCAAAAAATGACTTGAAAATTTGGGATGGCTCAGCCACTCTTGGTGATATTAGAGAGATTATGGAAAATGGGAAAGATATAATAAGATTGCAGAAAAGCAAACATTGTTCTTCTTTTTTTTAAAAAAAAGTGAAATCATAGAATCTGAACATACTAAATCAGGGAGCTTAACTTTAATTCCTGTAAAAAATTATAAAAACAGATCATTAAAGAGATAGCAAGAGATTATCTAGAAAAAGGGAAGCAGCTATTTCAGATTTCATCAAGAACAAACCTTTGCAGTTTAACATTTACTTGTTATGGATATACTAACAGATGAAGTGCTAGAAGATAAAGTGCTGTAGTACTTTAGATTTTAGCAAAGAGTTTGATAAATATCTCATGCTATTTTTATAGACAATGTGGGGAAAATGTGACTTAACAAATGAAACAGTCATATGGAATAAAATTTTTAGATGGCTGTACTCAAAGCTGTTTATTGTATAATATCAATGAGTCAGATTTCTGGTAGAGTCAGGAATCTGTGGTTGGCCTTATTCAGCTTAACGTTTTTATTAATGATTTGGATAAAAGCCAAAATGAAATGTAACTTCATCATATTTGAAGATAATGCAAAAGTGTGAGATAATAGTCAATTTTATAATTTAGATATTAAAAAAGATCTTAGCAGTTCATAACATTAGGCTGAATCTAATGAAATTAAATTAGATAAGGATAAATATAACATTTTTCATTTAGATACCAAAAATTGAAATTTCAAAAATATTAGGTGGAGGAGGCATAGATAGCAGTTTTGAAAAAGATCTGAGATTTTTTATTCATGGTTAAGTTTAACAAGAGCCAGCAATTTGACAAGGCAGCCAAAAATTAAATGTGATCATAGACATGGAGAAACCTAATTTTCAAGAATAGGAAAGTGACAATTCCACTATATTTTATTCTTCTCAGGCTCTTTGGATTTTTGTATTTAGTTAGAAACACTATAATTTTTTAAAGAACATCATGACTTTTATTCTGGAGATTGTCCAGATGACGAAGGAACTTGAATCCACTTTATGTAAAGATCTATTAAAGAAATTGGGCATGTTTACCCTGTAGAATGGAACATTCCAGGAAAAACACAATTATTTAAAAGGATTTTTTAAAAGAAGGAGGAAAAGGCTTATTTTATTTGACCTGTGTTGAAGGCAGAACCAATAGTAATGAGTGGGAGTTGTGAAGATGCAAATTTAGATTTGATGTTAGAAAATTTTCTTAATAATTAGAGGTATCACAAAGTCAAATAAGCTACCCAGAGTATAGGGAATTCCTACTTAGAGGTCTTAAATTAGGAATTAGTTGGCCACTTGTCAGGCACATTATGAGAAGAATTCCTTTTGTGCTGGTTTGCAGTAGATAGTCATTAAGGTCCTTTACAATTCTCAAAATTTGGGATTCTTATTTTCTTATAATATAGTAACAATGTGTTATATTTATTTATTAACTTAAAAAAAGTAATACATCAATCTTTTTGAACTATTTTAAGAATGTTTTTTCCTATTAAAAAACTGCTGATGATGTGACCCATGATGTGCGCTTTGGCACCAAATAATGGCAGGCATCAAAAGTTGGGGTCCAGTCATATGGCCAATTCACAATGGCCATTCTCTTTGGCAAAAGGTAGATTTATTTAGAGGAATAGGGTACAGACAACATGGAGGGATATAATAGACACCAGGAATGATAAATATGAAATATGGCAATATGGCAATATGAAAGGCTAAATATGAAAGGTAAATTCCTCAGTGGAACTCACATTTATGCAATACAAAGGGAACATTCTATAAGGTTGGGGTTTACCCTTAGCTGAAAGGGACTTAGTACTCTAAAAAAAGTTAGTTAGCTATAAGAAGGAGAAGTGGGATAGGGAAACTTAGGGGAGATATCATGTGGCAGGGGGAAAAGGGAAAGGGAAAAATACAAGGCAGAGCAGATCCAAAGGAAGACAGTCATTATGGCATGGACTATAGATTGTTTTATAGGGAAAATTTAGTCTCAGAGACTTGACTTAACTTGGATTTCTGACTGGATTACCTGCAGTTGTGTAGGACAACAGAACTAAACTGATCTCCATTATCAGAGCCTTTGAATCCTGTCTGCCCTAGGGATAATTTTTTTTTATCAATTCTTCAATTTCTCTCTGCCCACTATACCCACCATTCAGGATCTCATCATTGGGATGTATTTGGTATAATATGAAATCTTTCTTTAGACTTCTATCATTTTTATTAGTATAGATGCCTAGCAATAGTATGTCTGAGTCAAAGAATATTTTTATGTTTTTTAAAAATATAATTCAGGATTGTTTTCCAGAAAATTTGTGTTGATTCAAAGAAACAAGTGTGGCTCATATTTCTATAACCTGTAACATTAACTATTCCCATTTTTATTATCTTTACCAATTTGTTGAGAGTGATATGAAAGTCCAGAGTTGTTTTGATTTTCATCTATTCTATTATTAATGTTTGGGTATATTTTTCTAAAATGTATTATTAGATTACAATTTTTCTTTTGATAACCATGTATAATCTTTAAACACTTATTCACTGGGAAATGGGCCTTGTTATTTTATAGTTTTGTTAATTTCTTTTATATCTTGGATATAAACCCTTATCAAAGATCATAAGAATATGTAGATAAAGAGCTGAAATTAAGAAGCAATTAATTAAAATTAAGAGGCAAAAAAGCTTGCCATTGTACCAAGCTACCACTCAAAATATTTATGAAAATATCTTTCCCTAATTAATCACTTTTTAATCCTATTTTTATGGATTTTATTTTTGTTTGAGTTTTTGTTTTTATTTCATGTAACTGAAATTGTTTTAAATTTGGCTAAAAATTATTTACTCCAAACCACATCAGTTAAAGGCATCCGATTTACTTGAATTTTGTCTTTTACTTTTAATATCAGCTTTTACAGAATCAATTCCTTTATTATAATTTTTTACCTTCTTTTCTAAATTGCCAATTCTTATGTTGCCTTTTCTGAATTCTTTTTAAAAAGATATTTGTTTTTATTTATAGGAATGTAAAAATTTCCTTTAATTATTGTTAGAATCCTAGTGTTAACTCAATGGAATTGATAGAAACAATGCTTGTCTTTACACCTTTGAGAGTTCACACATTGGCTCACACATTGGAGTTCACAAGTCGGGAGATATCCAAATTTACACCTCCCATAATCCCACTCTTGGAGGAGGAGTCAACCTTTGAGTTTACACCTCTAAAAGAGCATAAAAAGGAGCTGAGTCAGTGGAGTTAGTCAGTTTGGAAGATTGCCAGGAGTTGGAGTTGAGCTAGAGGCAGAAGCCAGCAGAGGCAAAAAAACTAGCAACCAGAGCTCTTGTTACCAAAGAAAGCTTACCAGGCTATTTTGGAAGAGACAATAAAGAACTACTTTAATCCCTGGCTGCATTTGAGCTGATTATTACTTTGAACCGAAACTAAGGCTGCCTCCAGAAAACCTCCCCTAGAAACCTGCTGACAGAGAACCATCATATTTTTGAAAAGAAGAGAACACAACAATTTGGCACCTGAATGTGGGGCTGACAGGACTCTGATCTCAGTGGAAAAGCCTCTGATCCTGATCCAGTGGAAAAATCTTCTTGACCCAGAAATTAGGGTGAGTACAACAGAAATTTTGTTAAAGAGCTAAAATAGTATTTCAGTTAAAATGGGACAGATGTTTAGAAAACTAATTCAATTATTCTAATTCAAGGAAAATGTTTAGATAGCCTTGTCAAGGTTATGGAAAGCCAAGGTTTGGTTATAATTTTGGAGCAGATCACTGGACTTTTAAAAATTGTACAGTACACATCTCCTTGGTTCTCTGTGGAAAAAGAATTGGATATAGACAAGTGGAAATTAGTAGGAGAGCAACTAGATGAATACTACAATTCTAATCCAAACTCAAATTTCCAAAAATATATTTTATACATACAATTTAATACAACTGGCTCTAAGAAATTATATGTGTTAGAATGAGGAAAAAGAAGAAAGATCAGGAAGAGGAGGTGCCAACTAACCTAGGGAAAAAGGAGGAAGAATCAGATAAGAATGGAGTTAAGTACAATTTGGAGTGTGATAACTTCACAGCAGGAGAAATTAGATTATTCCACATCTCATGGACCCCCCCCCTCAATTAACACTTCATGGGTACAGAGAGAAGGAGGAGGGGGAGAGGCAGTAATGCAATCAGAACCACCTATTAAGGAGCCTGTAACAAGATTAGAAAAGGCATTAATTAAGGCAAAAAATGAAGGATAAGATGTATCTGATTTTATAAATACATACCCTGTAATTGAAGAGTGTGGCTCTTCAGGTCAAAAATGGAGAAGATACCACTCCTTTTGATTTGGAAAAAAATAAGGATTTGAAAAAGGGTTGCACTCTTTATGGGGCTACATCATCTTGTGTTAAAATGTTACTAGATAATTTGTCTTATGAAATCTTAACCCTGAGTGATTGGAAATCCATAGCTAGGACATGTTTAGAACCTGGACAAAACTTGTTGTGGCTTTCGGAGTATCATTAATTATGTAGGATTCAAGCCCAACAAAATAGGCAAATAGGAGTTAATGTACAAATAGATTTTGACCAAGTAGCTGGTGAAGGTCAGTATGGAGAGAATTCAGAACAGACTGATTATCACATAACAGTGTATAAGCAAATTTCTAAGGCTGCAATAAAAGCTTGGGGTTCTCTCCCTGGACAGAAAGATGGATGTAAAGCCTTCACTAAAATAGAGCCAAGTCTCAATGAATCTTTTGCTGATTTTGTGGGATGTTTGCAAACAGCTGTAATAAGAACCATTGGAGATAATGCAGCTACAGAAATAATGACCAGATATCTGGCTAAGGAAAATGCCAATGAGGTTTGCAAAAGAATTATATGGGGACTAGACAAAGATGCTTCTTTAGAGGAGATCATAAGACACTGTGCCACAGTGGCACAGTGTGCACAGTGTGCAAATGCTTATTATATCCAAACTATGATGAACATGGGAAGACATGGTCCCTCTTGGCAAGGAACTTCTAGAAAAACTCGTCAATGTTTTCAGTGTGGAAAAATAGGACATCTTAAAGCCCATTGTAGATATGGAGATAGAGTGAGAAGACAGGGTGAGAGAAAACCCAAAACCTCATGTCCAAATGCAACTGAGGCTTCCACTGGACCTCAGAATGTAGATTGACTCAGGGAAATGAGAGGCAGGGCCCATCTCCAAGATATCATACAAAAGATCGATGGGGCATGATGGTAGCTGAGGTTATACCCAAAGAGTTTTTAGAAGGTCAGGACTCTGATGTGATCAATCAGCCTAAAAATAATCGCATGGCAGAAAGAGATTACAGTTGGGGAGAATACAGGCTTTTAACCCAACAGGGCAGTGTCCAGTGCAAGCAGCTCCAATGTAATTGTCAGTTGATAATGAGAAATCCCAAAAGTGGTAAATAAAAGGGAATTAGATAGGTTAACTGCTTGGGGAAGAGAGTTTGCTTATATTTCTACAGATGGAGAAGGAAACAGATGGGTGGTAACAAGCACCTGAAGAGAAACAGAAAGAGAGAAAAATCTCAAAACAACGGAGAAGATTTAAGAAACATCTGACACTGAAAGAGCATGGCTGACAATGAGACTGTTAAAAGAACTTCAAATTAGATATGTTAATTTCATTGTAAACCTTATAATATAAGTGCTACTTATTGTAATTACATTGGGAGTTCTTCTGGTTATCCCATTCTTATAAGAAATCTAGTTCTTTGTTTTTGTAGTATTGTTCTTTTATTCCACAAATGTTTCCACTCTTTCTTTTACCTACCCATAACATTTATTCATTCTATCCTTCCCCATCCTTGCTTATTTCTTTAGTCTTTATTATTTTGGGGGAGAGTTGGAACATTTTTCCAGGAAAAAAATATGCAATTCTCCAATATTGATATTTTATTTGGAAATTTGTTCTTGTTTTATGTAATAAAGGGCAGTCATGTTTCCAGAAGTACATTTCAACACTTAATTCTTTTAGTTTTTCTCTACATAGTAATTAGTGCTAAAATTAGTTATGTTGTCTTCAGAATTTTTAAATTAAAAATTCAACTCTATTCTATTATTATTATAAGTTCTATTTTAAAAGGTATTGAGTGAAAACACTTATTAATTTCTATCTAAAATTGCCTTACCAATGGTTATGCTCAAATTATAAGGTTATATGATATGTATCATATGTTAGAATTCTTTACCTAATGGTAAGCTTAATTATTTTTTTTAGCATGCATACGTGATTTTTCTAAATTCTACTTGATCATTCATTCATTTGCACACATTTATTATGTCAAAACAATAAGTATCCCAATAAATAAAAGAAACACAACCTCTTTTCCCTCTCCCCCAGATACTGATGGACTGATGGATCAGTTATATATCTAATTATATACCAGAATCTGGAAATAAATATTGACATTTCTTTACTTATCTTAGTTAGCTACTTGTGATATGGAGTGACTATCTTCCTTGTCAGGAATCCCATTTGGCTATTATCAGATATAACCAATTCTCAGACTATCCACACTATAGAGTGTTTATGAGGATGGAACTCTTTTGTCTATCCTGCACATTTCTGTGCACCTTTAAACAATCTTTAAGATATTGATTAGCATTTTTTAGACTGGTCTGGGACCTAGATTGGCAAGTGCATTCTATTTGACTTCTAAATCCCTCCCTCTGAGTTCCCACCTTTACTTTGGGAGAAACCTTGACGGCTGTATTTTCCATATAAAAAGATCTGCTTTTGATGATCTTTGCTGAGTTCTTTTCAGGACTAAGCTCACTAAGAGGTTAGTTTCTTTATTCCCTCTCATAGCATCTTTCCTCTACTGGTGTCTTTCTCCTCACTCTAGTTAACTCTGGTTAGTCTGTTAAACTTTTCTATGAATCTAACTTGCCAGTAAATAACATACCTCGGCCTCATGAGTATTTTCTTTCTACTGGGTAATTGTGAATTTCATTGAGGAACTTTTCTTTTATATGCTGTCCCATTCTATTTCATATTTACCAGTCTTGATGTCTATTGTATCCCTTCATTTTTGTCTATAACCTATTCCCCCAAAATAAAACTACCTTTTCCCAAAGAGAATGACCATTGTGAATTTGTCACATTTTTATTTTGAACTAGTACCTCAACATCATCAATTGTGTAGAACTCAGGAGTAATTAGGGATCTTGTTTAGGATATCAATGTTTTGGAGCTTGAGTCAATCAGTACAATATAATTTGTAAACAGAAGCATCTAGAGAACTTCAACATTTATTTACAGGGAATACCATTTTGACTGTGATAGATGTCTTCCAGAACTGTAACAAATAACTTTAGCAAATATACTAGTTTTTGCCTCTCTTAAAGTGAAAAATTGAAGAATTTTGTGCAAATTCATTTCTGTTCTTATATTTGTGTGTGAAAGGATAAAAAATAGTATTTGTTAAATGTTTATTGTGTGCCAGATTCTGGAGATAAAAATACCAAAGCAAAGATAGTCCTCAAAAAAACTTCAGTGGGGTAAACAACATAAACATAGAATTGATCATCTGGGAGGCACATCAAAAAGTTACAGAGTGGTAGGTGGTACTATAGAAGAGTAAATTGACATGCTCTAGTTAGGAAAAATAGTACAGTTGATTGATTTTTTGGTGAGAGGGTTTTCATAAGTTGGTCATAGAAAACAAGATTGGAATAGGGGGAGTCAAGGAGTCTTATCAAAGAATCTTTTGTTTTGGTAAAATATACATGGAAGATACCTTAATGAAGCTGCTGTAAAGTAGAAAAATTCTTTACAAATTCTTTTTAAAATAACACATGATAAACAGAATGTGATTTTGTAGTCTCCTCATTTTGTATAGTACTAATTGTGTGAGTGCAAAAATGCTGTCTGCTTTAGAATATTGTTTTTAAAAGCTGGTTTCCTTTCTTATGTGTTCATCAAGGATATCCTTTAAAATTGTTATTTTAAAGAATTTGTAGCTATGAAAAATGAACTACATAGTTAAAAATGTATTGATACAATTTCAATCATCTTTTGGTTTTTTTCCCCTGCAGCTTTAACATTCATGATACACATAACACTTAATATCTTCTCCTTTTTCAGATAACTTCAGAATAAATTATTTAGCATCTCAAAAGAGTATTATCTCTATCATGAAAATTTTCTTAACATACTTGGTCCAATTTAGCTATTCTGCAACATGTTGAAGCTTATTGATGTTAATATTCTAATGATAAAATTTCATTGCTATTAATTAATCTATTCTATCTCTGTGCCACCTAGAATACCAGAAGACACAAAGGCAGAAACAAAATTCTATACTGTTCTTTTTAAAGAGCTCAAAATCCTAGATATCTCTTCATTTGCCACCAAATGCTCTGCATGGTTTTGAATCTATTTTCATCACAGCCCACAGAGCAATTAATAAATTTATCATTAGGGGAAACTTCAGCATGGTCATTGCTTTAGCTTTGTTTCTCATCTCTAATTAGTATTCTGAGTTGTTTTTGCCTGTCTTATTAAAAGACTGAGAAGCATAGCAAAAAAAAAAACAAAAACAAAAAACAAAAAACAAAAAACAAAAAACAAACAAACAAACCAAAATCTCCTCCCATAGTCTCCCTTTATAAAAAACAAAACAAAACAAAACAAAAACTCAAAAATTGCAGCTCTCTTCATTTACTACCAGCAGCTCTGCCTGGTTTTGATTCCTTCATTATTTTCATCATGATTTTCACCTTCTCGCCTCTCACAGATTATACTCTGGCTTCAGCTTCCTTTTGTATTTTTTCCTAATTTATATTGCAGATTCCTTGAGGGTTACCATTGTTTTTATTGTTTTTATTTATATTTCTAATATTTAGCTCAATATGTGACACAGAATGAGTGCTTAGAAAATGCTTATTCTTTTTATAATACAGGAGTTGTATAAATGGTGGGGAAAATATTGAAAGGTTTGTGTTTTAGAAATATTAATCTACAAAAAGTGTGGCACATGAGATAGACTATAGAAAATTAGACACAGGGAGACCAGTTAGGAAAATATTACAATTATCTTTCATGAGATTATAAAAAATGCAAAGAACATTGTACAAGAGAAATTTTAGTATACTGTAACTGGGGATACAGACCTAAAGAAAAGAAGGATTTGAAATTACTTCTGAATTTCTGACTTTGAACAGCATAATAATTGATAGAAAGAAGGAAGTTGGGAAGAATATAAAGATAAGGCAAGGGTGATAATTTTCAACATGTTGAGGTTGTAAAGCTGTAGAGAAGAAGAAAAAATGAGAGAGGGCAAATGAATAATCCTTCAAATTCTTCACTAGAATAGTAGTTATCATTAGGCTTTAGCCTTGATCAGTAGGTAAAATATGAAAAATAGAAATTTGAATTTTAATTTATTTCAAGATTTATAAATTGTTTTCATTTTGACAACTTTTGAAGAATATAGTACAATTATTATAATGTTTATTTAATGGTGAGGAGCTGAATGTTCAGAGAAGTAAAATGACTTGACTAGGGTAGGTACATAGGAGCAATGCCACATGATCGCAAATTCAGGTTTTTTGATTCCAATACCAATGCTTCTAACATCAATTCAATAATTGCCCAATTATTTTCAGAACTTATAACTTTCCAAATGCTATAACTGCCCTCATTTATAATATATAATTAGAACACCAAATAAACAAAGTAGATTCTCTACTCACTCTGAACTGACCACCATTTCCATCATCCAGTTCCAGAATGTATCCTTCTACCATCACTGTTGACAAAGGTGGCTGTTTCCATGACAATGTAGCACTGTTGTTATGTGTGCAGCAATCTTCCAACTGTAGAAGGGGAGCTGCTGGCACTGGAGAGGAAGCTAAACACAAATGAATATAACCCTTGCTTTTTTAATTGTCAAAGGACATTTTTTTTTTTTTTTTAACTTTAAAACTTTTTTTTACTCAGCAAACAATAGAATACTCCACAACTTAAAAATAAATTGTTGGTGTTTGTCAGGGATAACAGCAAATTGATCCAGAATGATGAGTGTTCCCTGGATCACAATGTTTTCTTTAAATAATGTTCAGTACGGCTTACTGGCTGTTTGTTAAAACTAAAACATTGCAGGGGAACTATTTATTCACACTAATTTCCCCTTTAATAAAAACAAAACAAAATAAAATCTCAATTCTCCCTCAATCTTAGGGCTAACCAACAAAAGCTTATTTGAGGCATAATATGTTAAAACTAATTCCAGTACTTTTGGGAAAACAAATTTTAAGCTCCAAACAACTAATTTACAAACTATTCGAAAAACTTATTTGCCTATTGGCAGAACCTGTACCAATATCTCAAGCATAGTATTTAGTCTGGAAATGGGCAAGGTGTGTTCCTGTTAATTATTACTAGGTTAAGTAGCATTCTTGTACATGGATGAAAAACTGGGTGGGATAGCTAATATTGAATGACAGGATAAGGATCCTCCTTTGCTCTCCCCTGTATGTAATTGATATACTTAATAAAAACACTTCATATAATTGGCATTATACTTTGAAAATTGAACATGCTTTTTATCCCTGAAAATATCTGTTTCCACTGATACTGAAGAAGTACCTGTGTTGTCAATCCTGGAACAATTTGGCATTAGGGACAGTAGAAAAATCTGCCACAGTGTGTCTCTGGATCTCATGATATTTATTCCTTGGAAAGCTATTTCTTTCATCATTTCAAAATACAAATAAACACTCAATTTTAAGAATTAATCTTTAAAAAATAGATTAACCAAATATGAGCTTCCTCTGGCTTTAAAACAATGCAAGTATGAATGAGATTGATTAATACACTAAATCACAGCCCCACATAAAACAAGTGATAAGCTATTTAATCAACCCTAGACTTTAAGATTTAAAAATTCCTTTCAATAGGACTTTGCATAACAATCATATAGAGAAAGGATGAAGACATTTGGCTATAAAATTGTCAATAAATTTTCAAACATAAATAATTATAGAAATTGAGTGTGAATGGAATAACCTTGGAATTTTACTAAAACTTCTAACAAGAAACCAATAAGGATAGGATGGGAGAGGTCAGATCTTAGAGAAGGATAAGGAAAAATGTTTGACTTAGAAATTCTTTTCTTCTTTTCCCTCCCACTTCATTTTTAGTTGGAGAAGGTTTTCATGTGAATTTTAAAGGATCTGGAGTATTATTGACTTCCCATCAGCTTTCTACAATCCCTATCCTGCCACCCTTCTCAACCTAATACAACAGAGGCTGGTAATAGAGTATGCTTTAGGAACCAAGAAAGGATGAATGTAGATTTACCATCCCAAAGTGGAAATTCTTGAGCAGTCCATAAATAGAAGAAAAAGATTTCCAGCAACCAGGATCAATAAGCTATTTCTGCCATATGTGTTGTCTAAATTTGAGTCTATTTGTAGGAGCATGTGTCAATCAGTTAGTTAATAAACACTTATTAAGGGAGATTCTACTTTGTGCCAGGGCTTTTCCAAAGCACTGGAGATATAAAGAAAGGCAAAAGACAGTATCTATCTCCCCAAGAGCTCAAAGAATTATATGCAAACAAGCTATATAACAGGATAAATAAAAAATAATTGACAGAAGGAAGACAATAGAATTAAAAGAGCTATTTTGTAGAAGATGGAATTTTGCTTGGGTCTTAAAAGAGGCCCGGGAGGCTAAGAAGGAAGAAATGAAGAGGGAAGGTTTTCCAGGCATGGGGACAGCCAGTGCAAATGCCTGAAGGTGGAATGTACAATGTTTTATACTAAAAATGTTTTTCCTATACTCAGAAATATTAATGATAACAGCTAGCATTTGTATAGCATTTTAAAGTTTGCAAAATTTCAAATGTTACCTTATTTTATCCTTACAATAACACTTGGAGGTAGATGTTTTTGTTACCCCATTTTCTATTTATTTTTTTGCTGAGGCATTTGGAGTTAAGTGACTTGCCCAGAGTCACAAAGCGAGGAAGTGTTAAGTGTCTGAGGTCAAATTTGAACTCAGCTCCTCTGACTTCAGAGCTGGTTCTCTATCCACTGCACCAACTAGCTGCCTATGTCTGCATGAGAGGTAGAGTGGAGTTGAGGCAAGCAGGAGAAAGAAGAGTTCTTCAAGCTTTGTAATTTTTTCTTCTGTTCTATTTTTTCATTTTTTATAATGTGTTTTGTTATTTCTTGGTCTCTCATAGCTTCACTGGCTTCCCCTTGTCCAATTCTAATTTTCTAAAAGTTATTTTTATATGTTGAGATTCTGTATCTCCTTTTCTAGTTGGTTAACTTTTTCATAATTTTTTTGTTTATCTCCCTGAATATCTCTCATTTGATTTTCAAATTCTCTATAAATTCTCTCTGGGCACAGAGACGTTTTACATTATGCTTTAGGGCAGAAGAATCTTTTTATATTTTATAGTTTTAAAAGTTTTTCCTCAATGTCTCTCATTTGATTTTTAAATTTTCTATAAATTCTCTCTGGGCAGAGAGCCATTTTACATTACTCTTTGGAACAGAAGACTCTTTTTTTTTTTTACTTCAATGTTCTCCTTGGAAGATTAACTCTGGTATTCCCTGTTCCCAAAGTAGTTTTCTATGGTGGGTTCTTTCTTCTTGGCCAATTCATTATTTTTAAATATGAGATATATTAGTGGAAGTACCTCTAATCATAGGATGGGGAATGGTGTCTCAAGTTTCACTTCAGCTCTGTCCTCTGACTTGGACCCCAAACCAATAGCTCTATCCTCCAGGAGGTGCTCACACTCACTAGTATCCCTGACTCATTGTTTCTGCATTCACAGGTATTCTGGCTTCTTCTTATTCAAGGCCAAATCTCTGCCGCAATAGTCAGTTCTGGCATTCCTAATCAACCCAGGTTCCCTTAGTCTTACTCAACTCATACGTGGACAGACCCCAACTTCACAAACAGTTTAGGAGGTGAAAATCTCTGTGGTTACTGCTGAGGCTGCACCTACACTCAGCCCCAGGACTCCCTACTTGAAGTTTCTATGGAGTTAGGCAAAGATATTTACATATCACATGGGTTAATTTCTGGTGAGCTATGAAGTTTTTCTTCAGATCTTCTCAGGTTGTACCAGGAGAACCCCTGTTCTGTCTCAAGTTTTCCTGATTTTTCACCAGTCTATATTTGCTTGGAGGTGCAAATCTGTTCTATTTGTGGGGAAAATCTGGAGAGCTTGAAATTTACCAACCTACTCCAAATTTTTAATTTTTGATCCTTAGTGTAAACTAGGGAATAGGGAGAGGAAAGATTTCCTTCTATTGGGAAAAAACAAATTTATGATGATAAGATCACATTTCAAAACATGCATACTGCTATTTAAGAGTCATTCAAGATTGGTGAAAAGAATGATTGCATCATATTGTATGCTAAAATGAGAGACAGAGTTGACATGAGAATTTTGGGGAGAAGAGTTATTTTTATAATCATGCTTTAAAAGAGGACATATATGATTGCACACTTTCTTCAAAGAGCCCACTGTGAGAAGGAAAAAAAAGATTTCAGGAAGGAACAGTATGTAGAAGGGTTGGTATCTCAAAATGCTTCTGGTATTTATTTTGACTCATTAAGAATTTAGGGAATTTGAAAGGATTCTGGAAATATGGCTGGGTAAGACTGGTAACATCAAGCTCCCCCCAAATCTCCTGAAAACATGATACAAATATTGCCTCAAAGGGGATTTTGAATGGCAGAAATAACTAAAACTTGGGATGAAGCATTTGTCCTACTAAGACAACTGGGAAGGACCTTAAGACCCAACCTTTGAGAGTGGAAATTTGACCTAACTGAAGTGCAAAACCTCCAAGCAAATCCCATTGAATCAACAAACAATAAGCCTTGGTGGCAGCCTCTGAACTTTCATGTCACGGAAAATATGGACAGCTGATCAGGGGAAGATTAAAAGATCCCCTCCAGTTGTTGGATGTTAGTCATAAGTACACTCACCAGACATTATTCAGGCTGTAGCTAGAAGTGCAAAGCAGTGAGCATACACCCACATCCAAACATTCAATGTGATAACAGGATACATGGGGGGAGGAACCCTAATGATTGCAGACACTTTCAGAAGAACATAGTTCCTGGTTTCAGTTTGGATTAAAGAGCATAGGTTTCTTTCCATTTCTCCCAAAAATTTTTTTAAGAAAAAAAAATAAGAGAGAAGTAAATTATGCTTCAATGTGTTTTCAAACCCAATCGATTATTTCTCATTATGAATAGTATTTTTCATCATATGCCCTTCAGAATAGTTGTGGGTCATTGTATTGCTGAAATAGCAAAGTCATTCACATATGATCATCCCAGAACATTGCTATTAATACATTTCACTTTGCTTGAGTTCATAGAAAACTTCCCTGATTTTTCTGAGAGTATCCTGCTCATCATTTCTCATTATACAATAATACAATTTCCATCATAATAACACAACACATTTTATTCAACTATTCTCCAATTAATGGTTATCTTCTCAATTTCCAAATTTTTGTCCTGAGGAGAGCTGCTCAGAAAGAAAGAGAAAAAGAAAGACAGAGACAGAGATAGACAGAGACAGAGACAGAGAGAGAGAGAAAGAAAAAGAGAGAGAGAGAGAGAGAGAGAGAGAGAGAGAGAGAGAGGAGAGAGAGAGAGAGAGAGAGAGATGGAGAGGAGAGAGAAAGAGATGGAGAGGGAGGAAGAGAGAGGGGATACCTTTTTCTTTTAAAAAATCTCTTTTGAGATTCATATCTAGTAGTGGTGTTGTTAGGTGAAAAGATATGCATGATTTTATAATCCTTTGGGAATAGTTCATATCTTCTGATCATTTATCAACTGGGAAATGCTCTTTAAAATAATTTGACTCAGTTCCTTATACATTTGAGAATAAGGCCTTAATCAGAGAAAGATACTTTAAAATTCTTTGTCCAATTACTATTGCTAACTGTATTTCCCTCTATTTTATTTTATTCTCTCTCCTTTCACCTTGACCTTTCTCAAAAATGTTTTCTACTGACCATTATGTTCTCTTTTCTATTACCCTCACTCTTTCCTGTATCTCCTTATCCTCCTACTTTCTGTAGGGTAAGATAGATTTCTATTCCATTATTGAGTGTATATGTTGTTTCCTCTTTGAGCTGACTCTGATGAGAGTAAGTGAATAGGCAACTTTCAAATAAAATAATCAAAGCTAACTATCATCATATAAAAAATGTTCTAAATCACTATTCATTAAAGAAATGGAAATTATAACTTTGAATTACCACCTAATACCTATCAGACTTGCAAATATTATTTAAAAAAAGGAAAATGATAAATGTTGCAGGGGTTGTGGAAAAATTGAGACACAATGCAGTAGTGGAGTGCAGTAGTAGTGGAACAATTTGTAACTATGCCCAAATGGTTATAAAACTATTCTTACCATTCAAGCCAGAGAACTGAAAATTGAGGGGTTGTCTATCAATGAGGAAATGCCTGAACAAGTTTTTATATATGATTGTAATGGAATGTCATAGTAGTATAAGAAATGATGAGTAAGAGATACTCAATCAATTTCAAACAACTCAAGACTGAATAAAATGCCTAGGAATATTCCTGCCAAAATAGACCCAGGAATTACATGTACATAATTATAAAACACTCTTTACAGAAACAAAGTCAGCATTAAATAATTAGAAAATGTTAATTTCTTATGGATAGAAAAAGCCAATATGACAAAAATGACAATTTAACTTCACAAATGAATTTATTCACAGCCATTTTGAATTTTCAAAAAATATTTTATTTAGCTAGAAAAATGATAGCAAAATTAATTGGGAAGAATAAAGGTAAAAATTTTCAAAGAAAACAATGGGAAAAATATAAAGGAAAGAAGTTTAGCAGTACCAAATTTTTTTCTTTTTCTTCTTATTATTATTACAGCTTTTTATTTACAAGATATATGCACAGGTAATTTTTCAGCATTGACAGTTGCAAATCCTTTTGTTCCAATTTTTTCCCTCGTTCCCCCCACTCCTTCTCCCAGATGGCAGATTGACCAATACATGTTGAATATATTAAAGTATAAGTTAAATACAATATGTTAAATACAAATGTGTATCCATGTCCACACAGTTATTTTGCTGTACAAAAAGAGTCGGACTTTAAAATAGTGAACAATTAGCCTATGAAGGAAATCAAAAATGCAGGCAGACAAAAATAGAGGGATTGGGAATTCTATGTAGTGGTTCATAGTCATCTCCCAGAGTTCTTTCACTGGGTGTAGCTTGTTCAGTTCATTACTGCTCTATTGGAACTGATTTGGTTCATCTCATTGTTGAAGAGGGCCACATCCATCAGAATTGATCATCGTATAGTATTGTTGTTGAAGTATATAATGATCTTCTGGTCGGTTCATTTCACTCAGCATTAGTTCATATAAGTCTCTCCAGGCCTTTCTGAAATCATCCCACTGGTCATTTCTTACCAAACAATAATATTCCATAATATTTATATAATCACAATTTATTCAGCCATTCTCCAATTGATGGGCATCCACTCAGTTTCCAGTTTCTGGCTATTACAAAGAGGGCTGCCATAAACATTCTTGCACATACAGGTCCCTTTCCTTTCTTTAAAATCTCTTTGGGATATAAGCCCAGTAGTAACACTGCTGGGTCAAAGGGTATGCACAGTTTGATAGCTTTTTGAGCATAGTTCCAAATTGCTCTCCAGAATGGCTGGATGTATTCACAATTCTACCAACAATGTATCAGTGTCCCAGTTTTCCCACATCCCCTCCAGCATTCCACATTATCTTTCCCTGTTATTCTAGCCAATCTGACAGGTATGTGATGGTATCTCAGAGTTATCTTAATTTGCATTTCTCTGATTAATAATGACTTGGAGTATCTTTTCATATGGCTAGAAATAGTTTCAATTTCTTCATCTGAGAATTGTCTGTTCATATCCTTTGACCATTTTTCAATTGGAGAATGGCTTGATTTTTTATAAATTAGAGTTAATTCTCTATATATTTTGGAAATGTTTATTGCTCCCCTTCTAATCTTTTCTGCATTAGTTTTGTTTGTACAAAAACTTTTCAATTTGATATAATCAAATTTTTCTATTTTGTGATCAATAATGATCTCTAGTTCTTCTTTGCTCATAAATTCCTTCCTCTTCCACAGGTGTGAGAGGTAAATTATCCTATGTTCTTCCAATTTATTAATCATCTCATTCTTTATGCCTAGGTCATGAATCCATTTTGACCTTATCTTAGTGTACAGTGTTAAGTGTAGTAGTACCAGATCTTAAACTATATTGTAAAACAATAATTATCAAAACTATTTGGTACTGAGGCAGCTAGGTGGTGCAATGGATAGAGCACCAGCCCTGAAGTCAAAAGGTCCTGAGTTCAAATTTGGCCTCAGACACTTAACACTTCCTACCTGTGTGATCCTGGGCAAGTCACTTAATCCCAAATACCTCAGCAAAAACAAAGCAAAACAAAAACAAACAAACGAAAATATTTGGTACTGGGTAAGAAATAGAATGGTGGATCAGTGGAGTACATTAGATACATAAAACACAGCAGTCAATGACCATAGTTACTTAGTGTTTGGTAAACCCAAAGACTCCAGTCTTTGGGATAAGGACACAGGATTTGGAATAACTGCTGGGGAAATTGGAAAATAATAGGACATAAACTAGGTATAGAGCAACACTTCACATTGTATACCAAGATAAGGTCAAAATGGGTGCAAGATTTAAACATAGAGGATGACACATAAACAATTAGAACAATGAATGTTTATTCCTCAGATCTATGGGGAGGAAGAGAATTCATGACATAGAGCATTGTTAAATGCTCTAAAGCATTTAGATAGACAGCATTGTTAAATGTAAATAGATAATTTTGATTACATTGAAATAGATAAGTTTTATACAAACAAAACTAATGTTAAGATTAGAAGAAAATCAGAAAGCTCAAAAATAATCTTTATAGAAAAATGTTTATGATAAAGATCTCATTTCTCAAAAACATAAAAAACTAAGTTAAATGTACAAGAATATGTCTTTCTTAAACTTCAAATAAAAACTTAATGAATTTTTTTCAAAGAAATAATTTGTACAGTGGTCCCTAGAATGCAAAGAATTATTCTACATACATTTTTTCTCCCTAATTACTAATAGAAAGTGTCAATTTATTAAACTTTTCCATTTCATTTTTATTTTTGCCGTTCATTCGTTTCAATTGAACCCAACTCTTTGTGATTCCACTTGGGTTTTCTTGTGAAAGATTCTGGAGCAGTTTGCCATTTTTCCAATCTCATTTTGCAGATAAGGAAATGAAGAAGTTAAGTGACTTAACCAGGATCACACTCCTAGTAAGTTTTGAGGCCAGATTTGAAGATGGATGTTCCTGACTTCAGGCTCACTGTGCCACTTAGCTGCTCCTTCCATTTTATTAGATCTCCAGTTAATCTCTTGTTTCCTTATTGTTAATGTTTCAAGCAATTAATAATTCATAAACTATAATACCAAAAAGACAAAAACCCAAACTTGATTTCAACTTGAATCATAAATGAATCAAATATTGTCTATCATCATATCAATTTTCTATGGTAGATTGGTTTATTTCAATAAATTTTTCTTTGTATAGAAGAAAAATGTAATTATAATTATGGAATTTTGGAAAACACTTTTGATATAATTAAAATATTATAAGAACTTCATCCATGCCTTACAAACTGCTCTTTAAAGGACAAAATAGAAGAAAACTAATAGGTAAGAAAGTGAACTTTCAGGAGCTTTCTCTTACTCTGTCTGGTATTCTAGGGTTAGAATATTGAAAATCAGCAGCAATATATCAAAGAAAGAAAGCACTCTATTAAAATAGACAAGTGAACTCCTATAGCAGGGAACAGGACCAGAGAAATATTTAAAAGCTTAATTAATGAATGAAACCATAAGTAACAAGTACTTATTATATGTGATGCATAGTACTAACACTGAGAACATGGATAAAAAAATGATAGATATATCTTTGACCTCAAGGAGCTCACTCTAAGATGGAGAGAAAACAACAAAAAAAGAAAATTCAGCTAGAAGGCAAATGGAAAGGTCTTGAAGTCCTATAGTTTTAGTTGATGAGTAGATAGCTAGGCCCAGAGGATTTTAGATGATTTTAATAATTAAAATAAGAGTGCCAGGGGACCACAGTGGATCAAGACAAAACAGATTTTCCATCTAGGCCTGGAGAAGATTAGAATGAGGTCTACCTAGTAAATAGCCAATCATTCATCTCAAAGGAAGTATTAGTGTTATTGATTTTCACATCCTCTAAATAGTGTAAACCCAGTGTAAGGATTGCTCAGTCCTGATGGTGTCTGAGTAACATGGTGTCTTAGGAACGCAAAGATGAAGGGTGCCCATGATTATTGGTTTTTCCAATCCTATTCTAGAAAAACAAATCAAGGCAACTAGAATTTAAATACATTTTGCATTGTATTTAAGGGAAAGGAAGGCTTTCTGACCACTTATCATTTGTGAGATAAATAAGGCATAAAAATTAAGCCGTAGCATTAAGAAACAGACATTTTAGAGAAAGATATATTTGATATTTTCTCCAAAAGAATCATGTTTAGGCCAATATAAAGAAATAATATGAAAAATTATTAATTTCTTTTTCTGTTTTAAAAATGATATTGTTTAAAATTCTACTGTCTATTCTATTGTTTGATATAAAAGTACCACTAGATTTAAAGAAAGAAGAATGTTTTTTCAATCTTGCTACTATTAATTGGTCTATTTATAATCTTGGACATGTCACTTCATGTCTTCAGTTCTGATTTTCCTCATCTGTAGAATGAGGGGATTGTATCTTTAAGATCCCTTCCAACTTTAAACCTATTGAATATAGAAACTGTGTCAGTTGAGATTTTAACTGCCGTCTTATATACCATGTTGTAAGTCTATGAGTCTACTTCCAAAGGAATAACTTTATTTCTTTTTTTAATGTCTTGATGAAAAATGAACTGGTACAGTTCTTTTTTTTTATTATGATAACTTTTTATTGACATAACCCATGCCAGGGTAATTTTTTTTACAACATTATCCCTTGCTCTCACTTCTGTTCTGATTTTTCCTTCCCACCCTCCACCCCCTCCCCTAGATGACAAGCAGTCCTATATATGTTGAATAGGTCATAGTATATCCTAGATACAATATATGTGTGTGCAGGTAAAAATAACCCGGGAAGAAAAAAAATGCAAACAGTTTACATTCATTTCCCAGTGGTACAGTTCTGATGGTTAATATTTTCTTCATATTTAGAATTAATCTTGAGAGGAAAATTCTATATTCAGACATGAACTAGAACCCATTTTAGCTAACTTGTCAGAAAGAAATGTGGATTAAATTAACAGCACAATCTAGCACCTTCATTCACCATTGGTACAGTTCAAATGTAAGATCTGGAAATGAATTTACTAATATAAACTCAGAAAATTTTATCTTTTAAAATTAGTATGATTACAATATTTTCTTAAATCCTATTTCTTTTGAAAATACAAGCAGAACATAATAGGCATAATATAAATACTAGCTATAATTATTATCATTATCCTCATCACTTATTTATGGAAAACATACCTGGCCTAGTTTTTTTTAAGAATAGTGAAATCACTTAAACATAATATACTTGTAGAATTGCATAATTTTATCATGAATTTGAAAACTGTACTATTAAAATGTTTTAGTAATAGTATTATATTTATAATTAAAAATTTTAAAAATGCTAGCTAAAATTGCTATACATTACTTACTCATAGAAACTTTAGTAAACCTCTCTCTATCATTTTAAGTTTCAGTTTGCTTTATTCAAGGACTCTACTCAGGCAGAGGAGGAAAAGTGTGCTTTACTTTTGAAGAGTATTTTTATAGTAATTAAAGAATTTATAGCATTTAAGGTATTCTCAGAAATGGTTCATGAGATTCACCAAAATGGCACAAAAAGGTCAATAATCCCTAATTTAGGAAATAAAAAGTTAGTCATATATCACAATAAATTTTTGGGTTGAACTTATTTAATTAATAGAAATAAAGAAAAGATGTCAAAATCCACCATACAGAGAAATAAAAACTAGAAGGAAACTAATATCAAATCAGCAATCATTTATTAAGCACCAACTACATATGAAACACTGTGCTAATGTTAAGATACAATAAAAATGTCCCTGTCTTTAAGGAGCTTATATTCTATGGGGGAGGGGACTAAGAGAGAAGTAGTTAACGTACAAAAGAAAATAAACTTAATTGTGTGTTTTTCATGTAAAATGAGGGGTTTTGTGAATTTCCCAGAAAACACAAAATGGGAGAAATAACTGGGGAGAGAATTCATGAATATATTGCATTGACCTGCCACAGCTGCCAAGTGGCACTGTGGCCAGAGTTCCCTGGCCTAGAGTCAGAGAAGATGGGAGTTCAAATTGGATGTCAGGCACTTACTAATTATATGAACCTAGGCAAATTACTTAATCCTGTTTCCCTTAGTTTTTTCTTCTGCAAAGTAAGCTAGAGAAACAAATGGAAAACCACTCTAATATCTCTGCCAAGAAAACTACAAAAGGGGTCATGTAGAGTAGGACATGACAATAATATATAGATGGGAATAGCCCTTTGTTATTGTTTGTAAAGGTGGTATTGGAAGTGTCTTTTAAATGGACTGGCTCACCAACAATGTTATTTTCTGTTGTAAGTTGAACCTTCAATTCTCTTGTGGATTTGGGATTCCTATCCAGGTCAGGTGTTACAGTAAGTCCAGCATCAAGGTTCCAGTATTCCAGTTCATTAAATTTTTCAGATGTTAGCTTAGGCATTAACTTGATAGAATCAGTGCTATACAGGAACTGAGGTTTTCTGTGAGCCTAACCCATTTGTTTCACCTCTTCTTCCAGCAACAGAGTTGATAATTGATGAATGACTTAGTCTGTCTGACTAGACCTGTTATTCTGACATGAATTCAAATCTTTACTGGCTAGGTGCCTCCCTCATTTTTAACAAGACCCAATAATTAGTACTCCAGTTCCATTGTCACTTAATGTCCAAATACAATGGGATATTCAAATATATAACAATAATAAATATGAAAACATTTTCTCCACTTCATTGTCGGGTACCACCATAGAAAGAAGAAGGCTCAAAGAATTAGACTCAAAGTTTAGCTGTTTCTATAACCATGTAAAAGGCTCATCAATTTCATGTCCCAAATCAGGTTTGGTGTCTTCTTTTTCAGGGACAGAGTCAAGAACTTTTGTCCTTCAGATCATCAGTGTTGGGCTGGTTACAATAATTGCTCTGGATTTCTGTATTACTGAATGTCCTGTGGCATAAGCTTCTAAAAATTGACTAAAAATTCCACATTCTGAATACATAGTAGTAGAAAAGAATAAATGAAAACACTAATGATCCAAGTTTATTTTTTAGGGCCACATGCTCTAGTGAGAATATTCTAGGATCTTTCCCCTTCACCATATGCTATAAGTAAAGAAGACATCTTTTCTCTTAAATGGGAATGAAGTAAAAGCCCTGCCCTTTGCCAAGTCATGACATTTTAAAGCAACAATATTCTCATGTAGCCAACGGAAATAGTGTGTTCCTGATCACATGGCTGATCAAATAGGAACTATTCATGCAAGTTCCCATTCTCTACTCTCACAATGTCAATCACCTGACATCTTATTCTATTGGATGAAGTCATGTTAGATGATTTGCACATAAATAAGTCACCCTATAAGAAATGACCAGCAGGATGATTTCAGAAAGGCCTGGAGAGACTTACATTTTTTGATTCTGAGTGAAATGAGCAGGACCAGAAGATCATTATATACTTCAACAACAGTACTATATGATGATCAATTCTGATGGACGTGGCCCTCTTCAACAATGAGATGAACCAAATCAGTTGCAATAGAGCAGTAATGAACTGAACGAGCTACACCCAGTGAAAGAACTCTGGGAGATAACGATGAACCATTACATAGAATTCCCAATCCCTATATTTTTGTCCGTCTGCATTTTTGATTTCTTTCACAGGCTAATAGTACACTATTTCAAAGTCCAATTCTTTTTGTACAGCAAAATAACTGTTAGGACATGTATACTTATATTGTATTTAATTTATATTTTAACATATTTAACATGTATTGGTCAACCTGCCATCGGGAGTAGGGGATGGGGGGAAGGAGGGGAAAAATTGGAACAAAAGGTTTGGCAATTGTCAATGCTGTAAAATTACCCATGCATATAATTTGTAAATAAAAAGCTATGATTAAAAAAAAAAGAAAAAAAATAAGTTACCCTATCATATAGTGTGTTCCCAAAATTTTAGTGCCATTTTAAATTTTAATAGCTTCAATATGTTATATATACATAAACACATATATATTTATATGTATACACATATACATATATGCAATACACTGTCATATATAAATATATATATCTATAATAATATGATATAATTATAACATGTGTAATATATAATGAATTATAATATCTATCATATATATTTATAAGTATATAAAATCACATCTCTTTCTAAAATTATTTTGTAACATATGATATATATATATATATATATACACACACATACTGTTTGGGAATAAATATGCAATTATCATCTATAGATATTTATCTCCATATAACTACATATTTTATATATATTTATATATATACACAAGTTTGTGTGTATACACACACATAGAAAAATCAAAATAATATATTAAAAGAGAGAATGTAGATAAACCATAAGACCAGAAAAAGTCTTATGTAGGAAATGACAACTGAGCTATTCATTAAAGGAAGCCAGGGATTCTGAGAGTAGAGGTGAAGAGGGAGTATATTCCAATCCAGGAGTTAACAAATTTTTTGGTCTTAGTACCCATTTATATTCTTAAAAATTATTGAGGATCTCAAAGAGCTTTTATTTATGTGGGTTATATCTGTTGATACTGAGAAATTAAAACAAAATTATGAAACAACTATAATTTCCTAAAAATGACAACAATAAACTTATTACATGCTAACATAAATAATTTATTCATAAAAATAATATATTATTTTCAAGCAAAAAAAAAAAAACCCATAGTCAGGAGAATGACATTGTTTTACAATACTTTTGTACAAGTCTTTTTAAAAAATATTTTCAAAATTTTTTTCTGGTTATACATGAACATTCTTTTTTTTAAAAAAAAAATCACATTTCCTTATGGAATCATGTTGGGAGAGAAAAACCAAAACAGAAGGGAAAAACCATGAGAGAAAAAAAACAACAGAAGAAAAAGAAAAAAAGCATATGCTGATTTACATTTAGTGTTCACAGTTCTCTTTCTGGATGCAGATGGCATTTTGCATCCAAAATATATTGGGATTGCCTTGGAAGAACTTATTTTTTTTGTAATTGATCATTGCATAATCTTGCTGTTATAGTATACAGTTCATGCAAATCTTTCTAGATCTTTCTAAAATCAGTTTTTCATTATTTTTTATAAAGAATAAATATTCTGTTACTTTCATATACCATAACTTGTTCAGCCATTCCCCAGTTTATAGGCATCCACTCATTTTCCAATTCTTTGCCATCACAAAAAAGAGCTGCTACAAAGATTTTTGCATATATGGGCCCTTTCCCCTCTTTTCTGATTTCCTTGGCATACAGACCTAGTAGTGGTACTGCTGGATCAAAGGGTATGCATAGTTTGATAACCCTTTCGGCAGAGTTACAAATTGTTCTCCAGAATAGTTAGATTATTTCACAACTTCATCAACATGCATAACTCTTTAATGTCTTGTTTAATGAAAGGCATCTGAAATCTCATACTGCTACCATATTCAGCTTATCATAATATATAGTTTTGGTTGAAGTATATAAAGAAAATGTGGTCTCACACAGAGATAGCCAAGTAACTACCTGGCATTATTTTGAAAATAGTTTTGTTCTCATATATCCCTGAAAAAAAGTCTAAGGGACCCTCCAAGGGATGTGGACCACACTTTAAGGAGCATTCTTCTAAAAATATATCATTCATTAAAAGACATAGGAAGAGGATCATAAGAATTTAGGGAAGCATGAGAAGATTTAGATGAATTGATACAGAGTAAAGTAAATAAGAAAAAATAATATTATACACTGTAATAATGTGAATGGGAAAAAAAAAACCAAGAACAAAAATTCCAAACTGTATGTTTTGCAATTAAAATGTTCAAATTTGCACCAAATTTTTAAGAAAAGAGAAAAAAGTCTTTTCAGAGAAGAGAAACTATGGCTATGGAACACAATACACAGTCATACTCAATTTTACTGAACCACTTTTCTCTTTTTTCTTTCTTTGTTGCAAAAAATAACTTTCTGGTTATGTGATATATCTATATATCCTGAACTGAAGTGGGGAGGTTAAAAACAGTTTTTTTAAAAATATAAAAAGAAATAACTGTCACATAATACATGTTCAAGAACATGATCTATTTTGTAATTCAACATTTTTGGCCATCTATGCATTGGGATCAAAGTTCTGTGTATGGTATGAAGAATTATGGCCATAAACAAATTGAATCAAAATATTAATCTGTACCACAATGCAATGAGATCTACCCAGGAATACAATTATTCAGGGTAATTAGCCTAGCATTTATGTCTCAGTTCAGGAGAAAAAAATGAGATAAAATTAAGTGGACAGTTAGGTGACTTGGTGGATAGAGTACTGGGCTTGGAGTCAGAACTGATTTTAAATCTGCCCTCACTAGCTATGTGTTCCTGGGCAAGTGACTTAATCTCTACTTGCCTTAATCCACTGGAAAGGAAATGGCAAACTACTTTAATATCTTTGCCAAAAACCCTCCATAAAAGCCCAGAGTCAGAAACAACTTAATGACTGAACAATTATTGCCAAGGATTTTCCACTTCAAGGATACAATGCTTATATTGATCATTTTTTTCACCTAAAGAAAAGTTTATACTAGAAGTAGTCCAGTTGTAGTGTGATTAATCCAGATTCCATTCTTTCCTAATGATAGTAATATTATGTCCTTAAAAAGTCATTTATAAATACTTTGACACAGTAATAGGACTTGCTATGATATAAGATTAAATTCCTCAAATTTCAGAGAGGACCATCAATTGATAATTTAAGAAACTGGTAGGTAGAGCATAATAATGACCTTATCTTAAAAATGCCATCTTTTTAGGCTTCCATTACTTCATCTGAAACATGAGAAAGTTGGACTGGATGTCTAAGCTCCTGATTTTTCTTTTTTGGTCAGTTAAAAATGATCTGTGTCACCTGAGATATCTTGACACTGCTTGAATTTCTGAACTCATCTCATTGCATTTATTGCTGGAATTATGAATATTGTTACTACTATTATGATTGTTTCCTGATTGCAGTAAGGACTTTTGTTTGCTTTGTATTCCTGTTTTAGCTAAAAATAACATAAAATCTAAGTCTGTGATATCAAAATTATTTTGTTCATCACAATTGCTTATAGAATTAATTAAATTTTTCATTTAATAGACAGAAATATTAGTGCTATTTGTAGCTCTTGATTATAATTGAAATAAAGCTTGGCAAGCAAAAATAACCTAAAATGCTCCACTAAGATATATTGAAGTGAGAAGGAAAATTGTTCCTATGTCTAAAGATCTTTATAATAAGTTGACTGAGAAACTGACATTTTCCTCTTTTGCATTTCTAGTGAACAAAAGAACAGATTTCATTAAAGATGCCAATTTGATTATATTCTACTACATGTTAAAGTTGTTACAGAACATTTAATACTTTGCAAACCTATTTAATACTTTGCCACAAAAGAGAATTTTTATAATTAATAGACTAACATTATATATATATATATATATATAATGTAGGAAAATTCTATTGGTATCTATAGTGACAGACTTTAATTAGCATTAGAATGAACTGATGGTGTATGATCACTATTTTAAAATATGTCCCTTTATGTTATTTGGACAAGATAAATACATTATAGTCACTTGTATTTAGAAATATTAGTGAGGAGCTATATTTAGTTTTTCAAGTTTTTGCAAAAGTATTCAACTTTATAAGAAATTGTCCAAAGAAGAAAGTTCGTTGCAAAATTATTAAGACAATATTGATGAAGAGTCCAGACCATTTCTCATTACCACAAAACATACTAGTTTTCTCTTATGAAAATAAAATATGACCTAGGAAAAATTCTTTATGGATTATTCTGTGAAAAGTAGATGGAAGTGGATGTCATTGTGTAGTGGGTATAAAAAATGGATGTCATAATAAAGTTTGTAAACTCCTGGTTTATCTTAAATATCTCCTATCCCCAAAATTTATTTTGTTTCAATTTCTCTTTACCTTTAGCTTTTTGTCTAATTTTCAAAGAAATTATTAAAATGTCTTGCCAAATATAGATTTGTAAATATTTCTCCATTTAACAAGTATGCTAACTTTTAATCCTTGGGTTCAAGTTTTATTCTTTTCTGTAAAATATACAGTTTTTTGTCTTGCAATACTATGTTATAATGTGTTATCAGCTACCAAGATTATAATTCAAATCAAGCTCTTTTCAGCAATATAGTTATCCAGGGAATTTCCAATAGTCTTGGAATAGAAAATGCCATCTGCATCCAGAGAGAGAACTATGGAGATTAAATGCCGATTGAAGCATATCATTTTCATCATTTTTTGTTTCCTTTTTTTCTCATGGTTTTTCCATTTTGTTCTGATTTTTCTTTAACAACATGACAAATATGGAAATATGTTTAAATTGATTGTATGTATATAACTTATATTGCTTGCTATCTTGAGGAGGAGAGAGATAAAGGGAAAAGGGGAAAAAAACAATTTATTGAAAACTATCTTTACATGTAATTGGAAAAATAAAATATTATTGAAACAAAAAAAGAATATAATCCAAAGATTATTTAAAGAGTAAGAGAAAGTGTCACATATGGTAGATATCCAAATACCAGAGAGCCATATTAAACAATATAAAGCTGCACAACTTTATCATATGACAAAATTAGACACAATGTGAATCTTCTTATAAAGGTGGACATATTAAGTTAATCTAAATCTAAATGTTTATCTTCCCAACAACTATTTGCCTTTAAAGTTATGGTCTTCAAAACAATTTTGTAAGCAACAATATCCATATACGATATTTTTTGACTTATTTGGATATAAATACTTACCTTTCATTTGTACAAAGTCAAGTTGGTGGATGGACTGCAGCAGAGGTGTGTTGTCTAGATTCAAATCAAAGTCTGTTGTCATCCTTGGCATAAGAGTCCCTTTTCCCCATTGATCCTCAGTCAAGTGCACTCTTCTAATGAGTGCATCAGAAATCTAATCACATTAAAGATTGTGTGAGAGATTACATGCCACACTGGAAATAGAATAGTTTCCAAAATGAGCTACAGCTTTACCTTGAAAAAACTGAGATTATTCAAATAGTCTTTACCTAACCCCAAACTTTTCTTGATACATTTACAAATGTCCCTATATTTGGAGCTAAATTTACATAGTCATAAACAATATTGGTGCAAATGTTATCAATATAATTGAGGTATACAATTCCAGTATTAATTACTGGAATATGTGATTCTTTCTGATCTTACTGTTTTAATGGAACCAGTGTTACTGCGGTATGTAACCTACTCTATGTGATTGACTACCTCATCTCTGCCTTATATTAATAAATGACATTGCACCTCTCTTGACAAGCAAACCTGATTAAATGTATTCTGCAAAATATGATTTCTAAAGTCTTAAAGACAAAGTCTATGAAGTGATAATCATTTATTAGACCAGAAACCAAACACTTAAAAGATTTAATTTCTTGGAATACTGTCTTAGACTCCCATTATCCTTATTGGTACTTTCCTCCCACCACCCAGTATAGATAGATCTGGCTTTATCCATGCCTCACTTCTCTTTAGGTCTATCTTCTTATCAAATTACTAACTGTCTTTACATATGTGTCACACACACACACACACATATACACACACATATATACCCTTTGTCTCTTATGAGCCAATTATTCAAATTAATCTCATCACTTAGTTCTACTCATCATCTCTGTACTTTTCTAAATCAAAATGCCCACTGACCCAAACTCTCATATATAGTATCTTTTTTGAATAATAAATGTGGGAACCATTAGTTATTAACAAGCAATTATTAAATGCTTACTATGTGCTACATATTTTGCTAAAGGAATAAAGGACTCTGAGGAAAGAGAAGCCCTATTCCTATTTCCCTATGCTAGAAGCATATTGATTTGAAGCCACCTTCTTGGGTATACAGAGACAGAGAGATATAAACAGATAATTACTTGTCAATGACCTTGTATTTTCTCTCTGTGTATAAGTATATGTACATATAATATTTCCTCATATGTTTGCATATATTATTTTTCCACACATGACACTTCTGGACCTCTGTCTCTGCAATTTCTATTCTAAATAAATACATATTTATATAGTTGGGTACAGAATTGCTGGTTTCCTTAAAAATTCTTTTCAACTTTCTGTAGCAGATATTTCCATGTCCATAGATGCAAAGTTACTCTGAATTTGCTTAGTATGCATCTTGTATGTACCTCTTCTTCATCCTAATTTAAGTTCTTTGAAGTTAAATTTTTTCACTTTTATCTTTGTTATATCTGGTGCATAAAACAATGCTAGCACATAGTAATAAGGCTCAATTGATTGATTGATTGGCTTTGGAAAATGCAATTGCACTATGTCAATGTGAATTATTAATAAGTATAACTACTTTATATAGATGTTCTAAAATGACTCTACTCAGAGGTAAATAGCACAAATGTTACTCAGTGTTCTCTTTTTATTAATGATCAAAGTGAAACATATAAGAAAGGGGAAGGAAAAAACATTTATACAGTGCTAAGTACCAAGCACTGTGTTAAGAACTTTGCAGATATTATCTCACCTGATCTTCACAACAAATCTGTGAGGATAGTTGTTGTCACTGTCTCCATTTGACAACTGAGAAAACTAAGGTAAAAAGACATCAAGTGTCTTACTTAAGGTCAGAAAATCAGTAAATGTCTAAGATTGTATTTGAGCTCAGTTTTTCCTGCCTACTGGCCCAGTGCTTTTTCCACTGTGCCACCTAGCTACCTCTAAATAGGAAACAGGAGTTTAAATTACTTCCCAAGGGTATCATAACTAGCGATGACTAAATCTGTGACTTGAAGGCAATTTACTTATTCTCAACACTCATTCCATGATATTTCAATTATGATATCTCTCTAATAATTTTCCTGCTATTACTTATGAAATTCAATTTATTGATTGAGCAGAAAGTTGACACAGAGAAAGTAAATTATAGTGCAGTTTGGATTTTTCCATTGACAGAATGGATGCTACATACACTGACTGATATAAAACTAACCAATTCTTCTAAAAAGAAACCTCTGTGTTCTTGTAATCTATGATTCAATTCTTTTATTGTTACCTCAGTTTCTTCATATCTAAAATGAAAGAATTAGATTAGATAAACTCTAAAGCCCCCATAATTTCTGAAATATGATTCCAAAAGGCTGTAAGTCTGAATGAATGAAGGCTAATGAGGTATTTTTTTCTTTATTCAATGAAACTGAGCAAATATTACTCCATATAACATTCTTTACAAATCATATCATTTGGCAATGATTTTCTGGTAGCTGAGTGATTTCAAGGCAGGACAGTTACTAAGTGTGAATGTATTAAAGTGGGTTATATGATATATTTCTTTAGTTGGATTAGATGGAACTTGGATCCCTAGGCCCAGTCCCATGGGACACTTGGAATCTAAAAACAAAAGAAGCACACACTCACCTGCAAAAATCCACTGGGGTCATTTTCCTTGATAACCTCCAGGCAATACTCCATGAGACCAGTAGTTTGCCGCAATTTTACTGTACAGTGAGATATCTGATCTCGTACAACCTATAAAGCAAATTAATGTTCCAAAACAGTTAAAACTATAGTAGACTCAGCACTGAAGTATGGAGACTTTTGCATTTCTCCCCTCAAAAATTTTGATTTAGTGTTTAGTTTTTACTATCAGTTTTACTATTAGTTTTTACTACTGACTAGCAAAGAAGGACAAATTGGAAGTCTCTGGCTACTCATTTCATTTATTAAGGAAAAGTGTACCAAAAAGGACTAAGACATATTTTTTTTGCTCAATCAGAACTCAAGTCATATAAAGCAGCTTGGGAGCTCAATTTAGCTTTGCATGGTAGTCCTCCCACCATTCCTACTCATACTCCATGGAATGTACTTTCAATACAACCTTCTAACATTCATTGATTAGAAAAAGAAAAAAAATGAATATTTGTTGATTCTCTTCCTACCCTATACATTTTTTTACATCTATGTCTTTTCCAGTTATTGTTTAAATAGAATCCAAAAAGAAGCAGGAACTTTAATTATATATAATATCAATTTCAATAACTAGAAGCTATCATTGCTATTATTTACATTATTATTTAATATCTACTCTTAGGTAGTGTTTATTGGAAAGAAGTTGAGAATACACAGCTAAAAGCATAGGGGAAACTAAATTTAACCTTTTACTATTAGTAAATAATTAAAATATTGTTGTGACACTTTGGCTATAATTTTGAGCTATGATTGGTGGGACTATATTCCAAAAGTTAGGATAATCAAGAATAATAGTCATTGTAGGTAAAGATGGCCATGGCTCACAACTAAAATATTGTGAATAATTACTTAAAATAAAAGTAACCACTGTATGTTCCATTTCTCTCTTTTGAATACACACACACACACACACACACACACACACATACACACACACACATACACATTCACTTTGGCACTCCTTTGGCTTCTGAGGAATGTCAGTCTTCTTTTATTTCTTGAGTCAGTTTTTATCACATAATGTTACTATTAACGGAAGAGGCCTTATTGACTGGGGAAGGAAGTGGGTAGAAGGGGGAGAAAAATTAGAACACTGTGTTTTGTAGGAGTAAATGTCAAAAATTATCCACATATATATTTTGAAAATAAAAGGCTATAATTAAAAAAAAAAGAAGTGGCAGTGAAAAAATTTGGAATTTTATTCTTGCTTTGCATTTAAGCTCATTAAGCTCATAAAGGAAATGCTTTTATTTTTCTGTCTCTATTATTAATTCTACTGTGTAATAACCACATTTAGCAAAATCATTAGCTATCCAATTACAGATATTTATGGCAAGCATTGAACTTTTCTTGAAAGCAAAAAATTCTGTTCATTTTTCTTTTTGCCCACTATGAATATAAATCACTGATATGCTTATTTTCTTTGATTCCTTATTTCTGGAAACCAAAGGGCCTGAATTCTTTAATGAGAGGAGAAATCAGTTACAGTGATAAAATAGCGATAAAATCTCACCAGTTGAATCTGAGATTCAACTTATTTTCTTTCTTTTTTTCTTCTCATATTTCAGAACTCACCTTTAACTTGTATTCATGTTCCTTGTTGACTCTGGAAAGCAGCTGAGCTTTTCTTCTGTTGAGAGCATCAATGAGAGCATCACATTGGGCCACCAGGCAAGCTTCAAATTCAACACTGTTCTCCTATACAGAAAACAACATATGTATAACATAGATGAGATTCCAGGATCTCATCCATACTCCGAGGAAATTAGTAGAAATGAAGCTCAATGGTACCTATACTCTGTCTACATTCTTATTGAAGGGAATGAAAGGGTATTTCTGAATATGATTGTTAGGTATACATATGTATAAATGTTTATATATGTAGATAAACTCACATACACTTATAGAATACACATACCCACACAAATATCTCTCCTTTCCTCCCTCTCTTCTTATCCTCCTCTCTCTCTTTTTCTCTGTCTCTCTTTCAAAGGATATTTTCTTTTGTTTAAGATTTTTTTTCAGCAAGGATAAAAATCAAAACTTTCCCTAAAGTTAATTTATTGAGTTCAGATAACTAATTAACATCAATATCACTAACAAAATGCTAGCATGTATATTTGGGGATTGAAAATGGAAATGTATCCTACAGAGGAAACTAGTTTACCCAATTAGAAAATATCAGCAAGGATAAAAGTTCATCTCAAATTTTTTTTCTCACTATGAATTAGTACCCTAGGAAATGGTACTCCAATGTGTAATTCACAACACAGATACTAATTTGAAAACAAATAGAATTTTTTAGGGGGTGGATTCGGTGGGAAACTTGTATCTTTTGACAAATGTAGGGAAAGTTAGATACTTTTTACAGACTAGAAAAGAAAGGAACAAGAATAATAGTTAACACAATTCTTTAAGATTGAAAGATCTTAACAGTAATAATAGCTAACATATAATTCTTTAAGATTTTCAAAGGTCTTTATATATATATTTTCCTATTTGGGACTCAAAAATGCCCTTTGAAGTAGATGCTATGGATGTTATCCCTATTTTACAGATAAGGAAATCCAGTCTCAGAGGAATTTTAATGACTTATTCAAAGTGTAAAAGTGGGGTTAAATGTAAATCTTGACTCTCAGTCCAAGATTTCATCCACCTAATGAAAAAAATGTGGTATCATTAGATAAATAAATAACTAAAGAAGAAAGAAACAATAACCAGACTTCAAGCTTATTTATTGTAGTTATTTGACATATTAAAAATGGCAATTCTATTGATATTTAGAACTGATCTCAAAGTCAGGAATGCTTATGTTCAACTCCTACTTTTAATACATATTGGTCAAGGGATACTAGGCAACTTAACTTCTCAGTGCTCTAAGCAATTCTCCAAGTTTAATTTGTAGAGGTGTCCAACTTGCATTTGTAGAAGGAATTTATTCACCTTGGTAATACCTCAAAAATGAAATTATGGGTATAATTTTTATTTTAGTTCTTATCTATATATTGATTGACATTTAAATTATTTTTGTTAGTACCAAATATCAGTAGACAGTTAAAAATTGTTTAATACAATGAGTATTTTGCACATTAAAAATCCTTACCTATGCAAAAAGCATAAGGGAAATATGAAAGGACAATGAGTGACATAAAATTCTAAAATTTGCTTTTTTCATGATGCTTAAATTTTAGATATATATTTTTATTATAGAGTAAATATTTTCAATATCTCCCTGACAGGTAGCAAAAATGTTCTAGATATATTTTTTATATTTTCTTTTGGATAATATTTTATTTTTCCAATTGTGTGAAAAAATAATTTTAATATTCTTTTAAAAATTAAATTCAAAATTCTCTCCTTTCCCCTCTTATCTTTTGCCCAAGGGGGCAAGCAATTATATGTAGGTTATAGATGTGTGATAATGTAAAAAGTTTTTCCACATTAATCATGGTATGAAAGAAAAGTTTTTAAAAAGAAACCAAACAAAAAATAATGAATATGAAAAATAGAATTCTGTGATCTACATTCTGATTCTATTAGGTATTTCTTTGAAGATGGATAGCATTTTTCAGTCAGGACTCCTGTGCAATTGTCTTAGATCCTTGTATTGCTGGAAATAGCTAAGTCATTCAGATTTGATTATGGCACATTGTTACAATTATTGTGTAAAATGTTCTTCTGGTTCTGCTTGCATCACTCTGCATCAGTTCATGTAAGTCTTTTCAGGTTTTTCTGAAACCAAACCATTCATCATTTCTTACAGCATATAGTATTCCATTATAATCATATAACATAACTTGTTCAGCCATTCCCCAAATGATGAGCATCTTTTTAATTTCCATTTCTTTGTTGCTACAAAAAAAGCTGCTATAAATATATTTGTAAAATAAGTCACTTTTCTTTTTGAAATCTCTTTGGAACATAGACCTAGTAGTAGTAGTGCTGGCTCAAAGGATATGCATAGTTCTATGGCCCATTTCAAATTGTTCTTTAGAACAACTGGATCAGTTCACAACTCCACCAACAGAGTTTCACTGCTTTAATTTCCCCCCATCCATTCCAACATTTACCATTTTCCTTTTCTGCCATATTAGCCAATATTATAGGTGTAAGGTAGTACTTCAGAATTGTTGAATTTACATTTTTTTAGTTAATAAGATAGAGAGTATTTTTATGTGACTATACATGGCTGTTTATATCTTTTTACCACTTATCATTTGGGGAATGACTTTATTCTTATTAATTTGACTCAGTTCTCTATTTGAAAACTGAAGTCTTTATCAGAAATACTTGATGTAAAGATTGTTTTCCAACTTTCTGCTTCCCTTCTAAAATCTTGGTTGCATTGATTTTGTTCTTGCAAAACTTTTTAAATTTAACATATTTAAAATTATCACTTGCATTTCTCAAAGCTCTCTTTTTCTAAATTAGTCCTAAATTCTTCTCTTATCAATGGTCATTTACTACTGTGTATTGGGTGCATAACCCACTGGTCATCACTCTATTTCTTGGCCAATATGAGATTGCTTTGATGATTACTTTCTAATACAATGTGAGATCTAATACAGTGAGGCAACCTTCTTTCACATTTTTCTTCAATTAATTCCTTTGATTTTCACATAATTTTGTTCTTCCAGATGAATTTTGCTATTATTTTTCCTAGTTCTATAAAATAATTTTGGGGTAATTTGTCAATGAATAAATAAATTAATTTATGTAAAATAGTCATTTTATTATATTGTTGTAATGGGCTGAAGTTTGAGTTGATGCACTGAGGTCCCAAGTACATGAGGCTGAATAGTAATTGGACTATACTCTATTAATATACATGATTGAATAAAGAATGGTCCCTGCCCACTCTCTGTGCAAGTCCTGATGTGTTGTACAGGAAATGATGATTTTGGTGGGTGGAGTCAGAGACAGGAACAGGAAGAGAAGCAGGGAGAGATTGGGCCTGGGTCCATTCTCCTAGCTGCTGGTCGTGTGGCTGCGGATCTAGCTAGCTTCTTGACTCAGCTGCACACATTGCTATTGCTATCGATTCTCTTCTACCTGCGATCCTTCTTCACTGAGAATAAAGACTGACGATTTTCCCGTAACCTGAACTCCGGACTCCTGCTGATTTTAAAATACGTGATCTTCACATATTGTTATCTTTATTACATATACAACATATATAATATCTAAGTAATACATATTAATACATACATACATATACAATACATATTGTCATCTATTACTTCTATTATATTGGTTCAGCCTATACATGAGCAATTGATATTTTTCCAATAGTGCATATCAAACTTCATTTATATGAAGTGCTTTGTAACAGTGTTCATAAAGTTCCTGGCTTTGTCTTGGCAGGTAGGTTCCAAAGTACTTTATGTTGTCCAGAGATATTTTAAGTGAGATTTCTCTTTCTATCTCTTTCATCTGAATTTTGTCAATTATATAGAGAAATGCTGACAAATATGTGGGTTTGTTTTTTAACTTGCAACTTTCCCAAGATTTTTTATTGTTTTAACTAGTTTTTAAATTGATTTTCTAGGATTTTCTAAGCATGCTATCATACCATCTGCAAAGAGTTAAATTTTTGTTTCCTCATTGCTTATTCTATGTTCTTCAATCTCTCTTTCATGTTTTATTGCTATGCCTAGCATTTCTAGTACAATATTATATAATAGTAATGATAATGGGCATCTTTGCTTCATTCCAATTTTATTAATCAGTCATCTAGTTCATCCTTATTACAGATCTTACTCACTGATGGTTTTGACAGATACTAACTCTCATTTTCAGAAAAACTTCATGTGTTCCTATTCTTTCCAGTGTTTTTTTAAAAATAGGAATGAGTGTACTTTGTCAAAAGCTTTTTCCTCCATCTACTGAAATAATCTTATGATTTCTGTTGGCTTATTATTATTTAGTGTCAGTTATGCTAATAGTTTTTCTAAGAGTTAACCAGGGCTATATTTCTAGTAAAATCCCACCTTGTCATTGCATATCATCCTTGTGATATATTGCTATAATCTCCTTGCTAGTATTTTATTTAAAATTATTGCATAAATATTCATTAGGGAAATTCATCTCTAATTTGCTTTCTATCTTTTGGCTTTTCCAGGCTTAGATATTAGCACCATATTTGTGTCATTAAAGAAATTTGGTAAGATTCTTTTTTGTCTATTTTTCAAATAGGCTATATAATATTGACATTAATTGTTCTTTAAATTTTGGTAGAATTCACTTGTGAACCCATGTGATCTTGGGGATTTTAGGGAGCTCTTTGATGGATTATTCAGTTTCTTTTCTCAGATAGAGTTATTTAGGCAAAAATTTCCCTATCTGTTAATCCTGGAAATTTATATTTTGTAAATATTCAGTCATTTCATATAGATTGTCATATTTACTGTTATATAATTGGGCAAAATAGCTCCTAATAATTGTTTTAATTTCATCCTCATTCTAGATGAATTCACTCTTTTCAGATTTGGCAATGGCAATTCAGTTTTCTTCTTTCTTTTAAAAATCAAATTAGGCCACAGTTTATCTATTTTATTGGTTTTTCATTAAAGCAGTTCCTAGTTTTATTTATTAGTTCACCTGTTTTGCTTTCAATTTTAGTAATTTCTCCTTTATTTTCATGACTTCCTATTGTTTAATTGGGTATTTTTAATTTTTCTTTTTCTAGTTTTTGAATTGTTTGTCCAATTCATTGATCTATTTGTTCCATTTTAGTGCACATAAGCATTTAGGGATATAATTTCCCCCCTAACTATTGCTTTGGCTACATCCCATAAGTTTGTTATGTTGTCTCGTTGTTGTCCTCTAATGAATTTTTTGATTGTTTTTAGGATTTATTCTTTCCACTTATTCTGTAGTATTAGAATGTTTAGTTTCTAATTACTTTTAAATTGATTAATTAACCCTTTATTGAATGTAATTTTTATTGCATCATGACCTGAAAAGAATCCATTTAATATTTCTGTTTTCCTACATTTGGTTCTGAGATTTTTAAAAAAATATACTAGTTCATTGTATTGATGACATGTATCACTGATATAAAGTTATATTGATTTCTATTCCCATTCAGTTTTCTGTTGGTGTCTCTTATGTTTAACTTTTCATATACTAGTCATATCCTTACATTGTTCTTATTTATTTTGTTAGATTTATAAAATTCTTAAAGCGGCAAGTTGAAGTCTTCCATTGGTATGATTTTACTATTTTCTTCTGTACTCATTTAGCTTTTCCTTTAAGAATTTGAATGTGGCTAGACTCTTTGAGATGATAATCTCGTCTAGCCCTGGGATCAGCATGGATCCATTGGTCCCAGTATTTCTCTCCATTTAATAAATTATTGAATTGGTCTCTAATCTCGGTCTTGCTCAGTTTCTTCAGCATTACATTTTGGAGTTCCCCAGTGAGATAATTAGAAAATGAGCAGAATTAGAGATAGAGACTTTCAGGTCTCTGCCTTGGGCAGGGTGGCTGCAAATCTGAATTCTTGGCCTGTAGAGGCTGGGCCCCCTGGATTTTTTTCAGAGCCTCTGGGAAAGAGAGCAGTTTCCAGCCACAATAGCCTGATGGTAGACAACCCCATTTCAGCCACAGGAGAGTAAGTTTGTCTGGGTACCTTTTGGAGTTCTAGAGTTCCATCTAGTTATGTCTTAAGACTTGTTTTGTTTGGTTGATTGATATGCTAGCATTTGGATTTTGGATTCCCAGAATTATAGATTCTGGGTGTAGGGTCTTCTGGACACAGGGGACCCTACCTGGGTGTCTTTTAAAGACACATTGTGTGGCTAATCAGACGTGGTTGTCACTGTTGTGGCATCCTTGAGATGCCATTGATTCTTTATGAGTAGCCAACTGGATGCGGGGGTCGCTACTGAAGTGTTCTTAAGAAATACAGAATCTGGACAAGGTAAGAGACTTTTTCTTTCCTTATCTTGTGGTGGACACTGCAATCACCAAGACTGCAGTCATTGTTTGGATCTCTTCGGAGCTCTGGCACAATTCTTTAGGAATTGCTGCGGCTCTATCTCTAAAATGAGATATGAGGGAGGCTGCAAAGATTTGGAAAACCAAGTTTTTACCTGTCCACAATCTAGACACTCCATTGCCTCAAAAAAAAATCTTTTCCTGGAGCAGATGCTTTGCTTGAGGAAACTCTTTCTGTCCAAATTCTTTTCCAGAGACAAAGGCCTGTTCTTTGCATCTCAATGCATTTCTATGAGATATCCTCCCCCACCCTCGCTCTGGAGTGGGGAGTGTATACATTTGAAAACGGGACTTGGTTTCCCTGCTTTGGTCATCCTGTGTTAGAGCAATGCCCGACCCTCCCGCTTTTGCATGCTCGGGGCTATCTACAAAGACTGGGGATTTTAAAACTTGGTTTGGCTTTAATGTTAGTGTCCTACTGAATGTTGTAAATTGTGCAGTCTAAGTGTGATCAGTGTTCTGTATGTTATTAGACAGTATAGTTGTGCTCTGTGTTCTATGTGATTTTTGTCTGTGTTGGGAAATTGACATTTGTTTGTCTGTTTTGTTAACTTAAGAGCTCTGTTAAATTTAAGAACAATGATCAAATTTGGGAACTGGTTATTTCAATACTGAACTCCAGCTGGTGAAAACATTTGATTAGGAATTTAAAGATGATTCTAAATTTGGGAAATTAATTGGTTATCCTTAAGTATAAGATCTTAAAGGAACAATAGCTTGTTAAAGAAGTTCTGTTAACTTGCCTGAAAGAGGTCATGTGCCTATAATTTTACCTAAAGTATGTAACAAGGACTTTTCTGAAAGCTTCATCTCTGGCCAACCTGGGGCTTAGGAGAAGTCCATTGGGAATAATGGCCACATGGGGCCAGAAGGAGAGAAAGAAACTATGTTGTTTTATTATTTGAAATGAGATAGAAATGGATTATATGCTTTAAATCCAGCTCTGCTGGACATGTAGGTTTTATGGAATTCCCCCACCCACCCACTGATTTCTGCTACTTTAAATGTTGGGTGGGGTAGGGATCTTTTGTAAAGATTTAAACTTGCCCCCCCACTGCTGCTACTTCAGCTATAAGAGCACCTAGTTAGCCTGGAGTGAAGTTTAGTTCGACTTCCCTACCACCCTTGTCTCTTTGGAAGTGGGGTGGGGGGAAGGATAGTCACATGGAATCCTATCCTCCTCCCTCCCCCTAAACTGTTCCAGACATTTTTTAAATCAGGTTGTAGCTACCCGGTTCTTGGTTAAAAGCAGCAAACTGATAAAGTTATGGTAAATATCTGTTTAGGATTTGTTACTAGAGGTAAAATATCTTGGGTTTGTAGTTAATATGCACTGCATTTTTTCCCTCCTGTAACTGATTTCTATAATGGTCAATAAAAAATTGTTAATTCAATCATGTCATACCTTGCTGTTTCCAATCTGGTCATCAGTAATCATTATATCCTAAATACTTGAGCAAATAAGTATTTAGTCTGGTCATCTATTGGTTACTAGATATTATGTCTGGATATTCAAGTTTTTTTTTAAGGTTTATAACTAATGAGAGGCCACATCTTGTAGCAGTCCTTGTGGACCAGTCTTTCTATCTTAGACTGTTCTAACTTTTCTTTGTTAGATTTGTTTTTATTTCTAGATTTGGTCAAATTGCAGATATATTGACTTGCTTCTGGGACCTAGATCAACCTTTGATTGTCAGCACGCCACACTACAGACACCCATCCCCCTCGCAGACTGAGCATCATCCCTGTTCAGCAGGAAGAAGCAATTGAGAGCCATTGCCCACTTTTCCTGATGTAATTTGGACTGATATGGGGGAGTGGGAAAGTGGCTGACTTGTTAGAATTGTAACTCTATTACTGTGCTATGTTTAAGACTTGGGATGGAAATTGTTAAATTTGTATAACTATTGCTGTTATGTTTGAGGGACTTTTAGTCTGTTATGTATATGCATATGTATATGATTTGTATGTGGGATGGTCATTTGATAATTCCTTTCCAAAAGAAAAAAGGGAGGAGAAGAAATAGGAAATTGGGGAAACTGGTGTATTTCCTTAGGCACTTCTGCCTTGTCTCCTATCTTGTTAGTTCAGATTTAATTGGAAGTCCTTTACTCCTTGCTTAAATTTACTAGACTATGATTTGCTGGTTATGCTTTAACTTGGAAATCCTTTATTCTGTTAGAATTGCCCTGGCAGACTCAGTTTTGGGGATTATTTTTTAGAAACAACCAGAAATGGGATACCTGTCTTGGGACTGGCAGTCTCTCTGATCTGTTACCCCAGTTCTTTAATTAGTGGTTTAGCATACTTAAAAGGATTTTGTTGATACTGAGGCCTCTAAAAGTTTGGGGTTTGCCTGCCTTGGTCTAACTGTGCATGATTTGCTCAGATCTACAGTCTCTGGGTGGGAGAGGTGGGGCTACTCTAAGCCTCGCCCTTCTCTCCTGGAGCGGGCCAAAGCACAACTGCCTTGAGCCCTGCTGTTCTGTAAGCAGAGGCTGAGCCATACACAAATGACCACAGCTGTCCATATGCTCCCCAATTGCAGAGGATCTGACAATTGATTGTCAAAAATAATTGAAATAAGGAACTTTGTGTATTGCTGATAACTCTGGGGTTATCAGGGAGAGACCTGACCTTGCCATAAGTCCTTGCATTGGTCTAGCTTTATTTTGATTTTTATTTGGTCTATTTACTTCACATAGGGTTGTTCAAATTATGGTGCTAAGACCTTCTAGAGGAAGGTAATTCAAGAAATTGAGCAAGACAGAGATTAGAGACCAATTCAATAATTTATTAAATGGAGAGAAATACTGGCACCAATGGATCCATGTAGCCCCGAGTATCGGGGCAGTGAGCTTTTTATGGAATAACAAGAACAATAACGTAATGGAGGGAGCTAGGTGGGATACCTAATGGAGGGAGGTTACTGATATTCTAATGACATCTAAAATGGGTAAACCTTTATCTTGTCAAACATTAAGGAATGTCAATAAAACCTTTATCTTAAACATTAAGATGGAAAGGTTATAACCTAAGGCAGAATAACTAAATAGGACAATTAGAGGAACTGGGTCACCACATTAACAAGGAACTTTGGCATAACATTCCCCACTTTTTCTCTTGGAACTATTCAAATCTTTAAAGTTTTATTTTTAATTTATGAATTTAAACAAGCATTTTCATTAAATAATACAATTAAAAAACTGCACATAAAACTGCAAATTTACTATATACGAATTGCTAATTCTGTCAAATATACAAAAATGTTAATAAAAGAAGAATTTGAATGTTTTACTTTTTGGTGTATATATGTTTAATATTGATCGACATTGATATTACTTTTAGCAAAGCATAGTTTTCCTGCCTAACTCTTTTAATTATATGTATGTATATATATGTGTGTGTGTGTGTGTGTGTACCTATATGCATATATATATATATATATATATATATATATATTACGCTGTCTGATATCATAATTGCTATTCCTGTTCTTTTCCAACTTCAGTGGCAGCACAGTAGATTTTCCTCTAACTCTTTACCTTTAATCTGTTTGTCTCTGCTTCAGATATGTTTCTTATGAAGAACATATTGCAGAATTTTGGTTTTTAAATTACTCTGCTATCCATTTCTTTTTTATGAGAAAATCATTCCATTCACATTCACAGTTCTGATTATAAAACAAAGCTATTACTAACTAAATATTATTGCTAACTAATAATTCTCTCCATCCTATTTCCCTTTCATTTATAATTTTCTGTTTCTCTTGTCATCTTGTCCCTAATCACCAGTGTTTTTCTTGTGATAATGACCTCTCCAATCCATCCTCCCTTCTATCAGTCCTTGTTTTTTTAATCTTTTTTTCCCTATATGGTTAAACAAATTTCTATGCTTAAATGAGTGTATATGCTATTCCATCTTTGAACCAATTCTAATGGGATTAAATTCAATCATTGTCTATACACTCCAGCTTCCCCTCAAGTATAAAGCTCTTTTACACCTTTTTAAATGAGAAAAGTTACCTTGTTCTATTTCTCTTTTCCCTTGTAGTCTGGTGAAACCCTTTTTCTCTCTGCTTAATTTAATTTTTTTTTTGTAGACTATATCTTCATAGTCAACTCACACTTGTGTCCTCCAAGCACACTTTTTCTGACTATCCTAATAAAGAAAAAGTTCTGAGGAATTATAAATGTAGATTGTAAACAGTTTAATAATATTAAATTTGTTATGATTTCTTTTTCCTGCCTATCTTTTTATTCTTCTCTTGAGTCTTGTGCTTGCATGTTAAATTTTCTATTCAGCTCTAGTTTTTACATTGGGAATGCTTCCCGCAATTTCATCAAATATCCATTCTCTCTCTTCTTCCCCAAGGATTATATTCAGTTGTGTTGCATAGATAATTCTTGATTATAATCCAAGCCCTTTTGCCTTCTGGGATATCATAACTCATGCTCTCTGAGCCTTTAATGTAAAAGCTGCTAAATATTTTGTTTTCTTAACCATTGGCTCCATGACATGTAAATTGATTCTTTCAGATAATTTCATTATTTTCTTCTTGAAATGGGGGCTGTAGAATTTGGTTCTAATATTCTGGGGAGTTTTCATTCTGGGATTTCTTTTTTGAGGTAAAATTCTTTCAATTTATATTTGCTTTCTGAGTTTAGGATAACAAGATATCTTTCCTTGATCAATTCTTAAAATATGATGTTTAGCACTAATGTACTGTTGGTGGAGTTGGGAAGTAGTCAAACCATTCTAGAGAGCAATTTGGAATTCTATTCAAAGGGGAATCACATTGTGCAAACCCTTTTATCCAGCAATATTACTATTAGATCTGTATCCCAAAGAAATAATAAAAAGGGAAAAGGACTTACAGGGACAAAAACATGTGTAGTAGCTTTTATTGTGTTTGTTAAAAATTGGAAATTAAGAAGATTTCCATCAGTTGGGGAATAACTGAAAAAGTTGTGATATATAAATGCAATGGAATATTATTATGCCGTAAGAAATTAGGTTGTAGGCAGATTCCGGAAAACAAACTTGGAACAATTAATACAAAGGAAAGTGAGCAGAACCAGGAGAACATTGTACCTAGTAACAGGAACATTTGTGATGATCAATTATGATTGACATAGCTCTTATCGATAATATGATTCAAAACAATTCCAAAAGACTCATAATGGAAAATGCTATCTACATGGAGAACAAGATTGAATGCACATCAAAGCACACTATTTTCACTTTATTTGTCATGATTCTTTTTCCTTTTGTAACTTGCATTATTATTATTATTGTGGTTGTTTTGGCAAACTATCTCTTCATTTACAACATAAATGGAACAAACATGGAAATAGGTTTGTACATATATAACTTACAACAAATTGTTGTCATCTTAGGAGGGGATGAAGGGCAAGAGAGAGGAAATTTGGAATGAAAAAATTTTATTAAACTTAATGTTTAAAATTATCTTTACATATAATTGGAAAAAAATAAAATAGCACTGAGAATGCTACCAAAAAAATGAAGTGGGCCAGAGCCAAAATAGTACAGTAGACAGGACTTTGCCTGAGCTCTTCCTGGCTTCTGTCAGAATAAATACTAGATCAAGCCTCTGAATGGATTTTGTAGAGACAGAACCCACAAATATTTGGAGCATAATGAATTTACCACAGAAGATATCTTGGAATGATTTCAGGAAAGGTCTGTACAAAGTCGGGGTGAGAGGGTGGGGAAGGACATGGCCCAATGCAGGCACAGTGCAGGGAGGCCCAGGATGGAGAGGCCTGACACCAGGAATGTGATGGATGCTCTTAGCCAAAATACAACAGTATTGATTACCCTGTCCTGGTTCAGAAAGCTAGTGTACCAACAGACTAGTGGTGAGACCACTAAAGCAACTACAAAAAACAAATAGTGAGCCTCTGAATTTCAGCATAATAGACAGGATTTGGTCAGGCCCATCCAGTACAGTGAGGAAGCCTGAACCCCCTACTGCCTTAGAGTAGTGAGAAGCCCCTTTTGCCCAGTAGAAGAAACTCGGTACAATCTGTACCCTAGAAACAATCTTCAGCCTTTGAAATTGAGCAAAAAAAAAAGGGGGGGCAGCTAGGTGGTGCAGCGGATAGTGCATCAGTTCTGAAGTTAGAAGGACCTGAGTTCAAATCTGGTCTCAAATACTTAATAGTTCCTAGTTTTGTGACCCTGGGCAAGTCACTTAACCCCAATTGCCTCAACAATATATATATATATATATATATATATATATATATATATATATATATATGGGTAATAGTGTTGTAAGGATCAAATGAGATAATATTTGTAAAGTGTTCTCAGAGGAATGTTGTAATTAAATTCCAGAATTGTTAGATCAAAGAAAAATTCAACTATCAAGGAGCCATAGTCAGGATTACCCAGGTCCTAGCAGCTCTCACTTTAAATGATAAGAGGGCCTGAAATATATTGGAGGGTATAGAAGCATGGACTACAGCCAAGAATCAACTATAAAGAAAAGAAAACTATGTTTTTAAAGGTTAAAATGTTTACATTCCTACATGGGAAAATGATATGCTTAACTCTTGAGAACTGTATCTTTGTAGGAATATACTTAGAGTGTGTAGGTGTAAGGTGACTTTAATGATTAACAAAAAGAAATTAGAGGTAGAAAAGGGAGAGTACTGGAAAAAGAGGAAAGGGGAGGTAAAATGGAGGTAAAGTATATCACATGAAGAAGCAAAAAAGACCTATTATGGTTGAAAGAAGGGAATGAGATAAGCATTGTTTGAATTTTAATCCCATAGAATTTAGCTTAAGGAGATATATTTATCTATTTTATAGAAATATCAGATATATTTAATTTCTTAAAGTAACTTGTCTCACCCTATAGGGAAATAAGAGAGGAAAAGGGAAAGGAAAAGGGAAGGATAATAGAATGGAGGGCAGAAATAGAAGAGGAAAGGTCTAAGAAAGGGGAAAGGGTTAAGATGGGAGGGCAGACTGAGGGAATTGCTGGTCAGAAGCAAAACACTGGTGAGGAAGGAAAGGGGGAAAGGAGAGAGAAAAGTATAAACTGGGAACAATAAGATGGCAAGATGATGTCTCCCATAAAATGGAAACAGCAGACTGGATTAAAAGCCATGTTATTTACAAGAAACATATTTGAAATGGAGAGATAACATATGGAGTAAAGGTAAAAAAAAGTTGGAGCAGAATCTATTATGTTTCAACTGACATAAAAAAGCATGATCTTAGATCAAGCAAAAACAAAAACAAATGGATTAAAAAGGATTTTACATCTTGCTAAATTGTACCATAGATAATGAAGTAATATCAGTGCTAAGCATGTATGCACCAAGTGGTATAGCATCCAAATTCCTGGAGGAGAAGTTAAGATTGCTGCAAGGAAAAATGGATAGCAAAACTATACTAGTGGGGGAATCTCAACCTCTCTCCATCAGAACTAAATAAATGAAAACACAAAATAAACAAGAAAAGAGTTAAGGAGGTAAACAAAATTTCAGAAAAGTTAGACATGATAGACTATTGGAGAAAGTTGAATGGAGACAGAAAGGAATATATTTTTTTTCTTGGCAGTACATGGAACTTATACAAAAGTTGACCATATTATCAGGGCATAAAAACATTAAAATCAAATGCAGAAAGGCAGAAATAGTAAATGAATATTTTTCAGATCATGATACTTGGATCCAAGGTGTTTCCCACTCACAGGAGATGGGATGGGGAAGAGAGAACGTTTTGCCTTTCCTTTCAACCTCAGCATCAATAATAAACACACACTTTTGACTGCAAGAACATATCTTTACCTAGATGAGTATAAGATTGATCTCAAGTCCATTGCTTTCTTTCTGCTTTGGGTTTGTTTCATTGAGAACATCAATCATCTCAGCTTGGCTAAGATGACAGGAAAAAATAATGATAAATGTGGGAAAACTGGGACACTAATGCATTTTTGGTGGAGTTGAGAAATGATCTAACCATTCTGGAGATCAATTTAGAATGATATCTAGAGAACCATAAAACTCTGCATACCTTTTGATCAAACAGTGTCTAGGAATTATAAAAAAGGGGAAAGGACCCATATGTGCAATAATTTCTGTAGCAACCTTTTGGATACAGAAGAAATGATGAATTAGGCTGATTTCAGAAAAGTCTAGAAAGATTTACATGAACTAATGCTGAGTGAAGTGAGCAGAATCAAGAGAATATTGTATACAGCAACAAGAAGATTACATGATTATCAACTATAATAGACTTGGTTCTTAAAAATTAGGTGATTCAAGGCAATTCCAATAGACTTGTGATGGAAAGAGCCATCTGCATCCAGAGACAAACTATTGATACTGAATGTGGATTGAAGCATAGCATTTTCATCTTTTTGTTGTTTTTTATTTGTTTGTTTTTTCTTTCTTATTTTTTCCTTTTCGTTTGATTTGCAGCATGGCAAATATGTCTATAGAGGATTGCTTGCTGTATAGAAAATGGGGTAAGGAGGGAACAAAATTGAAACACAAGGTTTTGCAAAAGTGAATGTTGAAAACTTTCTTTGCATGTATTGGAAAAATAAAAGACTAAAAATGAAAGAAAAGTCAGTTATCTTTTTTTTTTTGGAGGGGGGAAAAGCTGCCTGTAGCATGATCACTTATGAACCTTTTGGGAATCATTTTACATATCCAGTCATACCTGGATTTGCTGAACCATATTTCTCAGTTGCACCAGGAATTCTTTTGCTTCTTTAGCTCTGTCTGATAATCCATTCAGAGCCTGGGAGAGCTGACTCTGCAAAGAAAAAATACAGCATTTGTAATCATTTAAAATAAATATTAAGCAAATTAAATGAAACTCTAAATTTGTCTATGAGAATAAAATCATTTAGGTTAAAAGCTTCCTTTCCCATCCAAGGAACTTGCTCACTTGTAAATATTTTTAAAAGATTATACTGGGATTCTATTGCAAAGTGTCAAAGTAGCACAAGCATCTTGAAGTTTCATTCTTATAAGAGGATGAGCCACCAACCAGCCAAATTTATATCCAATGGTCACTTTTAAGATCTAGCCATAAAGAAAACAATATTCACAATGAATTCAATGGAAAGAACAATCACAAAATAAATGAAAGTGAATATAGCAAAATTCCAAAGGACAAGTTTGGGCCCAAAGAAAAGATATGAAAAAGACATTTTCCCTCACTTCTTTGCAGAGTTGAGGGGTCCATGAGTGCAGAACACTTTATATGTTGTCAACTTTTTGATATATTAATTTTATTGATCTTTTTCTCTTTAAAATTCTTTATTATATGTGATCACTCAAAAAAGAAAGTAGAAGGGATATGGGATCTGGAGGAAGTTAGGTTATATAAAAACAAAGTCTATTAATATAATTACTTTTAAAAATCTAGTCATTCTAATATCATTACAATTCCCTGAAAAGAGAAGTGTGGAGTTTTAGAACCAGAAGAAATTTCAGAAACCACCACAAATTCCAAAAGGAATTGCTGCTATAATATACTGAATAAGAGATTGTTCAGTCCTTGGTAATATCTAATGAGGATAATCACTATTTTCTAAGGCAGAGTGTTCTATTTTGGAATGGGTCTGATTATGAGGTTTTCCTTCATATTTAAAAATAATTTGTCTCTTTATATTCTATATTTTAACTCTTTGCAACTTCCACTCATCACAATTCTTTAAATACTCAAAACTGCTATATTTTCTTCCCAAGTTTTATCTTTCCAGGCTAAGTATCACTAGTTTCTTCATTGCTATGAATATTTAGTGAATACATTAAGGGAATGAATTCAAGACTCTTCAATATCTGAACTTAAGATAAAGCTTTAGATATCTGATCAGGACAGAGAACAAAAGTATTATAACCACTTTATTCCTGGAAATTCTTTTCTTGCTGATTATAGCTGTCTGCTAACTTATATTTAGCTTGTTCTACACTTAAGCCCCCAGATTTCTTCCAGAAAATTTGTTTAACCAAAACACAGTCATCTGATAATTTCCCTCTTAGTTTAACATAAATTTCTGTGCCATTTTCTGCAAAAACTTCTGCAAACTATATCTTACTTGTCTGTTGTAATCTAGTTTTTGAAATGAATTTAGAAAATAACCCAGATGTTTTTAGTAATATTTATATTCTTTTCTTGCTTTAATTAACATTGCTTCTCCATTTTTATTTTATCTTCCTTTCTACTATTTTCAATTACTAATCGCCATTTATAGATAAAAAGTAGAAATTTGTTACTGTGGGAGGGATAATGGAAGACAAGCCCATTAATAAGTTGTAGCAGAAGATGAAAATTTTGTGAAAACTGTAGTGTTCTTTGTTAGTTTTCTGGAGGTCTCTAGGAGAGCCTTCTTTTCAGCAAAGTAATCACCACAAGAATAGCCAGGTGTTAAAATTCAAATTCTTTATTATCTCCTTCAAAGTCTTATCTCCTGGGGCTCGGCTAGTTTTCTGGAGGACCTTCAGACAGGACTTGGTTTCAGTGAAGAAAATGCAAGAGTATCCTCTTGCCAGCCACCACGGTGGTGTGAGAAGAAGTGAATCTGTCTCTGAGTCCTTCTGAGTCTGTACCAGTCTCTCCCAAAGTGCAGGAAGGAGGAGAGCCGCCAGGAGCCTGATCAAAGATGGAATGTCTCTCTTTGGCTCCAAGAGCTTGAGTTCCTGCCTCCAGTCCTCTATCTTCTCCAAGTTTCACCCTGGCTGAGTTTGTCCCAGATTATATGCTGTACTCTAATTACATTATCATAGGTGTGAATCTTGTGGAACTATATTAAGCACATGTACTGAACTAGAGAATTATTAATCACCATGCTAAACTAGAAAACCAATGTATTATCAATTCCATTTAGTTAGCACCTTGTAAGAATCCTTGTTTCAAGTACAGAGCTCTGGCTCATAACAAAAAGCAATTTGTGATTAAAAAGTGATGAAAATATCTATACTCTTGGATCCAAAGAACTTAATGCTAGGCTAATATACTACCAAGACCAAATATAAAAAGAAAAGCCTCATAATGTCTCTGAATCTCCCTGGCTGAAACTTCTAGCTTATATGCTCCACACTGAGTACAAACCAATCATTATATCCCTAGGAAACAATTATTTGTTGTAGGATTAAACCAGTGCTAAACTAGATTTAACCATTGTCTCCTCAATTCCACTTAGTACCTTGTTTCAAGTTCTGGTCCATAACATCCCCTTATAGGATTAAATCAATCATACTGAACCATGCTAAATTAGGTAACTATTGTCTCTATCAATTCCACTGATTCAGTACCTTGTAAGAATCCTTTGTTTCAAGTTCAAAATTCTGGCCCATAACATCTCCTGCTTTCTTTTGTTTTTTGAACATAGGGGGTCATGCTCTCCCTGACCTCTCAAGGAGGTGAGAACCCCCCAAAAGGAGGCGATCACACCTTCGCTGACTCCTCAAAAAAGGGGTGAAAATGCCATAAAAAGAGGTAATCATGCCCTCCCTGATGTCTCAGGAAGGGAGATGAAAACACTTGAAGAGTCTCACTCTTAAAACAGGTATACATAAATCCATCAATATGGGAGATATTACACATAATTAAATAAATTACATAATTTATATGTAACACATAGTAACACAGGCTAGTAGTGATGTAACAAATAACATGAAGCAACATGAGGAATTATACATGTCCATAAGTCCTAGAAATAGTCCAAAAGGAATCTATTGTCCATTACTTCATGTGTCAGGAATCCAATAATTCTTGAAAGTTTTGAAGTCCTTCAATAGTCTCATCTTGTGTTAGGGAATACAGTGATTCCTGCATATTTTGTTTGTAAGTCTTCTCCTTTGTTTCGAGGTTTTTCTCTTTTTCTGTCTCTCTCCAGGTACTAGTTGCCACCCATCTGTTTCCTTCTCCATCTGCAGAAATACAAGCAAACTCTCTCTCCTAAACAGTTAACCTATCCAATCCCTTCTATTTATCACTTTCTAAATTTCTCCACATCACCAGGCAATTACATTGAAACTGTTTGCACTGGACACTGCCCTTCTGTTGGGTTAAAATGCCTGTATTCTCCCCATTTGTAATCCCTTTCTGCCATATGATTGCTTTTTGGGTGATAGATCATGTAATCCCCTTTTTCCATCTGATTGCTTTTTTGCTCACATCAGAGTCCTGAACTTCAAAAGGTGTAACCTCAGCTGCCATCATGCCCCACCTGTCTTTTGTCTGATATCTGGAGCCTGGGCCCTGTGTCTCATTTTCCTGGATCAATCTACATTCTGAGGCCCAGTGGAAGGCCCTTGTGGGTTTTGGACATAAGGTTTTAGGTCTTTTTTTACCCTGTTTTCTCACTCCATCTCTATACCTACATTATGCTTTCAGATGTCCAGTTTTTCCACACTGAAAGCATTGACGAGTTTCTCTAGAAGTCCCTTGCCAAGAGGGACCTTGTCTTCCCATATTCATCATAGTCTGAGTATAATAAGCACTTGTGCCCATGGTGGCACAGCATCTTATGATCTCCTCTAAAGGAGCATTTTTGTGTAGTCCCCATATAATTCTTCTGCAAACCTCATTAGCATTTTCCTTAGCCAGTTGTCTTATCAAATTCTTGTAGCTGCATTTTCTCCAATGGTTCTTATGACAGCTGTTTGTAGACATCCAAACAAAATCAGCAAAAGATTCATTGGAACCTTGCTCTATTTTTGTGAAGACTTCCTCTTGATCTTTCCCTGGGTAGGAGTACCGACCATTTATTGCAGCAGTAGCAATTTGTTCACAAGCTGCTATGGGGTAATTAGTCTGTGCTGAATTGTCTGCATACTGACAACCTGCTAGTTGGTCAAAACTGATTTGTATGTTAACTCCTGTTTGCTTATTGCATTGGACTTGAATTTTACATAATTCACTATACTTCAAAAGCCACAACAAGTTTTGTCTAGATTCTAAACATGTCCTTGCTATGGATTTCCAATCACTGGGGGATTAAGATTTCATAAGCCAAATTCTCTAGTAACATCTTAACATAAGACAATGTAGCCCCATAAAGAGTGCAACCCTTTTTCAAAACCTTAATTTTTTCCAGATCAAAAGGAGTGTATCTTGCTATGTATTATTGTATTTAGCTTGTTGTACACTTAACCCCCCAGATTTCTTCCAGAAAATTTGTCTAACCAAAATATAGTCAAGCTCTTCAATCACTGGGTATGCATTTATTTTTAAATCAGATATATCTTGTCCTTCTTTTTTACCTTTAAGGAGTGCCTTTTATAATCTTGTCATAGGCTGCTTCATAAATGGTGCTTATTGTGTTACTGCCCCTTCCCCTACTCCTCCCTCCATCCATGAAGGATTAACTGAAGGAAGTAGGTCAGGAGATGGGGAATGCCCTAATTTTTCCTGCTGTGAAGCACCATACTCAGAATTGTACTTAATTCCATTCTTATTTGATTCTTCATCCTTTCCACCTGGTTTAACTGGATCCTCCCCCTTCTGCTCTTTCTTATTTTTTCTTATTCTAACACTTATATAATTTCTTAAAGCCAGTTGTATTAAATTATATGTATAAAGTGTTTTTTTGGAAATTGAGTCAAATCCATTTTTATTGTAGTACTAACATAGTAGGTCTCCTGCTAATTTTCACTCATCTGGATTCAATTCTTTTTCCTTAGAGAACCAAGGATATGTGTACTCTGCAGTTTCTAAAAGTTCAATGATCTGCTTCCAAGTTACAATCAAACCTTGATTCTTTATCAGTCTGACCAAGCTTCTGACACATTTTCCTTGAAGAGGAAAAGAAGGCTGTTTTCTAAACATCTGTGCCATTTTAGCTGAAGTACTAATTTAGTCCTTAACAAAGTTTCCTTGTCTATTTTTGTACTCGCCCTAATTTCTGGGCCAGGAAGAATTTCCCACTGAAATCAGGATTGGAGGCTTTTCCACTGAACTCAGGATTGTGTCAGTCCCATGTTCAGATGCCAAAAATGTAAGGTTCTCTCTAAAATGTAACGTTCTCTGTTGAGGTTTTCTTGGGGGTCTCTGGAGGCAGCCTTTGTTTCAGTTCAGTAATCACCACAAATACAGCCAAGTGTTAAAGTACAAATCCTTTATTTTCCCCTTCAAAGTCTTGTCTCCTTTCCTGGAGCCTGGTTAGTTTTCTTTGAGGCCTATCTCTCTCCTTGGTTCTGAGAGCTTGAGCTCCTGTCTCCTTCTCTGCTTTCTGAATCTCTCTGAATGTCTCTAAATTTCCCTGGCTGAGGCTTCTAGCTTATATGCTCCACACTGAGTACAAAACAATCATTATATCACTAGGAAACCATTATCTGTTGTAGCATTAAATCAATGCTAAACTAGATTTAACCATTGTCTCCTCAATTCCACTTAGTACCTTGTTTCAAGTTCTGGCTCATAACATCTCCTTGTAGGATTAAATCAATCATACTGAACCATGCTAAGTTAGATAACTATTGTACCTATCAATTCCATTGACTTAGTACCTTGTAACAATCCTTTGTTTCAATTTTAGAGTTCTGGCCCATAACAGTTGCATATGAAATTTTCTATCCAAAGTCTATTGGTATTGCTTTGGATCAATGAACTACTGAGAAAAACCAAGCCTTTCATAGTTGATTAATGAACATTCTTGCTGTTATTGAGTACAATGTATCCCCGGTTCTGTTTAGTTTCAGACCTTTCTATAATCAGCTTGTTCATAATTTTTTATAGAACAATAATATTCCCTTATCTTCATGTACCACAGCTTGTTCAGCCGTTCCCCAATTGAGGGGCATCTACTCATTTTCCAATTCTTTGCTATCACAAAACAGCAGCTATAAACATTTTTGCACATTTTCCCTCCTCTTATGATTTCCTTGGGATACAGACCTAGTAATGGTACTTCTGCATCTTCCTTGAAGATGTAAGGATTCTATGTGTAGAAAAATGTATATGATGTCAGAGACGTTTTTAAAGGGTGGATTATGGGTCTTCCAGGAGCAGAGCCAAGATGGTGCAGAGCAGACACAACTCTCTAACCTTCTCTCAAACCCAACAGCAAATTAAGCCTCTAAAATGGTTTTGAAGTCAAAGAATACACAAATATTTGGAGTACAACACATTTCTAGGAGAAGATACCTTGGAAGGACTTCAGAACAGGTCTGTTTCACTTGGGCAGGGGGACAGTCTGCAGAGCCCAGATTGCAGCATAGGGAAAATGGGCCAAGAAGCTGGAAAGGAGAGTCAGAACATTGTAACTTCCACACACCTGTCAATCTTTTGTGAGCCTCTTAGACCACTCTGTCCTGATTGCAAGCAGGTAGTTTGGCAAATTTGACTTTTATAAAAGACAAATTGTAAACCATTGAGTCGCAGAAGAATGCTGAACCTAGCCACCATTACCCAGCACTGGAAATCAATCAGCAGAACTGCCCCAGGCAGCTGTCACTTCTTTGCCTTAAACAGACCTCAAGCCTTTAAAAAATGAATAAAAAACAAACAACAAAAAAAGAATTCTCACCATAGAGAGCATTTATGGAGAGAGAGAAGAACAGCCCTCAAATCTTGAGGTTCCTAAAGGCCAAACAACTCCAGAAGAACCCCCAAAGAGAGATATGAGCTGTTCCCCATTTCACAAGGTTTTCTTTGAAGATTACATAAAGGATCTTAACAGAGAGTTAGAAGAAAATGGGGACATGAAATGAGATCATTGCAAGAAGGAATGGAAAAAATTGAAAAAATAATTCAATGAACAAAAAAACTTAATTGGCCAATTGCAAAAAGAGCTTAAAAAGGTAACTGAAGAAAAAATACATTAAAAATTAGAATTGAACAAATGGAAGTGAATGACTCAATAAGACTTCAAGAATCAGTCAAACAAAAAAAAGAAAATAAAGAGTAATTCAAGTCACTTTATGTTCTAAACTTCTATATTGAAATCAAGGAATTTAACCTTTTGCAACTTCCATCCATCACAACTCTTTAAGTATTCAAAATTGCTATCATTTCTTTCCAAGTTTTATCCTTCCAGGCTAAACAACTGACCTAGAAAACAGATCTAAGAGAGACCATTTATTGGGCTTCCTGAAAGCCATGATGAAAAAAAGAACCTAGACATTGTCTTACAGGAAATCCTAAAAGAAAACTGCTCTGATATTTTAGAATCAGAAGGTAAAATAGACATTGAAAGAATCCAACAATCACCTCCTGAAAGAGAACCCAAAATTAAATCCCCAAGGAATATCATGGCTAAATTTCACAACTATCATACCAAGTAAAAGATATTGCAAGCAGCCAGAAAAAGAAACAATTTAAATACCAAGGACCCACAATTAGGATTATCCAAGATCTAGCAGCTTCTACTTTAAAGGATCAATGGGCCCAGAATCTGATATTCTGAAAAGCAAAGGAATTGGGATTACAGTTAAGAATAAACTATCCAGCTAAAATGAACATTGTCTTTCAGAGAAGAAGATGGACATTCAATAATATAAGATGAATTTTACCTATTTCTAATGAAAAAACCAGAACTGTACAAAAAATTTGATCTCCAAACACAGAACTCAAAAGAAGTATAAAAAGGTAAAAAGGAAAGAACTTTTGAGATATAAATTTCTGTTATCAGTATACTTAGAGAATGCAGTTATAATTTGATTTTATGATAATATGAAAAAAGAAACAAGAGGTGGAAAGGGAATCATACTGGAAGAAGAGGAAAAAAGAGGTAAAATAAGGGAAATTACATCTCATGATGAAGCAAAGAAAAACAATTACAATTGAGGGAAAGAAGGGAGGAGGGTGAATACTGTGTGAATCTTTTTCTCATCATATTTAACTCTAAGAGAGAATATCAAACAAAGAAACTTGTCTCACCTTAGAGGGAAGTGGGAGGAAAAGGGGGAAAAGAAAGGGAAAGACTAATAGACGGGAAAACAGAAGAATCAGCAAAAAGATATTTAAAAAGGAGGGCTCTCAACGGGAAAGACTGAGGTAGGTGGTCATCAAAAGCAAAATACTGGAGAGAAGGGAAGGGGGATAGGAAAGAGAAAACCATAACCTAGGACAAATAAAATGGCAGGAAATACAGAATTAGTTATTTTAAGTGTGAATGTGAATGAGATGAACTCCCTCATAAAATGGAAATAGATAGCTGACTGGATTAAAAGCCTAAATGCTTTAATATATTGTTTACAAGAAATAAATTTAAAACATTGTGATACATACAGAGTGAAGGTAAAGGGCTGAAGAAAAAAAAAAGCAGGAGTAGCAATCCTGATCTTAGATTAAGTAAAAGCAAAAATAGATCTAATTAAAAGAGATAAGGAAGGGCACTATATCTTACTAAAGGGTAGCATAGATAATGAAGCAATATCAATACTAAATATATATGCACCAAATGGTATAGCATGGAAATTCTTTGAGGAGAAGTTAAGAGAGATGCAGGAAGAAATAGACAGCAAAACGATAATAGTGGGACATCTTGATCTTGCACTCTCAGAATTAGATAAATCAAACCATAAAATAAATAAGAAAGAAGTTAAAGAGGTAAATAGAAAACTAGAAAAGTATGATAAACCTTTGGAGAAAACTGAATGGAGACAGAAAGGAGTACATTTTCTTCTTGGCAGTTCATGGAACCTATACAAAAATTGACCATATATTAGCACATAAAGAACTGAAATTCAAATGCAGAAAGGCAGAAATAGTAAATGCATCCTTCTCAGATCACAATGCAATAAAAATTACATTCAATAAAAAGTCAGGGGAAAATAGACCAAAAAGTAATTGGAAGCTAAATAATCTCATCTTAAAGAATGATTGATTGAAACAGCAAATCATAGAAGCAATGAATAATTTCACCCAAGAGAATGACAATAATGAGACACCATACCAAAATTTGTGGAATGCAGCCAAGGCAGTAATAAAGGGAAATTTTATATGTCTAGGGGCTGACTTGCATAAAATAGAGAAAGAGAAAATCAATGAATTGGCTTACAACTAAAAAAGCTAGAAAAAGCAAATGAAAAACCCCTAATCAAACAATAAACTTGAAATGCCAAAAATGAAAGGAGAGATCAATAAAATTGAAAGTAAAAAAAAACTATTGAATAAATAAATAAAACTGAATTGGTTTTATGAAAAAACAACAACAACAAAATAGATAAACCCTTGCTAAATTTGATTAGAAAAAGAAAGCATGTAGGTATATATATATTTAGCATATACTTTAACATGTATGGGCTACCTGCCATCTAGGGGAGGGAGTAGATGGAAAGAGAGGAAAAGGTTTTTTTTGTTTGTTTGTTTGTTTGTTTTTAATAGCCTTTTATTTACAGGTTATATGCATGGGTAACTTTACAGCGTTAACAATTGCCAAACCTCTTGTTCCAATTTTTCACCTCTTACCCCCCACCCCCTCCCCTAGATGGCAGGATGACCAGTAGATGTTAAATACATTAAAATATAAATTAGATACACAATAAGTATACATGACCAAAACATTATTTTGCTGTATAAAAAGAATCAGACTCTGAAATATTGTACAATTAGCTTGTGAAGGAAATCAAAAATGCAGGTGGGCATAAATATAGGGATTGGGAATTCAATGTAATGGTTTTTAGTCATCTCCCAGAGTTCTTTCTCTGGGCGTAGCTCGTTCAGTTCATTACTGTTCCATTGGAAATGATTTGGTTGATCTCGTTGCTGAGGATGGCCAGCTCCATCAGAACTGGTCATCATACAGTATTGTTGTTGAAGTATATAATGATCTCCTGGTCCTACTCATTTCACTCAGCATCAGTTTGTGTAAGTCTCTCCAGGCCTTTCTGAAATCATCCTGTTGGTCATTTCTTACAGAACAGTAATATTCCATAATTTTCATATACCACAATTTATTCAGCCATTCTCCAACTGATGGACATCCATTCAGTTTCCAGTTTCTAGCCACTACAAAAAGGGCTGCCACAAACATTCGTGCACATACAGGTCCCTTTCCCTTCTTTATAATCTCTTTGGGATATAATCCCAGTAGTAACACTGCTGGATCAAAGGGTATGCACAGTTTGATAACTTTTTGAGCATAGTTCCAAACTACTCTCCAAAATGGTTGGATTCGTTCACAACTCCACCAACAATGAATCAATGTCCCAGTTTTCCCACATCCCCTCCAACAATCATCATTATTTTTTCCTGTCATCTTAGCCAATCTGACAGGTGTGTAGTGGTATCTTAGAGTTGTCTTAATTTGCATTTCTCTGATTAATAATGACTTGGAGCATCTTTTCATATGACTAGAAATAGTTTCAATTTCTTCATCTGAGAATTGTCTGTTCATATCCTTTGACCATTTTTCAATTGGAGAATGGCTTGATTTTTTATAAATTAGAGTTAATTCTCTATATATTTTGGAAATGAGGCCTTTATCAGAACCTTTGAGTGTAAAAATATTTTCCCAGTTTATTGCTTCCCTTCTAATCTTGTCTGCATTAGTTTTGTTTGTACAAAAACTTTTCAGTTTGGTATAATCGAAATTTTCTATTTTGTGATCAGTAATGATCTCTAGTTCTGCTTTGGTCATAAAGTCCTTCCCCTTCCACAGGTCTGAGAGGTAAACTATCCTGTGTTCGAGAGGAAAAGTTGTAACAGAAGGTTTTGCAAGGGTCAATGCTGAAAAATTATCCATGCATATATTTTGTATGTAAAAACTATAAAAAGAATGATATTATAAATAAATTAGAACATAGGCTAATTTACCTCTCAGATCTGTGAAGTAGGAAGGAATTTGTGACTAACGAAGAACTAGAGATTGTTACTAATCACAAAATAGATCATTTTGATGACATTAAGTTTGAAAGTTTTTGTACAAACAAAACATGCTGACAAGATTAGAAGGGAAGCAATAAATTGGGAAAACATTTTTACATTCAAAGATTCTGATAAAGGCCTCATTTCTAAAATATATAGAGAATTGATTCAAATTTATAAGAATTCAAACCATTGTCCAACTGATAAATGGTCAAAGGATATGCACAGATAATTTTCAGATGAAGAAATTGAAATTATTTCTAGTCATATGAAAAAATGCTCCAAATCAATATTGATTAGAGAAATGCAAATTAAGACCACTCTGAGATACCACTACACACTTGTCAGAATGGCTAAGATGACAGGAAAAGATAATGATGAATGTTGGAGGGGATGTGGGAAAACTGGGATACCGATACATTGTTGGTAGAACTGTGAATGGATCCAACCATTCTGAAGGGCAATTTGGAATTATACTCAAAAAGGTATCAAAGTGTGCATGCTCTTTGACCCAGCAGTGTTACTGGGCTTATATCCCGAAGATATCTTAAAGGAGGGAAAAGAACCCACATGGGTTATGAGCCAGTACTAGAAACAAGATGTTAACTCATTAGAATTGATAGAAACAATGCTTATGTAATTGGTTCACACATTAGAGCTCACACCTTTAAGAGAGTTTACACATTAGAGCTCACACATTAGAGTACACAAGTCTGGGAGATTCACAAGTTACCCCTCCCATAATCCCCACTTTCGGAGGAGGAGTCAATCTTTGAGTTTACACCTCTAAAAGAGCATAAAAAGTGCTGAGTCAGTGGTCAGTGGAGTGGAGGAGATTGACAAGGTAGAGACCAAAGTCAGGCAGAACTGGGGATTTAGAAGAGGAGAGGCTGAAGCTGGCAGAGGCAGAGTCAAAGGACTAGCAACAAGAGCTGTCAGAACCAAGGAAAGCTTACCGGGCTATTTAGGAAGGGACAATAAAAGATTAGATTTTAACTCTTGGCTGTATTTGAGGTGATTATTACTTTGAAATGAAACTAAAGCTACCTCCAGAGAACCTCCCCAAGAAACCTGCTCACAGAGAGAACAAACATCATATCTCAGAAAAGAAGAGAACACTACATTTTGGTGCCTGAATGTGGGACAGACATGATCCTGATTCCAGTGGAAAAGCCTCCAATCCTGATTTCAGTGGAAAAGCCTCTGAGCCTGATTCAGTGGAAAATTCTCCTCAATCCAGAAATTAGGGTGAGTACAACAAAGAAATTTTGTTAAAGGAATTAAAGTAGAATTTCAGCTAAGATGGAACAGATGTTTAGAAAATAGCCTTCTGTTTCTCTTCAAGGAAAATGTTTAGAGAGCATTGTCAAGGTTATAAAAAGCCAAGGTTTGATTATAATTTTGGAGCAGATCACTGAACTTTTAGAAACTATAAAGTACATATGTCCTTGTTTCTCTATGGAAAAAGAACTAGATCTAGAGGAGTGGAAATTAGTAGAAGAAGAACTTTGTCAATTCTATAATAAAAATGGACCTGACTCAATTTCCAAAGACAGACTTAATACATATAATTTAATACAACTAGGTTTAGGAAAATTATATAAGTGTTAGAATAAGGAAAAAGAAGAAAGAGCAGGAGGGGGAGGTGCCAACTAAACTAGGTGAAAAGGATGAAGAATCAAATAAGGAGGAGAGATTAGATCATTCCACATCTCATGACCCTCCCCCCTCAATTAACCCTTCATGGGTACAGAGAGAAGGAGGAGGGGAGAGGCAGTAATGCAATCAGAACCACCTATTAAGGAGCCTGTGACAAGATTAGAAAAGGCATTAATTAAGGCAAAAAATGAAGGACAAGATGTAAATGATTTTATAAATGCATATCCTATGATTGAAGAGAGTGACTCTTCAGATCAAAAAAGGAGAAGATACACTCCTTTTAATTTGGAAAAAATTAACGATTTGAAAAATGGTTGCATTCTTTATGGGGCTACATCATCTTATGTTAAGATGTTACTAGATAATTTGTCTTATGAAAACTTAACCCCAAGTGATTGGAAATCCATAGCAAGGACATGTTTGTTTTTATTTTTATTTTTTTAGTGTAATGTCAAGTTTTTTTTTTTTTCATAGCTTTTTATTTACAAGTTACATGTATGGGTAATTTTACGACATTGACAATTGCCAAACCTTTTGTTCCAATTTTTGCCCTCCTTCCCCCCATCCCCTACCCTAGATGGTAGCAGAATGACCACTAGATGTTAAATATATTAGAGTATAAATTAGATACACCATAAGTATACATGACCAAACCGTTTTTTGGCCATACATAAAGAATTAGACTCAAATATTGTACAATTAGCCTGTGAAGGAAATCCAAAATGCAGGCAGGCAAAAATATAGGGATTGGGAATTCAATGTAATGGTTCTTAGTAATCTCCCAGAGTTCTTTTGCTGGGCATAGCTGAAGCTGGGCTTCAGTTCATTAGTGCTCCATTGGAACTGATTTAGTTCATCTCATTGCTGAAGATGGCCAGGTCCATCAGAATTGATCATCATATAGTATTGTTTTTGAAGTATATAAGGACCTCCTGGCCCTGCTCATTTCATTCAGCATCAGTTCGTGTAAGTCTCTCCAGGCCTTTCTGATATCATCCTGTTGGTCATTTCTTATCCAACAATAATATTCCATAATATTCATATACCACAATTTATTCAGCCCTTCTCCAATTGATGGACATCTATTCAGTTTCCAGTTTCTGGCTACTACAAAGAGGGCTGCCACAAACATTCTTGCACATACAGATCCCTTTACCTTCTTTATGATCTCTTTAGGATATAAGCCTAGTAGTAACACTGCTGGATCAAAGGGTATGCACAGGTTGATAACTTTTTAAGTTTGGAACTATGGTTCCAAATTGCTCTCCAGAATGGTTGGATGTATTCATAATGCCACCAACAATGCATTAGTGTCCCTGTTTTCCCACATCCCCTCCAACATTCCGCATTATCTTTCTCTGTCATTCTAGCCAGTCTGACAGGTATGTAGTGGTATCTTAGAGTTGTCTTAATTTGCATTTCTCTGATTAATAATGACTTGGAGCATCTTTTCATATGGCTAGAAATAGTTTTAATTTCTTTGTCTGAGAATTGTCTGTTTATATCCTTTGACCATTTTTCAATTGGAGAATGGCTTGATTTCTTATAAATTAGAGTCAATTCTCTATACATTTTGGAAATGAGTCCTTTATCAGAACCTTTGACTGTAAAATATGTTCCCAGTTTATTGGCAAGGACATGTTTAGAACCTGGACAAAACTTGTTGTGGCTTTTGGAGTATCATTGATTATATAGGATTCAAGCCCAACGAAATAGGCAAACAGGAGTTGATGTACAAATCACTTTTGACCAGCTAGCAGGTGAAGGTCAATATGCAGAGAATTCAGAACAAATTGATTATCACATAACAGTGTATGAGCAAATTTCTAAGACTGCAATAAAAGCTTGAACTTCTCTTCCTGGACAGAAAGATGGATGTAAAGCCTTCACCAAAATAGAGCCAGGTCCCAATGAATCTTTTGCTGATTTTGTGGGATGTTTGCAAACAGTTGTAACAAGAACCACTGGAGATAATGGAGCTACAGAAATAATGACCAGACATCTGGCTAAGGAAAATGCCAATGAGGTTTGCAAAAGAATTATATGGGGACTAGACAAAGATGCTCCTTTAGAGGAGATCATAAGGCGCTGTCCCATAGTGGGCACAAATGCTTATTATACTCAAATTATGATGAACATGGGAAGACATGGTCCCTCTTGTCAAGGGACTTCTAGTGAAACTCATCAATGTTTTCAGTGTGGAAAAGTTGGACATTGTAGAGCTCAGTGTAGATATAGAGATGGAGTGAGAGGACAGGATGAGACAATAAAACCTAAAACCCCATGTCCAAAATGCCACAGGGCTTCCACTGGGCCTCAGACTGTAGATTGACCCAGAGAAATGAGAGGCGGGGCCCAGCTCCAAGATATCAATCAAAAGACAAGTGGAGCATGATGGCAGCTGATGTTACACCCAGAGAGTCTTTAGAAGGTCAGGACTCTGATGTAATCAATCAGCCTAAAAGTAATCACATAGCAGAAAGAGATCACACTTGGGGAGAATGCCAAACAGGGCAGTGTCCAGTGCAAACAGCTCCAATGTAATTGCCAGGTGATGAGGAGAGATTGAGACAGTGATAAATAAGGGGGCGGAGCCAAGATGGCGGAGAAGGCACTTGCGACTTTCTAAGCTCTTCTCTTACCCTCTTTATCAATATTATATCGAGCCTCAATAATAGTCTTGACTGCTACGATTCATAAAAATAAGAAGTATAACAACTCACCAGCCGAAGAAAATCTGCAGTCTCACCAAAAAAAGGTTTGTTCTGGGGCTAGGGGGGAGATCAGCTTAGACTTGGAGAGAAATTAGATTCCAAGGAGAGCCTCAAACCGAAAGTGAGAGCATAGATCGCAGCTCGCAGCCCCAACCCGCAGTATGGGGCTTTTCCTTGGGGCAGTTGCAAACCTGTATGGCAGGAGGGCACAGCCCAGGTTAGCCTCTAATCTGCACAGTGGGGGGCTCGGCTTGGGGCCATAGAGCTTTCGCAGGTCCGATGTTGGGGCAGAGACTCCCGGGCAGAATTCTGGTCAGCTGCTAATACCCACAGCCCCACAAAAGGCTCTGGCCTGGGGCAGTGACATTTTCACCCCTTAGTCTCTAGCCTAGGGCAATCGCTAACCCACACAGCCCAACTGGGCACTTCACTAGCTTGGCCAGTGTTGAATCCACCACCTGTTGGGAGAAGGGAAAACTCTCACTCAGAGCACTCCCATACCTCAGAGCTGGAAACCGGTTTACATCTCCCCTGTTCTGCAGAGGAAGCTGGTAACCCCCTTGCCTAGGAGGCATACCCTAAAGGCTTTAAAACAAGAATAAAAAGATAAAAAGAACAATGGATAGCTTCTATGCAGAAAAAGAGCAGGTCAGCAAACCTGAAGAGACTAATAGCAAACAGGCACCAGATTGTCCTCTTTTACATGATGCTCTCATAGAAGAGACCATTAAAAGTCTCAAAAGAGAGTTAGAAGATAAATGGGGAAAGGAAAAAGAAGCCTTACAAGAGAGCAACAACTTCCTGAAATACAAATTGGAAAAGATAAAAAATTCCCAGGAAGTGCAGGGAAACAAAATTTGTGAATTGGAAAAAATAAAAAAAATCTCAGGAAAGTAAGAATTGTGAATTGGAAAAAAATAAAGATTTCACAAGAAAGTAGGATTTGTGAATTGGAAAAGACAAAGAACTCACAAGAAAGTAGGATCTGTGAATTGGGAAAAGAAAATAATTCACTAAAAAAAATTAGTGAAATGGAAAAAATTCCATAGATCAAAACAATTCATTTAAAAACTCAATTGGACATATACAGAGAAAGAAATAAAAAAGCTAATGAAGAAAATAATTCTTTAAAAATTAGAACTGAAGAAATAGAAACTAATGATTCACTGAGACAGCAAGAATCAGTCAAGCAAAACTAAAACAATGACAAACTGGAAAAGACCATGAATTATCTACTTGCAAAAATGACAGACTTGGAAAATAGATCTAGGAGAGATAATCTGAGGATTATTGGAATTTCTGAAAATTATGATGAAAAAAAGAGCCTAGATACTATTTTTACAAGAAATCATCAAAGAGAACTCCCCAGATGTAATAGAATCAGAAGGTAAAATAGGCATTGAAAGAATTCATCGAACACCTTCTGAAAGAGACCCTAAAATAAAAACCCCAAGGAATATTGTGGCCAATTTTCAGAACTATCAGATTAAGGAAAAAATTTTACAAGCAGCCAAAAAAAAAACAAAACAAAAACCAATTTAAATACCGAGGTGCCACTTAAGGATCACCCAAGATCTGGCTGCCTCCACATTAAAGGATCGAAGGGCCTGGAATCTGATATTCTGAAAGACAAAAGAATAAACTACCCAGCTAAGCTGAGCATTTTCTTCCAGAGAAGAAGATGGACATTTAATGAAACAAATGAATTACATTTGTTTCTAAAGAAAAAACCAGAACTAAACAAAAAATTTGATCTCCAACCATAGGACTCAAAAGATGCAGAAAAGGTAAAAAGAACTCTTGAGAATTGTATTTCTGTTGTGGATATACAAAAAGAATACATGTATAATTTGATTTTACTGATATAACATAAAAAGGGAAGTAGATATGGAAAAGGGATGATGGCAGAATAAGGGGGAAAGAAGGGATAAAAAGAGGGAAACCACATCCCACAAAGAGGCAAAGGAAACTTATCATATCTGAGGGAATTTAGAGAGGGGGAGGAACATTGTGTGAATCTTACTCTCATCAGAGTTGGCTCCAAGAGAAAATAATTGACATTTGTTTTAGAGAAAATTCTCTCTCTGCCCTCATTAAAAAGGGGAGAGGAAAAGGAAAGAAAAAGAGTAATAAGGGAAGGAAGGTGAAAAGACCTCAAAGGGGAGGGAGGGATAATAAAGAGGGTAAGCATCGTGATACAAGTGGGGTACATAAGTTCAAAAGGAAAGAGGGTTGGGGGGAGGCAAGAAAAGTAAAGCACAATCTGGGGTTATTAGGGATGGCAGGAAATACAGAATTAGTAATCCTAACCGTTAATGTGAATGGGATGAACTCCCCATAAAGAGGAGGCAGATAGCAGACTGGATCAAAAGTCAGAACCCTACAATATGTCTGTTTACAAGAAACACATTTAAAGCAGGGAGATACATATAGAGTAAGGTAAAAAGCTGGAGCAAAATCTATTATGCTTCAGGTGAAATCAAAAAGAGGGTAGCCATCCTTATCTCAGATCAAGCAAAAGGAAAAATTGATCTAATTAAAAGAGATAAGGAAGGAAACTACATCCTGCTAAAGGAGTACATAAACAACGAAGTAATATCAATATTAAAACATATATGCACCAAGTGGGTATGGCATCCAACTTCCTAAAGGAGAAGTTAAGAGAGTTGCAAGAAGAAATAGACGACCAAACTGTAATAGTGGGAGATCTCAACCTTGCACTCTCAGAATTAGACAAATCAAACTACAAAACAAATAAGAAAGAAATTAAAGAAGTAAATAGAATATTAGAAAAATTAGGTATGTTAGATCTTTGGAGAAAATTGAATGGAGGTAGAAAGGAATATACTTTCTTCTCAGCAGTTCATGGAACCTATTCAAAAATTGACCATATATTAGGACATAAAGACCTCAAAATTAAATGCAAGAAAGCAGAAATAGTAAATGCTGTCTTTTCAGATCATGATGCAATAAAAACTACATTCAACAAAAAAGTTAGGGGTAAATAGACCAAAAAGTAATTGGAAACTAAACAATCTCATCTTAAAGAATAATTGGGTGAAGCAGCAAATTATAGAGACAATTAATAATTTCACTCAAGATAATGACAATGATGAGACGTCATACCAAAATTTGTGGGATGCAGCCAAAGCGGTAATAAGAAGGAATTTTATATCCTTAGAGGCTTACTTGAATAAAACAGAGAAAGAAAAGATTAATGAATTGGCTTGCAACTAAAAACTAAAAAAGACCAAATTAAAACCCCCAAACAAATACTAAATTTGAAATTCTAAAATTAAAAGGAGAAATTAAAAATATTGAAAGTAAAAAAACTATTGAACTAATTAATAAAACTAAGAGTTGGTTCTATGAAAAGCCAATAAAATAGATAAGCCTTTGATAAATCTGATTAGAAAAAGGAGGAGGAAAATGAAATTAGTAGTCTTAAAAATGAAAAGGAAAACTCTTCCAACAATGAAGGGAAATTAGAGAAATAATAAGGAGTTATTTTGCTCAACTTTATGCCAATAAATTTGATAACCTAAGTGAAATGGATGACTACCTCCAAAAATATTGACTTCCAGACTAACAGAGGAGGAAGTAATTGCTTGAATAGTCCATTTCAGAAAAGAAATAGAACAGGCAATTAAACAACTCCCTAAGAAAAATCACAGGACCAGATGAATTTACATGTGAATTCTACCAAACATTTAAAGAACAATTGGTCCCAATGCTATATAAATTATTTGATAAAATAGGGAATGAAGGAGTCCTACCAAATTCCTTCTATGACACAGACATGGTACTGATACCTAAACCAGGTAGGTTGAAAACAGAGAAAGAAAATTATAGACCAATCTCCCTAATGAATATTGATGCTAAAATCTTAAATAAGATATTAGCAAAAAGGCTACAGAAAATCATCCCCAGGATAATACACTATGATCAAGTAGAATTTATACCAGGAATGCTGGGTTGGTTCAATATTAGGAAAACTATCAATATAATTGGCCATATTAATAACCAAATTAACAAAAACCACATGATCATCTCAATAGATGCAGAAAAAGCATTTGACAAAATCCAACATCCATTCCTATTAAAAACACTTGAGAGTATAGGAATAAATGGACTTTTCCTTAAAATAATCAGCAGCATCTATTTAAAACCATCAGTAAGCATCATATGTAATGGGGACAAACTGCAACCATTCCCAATAAGATCAGGAGTGAAACAAGGTTGCCCACTATAACCGTTACTATTAACATTGTATTAGAAATGCTAGCTTTGGCAATAAGAGCTGAGAAAGAGATTAAAGGAATAAGAATAGGCAATGAGGAAACCAAATTATCACTCTTTTCCTTAAGAACAGCCAGATGAGGAAGCATGAGGAGAAAGAGGAAGAGACTGGAGAGAGTAATAGAAATATCACCAGAGGCATGAGGAATTAAGTGAGCTTGAAGGGAGTGGTGATTTTCACTCTCATACCTGGCTTCAACTCTGCCTACAACCCAGCAGGCTCTTGACCCACCCCCATCAACTTCACCTTCCTTGGTAGAGGGAGGAGAAGAAGAGGGAGGAGCAGTGATATCACCAGCACCTCCCCCCAGTAATCACCCACTCCTATGACTCCACTGAAAAAGACACCACTTAAAGCCAAAGAGGAAGGGCAGAATACAGCTGATTTGAGAATAGGAATGTATCCTGTAATTGAACAGTTTAACACTTCAGGTCAAGAAAGGAGAAGATTCACTCCTTTTAATCGAGAAATTATCAAAGATCTGAAAAAGGCTTGCATTCTTTATCTTATTTTAAGATGTTATTACAGAATTTAGCTTATGAAATTTTAACTCCTAGTGTTAAAGGAAATCTATAGCAAGGATATGCTTAGAACCTAGACAAAACTTGTGGGTTTCTGAATATAGTGAACTCTGTAGGATACAAGCCCAATAAAATAGGCAAACTGGAGTTAATACACCAATCACCTTTGATCAACTAACAGGCGTAGGTTCTTATGCAGATACTTCTGCACAGATTAATTACCCCATAGCAGCATATGAGTAAATTGCTTCTGCTGCTATCAAAGCATGGGATGTTATTCCAGGTAAACAGGACAGAGGAGGAGTCTTCATGAAAATACACAAGGGCTAAATGAAACCTTTACTGATTTTGTGGGATGTCTGCAGACAGCTATCATATGAACTATTGGTGAAAATGCAGCAGCAAAAAATATGATAAGGCAACGTGCTAAAGAAAATGCTAATAAGGTTTGTAAAAGAATTATACTAGGACTACACAAGGATGCTCCTTTAGAGATCATAAGACACTGTGCCACAGTGGGCACAAATACCTTTTATACCCAGGCTATGATGCAGACTTCCCAAGATCTGAACATGGGAAGACAGGGTCCTTTTTGGCAAGGGACTTCCAGAGAGACTCGTCAATGCTTTCGATGTGGTAAAGTAGGGCATTTGAAAGCTCAATGTTGGCATAACGACAGAGTGAGAAAACAGGATGGGAGAACAAGACCCAAAACCCCATGTCCAAAATGCAACAGAGGCTTCTATTGGGCATCATAATGTAGACTGATTCAGGGAAATGAGATGGGGGGGGCCAGCCCCAGGTCCCAAAACAAAAAATACTTGGGGAATGATGGCAGCCAATGCTACACTAAGAGAGTCTTTAAAAATTCAGTACTCAGACATGACCAATCAGCCAGGAAGCAACCTGATGGGAGAAAGAATTACAATTGGGAAGAGCTGAGTTGTATGCAGCTGTGACTACTGAGATACACCCTGGAGAGGGGAAATCTATTCTTTTCCAGCGTATGGATCCCTTGCCTCCTGGTACAGTAGGCTTGACCATTTCACCTCCTGAGAGTACTTATAAAACAGTGTTCATCCATACACTGATAAGAGAAACTGATAAGAGAAATTTTAAATGTATAGATAATATCCCAGTCACTAATACAGTTAGACAATGTGTGACTTACCAACCAGGAGAAGTATTAGCATCAGGTTTACTGATACAGACTCCTAATAAGCAATATGGTGATAGTTGCCCAGATTCTGACTCCAAGCAACAGAATCCAGGAATATTCTGGACTGCAGCAGTTACAACTGACCATCCTATTGTCACTATCTATATAAATAGCATACAATTACAAGGGTTGGTAGACTCAGGTGCAGATAGTACAGTCATTAGTGGTGCCAATTGGCCCATTCACTGGCCAAAGATTAAGGCAGACACCTATATGTCTGGTGTAGGAGGATCAATAGCAGCTGGTTAGTGCTACCCGTTTGAAATGGACATTTGAAGGCTAAACAGAAGTTTTTAACTCCTTTTATAATTGAAAAAATCCCCATCAATCTGTGGGGAAGAGACATTTTACAACAATTAGGAGTACAAATGAGTACTTCGGTTTTTTAGGAAGAGCTGCTATTGAAGGCCTGCCAACACTTTCATCTGTTCCTATCCAATGGAAAACTGATACACCAGTGTGGATAGGACAGTGGCCCTTAGCTAGCAATAAAATTGAGGTCTTACTAGATATAGTACAGGAGCAACTTGACTAAAGACACTTACAACCTTCTCTAAGTCCTTGGAATTCCCCTGTATTTGTTGTAAGAAAAAAATCTGGAAAATGGAGGATGTTGACTGATTTAAGAAAAGTAAATGAACAGAGGGAAGCTATGTGAACTCTTCAGCCTGGACTTCCATTTCCTACTCAATTGCCTTGAGAATGGCCTCTTTGGGTTATAGACATTAAGGATTGTTTCTGTTCTATCCCTCTAGATAAGAAGTATATAAAAAGATTTGCCTTTTCAATACCCAGCATTAACTTAGCTGAGCCTTTTAAAAGATATGTGTCATATATATATGCTGCTGCTGCTTTTACTCAAGTAAGAAAAGCATTTCCAAAAGTAATATTATTACATTACATGGATAATATATTGGGATGTGCACCTGAGAATCAAATGTTAGAAGCATGTCTACAAAAGAGCATAGAAACACTAAGAAACTAAAGACATGCTCCTTTTCAATATTTAGGATTTAAAGTACGACCTAAGGTGGTTACAGTACAAAAACTTTCCTTAAGAACAGAGAAGTTAAACACCTTAAATGATTTTCAGAAATTGATAGGAGATATCCAGTGGATGCATCCACTGTCAGGCTTGACTACCTATCAATTGCAACCATTATATGACATTTTAAGGCGAGACAGTGCTTTAAACTTACCACGCCAGCTTACAAAAGAAGGTCAAGAAGTTTTGAGAGAAGTTGAACTGGCTTTATCCAATGTGCTTGAAAGAGTCACTCAAAAACCCTTGGAAATATCAGTTTTTGCTACAAAAGAGGCACAGATAGCAGTCTTTCATCAAGGAGACAGTGTGATAGAGTGGGTGAACCTCCCAGCACAACCAGAACAAAGTCTTACTCCTTACCCAGTGCTTATGGTTAGAATTTTATTAAAGGCTATTAAATGGGCAGTACAATTATCTGGAATAAGACCTGATAAGATATACATCTTTTATACCAATGCACAAATTAATGTAGGCTGTGAAACGATCCCAGAGTGGCAAATTTTATTGACTACAGTTCCAATTTTTATACATGGGTCTCCATTAAAGTTAACCAGATTATTACATAATTGGCGACAGATTCTTGAAGAAAAGGTTTTTTAATGGATCAACTATATTTACAGACCCATCTAAACATAACAATTGCGCTTTATACTCTCATGCCTTAACTATAAAGAGAGTAGTCAGAACTCATTTTCAGTCTACTCAGTTGAATGAATTGTATGCAGTCATTCTAGTTCTTACTTATTATCCAGGAGATATAAATATAATATCTGATTCAGCCTATTCAGTAGGTGTGGTACAAAGAATTGCCACAGCCCAAATAAAATTTATAGCTTCCAATATATATCAGCTCTTTAAGGAACTTCAAGAGCAAGTGAGAAAGCATCCATGTAAGATTTATATCTTGCATGTTCACTCTCATAGTGGACTTCCAGGTCCTATTTTTGATGATAGTTCGAAGGCAGATAGCCTTTTAACTATGTTGCCCAATACTCCTTTATTTCAGGCAGTCCAAGAATCTCATTCTAAATATCATCAGGCTGCTCTAGCTTTACGTTTACAATTTGGGATAACAAGAGATGAAACTAGAAACATAGTATAAGACTGTACAGCTTACCTCCCTTTCCACACCCAATGCTCCCTCCAGGGAAGAACCCTCATGGTTTGAGACCCAATGAAATTTGGCAAGTGGATGTGACCCATTATAAATCTTTTGGTTGTCTGTCTTTTATCCATGTTGTAGTAGATACCTTTTCAGGAGTCAGATTTTTCAATACCAGTAGCAAAAGAGACAGCCCAAGCAGTCATTGAATTCCTTATACAAGCATTTGCAATCATGGATGTGCCACAAGCAATACAAATAGATAATGGACCTGCATATACTTCTAAACATTTTGCACACTTTTGTGCACAGTATAAGATTTTACACACCACTGACATACCTTTCAATCCTCAAAGACAGGCAATAGTAGAGAGCAGAAACAGAGACATTGAGATCCTCCTCCAAAATTTGTTTGAAAGGGGGAGTCACAGGTAACCCTAGAGAACTTCTTAATTTAGCTCTTTATATAATTAACTTCTTGACTTTTGACAAAGATGTACTGGCTCCGGCAGACAGGTTTTATAACCCACCAGAAGGGCAGTGTCCAGTGTGAGCAGCTCCACTATCTTTAGATAATCACCAGATGATGTAGAGAGATCCAGAAAGTGGTGAATGGAAGGGACCAGATAGGTTAACTGGTTGGGGGATTTGATTTGCTTGAATCTCTACAGGTGGAGAAGGAATCAAATGGTTGCCAACGAGCCATATTCGCCTTGTCCATTGGAGAGAGATTGAGAAGATCCTTGAAACGAAGGAGAAGACCCAAGAAACATTGAATGGTTCCAGTGCTGATTGTATCCACCACTGAAAGAGCATGGCAGTTATGGCAATTGACTCATGAACATCAAAAATTGTTAATGAGACTGATGCAGGCCTTCAAAATACTCAGGAACCATTGGCATCCCTGAGACATGAAAAGATTGTTGTAGGACTTAACCTCAGGAATCATTGGATTCCCTGAGACATGATAAGATTGTTATAGGACTTGAAAACCCTCAGGAATCATTGGAATCCCTCAAATATTGTAAGACTGTTGTAGGACTTCAAAAACTTGCAGTGATCATTGGATTCCCTGACACTTGAAGCCATGGACAATAGATTGGTTTTGGACTAGTTCTTGGTTGTGGAAGGAGGCGTATGTGTGATTGTTATTTACATACCCTCCTTCTAGGACTTCTGGAAATCTTTTACAATACAATGTTGATTCATATTGTTTTTTATATCACTACTTGCATGTATAATTCATGTTTGTTACACCACATTGAGCCTGCATTGGCTGTGGGAAGAGTCAACACTGCTAGCCTGTGCTTTATTGCTATGTGCTTGTGTAATACCTCCCATGCTGATGGGTTTGTGTAAACTTGTTAGTAAGACCCTTCAGCCCAGAAACCCCGCTAATAATATCTGGCTTGACTCCCCATTTCCTTTGGTATTTTTCATCTCTCTTCCTGAGAAGTCAGGGAGGACATGATCCTTTTCTTTTTAGTGCTTTCACCTCCCTTCCTGAGAAGTTCTGGGGCGGAGAGAGTGTGATCACCTCCTTTTTAGTGTTTTCATCCCCTTTCCTGAGAAGTCAGGGAGGGTGTGATTGCTTCCTTTTTGGGGTTCTCACCTCCCTGAGAAGTCAGGGAGGGTGTGACCACCTGTGTTTTAAAACAAAAGAAAGTGGGAGATGTAGAGGGCTGGAACTCCAAAAAGGTATGCTCAAATCAGACAATAGAGCACTTAAGGCTAATTACCTATTCAATGTGAGACAGTTACTCTTTTAGCATATGTTTGGGAAAATGGTGCTTCTCACTATTGGTGCTGGCTCAATGTTTGGTGTTAAGATAATCATCACCAAGGATGGGAGGGTGGAGGTAGGGGCCAGAGGCACTTGGCAGAAGGACAAGGAGGTGAGAAGTTGGTGACTCTCGACTCCTGATTCCAGGATTCTGCCTCTTTTCACTTCTCCCCCTAAAGAACAAGTACTTTAATGTCTGGCTGACCCTGAGGCCCTTCAGGAAGCTAGCCCATATACTACATTAAAGGAGAAAAACACATTAAGGAATAGCTGAGAAAGAAGAGAGGGCCTTAATATTTCTCATAATAAAGGTGTTCATTTGATTTTGATCACAACTGGAAAAACTATTCCAACCATTTTGATTAGGTACATTATACATTTCAGTAAAGCATTCTCAATTGGGTCTTTGTAGTGTTCCTGTTTGGTTTTTTGGAGGTCTCTGGAGCAGCCTTCTTTTCAGTTGAGTAATCACTGTGAGAATAGCCAGGGATAAAATCCAAATTCTTTATTGTGTCCTTGCCTGGGGCTAGGCAGCTTTCTGGAGAGCCTTTCAGATGGACCTTGGTCTCAGTGGGGGAAGTGCAGGAGGCCAGCCACCATGGTAGTGTGAGATGAAGTGAATGAAGCTGGCTCTCTGAATCTGAGGGCTTGTGCTTCAGCCTCCAGCCACCACAAAGGTGGACAATGGAATGGATCTGTCTCTCAGTCCCTGCTGGCTGTTATATACCCTATTATAATTATATTATCGTAGGTGTGAATCTTGTAGAACTATATAAAGTACTAAGTACATGTACTGAACTAGAGAACTATTACTCACCATGGAAATTTAGATAACATTGTCTTATTAATTCTACTTAGCTCCTTGTAAGAATCCTTGTTTCAAATACAAGAGTTTTGGCCCATAACAGGTCTTCATTGTAGCAAGGAAGGTATTTTTCATCTCTTTCTGGATCATGCCTTGTTGTGATGGGGGGTGCAATCTGTGTAGCTCAATGAAATTAAGAGTTATCCTATTACTCAAGATGGACAGATTATAGCAAAGAGTTATAACAAAAGGTGATCCAATGGAAACGGAAATGACAAAGCACTCTGCCAAGAAAGCTTCACAGACAGTATTAAAATGATTAAAGAGATGACATCAAAAGATGAAACCTTCAGGTTCATGGTGTCCAATATACTACTGGGGGAAAATGGAAGACAGCTACAAATAGTTATAATGCTAATGAAGCTGAAAGGGAGCTTGGTTGTAGATGTAACTGGTGACAAAAGAAAAGTCTGATGCTGTAAAGGTCAACATAGCATAGGAATTTTTTTTATTATAGCTTTTTATTTACAAGATATATGCATGGGTAATTTTTCAACATTGACAATTACAAAACCTTTTTTTCCAACTTTTCCCCTCTTTCCCCCCACCCCTTTCCCCAGATGGCAAATTGCCTGGTACATGTTAAATGTGTTAAAGTATAAATCAAATAAAATATATGTATACGTAGATAGGAATTTGAACTGTATAGACTTAATATCAGAAAGATGAGTTCAAATCCAATCTCAGACACTTACTATATGACCCCGAGCAAGGCACTTAACCCTATTTTCTCATCTGTAAAATGAGCTGATGTAGGAAATGGCAAACCACTTTAATGCCTTTGATAAGAAAACTCCAAACAGTTCCACGAAGAGTCAGACACAACTGAAAATGACTAAAAGACCCAGGTGAGGTCAAATGGAAAGGAGAAAAATTAATCATCAACATCTTGGATTCCATTGAATTTAAATGGTCAGGAAGTCGTGAATTTAATTCAGGTTATCATTATATATACTCCTGTGAGCAGGAATTCCTTAGAAGAAATCGAGTAGCCCAAAATGATAGAATGGTATCCAAGGCAAACACTCTGAAATCACAATGATACAAGTCTATATTCCAATTACTGATGCTGAAGAGGCCAAGGTTGATCAATTCTTTGAACACCAACAATATCTTCAAGAAATGACTTTCCAAAAAGATGTTACCCTCATCATAGGGAATTGGAAAGCTAAAGTAGGAAATCAAAAAATAATTGGAATAACAGGCAAATTTGGCTTTGGGGTATAAAATTAAACAGGGCAGTGACAAATAGAGTTTTACCAAAATAACTCACTGATCACAACTATCATTTTTTTTTTCAACAGTGCAAATAACCACTCTACACATGGACATCACCAGATAATGAATATCAAAATCAGAATGATTATATGCTTTATAGCCAATGGAGTCAGTTAAAACAAGAACTGAGGGTATCTGTGGCATAGATTACAAATTTCTTATTGTAAAATTCAGACATAAATTAAAGAAAGTAGAGAAAATCTTAAATACTTTGGCCACATAATAAGAAGATAGGACTCGCTCAAAAAAATTGAAAGCAAATGGAAAAGGGAACAATGAAAGATGATGGTGACATGGAAACAATGAACATGAACCTGAATAGACTTCAAAAGATAATGAACTACAGAAAAGTTTGGTGGTCCATTGGTGCACTAAAAATGAATGATTGAATAATAACAAAGTTTTTTTATGTTTCAGTTTTGGATATGTGAGTTTGTCTTTCTAACTAACATCTTTCCCTTTCTAAACTTCTCTATTACTTTTGAGAGCATCACTGACTCTTCCCAATCTGCCAGCTTCATAACCTGGATATTGTCCTCAATTCATTATTTCTCATCTTCCATATACAATTTATTGATTTTTTTGCAACCTTTCTTTAACATGCCCTCTTCTCTCCTCTGATACTGTGATCATCCTGGTGCCATCATTGTTGCACTATTGTAATAACCTATTGGTTGTTCTACTGGCCACAAGTCTCTCCACCATTCAACTACCAAAGTGATTAAGTGCAGGTGCATTCATGTCACCTCTCCATTCAGCAAAATCTAGTGGATCCCTTTCACTTTTAGGATGAAATGTAATGTCCTCCATTTGCTATTCAAGGCCCTATGTAATTAAAATCCACCCCATTTTTCCATTTTTCTTATATCTTATGTATTGAAATTAGTTTTAGATTCAGTAACACCATCCTCCTTGGTGTTCCATGAACAAGAAACTGCATCTCTTCATTCTGGGCATTTTTGTTTTCTGACCCCATGTTTGAAATGCTTTTTTTCTTCCTCTTTACTTGCTAGTTTCCTTCAATTCCTAGTAAAATCAACTTCTGCCCACCTTATTTCTATCTGTTAATTATTTTCTGTTTATCTTGTATATTGCTTTTTGTTAATATTTATTTTCTTGTCTTCTCTATCACTTTGTGAGCTTTTTGAAGGCATGGACTTATTTCCTTTAATTATATTCCCAGAAGTTAGGACAGTGTCTGGCATATAGTAAATATTTGCCAAGTGCTTGTGGACTGCTTTATTCACTTTAAATCTCCTTAATTAGTTCTCTCACTCCCAACAAAAAGCTATTTAATGTCTCTTTTCAAGCTTCTCATTCTTCTCTCAAGCAAGGGTTATTACTGGGAAATTTGAAGTTACTTGATATGAGCGCCTTTTATTTTATTTATTCATTTATTATTTTGATGCTGTTCATGTGTCTGACTCTTCATTACCCCACTTGATGTTTTCTTTTCATTTTTTAAAAATAATTTTTTTGGTTTGTTTTTGCTGAGGCAATTGAGGTTAAGTGATTTCCTAGGGTCACACTACTAGGAAGTGTTAACTGTCTGAGGCCAAATTTGAACTCAGGTCCTCCTGACTGCAGGGCTGGTACTCTATCCACTACACCACCTAGCTGCCCTTAAATAGTTTTTTTTAATTATTTTCAAAATTTATGCAAAGATAGTTTTCAGTATTTACCCTTGCAAAACTTTGTGTTCCAAACTTTTTCTTACTTCCCCTCACTCTCTTTCCTAGGCAGTAAGCAATCCAATATATGTTAAACATGTACAATTCTTCTATATGTATTTCAATAATTATCATGCTGCACAAGAAAAATCAAATCAAAAAGGGAAAAGTGAGAAAGAAAACAAAAACCAAGCAAACTATAAAAAGGATGAAAATACCATAGTATTTTGTTGTGATCCACATTTAGCACCCACAGTCCTCTCTGGATGTATATGGTTCTCTCAATCACAAGTCTATTGGAATTTGTCTGAATCACCTCATTGTTGAAAAGCACCTCTTCCATAAGAATTGATTTTCACAATCTTGTTGCTGTGTACAATGTTCTCTTGGTTCTATTTACTTCACTTAGCATCAGTTCATGTAAGTCTTTCCAGGCCTTTCTGAAATCATCCTACTGATTGTTTCTTATAGAACATTAATATTTCACAACATTCATATACCATAACTTATACAACCATTCCTCAATTGATGGGCATCCACTGAGTTTCCAATTCCTTCCTCCTGTAAAAAGGGTGTCTGCAAACATGTTTGTTAATGTGGTATCTTTTCCCTTTTTTATGGTCTCTTTGGGATATAGGCCCAGTAGAAATACTGCTGGATCAAAGTGTAGGCACTTTGATGGTTTGATAGCCCTTTGGGCATAGTTCTAAATTGATATGAGCACCTCCTTTTCTCATTTTCTTCATCACAGAACTCCTTGACATCACTTCCCATTTTATCTTCTTTTTCCTTAGCCTCAGAACAAGATCCTCCTGCCAAGTCCAACTTCTTTATAAGCGTACTTGATCCCATTTCCTTCTCTCTACTGAAATGTATTATATCCTCAATTAATCTTTTCCCCTTACTTGAATCTTCAACTGTCCTGTCTACTAATTCTTTTTTACTCATTTCTTTATTTCTTAAAAATACTTTACTAAACCCTACCATCCTCTCAAAGTACTTTCTTATATCTCTCCTCTCTATCAAACTCCTTAACTACTTTTTCCCTTTGCAACCCAACTTTCAATATTATAATATTGAACTTAAGTGAAACTTAAAGTGTCTTCAAAAGTGTCCACTAATTTCTTAATTGCTAAGTCTGATGGAATTTCCTCAACCATCTTCTTTTATAACCTATTTGCTAAATTTTATTTTGCTGAACACCTCATTCTAGATTTTTCCAATTCTTTGAAGTTTCATGACATTTATTTCCTTCTTCTTTGATTTATCTGATGACTCCTCAAACTCATTATCTGGATCATTATTTATATTTTATTCCCTAACTTTGCATACCCCTCAAGAGACTGTCCCAAGACATCATTTTCCCCCTCTTTCTATACTCTCTGGTTGGAGAGCATTTAGGGAAATCCCTGAAAACTAAAAGGGACTTAAAAATACTTAGTGGTGGATACCCAGTTCAAAGGTTTCTCATGTATGAACATTGCCTCTATTTTTTTTTCTGTATTTATTTTTTCCTCATCATAGGAAACTGAGTGTTCAAAATTTGAAGTGCTCAGATGACCACTGAGGATTATAAAACATTATATTACTTTGGTTATTTTCTACTGTATAATGTATGAATCTATTACATCAATCCAATCCTTTATTTTTATTTTTAGCCAGAATCAGATTGCTTTGATGAGTACCACTTTGTAGAATAGCTTGAAATCTGACTAAGCTGCTTTTCTTCACATTTTTTTCACTGATTCTTGACCTTTTGTTTTTTAAAGTGAATTTTGTTGTGTTTTTTCCTTTATATAAAATAATTCATTGGTAATTTCATTGTTATGGCACTAAGTAAATTAATGTAGGAAAAGTTGTCATTTTTATAATATTGGCTGGGCTTAAACATAAGCAATTAATATTTCTCTAATTGTTTAGATCTGTTTTTATTTGGGTAAATACATGTTTGGTAATTGTGTTCATATAGTTACTGGATTTGTGTTGGCAGGTATACTCCCAATTGTTTTATATTATCTGAAATTATTTTAAATGGAATTTCTCTTTCTATCTCCTTCTATTGGATTTTGTTAAAAATATTTTAAAATGTTGATGATTTATGTGGGTAATTCTTATATACTGCAATTGAAAAATAGAAATTATATTAGTGGAAAGTCTATCACATTGAATAGATGTGAGAAAGTATTCCTGTTATATGTACCCTCTCTTCTTCGAGTCTCTTGGAGAGTGTCAATAGAAAGCTCCTCTCATTTCCTCCATTTAAGGAGGACAGCAATCATTTTTCATTTAACTCTACTCCTCTGTCTTTCATCATGCCCCTTTACTGGGTAACCTCTTCCTGCTGGAAGGAAAGGATTATTATTATTTTTTTCTTTCTTTGTACTTTCAATACTTAACACATTGTAGGCACTTAATTGATTTTTATTTAGAAATGGGAATATTATTACTATAGAAAAGTTATTATAATAGATCAAGAAGATTTACTGTGGAATTCACTTTTGCTTTTGGTTTCTGGCTTCATTTTGGTTCCTTTTTACTGATACCTTTTCCTCATAGAAAGAAATATATTTTTATACTGAATTTCTTGGACATGGTATACTCTATCTCTACTGAAAACATCTTTTTGTTCACGGTCCTAACTCTTTCCCTTATATAGGATGTCTCAAAAATCTTAGTTTATTTGTAAGCTATTAAAACAAAACTTCACTATCACTTTCAGGATACCCTACACTTGGAATTCATATCCTTCAAATATCCTTGCTTCCTAGTTCATTAAACTCAACTCTATGATTTGTACTTTTACTCTACCTGAATCATATATAGAGATGATCTTATGATCATAATTGAGAATATTTGATCAAATCATAATTGAAATTCTTTTTATTTTTCCTTCTTCTTGTTGTGCCTCTCTGTTCTACCCATAAACTCCAGTTGTTCAACCCTTGCTTGATTTCCATAGTCAGACCCTCTTCTCCTGTTTCACTTTCTTCTCCTCAAAATCTCAGTGCATTTGAATTTAAATCTATAACCCTTTAATTCCTTCACCTATTCTTCCATTATTACTTATTTCCCAAACTCATGCTGTTATTATTCTCATAATCTTCAACATTCTTGTTCCTATACTGTGAAACACATTTAAAGGAAGTCATAAAATATACTGTTTAGTTCTGCTCCACATTTAGTATACCTAATCTCAATTGCCACCAAACTGTAAAATATTGACCCTCTTCTTTTTCCTTGTTGTTCAATAGTTTTTCAGTAAAGTCTTACTCTTTTTGACACTATTTGTGGTTTTCTTGGCAGAAATACTGGAGGAACTTGTCATTTTCTTCTGCCACTCATTTCACAGATGATAAAATGAAGACAACAAGGATTAAGTCTAGGGTCACACAGCTGGTATATAAAGCCACAGTGAGTGACTTCTCAAGGGTCACACAGCCAGGAAATGTCTGAGGCTATACTTAAACTCATGTTTTCCTGAATCTAAACCCAACACTCTATTCTCTGAACCACTCTGTAATGATCCCTCAGCATTATCCCCTAGACTTGAAAAAAGATTTTCTTCTGAGAACCTAACTTCTTTTTTAAAATAGCTTTTTATTTTCAAAACCCTGTAAAATATTTTTCAACATTCACCCTTGTAAAACCTTGTGTTCCAAATTTTTCTCCCTCCCTTTGCTTCATTCTCCTCTCTCTCCTAGATAGCAAGTAAACATGTACAATTCTTCTCTATATATTTCCACATTTATGTTGAACAAGAAAAATCAGATCAAAAAGGGAAAAATAAGAAAGAGAACAAAAAGCAAGCAAACAACAACAAAAAAGTAAAAAAAAAAAAAAACTATGTTGTGATCCACATTCAGTCCCTATAGTCCTCTCTCTGGATGCAAATGGCTTTTTCCATCACAAATCTATTGGGATTGGCCTGAATCACTTCATTATTGAAAAAAGCCATGTTCATAAGAATTGATTATCACATAATTTTATTGTTTTTGTGTACAATATTCTCTTGATTCTATCTACTTCACTTAGCATCAATTCATGTAAATTTCTCCCAGCCTTTCTGAAATCATCCTGCTGATGATTTCTAACAGAAAAATAGTATGCCATAACATTCATATACCATAACTTATTCAGCCATTCCCCAACTGATGGGCAGTTCCTTGCCACTACAAAAAGGGCTGCCATAAACATTTTTGCATGTGTAGGTCCTTTTCCCTTTTTTTATGATCCCTTTGGAATACAAGCCCAGTAGAGATACTGCTGAATCAAAGGGTATACATAATTTGACAGTCCTTTGGGTGCTGTTCCAAATTGTTCTCCAGAATTATTGGATCAGTTCACAAGTCCACCAATAATATATGTGTCCCAGTTTTCCCACAACCCCTCCAACATTTATCATCTTTTCCTGTCATCTTAACCAATCTGACAGATGTGTAGTGGTACCTCAGAATTGTCTTAATTTGCATTTCTCTGATCAATAGTCATTCAGAACACTCTTTCATATGAGTGGTAATAGTTTCAATTTCATCAGATAGACTATTCTTTAGAGAACCTAATCTTCTATTGAAAATCAAATTAGTAGAGAAAGCCTTAAGTGGAGTGGGTGCTAAAAAATAAATGTAGCGGACATCTTGGCATGATCCTGCTGAAATTAGCTATTCTATTGTGTTTAATTCATCAAGACAACAAATATTTACAAAGTGCTTATTGCATATTAGCCACTTTGGTAGTGGGGATATCAAATAAAAATGAAATTATCTTTGCTTTAAAAAGCAGGAACATGTTCTTCAATGAAACAATTTGTAAAGCATACAAAATGAAAAGTGTTGGTGTGGGGAAAAGCAGTTGTGTGAAAGGGCCTAATAGGAAAAGCCTTATACGAGGTACAATTTGAGCAGAGTTTTGAGGGAGACTGATTTTAGAAATGAAAAAACAAAACAATATTATATTGAAAGAATGGGAAGTGGAGTGTCAAGTATAAAAAAAGACATTTTGATTGTATCAGAAATGTACATAAGAGTGAAAGAAATGGTATCTACTATAAGATTTGAAATGAGAATTTAAAAGCTAAAAAGCCTATATTTGAATTGACAGTTAACTGAGAGAAGTTATACTAGTACTTTACCAGAATTCATTTAAAAGCAATATAGATGATAAATAGGAGAAAAACTCCAATGATGAAGGAAGGAAACTGCAAAGGAGATTAGCAGGTGAAATGTGAGAAGGTCCTGAATTAAGCTGGTGTCTGTGCCAATACAAGAGATGGAATGCAAATATTATTATGAAAATGGAAAAAATAGCATTTGGCAGGAAACTAGATATGTAGAATAAAGGAGAATGAGTAATAAAGATAATGCTGAGATTGTTAACTTGGACATTTTAATTTCAAATCAAATATAAAATAATGTTAAAAACTTCAAATATCAACTGATCTACTTTTTGCACCTTTAAAAAGTGTTCTTCACCTTTATTTTATCTGAAGAAAATCTATGTAATCTTATACATTACATATAGATGCATATGCATATAGAAAGGCAAAATTAGTTGTAACTTCTTTCTCATAAATTCCCTAATATATTCTTTTCTCCTACCTTTCCCCCCAGTCAACCAACAAAACATACAAAACCACATCTAGATCAAGGGGGTTTGTTTTATTTGATTCTTCAAAACATTAAGATTATGAAGTATCATAATTGTGCTTTATAATTATTCAAAGGAAATTACCTATCTAGGTTTCTTTTGACTTCTGTGTTTGTAGAAATTGATACTGAAAGAGGCAGTATCAAAATAATGTGGAAACCTTGCCTCAGTACCAGCACTCAATTCAAGCCTATACAGGCTGTATGACCATGACTACCTTTTACGTATCTCTCACAGACTATGAAGTTGTGGAGAAGATGTCAACCCCTTCTGATAAAAGAAGTTTCTCATAAGTAGCTCTCTATGTTGTTGACAGTACTGGTCCAGTCATTATAAACTATTTCTAATCAATTTTGTTTATTTTTTTTCATGAGAAATTCTTGCCAGCTTTCCATGGTATTTTAAGTCCATTACATCACTCTTCTTCTATATGATTTTTACTCAATTTTTCAGAGTAGTTGTAAGTTAACTTGTAAATTATTTTTTGCCTTTTCAGATTTTGTAATCTTATGGTTTTTCTTTCCTTTTTAGTATTTGTTGGTGTTTTTCTTCTTTAAAATAATATAAGATAGTTCTCTCTGGGAGCAGGTTTCTTGGGGAAGTTTTCTGGAGGCAGCCTTAGTTTATTGAAATAATCACCCAAATGCAGCCAGGCGCTAAAAGTTCATATCTTTTATTGTGTCCTTCAATATAGCCTGGTTAGCTTTTTTTGAGGCCTCTCTCTCTCCTTGGTCCTAAGAGCTTTTGCAGTATTGTCCTTTGCTTATGCTTCTACTTTCTTCAGCCTCCAGCCAGCACCTCCTTGCCTGGGGCTGGGCAGCTTTCTGGAGAGCCTTTCAGACCAGCGTTGGTCTCAGTGGGGGAAGTACAGCCACCACAGTTGTGTGAGATGAAGTGAATCTGGTTGCCCCTCCGAGAGTGGGCTTCTGCTGAACTGACTGATGCTCCCTTCTTCAATCTAATTCAGCTGAACTCCTCGAGAGAGCCTCTGTCTGTTTCTTATATATGATCTCTTCTGAGAGAGTGGGATTATAGTTTCTCCCAGAGTGCTCTCTGGTCCTGAGAGCTTCAAGGGAGGTGTGAATTCGGATATCTCATACTAAACCCTGAAATCTCCCAAACGTGTAAACTCCAGTGAGTACTTAAATACTTCTTGCTTATATGAGCTCTCTAAAGATGTGAACACAAGCATTGTTTCTATCAGTTGTACTTAGTACCTTGTTTCAAGTTTTGGCCCATAACATCTCCTCATAGGATCAGATCAATCATACTGAACCATACTAAATTAGATAATTATTGTCTTTATCAACTCTAATGACTTAACAGGTTGTAAAGATTCCAACAAGTATTCACAACTTAGTCTTGTGTACTCTTTTTTCACTGCCAATATTTTTATTATAACTTTTTTATTTACATAATGTATGCATGGGTAGTTTTTCAACATTGATCTTTGCAAAACCTTCTGTTACAACTTTTCTCTTCCTTCTCTCCACACCCTATCCTAGATGGCAGGTAGGCCAATACATATTAAATATGTTAAAGTATATGTTAAATACAATCTATCTATACATATTTATACAGTTATCTTGCTGCTCAAGAAAGATTGGATCTAGAAAGGTAAAAAACCTGAGAAGGAAAACAAAAATGCAAGCAAACAATAACAGAAAGAATGGAAATGCTATGTTGTGAGCCACACTCATTTCCCATAGTTCTCATGGGTGTAGCTGATTTTCATTATTTCATAATTCATTAATTGTTCATTACTGAACAATTAAAACCAGTTTGGATCATCTCATTGTTGAAGAGAGCCACGCCTATCAGAATTGGTTATCATATAGTATTGTTGTTGAAGTGTATAATGATCTCCTGGTTCTACTCATTTTGCTTAGCATTAGTTCATGTAAGTCTCTCCAGGCCTCTCTGAAATAATTCTGCTAGTCATTTCTTATAGAACAACAATATTGCATAACATAATTTATTCAGCCATTCTCCAATTGATGGTCATCCATTCAATTTCCAGTTTCTAACCACTAAAAAACGAGCTGCCACAAACATTTTTGCACATACGGGTCCCTTTCCGTTTTTAAAGATCTCTTTGAGATATAAACCAGTAGTAACACTACTGGATCAAAGGATATGCATAGTTTGATAACTTTTTGAGTATAGTTCCAAATTGCTCTCCAGAATAGTTGGATCTGTTCAAAACTCCACCAACAGTGTAACAGTGTCCCAGTTTTCCCACATCCTCTCCAACATTCATCATTATCTTTTCCTGTCATCTTAGCCAGTCTGACAGGTATGTAGTGGTATCTCAGAATTGCCTTAATTTACATTTCTCTGCTCAACAGTGATTTGGAAAACCTTTTCATATGACTAGAAATAATTTCAATTTCTTTATCCAAAAATTGTCTGTTCATATCCTTTGACTATTTATCAATTGGATAATGGCTTGATTTCTTATAAATTAGAGTGAATTCTCTATATATTTTGGAAATGAGGCCTTTATCAGAACCTTTGACTGTAAAAATATTTTCCCAGTTTATTGCTTCCCTACTAATCTTGTCTTGCATTACTTTTGTTTGAACAAAGACTTTTTAACTTAATATAATCAAAATTTTCTATTTTGTGATCAATAATGATCACTAATTCTTCTTTAGTCAAAAATTCCTTCCTCCTCCACAGATCTGAGATATAGGATATTTTAACCCCAAATCCTTGGGGTTAATTGTTCTTTACATGTTTGGTAGAATTCAAATATAAATCCTTCTGGTTCTGGGGATTTTTTTTCTTATGGAGTTCTTTTCTTTTTCTAAATTGGAACTGTTTAAAACAATTTACTTCTTCCTCTGTTAATCTGGCCAGCCTATATTTTTGAAGGTGTTCATTCATTTCACTTAGGTTATCAAATTTATTGGCATAAAGTTGGGCAAAGCAGCTCCTTATTATTGCTCTAATTTCCTCTTCATTAGTGGAAAGTTCTCCCTTTTCAGTTTTAAGACTAATAATTTGATTTTTCTCTTTCCTTTTTCTAACCAAATTTACCAAAGGTTTATCTATTTTGTTTTTTTCTCCTTAAAACCAACTCTTAGTTTTATTTATTAATTCAATAGTTTTTTTTTACTTTCAATTTTATTAATCTCTCCTTTTATTTTTAATTTCAAGTTTAGTGTTTGGGGTTTTAATTTGCTCTCTTTTGAATGTTGTCTTATTGTCATTCTTTTGGGTGAAATTATTGATTGTGTCTATGATTTGCTGTTTCACTCATTCATTCTTTAGGATGAGATTTACTTTCCAATTACTTTTTGGTCTACTTTCCCCTGGCTTTTTATTGAATGTAGTTTTATTGCATCGCGATCTGAAAAGGATGCATTTACTATTTCTGCCTTTCTGCATTTGAATTTGAGGTTTGTATGTCCTAATATATGTCCTAATTATTTTTGTGTAGGTTCCATGAGCTGCTAAAAAAGAAAGTGTACTCCTTTCTGTCTTTGTTCAGTTTTCCACAAATATTTATCATACCTAACTTTTCTAGTGTTCTACTTACCTCTTTAACTTCTTTCTTATTTATTTTGTGGTTTCATTTATGTAGTTCTGAGAGTTCAAGTTAGAGAACTCCCACTATTATAGTTTTGCTGTCTATTTCTTCTTGCAGCTCTCTTAACTTCTCCTTTAGGAATTTAGATGGTATAAACTTGGTGGCATATATATTAATATTGATATTGCTTCATTGTCTGTGCTACCCTTTAGCAAGATACTGTTTCCTTCCTTATCTCTTTTAATTAGATCAATTTTTGCTTTTACTTGATCTGAGATCAGGATGGCTAACCCTGCTTTTTTTACTTTACCTGAAGCATAGTAGAGTCTGTTCCAGCCTTTTAAATTTACTCTGTATGTAAACTGTACCTACTTCAAATGTGTTTCCTGTAAACAACATGTTGTAGGATTCTGAATTTTAATCCAGTCTGCTATCCACCTTTGCTTTATGGGAGAATTCACCCCATTCACATTTATGGTTAAAACTATGAATCCTGTATTTCCTGCCATCTTATTATCCCCAGATTATGCTTTTCTGTTTTCTTTCCCCCTTATATTCCCTCCCCAGTATTAAACTTATGGGCACCATTTGCCTCACACAGCCCTCCCTCTTTAGAATCCCTTCCTTCCCCTTAGAGTTCCTCTCCTTTCTTAAACCTTTTCCCTACTATTTCTTATTCCTTTTTATTTAGCCTATTACTTCCCTTTTCACTTTTCCCCTACCGCTTTTCAAAACAGTGGGAGAAGTTTCACTGTAAACCAAATATGCCTAATATTTTCTCTCTGAGCCAAATCTGATGAGATTAAGATTTACAAAATATTCAACCCTCTCCCTTCTTTCCCTCAGGTGTAATAGGTTTCTTTGACTCTTTGTGAGATGTAGTTTCCCTCTTTTTACCTCCACTTTGCCCTTTTTCTGGTACAATCTCCTTTCAATCTCTAGTTTCTTTTTTATATTATAACAGTAAAATCAAATTATACACGTACTCTTTATGGATAGCCATAACAGAAATGCAGTTCTCAAGAGTCCTTTTTACCTTTTTGTGCTTCTCTTGAGTCCTATATTTAGAGATCAGGTTTTTTTTAGCTCTGTTTTTTTTTTTTTTTTTCATTAGAAATAAATGGAATTTACTTGTTTCATTGAACATCCATCTTCTTCTCTGGAAGAAAATGCTCCATTTAGCTGGATAATTTATTCTTGTCTGCATTCCAAGTTTCTTTGCTTTTCAGAATATCAGCTTCCAGGCCCTTTGATCCTTTAATGTGGACACTGCTAGATGCTGGGTAATCCTTATTGTGGCTCCTCAGTATTTTAATTTTTTTTTTTTTGGCTGCTTGTAGTATTTTTTGCTTGGTCCGATAGTTCTGGAATTTAGGCATAATATTCTTTGGAATTTTAATTTTGGGGTCTCTTTCAGCAGATGTTCAATGAATTCTTTTAATGGCTATTTTACTTTCTGATTCTATAATATCTGGGCAGTTCTCTTTGATGATTTCCTGAAAAATAGCTTCTAGGCTCTTTTTTTCATTGTGATTTTCAGGGAGTCCAATAATCCTTAGAGTATCTCTCCTAGATCTATTTTCCACGTCTGTTTTTTTCCCCAAGTAGATAATGTTAAATATCTTTTTAATGTTAAATGTTAATATTAATGTAAATGTTAAATGTTAAATATCTATTTTTTCATTTTTTTGGTTTTGCTTGACTGATTCTTGATGTCTCCTTAAGTCATTCATTTCCATTTGTGCAGTTCTGATTTTTAATGAATTATTTTTATTTTCTTTTTTAAATTTCTTTTTTGTAATTATCCAATTGAGTTTTTAAATGAGTTGTTTTGTTCTATGGAATTTTTTTTTCCGTTTCACCAATTTTTTAAGGAGTTATTTTCTTTTTCCAATTTACAAATTCTGTTTTCCTGGGAATTATTTACCTTTTCCAGTTCACAAATTCTGTTTTTCAGGGAGTTTTTTCATTTTCCATTCTATCTTTTAATGTTATATGCTTTATCCAGTTCCTCTTGCAAGGTTTTCCTTTCCTTTCCCCATTCTTCTTCTTGCTCTCTTTTAATATCCTTTTTAATTTCTTCTATGAGAGGCTTGTGTGGTGGGGACCAGGCCATATCCTCCTTTGGGGCTTCATTTGGAGACAATCTGCTTTTAGTCTCCTCAGAGTTTGAAATCTCCTCTCTTTCACTATATAAGCTATCTATCATTAGAGCCAACTTTGCCTTTTTACTCATTAAAAAAAATGCTGGGTTCTGCTTTGGGGGGCAATGGAAACTCTCCAAGTTTCCTCAATAGTCAACAGGAAGTGGCAGCCAAGCAGCAATGGTTACACTAGAATCAGAGGCTGCACTGGGATTAGTGGCTGCACTTGGATCATGCTGAGCCACTCCTGGTGTTGGGTTGGTGTGGCCAGTTCCCATGAGACTCCAGTACTTTGGGGTACACTCTTTACCCGCTGAGTTTATGTTGGAAGTTACATAATTTCTCTGCTGATCTAGGGCTTGTAACCAGAGCAGAGTAGCCAACAATGTGGTAGAGTCCTTTCTACAGATTTTCCACCTGCAGAGACCACACCCCACCCCTGGTCTCCTCAGCATGTGCTGGCTTCCATTCTCTGCCTGCCTGCCTGCTTGTCCCGGCAGCTAGCCTGGCCTCCTCCTGTGTCCACACATGCAATCAAAACAGACCTTTTCTGGTGATCTTTGAGATTATCTTCTTTTGGTTATGTGTTGTACTCCCAATATTCATGGGTTCTGACAATCCAGCACTAATTCAGAGTATTCAACATTAAATTGAATTTAATAAATAGTTTGAGGATAGTAGGGGAGGTCAGAAAGAATGGTGTATCCTCTCTGCCATCTTGGCTCCACCCCTAGTCTTGTGGACTCTTAACTGTGATCCTTTATACCTTGCACTCTTTATGGCTATTTGTGAAATTTTTTGTCTTGGAAGGTTTGGATTTCAGGTATGGTATTACTGGTTGTTTGCAACTTTGCTTTTCTTTCAGGAAGTGATCAATTATATTTTCACTTTGACCTCTGGATCTAACATATTTCTTGAAATACTAAGTTCAACTAAGTTTTTATTTGGTCATGATTTTTAAAGTCTCCAGTAATCTTAAATGATTTCTTTTCATCAAATATCTTATATTTTATCCATTTTTCACTCTTTTAATTTTTTTATATTTCTTGTTTTCTCAAGATGGTATTGATTTTAATATCCTTAGTTATGATTTTCAAGAAGTCTATTACTTGGGAAAGGTTTTCTATCTTCTCTGTAAGCTTTTTATTCTCATTTGATTTTTATCTCCCAAATATTTTTTAATCTCTTACTTTACTCCTTTTCTTCACTCTTTGTCATTTTGGCCAAAACATTCTTCCTCTATCCCAAGTTTATTTAGAGTTTAGAGGGTTGCTCTTTTCTTCTGAGTTTACATCTTAAACTACCCTTAATCCACATTCTTTATTTTTGTTCAGTGTCTGACTTATTTTAAAATATATATTTATTTTTTTCAATCATCGAAAATTCACATTTTCCCCTCTATCATTAATTCTCTGGAATTGAGATTGAGCATAATATTACTTATCATTCTAAAATTGTTTTTATTATTATGTTGTTTTTTTGTGTCTTTTTCTCCTGATTCTGTTCACTTCACTTTTAATCAGTTTATCAGATCTCCTGAGGTTTCTTCAAAGCCACTCCCTTTGTCATTTTTAGAGCACAATAGTATTCCAATAGTATTTATGGACTATAACTTATTCAGCCATTTCCCCAAATGATGGGTAACCACTCTGCTATCTACTTCCATTTTATGGAAGAATTCATCTCATTCATATTCACAGTTAAAATTACCACCTCTGTATTTCCCACTATCCTATTTTTCCCAAGTTATATTTTTCTCTCTCCTCCCTCCTCACCATATTTTCCTTCTGATGGCCACCTTTCTCAATCTGCCCTTCATTTTTCATCTCTCTTAATCCTTTCTCCTTCTACTTCTGTTCTCCCTTCTATTAGCTTCTCCCTCTTTTTCCCCCTTTCCCTTCTTACTTCCTTATAGGGTGATACAAATTTCTATATAAAACTTAAGTATGTATGATATTCCCCCTTTGAGCTAAATCAATTGAGATTAAGATTCAAACAATGCTCATGCCACTCCCTTCTTTACCTCAATTGTAAAATAGGTCTTTTTTGCTTCTTTATGTGATGTAATTTACCCCATTTTACCTCCCCTTTCCTCTTCTTCCAGTACAATTCCTTTTTTCACTCCTTGTTTATTTTTTATATAACATACCAACTTATACCTATACTCTTCTAAGTATATCCCTTATAAAGATACAGTTCTCAAGTACATCCCCTGTAGAGATATAAATATTTTAACTTTTAAAAACAATTTTTTCTTCCCTTATCTTCTTATGCTTCTTTTGAGTTCTGTATTTGAATTCTGTAGTTTTCCTTGATGATTTCTTGAAAGATAATGTCCAGGCTTTTTTTTTCATCATGGTTTTCAGGTAGTTGGATAATCCTTAGATTGTCTCTCCAGGATCTGTTTTTCAGCTCAGTTGTTTTTCCAACGAAATATTTTATACTTAATTTTATTTTTTCATTTTTTGGTTTTGTTTGGCTGATTCTTGATGTCTTATCAAGTCATTCACTTCCATTTTTCTAGTTTCAATTTTTAGTGAATTATTTTCTTCAGTCAGCTTTTGCATTTGGCCAATTGAAGTTTTGATCAAGATGTTTTGTTCACTGGATTTTTTCCATTTCAATAGTTCTATTTTTTAAGTTGTTCTCTTTTTCCATTTCATCAACTGTCTTTTTCAAGGAATTATTTTCTTTTTCCATTTCCCCAATTCTATTTTTCAAGGAGATGTTTTCTTTTTTCATTTTTTTTCAATTCTGTTTTTAAATAAGTGGTTTTCTTCATTTTTTTCCATTTCACCAAATGTATTTTTCAAGGAATTTTTTCTTCAGATAATTTCTGGTTTTTCTTTCCTTTCCTTTTCCCTTTTCCTTTTTCCTGCAAAGCTTTCATTTTCTTTCCTCATATTTCTTCTAACTCTCTTTTAAGATCCTTTTTGAATTCTTCCAAGAGAGACTTTTGAGTTGGAGACCAGCTCATGTATACCTTTGAAGCTTCAAATTGAAGGCATTTTCCCTTTAGTGTCCTCAGGTTTTGAGGTCTGTTCTTTCCTGTCTCTATAATATTTATCTATTAGTCAGAATGCTTTTTGCTTTTTTGTTAATTTTTAAAAGTTGAGGTCATCTCCTAGGGCACAGAAGAGACTTTCCTGAGCTTCCTCTTATACTGCTTTGGGTCTACCTGTGTAGCGCTTGCACTGGGCTGTAGCCTTTCCTGCCCAATTAAGATGGACCTTTCCTGAAGTCCTCCCCATATAGGTTCTGCTGTAAATTTTTACACTCAAAATATTTGTGGGTTCTTCACTCCAAAATCTGTTCAGAGACTTGATATGGTGTTGATTCTGAGGGAATCCAGGAAGAGCTCAGGCAAGGTCCTGTCTTGGCTCTAAAAGAGGTATACATTTTTGGTACATCTGTAGCTGAAGTTAAACCACTCTTCTAATGCCACATTAAAATTTTACTAGGGGTGAAGTTTGGCATCTTACATCAGCACTTAAGAGTCTACCACTTCCTGCTGCCACTTCATGGCCATCTTCCTCAAGTAAGAAGATCTTAGAATTCATACATAAGCTGGGACCTTGAGCCTCTCATCTCCTGATGCTCACAATGTGTCCCTCAAAGAAAGACTTCTGACGGCCAGTTGGACATCTTCCATTTGCTTCAAAACAATCACTTCTATTTGTACCAGAAGTAGACATTTTCTGCCTTCTACTGTCAATGCAATTTCCCAACTGGAATGTGGAAAATATTCAATAAAAAGAAGAGTAATTCCCCATCTTTACTTCAGGTCTCCCATTATGTGCTGTGTCTATCCTTTGAGGATAGAACAGTGTGGCCTTCCATTTAATAACGAACATTCTCATACCTGGTGATATCCTCCACATCACAATGAGTGAACTCTGATAGATCACCATCCAAATAATATTCCTTTCTCCCCTGCTACTAAATTCTTCATTCCCATCTCACTGAACCTTCTTGTCCCAGAGTTTTAGCCTAATTGAACTAAGCTCTTTCACTAATGCCTTTGGAGTGTCTGTTTCATAGGGAACAAAATTTCCTTCATCTCAAATTTTTTCTTTTACCACTCCTTTTATCCAATAGTTCTTACTGAAATTTGACTTTCTCTTGATGACACAGCCTTTGGTCATCCTTTCCATACTAGTTGTACTTTCATTCTTCTTGGTTTAAAGTGAAGGAATTGCTATTTGCTGCCCATTATCATTTAAAAGTTCTCCCTTTGGAGAATCAATTATTCTCCCCCTTCTCTATCACTCAGTAACCTCTCTTGCTTTAAGATTCATAATATGAATATATACTATCAAATCAAAATCTGGTTGGTATTGTGCATAGACTGCCTGATCACTCCCCTTCCTTCCTCAATGACTTTAATACACAATTTTTCTGTCTTCCACAATTCTTGCCATATTAATTTTCCCTCAAATAACTCAAATCACTGAATCCCTCAATAATCTCACCTTTCATGAGTTACTCCTTAATTCAATCTCAAGCACACACAAAATTAGTCATATTTTTGTTCTTGGCATCACCCAGAAAGGAACCAACTCCATTTTCAAGAGTTCAGAATTCCCTATATCTAACCATAGTCTAATGGCTTTTAATCTTTCCCTCTGCTTTCCCCTGTATAACCTTGTTCTTCATCCACATCATGACCATCAATCCCTTGACTCTTCAATTCTCTTCCAGGTCATTTCCCTTGCACTAGTCACTCTCTCCTCATCTCTTCACCTTGGCTCTTTTGTGAACCAATTCATTTCTACATTGCCCTTCTCAATACTGAATCTTTTGAATCCCTTATTATATTGACATTTATGGCTAGCCAAGTTTCAGTGTTGAATTACTCCTACTATTCATTGTTCCTCACACACACTGTTGAATGAAGGTTGAGAAAATCATTCAACTATACACTGGCTAGATAGACTACAAATTTATGTTATATTATCTCAAATGAGAACTCAGTTCTACTTGACAATCCTACTGTGTCTCCCTTATCAATTCACTATCATTTTGTACAGCAACTTCCTTTTTAAAAATTCTGAACTTAAGAAATAAACATTTCTATACAGAGTAGAACAGAAAAAACATTATGTACTTGTGATTCTTTTTAAATATATAATAGTTATTGTGTAAGTTTCTTTTTTCCCTCCCTATTATTAAACACAAATGGTGTGTGTGTGTCTGTCTGTGTGTGTGTGTGTGTGTGTGTGTGTGTGTAAAACCATTCTATACATTGATCAGTTATTTCTCTGAATGTGGAAAATGTGTTCCCTTTACTTTATACTTAATTTGGATATATATGCTAGTCAAAATGACTTAGTCACCCAAATTACTTTATATGATATTTTCTTGGTTCTGCTCATTTTGCTCTTCATTATTTCGTGCAAGTCTATACATGTTTTTCTAACATCATCAAGCTCATAATTTTTTATAGTACAATAGTATTCCATCACAATCTTATACTACAACTTGTTCAGACACTCTCCAATTAATACTATCTCCACAATTTCTTTCCCAACACAAAAAGAGCTGCTATAAATATTTTTTTAATGTATGGCTTCCTTACCTTTTCCACTAATCATATTTGAAAAATGACTTGTTAGTGGTATTACTGGGTGAGAGAGTATGGGTAATTTAATAACTCTTTGAATATAAATCCCAAATGGTTGATCAGTTGAGAGTTCCACCAACAGTGAGCTAGTTTCTCAATTTTTCCTATTCTCCTCCAATATTTGCCACTTTTCCCTCCTATCACTTTAACCAACTTGATGAGTATAAAATGGTATCTCAAGGTGGCTTTAATGTGCATTTCTTTAGTAAATATTTATTTCAAGCATTTTTATATGACTATAAGTTTTTATTTCTTTATCAGAAAACTGCCTACTCATATCCTTTGATCATTTATCAGATGGGAATGAATTTGACAGAATTCTTTAAGTACATGAGATATGAGACTTTGTCTGAGAAACTGACTCTAAAATTTCCTCCCTCCTATTTCTTTGATTTCCTTGTGATTTTGGCTATTTTTATTTTATTTCCACAAAAAATTAATTTGATATAATCAAAATTATCCACTTTACATTTCTCACTGGTATCTATCTCTTGTTGATTCACAAATTGTTTGCCTACCTATAAATCTGACAGGTAATCAAATTTCTTCAAATTTTCTTGGGATATTTCACTTTATATGTAGGTCATACGTTCATTTTGGTCTATTGGGTTTATGTAGATTTTCTTCCAAACTGCTTTCTAGGTTCACCAACAATTTTTTAACCAAATATATATTCTTATCACTAAACTTTCTTTTATATTGTCAAACAAAAAATTACTTTATCATATGCTTATATAAAGTATATATCTACTCTTTCCTATGTTAAACCAATCTAGCATTCCTGGTATAAATTCCACTTGGTTATAATGCATAATTATTGTAACATATTAGTTTACTCTCTTACCTATTTAATCTCCTAGCATTTGTGGACCATATTTATTAATTGAGATTGGTTTATAGTTTTCTTTCTGTTTTTATTCTTCCTGGCTTTAGGCATCAGTATAATATTCATTTCATAAAAGGAATTTGATAAGACCCCCTGTTTGCTTATTATAGCAAATAATTTATTTAATATTGCAATTAATTGGGTTTTTTGTGCCTAATAGAATTCACTTCTAAAGCCATCTATTCCTGGTGCTTTTTTCTTAGCAAGCTCTTTGTTCAACTTTTTTTTGGTCAAAAATAGGACTATTTAATAGTAAGCAAGCTGGATATAGATTATACATTTGAAATTAAGTTAAACATTTCTGTTAGTCATTTTGTACAAGAACAGTCAAAAATGAGAGAAAACAAAAAATTGTATGGCTGAGTCTGTATTCAATCAATACCATTTCTGTGGGATTATATTGGACCATTGCATTACTGAGAATAATTTATCTATTTACAATTCTTCACTGAACAATATTGCTATTATGGTGTAATGATTCTCCTGTTTCTGTTCACTTCACTGTGCATCAGTTCATGTTAAGCATTCCAAGTTTTGCTGAAATCTCCTGCTTGTCACAATACTATTCCATTACAATAATATGCAACATCTTGTTTAATTATTCCCAATTGATAGGCATCTCTTTGATTTCCAGTTCTTAGCCACCATAAAAAGAACTGCTACAAATATGTTTCTACAAATAAATCCCATTTCTTTTTTTCTTAGATGTCTTAGCACTGATATTGCTGGACCAATAAGTATAAGGCATAGGAACTCAAACCTTTAAAAATGATTATTAGAATTGTTTTATATGTAGTTGGAAATATTTAATATGTAAAATATTAATCAAAATTAAATAGAAATGTTCTATTTCTTCTGCTAATCTAGGTCGCTTATATTTTGTAAATATTCTTCTATTTCAGTTAAATTATTACATTTATTAGCATATAATTAGGCAGAATAACTCCTTATAATTGTTTTGATTTCATCTTTATTAATCATATATTCACCAGTTGTGTTTTTAATATTAGTGATTTGATTTTTTCTTTCTTTCAAAGAATCATGTCAACTATTAAACCATTACTGCTTTATAAAACCAAGTATGGGTTTTCATTATTAATTAAATGGGTTTCTCACAATCTTTTAAAATTAATTTCATCTTTAATTTTTAGGATTTTCAATTTGATGCTTAATTAGAGATTTTAAGTTTTTCTTTTTCAAGTTGTTCTTTAATTTCATGTTCAATTCATTGGTATGGTCTTTCTTGTTAAATCTAAACATTTGGAGATATGTTTATTCTCTGATTTATTACTTTTGCTATATATTCCATATGGTTTGATATTTTGTCTCTTTATTGTCATTATCTTTAATAAAAGTATTGTTTCTATGAATTGTTCTTTAACCCACTCATTCTTTAAGATTAGGCTATTGAGGATCAAATAGTTTTTATTTTATGTATTCATGATCTACCTTATTAAATATAATTTTAATTGCATTGTGTATCTTAAAAGGATGCATTTAGTATTTATGTTTTTCTGCTTTAAACTATAAAAATTTTGTGCCCAAATATATGTCTGTCTTTGTATAGGTATCATGTATTCCTCAGAAAAAGGTGTATTCCTTTTTATTTCCATTCAATTCCCTTCAGATATCTTTCATAAGTAACATCTCTTTAATTTTATTTACTTCCTCAACTTCTTTCTTATTTTTTTAAGGTTTATACTCCATGCTGTGAGCAAGACACCAAATCCAAGGGGCCTCTGTGCTCAAAAACCCAAGGGGACAAGGCTGAGAATTGCATTAACATGTATTCTCTTTGCCCCAGAAGCAGAGCTCAACCATAATAAGCACAAAAGAAAAAATAAAAAAAGAGAAGGAAAGAAAATAAGCATAGAAAGCTACTACGATAACAAGGAAGGCCAAAACATCAATTCAGATGAGGACAAAATGTCTATAGAGGAAACATCAAAGAGTGATATGAATTGGTCTTAAGCTATCTTCCAATCTCTTGATTTCTTGGAAATGCTCATAAAATATTTAAAAAAGCAAATAAGAGACATAGGAAAAAAAGTGAAGAAAAAAATGAGAGCTATGCAAGAGAAAGTCAACAACTTGGAAAAGAAAGGACAAAAATTGCCTGAAGAAAACTATTCCTCAAAAAATACAATTGACCAAATGCAAAAAAAATATTCCAACACCTTTAAAAGTAGAATTAATCAGATGAAAAAATACAAAAATTGTAGAAGAAATTCTACATTGAATTGAAGAATTCAATTGAATTGAAGAAAATCACATATTAAAAACAAGAATAGAGGAAATGGTGTTGCTGCTGGCTTTTAAGAGCTCATGTCATATGAGCCCTTTGATCTCAGAAGTGAGATGAATGGGGTGGGAGACTCACAGGGTGTAAAAAGAATTCCAGTTTATTATTCTGTACACTCACAGAGATCCTCAAACTACGGCCCATGGGCCATATGCAACAGCTGAGGATGTTTATCCCCCTCACCCGGAGCTATGAAGTTTTTTTATTTAAAGGCCCACAAAACAAAGTTTTTGTTTTCACTATAGTCCAGCCCTCCAACAGTCTGAGGGACAGTGAACTGGCCCCCTATTTAAAAAGTTTGAGGACCCCTGCAGTAAGTGTACAGCCTTGTTATTACATATTTTTGCAAATGTCAGCATGTGAACAGTAGGCAATTCCTAATCATCATTCAGAGAAGCAACTCTTGGGTTTTTCATATGCATGGTATCTATCAATGGGAGGAGAGCCAATCCAATAATTCAGCAGCTCACTCACAGGTGAGAGGCCCTCTTCAGGCATCCCTGTTCACACAGCCACTGGCTGTGGCCCTCCGGCTCAACACTCATTCCCACAATGACAAATCAATGCTCCTTGTTAAACAAGGGCATTTCTTCAATGAAGCAGAAAACTTATTGTGCATTAAAGTTTGAGGTGGCCTGAGGTGGCCCTTTAGGGTACCATAATTCAGCAAATGGAAGCTAATGACTCTATGAGATATCAAAAATCTGTCAAACAACTGAAAAAGAATGAAAAAATGGAAGAAGCTGTAAAATACCTCATTAGAAAAACAGTCAACCTGGAAAATAGGTTCAGTAGAGACAATTTTAAAATTATTGGTCTACCTAAAGGCCATGACCAAAAAAAAACATTCTGGATAATATTCTTTAAGAAGTCATTATGTTACAGAATATTATTGCTTCATAAAAAATGATTAGCAAGATGATTTCAGAAAAGCCTGGAGAGACTTCCATGAAATGATGCTAAATGAAGTGTGTAAAATCAAGAGGACATTGTAAACAGCAGGAAAAAAAAACAGTTATGTGATGATCAACTGATGGACTAGCCTTTTTTCAACAATGAGGTGATTCATGTAAATTCCAATGGATTTATGATTGAGAGAACCATATCCACTCAGAAAGAAGATTGTGGGAATTGAATGTGAATCACAATATAGTATTTGCTCTTTTTTTGTAGTTTGCTTATTTTTTTTTCTCATTTTCCCTCTTTTGATCTGATTTTTCTTGTGCAGCATGACAAATGTGGAAATATACATATATGTATATGTATGTGTAGATATATATATGTGTGTGTATATATATATATATATATATATATATATATATATAAAAGAATTGCACATAATTAACATATTGCCTAGGGAAGGGAGATAGAGGAGGGGAGGGAGAAAAACTTAGAACTTAGGGTTTTTAAAGGGTGAATATTGAAAAGTATCTTTGCATGTATTTTGAAAATCAAAAGCTATTATTAAAAAGATATCAATAAGGAAAACTGCCAAATTACCCTGATATTCTAGAATCAAGGAGAAGTTGTCATTGAAAAATCCATTGATAACCTCTGGAAAGAGATTCCACATAGAAAACTTTGTTACAAAACTCTAGAATTATAATCTCAAGGAAAAAATACTACAAGCTGCCAGACAAAAACAATTCAAGTACAAAGGAATGTTAGTCAAGATTATCCAAAATCTGAGAGCATCTACAATAAAGGATCAGAGGGCCTGAAATATGATAATCCAGAAGGCAAAGTACCTGGAGTTACAGCCAAGAATTAATTATCCAGTGAGACTGACCATCATCTTTCAGGGGAGAAGATGGATCTTTGTAGTGTTCTGGAAGTCTCAGGACCAGCCTTGTTTTCAGCAGAATAATCACCACGAGAATGTTGATTCACAGTCTGTTCTTCTTTGCCTAGGACCAGGCTAGCTTTCTGGAGGCCCTCCCGAATGGGTCTTGGTTTCAGTAGAGGAAATGCAGGAAGACAGGTGAGTCACCATGATGGTAGGAGATGGAATGTCTCTCTCCCAGTCTTGTTGGCTCTTATATACTTTATTATGAGTATATCATCACAGGTGTCAATCTTGTAGAACTATATTAAGTACTAAGTACATGTAAACTAGAGAATTATTATCTTAATTCCATTGAGTTAATACCTTGTTGTAAGATTAAAACAATCATACTGAACTAGAGAACAATTATTCACCATGCTAAATTAGATAATCATTGTCTTATCAATTCCACTGAGTTAACATCTTCTTTCAAGTATACTTCTCAAGAGTTCTGCCCTTTCCATCTCCCACTTTCTTTTGTTTTAGAACATAGCTGGTTACACCCTCTCTGAAATGAGCAGAACCAGGAGAACTTCAACAACAATACTGTATGAGGATGTATTCTGATGGAAGTAGGGTATCTTCGACAAAGAGAAGATCTAATTCAGTTCCCAATTGATCAATGATGGACAGAATCAGCTACACCCAGAGAAGGAACACTGGGAAATGAATGTGGACTACTTGCATTTTTGTTTTTCTTTCCAGGTTATTTTTACCTTCTGAATCCAATTCTTCTTATGCAACAAGAGAACTGTACGGATCTGCACACATATATTGTATCTATGATATACTTTAATATGTTTAACATATATAAGACTGCCTGCCATCTGGGGGAGGGGGTGGAAAGAGGGAAGGGAAAAGTTGGAACAGAAGTGAGTGCAAGGAACAATGTTGTAAAAAATTACCCATGCATATGTTCTGTCAATAAAATGCTATAATTTTTTTTAATAATAGTTCCAGACTGAATAATGGTCACAAAATCCAAGAATTTCAGACTCTAGTGAAAGGTTAATAATCACAAAGGCTTATCCTAGTAGCAGATTGCCCTGAAGTCTTCCAACATGTCCAAAAAAACCTGGGCATGGAACTGAGTTTCTCTGACACAAGATGAAAAAGGCAGCACAATCAGACCATTTCCTACATTAAACTATATGCAAAAACTCTCAAAGTTTTCTACTATGAAGCCTGAACCAACCATGAAGTTCTTGAAGAACAAAGTGTTCAGTATCCAGAAGAAATAATGGTAGGTGTAATGTTCTGGTTGGGTTTGTGGTGGTCTTGGGAGAATAGTCAGGGATAAAGTCCAAAAGTTGTTATTGACTCCTTCACAGTCTGTTTCCTTCACTGGGTCCTGGTTAGCTTTCTGGAGGTCCTCCCAAATGGGTCTTAGTTTCAGTGGAGGAAATGCAAGAGGACAGGCAAGCCACCACAATGGTGGGAGATGGAATGAATTTCTTCCAGTCCTTGTTGGTTCTTATATACACTATTAAAAGTACATCATCATAGGTGTCAGTCTTATAGAATAGGTGTCAACTTGTAGAACTATACTAAGTACTAAGTACATGTAAACTAGAGAATCTTTATCTTAAGTCTACTGAGTTAACACCTTGTTTTAGTATGAAATCAATCATACTGAGCCTTAAGTGTTCCTGACCTTTACACCATAAGTAATGCTCAGTTAGCTTTCTGGAGTTCTTGGGATGAGCCTTCATTTTTAGCAGAATAATCACCAGGAGAAGAGTCAGGGATTTTTTTTAAGTCTAAAGTCTTTATCTCCTTCACAATCTGTCTTCTTCACCTGGGGCCTGGCTAGATTTCTGGAGGCGTTCAGACCGGCCTTGGTATCAGTGGAGAAAGCAGGAGAGCACCCACAAGGCTGATGAAGATGGAATATCTCTCTCCCAGTCCTTGTTGGCTCATATATATTATAAGTATATATAAATATATAAATTATATATATTATTATAAGTACATCATCATAAGTGTCAATCTTGTAGAACTGTACTAAGTAGTAGAGAATCATTGTCTTAATTCTACGGAGTTAACACTTTGTTTTAGGATTAAATCAATCATACTGAACTAGAGACCTCACATGCTAAACTAGATAATAATTATCTTATCAATTCCTCTGATTTAACACCTTCTTTCAAGTATACTACTCCAGAGTTCTGCCCTTTACAGATCTTCAATGAAGTAAGAGATTGTCAATCATTGCTACTGAAAAAAAAAACAGAACTAAACAGAAAATTTGAACTCAAGAGAAACATAGAAAGGTAAAAAGTAGAAAACATGTATATTATTTAAAAGTTAAACAGCTTACATCCCTAGATTGGAAAATTATATTTCTTGAGAACTGTATCTGTTATTGAGACAGTTAGAGGGGACATAGATGGATGGACAGTGTGGCTATGAATGAACTCTGATGTAATCAAAGAAAAAGACATTAATGTGTTAGAAGAGGATTGTAGTGGGAGAAGAGGAAAGGAGAGGTAAATTGGAATAAATTAGATCTCATGAAGAGGATCTCAAAAACCCTATTAACAATAGAGAGAAAGAAGGAAAGGGATGAGCATTCTCTGAAACTTAATCTTATCAATTTTGGATGAAAGAGGGAATAACATAATCATTCATTTGGTATAGAAATTTATATTACTCTATACAAGTCCAGTAGAAGCAGAGCTGGATCAAAGAATACGCACAATTTGATAACTCTTTGGGAAGCCCTCATTTCTAAAATGTATAAAGAACTATATCAAATTGATAAGAATACAAACCATTCCCTAAATGAGAAATGGTCAAAAGATATGAACAAATCTTACATGATAAAATTAAAGACATCTCTAGTCATATGAAAAAATGTTCAATATTGATTAGAGAAATGAAAATTAAAACAACTCTGAGTTAGTTAACATCTCTCTGATTGGCTAAGATAACAGTAAAAGATAGTGATATATATTAGAGGGGATGTGGGAAAATTGGGATACTAAGGCATTGTTGAAGGAGATATGAAATGATCCAATCATTCTTGAGATCAATTTGGAACTATGCCCAAAAGGCTAAAAACTTGCATACCCTTTGATCCAGCAGTACTACTACTAGTTGTGAATCCCAAGGAATTCATAAAGGAGGGAAAAGGCTCACATGTACAAAAATGTTTGTAGCAGCTCTTTTTGTGGTAGAAAAGAATTGGACAATCAGTAGATGCCCATAAGTTGGGGAATGACTGAATAATTTATGGCATATGAAAGTACTGGGATATTATTGTTTTATAAGAAATGGTGAACAAGTTGATTTCAGAAAGACACAAACTGATGCTGAGCAAAACAAGTAGAATCAGGAATACATTGTACACAGTAACAAGAAGATTGTGTGATGATCAGCTATGAAAGTCTTGGTTCTTTTCAGCACTTCAATGATCCAAGGCATTTCCAATAAACTTTAGACAGAAAATGCCATCTGCATCCAGAGTGGGAACTATGTTGATTGGATGTAAATCAACACATACTATGTTCAGTTTCTTTTTCTTTTTCTTGTTTTTTTCTCTCTCATGGGGTTTTTCCTTTTTTCTTATTTTTCTCTCCCAATATTATTCATATAAATTAATGTACAAGTAAAAAAAATCCAGTAAAATAAGAAAAAAAAAGATATTGCTTATCATTTTAAGGAAAGTCCATTTAGTTCTAGTGTTTTTAATATAAGTGGATATTGTATTTTGCCAAAAGCTTTTCCTGGATCTATCAATATCTCTATTGAGATAATCATAAGATTTCTGTTGATTTTGTTACATACATCATCCATTATTTTATTTTTTATTAATTAAAGCTTTTTATTTACAAAACATATGTATGGGTAATTTTTCAACATTGACCCTTGCAAAATCTTCTGTTCCAAATTTTGCCCTCCTTCCCTTCACTTCCTCCCCTAGATGCCAGGTAGTCCAATACATTAAATATGTTAAAATATCATCAATTATGCTGATAATTTTCCTAATATTGGAATTGTTCTACATTCCTGGTATAAATTCTATCTGTTTTTTGATATTTTGGTATCTGATCCATTTGACATATTGATGTATTTCCCTTGCTAATATTTTATTTGAAACTTTTGCATCAGGCTAAGACCTCAACAAAATTGTCAAAAAACTGGAAAATAGTATTGCACAAATTAGGAATAGACCAACATCTTACACCCTATATCAAGATAAAGTGAAAATAGGCTTATGATTTAGATATAAAGGGTAATATTATAAGCAAATTAGTAGAGCAAGAAATAGACTATCTGTCAGATTTATGGAGAGGGGAAGAACTGATGACTAAGCAATATAAAAAGAACATTGTAAAATGCAAAATGGATAATTTTGCTTACATTAAAGGTTTTTTGTGGGTTTATTTACACAAATAAAACGAATGCATCCAAGCTTAGAAAGAATTAGAGGCATTATATTTTCAAGTACAGAAACATTTTTATATCTCAATGTAAGTGCATAAAGTTTTCCATCTTCCTAATGCACTTAATTGTATAATTGAGTTTCCACCTACTCTTAAGTTGAAACTGATTAATCTCGAATGTAATGACACATTAAAAGGCAAACATATCAAGAGAAGAATCTAATAGAATTCTACAAATGCCTTCTAAGTGATGAATAGGATCAATTAAAATCATATTCTTGTTATCAGTATTTTATAGTGCGTACCCATATGAAAAAATGTTTTCAAAGATCAAATATATAAAACCTCACTGCTTATTTTACAGATGAGTATTTGCAATTGATTTTTGTTTCTTACACTAACTTTGTACCTGAATTATGTGAAATGTTATTCCATCAAAAAAATTCTATTCTTTGCTTCGATAGATCTGTGTTGCAATCTATCTATACATATCTATGTGTATACACATAGACACATATCTATATCTATATAGAGAAATGCAACCCCATTTTTGTTATTGTGTTTTGAATTTTGTCATTCAAAAAATTTATTAAAATTTGTTTTCTCTCTTTTCTAGAAATGCTCACATAATATCTTTGATTTTGCCTCTTGATTCACCAAGATATTTGCCATCTGATCTTTTACATAAATGTTTGCCAACTTCCACACTGCATTAACAAAAACAATGAAAATGCATGTCCTATCAATGAATCAATAAAGAGGGAGGGAAAAAAAAACTTGACAAAATTAATTGTGTATGTTACTTCCTCTTTGAGCCAGTGCTGATGAGAGTAAAGTTCACGCACTTCCCCACCTTTCCTCCAGTCTACTGCAAAAACTTTTTCTTGCTTCTTTTTATGGCAGCTAATTTACACCATTTTACTTTCTTTCCCTTTCTCTCAAGTACAATCCACTCTCATCTCTTACTTTAATTTTTTTAGATATCATCCTTTCATATTCAATTCACATCTGTGCTCTCCGTCTATATATAGTCCACCTAACTGTTATAATAATAAGAAAGTTGTAAGAGTTACAAATATCATCATCCTATTTGGGAATATAAAAAGATAAACCTTATTAAGTCCCTTATGATTTCACTTTCTTGATTGTGTCCTTATGCTTCTCCTAAGTTCTGTATTTGAAAATCAAAATTTCTATTTAACTCTAGTCTTTTCATCATGAATGCTTGAAAATCATTTACTTCATTGAATTTCCACTTTTCCCCTGAAGGATTATACTTGGTTTTGTTGGGTGGGTGATTCTTGATTGTAATCTTAGCTCCATTGCTTTCTACAATATCATAATCCAAACCTTCCAATCCTTTAATGCTAAATGTTATGTTATCCTACTGTGGCTCCACTATGCTTGAATTGTTTCTTTGTGTATACTAGCAAACTTGGGAATTCTGGAATTTGGCTATAATATTCCTAGAAGTATTCATTTTGAGATCTCTTAAAGGAGGTGACTGGTAGATTCTGTAATTTCCATTTTACCCTCTGATTCTAGAATATTTTTCCTTGATAATTTTTTTGGAAGATGATGTCTGGTTTTTTTTAAATCATGACTTTCAGGTAGACCAATAATTTAAAAATTATTTCTCCCAAATCCATTTTGCAAAATGGATTTTTTTCTCAATGAGATATTTTAATTTTTTTCAGTTTTTCTTTCTTTTTTTTTTTTTTTTGGTTTTGCGTCATTGTATCTTGAATTCTCATAAAGTCATTAGCTTCCATTTGCTCAATTCTAATTTTTATTACATTTCCTCAGTAACCTTTTGTACCTCCTTTCCCATTTGGACAACTTTGCTTTTTAAGGCATTCTTTTTTTTTTTTTAATTAGCTTTTTGTATTTTCTTTTGCACCACTCTCAATTCTCTTCTTAATTTTTCCTCTGTCTCTCTCTTACTTGACTTTCAAAATACCTTTTCCACTTTTTCATAGACTGAGCCCCATTGTTATTTTATTGGGGGCTTTAGATGTAGGAACTTTGACTTAGTTATCTTCTGAGAGTATGTTTTGATCTTCCTTGTCACCATGGTATTTTTCTATCGTCATAATTCTTTTTTGTTGTTCTATTTCCTAGCCTATTCAACTTTTAATTCTTTTGTTTCCAAAGATTGTTTTCTAAAACCTCTGAACCATTTCACAGCTCCACTAACAATGCATTAAGGTACATGTTCTTCCATAATCTCTTCAGCTTTTACCATTTTCCTTTTTATCAACTCTGCTATTCGGATTGGTATAAAACAATACTTCAAAGTTGTTTTAATTTTTATTTCACCATTAGTAATTTAGATACTTTTTTAGCTGTTGAAAATTTTATTTTCTTCATCTGAATACTTCTCATTCATATCTTTGAACATTTATGAATTGGAGAAAAACTTTTGCTTTTATAAATTTGACTGAGCTCTCTATATATTTGAGAAATGAGACCCTTATGAGATAAACTATGTAAAATGTTGCCCCAATTTCTTACTTTACTTTTAATTTTGGTGCAATGGCTTTGAACTTTTTTTAATTTCATGTAATCAAAATTATCTATCTTCCTCCAATCCTTTCTATCTTTTATTTTTCTTTGTATATGTGTGTATATATATCTGACAGCTAAAACCCCACTCTATTTATATTTTTATCTTCTTTACCTAAATATATCTGACAACTAAAACTCTACTCTATGTTTTTTATTCCATTAATGTTTTAAGGCTGAGGCAGAGACTTCTCTTGAACTTACTGTATGTGTCAATGTTTATGTATATATGTATGTTTCCATTTCACATTTTGGGGAGCTTGAGATTATGATGTGTATATTAAAAGTATCCAAAAAGAAATTGAAATCAGGCAAAAATAAGTTTCTAAACAGTGGAATTTTTAAAAAGAAAATTTTCTTTAAGTTTGTCTAAAGTTTTTTTTTAAAGCATGTTCAATCTCCTAGGTCCTATACTGTCTTATACCTAACACACAATAAATTCTATACAAAATTTTAATCCTTGGTTCATATTAACACCAAATTTAAGCTTTAATTCTCCTTAACTCCAAAAAAGGAGAGAAGGTAAAAAAGAGAGAGAGAGAATGGAGGGATGGAGAGAGAAAGAAAAAAGAAAGAAAGGAAGGAGGGAGGGAAGAAAGAAGCAAGAGAGGGAGAAAGGGAAAGAGGAGGGAAGGAAGAATACAAGAGAATTTTAAATTTTGACAGATTGGCTTCAATATCACCATTTATTTTTAAGGCAAATAATGTTTAGTTGAGACTTCAAAATTTAAATAAAAAATTTCAGGTTCAGTTTTATTAATTATATTTGTTCAATATTTCCTGTTGAGCATTTCCTGTCACTGGGTTTATCTGTAGCATTATTGGTTCATAATTTCTAGTTAAATCTCCAAGTTTTTCCTTATTAATTTGTTATTTTACCTGATAGCAGTACTTCTCCGGCTTCATTTTTTCTTTGATATATAAATCTTTGTTGTTGTGCAGTCCTGTCCAACTCTTTGTAATTCTCCCCCCCCCCCTTTTTTTGGGCAAACATATTAAAACTGTTTGTCATTTCCTTCTTCAGTTCATTTGATAGATGAGGAAATTGAGATAAACAGAGCTAAGTGACTTGTCCAGGACCATACAGTCAATGAGTGTCTGAGGTCAGAATTTAGCCAAAATCTTGCTGATTCCAGACCTAGTGATTTATTCATTGTGCCATCTTACTTTTCACTTGTGAGTTCTGTAAAAATTTTAATTGCAACCATCCTGCTGACATAAATACTTAAAAAAGAGTTTTGAAAATGCTACTTATGGCTCAGTTTTTTGTTTTGATTTGTTTTTGTACCAGAAGTCTGTGGTAAACAAATCATGAACTATTTTCCTTCCAGATCTTTGCATGTTGGTAGTTTTGATTGGTAGCATCATCTCTCTATCAATGAATCCTCAGACAAATGAGAGGAAGGGAGGAAGCACAGGAGACAAGGAAGGGAAGAAATGAAATAAAAGATGCTAATTTCCCTTCTTCTCCTCATTTTGACTCCTTGGTGAAATAATTCAACTTTGCAATGAGAATATTACAGTGTTTAGGGAAATTATATTGTGTAAAAAAGTATAGAAAATGAATATCGATCTCGAACATATATGTTCTAAATGACATGGCACATAAGTTCTTGAAGGAAAAGTAAATGAATTACAGGAAGAAACAATAAAACTGTATTAGTGAGGGCCCTCAGTTTATCCTTCTTATACCTAGATCAATCTAACAATAGAATAAATTAACCTAACAAATGATTTTTAAATTTTCACACATTTACTTTTTATAAAACAATATATAAATATAAGTACATGATTGTGAAAAAATTTGCATTAGATTGAATTTTCCTGAATTTCTTGTTTTTAATTTTTTTGTCACTCCACTATGACACTGTTGCAATCTTTTTTGGGTAAAAAAAAATAACATGGTGCTTGCTAGGTTAGTGATAAGCAGAAATTTGACAGCTTCAGTACTGGGATGGAAGTCAGTCTGTTAACTTCTACTGAGAATGATGTCATATATTTTATCAGATCATCAGTGTATGAGTAATTATCAAACAATTATTTTTTTTATCTTTTTTTTATTTAATAGCTTTTTATTTACAGGTTATATGTATGGGTAACTTTACAGCATTAACAATTGCCAAACCTCTTATCAAACAATTATTAAGAGATTTAAAAAATTAAGTTTTATATTCAAAACAGGATCTTTAACTGTTCATGTTACTATAGCAAATTTGAAGGTACAGTGAACTCTGTAATGCACAACAGTTAAATACCTACTTTAATCTAACAAATAAGAAAAAGATAATAAAATGAATAGGTTTAGAAAAATTAGGTATGATAGACCTCTGGAGAATATTTGGAGGATTAGAAAAGAGCATGCCTTATTCTCAGCTGTAATTGCATCTTCACAAAGATTGGCCATATATGAGGGCATAAAAAAACCATCTACAAATGCAGAAAATCAGAAATATTAAGTATTATCTTTTTATCATAATCAAAGGACTTATGAAGTATAGGTTAAAAATTAATTGAAAATGAAATAGTCTAATCACAAAGAATGAATAACGTAATGATTTTGGGTTCTGTTTTCTTGGAGTCTCTGGGAGTAGCCTTCATTTCAGTTCAGTAATCACCAAAGGGTAGCCAGGTGTTAAAGTCCAAATTCTTTATTATCTCTTTCTGTGACTGGACAGCTTTCTGAAGAGCCTTTGAGACTGGCCTTGGTCGCAGTGGGGGGAGTGCAGAAGGGCAGGCCAGCCACCAGGAGCCTGACTGAAGGTGAAATGAATTTGGCTCCTTGGCTCCTTGGCTTCTAGTGCGCTTGTCTTCTCTAGTTCTCTCTGAATGAATCCTGGTTGAGGCTCCTTATATCCTCTGCACTGAGTATAAACCAATCATTATATCACTAGGAAACCATTATTTGGTGTAAGAGTAAATCAATCATACTGAACTTAGAGAACCATGCTAAACTAGATAACCAATGTCTCCTTAATGCCAATTATTACCTTGTAAGCATCCTTGTTTCAAGTTCAGAGTTCTGGCTCATAACAGAAAGTCAACAAATCAAAGAAAAATAGCTTCATTAAAGATAATCACAAATTGACTTCTGGCCAAGATGGTGGCGAGGAGGCACACAGCTGTGTAAGCTCCACATTTTCTCTCAGAATCCATCTCATTACAAACCTCTGAATTAATGCTTGACTGAAAAACCCCCACAAATAGTTACCAAGAGAAGACATCCTTGAGATTCGCCAGGAAAGATCTATTTTTGCTCGAGGGTGGGTGGGTTTTAGATCGGGCACAGGCTGAGGGCAGCAGTAGCGAGAACTCGGCAGGCAGCTCACAGCCCAGCAGACTGGAGGGGGTGTGGGGTGTGATCTCAGCCATCTCTGTGGGGAGAGCTTTGCTACAGGCTTGGATACTTTGCCCTGGCAGCAAGTCAGTAGCCCAACAGGGAAGCTAAAAACACCGGGGGTGAGGAATACAACCCCAAACAGCTGGAGATTCTCAGGACCTGGCCACCCCTCCCCCACAGCATCTCAGCACACTCTCAGAGTCTCAGAACGTAGGCGCAGCACAGTCCTGCTAGTGCCTCGTTGCTGGCCCCACAGTCTGTAGAGAAAGCTTGGTAACACCACCTACCCCTCTCCCCAAAAAAACAGATTACATTTGGCGTTTTTTTCTTTTTTTCTTTGCTAGTTTGTCTGTGATTCTTCTCTGACAAAATGAGCAAAAAATTGAAAAGGACCTTAATGATCGACAGCTTTTATATGGACCGAGAGCAGACTCTAAATCCTGAGAAGACTAAAAGCAGACTATCTCCAGATGAATCCCCACAGGAGGAGATCATCTGTTCCTCAGCACAGATGAATCTCATAGAAGAAATTAAAAAGGCTCTCACAAGAGAGCTAGAAGAAAGATTGGAAAAGGAGAGGGAGGCTTGGCAAGAGAGTCTGGAGAAATTGTCCCACTCACTTAAAGACAGAATGGATAAAGAAAACAAATCCTTGAAAAATAGGATTAGTGAACTGGAAACAGCAAATGGCTCTCTAAAAAACAAAATTGGTGAAATGGAAAAAAATTCCATAGAACAAAACAACACAATTGGACAATTAGAAAAAGATATAAAAAAGTGAATGAAGAAAATACTTCATTGAAAATCAGAATTGAGCAAATGGAATTGCTTGACTAGAGGAGACAAGAAGAATCAGTCAAGCAAAACCAAAAAAATCAAACAATGGAGAAAAATGTGAAATACTTTCTTGGGAAAACAACAAACCTGAAAAATAGGTCTAGGAGAGACAATCTGAGAATTATTGGACTCCCAGAAAAATACGATGAAAAAAAGAACCTGGACACTATTTTCCAGGAGAGAGACTGCCCAGAAGTCATAGAAAGAGAGGGTAAAATAAACATTGAAAGGATTCATCGATCACCTACTGAAAGAGATCCTAAAATCGAAACACAAAGAAATATAGTGGCCAAATGCCAGAACCCTCAAACTAAGGAAAAAATACTCCAAGCGGCTAGAAAAACCCAATTTAAATATAGAGGAGTCACAATAAGGATCACCCAGGATCTAGCAGCATCCACATAAAAAGTTCAAAGGGCCTGGAATATGATATTCCAAAAGGCTAAGGAACTCAGTATGCAACCAAAAATAACTTACCCAGCCAGAATGAGCATCTTTTTCCAGTGAAGAAGATGGTCATTAAACGAAATAAGTGAATTTCACCTATTTTTGATTAAAAAAGCATAATTTAACAAGAAGTTAGATCTACAAATATAGAATTCAAGAGAAACCTAAAAAGGTAAAAAGAAATTTGGGAACTATTTTCTGGTAAAGATGTATAAAAAATACATGTATACCTTTGTTCAGAAATTAGAGGTGGAAAGGAATTTACCAGGGGTAAATTGGGGGATTTCATTCACGAAGAGGCAAGGAAACCTAATACATCTGAGAAAAGAATGGAGGGGGGATGAATATAGTGGGCATTTTTTGCCATCAGAATTGGCTTTAAGAGAAAAAAATTTTAGAAATATTCAATTTATGGGAAATCTCCCATCTCATTGAAAATGAGAAGGGAAAGTGAAAAGGGAAGGAATAAGTAAGCAGAAGGGAAACAGAAACCGTGAGGGAAAGGGATGATGGGGGAGGAACCTAAGGTGGGGGAGGAGGGATACTAAAAGGAGGGCTGTGGAAGCAAGTGGGCTCAAACTTTAATACTGGAAGGGGGGTAAAGGAGAAAGGGAGAAAAGCATAAACAAGGGTTAAAAGATGGCAAGTAATAAGAATTGGTAATTTTAACCATAAATGTGAATGGGTAAACTCCCAATAAAGAGGAAGGTTAGCAGAATGGATTAAAACGAATCCTACAATATGTTGTTTAAGGAAACACACCTGAAGGGGATACATGCTGAGTAAAGGTAAAAGGTTGGAAAAACTACTATGCTTCAGGTGGCAAAAAGGTAGATCCTGATCCCAGATCACAAAACTAAAATTGATCTAATTAAAAGAATAAGGAAGGGACATATCTTGCTAAAGTGTAGCATGTAAGAAGCAATTCAAATATTAAACATATATGCACCAAGTAGTGTAGCGTCTAAATTCAAAAGAGAAATTAAGAGGTGCAAGAAAAATAGCAAAACATAATAGGGAGATCCCAACCTTGACCTCAGAATTAGATAAACAAACCACAAAATAAATAAGAAAGAAGTCAAAGAAGAAATAGAATACTAGAAAAGTTATATAGATAGATCTCTAAAAATGAAATGGAGAAGAAAATATATTTCTTTTACAGTTCATGGAACCCATAAAAAAATAGACCATATTTTGGGACATAAAACCCCAAACTGAAATGCAGGGCAGAAAGTAAATGCATCCTTTTCAGACAACGATGCAATAAAAATTACACTCAAAAAAAGCCAGGGGAAAGTAGACCAAAAAAATAATTGAAACTAAATAACTTGCACAAATGAGATTCCCCAAATTGGTGAAAAAAAATTAGAATAATTAATAACCACCCAAGAAAAATGACAATAATGAGACATCATACCAAATGTGGGATGCAGCCAAAACGGTAATAAGGGGAAATTTCAATTCTAGAGGCCACTTAAAAATAGAGAAAGAGAAGGTCAATGAATTGGGTTTAAATAAAAATGCTAGAAAAGGAACAAATTAAAAAAACCCCATAAAACTAAATTTGAAATTTAAAAAATAAAAGGAGAGATCAATAAAATTGAAAGAAAAAAACTATTGAATTAATTAATAAAACTAAGAGTTGGTTCATGAAAAAGCAACAAAAAGACAAACCCCTTAGTAAATCTGATTAAAAAAAAGGAAAGAGGAAAATCAAATTGTTATTTAAAATGAAAAGGGAAAACTCCCACAACAAAGAGGAAATTAGAGAATAATTAGAAATTTACCCAACTTTATGGCAAAAACTACAATTAAATGAAATGGAAGAATACCTTCAAAAAATATATTTTGCCCAGATTAAGAGAGGAAGAAGAAATATCCAAAAGTCCCATCTTAGAAAAAAAAAGAACCAACTCCCTAAGAAAAAACCCCAGGACCAGATGGATTTTATGAATTCATAAAACATTTAAAGAACAATTAACTAATGCTATAAAACTATTTGAAAAAAGGGATTAAGGAGTCCACAAACTCTTTTATACACAGACATTGTACTGATACCTAAACCAGGCATGAAAAAGAGAAAGAAAAAGACCAACTCCTATGAATATTGATGCTAAAATCTTAAATAAAATATTAGCAAAAGATTACCAAAATAACCCCGGATAATACACTATGACAAGTAGGATTTGTACCAGGAACGGGTGGTTAATATTAGAAAATATTAGCATAATTGATATATCAATAACCAAACTAAAAAAAAATATCCATCATCCAATAGATGGAAAAAAAGCATTTATAAAATCAAACATCCATTCCTAATAAAACATTATATAGGAATAAATGGACTTTTTTTAAAAACAGAATTAAAAACCATCAGTAAGCATCATATGAATGGGGAAAAATGGAACCTTTTCCAGTAAGATCTGAGTGAAGGGTTGCCCCTATCACTATTGTTATTCAATATTGATTAGAAACACAGCCCAAAAAGAGTCGAGAAAGAGATTAAAGGCATCAGAATAGCGGAAGAAAACCAAACTATCATTTTTGAGATGATATGATGGAATACTTAGAGAACCCAAGATTCTACTAAAAAAGCTATTAGAAATAATCTGTAACTTTAGAAAAGAGGTTTAAAAATAAACCCAAAACCCAGATTTTTATACATCACCAACAAAAATCCAACAGCAAGAAAACAAAGAGAAATTCCATTCCAAAATAACTTGACAGATAAAATATTTGGGAATCATCACCAAAAGAAAGTCAGGAATTATATGAGCAAAATTAAAAAAACTTTCCCACAAATAAAGTCAGACTTAAATAAATTGGTAAAAATATTAAGTGCCCTGGATATGAATATAATAAAGATGACAATACCCCTAAACTAATCTATTTATTTAGTTATATCAGCGACTTCCAAAAAAATATTTTAATATTGAAAAAATAAAAAAAAAATTATATGGAATAGTAAAAGGTCGAGAATTAAAATAATTAATGAAAAAAAATCAAATGAAAGTGGCCTAGCTGTTCCTGGATCTAAAACTATATTATAAGCAGCAGTCACCAAAACCATTTTATTTAAGAAAAGATTAGTTGATCAGTGGAACAGATTAGGGTTCACAAGACAGAATAGTCAATTAAGCAATCTAGATTTGACAAATGCAAAGATCCTAACTTTTTGGGACAAGTATTCATTATTTGACAAAACTGGATAACTGGAAATTAGTATTTAAGAATTAGGCATGGACCCACACTTAACAATTAACCAAAAACAAATTCCAAAAGATAAAAAAGAATCAAATTGAAAATAGGATAGTTTATTCTCGACTTGTGGAGGAGGAAGAAATTTGGACCAAAGACAAACCAGAGACCATTATTGATCAAAAATAAAAATTTTGATTACATCAAATTAAAAAAGTTTGAAAACAAAACTAATGCAAAAGATTAGAAGGGAAAAAAAAAGGGAAAACATCTTCCGTTAAAGGTTCTGATAAAGGCCCTATTTCCAAATATATAGAGAACTGACTTAATTTATAAGAAACCAAGCCATTCTCCAATTGACAAATGGTCAAAGGAATGAACAGACAATTTTCAGATGAAATTGAAACTATTACCCCTATATGAAAGAGTGCCCAAATCATTATTAATCAGAGAAATTAAAAATTAAGAAACCTGAGATACTAAAACACCTGTTGATTGGCGATGACAGGAAAAATAAGATGATTGTTAGGATGCGGGGAAAACTGGGACACTGATGCATTATTGGTGGAGTTTGTGAATCCAAGATTCTGGAAGCAATCAATTATGCCCCAAAAAGTTATCAAACTTGTATACCCTTTGACCCAGAGTGCTCATGGCTTATACCCCAAGGGATATTAAAGAAGGAAAGGAACCTTGTTGTGCCAAAATGTTTGTGGCAGCCCTGTTTGTAGTGGTAGAAATTAAAAATGAATGGATGCCCACTGGTTGGAGAATGGTTGGGTAAATTGTGGTATACAATGTTAGGAAATTATTGTTCTGTAAGAAAACTAGCAGGATGAATACAGAGAGGTTGAGAGACTTAATTGAACTGATGTTAAGAAATGAGCAGAACCAAGAATTTATATCCCAACAACAATAGTTGAAATTTTGATGGAAGTGGATTTTTTGACAAAAGCTAACCAAAGAAAACACTGGAAAAATGTAAACTGTTTGCATTTTTGTTTTTCCCCCCGGTTATTTTCATTTGAATTCAATTTTCCCTTAAAAGAAAACTGTTTGAATACTAACATATTCAAATATAAAGGGACTGTTTGCCATTTAGGGGAGGGGAGGATGGGGGAAAATCGAAAGAAGTGAGGAAGGGATAATGTTGTAAAAAAATTACCCTGGCATGGGTTCTGTCAATAAAAAGTTATTATAATAAAAAAAAATAAATAAAAATAAAAATAAAAAAAAAGATAATCACAAATTAAACAATATAACAAAATTTATAATATCTAGCCAAAACAGTAATGCAATGGAAAATTTATAATCTGTGAAGATTTCCATCAATAAAAGAAAAAAATAGAGTAATGAATTGGGTACATAGCTAAAAACAAAAAAATGCAAAAAACAAGCATAGAAAGCAACAAATTAAAAATGTCCAGAATAGAATTCCTGAAAATGAAAAGACAAATGAATAAAATTAAATGTTTAAAGACGTATTGAATTGATAAGTAAAGCTGGATAACTTCAGAGAAAATATATAAGCCATTGTATAATTTTATTTACAAAAACATAATGAAAATTAAATTGCCAGTATCAAAAGGGATAAAAGGTCATTGCACAACCAATGAAGATGAAACTTAAGCAATTATTAGGAGTTATTTTGTCCAACTATGCTCCAATAAAACTGATAATGTGAACAAAATGGATAAATATAATATAAAAATATAAATTGTCTAGATTATTAGAAGAAGAAATAAAACATTTTGGTAGCTCTTACAAAAAGAAACTGAACAAGCCACAACTGAGCTTTCTAACAGGAATAAAAAGGAGCAGAAGGATTCATGATCAAATTCTATCAAACGTTAAGATAATTTATTTTGATATTATATGAACACTTGAAACAATAGGAAACAAAGAGCACTATTAAATTATTCCATGAAACAAATATGGTATTGGTACTTAAACAAGGGAGAGCAAAAATAAAGAAAACTATAGAAAAATTTCCCTCTTTAATATTGTTACAAAATTTAAATTACTAGTAGATTACTAGTGAGATTATAAATACCATAAAAATCATACACTATGACTAGATCAGATTTGTCCCAGAAATGCAGGGATAAATCAGTATTAGAATCATAAGTATAATTGATCATATCAATAAAAAATACTAAAAATAATGTGATTATTTCAGTAGTTTCAGAAAAAATATTTTTACAAAATATAATACCCATTTTTATTTAAAACTCTAGAAAGCATAGAAATAAATGGAGCTTTTCTTAAAATGATAAGTGATAACTATCCAAGGACAAATATCATATGTAAAGGAATACACTTAATGTAAAGGATGGCAGTCTAGCAGTCCCAAACTTAAAACTATACTACAAAGCATTATCTGTTAGTGGTTTAGGAATAAAATGGTGCATCAGTGGAATAGATTATAAAAATAAGAGCCACTGTCCAGTTGATAAATCAAGTGATATGAATAGCCAGTTTTCAGAGGAAGTCAATAGTATAATAGTCACATAAAAATGATATAAATCATTACTGATTAGAGAAATGAAAATAAAAACAATTCAGAGTTACCTGATATCTATCACATTGACTAATATGACAAAAAAGAATAATGACAAATGTTGGAGGGAGTGTAGAAAAATTAGGATATATATTAATATTTTTGATGGAGTTGTGGACTGATCCAATCATTCTGAAGAACAATTGTAGCTATATCCAAAGGGATATAAACCCTTTGACCCAGTTAAACCATTACTAAGTCTATATCTTAAAGAAATGATCAACTGTAAGGGAGTTTACACTAAGCAATAGAACTAATAGCAATTAGAAACTAAAGGGATAATTATTAATTGAGGAATGGCTGGAAAAGTATTTGATACATGAATATGATGGAAAACACTAGGAAGACAAATATGGTACAAAATGAAATGAGAAGAACCAGAAAAATAATCTACACAAAAACAGCAATATTGTAAGGCTTATCTTCTATGAAAAACTTAGCAACCCTAATCAATATAATGATCCATCACAACTCCAAAGGGCTCAGAATATAAATTTATCCCCCTTCAGCTAAAGAGGTAATGAATTCAGAATGCAGATCAAAAATCTTTATCCTTTATGTTTATTTTTTTGCTTTTTTTTTCAAAATATACCTAATGCAAAAATATTTACATAACTTCATAAGTATGATGGATATTACATTTTAATTCTTTTTCAATGGTGGGGGAAGAAGTAGAAAAAGGAAGGGAATTTGGAATTGAAAGTAAAAATTAATTTTCTTAAAAAGAACATGAGTAAATGTTAATTTTTAAGAAAAAAGGGAAAAGATGGGTTTCTGAACTGGGGAAGAACTTGGAATCAGTGAAAGCACTGATAGTTTCCAAATGTGATATAGCTTGCCTTCTTTCAGTGTTGAGCCTAATTCATTTTTCCATCTCTATTTTCTCTCTCATATCTATATCTATATGTGGATAGATAGATATAGATGTAGATATATAGACACATACATATGTGTCTATATATATAAAATTTAATGATCTTATGAATTCATATCATATTAACATTTTTGTGTTTTTTTCCCTAGTTATTGTTTAGTTGATTTCATTTAGATGATCATGACTCTAACTAGTATGAGGCTATAATGTTCTTAGGGCTTAATAAAAGCAACACAATATTGTTTACAAGCAAGAGCATCTGGAGATCTTTATTATCTATAGAAAAGTGTTTTTCCATTTGGACCTTATATTCTCCATAACAGTGTAGAAAAACTTTGATAAACAGATATCTTCTCCTTTTGTGCCTTATTTGACACTAACAATTTTATTTTGAATAGATTTATATCTGCTGTTACATTTATCAAGTAGTAATACATAAACTGAATATATGCATTAGAAGCTCCTTGTCCAATTCAAAGTCTTTATCATGTGACTTTAACCCTGGTAATATTATAATTTCAGAAGAATTAAAATCACAAATAACCAAAAGAACAATGAAAGATATATTATATATACAAGCTTTTCATAAGCTCCCAATGACAATTATTAGTGAAAAGTGGCATAACATAAATTACAGAGACATATAAATTAGAAATGAATATGGGATTCATACAACAAGAATAAGAAATAGAGATAACCTAGTTTTGTTTCACTGGTGCTTTAGAAATAACAAAAAGGAGAAGAGAAGGGTCTTATTCATTTATTAGCTCTCTTGTCAAAGATTTATGGCATCATAATCATCAAAACATCAGCAAGAATGTGTGATTTTGTCTTACAGGACAAAAACAAGAATAATTTTTATGATCTTCAGGGGTGGAGGGAATCATGAATCCATCAAAAGAAGAAAAAATTAATTCTATATGACCATTTGAAAATGTGCTCCAAATGTTTGCAAGAATACAAATTAAATTTTACAAATTTTGAGAATGTAAATTGAATCTATTCTGATGGTCACTTCAGATTCAGCAAATTGGCAAAGATGACCCAAAAGACTGTAATAGTAAATGTTTGAAGGACTACAGAAAGAAGGCACACTAGTACATTGCTGGTGGATCTATGAATTGGTTCAACTATTCTGGAAAGCAATTTAGAATTATGTTAAATAGTTTGACTTTTTATAGTCTTTTATACTCTTGATGGGCCAAAGAGAACAAAATCAAAACAACAAATCTGGTGACTAAATTGTCAATAGCAAATAAAATGGAAAGGGGTGGGAGGAAGTGGGCACTAATCAAATAATTAATGACTTGGAAAAAATAACTGTGACCTAAAGACATAAAAAAGGAATATTATCACATAATAGTAAGTTATTAATGCTAGGAATCCAGAGAGCTGTGGTAAGATTTGTAATGGAAAGATTGGTTATAAAGACAGTGGCTTATGGATTTAAATGTTAGTTTTTTTTTTCACTTTTTTAGTTGGCAAGTCACAACCTGTATTTTCTCAATTGTTAAATGAGGAGCTTAAACTAGATAGCCTTAGTGTACTTTTGTCTCTCTTAAATCTATGATGCAGCATGAAATAAGGACGATTACAAGAACAACATATACACTCACTAAAATTATGTAAGTGAAAAGATTACCAAAAGAAAGTCTAACTATAAGTTAAATTGTAGAGCTGCAGAATCTATGACATATTTTTCAATCTTCATGGTAGATGGGCAGAGCTCTTTTAGAATTAGGGCAAAATATTATATACATTGCCAGACACACCCAATATATTGAGTGGTTTTGTTTAATTTTCTTGGGTATTTCCAGAAATTACTGTAGCATAAAAACAAAACACATTAACAAAACTTAGTTTAAAAATTATTCCATATGATTAAAGTAGAAATAAAGAATTTGTGATCTAATTCATTAAGGGTTCCTGATAACTACAGATTTCCTGTTAACAACATATTTCATGAATAAGCAACCTATTGTCTAAATACTGAAATGTAATTATCAATATTATGTAATGTATCATATTCTACCTCCAAAATCTAACATGAATTTCATTTTTTGAAATTATTCTGGGCTTTAGAAATTATATGAAAAATAAGAATCTTTCTTTTTATGTATATTTTAAAAAGACATTTTTCTTCTAGAATTAGTCATTTTCTATTAATTTCCTATAGTATGTAATTAAAATTCTGGAAGTGGAAATGAAATGCAAATCTATTCTTTTTAATCCACAAATATCAACATACTATGATGAACTCTGAGAAATTAGAGTGAAGGGGGAGTATGGCAAAATCAATAAGGGAACACAGATCAAAGAATAAACTCAAGGGCTGACTGGCATTTTTCATTTACTGTCAGATACTACTTTGAGAATTCTACCTTTGTTAATTTACAAACTATAAGAATGTACAGTTAATTTTTACCTATACAACTGTGAAAATTGATAGGTTTAACATGAGCATTGATCTGTTACAAATATATTAGCTAGAACAGCACATATATACAGAGACATGGCATGGTCAAAGCCTACGTATCTAAAGTAATATGCCATAAGGGAAAGAGGGTAAGATGAGGAAGGCATGAAGGATTGTAAAGGGCTGAAACTCCAAAAAGGTATGCTTGAATCAAACAACTGAGCATTTAGGACTAATTACCTATTCACTATGAGACAATGACTCTATTAGCATATGTTCTATGCTAATAGAAAATGGGCTTCTCATTATTGGTGCTGCCTCAATGTTTGATGTTAAGATAATTGTAGGAAAGGATCAGAGGGTGGGGTGAGAGAGGTGAGACTTCACTTGGTGGCAGGATGAGGAGGAGAAACGTGGAGATTCTGGAATTCAGAATCGAGAAGAGATCTTTGGCAAAACTCCTGGCAGTTTGCCTGTGTCTCCCCCTAAAGACCAGGGACTTTTACTTATCCTGACTCTGGCTGATCCTGAGGCCTACAGGAAGCTAGCATGGATTTAACATTTTGGCAACTAATGTGGACTAACGATTCTAATTTCACTGAAGAAATCCCGGTTACCAGGAAATAGGGTGATTATTTTAATAGACAAACAGAGAACTTACTTTGTTAAGAGCTAAACTAGTAACTCTCATTTTCTAGCTGAAATGGGGCAGATATTAGGAAAAGATTCTCCCTCACCCCCAACCCCACCCCCACCCTGAGGGAAATCTATAAGAAGCATATTCAGACTGATAAAGAGGCAAGATTTGATTGTAACTTGGGAGCACACTGATGGGCTCATGGATACATTAGAATGCATGTTCCCTTGGCTCTTCAAGGAAGAAGAAATAGTGGCAGATAATTGGAAACTAGTAGGAGACCAACTATGTGGATATTATAATGATAAAGGTCCTGATACAATTTCTAAGGAAATATTCTATATGTACAGCTTAATACAATTGGCCTTAAAGAATCCTGCAAGTTATAGAAAAAAAAAGTTTTAGGAACAGACACATAAGGAAGTGTGAGGAGAAAGAGGATGAGAAGAGATTAATGGAAATATGGCTAGAGGGCATGAGGACTTAAGTGAACTTGAAGGGCATACTGATTCTCACTCTCACAGTCTAGCTTCAACTCCACCTATACCAGAACAGGCTGTTGACCCTCCCTCATCAACTTCACCTTCTGGGGATGAGTGAGGAGGAGGAGGAGTGAGAAGGTCAGTGATATCACCAGCACCTTCTCCCCCCAGCAATCACCCCTTCCTGTGACTCAGTTACAAAATGCACTACTTAAAGCCAAAGAGAAAGGGCAGAATACAGCTGATTTGAGAATGGAAATGTATCCTGTGATTGAACAGCTTGACTCTTCAGATCAAGAAAGGAGAAGATACACTCCTTTTGATCTAAAAATCATCAAAAACCTAAAAAAGGCTTGCAGTCTTTATGGGGCTACATCATCTTATGTTAAGATGTTATTACAGAATTGGCTTATGAAATTTTAACTCCTAGTGATTGCAAATCTATAGCAAGGACATGCTTAGAACCTGGACAAAACTTGTTGTGGCTTTCTGAATATAGTGAACTCTGTAGGCTACCAGTCCAATGAAATAGGCAAACTGGAGTTAATACAGCAATCACCTTTGATCCACTAACAGGTGTAGGTTCTTATGCAGATACTTCAGCACAGATTAATTACCCCATAGCAACATATAAGCAAATTGCTTCTGCTGCTATCCACGCATGGTGCTTTATCCCAGGTAAACAGGACAGAGGAGAGGCCTTGACAAAAATAGCACAAGGGCCAAATGACCCCTTTGCTGATTTTGTGGGATGTCTGGAGACAACTGTCATACAAACTATTGGTGAAAATACAGCAACAAAAATTATAATAAGGCAACTTGCTAAAAATGCTAATGAGGTTTGTAAAAGAACTATATTACAATTACACAAAGATGCTCCTTTAGAGGAGATCATAAGATGTTGTGCCACAGTGGGCACAAATACCTTTATCCAGGCTATGATGCATACTTCCCAAGATCCTAACATGGGAAGACAGGGTCTCTTTTGGTAAGGGACTTCCAGAGAGACTTGTCAATGCTTTCAATGTGGTAAAGTAGGACATGTGAAAGCTCAATGTTGCCATAGAGGCGGAGTGAGAAAACAGGGTGGGAGAACAAGACCCAAAACCCCATGTCCAAAATGCAACAGAGGCTTCCATTGGGCATCATAATGTAGACTGATTCAGGGAAAGGGGATGAGGGGCCCAGCCCCAGGGCAAAAATTACTTGGGGCATGATGGCAGCCAATGCTACACTCAGAGAGCCTTTAGAAGTTCAGTACTCAGACATGACCAATGAGCCAAGAAGCAACCTGATGGGAGAAAGGGATTACAATTGGGGAAAATAAGAGTTGTATGCAACTGGGACTACTGAGATACACCCTGGAGAGGTGAAATCTGTTCCTCTCCAGCCTATGCATCCCTTGCCTCCAGGCACAGTAGGCTTGACCATTTTACCTCCTGAGAGTACTTACAAAACAGTGCTCATCCATACACTGATGTAGGAAACTGGGGAATAGGTAGATAATATCCCAGTCACTAATACAGTTAGACAATGTGTGACTTATCAACTAGGAGAAGTAGTAGCATCAGGTTTACTGATACAGACTCCTAATAAGCAATATGGTGATAGTTGCTCAGATTCTGACTCCATGCAACAAAATCCAGGAATATTCTGGACAACAGCTGTAATGGCTGACACACCTATGTTCACTATCTATATAAATGGCACACCATTAGAAAAATTGGTAGACACAGGTGCAGATCATATATTCATTAGAGCTACCAATTGGCCCAGTCACTGGCCAAAGGTTAGGCAGATACCTATATGTCTGACATAGGAGGATCAATAGCAGCTGACGTTATTGCTACCCCTTTGAGATGGACTTTTGAAGGAAAAATAGGAGTTTTCACTCCTTTTATAATTGAAAAAATCCCCATCAATCTGTGGGGAAGAGACATTTTACAACAATTAGGAGTACAAATGAGTACTTCAGTTTTTTAGGAAAAGCTGCTGTTGAAGGCCTGCCAACACTTTCACCTGTTCCTATTCAATGGAAAACTGATGTATCAGTGTGGATAGGACAGTGGCTCTTAGCTAGTGATAAAAATAAGGCCTTATTAGATATAATACAGAAGCAATTTGATCAAGGACACTTACAACCATCTCTAAGTTCTTGGAATTCCCCAGTATTTGTGGTAAGAAAGAAATCTGGAAAATGGAGGATGTTGACTGATTTGAGAAAAGTAAATGAACAGAGGGAAGCTATGTGAACTCTTCAGCCTGGACTTCCATTTCCTACTCAATTGCCTTGAGAATGGCCTCTTTGGATTATAGATATTAAGGATTGTTTCTATTCTATCCCTCTAGATAAGGAGGATATGAAAAGATTTGCCTTTTCGGTGCCCAGCGTTAACTTAGCTGAGCCTTATAAAAGATATGAATGGACAGTTTTGCCCCAGGGAATGAAAAACAGCCCTACTGTGTGTCAAATGTATGTTGCTGCTTCTCTCACTCCAGTAAGAAAAACATTTCCAAAAGTAATGTTATTACATTACATGGATGATATATTGGGATGTGCACCTGAGGAGCAAATGTTAGAAGCATGTCTACAAAAGACCATAGAAATACTATGGAACTACAAATTGCATATAGCTCCAGAAAAAATTCAAATATATGTTCCTTTTCAATATTTAGGATATGAAGTATATCCTAAGGTGCTTACAGTACAAAAACTTTCCCTAAGAACAGAAAAGTTAACCACCTTAAATGACTTTCAGAAATTGATAGGAGATATCCAATGGATGTGTCCAGTGTTAGGCTTGACTACCTAACAATTGCAACCATTGTATAACATTTTAATGGGAGACAGTGCTTTAAACTCACCAAATTTGGTATCTAAAGCCAGAGAAAAAATCTAAAGAGTTGCCCTAATCATCTGTCACATCCTACACTATCTCTGAAGCAAAGTCCAGAAGTTAAAGGACTTGCTATTTATTGATTTGGTGGTATTCACCTGGATATATTTGTACTCCATCAAGTCAAACCATTATTCTGGGTAACTGGGTCTTTCCTAACATCCACTCAAATTGTCTTAGGCAAACAATTGCTTTACCCTAACTTTCAATTATTTCTGCACTTCATTATTGTTTTATGTTGTTGGAGGAAAGAGGGGAATTTAGAAGAGTCAAATAATTTCCTGCCTTATTTCTCCATTTTCCCAGAATCCTCAACAGTTAAAATTGAAGCTTTCTATATAATAAACTTAGGGAATATGTTCACTTCAGCAGATAGTGCATTGTATATGTTTGAGATAATGTGAAAGAAAAGGGATTTCACCCTTATTAAGTTTAAGAAATCTACATTTACAAAAAATATTTTTAAAAAATTCATTGGGGATTTGCTTGATTTTTTGTGACATGAAATATATTCTCACACTTCCAGAAGATAATCTATGAGCCCAAAGTTGTTGAATCTGGAACTAATTTTTTTGCAGTGATGTTTTCTATAGGTTAAAGTTGTTTATCTTTCTTTCCCATGCTAAATTTTGTACTATAGAATAGTCTAATTTTAAAGTTGGAATAGACTATCAAGGTACTATTTTTCCTTCAGTGCAGAAATTCTTTCTACAAAGTCTATAACAGAAAGACAGTGAGCCTCTGATATAATAATTATAATGACTAGTTACTACTTTTTGAGGGAGTCTATTCCATTGTTGGAAAGTTCTAATTTTTTGAAAATTTTTTATTCTGACTCTAAATCAGTCTCCATATAATATCTGACTATTGATCTTCTGTCTTCTGTAGTTATGCAGAATAATTCATCTTCCAAATGAAAGGGACCTGCTCTACCACCATCACCATCATCTTCACTCTATCAACCAACTAATACTGACAGAGTAGGTAAGTCAGCTTTGCTAGAGCAGCTAGACACCTTGAGAGAAAGAAAGGAGGAATTATGTCCCAAGAAGTTCAAATCACTGCCATCATCTCCTACTCTGAACCCAGGAAAGACAGTTAAGGACCCTGAAGCCTGCAAATAGCAGCATCTTTGAGACTACTGTCTCTGCTTCTGAACCAACCTGTAGAGTTTTATTGGATTGTTATATAGTTTTATTGGACTGTTATATAGAAGGATGCATTATCCCTATTATCAAAAACAATAATTACTGCCTTATTGCCACTGCTGAGAGGAAAGCTCAGTATCAAATGACATCACTGAGAATAACAGACCTGCTTTTACCTCAATCTCTCCAGATATCACCTAGGAATAATACTTTTATGTAGATAAAACCTAGCAAATGCCTCTGCTAATGTTTTCCTCATTAGTAGTTAGTCATAGCTATTTGAAGACCTGAAAAAGAAAGTTTATCATTAAAGTCCATGGCACTGTTAAATGGCTCAGCATTAGAAACAATACAGTTTTATTGTAGAAGTGACATTAAAGAAAATGCTTTATTAACATCTACTTTATACCCCAAAGACCATTGGACTTTCCCAAGCACAGCTGAAACTTTCTGTATATGTACTCCTGTATTAAAATGTGATCTTAAGAAAAGACATTGGTTTTTCTATTTGACTCTCTGGTGCTAAATATAGTACTTATGCAAAGTATATGTATAATAGTTAATTCATGCATTTTCATTTGGTCATCTTCCATATGTAAAAACTTTCCAAAGTCTTTCTTTCCAAAGTCATCTCATTTTTTCACATTAAATTCAACTATATAGTGATCACCATCACATAAACTCATAAACACAGAAGTGTCTTTTTATAAGATAATGTTTTTATTTTGTCATTTTTTGATATTTTTAATAAAATAACTTTAAAGGCATACTGTATTTATATAGCTATTGGTAAATAAATAGAATCTTGGGAAGAAGTTTGTGATATATAAAGAGGAAACAAATATGCGATATTTGTTCCAAACTTTTTTCTTTTTTTTTCTCTGCAGCATTTTTTATTTTATTATTAAAGCTTTTTATTTTCAAAACATATGCATAGATAATTTTCAACATTCATCCTTGCAAAACCTTGTGTTTCAAATTTTTCCCTCCTTTTTCTCTTCCTTTCCCCAGACTGTTAGGGGCATTGAAGCACTGCTCTCTCTTTGAGATGTGTCACAGAGCCGTAGGCTATGTCAGAGGGTAGGACAGGCCCAGGAGGTAAAAAGGGGCTTGGCCTCTGAGGCAGGAGGTTGTGCCTGGCAGGAGTTAAAGGAACTGCTATAGGTTTCTTGAGATGGCAAGGGGTGACACACCCCTAGCTCTTGCTAGATTTCCTTCTGGGACACAGTACTAACTCCCGAAGCCTCCTTTCTGAGGGCTCCACCTAAGCAGTTCTGAGTGGGCTGGGCTCTAGCAAGCCCAGAAGAGAGGCAGTATAAATAGACAGCCTTGAGCAGAACTCACTCTTTTGCTCTTGAGCTTTTGCGCTCCTGGGCTCTTGTGCTCCTGCTTCCTTTTACCCCGACTGAGAGGATGACTGAATAAAGACAGAATGATTGCACCTCCTGTTTGATCTGTCTCTTTGGGTTCTGGCCTGGAGCCCGAAGACTGCTAAGTTGGCCTAGCTGTACTGCCCATGGGTGGGCAGATAGAGTAGTCTTAAGGAATGCTACATTAGACAGCAAGCAATCCAATGTATGTTAAACGTGCAATTTTTCTATAATATTTCCACAATTATCATGCTGCACAAGAAAAATCAGATCAAAAAGGGAAAAAAAATAAGCAGGAAAATAAAATGAAAGCAAGCAACAACAAAAAGAATGAAAATACTAAGTTGTGATTCATACTCAGTTCCCACAGTTTTCTCTCCGGGTGTAAATCACAAGACCATTGGAACAGGTCTGAATCATCTCATTGTTGAAAAAAGCCTTGTCTATCAGAATTGATCATCATATAATCTTACTATTGCTATGTACAATGATCTCCTGGTTCTATTCATGGCATTAACATCAGTTCATGTAAATCTCTCCAAGTCCTTATGAAATCATCTTGCTGATCATTTTTTACAGAACAATAATATTCCATAACATTCGTATACCATAATTTATTCAGCCATTCTCCAAGTGATGGACATCCACTCAGTTTTCAGTTTCTTGCCACTACAAAAAGGGGTGCTACAAACATTTTTGCACGTATTCCAAATTTTTGAAGAGAAAATTCCAAAGCATTTAGAAAAATAAGATGCCACTGCAAGAGATTACATGAAGTAATTTAGCTTCAACAAGATGTGGAGTAACAGACTGTGAAAACCTCGGATCTCCATATCCCATCCTTTCTGGCACAGTTAAATAAGAATGACCTCCTCAGTAAATTAATTAAAAGGGAGAAGGAGACAAAAGGAGGAGGGTAAGGAAAAATCCTCAAAATAAAATAGATAAGGAAATGTAATATACAAGGGAGTAAACAAGCAGCAGAAAAAAAAAGAACAAAAAGCCACCCAATGTTTTATAATATATATATATATATATATATACCCACATATATATATATATATATATATATATATATATATATATATATATATAAAGAAATGGAAAAAAAAGCAGACGTAATAAAAGAAAAATTTTTCATTTCATCTGTCCTGGGAATTTCTAGGATGGGAACTACTTCTATCAATTTAGATTGCAACAAATTTTGTTGTAGTAGATAAGCCCTAAGTAGCCCTAAGGAAACTTTGATCATAAAGAAATATTATGGAGCCAAGGAAAAAGATAATTCCAAATTGTCTACAGGAAATCTTGAAAGAAAATCACAAGTTTGCTAGAGTTCCTAGGGAAAGTCTTGGAACAAAGGAAAAAATAGATTTAAAATGATCATGTAAATGAAATGAGAAAAAAAGAATTGGATAAGAACAATTGGCCCCAATGCTATATAAATTATTTGATAAAATAGGGAATGAAGGAGTCCTATCAAATTCCTTCTATGACACAGACATGGTACTGATACCTAAACCAGGTAGGCTGAAAACAGAGAAAGAAAATTATAGACCAATCTCCCTAATGAATATTGATGCTAAAATCTTAAATAAGATATTAGCAAAAAGACTACAGAAAATCATCTCCAAGATAATACACTATGATCAAGTAGGATTTATACCAGGAATGCAGGGCTGGTTCAATATTAGGAAAACTATCAATATAATTGGCCATGTTAATAACCAAATTAACAAAAACCATATGATCATCTCAATAGATGCAGAAAAAGCATTTGATAAAATCCAACATCCATTCCTATTAAAAACACTTGAGAGTATAGGAATAAATGGACTTTTCCTTAAAATAATCAGCAGCATCTATTTAAAACCATCAGTAAGCATCATATGTAATGGAGACAAACTGCAACCATTCCCAATAAGATCTGGAGTGAAACAAGGTTGCCCACTATCACCGTTACTATTTAATATTGTATTAGAAACGCTAGCTATAGCAATAAGAGCTGAGAAAGAGATTAAAGGAATAAGAATAGGCAATGAGGAAACCAAATTATCACTCTTTGCCGATGACATGATGGTATACTTAGAGAACCCCAGAGATTCTGCTACAAAAGTTGTTAGAAATAATCCACAACTTTAGCAAAGTTGCTGGTTATAAAATAAACCCACATAAGTCATCAGCATTCTTATATATCACTAACAAAATCCAACAGTCAGATTTACAAAGAGAAATTCCATTTAAAGTAACTACTGATAATATAAAATATTTAGGAATCTATCTGCCAAGGGAAAATCAGAAATTTTATGAGCAAAATTACAGACCACTTTTCACACAAATTAAGTCTGATCTAACCAATTGAAAAATATTAAATGCTCTTGGATAGGGCGAGCAAATATAATAAAGATGACAATATTACCTAAACTAATCTATTTATTTAGCCTATACCAATCAGACTCCCAAAAACTATTTTAATGACCTAGAAAAAATAACAACAAAGTTCATATGGAAAAACAAAAGGTCAAGAATTTCAAGGGAATTAATGAAAAAAAAAGTCAAATGAAGGTGGCTTAGCTGTACCAGATCTAAAATTATATTATAGAGCAGCAGTTACCAAAACTATTTGGTATTGGCTAAGGAATAGATTAGTTGATCAGTGGAATAGATTAGGTTCAAGGGATAAAACAGTCAACAAATACAGCAACCTAGTCTTTGACAAACCCAAAGATCCCAGCTTTTGGGATAAGAACTTACTGTTTGATAAAAATTGCTGGGAAAATTGGAAACTAATATGGCAGAAACTAGGCATTGATCCATACTTAACGCCGTACACCAAGATAAGGTCAAAATGGGTTCATGACCTAGGCATAAAGAATGAAATTATTAATAAATTAGAGGAACACAGGATAGTTTACCTCTCAGACCTGTGGAAGGGGAAGGTCTTTATGACCAAAGCAGAACTAGAGATCATTACTGGTCACAAAATAGAAAATTTCGATTATACCAAACTGAAAAGTTTTGTACAAACAAAACTAATGCAGACAAGATTAGAAGGGAAGCAATAAACTGGGAAAATGTTTTTACAGTCAAAGGTTCTGATAAAGGCCTCATTTCCAAAATATATAGAGAATTAACTCTAATTTATAAAAAATCAAGCCATTCCCCAATTGAAAAATGGTCAAAGGATATGAACAGACAATTCTCAGATGAAGAAATTGAAACTATTTCTAGTCATATGAAAAAATGCTCCAAGTCATTATTAATCAGAGAAATGCAAATTAAGACAACTCTAAGATACCACTACACACCTGTCAGATTGGCTAAGATGACAGGAAAAAATAATGATGATTGTTGGAGGGATGCGGGAAAACTGGGACATTGATGCATTGTTGGTGGAGTTGTGAACGAATCCAACCATTTTGGAGAGTAGTTTGAACTATGCTCAAAAAGTTATCAAACTGTGCATACCTTTGATCCAGCAGTGTTACTACTGGGATTATATCCCAAAGAGATTATAAAGAAGGAAAGGACCTGTATGTGCACGAATGTTTGTGCAGCCCTTTTGTAGTGGCTAAAACTGGAAACTGAATGGATGTCCATCAGTTGGAGAATGGTTGAATAAATTGTGGTATATGAATATTATGGAATATTACTGTTCTGTAAGAAATGACCAACAGGATAATTTCAGAAAGGCCTGGAGAGACTTACACGAACTAATGCTGAGTGAAATAAGCAGGACCAGGAGATCATTATATACTTCAACAACAATACTATATGATGACCAGTTCTGATGGACCAGGCCATCCTCAGCAACAAGATCAACCAAATCATTTCTAATGGAGCAGTAATGAACTGAACTAGCTATGCCCAGAAAAAGAACTCTGGGAGATGACTAAAAACCATTACATTGAATTCCCAATCCCTATATTTATGCACACCTGCATTTTTGATTTCCTTCACAAGCTAATTGTACAATATTTCAGAGTCTGATTCTTTTTGTACAGCAAAATAATGTTTTGGTCATGTATACTTATTGTGTATCTAATTTATATTTTAATATATTTAACATCTACTGGTCATCCTGTCATCTAGGGGAGGGGTTGGGGGGGTAAGAGGTGAAAAATTGGAACAAGAGGTTTGGCAATTGTTAATGCTGTAAAGTTACCCATGCATATATCCTGTAAATAAAAGGCTATTAAATAAAAAAAAAAAGAAATGATTGGAAGGAGAATAACATTAATGTGATAAGCCCGACAACGAACTCTGGGATAGTATGAAAGACAAGAAAGTCCCTCGAGAATTTTTAAATGTTGTATTTTTATTTCATTATGCAATTACATTTTAAATAAAATTTATTTTTATATTTTGGTTTTTACAACATCATAGCTATCACTAGTATTCTTTTCCTTATCTCTCTCAGTTATGCCACATAACATTTTAAGAGGTAAAAAATCAGCACATTTGATTGATAATTGAAAAAGTCCAAAAACATGTATAAGGCACAACACTTCTTGATCAATCATCTCCATTAATGAATTGAATTTTCATTCAAGTCATGCTTTGTCTTTATACTTTGTTACATTCACTTTAGATTTTTTGGTGTGTAACGTTCTTTCCTACTTATGTTGTCATCAACATGTGTATTTCTTGGCTCTGCTTACTTCATTCTACATCAATTCATGTAAATCTTTCTATTATTCTTTTTGCATCACATACATCATTTCTTACATTAGAATATATTCCATTACGTTCATGTACACATCCATATGTTGTTGCTATAATATGCATTGACACACATATCACATAGTTTTTCAGCTTAATAATTTCTTGTTGTTTGATACAGTATTTTCTTTACTAATAAAATTTTAGATTTACATAGAAAAATTTCTAAGGATCTCAAAAAATTATCATCCAACAAAACCAAATCAAAAAAAAAATCTATATTGTCATCAGTTTAAACACCTCCGGTGTGATTCATGTTCACATACTTTCACATCTTTCCTTGAGGGGAACTACACAACATGTTAGAGGCCTTTCTTACTTTCTCATGACATGACAGGGTTACTAATGGAGTACCTAGACAGTCTACCTATTGTTATTTGTTTTTATTGTGTGATCAGCCCAACTTCTTTTTTTTTTTTTTATTAATACATTTCCTTTCTTACCACACTTAATTTTTGTCATTTCTTATTATTTATTGTAGCCTACTCAAACTCTGACATGCATGTACATTTCACTCTTTTTGATGTGCATTTTTAATTTTTTTTGAGACTATAGTACCCAAAGATTCAAAAGCATTCAAGAACATTGGCATCAAAAAAGATAAGCTTATGTGCTTTTAATTTGTGTCAAATATTTTCTAGAAGTATTTGTAATATTTGGGGCTTATAATACTTAGCAAAATTGCATCTATAAATAAGAATATATGGAGTTCCTTACCAACTATATAGTAATCTTTCTTCAATTTGAACTCTTTGTTATATCTCCTTTATCACTGTGGCAAACAACTCTGATAAGCATAAGTCTCTCTTAAATTCCATTTGATATATATAATCAGGATTATAGAAGAAAATAACTTCTGTTGTCAGGTGTTTCAAGGAATCTTCAAAAATGTTGAAATTTGAAAGACAGATTTCTTGTTGGAAAGGAGTGAATATCATCATACATAACTTTGAGAAAAGATTCAATAAAGCACAGGAACTTGGAAACAGTGTTCAAAATATTATATATGAAATTTTTGATTTCAGAATTCACATATAACTTCAACAACAATACTATATGATGACCAGTTCTGATGGACCAGGCCATCCTCAGCAACGAGATCAACAAAATCATTTCCAATGGAGCAGTAATGAACTGAACTAGCTATGCCCAGAAAAAGAACTCTGGGAGATGACTAAAAACCATTACATTGAATTCCCGATCCCTATATTTATGCCCACATGCATTTTTGATTTCCTTCACAAGCTAATTGTACAATATTTCAGAGTCTGATTATTTTTGTACAGCAAAATAACGTTTTGGTCATGTATACTTATTGTGTATCTAATTTATATTTTAATGTACTTAACATCTACTGGTCATCCTGCCATTTGGGGGGGGTGGGTGGTAAGAGGTGAAAAATTGGAACAAGAGGTTTGGTAATTGTTAATGCTGTAAAGTTACCCATGCATATATCCTGTAAATAAAAGGCTATTAAATAAAAAAAAGACAGAATTCACATATATATTTTTTATTACAATTGATTAAAATGAATATTGAAAACTACCTTTATGTGTATTTGGAAAAAAACAAAATAGTGCTAAGTGAAAAAACAAAATGTTATTCAATAGCAATCCAACTTATTCAAGAGAAGAAGAGGAAGGGAAAAGAAGAGAAAGGATAAGAAAAAGGAGAAAAAGAGAAGGAAAAAAAGAAGAAGAAAAAGAAGTTGATGATGATGATATGATGGTATTGGTGGTTCTGGTGGTGCTGGTGATAATTATGACGATGGTGGTAGTAGTGGTGGTATTAGTAGTGGTGGTGTTAGTAATGATGACATGTCTCTGCACTGTTATCATATGTCACCAGAAACTCTTGCAGCCAGATGCCAAGTAGTAACTATTGGGAAAATCCAAGAAAAAGTCACTGTGAGTCATTTTCTACCAACACTAGCAAAGCCAGGTAGAGGGGTCTATGGATACTGGAGAATAGTATCCATTCTGTTATCTGGTAATGAACAACAATGTAGAATAGCAGCCAGGAAGATGAATAATTAAGAAGTCCCAAATTCATTTCAGTACACCTTGAAAGGAATTGGTGCTATCTAACAGCTTTATCATTCACTTCCTTCTTTGGGTCACAAATCCAGACCTAGAACTGCATACCAAGAAAGAACTAAGTTCAAAAGCAAAAATCCACTGTATAACTGGACCCCACAATAGAACAAGATATTAATTGAAGTTTCTAGCCCAAACTAAATTTGATAAAGTTAAGTCAGAGCAAAACTACCAGATAAGATGGAAATCTGCAGTTCTGTCACTTTGAAACAACAGTTTCCCAGTTGAATAAAAATGACTGAGTCCAGCAGCAGTTTATTATTTATTATTGCAACGAAACAAAAATCCAAGAATTTGCAGAGGAAAGGACGGGAAAAGCAATAAGATTTTGCCATAGATCAAATCGCTGTGTGAGCACTGAGAACATACAAATCCTCTGCCTGAGTTAGCTGAAATCCTAATATAATGCAAAAACCTAATGTACCAAGAAAGTAACAAAAGAATAAGGCCATATCTCCCTCTAGCAGTGCAAGAGATCCCAGTCCTGGCATCAAATCTCAAGTCAGAAAGTAGGTTAAAAGAATGAGTATGAATGCCTGCCTACACGCACACACACAGACACAGACACAGACACTGACATTCACACCCATCCCCCCCCCACATTCCACCATGAAAAGCTGTTATAGTAACTGATTCAAGACACAAATGTTGAAAAAAGAGATGTCTCCAAAATACCTACAAGTAAACTGTCAAGGAAAAACAAATACTGATACAAATTCAAACAAAATTCTTTAGAAAAGATGAGCCAAGTGTTTAAAAAAAAACACAAAGTATTTTCATAAATGAAATAAAGTGAATGAGAATAGTGAAGGGAACAAAGTGAAAAGCAACAAAATTTCAATTGGAAAGAAAATTAACAGCTTGGTATATGAGGTACAAAATCATGCTCAAGTAAATAACTCCCTGAATATTAGAATGAAGCAGATAGAAGCTGAAGATTCCAAGAGGTAACCATAAATATATTTTTAAAAAATCAAAAGATTAAGAAAAGAAAAAAATATATAAGTTATTTTATGGCGAAAATAGCTGTCAAGGAAAACAGATTAAGAGATAATTTTAGAACCACTAGACTAGCTGAAAACTATCACCATATCACCAGCTTAGAAATCATATTTCAAGAAAACTAACTGTACATATTTCTTTGAACTAGAAGACTAAGGAGTAATATAAAGAATCCACTAATCACTTCCTGAAATAAACCTCAAAATGAAAACTAAGAAACAACAAAGCTTGGAATTCAATCTTCCAGAAGGCAAAAATTTTGTGTAGAGGCTAAAAATAACTTATCCAGCAAAACTGGGCATAATCCTACTAGGTAAAAATAAGCATTTAATGAAATAGAAGACTTCCAACTATTTCTGATGAAGACCAAGAGCAACACAAAAACTCTGAAGTTCACACACACAGGACTGGAGTATTATAAAATGCTAAGCACAAATGTACAATCAAATTCCTTACATTACAATATGAAATCATTCTTTGAACCATATCATCATCAGATCACAGAGGTACAAATAGCCTTTGAATGATTATCATGTTTTGTTATCCTTAAAAGAAGAATGAAAAGGGACAGGAAGAAGAATACACTAGGTAAATAGGGAAGAGGTAGGTTAAGGAAAACTGTCTCATAATTAGAGCACATAATTAAAAGTCTATAAAAGTAAAGAATAGGTGAGAGTGTAACAAACTATCATATAAAAAAGTCAAAGAAAGGAAAAATAAGCATACATACACACAATTGGATAGAGAGAGATAAAATTCATTCAACATAGAAACAGGGAAGAAAGGGAAGAAAGGAAATGAGAGAATAAGAGGAAAGGCAGGTTAAAAGCATGATTTGTCTTGAGGAAAAAAAACTCTAATATGGATGTACAAAAATGTTCAGTAGCATATTAATATACTGTAAAAAATGATGAAAGGGTAATTTCAGAGAGACCTGGGAATACTTATATGAACTGATATAAAATGAAGTGAACAGAACCAGGAGGATAATTTATACCATGTCAACAGGAACAACTTTGAAAAATTTAGGAATTCTTATCAGCATAATGATCAACCACCACTTCAGGAGAATAATGTTGAAACATACTACCCAGTTCTTCATAACTGAAAGATAGAGAACATAGAATAGAACATTGCCCCCACCAACACACAAATGTCTCTATATAAATGTGTATAAATACATTGCAAATACATCTACAAAGAGATAAATTTAAAGAGACATATACATATGTGTGTGTGTGTGTGTGTGTGTGTAACTACATATTTCAAATGCAGTTTTTCTTTTTCTTTTATTCTCAACTGGTAGGTGGGAGGAATTTTAATAACATCAAAATAAAATTCAACTTTAATAAAACTAATAAAATAGAAACTTCATTAAAGAATCTTAATACTAAAACTGAGAGAATCTAGGTGCTAATATCAAAAAATGAAAATGGAGAATCCACAACCAATGAAAAACTAAATTGCTAGAAAATATTTCCCAATTATATACCAATAAAACTGATAATTTAAATGAAAAGATCAGTATTTACATAAATGTAAACCATCGATTTTAGCAAAACAAGAAATACAAGATTTAAATAATCCCATCTCAGAAAAAAAAATAGAACAAGCAATAGATTTGAAAGACACAGAATGAAACGGATTTATATGTGGATTCTATAAAATATTCAAAAAACCAATTAATACCACTATTGCTAAATTATGAAAAGGGATCCTATCAAATGCCTTCAGTGATAAAAATTGATCTTGAGATCTGCACTATAGAAAACTATTAATCAATATCCCTAATGAATACTGATGGAAATATTAAGTATGCAGAAACCATCTTTTTTGCCATGGCCCTGGCAGAGATATGCCATAGCCATAGCAAAGAGGCTATGGCATAATATTGCAAAATTATACACCATGACTAGGTTAAATTTATGTCCCTAATCTATGATCAGTATAATAAAAAAAACCTTAAACATAATATGCTACAATGTATTTTTAAGTCTATCAAGATATACAAAAAAATGCTTTTGACAACATACCACACCAAGTTTTTTGTTTTGTTTTGGTTTTTTTAAGCATCACTAGAAGACATGGACACAAATAGCCCTTTCCTTACAAATCAGAGTATCTATCTAGAATTAAGCACCAGCACTATAGTTATAAAAAAAAATTGCTAGAAACTTTTTTAAGTAGCCTGACAAACTTCCAAATCTAATGTGTTTTTTTTTTTTACCACAATAAGCTACAAATTGTTTCATGACATATAGGAATAATATATATGCATATAATATCTATGTAATCATACCATAAACAAATTAGAGGAGCTAAGGAGACATTTTTCACAATAATAATTGGGAATGCATTCCTGATGACAGGAGGCATAGAGAAGGTTTCAGTAAAATGAATAACTTTCATTACATAAAATAGAACATTTTTTGCATGAACAAAATCAATGCAGGTAAAATCTGAATGGAAACAGTTGTGTAAAAACAATCTTTATACCAAATTTCTTTATTATGTGTACTGCTGGAAGTTATTCAAATATATAAAAATGAAGGGCATTCTTCAAGCTATAAATTATGAAAATACATGAATAGTTTTTAAAAAGAAACCTGATTAACAGCTATATGAAAAAATGCTCCAAATCTCTAAGAAATGAAATCAGCCTCATAGCTATCAGATTGATATTTGACAAAAAAGGAAAATGATAGACACATCAATTCACTCTTTTTGGACATGTGAATTGGTTTAGCCATTATCCAAAGCAATTGGAAGTATATCCCAAAGTTCACTAAAGGTAAACCTATGTTTTCTTTTCCCTTAACATCTTCCATAATGTAAATTTTTTTAAAAAAATTAAAAAAAATAAAAATTTTATACTTATCTTCTTGAGATACTAATAATTCTGTCCCCTCCAATAAGTCAGATAGAGGATATACCATCAACATATGAGACTTTTAGCCACTGGAAAGACTAAACTAGTTGACAGGTAACTTTTAAAGGAAGTTTCCTATGGTCTTTGCTGAAATATACAGAGGGGCCCAGTGCTGATGCATTTATAAAGGTTATCAGTGCTCAGCAGCTCCCAGACTTCATAGGGTGTCCCTTAATTCCCTCCAGGCAAGCAGGAAGTGATATAAACCTACTCAGCACCTGTTCCTAAGGCAACAGAAATTTGCCACCTATACAATGATTCTGGTTGTTACACAGAAATGAAATAACACCCTGGGATGAGAAGCTGATTCTAGTTCATCAATATTTCATTTATGCTAGAAATATTTGCAATAACTATCGTCCCCTACCCCTCACTCTTCCACTCCCCCCAGAAAGATTCAGAGATCCAGGAAGCTCTAATCCCAGCTGATCTTTCTAAACCAACCTTATTCATGGTCACATTTTCATTGGGCTACTAGTCTATTTTCGCTTGCACTTTCCAAAGGATCTGTGTGAACATGAAGTCTCCAGCATCCACTAAATTAGAACAAGGATCTAATCCTTGAAGATCCTCCAAGTGCACAGATGCTACCTGCAAACTCATTCCCTTGGAAAATTGACCCTAATTTGTAGGCCAATTTGGCAAAATAGTGAGATGACCTTGAACACTATTCTCCCTCAGGCCATCCACTTAGTCGTCCCAGTTCCTTTTTTGAAGCATTCAATCTCCTACTGAATTCTAAAAAAGCACTATATCTTCTGCAATGCATCAAAGCAAGGAAAAAAAACAAAAACAAACAAACAAACAAACAAACAAAACAGCTCCCCTCACTGTCCCCCTGACCAATAAGATTTGAATGAGGTGTATAGTGTCTGAAAGAGGGATATAGTGTAGAACAATTTTATGACGGTACAGATGGAAGTGTAATTGTGGAAGGAGAGAAACGGAAGGAATATACGATGGTGGGGGGAGAAAAGGGAGAGCAGATTTAGTAAGACTCACCTTGTGCAGCTTCCACATAGCTCCCAAAGCCTTGACTTCATGACTAGAATGCTTGCCCTCTTCTAAACACTGGTAACACACAGGCATCTTGCACTGGACGCAATACATACTGTGGTTTTCCAGCTCATGATCCGTGCAAGTGGAAATTTTGCGGGGACTCAGCCTCCGACTAACCCGGCCTTGGGCTGGGGGCACTAGCCGGTGTTTAGCCAGAGGTCCCCTAGGCGGGTGGCACCTGAGCCGACATGCGTCGCAGTAAAAAACATCGCATTGTTCGCACATTACTGTAGCCTCTTTGGGCGCCTTCTCGCAGAGCTGGCACTTCAGGGCCGCAGCTTTACTCTGTTGATAGCGATCGATGACTCCTTCCAGAACGCGGTTTTTAGGAAAGCCGCGCAATCCCCGGTCATCTAGAATCAGACTACGGTGGCATTGTGGACAAGTGATGCAAGAGTTGCGCGGCACTGGGGCCAGAGATGCTGACAAGTGGGCCGCAGGCGGTGGCATGGCGGGGGGAAACACTCGGACGCCGTTGGGAGATTTCTGACACGGAGTGGTGGGGGCACTGGCGAAACCTGCATAGGAGCCATAGCCGCTGTCCGCTTCGCTGTACAGACTCATCTTATCCATGTCCAGATAGTCATAATCAGAGACCCCAGAACCCAAGGCCCGTCGGCTCTGAGAAGACTCAGACTCCGGGGTCTGAACCAGGATGTTGCGGGCGCACGCTTGACACAAATTGTGAGAGCAAGGCAGAATGATAGGCTCTCGGTAGAAAGAACCGCAGACCGGACATTTTAACTCTTCTTCCATTTCTTCCATAGAAGGGCTGGGCTGGTAAACCAAGCAGCTACAGACCAGTATCTCAGGCCTCTATATATAGCTGAAAGCTCCCTGTAGTTAGCAGGCTAGATCTGGCCAGCACCTTGGCCTGCAGCAACAGCAGTAGGAGCTGAGGCAACAGAGTTACCTTCCAACGTCCCCGAAACCTTAGAGCAGATTGTCACTCTGGCTTGCAGAAAATGATCCAGACAGCTTGGACCTCCCCCTCCATGCTTCTCGGCTCATTGGGGGAATGAGGATAGATCGAGACCTACGATTGGCTCCGGTTCCTTTCAGTTACCTTGCCTTGACAAGGTATTGGGGGAGTTAGGAGGGGAGTTGGGGGTTGGGGGAAGCTGATGAACTAAAGAGTCTGCGCTTCAGTTCCCTATAGAGTACAGTAGTGTAGGAGAACAATTCACTTTCTTCTCTTGCATTCTAATGTTCCCTACTGTTTACTTGGGCAACAAGAGTACGAAAATCCTTTCAATTGAAAGCTGACTTTCTTCCAGAGGCTATATTTACCTACCTTAACCTCTCCTTAGCAAAAATAAAATAAAATAAAATAAATTATTCCATTCTATGACCTTTCCACTATAACAGATCTTCAGAAATACTGTGGCACTACATAAAAATCCCTTTTCCTTTTTTCTATTACTATCTTTGAGTTAAGACCCCAATTTAGGTATTGATGTGTCAAATGGTAAACAAATTTATAACACTTTGGGCATAATTCTAAATTGTTCTTCAGAATGGTTGATCTAGTTAGAACTACAGCAGTGACCGAATTTTTCTACATCCCCACTAACCGTGAGGTAAACTTGAGTTGTTTTAATTTGCATTTCTCTAATCAAGTGATGTGGGTAATTTTTTTCTGTCCATATTCTTTAACTATTCATCAGAGAATAGCTTTTATTTTTATAAATTTATCTTAGTTCCACATATATTTGAGAAATTGTCTTTACTAGAGAAACTGCTTTGTTATATAGTTTAAAATCTGGTACTACTAGGCTGAATCCTTCATATTTTTCATTGATTCTCTTGATTTTCATGACCTTTTCTTCTTCCACTTAAATTTCATAAAAATTTGTGTGTGTGTGTGTGTGTGTGTGTGTGTGTGTGTGTGTTGTAGGTTGATTGGTATGCCACTGAATGAGTAAATTAATTTAGTAGAATTACCATTATTATTATATTGGCTTGGTCTACCCATGAGTAATTAGTATTATTCGAATTGTTTAGATATAGCTTTATTATTTTGATTTATCTTTATTTGTCTAAAAATATCTTGTGTTCACATATTCATTGCATTTGTTTTTGACAGGCAGAATCCCAATCATTTTATATTGTGTGCAATTATTTTAAATGGAAATTCTCTTTCTATGTCTTCCTGCTAGCTATCTTTTGGTAATATATAGAAATGCTGATGATTTATGTGGGTTTATTTTATATCTTGCAATTTGCAATAGTTGTTGATTCTTTCAACTACTTTTTTAGTTGATTCTCTAGGGTTCTCTAAATATATATCATTATCTCATCTGCAAAGAGTAGTAGTTTTATTTTCTCATTGTGTATTCTTATTTCAGCAATTTATTTTTCTTGCCTTATTGTGATAGTTAGAATTTCTAATAAAATATTTGTATAATAGTAATAATGGATATTGTGACTTCACTCTTAACCTTATTGGAAAGGCTTCTAGCTAATCACAACTACATATAATACTCTTAGTTTTAGATAGACACTATTTTTTTTTAAAGAAAAACTCCATTTATTCCTGTGCTTTCTTACATATCTCATAGGACTGTGTTATATTTTGTTAAAGGTTTTTTCTGCATTTATTCATAATTTTGTTGTTGTTGATGTAATCACTTATGCTTAGTGTTTTTTGTTATTGTTGTTGAACCAATTCCACATTCCTGGTGCCACTCTTTGCTATTATTTCATTTAATTTTTTGCATCAATATTCATTAAGAAATTGGTCTATTATTTTGTTTCTCCATTTTTTCTCTTCCACGTTTAAGTATCATGATCATATTTGTGTCATAAAAAGAATTTGGTAGAATTCCTTTTTAACCTTTTCCCTCCCAAGTAGTTCACATACTATTGATATTAATTTGTTCCTTAAATGTACTTTAAAATCCACATGTAAATTCATCTGATCCTGGTAATTTTTTCTTAGAGAGTTGATTGATGCTCAATTTCCTTTTCTAATCTGCTCTTTATCTCTTTTCTTGATATATATATATTATTTTCTGGCGAATTTCCCAGTCCCCTTACCATCTCTGGGCTGAAGACTTCATTGCTGCTGTTGCTCTTGTAGCCACTACCAAGTCCTATAGCTGATGTTGCTTCCATATGTTGTCCAGATAAGCCTCCACCCCAATGTCAAAGACCTGGTCTTCTGACCCTTTCAGTTTTGTGCTGGAAAAAAGTCTTAGCCTGTTCTTTTGTTAGCTCTGCTGCTCCTGAATTCAATTTGAAGTGTTATTTTCAAGTTGTTTGGAAGAGAATATTTAGAGAACTCTGCTATAGTGCTTTCTCTACTCCACCATCTTGGCTCTGCTACACATTCTTTTCTTTTTTTTCTTGAGGCAATTGGGGTTAAGTGACTTGTGACCCTGGTCACACAGCTAGGAAGTGTTAAGTGTCTGAGGTCATATTTGAACTCATGTCCTCCTGACTTCAGAGTTGATTCTCTATCCACTACACTACCTCTCTGCTACACTTTCTTAATGCATGTTTTTAGTATCAAAATTCTCTATGATGTGGAGTGATAGGTGAAGTCATTTTTACTTTATACCTATTGTTGCTCTTGACTACTGTTTCACTAGACAAAACCCATCATTCTTATTAGAGTTTTTTGGCAAATTAAAAAAGGGAAGTACATAACACTGTTTCATGGAAATTAAGAGAATTAGACTTTTTATAATATTGACCTTGAAGAAATAATTGAGATAACATAACATGGTTACCTTTCTATTTATACAGGAACTGTACTCATTATTGTGTGTAAGAGAAAGTACTGAAAATAAAGTAACTTAAAATAAAATTTAAATCTGTATATATAAAGATATATCTATATATGTGTATGTATGTTTATATGCATATTATATATATGTATATATATATGCACATTCATCATCATGTTTTAACTCATGAGTTTAAAAAATACAATGAGTTTTAACTCTGATAAATGATAGTGGTTTGAAACAGACCATATGCCAGTATTAATATTTGTAGATTTATTTTTAGCAACTAACACAATTAAAAGAAAAATCAGGCTTGACTATACATAAGAAACACAGATAAGATAAATCCTTATAAAGAAAATGATTCAATTTCAGTTTCATTTTGCTAAGTTAAGGCAGACAAAAGTCAAATGAAGCAGAAGTATATAATTCAGTATCTTCATTTTTTGAATAATAAACTTGTCAGTGACATCCAGATCAGTAGAGAGTTGAAGCAAATCAATATTTCCAAAACTTTTATGCATGCTAGAGCAGTTCTCTAAATAGCTCTAGCACTGGGTCACCCAGAACCTTAATTATTGTTATGCAATAAAAGTAGTTAACTGATGAAAATGATCATGGAACCTAGTTACAGTCATGGAATTAGGCTATGTTCTATTTGAAGTCTAGTTTTTTATTTGCAAATTTGTTGATAACTAGCAGCTCATCAAATAAAAAAGTGGGAAAAAGTGGTAACAGAATCCAAAATGTTTTAGGAATGCTAGTTTCTTATAGTAATCACACAAGGCAAAGGCTACAATTTATTAACAGTTGTTTTGGTCATGGTACACTCTTATTATTCAAAATTGTTATTAAAGCAGGGTAACTGAAGTTTTGGTCTCGGTGAAATCTGGAGTGGGTAGCAGAGGAATTTAACAATTTGACTCATTGTTAAACCTCTATTAGGGTTTAACAATAGACTTTTAAGTTAAATTTGTTTATTAACATTTTCTTCATCATTTTATTAAGTCTAGACAATCAAAAAAATAAATCAAGTCCTGATTGGTAACATTTTCTGATTTGTGAAGTGTAATTGTATGAACACTAAAAATTTAATAATGGCTCTAGGGAGCCAGTAGACTTGGCTCCAGCACACTATTAAATATATTCTTCCCCATGATGGCCCTTCATCGCCTCACCTATTTGCTTGCTAACTTAGACTTGAACCATAACCCTAGGGCAATATCACCTCTCTCCCAAGGCCTGCTTTCCTTTCTTGCTGCCTCTTTCTGAGAATTTGGGGATCAGAGGCCTTTCAATATATTACATTTTCTAGCTACTCACTAGGTATCCTCTCCTGAAACAACTTTTTCTGTCCTGTTTTCCTTTCTCCTCTCTTTGTTCTGTCCTTAGCTGAACTGGCCCTAAGACAAGAATTTCTAGTTAGAGGACTGATTTTTCTTAATTCTTTCAAGATGAAGAATAATTTCTCCTCTATAGTTTCATGATTTGTTGGCTTATGACCATTCTGTCATTTAAGTTTTATTTAGGAGAACATTACAAAGAAAGTACATTGGTTGTAGTAGATGCTAACAAGGATGATAGTATAGACTAGTACTCTCTTATTCCTGAAGGATCTAGTACAATTTGATATTGCTCTGCCAATTAATATACTAATTATTTTTTCTATTATGAAATATTTTTTGATGGTGTTTGATTCTGGACATGTGATTTCATTGGTATTGGGAAGTTCTGGATTAGGAAATTCTTTCTACTCATATCAGTTAACTCTCTGAAATTTATAGTTTTAGAAAGTTGTCAAGCACTGAGAAGTTTAGTAATTTGTCTAAGATCATACAGTCAATATCTATCTACCTATCCATCTATCCATCTATCCATCTATCTATCTATCTATCTATACATACATACTTGAACCCAAGTCTTTCTGCCTTTTACATTTCATTTCTCATCTCTAGAGGAAGCTTTGATTAGTTCTCATTTTTTTGATGCAACCTAAAATTCCATTAAGCTAATTTGTTCTAGAATTGGGTAATTAGACTAATTCAAGGATAGCCCTAGAAGGCTATATCACAATTCCTCTTGATAGTTTTTCATTTGTATTAATTTTCTAATTTTTAAATAATAGCTTTTTATTTTCTTTTTCTTAATAGCTTTTTATTTACAAGTTATATGTATGGGTAATTTCACAGCATTGACAATTGCCAAACTTTTTGTTCCAATTTTTCCCCTCCTTCCCCCAGCCCCTCCCCTAGATGGCAGGATGACTAGTAGATGTTAAATATATTAAAGTATAAATTAGATAGACCATAAGTATACATGACCAAACCGGGTTTTTTTTGCTGTACATAAAGAATTGGACTCTGAAATATTGTACAATTAGCCTGTGAAATCCAAAATGCAGGCAGGCAAAATATAGGGACTGGGAATTCAATGTAATGGTTCTTAGTCATCTCCCAGAGTTCTTTCTCTGGGCGTAGCTGGCTCAGTTCATTACTGTTCCATTGGAACTGATTTGGTTCATCTCATTGCTGAAGATGTCCAGGTCCATCAGAATTGATCATTATATAGTATTATTGTTGAAGTATATAATAATCTCTTGGCCCTGCTCGTTTCACTCAGCATCAGTTTGTGTAAGTCTCTCCAGGCCTTTCTGAAATCATCCTGTTGGTCATTTCTTACCGAACAATAATATTTCATAATATTCATATACCACAATTTGTTCAGCCATTCTCCAATTGATGGGCATCCACTCAATTTCCAGTTTCTGGCCACTACAAAGAGGGCTGCCACAAACATTCATGCACATACATATTCCTTTTCCTCCTTTATGATCTCTTTGGGATATAAGCCCAGTAGTAACACTGCTGGATCAAAAGGTATGCACAGTTTGATAATTTTTGAGAATAGTTCCAAATTGCTCTCCAGAATGGTTGGATGTATTCACAATTCCACCAACAATGTCCCTGTTTTCCCATATCCCCTCCAACATTCCACATTATCTTTCCCTTCATTCTAGCCAGTCTGACAGGTGTGTAGTGGTGTCTCAGAGTTGTCTTAATTTGCATTCCTCTGATTAATAATGACTTGGAGCATCTTTTCATATGGCTAGAAATAGTTTCAATTTCTTCATCTGAGAATTGTCTGTTCATATCCTTTGACCATTTATCAATTGGAGAATGGCTTGATTTCTTATAAATTAGAGTTAATTCTCTGTATATTTTAGAAATGAGTCCTTTATCAGAACCTTTGACTATAAAAATATTTTCCCAGTTTATTGCTTCCCTTTCTAATCTTGTCTGTATTAGCTTTGTTTGTACAAAAACTTTTCAATTTGATATAATCAAAATTTTCTATTTTGTGATCAGTAATGATCTCTAGTTCTTCTTTGGTCATAAATTCCTTCCTCTTCCACAGGTCTGAGAGGTAAACTATCCTGTGTTCATCTAATTTATTTATAATCTCATTCTTTATGTCTAGGTCATGAACCCATTTTGACCTTATCTTGGTATACAGTGTTAAGTGTGCATCAATGCCTAGTTTCTGCCATACTAATTTCCAATTTTCCCAGTAATTTTTGCCAAACAATAAGTTCTCCAATTGATAAATGGTCAAAGGTTATGAATAGATAATTTTCAGATGAAGAAATTGAAACTATATCTAGCCATATGAAAAGATGCTCCAAGTCATTATCAATCAGAGAAATGCAAATTATGACAACTCTGAGATATTAAATACCTGTCACATTGGCAGGAAAAGATAATGTGGAATGTTCGAGGTGGTGTGGGAAAACTGGGACACTGTTACATTGTTGGTGGAGTTGTGAATATATCCAGCCATTCTGGAGAGGGATTTGGAACTATGCTCAAAAAGTTATCACTGTACATACCCTTTTATCCATCAGTGTTACTGTTGGGCTTATATCCCAAAGAAATCTTAAAAAAAAGAAAGGGACCTGTATGAGCAAGAATGTTTGTGGCAGCCCTCTTTGTAGTGGCCAGAAACTGGAAAGTAACTGGATGCCCATCAATTGGAGAATGGCTGAATAAATTGTGGTATATCAGTAAGAAATGACCAGCAGGATAATTTTAGAAAGGCCTGGAGAGACTTACATGAACTGATGTGAGTAAAATGAGCAGGACCAGAAGATCATCATATATTTCAACAACAGTACTATAAGATGAGCAATTCTGATGGATGTGGCCCTCTTCAACAATGAGATGAACCAAAGAAGTTCCAATAGAGCAGTGATGAATTGAACCAGCTAAACCCAGTGTAATAACTCTGGGAAGTGAATGTGAACCACTACATAGACTCCCAATCCCTCTATTTTTGTCCGCCTGCATTTTTTTATTTGCTTCACAGATTAACTATACACCATTTCAAAGTCCAATTCTTCTTGTGCAGCAAAATAACTGTATGAACATGTATACATATATTGTATTTAACATATACTTTAACATATTTAACATACATTGATCAACCTGTTATCTGGAGGAGACAATGGGGGGAAGGAAGGGAAAAATTGGAAAAAAAAAGTTTTTCAATTGTCAATGCTGAAAAATTACCCATGCATATATCTTGTAAATAAAAAGCTATAATAAAAAAACAAAAACAACAATTATGGAAAACAAGAAAAGTAATACACTATTACTGAAAGAGAATTGGTTGAGATTTTTGTAATTTGAATTGTGTCCCCAAAGACATTACCTCACATAAGCATGCCCTTTCACCTAGTTATTTCAGCATTATATTTATACTTCAAAGATATCCTTGAAAGAAGAAAGAGACTTTAAATACATACAATTCCTTCTCTTAGTAGCAATAAAGGGAAATTAAACTGTTATATCTATTGGTTTATGGCTAAATAAATTATTGCCTATTTTTATAGGCTATATAAGAGACTATTTTTTTTGCTATAAGTATTGATAAAATGGACCGTTACAGAGGAACTTGGGAAAATCTCTAATGAGAATGAACTGAGTAAATTTAGGACAATTTGTATATGAAATAACTTTGTAAAGGCAAGTAACTTTGAAAAATTTAAACATTTTGAGCAATTCAATAAGTATACAGAAATAATTTGTTCAATTTGAAGTATCATTTAGGCAAAATTAGTGTTTCAGGTTGAAAATGGGTATTGCTAACTTCTCCAACTTGGATATAATGGAGAAGAAAATTGTTCCTGTACAGGTACATTGGGCATATATTAGCAAAGCTCCTCTTATCTGAATCAACAGCACTAACTGTCACTAATTTTGGTATTTCTCAAGAAGGGAAGAATGAAGATGAGCCCACATACCCAGTATTCAGCCTGAGAAGATCTATATTACCCTCGAATAGAGCTTCAGTTCTATTCTTCCTCCTCCAAATCATTACAAAGCAGAAGCTAAATTCCAAATGACACTTGAGTGTCTTATTTCCATGACAACATGAGTTACAACTGCAATGTGCAGAACAATAATTCTTGCAAAAATAGCCTTGAGGATTTTACTGGATGTCAATAATGGGGGAATACTTCTGGATTTCAAACAAGAGTTTCAGTTTTGACACTTTCTAGCTATTTGAATATCATCAATCAACTTTCTCTCACCCTCAATTGCCTCATCTACAACACTGGGATAATATATATCCTACTATTCTCAAAAGGTTGTCTCGAGGAACCCTGTAAAGAACTATGTGAGCTATTATTAATCAAGAGCATCATGTGGCCTCTAAAATAGCAAATGTAAATTTAGGCTGCATTAATAGAATCATTGTGTAAGAAATGAGAAAATGGGTAGTTCCATTGTATTCTGTTCCAGTTAGACAACATGAAGAATATTGTGTTCAATTCTATGTATCACATTTTGGGTGGAATTGATATTCCAAATTAGAACATGTCTTGGGGAAAAAGGGATTGAGTCACTTGATAATATGTCAGTAGAGGATTAATAAAAGGAACTAGAGATATTTAAATTTCAGGAAAGTTTTGTAGGTATAATATAATTGCACTTTAAGGGATTTGGATGTAAAAGGGAATTACACTTGTACGTGGCTCTAAAGAGCAGATCTGGAAGCAATTAGAAAGATTATGTAAAGAAAAATATGTTAATTAGTATAATCCAAAAGAGGAATGCTTTGTCTTGGAATACACTGAATCTCCAAGAAAAGAAATAAAGAATATTGAACTAAATCTCTGTTTAAGAATAGGCTGGGGTAATTCTGGAGAGCAATTTGGAACTATGCTCAAAAAGTTATCAAACTGTGCATACCCTTTGATCCAGAAGTGTTTCTACTGGGCTTATATGCCAAAGAAATCTTTAAAAAAGGAAAGGGACCTGTATATGCAAGAATATTTGTGGCAGTCCTCTTTGTAGTGGCCAGAAACTGGAAACTGATTGGATGCCCACCAATTGGAGAATGGCTGAATCAATTGTGGTATATGAATATTTTGGAATATTATTGTTCGGTAAGAAATGACCAGCAGGATGATTTCAGAAAGGCCTGGAGACTTGCATGAACTGATGCTTAGTGAAATGAACAGGACCAGATCGTTTATGCTTAGTGAAATGAACAGGACCAGATCGTTATATACTTCAACAACAATACTATATGATGATCAATTCTGAGGGACGTGGCCCTCTCCAGCAATGAGATGAACTAAATCAGTTCCAATAGAGCATTAATGAATTGAACCAGTTACACCCAGCAAAAGAACTCTGGAGGTGACTATGAACAATTACATAGAATTCCCAATCCCTATATTTTTGTCTACCTGCATTTTTGATTTCCTTCACAGGCTAATAGTACACTATTTCAAAGTCCGATTCTTTTGTACAGCAAAATATCTGTTTGGACATGTATACTCATGTTGTATTTAATTTATACTTTAATATATTTAACACGTATTGGTCAATCTGCCATCTGGGGAAGGTGATGTGGAGGGGAAAAATTGGAACAAAAGATTTTGCAATTGTCAGTGCTGTAATATTACTCATGCATTTAACTTTAAAAAAATTTTAATAGCTTTTTATTTACAAGTTATATGTATGGGTAATTTTACAGCATTGACAATTGTCAAACCTTTTGTTCCAATTTTTCCCCTCCTTCCCCTCACCTCCTCCCCTAGATGGCACGATGACCAATATGTGTTAAATATATTAAAGTATAAATTAAATACAAAATAAATATACATGTCCAAACCGTTATTTTCATGCATATAACTTGTAAATAAAAAGCTATGATAATAAAAAAAGTAAAAAAAAAAGAAAAGAAAAGGCTGGACTAGATGACCTCCGACAATGCTTAAAATTTTAAGTATGTTATTTAGACACATAAATTTTAATCATTTACTCCAATGTTATTTTGTTTTATGAATATTGTTTAAAATTAGATATGTTTTACTTTTCTTAATCTAAATTCTACAAGTGCACTTAAAAGGCAGAACATTATGTATGAAAATACAAACTCAGATTTTCTGCTTAGGTTTTCTGAATTGTTGAGAGTTTGTGTAAGTATAATAATTGAAACATCAGTTTTGAGTACTTATTGTTCAGTCATTTATACTTTATGCTATAAGTCTGTAAACAGTGAAGTTTATTTTAAATAAATTTATTATTTATTCTAAACATTTTTTAAACTTTGAGTTCCAATCTCTCTCTTCTTTGCAGCTTCTATACTTATGAAAAAGACAAAACATTAACTATACATGTGAAATCATAAAAAAATTCTATATTATTCACATTGCAAATTTCTGGAAATGAATAGCATTTTTCCATTATGAATCTTTATGTTGATCTTGAATAATTTTGAATCATTATATTGATCAGAGTATGTAGAGGGCTGAAACTTCAAAAAGGTATGCTTGAATCAGACAACCGAGCACTTAAGGCTCCTATTTGATGTGAGACCATAGTTCTATATACATATTTAGATAAGATGGTGAGGTGATGGCTCTCATAACCATTGGTGCTTGCTGAATGTTTGGTGTTGAGATAATAGTAAGTAAGGATTGGAGGGAAGGGAAAGCGATTCATTTGGCAGCAGGACAAGGGAAAGACTAGGACCGGGACCGAATCCAGGATACATCTTGGACAAGCTGCGTGGCAACTTGCCTGCCTCCTTCAATCCTCCCCCTAAAGACCAAGGACTTTGATTTATCCTGACTCTGGCTGACCCTGAAGCCTTCCAGGGAGCTAGCTCATACTTTACAGGAGTAGTTGTCTTTCATCATTTTAATCATTATTACATTTTAAACAGTTTCACTTTGCATTAATTCATTTGGATTTCCCCCTTTTTTTCTCCTTGAAATCATCTTCTTTATCACATAATAGGATTTCATCACAGTCATATTCCATAATTTGTTCATTGCCCAATTAATAAGCATCCACTCAAAACTAATATAAATATTTTTGTATATATAAAACCTTTCCCTTTTCTTTAATCCTTTTGGAATATAGGCCAAGTAGTGGCATTACTGAGTATGCAGTTTTATAGTTATTTAAGGCATCATTATAACTTGTTATGGGCCAGAACTCTGTACTTAAAACAAGGATTCTTACAAGGTATTAAGTCAGTGGAACTGATAAAGACAATGATTATCTAATTTAGCATGGTAATTAATAGTTCTCCAAGTTCAGTATGATTGATTTAATCTTAGAATAAATAATAGTTTTCTAGTGATATAATGATTGGTTTATACTCAGTGTAGAGCATATAAGTGGGGACTAAGAACCAGATTCATTTAGAGCCAGAGAAGACAAGAGGACTGGAGGTGGGAGCTCAAGCTCTTGGAGCCAAGGAGAGATTCATTTCCATCTTCATCAGCCTTGTGGTGGCTGGCCTGGCCTGCATTTTCTTCACTGAAACCAAGTCCCCTCTGAAGGCCATGAGAAAGTTAGCTGAGTACCAGGCAAAGGAGATAATAAAGACTTTTGGACTTTAACACCTGGCTATTCTTGTGGTAATTACTCTGCTGAAAGGAAGGCTACTCCAGAGATCACCAGAAAACCAAACGAGAACATTACAATAACTTGTTTTCCAAAATGTCTGGATCAGTTCGTAACCACACCAAAAGTTCATTAGTATACTTATTTTTCCACATTTCCTCTAGTATTTGTCATTTCTAATAGGTAGTGATTCCTCTACTATAATTGTGACTGCATTCTCTAATAAATAGAATTTTCTTCATATGACCATAAATTTAAACTTTGATTTCTTCTTCTCAATTCTATTTTTTTTCATATCTTTTTACTATGGTTTTGTAATGGCTTTTATTTTATATTTTTGTTTACAAATTTCATTAATTTCCCTATATATTTGAGAAATGAGCCCTTACTAGGAAAACTTGTAATTTTTTAAATTTTATTACACTATTTCCTTGTTTGATTCTTTTAATTGGGCCTATTTTTGCTTTTTGCTTTGTTGCTACAGTTGTTTTTTTATTTCAGAAAAATTAGAATAGATTTTACCTCTCTCTCTGTGTCTCTCTATTTCAAGTATATTTCTGTTAAACATTATATTGTTGGATCCTGGTTCCTAATTCTTTCTGTTAACAGCTTTCATTTTATGGGTGAGCTCATCACATTCCCATTCATAGTTATATTACCAATTTTGTATTTCCTTTCTTTTGTTTATCTTTGTATTTCTTTTTCCTGTCCCTTCTCAAAAGTCTGCTTTATTTTTAACCACTGCCTACTTTAATACACCTCTTTAATTTTCCCCTCCTCATTCCCATGTTCTTATTCCCTTTCTCTCCTATTTCTCTATTGGAGAAAATAGATTTTTATACTTAATTGAAAGTATATTACACACACACACACACACACACACACATATGAATGTATTATTCTCTCTTTGACCAATTCTTATGAGAGCAAGTTTGCTCCTCTACCACAAAAGTTCTTCCCTTGTGTGACTCTTTTATGGAAGAAAAATTTCCCCATTCTACATCTTCATTTTTCATTCTCCCAAAACATCCCTGGTTTTGTTTTTGAGATCATCTTAATATAATCAATTTACATCCATGCCCTCTTCCTGTTATAGATGCCTTCTAACAGCAGTAATAATGATAGAGTTCTTAGGAATGCATGTTTCACCTTATCTTATAGAAATGTAAATAGTTTAGCTGCATTGAGTCCTGCATTCCACTTTCATGTATGCTTCTCTTGAGTCTTGTGTTTATTTATAAAATTTTCTATTCAACTCTGGTTTTTTCATCAATAATGCTTGCAAGTCTTAAAATTCATTTAACATTCATTTTCCCCCTGATGGTTTAACCTTAGTTTTCTGGGTAAGCAATTCTTTATTGTAATTTTATCTCCTTTGCCTTCCAGAATATCCTATGTCCTCCATTTCTGCTAAATTTTAAGCTCCTAAATTTTGTGTGATCCTGACTGGCTTCACAATATTTGGATAGTTTCTTTCTGATTGCTTGCAATGTTTTCTTTTTGACCCTGAAGCTTTGGGATTTAGTTGTAATATTCCTGAAAGTTTTCATTTTAGGATTGCTTAGGGTTAGGTTGATAGGTGGATTTTATTCAGTTTTATTTTACTTTCTGTATCTAACATATCAGAACAGTTTTCCTCAACAATTTTTTTAAAAATATGGTAAATAGAAATTTTTTAATCATGATTAAAATCTAATTCTAAAATTATTTCAAGCCCACTAATTCTAAAATTATTTTTACTCAATCAATTTTCCAGGTCATTTATTTTTCCAGTGTTACATTTCAAATTTTCTTTTTTTTTTCATTCTTTGGTTTTGTTTTATTGTTTCTTGATGCTTTGAATCCTTAGAGTTTTCTTGTAAGGGGAGCTCACTCAGAAGTGCACGAATGAAGTGATAGGAGAAGATAAAGGTCTCTGTGAATATGAAGTTTGTTCATAGTACAAGTACTGTTCAAGCACACTTCTCCCTAAATGGAGCAGGTGGCCAGAGCCATACTTACCAGTCTTTGATGCGCCACTACATATACACAGAGACAAGCCAATCGGGAGGTACAGTCTGTCTTTATTCAGTCATCATATCAATAGAGGTAGCAGGAAGCAAGAGAGTAAGTTGCACTTAAAGCTGTCTATTTATGCTTTCTTTCTGCCCAGATTACTTGTGCCCAACCCACTTAGCATTGTCATAGGTGTAGACACAGAAAGGAAGCATGTGGAGTGATGTTGCACCCAAGGAGATCTAGCAACAGGACACGCCCCTTGCTACCTCAAAGAACCAATTAAAAGTTCTTAAAACTCCTTCAAAGTACAATCTCCCACCTCAGAGGTTATGCCTCTTTTTACCTCCTGGGCCTGCCCTGTCAAAACTAATGTGGCATATGGCTACGTGGCAAATCTTGGAGAGACGAATTCCTCTATGCCCCTAACAGAAGCCTTTTTTAGCAAAATAACTCATACAAATATGCAAGTCAAACTTATTTCTAAGCTCAGTTCAGGAGTTTCTGTTTACAGAGGTTTTGGTTCTTTTTGTTGACTGATCAGCATCTCCACTTTATAATTACTTATTAGCAATGTGGACCAATTTTGACTTTACCTTTATTCGCACTTTTGTAAGACTTTTTGAATTGGCTAGGGTGCTAGACATGATAATGTATCATTTTTTGGAAGACTGGATTCAATGTGATTCACTTTGCTTTTGATTAATGTATTTTTTGCATTGCCTTGTGGTAAATAATTATTTTGGTCCCAGCTTACTTTCATTTTGAGAAATTTACCATGTAAATGCTGTTCATAGTATATCTTTTCACATTTAGAAATCATTTCACTATGCTGAATATTAATAATAATAATTAATACTTATAGACATCTTTAAGACTAGCAAAGAGTATATATTTGAGATTCAAGACAACCTCATGATATATAAGCATTTTTTTATCTCCATAATGTAAATGAGAAAACTGAAGCTGACACAAGTTAAGTGATTTTCCCAAGTCACCCAGCTAGTATTGTAGGAGAAATTTGAACCTAGCGTCTTCCTAACTTCATGTCCAGCACCTTAGACCCCTATACCACTTAACAGTTACACTGACATGGTATGAGGAAGAAAAAGAAATCATTGATGCCTTTCACTCATGCCTGATTATTTAATATATAAATAATCATGCCTGATTATTTATTTTTACGATGCTTAGAAGCAAGTATTTAACATTTAAAAACTATACTTTTAAACTGGAGAGTTGGACTGACAAGTAACAATAAAAACATGCTCATGCACTAGGCTTCATGATATTTTCAGTGCCCTCCCACACCCCAGGCTTTTCCTTCTTTTGAAAAGCCAGTAAGTTGTCAAAGAGCCCATGCCAATACCATCAATTATTTATGCATTGTTTGTAATGTATTGTATATAATGTATCAAAATTCAACAATAAAGGCAACTCTTTATCAAAATGCACCAAAGTTTCTATTCTTTTGGAATCCCAAATATGACACTAAAGACAAATGTGAAAGGAATTTATGCTTTTGAAACTTCATTGAGTAATGCTTATGAGCTGTTTTGCTTTGGACAAATATAAATAGACATCATTATTCAAAACTTTAACCATTGCAATAACTGACACTATTACCAAGGCTACTAAGCCTATTTCTTTAATTTCTTTAGGTTAAGAACCAGTCTGTGTTTTATGTCTAATGTGTCCAGAGCATTAATGAGCACAATTTCCTTTGTCTATGAACCTATAGGTTACTTTGGTCATGTTATTCATGGCTCTCTTGCAATGGAGGTAAGACTTTGTAAAACTCTTAGGTGAGTCAACACTGAAACATACAAGTTACAAAGGAGTAAAGGATAGCTCATTCTTTAAGGTTTCTTTTTCCCTTGGCATGAAGTATTCAATTTTTTCCCAAATTCAATAGACTCCTAAATTTGCATACTGCTTCATAGCACCATGCCTCTACTGTGTAGGAAGGTGTAGGAAGTATTTTTAAGATTTCCCTTAGTAACAATTTTGCATTTTGGAACATGGCATAAGTTGCAGTATGTAGGTGGAAATTTTCTAGAATATAAAAATACAGGAGAATAGTAGGTGATTGAAAAGGCAATAATATTTAAGAAGAAAAGATTAATATTTAACAGTTTTAAAAAGTTATAAAGATTTCATAGCTCCATCCAAAAGCATTCTTTCAATATAAAGAAATAAAGCATTTAGCTCTTAATTGCAAAGAAAAAAATTTGGAAAGACAAAGACTATCACTTTCATCTTTACATATTTTTAAACATCCTTGCAAATTTCTCATTTGTTAATTTCTTTTCACTTACAAAGTTATAAATGCACCCTGTTTTATGTAAATGTGATTTAGACGTGCAATTCCTCTATATGTATTTCCAAAATATCAAAATTTTGCAAGGATGAATGTAGAAAACTATCTTTGCATATATTTTGAAAATAAAAAGCTATTATTACATAAAAAGAGGGGGAAAAGAAAAATATGAATGCTAAAAAATTTTCTTGACAATGTAACTGGGGGAGAAATTAAAGTACTATTAAAAATAAAGTCACATCTGAAGTCAAATTCTGGAGGAGCATCAACAAAAAAGATCAGTGTGAAGCACTTTTTTTTCTGCATGAAGAATTTTTTTTTCTGTTTAATTAAACTTGGGAGATTAGAAAAACAAATCTGTTACCCTAAAGTTGGTGGTTAAATAGACTACATGCAGTGGCAGCACTAGTGGTGGGTCCTGGAGTTAGCTGTTGTAGAAGCAGCAGCAATTTCAGGAACCCTTAGCCCAGACATGGTAAGAGGATCAGACAAATGGTCAAAAAGATTATAGTAGACTCTTTGCTGGTAATGGATACAGAATGTTGTGCTGTTTGTCAACTGTATTCTACACACACTGTTTTAGATTGCAGATCTAGGGCTGAGAGAAGTGCTTATTTCTTATTTTCTTATTCTCTTATTTCTTCAAGACTGCTATAAGTTTCTCTGATAAAGTTAACTCACAGAGAACTCAGTCAAATTTATAAAAAAAATAAGTCTTTCCCCAACTGATGTGTCAAAAAGATAAGAAAAGGCAGTTTTCAGAAGAAGAAATCAAAACCATTCAAACTCATATGAAAAAAAATTATCTGAATTATTGTTGATTAGAGCTGGAGGGGTTTAGGGAGGATCAGTAATGAATGAATTGCTGATGGAGTAGTGAACTGATTTAATTATCCTGGAGAATAACTTGGAACTATGCCCAAAGTACTATATAACTATGATAATTCAATGAATAAAAAAGAGAAATGCAAATTTCTAAGTAACAACTTCAAAGAAGAAAGAACCTGACAAAAGAAATTTATTATGGGAATAAGGAAGAGTGAAATTTATCTTCAGAGGAAGACAATAAGGTAAAAACAGTTTCTTTTAGCCAAAAAGTAGTACTAAATGGATCCCTACCCAGACAGAATTTATGGAAGAACACACATATGCACACACACACACACACAAAAGAATTTTAAAACCAATTGAGGGACATTGAGAAAAAAATAAAACTAAAGACCATTCAAGAAAAAAGATTATGAAAAAAAGCTAACCAACTAGAAAAGGAGATAGTCTTAAAGATTAAAATAACTCTGAAAATTAGAATTGGGCTAGGAGAAGCCAATGAAGCCTTAAGACACCAAGCAATAACAAAACAATATAAAGAATTAAAATATATCACAGTATGTGAAACATAAGAAAAACAACTAATCTGGAAGACAGATCAAGAGGAGAAAATAAAAAAATATAATTGGACTACCTGACAATTGTGATCAAAAATAGAACCTTGATACAATAATGAAAAAAAAAATTCAAGGAAATTGTCCTAGAGTTGTTAGGATACAAGGGGAATGCAGAAACAGAAAAAAAAATCTACTGATCACCATCTAAAAGAGATTCTTTGTGAAAAATTCATGTGAATATTACTGCCAAATTTTCAACCCCCTAGATCAAAGAGAAAATTTTGCAAGAAACAAGAAAAAAACAATTACAATATGCTGGTGTCACAATTAGAAGTGTATAGACTTATTAGTACCCATCATAAAAGACTGCAGGTCCTAGAATTGTATGTTCTGTCAATCAAAAGAACTAGTTATGTGATTGAGTCTGTGACTCAATGTCATATTCAGCAAAGTTATCCATGACACTGAATTAAAAAAAAATTGAATGCACTTGCAGATTTTCAGGACTTTCAACCAAACCTGAACTCAATTTAAAATTTAAGAACCAATATAAAAAATCATATTTCAAGGAAATTAACATGGACAAATTATCTTTTTTATATACACAAATTCTTTCTCTTTTTTACATAGAAATGCATATCTTTTTAAAATTGACATCAGCAATTGAGCAGCTCAAAAGAAACATTGGGGCAGAGTTGAGTAAGATTAACCATCTAGGAAAAGATAAAAATTGACAAATGTGGGGCAGAGGAATAACAGACACAGAGGTATTAGAGGGGGCAAAAGGACTCAGTTCTGAAAACTTTTTCGCCTAGAGAAAGGGTTAAATTGGCAACGTTATATATACCATAAAAGGCATAGCACTCTCCACCATCTATAAAGAAGTAAGGGAAGGAGGAATTATTGGATAGGGAAGCAAAGGGTGGGGGAAGAAGATAAGGGAGGAATCCATGAATGGACATATATTTGGACAGACATTAAGAGATATTGGAGAATAGAAAGGTCTAGACACTATGTTCCATAGAGTCATAAAGAGTCAGATATGACCAAGTGACTGAAAAACAACACAGGTTAAAAAATAAAAAGGCTGCTTCCACAAAATAATCCCAGAGTTTGAAAGCTTATAACTCCCACATGTATTGCTATTTTTATATATAGGCCCAAAGAGCATGACTGATTCTCTTAGCCTATCATGACATGTTTCCCATGTGGGATTAATTTTCTTCACTTAATGACCAAGTTTCTAACTCTTCTGAGTTGTTTAAGAGCTATTAACATTTGTTGGAGGATTGTGGAAACATTCCTTAAATTTTTGTGACTCTATTCAGGACTTTCTGAGACTATATAACCTAATGTTATGCTTTATTACAGTTTAAAGAATGGAAAATAATATAGACAAAGATACCATAAAATGTTGAAAGTAAAATAAAAAAAGAGGTCTTAATAAATTTTTCTGTTTATTCTGAGGGTGGAAACACTATGAAAGTAGAGAAATAACATTGATTCAATTTGCAGAGATTTATACGGACAACTCTTTAGGATAAGGTGAAATTAATATTGTCACGAATTTCTTCAAAATGAGGTATGTAAAGGGACAACTAGATGTAGAGAAATAACATTGATTCAATTTGCAGAGATTTATATGGACAACTCTTTATTTAGGATAAGGTGAAATTAATATTGTCACGAATTTCTTCAAAATGAGGTATGTAAAGGGACAACTAGATGATGCAGTGGATAGAGCAACAGCCCTGAAGTCAGAAGTATCTGACTTCAAATCTGACCTCAGACACTTCTAGGCAAGTCACTTAATCCAAATTGCCTCAGCAAAAAAAAAAAAAAAAAAAAAGAAAAAGAAAATACATACCTTTGTATGTAAGAAGAAGTTGATCCTCCCTTCCCACCTCAGATTATGTGCTGGGGATCCCAACATGAAATGTTTTCCTCCTCAACTTAAATTAAATATAGCCACATTTTTGCCCCAGCTCCTATTTGTTTTTGGCTGCTTTGTGTTTACCCTGAGGCAGAGTTTTGTGGGAGAAATCTGAAGTGCTTGGAATTTTCTTATCTATTCGACCAAATTCCTGGAATCTCCCCCTTTTAGCTTTTAGTGTAGTCACTTTATTAGTCCTGGAACTATTTGTATTTGTCTTTTACTGTCCTCCAGTAGCATATTTTACACTTTCATACTGAGGGGCTCATCTTCCAATGTCATATCTTTTATCATGATTGTACTGTCAATGAGATTTTCTTGGCAAAAATATTAAAATGGTTTGAAATTTCTTTCTCCACTCTTTCATAAGAACTCTCCACTGTGACCTATCTTGGATAATTCTGCATAGCATAGCTCATAATTTCATTGAGTTATACAAAGCCATCTGCCATAACAAGGTAATGATTCTAGAGGCATTATGGGAGGGCCACAAGTGGAAAAGGGAATTCTCTGTGATGAGGTCAGGGTAGCAATTCCTACTTTTAAATAAACATATGGGACAAATTCACAAAAGGTAGGTTTATTTAAGAGAAGAGGTTATGAAAAAATAAGAGGTAAAATAGGCACCAAGAGAGGTAAATGAAATAGAGTCGGAAGAATAGAGTTAGCAAGGAAAGGAATTTGGAATAATTCACTAAAGAAATATGCCATGAGGCCTAATGCCATTGATTGGTGGGTTCTAAACCACCCATGTATCTATACATGGAGATTAGCAGACAATTCAGTTAGCTACAGTAAGGAGAAAGATCTCATTAAAGGGAAGGCACTATGAGGAGAATACTTCAGTCTTATACAGAACTTAGTAAAAAATCGTCATCATGAACAGATCTTTATAGGAGAAATATAGCCTTGGAGGTTACTTAGGACAAGAGAAGAAATTGGTAGCTCAAAGGGAAGGGTCAAGGAAGAGCCAGATAGAATGCACATTTTATCTAAAAGATACAGATATTAGAGGTTGATAAAAGAGTTCCATCTTCACAATCATTTTATACAAGCAGATTAATCTGGGACATCTCAGAATAGATATGAATGAAAACATTGGCTGTTGTTCTTTGTTCTCAAGGAGGGTCTGTTCCTTTTTTTTGAGTCTATATTCTTTTTTTCTTCCTGCTTCAAGGTGTTACTTGAAAATGCTTCCTCTTTCTAAGGAAGCAATTTTAAGTAATACCTTGAAGTAGGGGGAAAAATGAATATAGACTCAAAAAAAAAGAGGAATAGATCCTAAGAATCAAGCTGAGTAGTTCACCCAGCAGAAATATAATAAAGATTTTGCATAAGAGAACACTATAAAAAGAATGTCAAAGGGGAAAAAGCACTTATATGTTACCTATTATATTCCAGACACTATGCTTTTACAAGTAATATCTCATTTAATTTTTATAACTCTATAAGGTTGATGATATTGTTATCCCTATTTTATACTGGCAAAAATTGAGACAGATACAACTTAAATGGTTTAAGAAAGGGTTTCCAGATAATTCAATACCAAGAAGTATTAATTAACCTTTACTATACCTGTATCTTTTACATATGGCTCACTACCATTGTATTCTAAATTTAAGCCAAGTCAGTGCTTAACTTCTAGTCAAAAAGACTAAAATTTAAATACTACCTCAGATATTTCCTTAGCTGTTGACTTGTGTTAACTTCTCTCTGCCTCAGTTACCTTATATGTAAATTTGGAATCATAATACCATAAACATTTCACATAATTTTTAATATCAAAATAAATAACATTCATAAAATGATTTTGAAAATATAAAAACATTATATAAATGATAAACATTATTATTATATGTTATTTTTATATGTGAGAGAATACACTCCAAGTTAATCGGGGAATGTCTCATACTTTTTTTATTAAACCATTTTAGTAAATGTTTTTACTAAAAGCCTCCTGACATCACTACTGAAATCACCACTATTTACATTTACAATATTTGTTTCATTTTATCTTTTCCATTCCCATGTGAACTTAAGGGTCATATTTTTGCCTTTATTTGTATCTCTAACACTTAGGATAGTCCCCACATATAGTAAGCACTCATGGACACTTGGTTTAATTGCTAATGAAAAGTATATTAGTGGGGGTTCTCAAGTTATAGTAGTAGGACTAGCCATATATAGGACATCCACCAGAAACCAAGATAGCAGCAGACTTTTAGGGACAGTCCTTGCAAATGTTAGTGAGTGAGAAAGTAATTTGAAGGGAGTATTTATAGATAGATAGATTATAGATAGATAGATATATGTAAACCTATATCTATATATATTTTTTTTTCCACTGAAAATGTCATTTGATTAGGTACATCATTTTAAAAATTATATGAAACTTTGAAAGCATTTGTAATTATTATAAAGCAGAAAATTAAGACTATTCAAAAACATTTTTATGTAACTTCAGGCCATATTAAAGAAAAATTTTATTAATCACCTACAACATGCTAGGTGTTAGGCATATAGTGACCAAAAAATGATACACTCTCTAACCCAAATGAATTTTTGCTATATTGGGACAATAAATGATGTACGCAGATAAATAAATACAAAGTATTTTAGCAGGATGTCTGGGGAAGTAAAATACTAAACATTAGAAGTGTTAGTAAAGGTTTTATATAGAAGATAACATTGTTTAAAAATATTTTATTAAAGTTTTTTTTATTTGCAAAGCATATGCATGGGTAATTTTTCCAACACTGACCCTTACAAAACTTGTTGTTCCAAATTTTCTTCTCTGCTGCCACTTCCTGGTGTCTATAGAGGAAGCTTGGAAAAACCACATTGCCCTAAAATCAGACTCCCAACTTTCTTTTTTTTAAATGAATAAAAATGCAAAGTGAACTTTAGATAACTTCTATTGTGAAAGAGAAAAACAGATTTCAAACCCTGAGGAGACTAAAACAAGATTGTCTCCAGATGAAACTCCAAATGGTGATATAACTGGTCCCCAAAATACAAGGCTCTGCTAGAAGAAACTAGAAAGGATCTTTTTAAAAAATGAAGAAAAAAACACTACATTCAACAAAAAGCTAGGGGAAAATAGAATAAAAAGTAAAAAGAAAGAGAAAGAAAACATCAGTGAATTGGGATTGCAACTGAAAAGCTAGAAAAGAGAGCAAATTAAAAACCCCCAATCAAATATGAAACTTGAAATTCTAAAAATAAAAGGAGAGTTAAATAAAACTAAAAAGAAAATCCTGTTGAATTAATACATCAAACTACGAATTGATTTTATGAAAAAACCAGCAAAATAGATAAACCATTGGTAAATTTGATTGGAAAAAGGAGAACTTTCCACTAATGTCAATAAATAAATTTGATAACATAAGTGAAATGGAAGAATACCTAAAAATATAGCCTGCCCAGATTAACAGAGGACAATAAATTGCTTAAATATTCCCATTTTTAAAAAAGAAATAGAACAAGCTATTAATCAATTCCTGAAGAAAAAAATCCCCCATGGATTTACATGTGAATTCTATCAAACATTTAAAGAACAATTAACTCTAATGCTATATAAGCTATTTGAAAAAATAGGGAATGAAGGAGTCCAACCAAATTCCTTTTATGACACAGACATAGTACTGATACCTAAACCAGGTAGGACAAAAACAGCAAAAGAAAATTAAACACCAATCTCCCTAATGAATATTGATGCAAAAATCTTAAATAAAATATTGGCAAAGAGATTACAGAACATCATCCCTAAGATAAAAAACCATGATCAAGTAGAATTTCTACCAGGAATGCAGGACTGGTACAATATTAGGAAAACGGTTAGAATAATTGACTATATCAATAAAATTATCAAAAAACATAAGATCATCTCAATAGATGCAGAAAAAGCATTTGATAAAATACAATACCCATTCCTACTCAAAACACTAGAGAGTATAAGAATAAATGCACTTTTCCTTAAAATAGTCAGTAGCATCTATTTAAAACTATTAGTAAGCATCATATGTTTTGGGGATTAAACTGAAACTATTCCCAATACGATCAGGAGTGAAACAAGGTTGCCCACCATTACCATTACTGTTTAATATTGTATTAGAAATCCTAGCTTTGGCAATAAGAGATGAAAAAGAGATGAAAAGAAATAAGGTAATGAGGAAATCAAAGTATCACTCTTTGCAGATGATATGATATGTTTAAAGAACCCCAGAGAATCTACTTAAAAAGCATTAGAAATAATCCACAACTTTAGCAAAATTGCAGGATACAAAATAAATTCACAGAATTCATCAGCATTTTTTTACAACACTAACAAAATCCAAGAGCAAGAGACACAAAGAGAAATTTCATTTAAAATAACTGTTGATAGTATAAAATATATGGGAGTCTATCAGCCAAGGGAAAGTCAGGAACTATAGGAGCGAAACTGACAAATAAAGTCAGATCTTAACAAACGGAAAAATATTAAGTGCTCTTGGATAGTTCAAGTGAATATAATAAAGATGACAATACTCCCTAAAGTATTTAGTTTAATACCAATCAAATTCCCAAGAAACTATTTTACTGAACTAAAAAAAAAAATAACAACATTCATCTGGAAGAACAAAAAGTCAAGAATTTCAAAGGAAGTAATGAAAAAGGGCGGAGCCAAGATGGCGGAGAAGACACACGCGACTTTCTAAGCTCTTCTCTTACCCTCTTTATCAATATTATATCGAGCCTCAAAAATAGTCTTGACTGCTACAATTCGTAAAGATAAGAAATAGAACAACTCACGCCGAAGAAAATCTGCAGTCTCGCTAAAAAGGTTGGTCTGGGGCCAGGGGGAGATCAGCGCAGACGGAGAGAAATTAGGTTCCGAGGAGAGTCTCAAACCGAGGGAGAAAGCACAGATCTCAGCACAAGCGCGCAGCCCCAACCCGCAGTAAGGGCTTTTCCTTGGGAAGGAAGGGGGAAAGACTCAAAGGGGGGGAGGGAGGGATTATAAAGAGGATAAGTATCGTGATACAAGAGGGGCATAAGTTTAAAAGGGGGAAAGAGGGCTGGGGAGGCAAGAATAAGTAAAGCACAATCTGGGTTATTAGGATGGCAGGAAATACAGATTTAGTAACAACTCTAAATGTAAATGGGATGAACTCCCATAAAGAGGAGGCAGATAGCAGACTGGATCAAAAGTCAGAACCCTGCAAATGTTGTTTACAAGAAAACATTTAAAGCAGGGGGATGCATATGAGTAAAAGTAAAAGGCTGGAACAAAATCTATTATGCTTCAGGGTGAAGTCAAGAAAGCAGGGTAGCCATCCTTATCTCAGATCAAGCAAAAAGTAAAATTGATCTAATTAAAAGAGATAAGGAAGGAAACTACATCCTGCTAAAGGGTAGCATAAACAACTGAAGCAATATCAATATTAAAACATATATGCACCAAGTGGTATGGCACCAGCTTCCTAAAGGAGAAGTTAAGAGAGTTAAGAAGAAATAGACAACAAAACTGTAATAGTAGGAGATCCTAACCTTGCACCTCAGAATTAGACAAATCAAACCACAAAACAAATAAGAAAGAAATTAAAGAAGTAAACAGAATATTAGAAAAAATTAGGTATGTTGGATCTTGGAGAAAATTGAATGGAGATAGAAGGAATATACTTTCTTTCAGCAGTTCATGGAACCTATTCAAAAATTGACCATATATTAGGACATAAAGACCTCAAATTAAATGCAAGAAAGCAGAAATAGTAATGCTTTCTTTTCAGATCATGATGCAATAAAAACTACATTCAACAAAAAATTAGGGGAAATAGACCAAAAGTAATTGGAAACTAAACAATCCATCTTAAAGAATGATTGGGTGAAGCAGCAAATTATAGATACAATTAATAATTTCACTCAAGATAATGACAATGATGAGACATCATACCAAATTTGTGGGATGCAGCCAAAGCGGTAATAAGAGGGAATTTTATATCCTTAGAGGCTTACTTGAATAAAACAGAGAAAGAAAAGATTAATGAATTGGGCTTGCAACTAAAAAAACTAAAAAGACCAAATTAAAAACCCCAATCAAATACTAAATTGGAAATTCTAAAATTAAAAGGAGAAATTAAAAATATTGAAAGTAAAAAATCTATTGAACTAATTAATAAAACTAAGAGTTGGTCTCTATGAAAAAGCCAATAAAATAGATAAGCCTTTGTAAATCTGATTAGAAAAGGAGGGAGGAAAATGAAATTAGTAGTCTTAAAATGAAAAGGAGAACTTTCCACCAAGGAAGAGGAAATTAGAGAAATAATAAGGAGTTATTTTGCTCAACTTTATGCCAATAAATTTGATAACCTAAGTGAAATGGATGACTACCTCCAAAATATAGACTTCCCAGATTAACAGAGGAGGAAGTAATTGTTGAATAGTCCCATTTCAGAAAAAGAAATAGAACAGGCAATTAAACAACTCCCTAAGAAAAATCCCAGGACCAGATGGATTTCATGTGAATTTTACAAACATTTAAAGAACAATTGGCCCCTAATGCTATATAAATTATTTGATAAAATAGGGAATGAAGGAGTCCTACCAAATTCCTTCTATGACACAGACATGGTACTGATACCTAAACCAGGTAGGCTGAAAACAGAGAAAGAAAATTATAGACCAAATCTCCCTAATGAATATTGATGCTAAAATCTTAAATAAGATATTAGCAAAAAGACTACGGAAAATCATCTCCAAGATAATACACCTATGATCAAGTAGGATTTATACCAGGAATGCAGGGCTGGTTCAATATTAGGAAAACTATCAATATAATTGGCCATGTTAATAACCAAATTAACAAAAACCATATGATCATCTCAATAGATGCAGAAAAAGCATTTGATAAAATCCAACATCCATTCCTATTAAAACACTTGAGAGTATAGGAATAAATGGACTTTTCCTTAAAATAATCAGCAGCATCTATTTAAAACCATCAGTAAGCATCATATGTAATGGAGACAAACTGCAACCATTCCCAATAAGATCTGAGTGAAACAAGGTTGCCCACTATCACGTTACTATTTAATATTGTATTAGAAACGCTAGCTATAGCAATAAGAGCTGAGAAAGAGATTAAAGGAATAAGAATAGGCAATGAGGAAGCCAATTATCACTCTTTGCCGATGACATGATGGTATACTTAGAGAACCCCAGAGATTCGCTAAAAAAGTTATTAGAAATAATCCACAACTTTAGCAAAGTTGTGGTTATAAATAAACCCACATAAGTCATCAGCATTCTTATATATCACTAACAAAATCCAACAGTCAGAGTTACAAAGAGAAATTCCATTTAAAGTAACTACTGATAATATAAAATATTTAGGAATCTATCTGCCAAGGGAAAATCAGAAACTTTATGAGCAAAACTACAGACCACTTTTCACACAAATTAAGTCTGGATCTAACCAATTGAAAAATATTAAATGCTCTTGGATAGGGCGAGCAAATATAATAAAGATGACAATATTACTAAACAATCTATTTATTGGCATACCAATCAGACTCCAAAAACTATTTTAATGACCTAGAAAAATAACAACAAAGTTCATATGGAAAACAAAAGGTCAAGAATTTCAAGGGAATTAATGAAAAAAAATCAAATGATGGTGGCTTAGCTGTACCAGATCTAAAACTATACTATAGAGCAGCAGTTACCAAAACTATTTGGTATTGGCTAAGGAATAGATTAGTTGATCAGTGGAATAGATTAGGTTCAAGGATAAAACAGTCAACAAATATAGCAACCTAGTCTTTGACAAAACCCAAAGATCCCAGCTTTTGGGATAAGAACTTACTGTTTGATAAAAATTGCTGGAAAATTGGAAACTAATATGGCAGAAACTAGGCATTGATCCATACTTAACGCCGTACACCAAGATAAGGTCAAATGGGTTCATGACCTAGGCATAAAGAATGAAATTATTAATAAATTAGAGGAAACATAGGATAGTTTACCTCAGACCTGTGGAAGGGAAGGTTTTATGACCAAAGAAACTAGAGATCATTACTGATCACAAAATAGAAAATTTCGATTATACCAAACTGAAAAGTTTTTGTACAAACAAAACTAATGCAGACAAGATTAGAAGGAAGCTAAATAAACTGGGAAAATATTTTACAGTCAAGGTTCTGATAAAGGCCTCATTTCCAAAATATTTAGAGAATTAACTCTAATTTATAAAAAATCAAGCCATCTCCAATTGAAAAATGGTCAAAGGATATGAACAGACAATTCTCAGATGAAGAAATTGAAAATATTTCTAGTCATATGAAAAGATGCTCCAAGTCATTATTAATCAGAGAAATGCAAATTAAGACAACTCTAAGATACTACTACACACCTGTCAGATTGGCTAAGATGACAGGAAAAATAATGATGATTGTTGGAGGGATGTGGAAAACTGGGACATTGATTCATTGTTGGTGGAGTTGTGAACGAATCCAACCATTTTGAGAGTAGTTTGGAACTATGCTCAAAAAGTTATCAAACTGTGCATACCTTTGATCCAGAGTGTTACTACTGGATTATATCCCAAAGAGATTATAAAGAAGGGAAAGGGACCTGTATGTGCAATGAATGTTTGTGGCAGCCCTTTTGTAGTGGCTAGAAACTGAAACTGAATGGATGTCCATCAGTTGGAGAATGGCTGAATAAATTGTGGTATATGAAAATTATGGAATATTACTGTTCTGTAAGAAATGACCAACAGGATGATTTCAGAAAGGCCTGAGAGACTTACAGAACTGATGCTATGAAATGAGCAGGACCAGGAGATCATTATATACTTCAACAACAATACTAGATGATGACCAGTCCTGATGGATCAGGCCATCCTCAGCAACGAGATCAACCAAATCATTTCTAATGGAGCAGTAATGAACTGAACTAGCTATACCCAGAAAAAGAACTCTGGGAGATGACTAAAACCACTACATTGAATTCCTCAGTCCTATATTTATGCACACCTGCATCTTTGATTTCCTTCACAAGCTAATTGTACAATAATTCAGAGTCTGATTCTTTTTGTACAGCAAAATAATGTTGTGGTCATGTATACTTATTGTGTATCTAAGTTATATTTTAATATATTTAACATCTACTGTCATCCTGCCATTTAGGGGAGGTGGGGGTGGGGTAAGAGGTGAAAAATTGGAACAAGAGGTTTGGCAATTGTTAATGCTGTAAAGTTACCCATGTATATATATCCTGTAAATTGAAGGCTATTAAATAAAAAAAAAAAAAAAAAAAAAGGAAGTAATGAAAAAAAAAATCAAATGAAGGTGGCCTAGATCTAAATCTATATTATAAAGTAGTGGTCTTCAAAATCATTTAGTACTGGTTAAGAAACAGACTAGTTGATCAGTGGAATAGGTTAGGTTCACAGGACAAAACACTCAATAACTGTAGCAATCTACTGTTTTACAAACCCAAAGACCTCAGCTTTTGAGATAAGAATTCACTATTTGACCAAAAAAAAAGTTGGGAAAATTGGAAACTAGTATGGCAGAAACTAGGCACTGACCCACACTTAACATCATATACCAAGATAAAGTTAAAATGTGTTCATAATCTAGACATAAAGCATGAGATTATAAATAAATTGGAAGAACATAGCATAGTTTACCTTTCAGACCTATGGAGGAGAAAGGAATTTGTGACCAAAGAAAAACTAGAGGTCATTATTGATCACAAAATAGATAAATTATATTGTTAAAAAGGTTTTTGTACAAACAAAAGTAATGCAGACAAGATTAAAAGGGAAGCAATAAATTGGGAAAACATTTTTACATTCAAATGTTCTGATAAAGGCCTCATTTTTAAAATATATAGAGAATTGACTCAGATTTATAAGAAATCAAGCCATTTCTCCAATTGATAAATGGTCAAAGGATATGAACAGACAATTTTTAGATAAATTGAAACTATTTCACTCGTATGAAAAAGTGCTCCAAAATCATTATTGATCAGAGAAATGCAAATTAAGACAACTCTGAGATACCACTACACACCTCTCATATTGACTAAGAGGGTTTGGTTGGGATGTGGGAAAACTAGGACATTGTTGGAGGAACTGTGAACAAATCCAATCATTCTGAAAAACAATTTGGAACTATGCCCAAAAAGTTTTCAAACTGCATACTCTTTGATTAAGCAGTGTTTCTACTGGGATTATATCCCAAAGAGATCTTAAAGAATGGAAGGGGATCCACATGTGCAAAAATGTTTGTGGCAGCCCTTTTTGTAGTGGCTATACACTAGAAACTGAATGGATTCCCATCAATTGGAGAATGTCTGAATAAATTGTGGCTTATGATTGTTATTGAATATTATTTTTCTGCAAAAATGACCATAGGATGATTTTAGAGAGGCAACAACAAAATTATACAATGGTCAATTATGATGGATGTAGCTCTCCTCAACAATGAGATCAATCAAACTAGTTCCAATTGTTGAATAATGAAGAGACTCAGCTACACCCAGAGAACTATGGGAAATGAGTGTGGACCACAACATAGCATTTCAACTCTTTCTGTTATTGGTTGATTGCATTTTTGTTTTCCTTCTCTGTTTTTTTTCTTTCTTTCTATATCTGCTTTTTCTTGGCAGCAAGACAATTGTATACATATGTATACATATATTGGATTTAACATGTATTAGATTGGGTACAGCTAGACTATCTTAATTTGATTTTTTTCATTAGTTCATTTGAAATTCTTGCCCTTTTGTTCTTCCAGATGAATTTTGTTGTTATTTTTTCTAGGTCAGTAAAATAGTTTTTTTGGAATTTTGATTGGTATAACACGACATAAATAGATTAGTTTAGGGAGTCTTGTCATCTTTATTATATTTGTTTGACCTATCCAAGAGCACTTGAGATTTTTCCAATTGTTTACATCTGATTTTATTTATGTGGAAAGTGTTTGTAGTGTTGCTTATATAGTTTCTGACTTTTCCTTGGCAGACCAATTCCCAAATATTTTATGGTATCTACAGTTATTTTAAATGGAATTCCTCTTTGTATCTCTTGATGTTGGATTTTGTTAGTAATGTATAAGAATGCTGATGGTTTCTGTGGATTTATTTTGTATCCTAAAACTTTGCTGAAGTTATGGATTATTTTTTTAGTTGATATTCTGGGGTTCTCTAAGTATACCATCATATCATCTGCAAAAAGTGATAATTTCATTTCCTCATTACTTACTGTAATTCCTTTGATAAAAGGAGATATCTTTTCTTCTCTTATTGTCAAAGTGAGCATTTCTAATACAGTATTGAATTGTAATGGTGATAGTGGGCAACCTTGTTTCACCACTGTTCTTATTGTGACTAGTTGTAAATTATCTCTATTACATATGATGCTTACTAATGGTTTTAAATAGATGTTACGAACTATTGTAAGAAAAAGTCCATTTCTTTCTATACTTTCTAGTATTTTTATTAGGAATGGGTGTTGGATTTTATCAAATGCTTCTCCAGCATCTATTGAGTAGATTATAGTTTTTGTTAATTTGGTCAATTATGCCAATAGTTTTCCTAATATTGAAACAGCCCTGCATTTCTGATACAATTCCTACTTGTTGTGCTGTATTATCCTGGGGATGATTTTCTGTAATCTCTTTGCTAATAATTTATTTAAGATTTTTGCATCAATATTCATTAGGGTGATTGGTGTATACTTTTCTTTCTTTGTTTTTGTCCTACCTGGTTTAGGTATCAGTACTATGTCTGTGTCATAAAAGGAATTTGGTAGGACTCCTTCATTCCCTATTTTTTCAAATAGTTTATATAGCATTAGAGGTAATTATTCTTTAAATGTTTGGTAGAATTTCCATGTAAATCCATTTGGTCCAGGGGAGTTTTTCTTAAGGAGTTGACTAATAGCTTGTTTTATTTCTTTTTCTAAAATGGGACTATTTAAGTAATTTTTTCCCTCTTCTGTTCATCTGGGTTATTTATATTTTTGTAGGGATTCCTCCCTTTTACTTAAGTGGTCAAATTTATTGGCATAAAATTGGGCAAAATAACTCCTAATAACTGCACTAGTTTCCTCTTCATTGATGTATAGCTCTCGCTTTTCATTTTTGAGAGTAACAATTTGATTTTCCTCTTTTCCATAATAATATGATTATATTAACTAAAGTTTTACCTATTTTGTTGGTCTTTTCATAAAACCATATCTTAGTTTTATTAATTCAATAGTGTTTTTTAGTTTCAGTTTTATTGATGTCTCTTATTATTAGAATTTCAACTTGGGTATTTCATTGCGGGGGGGGGGTTAATTTGTTCCTTTTCTAGCTTTTTTTAGTTGCAAGCCCAATTGGTCTTCTCTTTCTCTATTTTATGCAACTAAGCATCTAGAGATATAAAATTTCCTCTTTTTAATCATTTTGACTGCACCCCACAAATTTTGGTGTGTTGTCTCATTATTTGTCATTCTCTTGGATGAATTATTGATTGTGGTCTATGATTTGGGTGAATTCTTTAGGATGAGATAATTTAGTTTCCAATTTCTCTGTGGTCTATTTTTCCCTGGCCCTTTATTGAATGTAATTTTTATTGCATTGTGATCTGAGAAAAATGCATTTACTATTTCTGCCTTTCTGTATTTGATTTTGGGGTCTTTATATCCTTATATATATATATCAATTTTTGTATAGATTTCATGACTGCCGAGAAGAAAGTGTACTCCTTTCCTTCTTCATTCAATTTTCTCCAGAGAGCTATCATATCTAGTTTTTCTAGTAATCTACTTACCTCTTTAATTGCTTTCTTATTTATTTTGTGGTTTGGTTTATCTAGTTCTGAGAGAGCAAAATTGAGATCTCCCACTGTTATAGTTTTGCTGTCTATTTCTTCTTTCAACTCTTAACTTCTTTAGGAATTCACATGTTATACTACTTGGTGCACATATGTTTAATATTTATATTGCTTCATTATCTATGGTACCCTTTAGCAAATTACAGTTTTCTTCCTTTACTCTTTTAATTAGGTCAATTTTTGCTTTTTCTTGATCTGAGATCAGGATGGCTACCCCTGCTTTTTTTTATTCTTCCTGAAGCATAAGAGATTCTGCTATAGCCTATTACCTTTATTCTGTATACATCACTCTGCTTTAAATGTGTTTCTTGTAAACAACATATTGTAGGATTCTGGCTTAAATAATCCATTATGCTATCCACTTACGTTTTATGGGAGAGTTCACCCCATTCACATTTACAATTAAAACTACTACTTCTATATTTTCTGCCATTTTATTAACACCAAATTATACTTTTTTTTTCTTTTTTCCCCTTTCCTTCCTTATGTATTCTACTTATGAGTACTATTTACCTCAAGCAGTTTTCTCCCTTTAAAGACCCTCACCCTTTTTTATACCTTTTCCCTACTAGTCCTCTTTTCCCTTCTATTTAGTCTACCCTTTCCATTTTCCCCTTTCCACTCCCATTTTTCTATAAGATGAGAGATGTTTCTTGGTAAAACCAAATAAATCTAAGAGCCTTTCTTTGGGTCAAATCTGATGAGAATAAGATCAACACAATATTTGTCACCTTCCCTTTTTTCCCTCAGCTATAATATGTTTTCGTTGCCTCTTGTTGTGATGTGTTTTCCCTCATTTTACCTCCACTTTCCCCTTTTCTTCATGTTACAACTCCCTTTCAACCTCTAGTTAAAAGTAACAGTAAAATCAGATTATATTTGTACTCTCTATGTATACCCATAACAGAAATACAGTTCTCAAGAATTTTTTTTTCTTTTTACTTTTTTATGCTTCTCTTTAGTTCTATATTTAGAGGTCACATGTTTTGTTTAGCTCTGGTCTTTTCATCAAAAATACATGGAATTTACCAGTTTCCTTGAATGTCCATCTTCTTCCCTGAAAGTAAATGCTCTGTTTAACAGGATAATTTATTCTTGACTGCATTCCAAGGTCCTTCCCCTTTCAGAATATCAGATTCCAGGCCCTTCAAACTTTTAAAGTGGAAGCTGTTAGGCCCTGAGTAATCCTTATTGTGGCTCCTCGGTATTTGAATTGTTTCTTTCTGGTTGCTTGTAATATTTTTCCTTGTTCTGATAGTTCTGAAATTTAGCCATAATATTCCTTGGGGTTTTAATTTTGTGGTCTCTTTCAGGAGATGATCAGTGAATTTTTTCAATGGTCATTTTATCTTCTGATTCTATGATATCTGGGCAGTTCTCTTTGATGATTTCCTGAAAGATAGTGTCTAGGCTCTTTTTTTCATTGTGTATTTCAGGGAATCTCTCTTCGATGTGTTTTCCAGGTCAGTTATTTTCCCAATTAGGAATTTTACATTTTTCCCCTATTTTTTTTTCTTTTCTTTTCTTTTTCTTTTTTTTTTTTTTTGGTTTTGCTTGATTGAGTCTTGTCGTCTCATTGAGTCATTTATTTTCATTTGTTCAGTTCTGAATTTTAGTGAATTATTTTCTTCATTTACTTTTTAATTTCTTTTTGTATTTGTCCACTTTAATTTTTAAATGAGTTGTTCTATGAATTTTTTTCCATTTTACAAATCCTATTTTTTAGGAGATATTTTCTTTTTGTATTTCACAAATTCTGTTTTTTAAGGAGTTTTTTTTGTTTGTTTCACAAATTCTGTTTTTAAGGAGTTCTTTCTTTGTTTATCTCTTTCACAAATTCCATTTTTTTCTGGGTCTTGCTTTCTTTTTGTATTTTATCAAATCTATCTTTTAACAAGTTATAGTTATATGTGCCTTTTCCAAATTTTCTTGCAAAGTTTTCATTTCCTTACCCCATTTTTCTTCTAACTCTCTTTTAAGATTCTTTTAAATTTCTATTAGGCAAGCCTTGTATGATGAAATCATCAAGAACAAGAAGGTAAAATAGATATTGAAAGAATCCATCAATCACCTCTTAAAGAACCCAAAATGAAAATTCCAAGGAATATTGTAGATAAATTCCAGAATTATCAGATCAAGGGGAAAATATTACATGTATCCAGAAAGAAACAATTCAGATATTGAGGAATTACAATCAGGATTACACAGAATTTAGCAGCTTCAACTTTAAAAGATCTAAAGACCTGGAATATGATATTCTGGAGGACAAAAGAATTTAAACTGCAACAAAGAATCCCCTACCCAGCAAAACTAATCATTATCTTTTAGGGAATAAGATAGACATTCAATGAAATGAGGAATTTTCAATTAATTTTGATGAAAAGACCACAACTGCACAGGAAATTTTGTCTTCAAATACAGAACTCAAGAGAATCATAAGAAGATAAAAACTTTAAAAAAACCTATGTTTTTTAAAGGTTAAAATATTTACATCTTTACATGGGAAGATGATATGTGTAATTCTTGAAAACTGTACCTATGTTGGGGGTATACTTAGAGGGTGCTGGTATAATTTGACTTTATTGTGATATCAAAAAGAAGCTAAGGGTGGAGAAGTGATTGTACTGAAAGAAGAAAAAAGGAGAAATAAAATGGGGGTAAATTACCTCATATGAAGAAACAAAAGAGATCTATTACAGCTGAGTGAAAGAAGGGGAAGGAATGAGCATTATTTAAACCTTAATTTCATTGGATTTGACTCAAAGAGGGAATATCATAATATTTCATTTGATATAAAAATTTGTCTCATCATATAGGGAAATAGGAAAAAAGAAAAAGGAGACTAATAGAAGAGAGGGCAGAAGTGGAAGAGGAAAAGGTTAAGAAAGGGAGCTGAAAAAAGGGAGGGCAGATTGAGGGAAGTGGTGGTCAAAGGAAAACACTGATGAGGAGGAGCAAAAAAGAAAGGTAAGAGAAAAGTATAACAGAAAATATAGGGTGGTGGGAAATAGAATTCAAAATTTTAATTGTGAATGTGAATGGGATAAACTCTTACACAAAAAGAAAGCAGATAGACTGAATTAAATTCCAGAATTCTACAATATGTTTTCCCCCAAGAAACACCTTTGAAACAGAGGGATATATAGAGTAAAGATTAAAAAGCCAGAGAAGAATCTATTTTGCTTCAGCTGAAGTAAAAAAAAAAAAAAAAAAAAAAAGCAGTGCTAATAATCTTCAGATCAAGAAAAACCAGAAGTAGATCTAATTAAAAGAGATAAGGAATCTTTCAAAATGGTACCACAGATAATAAAGTTGTTTTGATACTAAAGATAGATTCACCAAGTGGGGGCGAATTTCTAGACAAGTTAAGAGTTGCGAGAAGAAATGGCCAGCAAAACTAAAAGCACAGATTCAACAACAAAGAAGTTAAGGAGTTAAATAGAATTTTTGAAAAGTTAGGTGTGATAGATCTTTGGAGAAAATTGAATGGGAACAGAAAGGAATATACTTTTTTTCCTTAGGGGTACATAGAAACTAAACAAAAATTGGTCATATATTAGGACATAAAACCCTCATAAGCAAATGCAGAAAGAAATAATAAATACATCCTTTTCAGATCATGATGCAAAGTGAATCCTAAAGAAACAACCATAAATGCAATCAATAATTTCATCCAAGAGAATTACAATAATTTATGGGATGCAGCCAAAGCAGTTGTTAGGGAAAATTTTCTATCTCTAGGTGCTTACTTGAATAAAATAGATAAAAAGAAGATCAATGAATTGGGTATGCAACTAAAAAAGCTAGAGACAAATAAATAAACTGCAATTTTTCTCAGAAAAGTCAACTTATGTAAATTTACTTTTGAATTAGTCAATTATATGCTAGAAACAAAATAATCCTTAGAAGGGAAGTAGAAAAAATAGCTGATTTTCTCCCCCACCCCAATTTCATAATCTTCTGAATCAGACAAGTCATTTTCTACAGTAAATTTTAGGCATTCTGTGGGAAAAATGACACTCACATTGGGAAGTTTAAATTTATCTTTTCTACTAAGACATACTAGTATACTGGAGAGGAAAAGATCAGAAAAAAAAAAGATTTGAGAACAAGATAGGAAATCAATAGCATATAAAAAAGTGAAAAAAAGGAAACTAAAGGAGAGTAGGAAGGTAAATCAAAGGTGATGTATAAAAAGTCAAAGATGAAAGGTGAGAAGAGTATGGTAGCAAACATAAGAGGAAAAAATTGACTAAGATTAAAAAAAAGTAGAAGCCATGTAAGGGATTCTGGAGGAGATTTAATTTATATTAAAAAAAAAAGGAATAAAATGAAACACAAGCCCTCCAGAAAGGAAGCAAAATACCACAAACCATGAAATAAACAATCTCAAAAAATAAAATTTTATTAATTTTAAAATTTGGTGAACATGGCCACGTACTTGATGTTTTAAATCTACTGTGCTTGTTGATTTTTATTCAAAGTTTAAAGTGTTATAAAATTCATTGAATATCTTATTTTATTGCTATTCGTTCCCTTTTTCTATTCCTAACCTTTTCTAGATTCATTTGTTGATACTTCCTCTTGGATCCTCCCATCCTTTTTAGATTCTTTTCTGGATCCTCAATCCAGAAAACATTTTTCTAAATTCTTTTATCCTTAGTCATTTCTAGATTCCTTTCTGGATCCTTAATAATTTTTCTAGATACTTTTCTGGTCAATTTTACGTACCCATTCGCTAGAAAAACACTTTTCTAGATTTTTTTACCCTCATTCTTTTCTAGATTCCTTTCTAGGTCCTCAATAATTTTTTAGATTCTTTTCTGGTCAATTTTATATTACCGCTCGTTACAACAACATTTTCTTGATTCTCTATGTTTTCTCATTTGATCTGGTACGTTTGGAGACTAAGAAGTGTTGGAATCTTTACAAAGTGTTAAGCCATTAGAGTTGATAGAGACAATAATTATCTAATTTAGCATGGTTCAATATGATTGATTTGATCTTGGAAGGAGATGTTTTGGGCCGGAACTTGAAACAAGGTACTAAGTACTACTGATAGACAATAATGCTGGTGATCATACCTCCCTTGAAGTTCTTAGGGCCAGAGAGCACTCTGGAAGATAACCCAGAATCCCATTCTCTCTAGAAAGAGGAGTTAACCTTTGGGAGATCATATATATACAGGAAGCTCTTAGAGCTGAAAGGAATTTCTCCGGAACATTGACTGGGGTTGGAGAGGAGCACTCTGGGAGGAAGCCCACAAGCCCTCTCTTTGAGGCAAGAGAGATTCATTGCATTTTCCACCTTGGTGCTGGCTGGAGGCTGAAGAAAGCAGAGGCAGAAGCTAAGGACAAAGCTACAAGAGCTCTTAGAACCAAGCAGAGAGATAGGCCTCTGAGCTAGCTGGGCTATATTGAAGGACACAATAAAAGATCTGAACTTTCACCAGCTGGATGCGATTTTGGAGTAATTATTGATTGTAACTGAAATTAAGGCTGCCTCCAGAAAACGTCCCCAAAAACCAATCTTCTCCCAGAGAGAATTATCTTATTATATTTTAAAGAAAAGAAAAACACCAACAAAGAAGAAATGATTGAAACAGGCCATTGACAACAACAGTTGGAAAGGCATTGAGTCCTTCCTAAATCTACTTGTTGATTTTTGTTCAAGTTTTAAAGTGTTATAATAATCATAGGATATCTTATTTTATTGTTATTTGTATCCCTTTTCCATTTTTATCCTGTTCTAGATCCTTTCCTGGATCGTTCCTCCTGCATCCTCCTTTCCTTTTTTGATTCTTTGCTGGATCCTCAGTCTAGATAACACGTTTTCTAGATGTTTTATCTTCCTGCTTTTCAAGATTTCTTTCTGGATCCTAAATAAAATTTCTAAATTCTTTTCTGAGAACTTTTATGTACCTGCTCCCTAGAAGAACAATTTTCTAGATTTTTCAAATCCTCATTCTTTTTTAGATTCTTTTCTAGATCCTCAATAATTTTTCAAGACCAATAATCCTGGTCAATTTTGTAGACTGGCTCGCCACAAAAACACTTTTCTAGATCTTCTATGTTTTCTCATTTGATCTAGAACAAAGACGTTTGAAGACCAAAATAGGTTATTGAAACAGGCCATTGAAAGCAACAGTTGGAAAGGAATTGAGTGCTTCCCAAATAGACCGGGATTGTTGATTTTTGTTCAAGGTTTAAAGTGCTATAACATTCATTGAAGATCTTATGTTATTGTCATTTGAACCTCTTTTCTATTCTTATCCGGTTCTAGATTCATTCCTGGATCCTTCCTCCTGAATCCTCCTTTGTTTTTTTTTTTTTTTTTGTTTCTTTTCTGGATGCTCAATCTAAATAACAATTTTCATAGATTTTTTTTGTCCTCATTTGTTTCTAGATACTTATCTGGATCCTCAATAATTTTTCTAGAATCTTTTCTGGTCAATTTTATGTACCCGCCTGCTAGAAAATACTTTTCTAGATTTTTTAATCCTTATTCTTTTCTAGATTCCATTCTGGAGCCTCAATAATTTTTCTAGATTCTTTTCTGGTCAATTTTACATACCCAATTGCTAGAAAAACACTTTTCAAGATTGTCTATATTTTCTCATTTTATCTAGAACAAAGATATTTGGAGACTAAGAATAGATTGTTAAAACAGGCCATTGAAAGCAACAGTTGGAAAGGCATGGAGTCCTTAAATCTACTCTGCTTGTTGATTTTTATTCAAGGTTTAAAGTGTTAAAACTTTCATTGAATAATTTATTTTATTGCTGTTCTTTCCCTTTTTCTATTCGTAACTTTTTCTAGATTCATTTGTTGATCCTTTCTCCTGAATCTTCCCATCCTTTTTGGAATGTTTTCTGGATTGAGGATCCAGAAAACATTTTTCAAGGTGGTTTTTATCCTTATTCATTTCTAGATTCCTTTCTGGATCCTTAATAATTTTTTTAGATAATTTTCTGGCAAATTTTATGTACCCGCTCGCTAGAAAAACACATTTCTGGGTTTCTTTTTACCCTCATTCTTTTCTAGATTCCTTTCTAGATCCTCAATAATTTTTTAGATTCTTATTTAAATTACCACTCACTACAACAACACTGTTCTAGATTCTCTATGAGTTCTCATTTGATCTGGAACGTTTGGAGACTAGGAAGAAATGATTGAAAAAGGCCATTGACATCAACAATTGGAAAGCCATTGAGTCCTTCCTAAATCTCTGTGCTTGTTGATTTTTGTTCAAGTTCTAAAGTGTAATAATAATCATTGGATATCTTATTTTATTATTATTTGTACCCCTTTTCCATTCTCATCCTGTTTTAGATCCATTCCTGTATTGTTACTCCTTTATCCTTCTTTCCTTTTTTGATTCTTTGCTGGAACCTCAGGCTTGATAACACTTTTTCTAGATTTTTTTTACCCTCATTCATTTCTAGATTCTTTTCTGGATCTTCAATCCAGATAACACTTTTTCTAGATTTACTTAATCTCATTGGTTTCTAGATTATTTCTGGATCTTCAATCCAGATAACAGATTTATTAGATATTTTTATCCTCATTCTATCTAGATTCTTTTCTGAATCCTCAATTCAGATAACACTTTTTCTAAAAAAATTTTATTTTCATTTTTTTCTAGATTCCTTTCTGGATCCTCAATCAAGATAACACTTATTCTAGGTATTTCTGTCAACATGCTTTTCTAGATTCTTTTTGGGATCTTCAAACCAGATAACACTTGTTATAGATTTTATTATCCTCATTCTTTCTAGAATCTTTTCTGGATCTTCAATCCAGATAACACTTGTTCTAGATTTTATTACCATCATTCTTTTCTAGATTATTTTCTGAAACCTCAAATCAGATAAAACTATTTCTAAATATTTTTATTTTCAATTTTTTGAGATTCCTTTCTGGATCCTCAATCTAGATAACACTTATTCTAGGTATTTCTGTCCGCATTCGTTTCTAGATTCTTTTCTAGATCTTCAAATCAGTTAACACTTGTTCTAGATTTTATCATCCTCATTGGTGTCAAGATTATTTCTGGATCCTCAATTCAGATAACACTTATCCTAGATTTTTTTTTATCCTCATTCTTTCCACATTCTTTTCTAGATGCTCAATTGAGATAAGAATTTTTCTAAATATTTTTATTGTCATTTTTTCTAGATTCTTTTCTGGATCCTCAATCCAGATAACACTTATTCTAAATATTTCGGTCTGCATTCGTTTCTAGATTATTTTCTGGATCTTCAATCCAGATAACACTACATCGAGTTTTTATTATCCTAATTCTATTCTATATTATTTTCTGGATCCTTAATCCAGATAACACTTGTTCTAGATTTTTTTTATCCTCATTCTTTTCTAGATTCTTTTCTGGATCTTCAATCCAGAAAACACTTGTTCTAGAATTTATTATCCTCATTTTTTTTGAGATTCTTTTCTGGATCATCAATTCAGATAACACTTTTTCTAAATATTTATATTTTTATTTTTTTCTAAATCCTTTTCTGGATCCTCAATCCAGATAACACTTTTTCTAGGTATTTCTGTCCGCATTCTTTTCTAGATTATTTTCTGGATCTTCAATCCAGATAACACTTGTTCTAGATTTTATTATCCTGATTCTTTTCAAGATAAATTGCTGGATGATTAATCCAGTTAACACTTTTTCTAGATATTTTATCCTCATTCTCTTCTAGATTATTTTCTGGATACTCAAAACAAATAACAAATAACACTTTTTCTAGAATTTATTTTGTCCTCATTCTTTTCTAGATTTTCTCTGGATCCTCAATTCATAAAACACTTTTTCTAAATATTTTATTTTCATTTTTTTCTAGATTCTTTTCTGGACCCTCAATCCAGGTAACACTTGTTCTAGATTTTATTATCCTCAATCTTTTCTCGATTATTTTCTGGATCCTTAATCCAGATAACACTTGTTCTAGATTTTTTTTATCCTCATTCTTTTCTAGATTCTTTTCTGGATCTTCAATCCAGATAACACTTGTTCTAGATTTTATTATCCTCATTAGTTTCTAGATTATATCTATATCTTCAATCTAAATAACACTTGTTGTAGACTTTTTTACCCTCATTCTTTTCTAGATTCTTATCTGAATCTTCAATCCAGATATCATATTTTCTAAATTTTTTTATCCTCATTGTTTCCTATATTTATTTCTCGATCTTCATTCCAGATAACAGTTTTTCTAGCTTTTATTATCCTCATTCTTTTCTTGATAATTTTCTGGATCCTTAATCTAGATAACACTTGTTCTAGATTGTATTATCCTCATTCTTTTCTAGATTCTTTTCTGGTTCCTTTATCTAGTTAACGCTTTTTCGAGATTTTTTTTATCTTCATACTTTCCTAGATTCTTTTCTCGATCTTCGATCTAGATAACTTTTGTTCTAGAATTTATTATCCTCATTTTTTTCTAGGTTATTTTCTGGATCCTTAATCCCAGATAACACATGTTCTAGATTTTATTATCCTCATTGGTTTCTAGATTATTTCTTGATCCTCAATCCAGATAACACTTTCTCTAGATATTTTTATCATCAATTTTTTCTAAATTCTTTTCTGGATTTTCAATACAGATGTCACTTGTTCTACATTTCATTATCCTGATTCTTTTCTAAATTATGTTCTGGATCCCTAATCCAAAATACATTTTTTGTAGATTTTTTTTATCCTCATCCTTTTCTAGATTTTTTTGTGGATATTCAATACAGATAAACATTTTTCTAGCTAATTCTGTCCGCATTCTTTTCCAGATTTTTTTTTAAATGATGGTAATAAAATCTAGAACAAGTGTTATCTGGATTGAAGATCCAGAAAAGATCCTTTTCTGGATTCTTTATCAAGATAACACTTTTTCTAGATTTTTTTTATCCTCATTCTTTTCTAGATCCTTTTCTGGATATTATGATATTATTATTCTTAAATAGGAAAATTCATTACTGAATCTTCAATCCAGAAAACACTTGTTCTACACATTATAATCAACATTCTTATCAAGATTCTTTTTTGAATCCTTTATCCAGATAACACTTTCTCTAGATTTTTATCCTCATTCTTTTTTAGAATCTTTTCTGGATCTTCAATGCAGATAACACTTGTTGTAGATTGCACTATCCTCATTCTTTTTTAGATTTTTTTCTGGATATTCTATCTAGATAACACTTTTTCTAGGTATTTCTGTCAATTCTTTTCTAGATTCTTTTCTGGATCTTCAATCCAGATAACACTTGTTGTAAATTTTATTATCCTCATTCGTTTCTAAATTATTTTCTGGATCGGTAATCCAGATAACACCTGTTCTAGAATTTTTTTATCCTCATTTTTATCTAGATTATTTGCTCAATCATTAATCCACATAATACTTGTTCTAGATTTTTTTATCCTCATTCTTTTCTAATTTTTTTTCTTGATATTCAATATAAATAACTCTTATTCTAGGCATTTCTATCCACATTCTTTTCAAGATTATTTTCTGAATCTTCAATCCATATTATACTTATTCTAGATTTTATTTTCCTCATTCTTTTCTAGATTATTTTCTGGATCCTTCATCCAGATAACAGTTTTTCTAGATATTTTTATCCTCATTCTTACTAGATTCTTTTCTGGATTTTGTAACCAGAAAACATTTGTTCTACATATTATATTCCACATTCATTTCAAGATTTATTTATGGATTCTTTATCCAGATAACACTTTTTCTAGATTTTTTTAACCTCATTCTTTTTTTAGAACCTTTTCTCCATTTTCAATCTAGATAACACTTATTCTAGATTTTATTATCCTCATTCTTTTCTAGATTCTTTTCTGGATCCTTAATCCAGATAACAATTGTTCTAGATTTTTTATTCTCATTCATTTCTACATTCTTCCCTGGATCTTCAATCCAGATCTCAACCCAAATCTTGGGTATTTCTGTCGTTATTGGGTTCTAGATTATTTTATCGATCTAAAGATCAATAGAACACTCGATAGAACGATAGAACTCGATAGAACAATAGAATCTATCCAGAGAACACTTGTTCTAGGTTTTTTTATTCTCATTCATTTCGACATTCTTTTCAGGATTTTAAATCCAGATCACCACTATAGTGGGTATTTCTGTTCGACTTGGGTTTTAGATTCCTTTCACGATCTTCAAACCAGACAACCCATGTTCTAGATTTTTAAATTCTCATTCATTTCGAGATTCTTTTGTGGATCTTCAATACAGATCACACCTATTCTGGGTATTTCTGTCTGCTTTGGGTTCTAGATTCTTTTTACGATTTCCAATCCAGAGAACACTTGTTCTACAATTTTTTATTCTCATTCATTTTTAGATTCTTTTCTGGATCTTCAATCTAGAACACACCTATTCTGGATATTTCTGTCCGCATTGGGTTCTAGTTTTAAATTTCACTGTCTTCAATCCAGATAAACTTTCTTCTAGATTTATTTTATTCTCATTTGTTTTTCCATTCTTTTCTTGATTTTCAATCCAGATAATACTTGTTCTAGGTATTTCTAAAGCGGTAATAAGAGGGAATTTTATATCCTTAGAGGCTTACTTGAATAAAACAGAGAAAGAAAAGATTAATGAATTGGGCTTGCAACTAAAAAAACTAAAAAAAGACCAAATTAAAACCCCCCATCAAATACTAAATTGGAAATTCTAAAATTAAAAGGAGAAATTAAAATATTGAAATAAAAAAAACTATTGAACTAATTAATAAAACTAAGAGTTGGTTCTATGAAAAAAGCCAATAAAATATATAAAGCCTTTGTAAATCTGATTAGAAAAAGGAGAGGGAAAATGAAATTAGTAGTCTTAAAAATGAAAAGGAGAACTTTCCACCAATGAAGAGAAATTAGAGAAATAATGAGTTATTTTACTCAACTTTATGCCAATAAATTTGATAACCCTAAGTGAAATGGGTGACTACCTTCAAAATATAGACTTCCCAGACTAACAGGGAGGAAGTAAATTGCTTGAATAGTCCCATTTCAGAAAAAGAAATAGAACAGGCAATTAAACAACTCCCTAAGAAAAAATCCCCAGGACCAGATGGATTTACATGTAATTTTACCAAACGTTTAAAGAACAATTGGCCCCAATGCTATATAAATTATTTGATAAAATAGGGAATGAAGGTCCTATCAAATTCCTTCTATGACACAGACATGGTACTGATACCTAAACCAGGTAGGCTGAAAACAGAGAAAGAAAATTATAGACCAATCTCCCTAATGAATATTGATGCTAAAATCTTAAATAAGATATTAGCAAAAGACTACAGAAAATCATCTCCAAGATAATACACTGTGATCAAGTAGGATTTATACCAGGCATGCAGGGTTGGTTCGATATTATGAAAACTATCAATATAATTGGCTATATTAATAACCAAATTAACAAAAACCATATGATCATCTCAATAGATGCAGAAGAAGCATTTGATAAAATCCAACATCCATTCCTATTAAAAACACTTGAGAGTATAGGAATAAATGGACTTTTCTTTAAAATAATCAGCAGCATCTATTTAAAACCATCAGTAAGCATCATATGTAATGGAGACAAACTGCAACCATTCCCAATAACATCTGGAGTGAAACAAGGTTGCCCACTATCACCGTTACTATGTAATATTGTATTAGAAACCCTAGCTTTAGCAATAAGAGCTGAGAAAGAGATTAAAGGAATAAGAATAGGCAATGAGGAAACCAAATTATCACTCTTTGCCGATGACATGATGGTATCTTAGAGAACCCCAGAGATTCTACTAAAAGTTATTAGAAATAATCCACAACTTTAGCAAAGTTGCTGGTTATAAAATAAACCCACATAAGTCTTCAGCATTCTTATATATCACTAACAAAATCCAACAGTGAGAGTTACAAAGATGGTGGATCTAGAAAACACTTGTTCTAATTTTTTTATTCCCATTCATTTCGAGATTCTTTTCTGGGTATTAAATCAAGACCACACATATATTGGGTATTTCTGTCCGCAATGGGCTCTAGATTCTTTTCACGATCTTCAATCCTGAGGACACTTGTTCTAGGTTTTTTTATTCTCATTAGTTTCGAGATTGTTTTCTGGATCTTCAATCCAGAATACACCTCTTCTGGGTATTTCTGTCTATATTGGGTTCTAGATTATTTTCAAGATGGTTGATCCAGACAACACATGTTCTAGATTTATTTATTCTCATTCTTTTCTAGATTCTTTTATGGGTCTTCAATCCAGATCCCACCTATTCTGGGTATTTCTGTCGGCATTGGGTTCTAGATTCCTTTCTTGATCTTTAATCCCGCAAACACTTGTTCTTGATTTTTTAAATCTCATTCATTTCGAGATTCTTTTTTGGATCTTCAATCCAGATCACACCTTTTCTGGGTATTTCCGTGGGCACTGGGTTCTCGATTCATTTGCTGATTTTTAATCCAGAGAACACATGTTCTAGATTTTTTAATTCTCATTTATTTCCATATTATTTTCTGGATCTTTAGTCCAGATCACACCTATACTCGCGATTCCTTGTCCGCATTGCATTCTAGATTATTTTCACGACCCTCAATCCAGAGGACACTGGTTGTATATTTTTTTTATTCCCATTCATGTTGAGATTCTTTTCTGGGTCTTCAATGAAGATGACACATATTCTGGGTATTTCTGTCCGCATTGTGTTCCAGATTCTGTACACGATCTTCAAACCAGAGAACACTTGTAGATTTTTTTATTCTCATTGTTTTCTAGATGCTTTTCTGGATCTTCAATCCACATCACACCTATTCCGAGTATTTCTTTCCACTTTGGGTTCTAGATTTTTTTCACGATCTTCAATCAAGAGGACAATTGTTCTGGATTATTTTATTCTCATCCATTTCTGCATTCTTCTCTGCCTCTTCAATCCAGATCTCACCTATTTTGGGTATTTCTGTTGGCATTGGGTTCTAGATTATTTTATTGATCTTTATTCCATAGAACACTTGTTCTGGATTGTTATATTCTCATTCATTTCGAGATTTTTTTGGGGATCTTCAATCCAGATCAGAACTTTCCTAGGTATTTCTGTCTGCTTTGTTTTCTACATTTTTTTCATGATCTTCAATGCAGAGGACACTTGTCTAGATTTTTTTATTCTCATTCATTTCTAGATTCTTTTTTGGATCTTCAATGCAGATCACACCTATTGTGTGTATTTCCGTCGGCATTGGGATATTGATTCTTTTCCTGATCTATAATCAAGAGAACACTTGTTCTAGATTTTTTTGTTCTCAATCATTTCGAGATTCTTTTGGGGATATTCAATCCAGATCACACCTTTTCTAGGTATTTCTGTCCTCTTTGTGTTCTACATTCTTTTCATGATCTTCAATCCAGAGGACACTTGTTCTAGATTTTTTATTCTCATTAATTTCTGCATTCTTCTCTGCCTCTTGAATGCAGATCTCACTTATTTTGGGTATTTCCGTTGGCATTGGGTTCTAGATTATTTTATCGATCTTTATTCCATAGAACACTTGTTCTAGATTGTTATATTCTCATTCATTTCGAGATTCTTTTGGGGATCTTCAATATAGATCACACCTTTTCTAGCTATTTCTGTCCGCTTTGTGTTCTACATTCTTTTCATGATCTTCAATGCAGAGGACACTTGTTCTAGATTTTTTTTTATTCTCATTCATTTCTGCATTCTTCTCTGCCTCTTCAATCCAGATCTCACCTATTTTGGGTATTTCCGTCGGCATTGGGTTCTGGATTATTTTATCGATCTTTATTGCATAGAACACTTGTTCTAGATTTTATATTCTCATTCATTGCGAGATTCTTTTGGGGATTTTCAATCCGGATCACACCTTTTCTAGGTATTTCTGTCCGCTTTGTCTTCTACATTTTTTTCATGATCTTGAAAGCAGAGAACACTTGTTGTATATTTTTTTTATTCTCATACATTTCGAGATTCTTTTCTGGGTCTTCAATGCACATAACATTTATTCTAGGTAATTTTGTCCTCATTGGTTTCTAGATTATTTTCAAGATGGTCAATCCAGTAAACACTTGTTGTAGTTTTTTTTATTCTCATTCATTTCTGCATTCTACTTTGCATCTACAATCCAGATCTCACCTATTTTGGATATTTCTGTCGGCATTAGTTTCTAGATTATTTTATCGATCTTTATTCCATAGAACACTTGTTCTAGATTTTTATATTCTCATTCATTTCGAGATTCTTTTGGGGATCTTCAGTCCAGATCACACCTTTTCTAGGTAGTTCTGTCCGCTTTGTGTTCTACATTCTTTTCATGATCTTCAATCTAGGGGACACTTGTTCTAGATTTTTTTATTCTCATTCATTTTGACATTCTTTTCAGGATCTTCAATCCAGATCACACCTATTGTGTATATTTATGTCCGCATTGGGTTCTAGATTATTTTCACGATCTTCAAACCAGAGAACACTTGTTCTAGATTTTTTTATTCTCATTCATTTAAAGATTCTTTTTGTGATTTTCAATTTAGATCACCCCTATGCTGAATATTTCTCTCCTCACTTGGTTCCAGATTCTTTTCACGTTCTTCAATCAAGAGAACATTTGTTCTAGATTTTTTATTATCATTCGTTTCGAGTTTCTTTTCTGGATCTTTAGTCCAGATCACACCTATTCTCGATATATCTGTCTGCTTTGCATTCTAGATTATTTTCAAGATGGTCGATCTAGACAACACTGGTTCTAGATTTTTTTATTCCCATTCATTTCGAGATTCTTTTCTTGGTCTTCAATGTAGATCAGACCTATTCTCGATATTTCTGTCCGCATTTTCTTCTAGATTCTGTTCACGATCTTCAAACCAGAGAACACTTGTTGTAGATTTTTTTATTCTCATTCTTTTCTAGATTCTTTTCTGGATCTTCAATCCAGATCACCCCTATTCTGGGTATTTCTATCCGCATTGCATTCTAGATTATTTTCAATATGGTGGATCGAGACTACACTTTTCTAGATTTTTTTATTCCCATTCATTTCGAAATTCTTTTCTGGGACTTCAATGAAGATCACACATATTCTGGGTATTTCTGTACACCTTGTGTTCTAGATTCTGTTCACGATCTTCAAACCAGAGAACACTTGTTGTAGATTTTTTTATTTTCAATCTTTTCTAGATTCTTTTCTGGATATTCAATCCAGATCCCACCTATTCTGGGTATTTCTGTCCGAATTGGGTGCTAGATAATATTCACATCCTTTAATCCAGATAATTCTTGTTCTATATATTTTTTTCTCATTCATTTCGACATTGTTTTCTGGATCTTCTATGTAGATCACACCTATTCTAGATATTTTTGTCCTCATTGGTTTTTAGATTATTTTCAAGATGGTCAATCCAGACAACACTTGTTCTAGATTTTTTTATTCTCATTCATTTCTGCATTCTTCTCTGCCTCTTCAATCCAGATCTCACCTATTTTGGTTATTTCCGTTGACTTTGGGTTCTAGATTATTTTATCGATCTTTATTCCATAGAACACTTGTTCTAGATTGTTATATTCTCATTCATTTCGAGATTCTTTTGGGGATCTTCAATACAGATCACACCTTTTCTAGGTATTTCTGTCCACTTTGTCTTCTACATTTTTTTCATGATCTTCAAAGCAGAGAACAGTTGTTGTATATTTTTTTTTATTCCCATACATTTCGAGATTCTTTTCTGGATCTTCAATGCACATAACACTTATTCTAGGTAATTTTGTCCTCATTGGTTTCTAGATTATTTTCAAGATGGTCAATCCAGTAAACACTTGTTGTAGTTTTTTTTTATTCTCATTCATTTCTGCATTCTACTCTGCATCTACAATCCAGATCTCACCTATTTTGGATATTTCTGTCGGCATTAGTTTCTAGATTGCTTTATCGATCTTTATTCCATAGAACACTTCTTCTAGATTTTTATATTCTCATTCATTTAGAGATTCTTTAGGGGATCTTCAATCCAGATCACATCTTTTCTTGGTATTTCTGTCTGCTTTTTGTTCTACATTCTTTTAATGATCTTCAATCCAGAGGACACTTGTTATAGATTTTTTTATTCTCATTCATTACTAGATTCTTTTGGGGGTCTTCAATCCAGATCACACCTTTTCTACGTATTTCTGTCCACTGTGTCTTCTACATTTCTTTCATGATATCCAATCCAGAGGACACTTGTTGTAGACTTTTATTCTCATTCATTTCTAGATTCTTTTGGGGGTCTTCAATCCGGAGCACACCTTTTCTAGGTATTTCTGTCCGCTTTGTGTTCTACATTCTTTTCATGATCTTCAATCTAGGGGACACTTGTTCTAGAATTTTTTATTCTCATTCACTTTGACATTCTTTTCAGGATCTTCAATCCGATCACACCTATTGTGTGTATTTATGTCCATAGCAGGTTCTAGATTCTTTTCACGATCTTCAAACCAGAGAACACCTGTTCTAGATTATTTTATGCTCATTCATTTCAAGATTCTTTTTGTGATTTTCAATTTAGATCACCCCTATGCTGAACATTTCTCTCCTCACTGGGTTCCAGATTCTTTTCACAATCTTTAAACAAGAGAACATTTGTTCTAGATTTTTTATTCTCATTCGTTTTGAGTTTCATTTCTGGATCTTTAGTCCCGTTCACACCTATTATCGATATTTCTGTCTGCTTTGCATTCTAGATTATTTTCAAGATCGTGGATCTAGACAACACTTGTTCTAGATTTTTTTTGCCATTCATTTCGAGATTCTTTTCTGGATCTTCCATGCAGATAACACCTATTCTAGTTATTTTTCTCCCCATTGGTTTCTAGATTATTTTCAAGATGGTCAATCAGAGAACACTTGTCCTAGATTTTTTATTCCTATTCATTTCAAGATTCTTTTCTGGCTCCTCAATAGAACATCACACATATTCTGGGTATTTCTGTCACCTTGTGTTCCAGGTTCTGTTCACGATCTTTAAACCAGAATACTTGTTGTAGATTTTTTATTCTCATTCTTTTCAGATTCTTTACTGGATCTTCAATCCAGATCACACCTATTCTGGGTATTTCTGTCTGCATTGGGTTCTCGATTGTTTTCATGAACTTCAATTCACAGAACACTTTTGTATATTTTTTACTCTCATTCATTTCGAGATTCTTTTCTGGATCTTAAATCTAGACCACGTCTGTTCTGGGTATTTTGTCCTTCTTGTTTTAGATTCTTTTCACAATATTCAATCCAGAGAACACATGTTCTAGATTTTTTTATTCTCATTCTTTTCTAGATTATTTTTGGATCTTCAATAAAGATCACACCTTCCAGGTATTTCTGTCCGCATTGTGTTCTAGATTCCTTTCAGGATATTCCTTCCAGGCAACACTTATTCTAGATATATTTTATTATCAATCATTTCGAGATTCTTTTCAGGATCTTCATCCAGATCACACCTATTCTGGCTATTTCTATTCGCATTGGGTTCTAGATTGTTTTCACGATATTCGATCCAGAGAAAATTTTTTCTAGATTTTTTTATACTCTTCATTTTGAGATTCTTTTCTGGGTCGTCAATCTAAATCACACCTATTCTGGTTATTTGTATCTTCCTGTGTTTCTAGATTCTTTTCACGATCTTCAATCAATAGAACACTTGTTCTAGATTTCTTTATTCTCATTCATTTCGAGATTCGATTCTGGATCTTCAATCGGGATCACACACATTCTAGGTATTTATGTGTACTTTGGGTTCTAGATTCTTTTCCTGAACTTTAATACAAAGAACACTTGTTCTAGACTTTTTTTCTCATTCATTTTGAGATTTTTTCCTGGATCTTCAAACGAGGTCACACACATTCTGGGTATTTCTCTCTGTTTTGGATTCTAATTTCTTTTCATGATCTTCAATGCAGAGGACACTTGTTCTAGATTTTTTTATTCTCATTCATTTCTGCATTCTTCTCTGCCTCTTCAATCCAGATCTCACCTATTTTGGGTATTTCCGTCGGCATTGGGTTCTGGATTATTTTATCGATCTTTATTGCATAGAACACTTGTTCTAGATTTTATATTCTCATTCATTTCGAGATTCTTTTGGGGATCTTCAATTCGGAGCACACCTTTTCTAGTTATTTCTGTCCAATTTGTCTTCTACATTTTTTTCATGATCTTCAAAGCAGAGAACAGTTGTTGTATATTTTTTTATTCCCATACATTTCGAGATTCTTTTCTGGATCTTCAATGCACATCACACTTATTCTAGGTAATTTTGTCCTCATTGGTTTCTAGATTATTTTCAAGATGGTCAATCCAGTAAACACTTGTTGTAGTTTTTTTTTATTCTCATTCATTTCTGCATTCTACTCTGCATGTACAATCCAGATCTCACCTATTTTGGATATTTCTGTCGGCATTAGTTTCTAGATTATTTTATCGATCTTTATTCCATAGAACACTTGTTCTAGATTTTTATATTCTCATTCATTTCGAGATTCTTTAGGGGATCTTCAATCCAGATCACATCTTTTCTTAGTATTTCTGTCTGCTTTTTGTTCTACATTCTTTTAATGATCTTCAATCCAGAGGACACTTGTTCTAGATTTTTTTATTCTCATTCATTTCTAGATTCTTTTGGGGGTCTTCAATCCAGATCACACCTTTTCTATGTATTTCTGTCCACTTTGTCTTCTACATTTCTTTCATGATATCCAATCCAGAGGGCCCTTGTTCTAGACTTTTTTATTCTCATTCATTTCTAGATTCTTTTGGGGGTCTTCAATCCAGATCACACCTTTTCTAGGTATTTCTGTCTGCTTTGTCTTCTACATTTCTTTCATGATATTCAATCCAGAGGACACTTGTTCTAGATTTTTTTATTCTCATTCATTTCTAGATTCTTTTTTGGATCTTCAATGCACATCAGACCTATTGTGTGTATTTCCGTCGGCATTGTGTTATAGATTCTTTTCCTGATCTATAATGCAGAGAACACTTGTTCTAGATTTTTTTGTTCTCATTCATTTCGAGATTCTTTTGGGATTCTTCAATCCAGATCACACCTTTTCTAGGTATTTCTGTCCGCTTTGTGTTCTACATTCTTTTCATGATCTTCAATCTAGGGGACACTTGTTCTAGATTTTTTTATTCTCATTCACTTTGACATTCTTTTCAGGATCTTCAATCCCGATCACACCTATTGTGTGTATTTATGTCCGCCTTGGGTTCTAGATTCTTTTCCCGATCTTCAAACCAGAGAACACCTGTTCTAGATTATTTTGTGCTCATTCATTTCAAGATTCTTTTTGTGATTTTCAATTTAGATCACCCCTATGCTGAATATTTCTCTCCGCACTGGGTTCCAGATTCTTTTCACGATCTTCAATCAAGAGAACATTTGTTCTAGATTTTTTATTCTCATTCGTTTTGAGTTTTTTTTTCTGGATCTTTAGTCCAGATCGCACCTATTCTCGGTATTTCTGTCTGCTTTGCATTCTAGATTATTTTCAAGATGGTCGATCTAGACAACACTTGTTCTAGATTTTTTTATTTCCATTCATTTCCTGATTCTTTTCTTGGTCTTCAATGTAGATCACACCTATTCTCGATATTTCTGTCCGCATTGTCTTCTAGATTCTGTTCACGATCTTCAAACCAGAGAACACTTGTTGTAGATTTTTTTATTCTCATTCTTTTCTAGATTTTTTTCTGGATCTTCGATCCAAATCACCCCTATTCTGGGTATTTCTATCCGCATTGCATTCTAGATTATTTTCAAGATGGTCGATCTAGACAACACTGGTTCTAGATTTTTTTATTCCCATTCATTTCGAGATTCTTTTCTTGGTCTTCAATGTAGATCACACCTATTCTCGATATTTCTGTCCGCATTGTCTTCTAGATTCTGTTCACGATCTTCAAACCAGAGAACACTTGTTGTAGATTTTTTTATTCTCAATCTTTTCTAGATTCTTTTCTGGATATTCAATCCAGATCACACCTATTCTGGGTATTTCTGTCTGCATTGGGTGCTAGATAATATTCACATCCTTTAATCCAGAGAATTCTTGTTCTATATATTTTTTTCTCATTCATTTTGAGATTATTTTCGGGGTCTTCCATCCAGATCACACCTATTCTAGGTATTTCTGTCCGCATTGGGTTCTAGATTCTGTTCACGATCTTCAAACCAGAGAACACTTGTTGTATAAGTTTTTATTCCCATTCATTTCGAGATTGTTTTCTACATCTTCAATGCAGATCACACCTATTCTAGATATTTTTGTCCTCATTGGTTTTTAGATTATTTTTAAGATGGTCAATCCAGAGAACACTTGTTCTAGATTTTATATTCTCATTCATTTCGAGATTCTTTTGGGGATCTTCAATCCGGAGCACACCTTTTCTAGGTATTTCTGTCAGCTTTGTGTTCTACATTCTTTTCATGATCTTCAATCTAGGGGACAATTGTTCTAGAATTTTTTATTCTCATTCATTTTGACATTCTTTTCAGGATCTTCAATCCCGATCACACCTATTGTGTGTATTTATGTCCGCCTTGGGTTCTAGATTCTTTTCACGATCTTCAAACCAGAGAACACCTGTTCTAGATTATTTTATGCTCATTCATTTCAAGATTCTTTTTGTGATTTTCAATTTAGATCACCCCTATGCTGAATATTTCTCTCCTCACTGGGTTCCAGATTCTTTTTACGATCTCCAAACAAGAGAACATTTGTTCTAGATTTTTTATTCCAATTCGTTTTGAGTTTCATTTCTGGATCTTTAGTCCAGTTCACACCTATTCTCGATATTTCTGTCTGCTTTGCATTCTAGATTATTTTCAAGATCGTGGATCTAGACAACACTTGTTCTAGATTTTTTTATTGCCATTCATTTCGAGATTCTTTTCTGGATCTTCCATGCAGATAACACCTATTCTAGTTATTTTTCTCCCCATTGGTTTCTAGATTATTTTCAAGATGGTCAATCCAGAGAACACTTGTCCTAGATTTTTTTATTCCTATTCATTTCAAGATTCTTTTCTGGCTCCTCAATGAACATCACACATATTCTGGGTATTTCTGTCCACCTTGTGTTCCAGGTTCTGTTCACGATCTTTAAACCAGAGAATACTTGTTGTAGATTTTTTTATTCTCATTCTTTTCTAGATTCTTTACTGGATCTTCAATCCAGATCACACCTATTCTGGGTATTTCTGTTTGCATTGGGTTCTCGATTGTTTTCATGAACTTCAATTCACAGAACACTTTTTGTATATTTTTTACTCTCATTCATTTCGAGATTCTTTTCTGGATCTTAAATCTAGACCACGTCTGTTCTGGGTATTTCTGTCCTTCTTGTTTTTAGATTCTTTTCACAATATTCAATCCAGAGAACACATGTTCTAGATTTTCTTATTCTCATTCTTTTCTAGATTATTTTTTGGATCTTCAATAAAGATCACACCTTCCAGGTATTTCTGTCCGCATTGTGTTCTAGATTCCTTTCAGGATATTCCTTCCAGGCAACACTTATTCTAGATATATTTTATTATCAATCATTTCGAGATTCTTTTCAGGATCTTCATCCAGATCACACCTATTCTGGCTATTTCTATTCGCATTGGGTTCTAGATTGTTTTCACGATATTCAATCCAGAGAAAATTTTTTCTAGATTTTTTTATACTCTTCATTTTGAGATTCTTTTCTGGGTCTTCAATCTAAATCACACCTATTCTGGGTATTTGTATCTTCCTGTGTTCTATATTCTTTTCACAATCTTCAATCAATAGAACACTTGTTCTAGATTTCTTTATTCTCATTCATTTCGAGATTCGATTCTGGATCTTCAATCGGGATCACACACATTCTAGGTATTTATGTGTACTTTGGGTTCTAGATTCTTTTCTTGAACTTTAATACAGAGAACACTTGTTCTAGACTCCTTTATTCTCATTCATTTCGAGATTCTTTCCTGGATCTTCAAACGAGGTCACACACATTCTGGGTATTTCTCTTTGTTTTGGATTCTAATTTCTTTTCATGATCTTCAATCCAGAGAACACTTGTTCTAGATTTTTTTATTCTCATTCTTTTCCAGATTCTTTTCTGGAACTTAATTCCAAATAACACTTGCTCTAGGTAATTCTGTCCGAATTCAGTTCTAGATTCTTTTTGGAGACTTTAAGTCAGATAACACATATTCTAACTTTTCTGTCTGCATTGTGTTCCAGATCCTTTTCTGGGTCTTTTATCCAGGTAACAGTAGCTCCAGTTATTTCATTCCATACGCGGTTCTACCTTCTTTTATAGATCATCAATTTAGATAACAATTGTTCAAGCTCTTTCTGCCCGCATTTACTTCTAGATTCTCTTCTGGATGCTTTATCCAGTTAACAGTAGTTCTACAATTTTTATTCTCATATTCTAGATTTTTCTAGATTCTTTTCTGGATCTCCAATGTAGATAACTCTTGTTTTAGGTATTCCGGTCCAAATTCTATTTTAGATTCTATTCTTGATCTTTAATGAAGTAAACACTTGTTCTACTTTTTCTTTAAATGCTCAGCCACTTCCAGATTCATTTCTGAATGTTTAATCAAGAGGACAGTT